>NC_085051.1:20044548-22444548 GCF_963662255.1 Cinclus cinclus | reverse complement strand
CCATCAGCCTCATTTGGATTCAAACAACGTAATGAGACTCGAGGGGTTTATCTGAAATATGAAAACACCATAAATATTCATTTTGAGAAAATCCTGCTCAGACAGGGAGCATAGAGCAGACTGATTTGTGCCCAGCTAATACCATCCGGCTGTGAGTGGCAGGGAGACCCCAACAGTGCCTGTTGGTCAGACCCATATCAGATCCATGTGGCTGGCTACACCTCCTCCTGCTGTTGGCAACCCCACAGTCCCCCAGGGAGCAGTGGGCTTCCACTGAGCAGCTCAGCAGTGACTTGCCATTCAGCTCACAGCAAGGAAAGCCAGTTCCCATGCCGTTCACGTATGCTGACTGCAATGTGTTGCACATGGGTGCGAGGCAGGCATGATAGAGATATACAGCATTGGCCTGATTTAGTAGAAATGAAAATAACTAGACATATGTTAAGCACATTAGAAGCAGTGGTGCATATTGTGCCCTGCTTACTGTTACTTCTCCCTTTTTTTTTTTTTTTTTAGTAGGGGGAAGATTCTTGCAGATCCTCCCTCCATGTCTACTTGTAGCTTTATCAGGGAGAATGGAAAATTTTAGAAAAATCATGTGAATCTACTCTACAGTAGATAATGTCCCTAACGATCAGAAGCCATGTCCTGAGCCAGAGGGCAGCATTTTGTGGAGGTTTCATTGAGTGCAGTGCTGGATCAGATCCCCCTTGTCTGTGCCCCAGCATCAGCAACGCAGCGTCCCTCAACAGTCCCAGACATCTTCAGAGGAAAAGGACAGGCAGCAGCCACCTTAATCCAATTTCATCTAAGTATGTAATTAGGGCTGTACATCTGGGATCACTTTTTCTCCCCTTCAAAAGTTAAAAAGCTTTATGAACTAGAGGCAGGAAGAAGGGTTTGATCCAGCTTTGGGTGTTGAAAAATTCCTCTCATCTCAGCTCAGCAGTACAAGGCCCCAGAGGCTTGCACTCACCATTTGATGGCCCTGAGGGAAGCCAAAAACTTGAGCAGTCATCCCAGGGCTGTCTTATTATAACCATTTTTCTGCTGTGTGTGCACAAGCTTTCTGTTTCTCCCCAGTATAATCTTCTTTTGCCGAGGTGAAGCACCACAGCACTGAACAGCTGCCCACCTGATCATCCCACCGGGCTCTGGGGTTTTGCCTTTCCCAGACATTATTGTTTGGAGACACATACTTGATGGGGGATGTTTCTGTGCAATGCTTTGTACAAAAAGGGGCATCTCTGCCATCAACATGTACCTCTGTTCATTCTCTACATATGACAAAGTCCAAAAGAGGCTGGATAGATTCTGAGATAGGAAAAATTACTCAAAATACAATATCTAATGTGAATGTATTCTGGACAGTTTGACCAACCCTTGCTTCCGGAGAGGACTTTTTTTGCATTCCCACACAGCTTATGTTCTGGAGAAAAATAGTGAACATTTCTGCCTCTTTGTTAAAATTCATACAGATAAACAGTTCCCTGAAGGTATGAAAATTTTGGAATGGAGGAAGAGGCAAAGAGGAAGAACTGGGGAACATCATATTGTGGATGTAGTTTTGAAGAAATTCTCCAGGCAATGTAAATGACCCAAGAGGTTTACCATTTTTCTCCAATCCTTTCATAAGAGTATCTTTTGCCCCTTCCAGTGGGACAACACTAAGTCAACTTTTGTGTGGCCAGGTGTCAGCTGAGAGGCTGGAGTAAAATTCCTCAGGCAAAACACATGTGGGTGAGGACACAGTCGGATATGTGGGAACGGTAGACACTTATCAATGGACTTTAGGGCTCAAACACACGATTTACACCCAATAAGTAGGAGAGCACAGAGAGAAGGCAGAGGCTGTTCCATGTGGTCTCACAGGTGTCTCCTCCTTGAGAGCACAGAGGGCTGTGTGGGAGCTGAGGTGGAGCTGAGGTGGAGCTGATCACCTGCGGGTGCTCGTGTGCTGACCACTTGCCCAACCCCTCCACCACCACGGCTCGTCCTCAATTCACAGTGGGCTTCAAATAAGCTGGAAAGATCAGAACATGCTTGATTTTAAAAGATTACCAAGAAGAAAAACAACCAATTCTGAGCGCACACCCCCCCCCCCCCCCCCCCCCCCACTTAGGCCTTGTTTCATCAGATTGGCTGGGCCAGTCTCAGCCTTTATGGAGGCAAAAATACACTCCTCTAACTGCGGCTTTTGAGCCAAACCCTCAGCTGGTGTGACACTATTTTCAATGGAGCTGTGCTAATTTACAGCACTCTTGTGTCTGACCTTCTTCTGGGGATCAATTCAATGTGAAGAGAATGGGGATTATAGGGGGGTAACCTCAGGCTTTCTTCTAATATAAATCACAGAGGAGCAAAGTTGGCAACTGATGCTAGTCAGAGAAAGTTGATGGAATTGCACTCTCTGAGAATATGCCCTTCCATCAAGATAAAACCGATACTGCCGTTGCTATGTGAAGAAGAAACCTGGAAGAAGGGAAGAAATTCCAACAATGCCAGTAAAAAATACAAGATATTTTAATATTCTGGAACAGAGAAATCGCCCTTTCCTTTTTGATATGAAGCCTCACTATTTTTTTCTTCTAAGTCATGCTATATTTAGTACAAGAAAACAGTTAGAAAATTAGAAATCCAAAATCAATTGTGAGTATTTCAATGGATCCCAAATACATTTTTCTGTATAATTTTGAGTTATAGCGATCTTAACCTGGGTAGGGTTGATCAGATTTGGAGCAGAACCAAACTCCCAAATCTTGAACGATTTCATGCAGCAAGCATTTCATCCACTTCACTGAACAAGTCAGAAAACTTGGGTTTAATGTTGGAAAAAGGTGAATGCTTCCTTCTACATCCTAACTGCTTTCTAGCCTTCCCAAACACTAAAGATGTCTGTTTTCATTTGAGACTCAAAAACCTCAGTCCCAGAGAATCTACAGAAAAGCTTGTCTGAGCAACTTAACATTTACCCACTTAAAAAAATAAATAAATTCAAATGCACTAAGCAAAGGACTACAAAGTCAGATTTAAAGATAGACCCTGAAGAAACTTACTTGTAGATGGGCTTAAAGTGTGGATAATAGTACTGACTCACCATTATGAACTGCTTTGAGGTCTAGGGATAAAAGAGTTTATGTTAGTACTTGGTACTCTTACATTTTATTATTAATTTCAAAAGCTAGAAAATTAATAACAAGCAGAAAAAAATCTTTCAGTGAAATTAAGGACTTAACCTGATAAGAGATCCCAAATGTCAACACTCTGGCATTAGGACTGCCCCTCCAGCCTTTTTTACCTTGCTGGCCCTTTTTAAAAACCCTTCAGTGTGGAATGAGTCAAAAAACTTCAGGCACTTGGACTTGAAAATTCATAGGTTTTTTCATAACCTATTTTTTCTGCTGTAGTTGTTGTCACATATGACTTTGTTGCTTGTCATGCTGTCAGAGAGAGCCCCTACACACACTCTCAAACACGTTTTTCCTCCCATACACACTATATCCTTAACAGGTAGCACATACAGCGCAAAAGGGGGGAGAAACAAGAAAGTACTGGGAAATCAACATCTGGTTTGAATAATTCCTCTATTTGAATTTTTACTTAGAGAACTCCCATTGGTATCAAATAATTGAACCGGGTTATTTACAGCTGAAAATCCTGGTAGCACTCTTCCTCTCTGGTTCCATGTTGTGGATCGTCACACCTTGGCTCCTAAAGTCTCAATGGGGATTTGCGTTGCAGGTACCACACAGCAAAAAAGACAGATCCACGTTCCTCCCTGCCTCTTCTTCCCATTGTCACACATTAAAATATGTTGCCTTTCTTTCTCCTGCTCCTCTCCTTTATTAGGAGACGTTGAACTTATAACAAATACACTTCACTTTGCAAAAAGCAGTGTAATTAGCCTTGCTTTTTTTGGCCTGCATGTGTGTGGTAAAATGTCTAGTAATAGTTGGCAAGGCTTCTGCAGGGAATGAGATTCCCATGGTTAGATCTAAAGCCCAAATACTTGGAACAAATTAACACCAGCCAAGAAAGTGAGGTTAATTACTGGAACGCTTGGAAAAGGAGGTCTCCCTAGCCTAGAAAACTGCAGTACACTATCTGCATGTATGGTATGTGGCCAACCAGAATCTCTCCCTCTCTTTCTCTCTCTCACTTGCTCTCTTTCCTTCTTTCTTTTTGTGTCCCAACTGCAGACAAATGTCAGAGCCACTGAGAGCAAAGATTTCATTTTTCTCTGACCCGCTGCTCCATCAGGCCAGTGCCATCGATAGCCCTGGAAGCTACTCAAAGCTGAGAAACACTGCCATCAGGGGCTGGCTCTCCTTCTGTCTATGTTTTCTCATTAGTGGTTTTGTGTTGTTGAAAGGCATCTTCATTGGAGGCCCAGTATTCCAGCAACATGCTGCTTTAATCTGGGGTGGGCACTGAGGCTTTCAAAAACACAGCGTACGACCCAACAGGAGAACAGTCATCTTCCCTAATATGCTCTTTGGAGAGCAAATCTGTAAATCCTGTAGGCCCCTAAACATCTGCCTTTGGTAACGTTTTAATGGGGAAAATTTGCCTAGTAACCACGTTGCCGTTGACCTTTGATGTGTGAGGAATGTATACATGCACATGTCTGGGGGGAGCTGTGGATGGGAGAAAACCTGTGAAATCGAGGTTGCAAAACCATGGAGGTGGAAGCTACGTAGTCCAGTTCAGTTACCTGTGCACCTTTAGGAGGGCTCCCTCATGTGTTTGCTTTATTCATGACACAGCCTTCTGTGGCATGAGGACAAGGTTTTTTCCATGGCATGGCTGCCTCTGTGCTCAGGAGGGATACTGTTCGTTACAGGAACAGCTATTCAAGATTTTGTTTTCTCTTCATTGTTCAGATTGTGACCTCAAGCCTTACTGACTTCGCACTATTCAAATCCTCCTCTGAAAACAACATCATTTTGTTTTCTCGTGGGCTTCTCTATAGCACTCATGACAATAGTATCAAAGTGTCTCGTAAAGATTAATTCATCTATTTTTGCTACAGCCCCAGGAGGCAAGTTGGTATTTTCTTCATTCTCCAAATGTTGAACTGAAAGCATAAACCCTGTCCATACAATCATGGGTGCAGTTTACTAAGCAGCTAAACCCATGGTGTCCTCTGAGGCCCCATGACTGTTTCAAACAGTGCCTGCATGGTCCGTCAGGCTACATCTGGTTTCAGCATGTGCACTGCCTGACCCCCTGGCCACGCTTGCAAACTTACAAAATTGAATCTAGTCTTGAAGGCAGCCTCAGGGCCTTTGACAGTATAGACACAGCCATATGGTCAACAGTGTGTCTACAAGATCCGTGGTAAGCATTAATTTTAAATCCTGTCATTGAGATGCCTAGGTCTTGATTTTTCCTCTTGCTAGTCATTAACCAGCATTGCAGATGTTCATAGCAGAGTTCCTGCCAACCTCAGTCCCAGCTGAGACCCCAGGGTCTCAGGCTGGGTCCCCAGAAAATGAGAACCTACATCTAGGAGCCCTCAGTGAACAATTCACCATAGGCAGCATGGCCTAGCCTCTGTGAGACCAAACCTTCTGCTCTCACAACTCCCTCAGGTATAGTGCCAGCCCTCCCATTACTCCCTCCCATTGCTCATCCTGCTTCAGCTATCTCTCACTTGCTGTCACCTGCAGGAATCCAGAGGCTAGTAGCCTACCCTCTTTGCTGGAGCATGGCAGGAGACCTGTGGGAAAGAGGCTTCAAGAATGTAACCCATCATCTGCCCAAAAGGGTGGGATTACCACCATGCATAGACCTAATCCACATATTTCCTCACTTTTGAGTGATCAAATAGAAAACCTTGGTAATGTTCCCTTAGGACAGGGGTGCCTTATTTCCTATGTTTTAAAGTAAACTAGGCGACAGCACAGGCATATCCTAGTAGCCATACCATGGATGTCTACAGGGTTTGCCATCAAGATGGCAACTTTCTAGGGTATGTAGCAGTGCCAGGAGTTAAGATGGCAGGAGTAACAGATCCTCTCCACGTGGTTTTTCTAAGTATTATAACTTGGCCAATGTGTGTAGTTTTTCACAGAGGCAGACAAAGCCCATCCCCAACACAAAAGCCACCTCTTCTGCCAAGTGTCCAATTGCACTTCCAAAGCACAGGGGTTCTAGGGCTTTCCAAATAAAAGGTTGTGAAAAAAAAAAAAAAAGCAACAAAGCAAACAATGTATTTTTTCCAGGCTACTTCTCAGAAACACTATGTCATTTTGGCTGAAATTTCCATAAATAATTCAGTTTGAGGCAAACACCCTGTACCTAAAATTTAAGACCAAACAGCTGAAACTGTCAAAGTTATAAATAAGTGAAAGACTCGGTAACTAAAAATGTTAGTCAAACTTACTAATAAGCAGTTTTGCAGCTGCATATGATGCATTATGTGGGCATTTGCACATATTCAATATGGACTGATACATCAGGCTGACTTTTGAAGTTGTTCTGAGAGTCCTGCCCTGAGAAACAGACCCATACTGAATGTGTGCTCTGCCATTTAGAAAAGAATACTGGAAAATGGACAGACAGAGGAGACAAAATACACTGTAGTGACAAGAAATTAATCAGTGCAGTATATAGGCCAGGAGGACTCTCTTCTTCTGCCAACCCAGCCTCTGGGGCTTTCCAGATTCTTAGACTAAGGAGTCACGCAAAACATGGAAATGCAGGGCTGAAAGCAAGGAATTCATCTAGCCCAACCCTCATACCTAAACTAGGACTAAACCAACTTATTCTTGACCAAGTAACATCTAAATTTTTCTTCCAGCACTTCAGAAAGAGAATCCCCAGTAATCCCAGCCTTTCCATGTGCTGAACTGAAAGTGCTTAGAATAGCTTCATTCATTTTTAAAAAGACTATTCACTGCAAACTGAACACATTCTTTCTACCTCTGCCCAGTGTTAACAGGGATCACTGTCAACAGATCACTGTTCTTTCCAGAAGCAGATTTACATACTGAAGGACTTTCTTATTGCCCCCTGCATTCTCTCTTTTCTGAAAATACATTAAATTCCTTTGTTCTTTCCCAGAAGTTGTGTTTCCTAACTCTTACTATTCTGGACTGTCCTCACTACCTCTTTCCTGATGTGCAATACCTAATACAAGAGAGAATGGGTGTAAAGCAAAAGTCATGTCTAAGCAGCCCATCTGCTTACAGCACCTCCATGTCTCTCAGCTAATGCTGGGTGAGCAAACTGCTTGACATGTGTGGGAAAATCCCAATTCAAAAGTAGTTAGGAGACTAATTTTATAGCTAAGGTAATACAACCCAGCATTTAAGATGGCCCAGAATAAGGTGAGACCTTAAGCTTATAAGCCTTATGAAGACTTGCCTGGTACTCTGGCCACAGAGTTCAACAGGGTAATTACCTTGCTTTAAACATTTATTTTGCCATATTGCAAAATTAGGTTGGTGTGAGGTTTTTTGCTGTGCAACTGCATCATGCTGTTGGCTAATTATCTTGGATATATTTTAACCAGTTTTTTGCTGTCTTCAACCTGGTCATGCTTTTCTGTTCACATAGAAGAATATCTGAGAGCTTTCTTGATGCTGAGGTATAACACAGACATGGGCTTTATTTGAATCCACACAACCATTTATCATTTTCAAGAGTGAATTCAATTTTGTGTTTCTTCATCTGAAACACCTTGTATGAAATTAGGACTTAATATATTTCTCAAGCAAATATATCTCAGAGTAAGGGCTCCCAGTTATCAGAAATATGTCCATAGGGGTATCTGGGTACCTGACATTCCTTCCACAGCTCACAAAGTACACCTGTGGCACCAGAAACAGCCTACTAGTAATGAGATATAGTACTTTACATCTCAGCTTAGCCAGGCTACCTCTGCTTGGCAAAGCACATATTCCTCACTAAAAGCAAGCTTGCTTACTGCCCTAGAACCTTAAATCATTTCCCTACTCAGATCTGTCTGTCTGTCTGCTTTGTTCTTTTGAGTACTTAAACCACACTTATCTTGCTAACATTTGCAGACCACATAAGCAGCATCATTGCCCAGAGGATTCTTTGTGCCCTCTAATAATCCAGATATCTCCTAGCTGTGCAGATATAATCCAGATATAATCCACATATAATCTAGATATAATCCAAAATCTCCTAGCTGTTCAGACATGCACATGGACATATGACCTTGCAGTCTCCTGTCAAAGAAAAAGAAACATTTCTGAGCCCTGTCGAGTTTAGTGGATATATCACACAGCACAGGAGTTTTGAAAGTTCACAGAACAGTAAAATGATTGTGTTTATGCATGGAACAAAGGAAAAGGGAGGCAGGTACAACACTAATGTAATTGTGGTCATTTACCAACTTGTTTTCATTCCCCTGTAATAAGATGCTGAGGAAGGTGTAGGTCACACAACAGAAATCAGCATCCACATATGTTCTTTGTATGATCATCTCCCTTGTGTTAAGGCTATGCTCGGTAGAAAAAAAGAAGAGTGATACAAATGTGCCCAGACTTGCAATTGCTAGTCATGGAGGCAGCCATCCCAGGGTTTGGGCACACTCAGAGGCTGCAGATTTGGGCACATCCCAGCAAGAGGGGGAAATATGTTTCCTTCTTAGCCTTTGAATGCTCTATCTGCAGTCATCACTGATGATCTGTGTGGCTTGTGTGTGCTCATGGAATGTCTTGCATTAGGGAAGGGTGAGAAAACCTCTCTCTTGCCAGTCTACAAGTGTGATCTCCTCTGGACAAAGGAGTAGGAGCAGGAGTAGGAGCTGTGAGCTCCTACTGAGCAGGAGTAGGAGCTGTGAGCTGGGATTGTGGAGATAAGCTCACCAAGGCACACAGAGGAAATCAATGTAAGAATACAAAGCTCACTGATACTACTCCATACCACTTAGTGGAAGGTAGTGTGTACAATAAATGCATATTGCAAAATAGGGCTTATTTCCTTAAAAATCATTTCACTCTGTTCTCCAAGGTGTTGCTTAAAGCAAATATAATTTTATTGCTGACAGTTTAGAGGAACTGAGGCTGTTATTCCAGGGCTGGTGGGAGGCAGCTGTATTTGGCTCATTTCATCACTTGCATATGGAGAAAATTTTGTTATTAGACTCTCTCAAAGTAGAAATTTATTTCCCTGGACCCCGACTTCCAGCTGTGAAAAACAGAGACTTCCAGCACTGGTGGCATATGAGGACTAGGACATGTATCCTTAGCTCAAGCACATGAAGGTCTTGACAGCTGTTCTTGGATCGAATTTGTGTTTTCCTGCATAAAGGCACAAAAACTGGTTTTTGTGTGTGCTTGATGACTGACTTGTATTAGGGAAGGGTGAGAAACCCTCTGGCCATGACTGTGAACTCTGGTTGAGGTCCCTTTCTGTAACATAGGAAATGCCCTGGCTCTGTTTAGAATCCACTATCCACATGTTCTTTCCTTCATAAGATCTGGTAAAGTTGAAAAAACATATCTCAGGTTTTGGTACACCTGTGAGTGACTCTGCTTTAGATAATTTCCTTAGAATTTCCACAACCCTTCTGAGAGCCTGCAAACATCTTTTCTTAATAACTGCATTGCATCATGAGAAGCAATATGCATTATTACTAATTTATTCTTAATCCAAGATGCCGGAATATATTTTCAAAGATGCTTTAGTTAAGCCCCATAATCTCTCCAACAGAGCTGTTGGTACTGTTATCCTCTGAAGACGATGGACCCAAGGTACAGAAAGATGAGGTAACTTGCCCACAGCTGCACAATATATCAGTCACAAAGCTGCAGAGTCCAAGAAGCCCAGCTCCCAATCTTAAGTGTTAACCACTAGACTATGATCCGTACAATACCAAAAAGAGCAGGAGGGACCAAGAAGCAGCTACATAACATGAGGAATTAATTCCACTGGAGGGATACGGGAGTAGCAGAGGAGCAAATCTTAGTCAGCACGGGCTCTGTGATGATTGCTGCCTTACTGTTCATGGGCAGCAGAATCTGTCTTCCATTCCCACATCTGCCCTGGATCTCACTGATCTTCTCTCTCTTTCTCATTTTTCCTGTCTCTCCTTGTCTTCCCACAACCTCCCTAGATGTTTGTCTTTTAACATCTTTAAAAAGAGAATGTTGTCTTTTACCCAGTTCTTTTTCTTGAAACTCATTAGGAAGAGCTCTAAAATATCTGTGGCTCTCCAGAGTCTTAAGGCAACATGGATCATCTGAAAATGTCTCAGTCTCTGGGAAGCCAAGTTCTTAACCACTATGGATTTAAATCCCAGAATAAACCTCCATAGAATTTATCATGCAGTACCATATAATAAAAGTTCAGAGTATCTTGCCCCTCTCAGCTGTTTTGGACAGATAATTTTCATCAGAAATTAATTTCTCTTTAGATACCTAGTCCGAAGAAATTTAGGTTCTGGCATCAGTTTTTCTCCTCTGCAGAAATCTCAGGAGGATTTCATTGTATTTCTACAAGCTTCTGAAAATTCATGTGGAGATGTATGGCAAAGAGGAGTAACCAACATAATGTGGCAGCAACAGAAGGACACATTCTACAGGCTTTTCAAGAGACATTTCATAGCTACATTTCCAGGATGTGAAGCCAGACTGCCACTAAGCAAGTAAAATTTGAATGCAAGGGAAGTGGCCAGTAAAAGTGGAAAGTGTGTTGCAAACTGTAAATCTCAATGATCAAACCTCTGCAGCCCTGAATGAACTCTGAATTTCAGAATCAAAATCCTTTTCAAGATGGACATTATTGCCAGGAAAGTAAGCAAAAGGCTCAGAATGAGTTTGTAGTCTGTATTTTGAGTGAAAAATATGATGTAGTCTACCAACCTGGTTTTCTGCAAACAAAATTCTGATACATAGCATTAACTTATGCAAACAGGAATTTTCAAAGTGATAGGAAAAAAATGTCTCCCTTTACAAGGAATAACCATATTTTTTCAGGGAAAAAAACCCACAACTTAATCTCATTACAAATAATACTAATAATAGTAAGATATGCCATAACAGAGAACAGTGTATAGAACTCACAAACAACATTTCTCCTGAAAAACAGAGCTGTCAACAGCATACAGAATGGTAAGAGAGCTTGACAAAAAGCCATACTAATGTATTTATTTCCCTTATTGGTCCTACAGTGGTGAGTTTTGCACTGCTTGAAACACTGGTAATCCCATGGAGTCAGCATTCCTGGCTGGTTGCTTCCAGGAGTGAAACAATGCAGTGAGCCAGCAACACTGGTACTACTGGTGACAGTGATACCTCTGGTGACTCCAGGATGCTTAGGGGATTGAGTTCAGGGACAGGATAGTTTTGATGGTGCTCTTTCTAATGGAGCTGCTGCAGTGATGCCATTTATCAGTGGTTTTTATTTCTCAGGAGAGAAGGTATAAGCTGTATATGGCTACTAACTGCCCATACACTTCCATACAGATTCAGGTGGTCAGGGATCCTGCTGCCTGCTGAGTTAAATGGAGTTTTCAACAATAGGAAAGCAAAGTGTAGCCACCTGGTATTCATCAACCCTCTTACTGTTTCACGAGTGTCCATTAGAAACTTATATGCATGATCCCTGCATTTTGATTGTTAGAAAAATTAGCTGTGAACCATCAGGAAATGACCTGTTTCCCCAGCACAGTCACTCAGACCCATTATAGGCCCTGTTCTAAGTCCTCTTCTTATTGAACACAGTTTACAAGAGGTTCACCATAATCTCTTCAAAATTAGATTTTTGTTCTTTTTCTAAGCCATTCAGATTGTTACTTAAACACAATCTTTTTGTCTGGTTGCAGAGAGAAGCCATCTCCAGGGTGGGTGATGTGGTACTCTGCATGACTCCAGGAGAGCCGACTCATAATTTGGGGTGCAAAATAGTTTTTCATCAGAAGTGGCTAATTTACAAAGATCATTTCTCACATGTGGGGTGTCATTAAGGGAAGACAGGCCCATAGCTGCAACCATGGCAGATCTTCAGACCGACTTTGTCCTCCTTTGGATAAAGTGGGATGGGGCCCTTTTCCATACATGTGGGGCCCCTTTCCGGGCATGTGGGGCATGTGGCTACTGCCCCTGCTGCCAGGCTGCCTCCAGTCTCTCCTGGAAAAGGTGTTAGATGTCAAAGAAATACTCATTAGAAAAGTGAGAGATGGAGCTGCAGCCCCATGATTAAGCAATGATTTAAATCCACAATATATGAGTGCTTTGCCACCAGGCTTACTGAAAATGTTTGGTTGTTCATCTCTGTTTCTGAGAGAGAAAACAAAAGGGAAGAGGTGGACAGGGTTTTGGAAAAAAGTATTTATCTGGCTTGCTTTCCATTTGGCTGAGCAATAGCAAAGCACATTTTTTAATCTCTGAAACATTTTGGTTTCAAGAAATGCTTTCAATTTGGTTCCTGCCTAGTTCTCACCTTAGGGAGGTTGTCCATGGCAGTTATTCTGCTCTCAGGTACCCCTGTGCAAAACTGTCTGTACCAGTTACCCTAGGGAATTTGGAGACTACAGTTGTGCAGTCCCATTATGGGAGATACATCCCACGCATGGGTCTTTCTTCAGTCTTTAAGAAGCATTCATTGACTGGTCCTGGGCTCCTTCTCAAATACTGTGGGGAGAGTGGATTAACTGATTTCAAGAAGTTGAGACTGAGCTCTGTGTAGAAACCAGGATTGTGTCTGGGCAGTGTGTGTACAGAAGGAAGAAAAGGGTAACTAGAAAAATTGGGAACTTTGGGGGTGTCAGAAAGATATGGTTGTAGTCCAAGACAAGGGTAGACACTGAACTCCCACCCTCGATTACAATGCCAAATTGCAAAACCCGGATTACAATGCCCATGAGATGTTGTTGCAGATACACTGTTTGCATTTCAAAGGAACCACTGAAAAATCCTAAAGAGTAATATGTTTAGATTACTAAAGAGTAATTACTAAGAATAATTACTAAAGAATAATCTGTTTAGAGCAAAAGCCAGTCGTCCACTCTTCTCTATCTTGCCATTGCCCTGAAGTTCACTTGCTATGAATTACTCCAGAAAACATCATCCCAGCAGCAGACCCGTAGAAGCCAGGGTGGGAAAAAAGCTCAATTGCAAACTGCAATTAGAGGATGCTGAAGGCAACACTTCAACAGTCAGATCTATCAAGCACTGGAAGTCTCTCAGGAGAAACAGTGGAATTAAATTTCTTCAGTCATAGCAACAAAGCTCTGGGAAATGCACACTAGGCAGAAATTTTGCCTTAGCTAGTGCTGGTTATCAAAAGGCAGGAAGCTGCTTCTCACACCAGGTAAGCACACAGCCTGTGGCAAGGGGAAACCTGCTTCCCACAGACATCCAAACCTCAGTCTGGGCTCACATACTGCAGGTGGAGATAAGAAATCATTCCTCAGGGTGATAATGGTGTGATGCTCAGCCACCCCAGCACTGGACACTCACTGGCTGCTCAGCCCATGCTGCCTTACACAAGTCTGGCCTTCCACCTTCAACAGAACTTTCTTTTTTTTTCCCTAGTAAATTTAATCAGGAGTTTAGTCACATCCTTAACTCACTTCATGTGAACTTAATTTCCAGCTCTGATAGTTATTTTCAAAAAATATTTTTTTAAAATGCAGCGGAGTTTGAGGACGAAAGAAGGAGGAGGGAAAATTCAATTAACATCATTTCCAGTGTTTCCATATTTCTCGAGTGTATAAGCAAAGCCATTTCAGGCATTAGAGAAGTTATTTAGATTTGGACTGTTCTTTGCCTGACAGATCATGTAACCAGGCTTTTGGATTCTTGGAACTTGTCCAGTAGGAAGGATGGTTTCTGCACTCCGCCAGAGCAGAGCAATGCCCATGGGAGCTCCCAACAGCAGGGAGAGTTTTGTAGCATTGCCAGGGCTAACATGCATGAGAAGGTGTTACAGCCTGGGACTGTTAGTAGGTGTTCAAGAAAACACAGAAACAAGAAGATATTAACTAAGCCTATTTAAAAATGGAAAAGAACTACAGAAAACAATAGATCTTATGGAAAATGAGCTTTTCTCCCTTAATCTCCAGAGTTAGATTGCCCTTCAAGGATTTTGGGGTGGGGTATTTTTTTTCTTGTTTTTTACATCAGAAAGCATAGATTCTTTTAACTTCCCTGCTCAATGGTAAGAAATAGGAAGCATTAGTAAGGACAACAGGATGTCTTAAAACAAAAATCTATAGTTTAATTCTTTTTATTAATATGTGAAGTCTTTTAGTTTTAAAAACTAAGTCAAATAAACCAATTAAAACTATTATATTCTGATTTTAAGTGAAGTTCTAGTTACAATTTGCAACAAAGTAAAAAATGTACTTTTGTAGTCGTTTTAAATGGAACAAAAAGTGAACTAAATGGTTCTTTGCAAGTGTTCTTGAAGGAGAGCAATAATTTCCATCCAATTATTTAACCAACCAAGGGCATGAGTTCCTAATGAGTATATTATGTGATCACAAATTTAACCAATCCTTTCATTGGCAGCAACAAACTCTTCTGGGTATGGCCCAGGAGACAGAAGTAGAGAATTACCTATTCCATTGGATTTGCTTAATTAATCCTGAGCAGTTTCTGATGTGTTTTCTGTTCATCAACATGTCTAAATGTCCTAACAAAAAATCAAAAATAAAAA
Source organism: Cinclus cinclus (assembly GCF_963662255.1). Classification (NCBI taxonomy): domain Eukaryota; kingdom Metazoa; phylum Chordata; class Aves; order Passeriformes; family Cinclidae; genus Cinclus; species Cinclus cinclus. The sequence goes on along the minus strand of NC_085051.1, from coordinate 22,429,908 downwards.
TATTATGAATTCCAAACAGATAAACCACACTAATCTGACATACACCAATATTTTGGTGGCCATCTCAAGAAAATCTGTGTAAATCCCCACTACTATATACTTCATACAATGAAGTCTCGTATGGGAGGTTTATATCTTTTTCTAACTTTCTATCTTTCAGAAAGATACTCAGTGCTTCAGGATGTTCCAAACTTCAATCCTTTAAAAAAGTGTAGTTGTTTGACCATAATTTCAAAACCATGGTGCTTGCTCTTCTCACCACTTGCTAGTGGTGAGGAGTCCAGGGGCAACTTCCCAAGACCTCTCTGTCCTCAGGTGACAAAATGAGATTTTTTCAAACAACATCTTTTTTTTTTTTTGGTTTGTTTTCCCTAGATTTTCTGTATGAGTTACCAGTTCAGAAAAACTGACAAATATTTGAAAAACCTCACAGTTTGATGCATTTCAATGATGCAAAAATGTACATGCTCAGAAGAAATAAGAGATTGCCTTCCTCTCATGTCTGGAGATCTCTTAGTTAGACACTTGGCTGGAGATGTCTGAGTGGTGATGGGTTCAGATATAATTTTCAAGTTAGTCCCAAACATTTCTATCCTCTGAGATAGCAATCAGCAAGCATGCATTCCTGGGGGAAAGGCCATGGACAATGCATTCCCCAGTAGTGCATCTTGTCATAGCACAAACCACCCTGGTGGTGTGACATGGCAGCAAATGGCACAGCATTGTAGTCTTCCCCACCATCTTTATTTTAGCAGAGATCTTCCCAACCCACTCTGTAGGTTCCTTTCCTTTCCTTTCCTTTCCTTTCCTTTCCTTTCCTTTCCTTTCCTTTCCTTTCCTTTCCTTTCCTTTCCTTTCCTTTCCTTTCCTTTCCTTTCCTTTCCTTTCCTTTCCTTTCCTTTCCTTTCCTTTCCTTTCCTTTCCTTTCCTTTCCTTTCCTTTCCTTTCCTTTCCTTTCCTTTCCTTTCCTTTCCTTTCCTTTCCTTTCCTTTCCTTTCCTGAAACTTTCCTTTCCTGAAACTTTCCTGAAACTTTCCTGAAACTTTCCTGAAACTTTCCTGAAACTTTCCTTTCCTTTCCTGAAACTTTCCTTTCCTTTCCTGAAACTTTCCTTTCCTTTCCTGAAACTTTCCTGAAACTTTCCTTTCCTTTCCTTTCCTTTCCTGAAACTTTCCTTTCCTTTCCTTTCCTTTCCTTTCCTTTCCTTTCCTTTCCTTTCCTTTCCTTTCCTTTCCTTTCCTTTCCTTTCCTTTCCTTTCCTTTTCCTTTTCCTTTTCCTTTTCCTTTTCCTTTTCCTTTTCCTTTTCCTTTTCCTTTTCCTTTTCCTTTTCCTTTTCCTTTCCTTCCTCTTTTCCTAGTTGTGCCTCTGCTGACTCTTTTCCTGGTACCTTGCTGACTCATTCCTTAAGGCATGTGGCACTTTAATGATCCTACTCATTACTATTGAAACTTTTCTCATAAAAGAAACATCACTATTGTCACGATCACATCAGTCATCATTTTTTTTTCCTTCTCTCTCTCACCAACCTGCCTCTTGTCACAACCACTAGCACCTTCCTGCTGTCACCTGCAGTTGGAAGAGCCAATTGATTCATGGAAGATGCCCTCTATACTTTGACATGAGACTTTCCCTGTAAATCCTGAGTGGACACCTTTGCTCCTGCTGGTCAGCAACTTATCCAAATGAAGTACTTTCTGTGCAAGAATTGCTGATGCTCAGTAATTTCTTCTCTCGTCTCTTCTGCTCAGAAATCTCTTTACTGAGGAGTGGTGACTGTCCAGTTTCTCCAATGAGAGCTGCCTAAAAATTGTTTTCCCTTTGTTTGCCTTCCTATGCTAGAAAGCTTTGGAGGCTTTACCACAACTTTAAGATACTTGGGCAATGTGTGCAAATGAAGGGAAGAGCAGTGAAAATGTAGAGGTTGGCCTTGCAGTGTGGGAGGTGGCTTAGCAGTGCAAGTACCAGCAGCATTACCAGCATTCTCCCCCTGTACACTTTGGCCCTTAGTGACACAAAGCACTTTGCAAGTAATGGTAAATGAACCTTCATAGCTTTAACCCAAGCGGAACAAGATTTGTCCCCACAGTACACTTGGAAAAATTGAGACATCTAGCAACAAAATAACTTTCCTGATCAATCCTGTGATAAATCAAAGGAAAAAGGAATGAAAAACTTCACTCTCAATCTAATCATGGGCTATTATCTTCCATTACTCAAAGAAAATAAATACATTAGCCTGGAAGACATCTCTACTGGTCTCCAGATTTTTACTGTCCTCTTTGCCTCCTAAGCCTCACCAAATCAAAGGTTCCCAATGGACATTTTGAGAAAACATGGGGCAGGAGAGGAATGGAGCAGGGTGGCATTAAGTTTTATCACCCCTTAAACTGTAATACTTTCCTTTGCGTGCTCTGTTTCTTATTCACACAGCTATAAAATTTGCCACATCCGGGCAAGAACATCCCTCCAGTGAAGCAGGCGGTGTTTACAAACTGGAAAAGGCGTTCTCTTGCTTCTCACTGTAAGGGTGAGACAGAAACGCTAACAAGTCGCTTGTGGTTTTCTCTTTCCAGGTTGGGCAATCGGACCTCTCTGAACACTGCAAGAGGGGACATAACAATTCAGGGACATTTTATACCTCTGAAGATTTGCAATCAGTAAATTGTCTGGAACGTGTTTGATTTCCCCACCCACCTCCCCTCCATGGTGTCCCACCACAGAGCCTCTTGCTAGGGACATCTTGATGTTTGTGGTCTCACAGATTCCTTGTTCCAGCCAAACGCATTTCTTGTAGTGCTGGTTCTCGGCTGAGCTTGCTTTACATCATAAATGTAAAAATGTTTCTTTTATAAAAAAAATTAAAATAAATTAAACAACAACAACTACAAAAAAGACGAAACACACAACCAACCTATAAACAGAACATAAAAGCTGTTTAATGGAGTGCATAATGAAGCAGAGAGGAAACAGACTCACATTGATTTTCCCTGACATTTCACCTACTAAATTAAAAGCTTCTTAAGGAAAATCTGATTTTTTTTTTCCTGTTAATTCAAGTTCTGTAATGAGTAACAAAAACATTATTGTCCCCAGCAAGCTGAGGCTGCATGATAGGCAAGTCAAGGAGAAAAAAGGCCTGACTACAAAGACCCCCAGGAAAATGTCCATCCCTGTTTCAGATATCCCTCATGCCAGTCTGGGCACACCACAGAAGAGATTCTGAAGGAAAACCAGGTCACAGAAAACTATATCTTTGAGAACAAATGGGAAAGTGAGACCTCGGGCCTGGTAACTGAGCTCTGAATCTTCTGCTACAGCTTTGGGCAAGCTGTTCAGACCCTCAGCTACTTGATCCTGTCCTCTGCACAACAGGAGCAGCAGTGTTGACCATTACTAACCCACCTACTGAGGTTACTGGAAAGATTAATTAATCTCTCAGGCTCTATTAAAGGCAGCGTTCATGCCAAAAATTCATCTGGAAGTCCTCATGCAGTAGTTGGGAAAAACTATAAAGCACACCATGTAGCTGGAAACTGGGGAGTAAAGGGCTGCCCACACTGTGACAGGGAGACACTTAATGAGGGACAAGATGAAAAAAATAGCAGCACAGCAGGAAAGTGAAAAAACAATGTAGGATTCATTCCTTCAGGCACAATGACTATTTTTAACGTAAACTCAGCCTCACAAGTCTGTGTTTGCTCCTCTCTCAGCAGGCAGGAGGGCACCCCAGTGTGAGACTCTGTGTGGCTGAGCACAGGGATGCTCGGGGAGGTCAGGGCAGGGCTGAGAGTCCCACGTGTTGACAGTGCCAGTGCCATTGTCAGCCCCACAGATTCTGCCAGTACAGACACCCCAGAGGAGGGCAAGGGGCTGGTGTCACTCGCAGAGCCATGGCGCAGCAGGACCCTCAGCCTGGCCACCCAGCAAACTCCTTGTAACGTGAGCCAACTGATCCGCTGTATTAGGACACACGTTTTTATAACACTCCAAAATAGGGGGAAATTTTGAAGAGGCCCTTGGTTTCCATGCAGACACCAAAACCTGCCACTCCCAGGGCAGCCCAGCATACTGGGGGCTGCCTAAGGGTACACACCACATCATCTGCTCTGCAGTCACTTGGCATGATCCTTCCCTGGTTTGTCTCTGGTATAAATGCTCAGGAGCAGCTGAACTGTGCTAAAACTGAAGCTTTGAATTATCAGCAGGTCAGAGCAGCCAGAGCAAAGCCTTGAACATAAGCAACATTGGTTCAGCTTCTTAAGAAAGGTGGGGTTTTTCCAAGTGAATGTTTAAAAAAAAAAAAAAAGAAAAAAGGAAAAAGACTTTCCAATCGTAATTCTGCTAAATAGAGCAAAGTTCTCATTGCTGTTAGCAGTGCCATGTCCTTGAGGTGCCAACATGCCTTGGGAGTTGTGTCTGTAACTGAAGAGGTGTTCAGCTTTGAGGTGATGATTTAGTAAGCTCTGTCTCCTCAGGGGTGCCACTCACATGGGTGACACAACAAAGTACAATAAATTCTTCGTGTGAGATTTGTGATCTTCAGCCTCTGGAAGCATGACACAAAGTCTTGCTTTGAAAGGATTTTCTTCACACAAATAGAAGTTCTTCTCTGAACTACACACAAAGCAAAGCAAGGCTTATAGTACTGAGGGGAACACCAGCTGAAGTAACTCTTAAATTGTTGTGATGGCTCACACAATTGTAAGAAAACTCCTGCATGTCCCCAAAACCTTCCACTGCAGTAATACTGCTCCTCTGGTTTGCCATGTACAAGTGACCAAGTAGAGTCCTTCTGACTAAATAATGTCAGAACACTGTAAATCAGCAAACTTTACAGAAAGATAAAGCAAAGAATTGTTCTGGAAAGCTTGTTATGTCACTAGACAGTACTAGACTTCCTCAAAGAAGTGTTCCTGCACTTTTGGTGACCTCGGTGGCCCAGCAGTGCAGGGCAAATAGTCAGTGCCACTGCTCCTGCACACACCATGTGTGGCATCCCACAGGTGAACAGGAATGCTGCTGCCAGCCTGGACCCCAGGAGCAGCACTGAGTGGGGACAAGGCAGGGATTAATGTCCCTGGGGTCTTTCACAGCAAGCCCACCTACTGGAGCATGGGGTTCACTGCCAGACCCCACATGCACTGCAGTTGCCATCATGTCCCACAGGTTGCCAAGGGCTTGCCAGCCCTGGCAGGGAGGCACAGCATGCCACGGCATGGCACAGCGCGGGGGCTGGAGCACTCAGCTATGTGACCAGGTCACTACTTTGTTTGGTTTCACATAACTTCTTGAACTTATTAGGAGGCTGGGGAAAGGAGACATTGTTTTGCTTTGGCTGTGAGGTTTTGGATGCTTTGCTTCCAGGCCTCCATCCCAGTGATCCCAGCGATGAGGACAGACTGAGGGAAGATTAAGTCAATGCCTTAGGAAATTTAAAGTTGGAGCCTGGGAGAGAAGGCTGTCTTCTTGGGAGAAAAAAGAAAAGTGATAGTCATGCAAATCAGAAAATGTATACATGTGTGAATATATATATATATATATATATATATATATATACACATACAAACCTGTTTTTTTTTTTTAATTTCAGTGTAGTTGTGTCTCTGACCATTTATTTCTGTATTTCTTTATTTTAAGTTTCAGGTAGACAGAGGCAATTAAAGAGTTTTCCTCCCACGCACACCCCACTAGCTATAATGGGGGAATAGCACCACTGTAATTAAAGATCAAGATTTACTCTTACACAGAAAGATTTTCTAAGTGCTTCAAAAATCCACTGCTTATTCAGACTCTCAGGTGAAAATTGTTTGCCTCGAGGGCTCCTGGGGAAGAACTCCAGCAGAGCTGTCTTTGAATAAGCAGACACCCCACAGACGACACAGCAACAGCAGCAGTGCTGCTCTCTTCTTGCAGAGTGCACTGCTCTGTACAGCTGTGGCTCATACTTCCTTTTTGGTCCTTTTCACCAGCTAACTCATTTAGGATTCAGGTGGCATTTGATCATTTCCACTACCCCTTTTTTAAAAAAGGAATCTCTGTTTTAAGAGTTTTTTTCAGTTACAAACAGAACCGCTGGACAAGGGCTGCCCTGTAAATCCAGGCAAAGGGGGAGGGTGCCTTTCAGAGCGGGGTCAGGTTAGTGCAGATCCTGGGTGAAGGCTGGCTTATGTGAGTGGCTTCTACTTCTCAGGAACCTGTAGAAATCACCACTGCAGGCTCTCCACTGCACTGTCTCCCCTTCCCTTCCTGTGGTGGGGGACAGTCAGCCCATCACCCCTGGATCGCAAAACTCAAATTTGCCTTTGCTGAGGTGAGTCTGGTGATCCAGTGTCAAGCCAGTGAGCCCAGTCTGGGACTTTCCTGCTCTGCTGCAGAGGCCCGAGGTGGCAGAGCAAGTCCGTTGTGAAGTATTATGCCATGGGGAACAATTTCAGGTGTCTCTCTACACAGTGATTTTGAGAGTTTCATGTTATGCTCTTTAAAATTAGGGGAATCTGCCTGTGTAATCCAGGGGCCCCTGTAGAGACTTTGCTTTAAAAGCAATAATTCTGATTCCATAGCTGAAATTTCAAAATCTGCTGAAACATACATGCCGACTCTGATTTTAAATAATTAGCATCCCGAGGGAAATCATTAAGCAGTGAGCGATTATTTTAGAGCAATGTGGTAGTGCCTTGTGCCCTTTATCCATTCGTGGACAAGGGGAATGAGTGTAATATTAAAAAAAAAATAATTACTTATCTCCAAAAACTCAACCAGGCAACAAAAAGCAAAAGTTCACAGGAGACAGGCCAACCATAAAATGCTGTAATTTGGGGGAACAGGAAAAATAAGACAGCATGCCAAACCTACCATGTGACCTTTCTTAGAGTGACTGTAACAAACTTCAAATGATATTTCAGGGCATACAGAAAAATGAGTGGAATGCAGACAAGAATAAACAAATGAAAAACGTTTAACCTGAAGCTCAGAGATCTGGCAGAGCCTTCTGATTTTCACTAAAAAGAAAATCCCCAGATAAACACAGTGATGGTGCCATCACATGTCTCCATTTGTACTCCTGTGCCCCATGAGGGCCCAGGGCGCTCTTTGTGATCACAGTGCTTTTTCCTTTCCTCTGTGTCTTGTGGCTTTCTGGGGGTGAATTTAAATGTATTTAGCATAACAGCAAGCATACACTATATATCTTACACCACTACTATAACCAAGGCCATGGATTAAAAACAGGGGCCTTATTCTATGTTCTTTTGGGGGAAAGTAAACTCAGATATTTCATTGAACTAATGTTAGAGTGAAGTAGTGAATTAAAATTAAATGGATAAGGCTAGACAACCAAAAGGGTGATTAAAAAGGGAAATGGTAAAAAATAGAGTGGAAGAAAGGGAAAATCCTTTTTCAATTGCTATTCTATGTTTGTTTGACAAAAAGCACATTCCTTGTTCTTTCATTAATATTAGTATGCTCCCTTCTTTTGTGCCCTAAACTCCCATGTCTTGAGTGGCATTTTCCTTACTGCATTTCCCATCCATTTCAGGGACATGTGACAGATTCACTCTGTTTCTAGAGATATTTTAAGTGCACTTAGAAGCTTATAGTTCAACAGGTATTGTTCCTAAAGCACAGCACTGGATTTTGTGCCAGGAGACTGGCTTGTTACTTTTATTATTTGCTATTATCATATTCCTTACAATGTGTATACATATAATGTAGCTTTTCCAAATGCCTTTTGGGGACCTGGATTTTATTCATGGCTTCTTAGGAGGTAAAGATTGCTTGAATGGTTAAGGTGAAAGACAGGTCACTGCTGTTGCTGTTCTCCTTAAAGCAGCTGGGCTGAATGCTGGGGCACTGAAAGCACACAGGTAAGGTGGTATCTTGAAATACTATCAGAGGGCAAAATCCATTTTGGAACAATAGGTGGCTTCTCAAGAGCGCCTTTGACCTGACACAGAACTGAACCTTTAACCACTAAATTGGGAGATTTGGTCAGGGCTAAAGGTGAAGCTGAGGCCCTTGAGACCTGCATGGTTTGGGAAATTATCTAATTAGGACTTTTCAGCAGTGACGTCACAAGGAGTTCCTGATTCCACAGCTGGTTTGTAACTGGCAAGGTTTTTGTGAAGGCTCAAGAGGTCTGAAAGGTCAGCTGGCCCCTGAAAGCTGGTCTGTTCTTTCCTCTATTGTGTTCTATGCCCCCTGCTTTGGGACCCCTAAGATGCCAGCAGCAACTAAAACAAACCAAAAAATAGTTTATTTATCTTTTTTCCCTAGTACACTTCTAGGAAGAAACATTTCCAGACTATGACAATTGTCAATTGTAGGAGAGGAAGTTCAAACATAATCAAAACCACTGATGCATCCCAAACTCCCCAGGCCGCAGCTGTTGGCTGAATGGGATTGCTCCAGGCCTCCCAGGCATGAACCTGGCTGGTGTCACAGCACTGACCAGGGTCCCCTTTGAGGTGGCCTGGATGTGCCTCCAGCTGGTGCAGAGGTTATTATCCCTGCTGTGGTTTGCAGGAATGAATAAGGACAAATGAATGATAAATGCCATGTGATGTGCCTGTTTAAGCTCCAAGTATCATACCAGCTATCAGCCTTCTTAGCACTGTAATCTATCCACCCTCCTCTGCTGGAGAGCTGCAGGGCCCCAGTGGCAACTGGCTTTCCAGAGCCTCCCTCCTGCATCTCTCTCACACAGACCCACACAACCACACTGCAGGGTGCAGGTCTCTGCATCAAAGCATCTCATTGTCAGTTTTTCCAGTCTTTACTAAAAGAAACACTCTTCTGCAGCTAACTGTTTCTTGGCCTCTATCTCAGACTGCTAAATCCTCTTTCCTGAAATGCTTAGTGTCACTCAGCCTGAGGATTTACAAAGCATGGGTCCATTAGGATACTGCAGAGAAAGGGTATGTGACAACTCATCACAGGTTGCGTTAAAATTACAATAATCTGTAGTTGGAAAGGCCATCTGAGTTGTTACTTAGATGACTGATCTGTTGAGGGACCATGAAAAATCAAGAGGGACCATGAACAACCCGTGCCCTGTCAAGGAATCCTTAAGCCTAAAATTTTGGACAGAAGATGCAGGCTGGTTTTAGAAATCTCATTTCCCCTCTCTTGTCTTCCTATTTGGTCTGTTCCCAGTATTTTATGTCCTCCCTTTACCTCTCTTTTTTAGCACTTTTGCAGCCCTAGTGGCAAATGGGGAGTAAATGTTTCTTTGTGTGTTCTGTAGAGAAGGACTACTTTGTTCTTTCTCTGCCTTAATGGACCTGGGATCTCTGGTAACATGCTGCCTGCTGCCCATGACTAACACACTTTGGAAGGAACAACATGCCATCTCAAATGACTTTTTCCACAGTGGAAATCCCTGGATCTGTAACCTTGTAACTCGAAAACAGGCAGCTTGAGTATCCTTCTGAGGCCAGGCCCAGTGTTCAGTAAAGCAAGTTCTTATTAAGGGTGCAAATTTCTGTCTGAAATTCAGCCAGTTCAGAGGAGAAGCATCCAAGGCTGTGGCTTTCATGTGCAATGAAGCATGGCACAGAGCCCCCCAAGCTGCCTCAGTCCCTGGCAGCGGGCACACGTGCAATGCAGCATGGAGCCAGGACAGAGAAGCAGAGCAGTGTCTCTGCACTGTTGCTCCAGGCCCTCGGGGCCACACTCCTTCCATGCTCAGCATTCGTTTGTGCACACCCAGCTTCTGCCTCTCCGTGCTCAAACACACATTCCAGGTCCGGTGACAGAGACACCATTCAGAGGAATGATGTGATAAAATGCTGGTGACCCTTAGGTTTAGCAGTAAAAACAAGCCAACCAACCCTGTTATCTTTAGCTCATCCCCAGCATACCCACCCATTTGAAGTCCAGTCTTCCCTAGTCACACATGTGAAAGCTTGGGCCCTGTCACACAGACTGTCATCATAACCAACAGTCCCAAGCCTTCATGAAGAGGGCTTGAAAAATGGGCCCAGAGTGCCAATGTGCCTGCCTCTGGGTGAGTGGAGAAAGCAGGAAAAAATGGCATATTCAGTGACAAGCCCTTTCTTTCCCAAAAGAAACATCTCTGTGGCAGCTCATGCAACAGTTGAAGAGGACGTGTGTGTACAGGCGCATGCCCTATACACATGTGCATGCCATAAAAACCCTCAGCAGACCAGTCATGCCCATCAGACTGTGTGCATATTTCCCAGTCAAACTGAGGCAGCAAGTTAGCCTAATGACTTAACAAAATGCTTTGTGTAGGGAGGTCTCGTTCTGGCAAGATTCATACTCTCAGATTATGTCCTTGTTGCATGCCTTAAGATGCATAACCATGTTTCTGTTCCTGCATGCTGTATCCCTGTTACCTGAAGCATCTTCATCCCGTATATCCTTCCTCAAAGGTCAGCAAAGTGGTGATATGCTCTTCACTGCACTAAGTACTAATCATGCAGGATCAGAAGGAGATTAAGACTGGAGAAAACTGATTTACATCTCTCTTTCATTCTTCTTCCTTTCTATCCTTTCTTCTGTTCTTCCCCAGAAATTGTCAATTCTTCACTTTCCAACCCAAAAGCAATCAAGCTGAAGCAAGATGGCACGGTGCAGAGGGTGATCTGAGTCAACCCCTTTTATATCAATTTCAGTTCCTGTTGGGTGTTCTCATGACATTTCAAAAGACTGCAATCCTAATGAAAACCACACAAGCGCCTGAAATTAAGTTAACTGCTTTTGTAAAAATGCAGGGGCGGGAGGATGGAGGGAGAGGAGAGGGGGGTGAGAGGAAAGAAAAAGAAAAGGAAAGGAAAGAAAAGAAAATGGGAAAATTAAGGAAAAATCTCTTTCAAGTTGTATTCATGCATGTAAAGACCGTATTGTTTATCAAGCCCCATTCTGCCCTCTAAACAAACACACTTGTAGTTACTGCAGAGCACAAAAGCTACAAAGATTTTCAATTTTACTATTTTTGCCTTAAAAACCAAAGTAAAATAATTCAGGCAGCTTTTCTTTTTGGTGCAAAATATCACTATTGGGGTTTATTTTCCCAATTTTTTTGGTATCACTTTGTCCATTAATGGCCAGCATGCTGAAAAGCCTTCTGTCTTCCTAGTAATAAGGTTTCCTAAGCAGTACAAATTCACTGCTTTTTCTGTATGTTGCTGACTTAGACCCTGACTTCTTCCTCTGTCTATACAGAGCTGAACACAAAAGAACTTCAAATCTTGCTACACTACTGATTATCCTAATGTAAACTTAAGTAAAATAAAGTACTTAGAGTTCTAAAGGGGAGTAGCTCACGGGTCCCAAAATCTAGAGGATAAAAACAATTATAAACAGAGTGAAAAAGACTGTAAAATCCCTAGCCAGCCCCCAGTGGAAAGAGTATATACTCTTTAGATCCCAGAAGAAAGATTGTTTTATGGAGCATTATTGTTGAATACCGAAATATAAGGAGCACATATATTAAAAAAAAATAGATATATAGCCGAGTCTTTGCCTGTCAGGGTCCAAGAAGCATCTAGACTATGTTCTTAGTTGTATGGTTTAGTGTTTGGTAGTCCTGAAAAGAGCAGAGAGATGGACTTGATGATGCTTAAGGGTCCCTTGAGATATTCTTGCTTGAAGAATTCTATAATTCTATTATTTAAACTTTTCTTGGCTTATTTTTAAAAGAAATGTTCTTCAGTGATGTTCTCAAGTCATTGAGCATGCGTAAAGTGAACTTCCAAAGTAACATGAGCCCAGCAAAAAGGGTAATAATTTAGTGTTACCCATTTCAGCAGCATTGGCCAGATGTCAACCCATCAACTGAAGTTGGGCTTGGTAACATTTAGTCACTTGGGTAAACACCTTCCTTAATGCAAGCAAGCATACTCACCCTTCCATGTCTCCAGAAATTATAAAATTTCATTCCTGAATCTTGTTGCTTGGTGTCCTGTTGAAGTAGTGGAGACATATTCTGGAAACTGAAGGCATGGTGATCCACCCTTTTCAGCATATCAAGGAATAGTTAAAACCAAGTTTGTCTGTCTTTGATAATGACTAGAGATAAGAAGCCAGAATTAAAAATCAAACCAACTTTCTATGCCTCTCTACTAGGCAGGTTTTTCTATTATCACTCCCAAAGTAACCTTTTGCTTTTTCCATAATTTTTCAAGATCTCATTTTGAACCCTCATCAGATTTTTCATTCTCTGACTCTCCTTCAAGTGCTCACCCCTCAGGTTCCTATCGAAAAGAGCTCAGACTTTGGTGGCATATAGGTCAGTATGGAAGCCCCTACTCTAAAGAATGTTTGGATGCAGATGATGATTTCATTCAATCCTCTGGTGTCAGTAGATTTGCTTAGACTACAGGACCGTGACCTGGCCCTTTCTGCGTCACCTTGTGGTTCAGATAACCATTGACAAATGAACTGGAAAAAGCCTCATCATGCTGTTGTTTTCTAACCAACTTGGAGAAAACAAAAGATTTTAACTACAGGATGACAGGAGACCTCTGACAGGATTTTGGTTGCATTTCTCATAATTTCTATTGTATACAACAGGGAAAAATCTCTCATTCCTGGTTATGATGAGCTTCATATATTGTGAAATCCTCCAGAGTTTCAACATGAGAATGTGGCAATTCATAGCAGTACAGAGCTTAAACTCTTGGACCTGAACTATAATGTCAAGAAAGCTGAAACTTGGCATTACCCTTATTTCTTTGGGAATCATTATATACATTTTCTTCTAGTCAGAGTTATCCACTCCAGCGCCAAGATGAACAGGGAAGGCGAAGTCATTAAACACACTCAAGAGATAACAAAGTTCACCAGAAACAGTTTCAGACTACGGACCTCACCCAGAACCTGAGATGCAGAGGCCTTGGGTAGATGTGCTTTCAAGAGGTTTTTTAGAACACAGAGGTTGAAAGAAAATATGTCACCTTGAGGATGGAAACTTCAAAACAGTCATTTTCTCTCTTTCCATCTCTCCCTCCTTCTGTCTTCACCAATATCCTCAGGCAGCTGGAAGAACCACTAGGGTGATCTCAGTGGTAAACAACGTCCAACATGTTTTTCCCCGCTTTTGATAATGAGCTGGTTTCATCAAAGCTTGGCCCATTTGGAGAGGCTCATGGGGAGTTCAGACCCACAAGGCTTCCTCCTTTGCAATGTGCTTTCAAAAGTTTCCAGGACAATGACATCATGATAAAAATGCCTGTCTCTTTTGCCTAGACAAGTTTTGGGAGAGGTGTGTCTCTTTACACTGCCCTGTTTTCCTTGGAGTGGGGAAGTTAGATGAGTAGGCTCAATTTTTCAGAAAATTGCAGCAACAGCTCAGCTGACCAGAGGTGCCATTGCACCTTCAAGGCCATTCAAGAATTGGCCTGATTAGCAGAGGCCTTAGTTAGCTCACAGCATTCCACTAGAACACTCACATTTTTACAAACCTGATGATGTAAGTGGGAGGTTTTGTATGCTGAGACCTTTTGTTGATCTGACCTATGGTTACACAACCCACATCATAGCTAGGCAGGGTTTCAGTACAGAGAGGGCATTGCCCCTCCAAGGTGGCTCATGGGTTCTTGGCCATACAGTTCTTCCAGTTATCCCTCCTTTAGGACCAGGCATTGCTTCCCTGTTACTCATTTAGGCCACACTGCTGCTGAGAATACAGCTCATGCATAGCTCTCCAGTGTGGAGTTAAAGTGCACGGCTCAAATACCACTCTGGGGTTGACTGAGATGAGAAGGGAGCATGGGAAGGAGGATGGATGTCAGTGAGTAACCCACACTGAGCTCCGTGGTGCTGCAGCTCATTCAAATTGCTGTGCTGGTCCTCCCAGCTCTAACAGAAGAGCTCAAGGCTTCGTGGCAGCATAAAACATAAATGCTTTATGCTTGGTCCTACCTCACGGATCTGGGCTGAAGCTAAAGCTGGCTTTTCTGCTGGAGAAAAGTGGAGATGAGGTGGATATGCTTTAGAGTACAAGGCTGGCTGATGCTGCTGCCATGGGAAGAGGACAAATGAGGAGTTAGGCACAAATGACTGGTGCTGGGATCAGTGTCACTCCTACCCAAAACACACAGAGCAGCTCCTTCCATAAGCGAAAGCAACAGTATTTTTGGCTCGCCAAACTCGTCTTTTTGGGCAGTCAGAGGATGTGTCAAACAAAGTGTGTTGCAGGCAGCTGCCAGCTTTCCCTAAGCCCAGAGTTCATCCTGTGCAAAACTCTCTGACACATTCCTAGTGCTAGATGTGGACAGGACTCTAGCTCAGGAGAAGGAAAGTCTTAGAAATGAGTTTTCCAACCTGATGAAAGCGCATGTCACTACAATGGCTATAAATCGGGTTTATTTTTATATATTAAGTGCTAATTTCCTCTCTCTCATACCTGCATCCACAGAGCCAGGGCAGAGCTCACAGGACTTGTGCACATGGAGCAGAAAACATGTCTGTATCCTGCAGAACTACACAGCTGTTTGCAGGCCTGGAAACCACTAATGCTACCAAGGTTCCTTCCCAGTCAGTATCTTGCATCTGAGTTAGTTCTGCCAAGCAATCACCACAGTCTCTGTCCATGAAGAGAAAGGAAGAGCAATAGACATAATGAAATCCAGTGCTCTGAACCCAAAACATAGAATGCAGCACTCCCACTCCACTCCATCCCATCTAAGATCTCAGTCAAATTGCTTTATTTTCTGTGGCTCTCCTGATTTAAGGCAAGGTTAGTAATGTCCACTCCATATGAGGAGGTAGGTGGTCAGTAGAAAGTACTTATACAGCCCTGCAGCATGTGCTGAGCTGGGTCAGATCCCACAGTATTTGGAGGCCAAAATCATGGAAATAAAATTGCTGCCCTCTGAAAAGGAAAGTTTTTCTGGTTTTGCCTATCTCCTGCCACTCTGTCCCTTCTCTCCAGCCAAGCTCTTGGCCTGTTCCCTGAAGCAGGAGGCTGCAGATCTGCTGAAGGACAATCCATACAGTAGTCGTTCCTTTTCCCTGACTGCCACCGTTGTTTTCAGGTAGCTCTCACACCTGACAGTCTAGTGTGGTCATAAGCCAGTTAAAGTTTGTTATTGGGTCTGTATGGTCAGGACTGGCTTTTTTCATATATGTTACTTTTGCAACATTTAATTTCCCATTCTATAACTAATCATTTGTAGTCATGTTGCAGCTCTTTCCATTTATTTTATGGTTTTGACTACCCAGATCAGTACTCTATCATCTGTATTTTATCAGCTCACTGTTTATGCCATTTTTTGGAGGATCATTTCTGAATACCCTGAACTGTGATCCCAGAAGGATTCTTGAAGAACGCTGTGGGTAACCTCCCTCTATTGTGAAAGATTACTATTTCAGCCTATTCTGTTTCCCCTGTCTCTTCAACTTGCTATTATTCTAAGAGAGGAGCTTTCCTATTGCCCAAAGAGACTTTATTTTCATTAGTCAAACTCTGTGAATGCTCTTTTTTAAATTTGAGTGGTTTAGATCTGCTAGACTACCTTCCTCCATGTCTTCACAGACTCTTTAAAGAACTCTGTTAGATTTAGAACTTCTTTTCCCACTACAAAGACACATGGTTCATGCTAACAGTATTATATTCACACATATTTTTATGGGACTTTGTCAAATTTCCCTGTAACCTGTCCTAAAGGTTAAATTGCCACATTCAGGCATTTAGCTAAGTGCTGTGGTATCCCTTAAATAAACACCTCCATTTCAGTTCATCTTGGCCTACAGGGTGAACTCAAGCTCCTCTGCATTGTCCTTCTCACTTCTGATTCTTCTCCTTCTAATACTCCCACTTGAGCAAGTGCCTCTACTTTATGAATCATAAGAACTGGGTGTTGCATGAGATCTGACCACAACTAAACATGTTGGTTCTTCTGCACCAAGAAGCAGTCATTTATGGGCCCTGACAATGTAATGCCCCCACGACACTCTCTTAAAGAATTTTTCCCGTCTATGTGAGGAAGCACAAAATTCCCTCTGTGGTTTCTTCTTTTGCAGCTATTTAAATTCCATTAGCATTTCTCCAGACAGCATCAAAATTTGACAGGCTGATCAATACTACACCATAGTCCCACTTGTACCCATGGACCCTAGTGACCTCTACAGTAAATAGATAGATACTCTGTGGTAGGTGTTGATGTGATTAGCTGGTTTCTCTTCTTCAGCTTTATGTTATGCTTTCTGTGATGTAGAGGGCCACCCCCCACACACACTATCAGATCTGTCTTCCCAGCCCCTGGGTGGTAAATTAATGTTGTCATTCATATTTATCCATGAGTAAGTACTCTGAAATGCAGACAGCTGAGGGGCCCCCAATGTCAGCCTAGACCATAAGCTCCCTGGGGCAGAGATGGCATCTCTACTGTGTGTGTAACCAAGCTGTGCAACTTTTCTGACTTCACCATTTCTTCTGGTGAAGGGACTTGGCTGAACGACAATATTCAAACACTAAGTTCTGTAAATTTTTCCATTTGTCCAGGTTTCACTCAGACATCTTCAACAAAAAGGCCCATGAACCTCTGGGAGCCTTTGGATGAACTCTTGCCAAATTTGCAAATAGTCACTAAAACATAAGCCCAGATAAACTTAATAGGGCTTCTGGGTTTGCAGCTAAAGTTTAAATGTGAGTTCTTTCATCAGAGGCACTCTTAAATCAAAATGGGATCTCTTAAAGCACAGTATCTTAGTGATGATTCTCATCCATATGTGAATTTTGCCATTCAGGTCAACACTCTGTCAAAAGCAGATGTCAACATATGTGGTTCTGCATCCATCTCCCACAGCACAGAGCTACACTTTGCTAACTTTCTCCAGACCTGAAAAACTCTCCCATGCTTGGAGACAGCCACAGCACAGCCTGGCTAGATCACTTTCAAGTGACTCCTTTATCTTCGACAATTGTTTTTTCCTAACGGTGCTTTTCCTCTGGATGAATCTGCTTATACAAAGTCAAAGCTTTGAACATGTTGTATTAGTTAACAGAAAAATTCAGCATAGCTAAACTATGTCGTAAGGTCTTTTGTACCCCTCTTCTCCACTGCAGAGAGAGAACAAAGATTCTGCCCCTAGAAAGCAGGAGGTGGAAGTGGAAGGGGTTGTGGGGCTGAGTGGGAGAAGGAAGGAAGGAAGGAAGGAAGGAAGGAAGGAAGGAAGGAAGGAAGGAAGGAAGGAAGGAAGGAAGGAAGGAAGGAAGGAAGGAAGGAAGGAAGGAAGGAAGGAAGGAAGGAAGGAAGGAAGGAAGGAAGGAAGGAAGGAAGGAAGGAAGGAAGGAAGGAAGGAAGGAAGGAAGGAAGGAAGGAAGGAAGGAAGGAAGGAAGGAAGGAAGGAAGGAAGGAAGGAAGGAAGGAAGGAAGGAAGGAAGGAAGGAAGGAAGGAAGGAAGGAAGGAAGGAAGGATGGATCACACTAGCCATAAGGGGTGGGTGAGTGGGAAGGAATCTTCCTGTGAAATATCTTTATGAAACCTCAAATTCACTGGAATAAAAAGACAAAATGCAAAAACTACTTAGATGCAAAGTGAGTACTGTCATTAAACTCTTCCCTTTGCCATGAACTGCTATCATTCACAGGCATTTCTCTGGTTTTCAAAAGGAACAGGGCCTTTCATAAAAGGGTGTGAAGATCAGTCATACAGAGACTGTGTGTCTCCCTAAGACATTTGGAAGAAAATATTGCCACTTTTAGATTCTGTACATGGAAATTGGTGGACAGCAAAAAGAGGAGAGAGGCATCTTGTGAGAAGAGAAAATAATAATATTCCCCTGTGTTTATTTCTGCTGATCATAGGAGCATTGACCATCATCTTGTTTTCTAAACCTTTGGTTTAGGAGGAGCTGAACAAATTTTGCGGGAAGCTTCTGGTTAAGTGGCAGAACAAACATGTCTATTCATAGTTTATGCTACAGTGTGTTAAAAATTTTGAAGTATCTTGAGGACTGCCTGAAACACAGCCCACAGCTGTCTGTCTTGTAACAGTTCATCTTATATAGCCCATTACCTACAGTGAAACAGAACATTTATGTCACAGCCCAAATAAAGAGACAAGTGATTCATCAACATCCAAGATTTTAAAAGATGAAGTTGAATGGCTTGTTAGATTTTCAATTATAACGAAAAAAAATTTTAAAAAATTTAAAATTATTAAATAATGAAGTGGTAGGTTTTGATCAATACTGGAGTCTGTATTCCACAGCAGACAATGTAGAAAAGATATCCCAGTACCTGTCTTGTCTTCCACTTCTTTTTTACCTACTATGCCTTTCCTCCTGCCATCTCAAGAATCACAACTCATCTTAAAGGTGCATTACAAAACTGTTTTATCCACATTTAGATATCTTAAACAAAGTGGCAAATGTCACATGAAATTGGCCAGGAGATAGCATGACACCAATGTGAGTATTTCAGTTTCATCTCAACCCCCAGGAAAACACAGGCACAAATCAAAATGTGCAAAACCTTTCACCATCTGTGGCAAAAACTGATCAGTGAAGGTGCTTGAGATTGGAAATTATGTTACTGCCCCCACTTCTAGACAGAGAGCAGTAATCTTTCTTCTAAAAGCAAAATGGAAACAAAGCACCTCTAAAGGTATAAAAGCTCTTACAAAACCAACACAGCTATTTCTGTACAAAGTCTACAAGCCAGTATTGCAGTGCTTTCAGATGTTCCCCTTTATCTGGTTAATGCCTCCCCATGGTGCACCTGCCTTTCCCCTTACCCTTGTAAACAAGTTATCTTCCACAAGCCAGGGCATATATTTCTCCTGTTTTAACCCATGACCTAAAAATTTGTGATGGAGTTGTATAAGGTTTTTAATGAAATGATCAGAGGTAAAATAACACAGTAATAATATGCCCATCCTACATTATGTGTCTTATCTAAAAAGCAATCACCCACATCTTAAGGAAGCTCAATCAGATGAAAATCCAGCAAATTATACAAGGTCTGTTCAAAGATGCTGGGCTAAGGTCTACAGAGACGTCAGCATGGGATTGAGGCCCAAAAGTGTGGGGAAAAAAGTATGAACATTTCAAATACCATCAGCTTCTACCTTTTTCCCTGGCATCTTCCCTAAAGACACACAGAGGGATAGGTCATCCCAAGCCACTGCAAAGGGCTTCCATTTACCAAACTGGGTAGTTTCAGGACTACTTCAGTCATCCTCAACTGTCTTGTGCTCTGCTACCCAAGGCTACCTCTCAGCACCCATCCTGATGTACACACTGCACACCTGGGTAGAGCAGCAGCTCTGTTTGTGTCCTAGGTGCAGGCAGGGAAGGAGCTCCACGAGACCAGGAGCTGCAGACCTGGGCTGATGACAGCTGCCAATGCTGCGGGTACAGGACCCACAACTGAACCAAGGTCACACATGCCCATAGTCAGAGTGGAGAAGAATAGTCAAAGTTGGTCATTTCCAAGTGTTGGATTCTGTCTATGTGCAGAAGTGCATTACAGCTGGATTCTGTCCATGTGCAAAAGTGTGTTACAGCCACCACCACAGGGCAGGAAACATGACCATGGAAATGGATGCAGTGTTTGGAGAACAAAATGTTCCAATGTGTTTGGCTTGTGCCACAATCTTACTCTGTGGCTTTCTTTAGTCAACCAAGGCTGTAAAAAATACATCTGTGTCCTCCCATCACTGAGCAAAGATGTGGCCTCTCCAGCTCAAAGGGAGGGAATTTATGAAACGCCAGCATTAAGCAATGCCATCCATTTGGAACAGTACAAGGCTTGAACTCCAAGTACCCTGTAGATATATTAATCAACTCTTTTTAAAAATTATTATGGCTTCTATTTTCACTTCTTCTTAGGTCTTCACTATAGATAAGTACGATTTGGTGGACATATCAGTGGGATCCTTCCCACCCACTCCAATTCCTGGTTTTATCTATCTCGCTTCTAAAGTGGAGATTTAATGTTCATAATAAGAATATCCAGAT
The DNA here is from genome assembly GCF_963662255.1 of Cinclus cinclus. Classification (NCBI taxonomy): domain Eukaryota; kingdom Metazoa; phylum Chordata; class Aves; order Passeriformes; family Cinclidae; genus Cinclus; species Cinclus cinclus. Next base: position 22,409,977 of record NC_085051.1, on the reverse strand, counting down.
GGCACTAAGGTAATTAACAATAAGGAACAGCATGTTTCAAGACAGGCCAAATTCCAGCTGCCTGAGGTCTGGAGGAAAAAGAAATCTCTTTAGAAAATTAGCCCCAAAATTGTCCATAAATTATATTTTCCCACTTTCTTAAGAAATAGGCAACCACCACCACCCAGATTGCTATCCAGCTAGTTCATCAGATCTAGCACAAGGATTTCTACAGTCAAATAAAACAGGCAAACAAGTAGAAGCAGCTCAGGACCCTGGGAAAAGCCAAAGCCAGTCACCTCACTTCACTCTGATATTTATCATTGCCTCTGGGAGGCACTGAGTGTCAACTCAAGGACTTTCATTGCAGGAGAAATTCAAGATCAGATATTTGAAATGGTGAAAGAAGGCTAATTAATGTCCCCTGAATTTATTAAGAAATATTCATACAGACAAAAGGCACAGAAATCAAACTTCGCCTGAATTGCAATTAAACATTTCCCCTTTCTGATCCATACCTCATTACCCAACCTTCCTTCTTGGTCCCATTCACCTTCTTCATTGCATTTATCATTTTTGCTTTCCAGCCAGCATATCTGCTCTAGGGATGGTCTACTGGCTGCTCTTACCTCCCCCTCAGTCCCAGACTCTTTCTGGGTTGCCATACCAGTCCCTGTGCTCTCATGCCTCATGCTGAGCACAGAGAGCTTAGAGCCATCATTTCTGCAGGTGACAGCATTGCCCTGGGTCTGCACCACACTTGGAAGGTGCTGGTGTGGCTTCTGAAGCCTGGTAGCACATCACAGCCTTCTCTGCTGATAGCCATGGAGAAGCTGCCACCCTGCATTTGCTCCCCATGACACCTTCAAATCCTGTTTCAGGGGAGGGGATTTGAACAAAAGGTGATTAGTTATTGATTCATTGAGCTTTGCAATAATGCACAGCATCCTTGTCCACTATCTTCCTTCAACAATTATCTGTCTGATTTTATTATTTCAAGAATAGGTAATTAATAATTACATTGCAAAAGGTACTAGAAGAGTAAAGCTCACATTGGTCTGAATGTGTTTATTCAGTTTGTCCATTGCAAGAAAATATGAGTAGTTTCAGTAAAATATGTCACAATTTTATATTTTAGTGTTTTCAAAAGAATGTAAGAATTGCCATCTCAGAGCGGCCTGAAGTCCTGTCACCCTTTTGTCCTGGATCCAAAAATGATACGTACTTCGGGAGGTGTGCTAAATGATATGTCAGATACATTTCTCAGATCTTCAGATAAGGAAATTATCTTGGCCTCCAAAGCCTCCAAAGTCTAATGTCTCAGCCACAAAAGGATCACTATTGATGATCATGATAATGCATTTCCTTAGTGTCCCTTTAATGTATGATAGGAACCACCTAAAATATTGGTGAGTCTGTTGGAACATCAGAAGTTAAAGCAAGACCTTAAGACTGGTTATTTTCCCCTCAGTTTTGGGATTTAATTTCAGCTGGCTACTTTACGTATTTGATCACGTTCTTTTCAAAATACTTATTTTGAAATTTAAAAAAAAAATTAAAAATCAAAAGAAAATCTGATAAGAACTTTCCCAAATAAGATTATTAAGTGGTTTTGATAAGCTTAGCTACCTTGAACTGATCTAGTGTTACTGCAGAAGAGGCCCTTTGCCAATGAGAGTTTCCATTTTTCCCTGGGGAGCACTGGGTGGAGAGCAGGTGCTCTGCACAGGGAAGAGGCAGTGCCTGTGGCAGCAAGGCTGCTCAGCTCAGATTGGCCCATTTTGGGATGGCCTCCACCCCGGACCCTGCCTGCCAGCTCTGCCCTGGCAGTCTGTCCTGTATGTGAGGATGCACAGCAGGCTCCCTCTGATCGCTTGCTCCGAGGGGAAAGGCTGATGTGCTGCATCAAGCTCAAGGATTTCATGGCCTCTTCAGCTGGTGGCTATCAGTTTCAAGGGCCTTCTCTAGGGAAGCAGAAAATGCACCAATTTCATGTGGATTCTGGCCAAAGGATGAATTTCCCTGCTCTGTCCTTGGAGGAGTGAAGTGCATCAGCCATAAAGAGCAGAGCCCTATAGCTGCTTCACTGGAGATGGGGGTGCAGTTAAACAGGGACTTTGCCATTCTCAGACCTGAGAGCTCATAGTGGTCCCCACCATTTTTTATTCTGCTCTTCATCCCCAGACAACAAACCTTAATTTAACCTGGACTGATCCTAATTTTGCCAGGCTACAGCAGTCAGCAAGGCACTAAAAGACACTCACCTTACCCTGACGACTCTAACCTAGCTACTTCACCCAAGTCTCCAAGGAAGCCATATGTATTTGTACAAGACCAGGGAAATAATGTCACTTTCACATTTAAAACTTTGTCTTCTCTGTTGGGAAAGGTTAGTGCTTTCCATCATGTCACGGCAGTGTAGTTACACCCCTATGCCCCATTTCCATATGTGGAACAAGGACATTAGGTCTTGCCCCACTGTGCTCAGCGTGCAGAAGAGGCCAAAGCAGGAAGCTCTGACAGGTGCCGATACCTGACCAGGGGAGAATGGTTATTCACTAGCATGAGGAGTAAGTTTCACATGGTAAAATTTCAGGAAGAATTTTATTTAGGGAGGTGAGCTCTAGTTTGAGTAAGTCAGGGCAGATCATTTAGCTCAGTACTAAAAATGCACTAGTGAGGTTGTTTGTTTTAAAAAAAAAAAAATTCAGATGCCAAGCTGAAATTTGGGCTAGATTTGAATTGATGGCTTGGCATCAAGCTAAAATTTTAAGTTTTCAGGGAACAATGGAAAAAAATGCCTGTCTTTTGTTTTGTTCCAGTACAAAATGCTTCCTCCAAGTCAAAACAATTGGAAACCATTTAATTTTTTTTGTCTCTCACTTTTATTTTACCTTGTAGGTTGGTTTTTGGGTTTTTTGTTTGTTTGTTTTGCTTTTTTTTGTTTTTGTTTTGGTTTGGTTTTTTGTTTGTTTGGTTTTTTGTTAAACAGCATAAGTTTCACACTTTTAAAATGTTTCCAACATTGCTAACAAACAAAATCATAAAGCCCTATTAAACAGTCCATATATAAGACCCTTTTTTCTCTGATTTACCATTTTTCTATGTTCTCTCCACTAGAAAAAGGACATGCCATTTTGCCTGAGAGAATGGCAGACAATCTCTATTTGTCAAACAATTCCTGTTTTTTAGAAGAGCAAGATGCCCTTCTGGTGTGAGGCACATCTGACCTGATACCTCAATGAGATCATTGAGCCAGGAGAGTGCCAAAGCAACCAGCAACACCATCAGGACTAAGAGGGCAATGCAAAGAAGCCAAAATGTTGAATCAGTTTAATTCACCGCTGCCTCCAAGGATGGCACAAGGCAAGGCAAAGATCCTGTTTAAACAACTGCCTATACCCACTGTAAATAGTCAGATCTTTTTTCTCCAATGCGTTATACCCACTATGTGTCTCTGTTTGCTCCAGCCTTTTCCTGAGCTGAAGCTGAGGGATTTTTCCATGTCCCTGAGGAGTGTGTTAAAAAAGCAGTGTTTATGTTAAAGGACTTCATTAACATTACTAGTCAGGCTGTAGTACCCGGAGACCATCACAGCGAAAACGAGACCTTGTTCCTTTGCGTCACTGGCCCAAGCAACCACCAGGCTGAAACCTAACCCTGGCTGCTTGCCTTCGGGGGAAAAAATAAGAAGGGTAAAGTAAACAAGGCCCCTGTTCGGCTTTCCTGAGCCTGGATGAGAATTGCTAGCAATTATATACCAAAACTCGGAGCTGACTCCGAGCAGGCTCAGCTCTGCTCTTCTGCAGCCACAACCATGGGAAGAAAATCCATGCCCACAGCTTGCAGCTGCTCTGACCAACCACCTCCACCCTGAGCCACGAATCCAGGAAACTTCTAAGTACATGCTTAAATCTACCATTCCTCAGGACAGCACTGATTTGATACCACTGGGGCTTAAAAGAAAGCATGAGGTTACAGGCTTTCCTGAACATGCTTGCTTTACCAAGCCTGGTTTTCAGACATTCATTATTTTATCCTGATGACAGCTGAGGTTTGGGGTTTTTTGGCTGCTGAGCTCAATCCCCTCACTCTCCTCTCCGTCATGGCAAGCTCAGCTGTGCCTTCCCCACTGGATGCCTGCCCCTGCCAGTTCATCCCACTCAGCGAGCTCCATGACACACAGCTCCTGCTCCTGCAGCTGACTCCTCCTGTAGCACCAGCCGCTCAGCTGCCTCTGCTCTGGTGGGGATGCCAGAGGGTCATGACTGGGCACTTGCCTGCAGCTAAAACCCCCAAAGCATCAGGTGCAGGTGCACCAGGGTCCCCTGCATCATCCCATCTCCTCACATCCCCTCCTGTCCCACTGGCAGAGAACAAAGGCTCCCACCGCCTCTCCAACCCATCCTGCTTAACAGGCATAGGACCCTAAATACACCCACGTAGGGTCCTAGAGTCCTTCCTACACTAATGCAGCCTTTTTCCTAGCCTGTTCCTCATTCTTGGGAAAAGACAATTGGTTTCAACCTTCCCTGTGAGTTTTAAAATTCCCCCACCTCCCAACAAATCAACTGCATGGAAAGAGAGGAAGGGTGTCAAGTAAAATCAGTGCTGTCCTCATCTTGTAGTCTCTGACGATATGTTACGTGAGAATAAAGAAATTCTCCAAACAGAACTGCAGAATCTAGAGATAGTTGTGCTGGGTAAACTTCATATAGTAGACAGGAAAATTTAAGCTTTGGATTTGAAGTGACAGCTGAAGCAATACAGCCTTATCTCACCATTAATCTCCCCTGCTTCCCCATACACTGTAAGCTAACTGGGCTTCTGACCAGACTGCATTCCATGTGTCTTCTCTTCTCTTCTCTTCTCTTCTCTTCTCTTCTCTTCTCTTCTCTTCTCTTCTCTTCTCTTCTCTTCTCTTCTCTTCTCTTCTCTTCTCTTCTCTTCTCTTCTCACAATTCATAATGATGCATTTAATTAATAGTAAATGTGCATAGAAGTTTTCTGGGCAGCCATATGACAGCCACATTAACACCATATGAGCCTAAAATTGTTTATTGTTATTACAGTAAATACCAAAGTGAATTAAGAATGATTGATCAGGCATTTATTGTGACTTGACCAAATATATACATATTTAATAATAGGATGTTTAAAAAGAAGAAAGAGAAATGCTGGCAGAAGAAAAATTCAAACATATATGCCTCTTTCTTGTTTATTTGTTTTAAAAAATAATTAATTAGCTGAACTGTGTGGTCATATTTGAAAGGAAGAGAAGTATTCACTATGTTTAACACCACTACGCTAACCCAAGGTGACACCTACAGAAATAACTTGGAAGTGTCACTTGACAATCAATCAATTCCTTATGGTCACAAACCCACTTTGAAAACCGTCGCACCAAAGGTATTAAAAACATTAATAGGGCATTTAAAGTCCTGCAGAAAGACAGAAGTGTGTCAGGCTGGGAGGAAGGCAGGAGCAGGGGGGCCCGTCTGATATCTTTGTGTTTTCTGCAGGGAAGTGCACAGAGATCGGGGAGTCCCCCACGGGGAGTGCCCCTGCACTGCGAACTCCCAGGGAAACAGAAAAAGCAGCAACCCTTATTGAAAAGATTATCTTTCCCATCAATAATCCCCCTCTAAGAGTTCTTTATTAGCAAACCCTGTGGCAAAACCTGACATATTTACAGCTTGCAGTAAACTTTATGTATCTGAAACAATATTAATAATAAAGGAGCCGGTGACCAGAGCAAATCATTCCGGCCTGCAAAATGATCAAGTGAAAGCTTAATTGTACTGAAAAGAGAGAGTCCTGACAAGTTGGAAATCCTTCCCACACACCCATTCCAAAAACCAAACTTTACTAAGATGAAAAAAGTGTGTTGGAGGATTGGAAACATAAGAATACATATTTAAAAAAAAAAAAAAGCCCAAGTCTGATATCACAGGCTGAGCTGAGACAGAAACCTGATCTTTTACATGGAATGGGCAACATTTGGGTCTGTTTTATGTGAATTGCTCCAAGCTGTTTTGGTTAGAAATGTATAGATTTTAAGGTAAGGAGTACCCTATAGGCAGTGCAGGTCATTCTCAGCATTGGAAGACGTTCCCCATTACTTTTCAGCTGACAAAGGTAGGGTCCAAACTTTTTTTTCTTTGCTGAGTAACTTATTTGCTTTAACGCTGAGCTGGATTTGGCAAGAGAGACACTTGTATTTTGCTGCCTGATTGTGATTTTCAACACTCTCATTCCCTCTCTCCCTCCCTTCTAAGGATTTTCTTATTTTAGTCACCAACATGCAGAAATTTTTGTTTTCTTTATTCCTCCTAATGTTAAAAAAAAAATCGTTATTTCTCAGTAATTCTATAAACTTGTCTCTGCTGGTGAAAATGAGGAAATTATGTTGTTTAGAACAACATTGTAGAGAGGTAAATCTGAAGAGCCCCAGCAGTTTTTCAAGTAAGCTTTGTTTCTTATTAGAAAGTGTTTATATGTTCTTATTATGATTTTTTCATTAAAATATGGAAAAATACCTTCCCATTTAACCAGTCAAAAATATTTCCTTGCCTTTATTTTACTTCATATAATAGCTCCCGAGCATCTTTGCATTGACTAAAGAAGAGAAAAATTCGTGGTTTGGAACAGGCAAATAGAAATGCCAAAAAACAGCTTAAGAATTTTTGTGAGAATTGTTAAATCTTCCAGGGTGTTTTCTAAAGTCTGTTTCCGCTACAAAAAAAAAAAAAACAAAAAAACAAAAAAACCTTACTTTTATTCTTTTAATTATTTAGAACTATATTTTGACAGCATCATATTTCTTACACATGAACATTAAAACAAAGAGGACAAATATTGCAATTTATTTTTTAATATCTGATATGTGCCATTTCTTGACTTAAAATTTACCAATGAAAAACATAACAAGAAAGCTGTAAAACTCTCTTTAATATGTTACATATTTAAGTAGTGCTTACTTGTCACATTTTAACTAATACTTACATAGCCTTTTAAAATGAAAATAAAGTATCTTGACCATGATGTTGTAATTATGCACAGTGAGTTCGTTCCCTTTCCAAAATGACTCCCTGCTTTATTCTTCTCTGATAATCACACAGCAATAGCTTTCCTACGTGGCAATATATTTTTTGTCTTCAACATATTTCTGTTCTCAGAAGAGTTTGCATTTGTATGGCAGCATGTCTAGACAAAAAGCTACAAGTATGTATTTCTCTGCCCCCACGTATGTGTGTGCAGATAAGGATGGGCAGTGGGTATAGTTAAGTTTTACAATGAAAAGAAGAAAATCCTACAGGAACCCACTCCATTATTTCTCCGCCTTCAAGCCATACTCGTTCACCGTTGGGGCTTGTGTGTTTGGCACACAAGTTTCCTCTGAGTTTGTCCTTTAGATTTTTATCTGCTTAAAACATGGAGATTTTTTTCCTCAGAGCATGAGGTCAAATCTTATTTGTTTGTTCACTTTGTGTCATCAATTGTCACAAGCCATATTTTCACTAAATTCATTTTGCTGCTCTACAATAGTTATAAATTGAGGGCTGGGAGGGTGACTGCTGGGTGACTTGTTTTTTCCTCAACTATTTTCATAAAAATAGACAGAGATTTCATGAAAAGAATGAGGTGATCATTTTGTTTGAAAAAATGCAAGCAGCAGGGAAGTGTTGCCTACTGCCCTCAAGAAATTACTAGAAGAGACTTGAGAAAAACATCAATTATTTTTGCCTTGTGATTCTCTTTAATTTATTTTTATTGTCTATTATTATGTAGAGATACATATGCCCATAAATAGATTGCATTACTTGCTTTCCTAATATAGCTCTGCTAATTAAATCAACCTCAAAAAAGAAATATTTTCTCATCACATTTTCAGTTTAATTGCCTCAAACTTGGAATAAAAAAAAATTGTTTTAATTTCAGTACACTGGGAAGACTCATATTTAAAAATAATAAAGTAGCATTCTCTAAACTTACCGTGATTTTCCTTTAGCCCGTTAAACTTTCTTATAATCTTGACTTGCCTGTTTGGAAATTTTAAAGACAATACCACTATAAACAGAGCTCTTTTCTGTACTACCAGGTACATGCACATACATACATATTCCAAAGGCAGGTTATAAACTGCACCCAGTTGGCAGCTGTCGGGAAGGTTATTTGTGGAGCGAGCACTTTAGCCTAGGGACGTAGCGGGCTCTTAATAATAAGCAAGGAGGAAAAAAAAATTAATGTTTTCTTTAAATTAAGACTCAAACAGAATTGCTTTAATGAATATTGGAGAAACTCACAGGCTTCAGTTTGCTCCTACTCTAACAAAATTTCCTTTGTGGTTTTCACTGTAAGATCAAAAGGAGCCAATTAACTGTTCTATAAGGTAAACAAACGGGGAACTGGAAATATACCCGTGAATGATCCGACTGGAGGGGGCCCGGCCTTTTGTTGTTTTCCCTTTATTTTTGGTGCCATTTCCATCATCGCCAGGGCAGGGACAGAGGAGGTGCCCCCACGCTGGGCTCTGAGGGGACCTGAGCAGCGGCTGGGGAGGCAGCCCAGCCTTGTGGGGCTCACGAGAGAGCCGGGAAAGGCTGACAGAACCCGCTCAGAGGAGCCCAGGGCTGGGTCAAAGATTGCCCTTGGTGCACCACAGCTTTTGAGATGCAAGATGCTTCTCAGTACTGAGGAGGATAACATAAATTGAGACCACCATATAGTGGGGGAATGGGAGCATTTCCTCATCATCACAAACTGCGGTCCCTCCTCTGCTTCTGGCTTCAACAGGATCCTCCGCAGCTTGAGAAGTCCCGCGCAGGCATAGGAACCCATCGGGCTGAGGGACCCAGGCACAGCTTGGGTCCATGCTGCATGGCCCAGGAAGAGACAAGAAAGCACACTCTGGGGTTCCTCTGGAGAAATCTGGGATAGGAAAGAAGCAATAAATTCACACAGAGACAAGAGTTGTGGCCAGGGTTGGAGAAACAGAATGCAGAAGAAAAATTTTTCAGCTAAACCCTCTTCAATTTTCTTCTCGCAATGTGAAAAAAAAACAAAACAAAACAACATAAAAATATGCAGGTCTTCACTCCCACCTTGCACATAACCAGGAAACCTGCTCTTTTTACCAGCTTCTTCCTCGCTGGATATTTTCTTGGCTCCCTAACACAGCTGCACTTGTCCGGTTAGCTGTGGAACAGCTGCACTGCTCTCCCAGTGGGCAAACAGAGTCCTCAAGACTGTGCCTCTCCATCACTCCTCGTCCACACTGATCCCACAAACTATTCCCAGCTCCAGGGAGTAGCCACTGCTCCCCACCATTACCCAGATAGGAGAGCCCAGATGGCTCCCTGCATTTCAGCAAAGTCACTCCAGTTTTAGGGAGCACCAGCTATATTTATAAATGCAGATGATGGAGTAAAATAAACTATTCGGGGGGGGGGGGGGGGGGGGGTGAGGGGGGCAAGGCTTTCTGGAGCTCCAGTTATGTTTACTTGAAGTGAACATTTTATCTTTGAAAGAGCCACTGAAATTGTTTGTATCACAGGTAAAAAAAGGCTCACTTTTTTCTCATTTTCTGGTTTTCCACAGAAAACTAGATAATTCAGGAAGGTGCCAGGACATGCTGATGCTCATGATTTGCCTCCAAGGTAGCTCTGTCTGAGTTAACTAGAGTACCTCTGATCCACACCACCTCATGGTGTGGGGCCCAGAGGTGCTGCTTTGGGAACAGCGAGGCTGTGTCTCCAACGCCCCAGCCCCAGCAGTATTGCTGTGGAGGAAAGCAGCTGTCACATCAGCCAACAAAGTATCAGGGTGCAAAAACCCCCAAAAGCTTCAGAGGGCACTGTGTCTTGCCTTTAGCCATGGGGTCAGAGAGCTTGGGTTTGCAGAGCCAAGCAGGTCTTGGTCATTCACACAATGTGAAGTCCATCGGCATTAATTGCTCTGCAGGGTCACATTTAGAGGTAGGAGCAAACTCAGCAGTAGTGACACCAAACTCTTTACAGCTCTTGGGTCAGGTGCTGCAGTCACCAGCACAATGGAAATACTGCAGATTGACAGGCTCAAAGACACCAGGATGCAGATGTGAGTCACATACTTTATCACTGTATAAATATCTCAAAATACTTCCAAACCTCTGAATAACAGAGAAATGCAGCCAGCTCTGGGATGGAGGGCTGCAGATAGCAAACTGCAGCATTACAGATTAATGGCAGGAAGGAAGAAAGGATTAGGCAGGCTCCACTCACACCAAAAGGCATCCATGGTGTTTGATGTCTATGCAAAAATATCTCCTCCCTCCAAACAGCACCAAAGAACTGCAAAGCCATCTCACCTGCATGCCCATCCTCAGCAGTTCCAGCCCCAGGTCTCCCCCCAGGTGCCTGAGAGCAGAAAGGTACATTTTCACTCCCACCAGATATGGGGTTTTGCTGGCTCTCATTTCAGTGCCCCAGCTCCTCTGGAGATATGCAGAGAGGAAAGTGCTGCTCCAAGGGTTCTTCTCATGCTGCCACAGCCTGGCTCCTACACATGCTGTTCAGGAGCACAGAGAGTTTCTGCCCCTGGGAGGTGTGCAGGGGTGACCTGAGCAGAGTGCTCTGGGTCCATGGGATAAAGCATCCCAATGTCCTTATGTACCAAATAATTTGAGGAGGGGGGAAGCAGAGTGATGACTGCAACTGCATGAATAGATTGCTATTTTAACCCTCAAATGGGTTTAATTACCAGGATTTTTTTCCCTTATTGCAAGGGGCAGCTAACAGTTTCTTGGGTTTTTAGAACAGGCTTTCCTCATCATGTCACCAGTACATGAAATTAAGAATTTCTCTACCCTCACTCCCAACCCCCACATCTTCCTGTCAGATCCCTTTGGTGGGGAAGGAGAGTTAGCAATATTCACAGATCCCAGTCATTAGGCCTTTCCTGCATAATTTCTTAAATAGACTAAGAGAAAAGTGGGGGGCAGGGATGGCAGGGGGGGGCAAAGAAAAACTCCTTTATTGTGCTGAGGCTCATAAATTCACTGCAGGACAATTTATAGCAGTAGAGCATAGCACCTAACTCAAGTCAATGCAAGAGGTTAATATGAAAGGTTAAGGAACTCGGTTCTGGCTGATTTATGGTTGGACTGTCAGCTTTTATCCTGACCACAGCTCTGCAACTATAGCTTGGGACTCTACAAAGCACAAGAGGGGGTGGTGGTGTTAAAAAAATAATGTGTATTTAGACATTATCCCTGCTCATAAAATAAAAACCCCAAAATTCTTAAATTACCAAGAAGCTTTTGTACCACCACGTGCCACAGCAAAAGCAAAGCACCTCCACTCTTCTATTCCCAGGCTCCCAGAGCAGAGGGTATTGCTGTGATCATCTTGTTTGCTTCCTGTATTACACAAGCAATAAGTTTTTCCCACAAGCTGGGTTAAAGCATGTCTTTCTGAAAGCTGCCCTTGCTTAAAATTTTCAGTTGCCAGGAAGCTACAGGACGGAGCCCAGGATAGGCAGAGGTGACTTTGTGACAATAAAATGATACCTTGCTCCAAGGATGAACTTGCTTGACTCCAGAATCCAACCACTGCACCATAAAAAGCACTTTTGCTTGCAGGATGGAAAAGCCCCATATAGGTGGATATTTCTGTTGCAAGTGCACAGAGTCAGTGATCTCCCAACATTTTGTCTCCAATAAAATGACTGGATTATGTTCTACTCAGACTCCTTCTGTGAAATTTTTTAGACTGCCTTGCTAAAAATCTTTTCAACTTCCTCCAGTACTTGTCCAGCCAACGGAGAGAAGAACTGGGTGCAGCATTTGAGTAGTAACCTTACCAAGTGCCATACAAGCCCTGCTTCCAGAAATATGTGTTCCTACTTGTGTCACACTGGCAGTATTTTAAATAAACTACATTAACAAATTTTCTCAGTTTATAAAGTTCCATCTTAATTCCACATACTGAAATGTTTTAATCTGGCTGTATTAAGACAGGCATCATCAAGAAATGTGAGTAGATGGATTTAATGTAAGTTGACTTTACCAAGCAAGCTGTATTCCTGTTTCAAAAGGACAAGCAGCTCCTCTCACAAGACCCATTCCTTCGAAATGGTGTATTGGCAAAAGACTTTTGTCCTTGCTGCTTACCAAAATTATTTCACTTTTCATGCATGACCAATATCAGACTGCTCTGTCTATAGATCCCTGAATCATCTTTCAGTCCCAGACTTAGCATTCACAAAGTCCTGTGGATTGGGCCCTAGATTTACCTCTGTGTGACTGAGAGCCCAGTCTGGGCACTCAGGAGAAGTTCTGTCTAACCATCCGTGCTGGAGTAGGGACCTAGCAAGGATACTTTTGCAGTAACATTTTGCAGCAATGATCCAAACCCACAAGAAATTCCTGTGCCTGTAGGTCTATTACTATGTTAGAGAAAAATTACATTTGTCCTTTGATTTTTTTTTTTTTATAAGACCATCTGTCTGTCAAAGCTTTGGGGAGCTGGGCTGTGTCCAGACTGGAACTGGACATGAAGATTTCCTGCTCAGGATGGAGGAAAGACTGAGAGCCAGAGGCAACCCTCAGGCAGTTGGTTTTCCTTTCTCTGCTTGCAGAACGGGGTGTAACTCAGCTGCCCCTGCCAGGACAGAGTCTCCTCTCAGACCCTGCCAGAGGCCTTGGCCATCCTGGTCTTTGTCCATGAGGTGCAGAAACCCCACTCCCACAACTGCCCTTCCCAAGCCGCCTTTCCAGCAGCTGCCCTCCAGCATGGGGCACAAAGGATGCTCACGTACCAGCTGAGCAGCAGCACAGAGGCGACAGTGTCCCTGTCTGTTTGCAAATGCTCCATGCACCAAGGATACACTCCTGGCCAAAAATAGCCTTTGGGTTTACATGTGTTGGCTAAACAAATCATAAAGCTTTTAACCCCACTTGAAACTCAAATCTCCTGAGGATTTCTGATCGGAGTGAGAGAAATGTACCCTTATGTATTTAGGAAATGCATTTTTTTTTTCTTAGCTGTGTAACTAGGCTTTTCGTTTTCACTTAATTTTCTTTTTGCTCAATTATGGTTGAGTAAGCTCAAATTTTAATATCTGCATGGTTGTGCTACTAGCCACTGTTCCTGCTGCTTCTGGAGAATAGAGGATATTGGTTTATGGCCCATATGAGGCAGAGAGAGACAGAGACAGTGAGAAACAGAGAGAGAAGAAAGAAGTTAACTTTAACTTTAGATTCATCTTTACCCGATTTTTGAAGAAAAACTCATGGGCATACTCCTGCTCTTGGCTCTTAAATGATTTACATAATACTCCAAATGCACAAGATGCAGAAGTGTCTTTAAGAGCCATTATGCAAAGGTGAAGTGCAGAGTAACTTTGCCAAGTTATTTTAATCTGGGAAGGTAGGCATTTGCATAGATCTGTAAGTTTTGTACACAACTAGTAAGATACTAAAAAGCTCAATGTATGGTATTTTGAGTAAAAAATAAATCATCTCTCCCTCTCCTCTCACTTCCCCTATCATCAACTGACATCAATGGTTAAAGGCCTTGGCAGAAAATCTAAATCACAGATAAAGAAGTAATACAAACAGAAAGCTAATCCTTCTGCCAAGAAGTCGAACACCAAAAATTTTATTGACATTAGCACAGGCCAGATTGAGCCTAAGCACAGAGAAATCAGGAAAAGTTGCTGTCTAGATTGTATGAGCCAACGTAATGCAGTCTCAAGAGGCTGGGAAGACTTCCCTTTGGAAACACATCCACCCAAATGCTTGAAATGCTGGAGTTTCATATGACTAAGAGAAGGAGATAGTTCCCAAAACTTAACTTCCCTCAAAAACATGGATGTGTTCTTCTTGGACAGCTCCAAAAAATATATATATTTCTCTTTTTAGCAAATAGGAAAGCGAAGTTTATAATCTGCATACATGTACTACTAGAACATATGTGTAGGTGTACTTTTTGTGTAAAGGTTGGCTGAAGAAATGAGTATTTTTAACATTTCTCCAGCCTGTTGCATGTTGCTGCATTCTTCAAGTTCATCTTTTTATAGGTTTAACACTGTGAGCAGCCACTGTGAGCTCCCTGCAGGGAGTCCACACTGCTGTATGTTTGTGGTCCTTCATATTCTTATGAAGAATCTCTCAGGAGATGGAAATATCAGTGCAACAGCCTTGAATTGGCCTCTGCTTCTGTAAGGAGACTATGCAAGAGGTGCATCCTCAGCAGACCTGAACAGCAACATCACTGCAGCAAACACTACTGGAGGGCTTTTCCTCCAGGGAATTAATTTAATCTTCAGGTAAATTCAGTTCCCCATGACCACACTTACCTCTCAAAGAAGGACATAACCTTGCAGACCCAGTCATAGCCACACCAGTTTTCTTTTCCTGCTGTAGTTATTTGGGGATTTCAGAGGGCAGTCCAGAAGGATCTGCTTGGCAAACCCCATCTAGCTTCTGATAGCAAACCAAGACAGTGCCTGGCAGCTTGTGGGTATGAAATGTGGGTATGAAACAGAGGTCAGGGTCAAGTGTCCAAGAGGACACCACCGAATCATCCCCACTGCCTCTTGCACCAGGTTTCCTGGGTAATTGCCAAAGCCAGGGCACTGACTCCACCTGCCAGGCTTGCACCCAGGGTCACACAGAAATTATGTCCCTGAAGAGGAGGAACTGGACAAGGCAATGGATGAAGTTCCATTTAATACTCAGCCATGGAAGTAACTAGATCCATGTTTCTTTGGTATCTGTGAGGTCTCTGTTCATCTGTGCAGTTCAGTGATCTCATCCTTGCTGCTTGTCCCAAGGTAAAATAAATTTATGGATTTAAGGTGACTGAAGGTTTTTAAAACAAATCTCTTCTTCTCCCTCAAGGAACCTAAAAAATCATATTTCATCTTTCTGTTTTGTTTAAATGGCATCACACAACTCCATTGCCCTCCCGGAAATATCACCAAAAAACTGCCTCAAATATGACCTGGAAGAGTGCTGATGCAGTTGGAGTAAATCATGCCAGTCATCCAGAGTGAACTTTTATTCCCATTCTCCTTATAAAAATAATATTAACCAAGGTAAAAAGGAAAAAAATGCTGACTTTCTTGGAACTGGCTATCAGTTGAGTGGGTCAATTTGAGGTTTTTAGTGAATATATTTCCCTCATGCTGCTTGAGGCCTTGAAGAGGAACTATTATATCTCTTCCAAAATTTTTCTGTGCCGTGTGTTGTACAAAAAAAAAAAAAAGAAATCAGATAGACATACCACTGAACTCTCTCCTTTTGTCCAGGTTGGCTGGAAGTTTTGCTGATTCTGACTGTTGAAATACAATCAACCAAAACCCAAGCTGCCCTCCTTCTGAACAGCATTATTTTTTTAAAAAGTAAACTAAACTTTTTTTTTTTAGTTGAGACAAATACTGAAGAGTCAAATGCCTTGTGTGAATTGCCACAATGCCATCAAAGACATATCAATTTCTGTGAGGTGAAAAACTATCCTGGGTATTCAGTACACTAAGAGTGCTGTAGACAGTTCTCCTGGGAAAGAAGATGGGAAAATATAAGTAGTAAAAAGATGTGCCTTAACCCCTCTAGAAACAGCAGGTTCACATTTCAGACCCATGGGGTCACAGGCTGATGTGCTTCTTAAAAGGAGTCAAAAAGTCACAAATACTGATCACTTAAAATATTTTCTCCAGGTAATAGCAAAGGTGTGTTTTATTAATACTCTTTTTCTGGTATATTTTAAACTTGCCCCACATAGCTGTAGGCTGCTTAATTAAATTTCTGTTCAAAAGGAGAGTGACAAGAAAGCAAAGGACCAGTTTCTAGCTGTAACGAGTGTTATCCTCATTGAAACCAATCTGAAGCCAATAGAGCAAACAACCTGAAGTAAGGAAAAATCTGACATTTTCTAGACATGTCCTGGCAGCAAATATATTTTTGATAATCACTGGCAAGGAGCTGACAGTTGTTCCCATTCCTATCAGTAGAGTGCTTGCTGGTGGGTAGTTCACCATTGCCATGAGCCTTTTGTTTCCATTAAAGTCGACATGAGTTCACCATCATGTGTATGCCTCATGCACTCATGATGCATGTGAGTGACTAGGAGTAATTCAAATAGAAATAATCACATTAGCTCAGAAATGGAGATCAAAACCCTTATTCACCTTTACAGGCAGTGACACCTTCACTCTGACCGGTGTGCTCAGGACCAAGTCTTGATGCTCATTTCATACCACTGAAAAAAACCAGAGGCACACTGCAAGGTGCCATGGGCAGGAATAATATGTTTTGTCTCTCCTTGATTTAGGTTTTTTTGCCTTTGATGACAAAATTCAATGCAGAGATTCACTCAGATGGCATGGAAATTTCAGAGAGTCACAGACAGCATAAAGTCCCTTTTAGGAGAGTCTGGCTGTTGTGAACACTTACAAATTGGACATTTATGTCAAAATATAAGAATTAGTGTGAGATAACAGACTCCTCCACATATGGAAGTCATGACCACAATATCTAATTTATTATATGCCACTTGCTCAATGAATCTGGTATCACAAACAACAGACAGTCATCTTGTCCATAGAAACCTCGAGTGTTGGATGTGAACTCGAGAGACACATGGCCCAAACGCAAAAAGGGGTTGAAGTAATTCTGTGCCACCATAGCAGAACTGGTGGATTTGATGCCCTTGACCCAAGGCAGAGAATCTTTCTTATTTCACTATTGAAAAATGGGGAGAAGTGGATGCCATATAAAAGTACTCAGAGATCACAGATAATCCATGGAAAAGGGAGAGCTGGTTGAGCTGGTGGCAGCTCCATGAACCAGTGGAATTTGTTCCAAGGGAGTGTGTACAGACACTGGTGGTTCAGTGAAACATCACAGTATGGTCAGTCTCTGAATCTGCTTGGGGTCTAGAGTGCTCTGAGGAGAGAAGTAAATCTGAAAAATTCAAGTCTGTCCACAACTGGATTAATACACACCTCTAGGCAGAGACCCAGCCGTACCAGCATGTGTCTGAGTTACTGGACAGGGAATGCAAGGTGAATTGTCCTTGGAGAATGGGCAACCCTAAAGTTTTTATGACATTTAAATGTGGTAATTCCTTAAAGCCGTAGGCTTCTCCTGGTCTGATGCACAAAGATGTCTTTCACATGGTCTGAATGTGCAGTTCTCCATTATTAGCCCATGCATACTTCTCACACACACATCACTGTGGGCCTGGGACACATCTCTCAGTAGTGGACAACCTGGTTACACAGAGCTGCTGCTCTCAGCACATTTTTGTTAATCACATCCGAATGAGGGTTACTACTCCTGGGTAAACAATCAAAAGTTTAAACTGCATCTGGGTAAGTATTTGCCATCACATGAGGGTTTAAGCTGCTCTCAGCAGAGTCAGGAGTCATCAAGAATATACCCATGGCTTGTCTGGGTGCAATCACCATCTGTCTGCATGGTTTTGTCCTTTTTCAGTGGCAAATGTGGGCTTAGTGCTGGTGCACGTGAAGGACTGGTGGCTTCGCAGAAAAGCAGGTGCTCTGAAAGCTTTAAATAGCTGTGCCACATACTTCAAATATGACTGGCAGCACTCCTAGTATTCTGCCCTGCATTATTTGGCCAAG
This sequence comes from Cinclus cinclus, assembly GCF_963662255.1. Lineage (NCBI taxonomy): Eukaryota > Metazoa > Chordata > Aves > Passeriformes > Cinclidae > Cinclus > Cinclus cinclus. The sequence goes on along the minus strand of NC_085051.1, from coordinate 22,392,367 downwards.
AAGCCTCAGCCTGTAGCTTCCAGACTTGGCCATTTCAACTTTAAACCTCCCACATGTCTCAGTCCTTCAGAGCATCCCACCACAGAACCTTGCTTAACACAGGTATGGGCTCCCTGGGGTGCTGTTCAAACATGCCAAGAGAGTGGAACATAATGAGAACCCATGGCATGGCATTTGTAATTTAAGCCAGGATTTGAGCCCAGGCCTTGGCAGATGTCTAGGAGAATTTTGCCCAAGTGTGCTTGTTTTCCTCCTCTCTTTTTCCAAGTGTTTGTTTCCCAGTTTGCACTAAATTTTATTGAAAACATCAGGCTAATAGTAATGGGGAGAGTGGCTGAGTAGATTTTGCCTCTTTTTCCCTTTTCTTTCTGGAATGCAGCCATCAAAATAAACATTAAATGCAAAATGCTGGGGCTTGAGTTATTACTTGTGAGGGTGCTGGGAGGGAAATTTATAGCAACATTACTGTGTTTTGCTAGAAATCTCTTAATGCACCAAAGTGGAGAGGTGTGTGTGTTTTTTATTAAAATGTTACACTCTATAAATCTGAGCAGCAGGGAGGACACAGGTGGCCCCAGGGCTCAGCTGACTGGACTGTCATTTTAAACTTGGGGAAGGTCTGTCTGACTGTCCTCCCACCCCATCCCAGCATCAGCGCAGCCACATGCTGTCTCCATCACAGACTGCAATGGCTGTGGAGGCTCTGCCTTTGCTTCATTACAGCAGCCTTCCAGTACCTAAAGTGAAAGGAGGGAGAGGGACTTATTGCAAGAGCATGTAGTGATAGGACAAGGGGGAACGGCTTTAAACTGAAGGACAGAAGGTTTAGATTAGATTTTAGGGATAAATTCTTCACTGTGAGGATGGTGAGGCATTGGAACAGGTTGCCCAGAGAAGGTGTTTATGCCCCGTCTCTGGAAACGTTCCAGACCAGGTGGACAGGGCTTTGAGTAACCTGCTCTAGTGGAAGGTGTCCCTGCCCATGCCAGGGGGATTGGAACTGGGTGATCTTTAAGGTCTTTTGCAACACAAACCATTCTATGATTCTTTGCTGTTATTGAGGTTGCTGTTGGGTCTACTCCCTCTTTTTGCCCTTCTGATTTTTAAACCACCAAAAATGACCAGTCTGACTGAGTCATTGGTCCAGTTTTGATAGCAAATTTCCTAATGATGCCATTTAAACACTGTTCCTTTATGGACTTTTTCATTGACCTTCTCCTGTGCCCTGGCAGCAGCATGCCATGATGAGAAGTTTTCATGAGTGGATGATCCCTAAAAGCTGAAGATGACAGCTGGGATAGGTCTGTTCCTGTGAATGGACAAAGTTGTCACCATGCAATTTGAAGACTTGGGTGCACTTCACCAAGGTTGCTAACTTAGTACAGATTTCTGGGTGGGCTGGTGTAGCTTTTTTAGGCTCCAGGGAGCCCAGAGAAGCTCAGGAAGCTCAGGACCTAGAGAAATACCAGTCACTTTTGTCCCTGTGTCTGTCAGTAGATAAGGTAGTTTTCCCTGAAATTCAGAGGCTGCCCAGCCACTCACCTGGGCAGGTGGCTGCTTCTGCTGAGAAGTTTACTGGAAGAAGGAGCAGAGACACACAGGACTCCTGGGCTCTTTCCCAGCTTCCAATGGACAGCAGTACTATGGCTGAGTGTGAGTTCGGGAAATTACTGTTTGAGACTCATTTTCTCTGCCTTAAATCAAGGGTGTTTCCCTCAGTGTGCGACTTTAAAGTAAGGACATGACATCCCGTGGGATGTCCATGCAGGCATCTCCTCAGCCTGCTCCACTGTTTGCAAAGTATCTTTGATGCTTTCTGTAAGACCAATCCTGGACTATCCTGTGGAGGGAATTTGTCAACTCTGTGAACCAACTTCCCCTTAATTAGACATGGCTCTGACACAATAAGCCTTGATAGGATTTTTTGCAGGTTAAAAAAAAATAAGGAATAGCAGTGTTCCTGGAAGACTTTAAAAAATAAACTATCAAAAGAGTAACAGGAAATAAGGGGTCGTATCTGTGGTCCAGGAGATTGGAAGAGCAGCATGAAGCCCCTGCTAGGAATCGCATCTACTCAGAGATTCCACCGCTGCGGCTGAGACACCCGGCCGTGGCAGAAAGCTGAGCACCCGGGGAGCCGCGGCGGGACCGGGCATCCCTCGGGCCGGGAGCTGCGTGCCCGCGGCCGCCAAGGGCGACTGCAGAGTGTCCCGAGAGAGAACATGGTGTGAAGAAGCCGAACATTTTATTTGCAAATCCCCTTTGCTCCCCTCCTTCTTCTGGACAGTTCTGGAAGGGACTTTCCCAGTACTTGCATAAGACCCTCCAAAAGCACAGGTTTCCTTCCCTGTATTCCTCCTCGAATGAACCTGCTGATAAAAGGGGTTTTTTTTTTTCCGGCGCCAGTGCCTTGGAAACCAGAGCTCTGAGCAGTGGGATGGGAGAAAGTCGCAGCCGTGGCCCCGGAGCAAGCGTGAGAGCCCAGCGCGGGTGCTTCTCGCCCGCGCCAGGAGCTCAAGAACGCAGGAGCTCAGGAGCTCCGCGGAGCATTAAGCCATCGCCCTGAGCACTTAAGCAGTGCTAGGGCAGCAGATTTTGGCGCAAATCACAAGGAAAATAAGTTTGTGTGTGGTGCACTGTCCGCCTAATATTGTGCTGCGATATCTGTAGCTGGTACGCGATTGCTATCAGGAGAAAAAAAAATCGTCACCGTTATAATTCCTAGCACTGGGTCAGGAGTTGCTTTTTTTGGAAAAATCTGGTTTTGTTTGGTTTAGAGACGGTTTAAGAGAGCTGCTTGTAGATTGTAACGAGAAGGGTGCATTTTTTACAAATAACCCGGGAAATATCTACCGGAGAGTAAGGCAAGGAGAGGAGCAAACGAAACTCAAGGGCCGGGCAGGACCGAGGACGGGGCTAAGCCGGCCGCTCCATCGCGGCAGCGCGAAGGTTCGGGGTGCCGAGCAGAGCACTTAGGAGTGCAGGAAAGGGTGGGGAACTGCCGCCCCTCTCCCAGACCTCGAGTCGCCTTGCCCTGAGTGCCTCATATTTGTAATAAAAAGTATCCACGTTTCTCTGGGAGAGCTTTTAGTCCTCCCTTGGCAGCAGGCACCAGCTGGTCCTCGCCGAGGGATGCTGGAAGTGAGTCTCCGGGCTGGGGCAGCGTCGCCCACGACGCCCGGGCTGCGAGGCCGGATCTCAGCACCAGGCGTGAAGTACCAGGGGCGAATTCCCTTTCGGTCAACCTCCACCCCTACCCCGGCGTGTCCCCATCTCTTCTCCCTCGCTCCCGCCGCCGCGGGCTGTCCCATCTCTGCCCTGCTCATAAAGGTCAGGAAGAGCCGCTCTCGCCGCGCTGACAGGTGCACCAGCTGCCACTGGATGCCTTCGGCCCGGAGCTCCCTCCTCCCCGACCTCTTTGTTTCAGGAGTAGGGCAAGGAGGACATTCCCAGGCCGACGCACCCCAAGGGGAAATGCTTATACCGCAGCGCATCGCGGTGCCGTCCCCAAAAAGTCACCAGTGTCGGGGTCTGTCTTTGTTCTGTTCCCGGGACCTGATCCGGGACGCTTGGGGCGGTGGGTCCGCCTGGTCCCGTAGCACATTCCCAGGACAGGCGGGCGGTACCCAGAGCGCGGTGCCCCATCCTTAGGGCTCCGCTGCCCAGCCGAGCCGCCCGGCCCGCCGCCTCCCTCAGCTCCCGTGGGTGCTGCCCTGCACCCTCCCGCAGAGCCCTGGGCAGGAGTTGCGGGGAAAGCTCGGCCGCTACCACCCGGAGGAACCGCTGCTTCCCCTGAAGACAGAGCCGACCTGCCTTCACTGCGCCCGAACTTCCGACTTAAGCAAAAAATAGCCCCTGATTTCAGAGGCGGTGCTGGCAAGGTCACACGCAAAAGGAAAGTATCGAGCAAATTAACAGCAAGTGCACATTTCCCCGCGTGAAGGAATTTGCGGACAGCCACCAGGGATGACATACTAAATATAGACACTCTCACCCCCCCTCCCCATCCCAGATCTGTTCGGGGTGCTTGGAAACGGGTGAGCAGTACGGCTTTAACTCAGACCGGCTTTAACTCAGCCCGGCTTTACCATCTAAGCCTGCCTGTGGTCCTCAGACCCGGCTCAGCCCGGACCGGGACACGGTGCCAGCTGGGTGCGCTCCGCCGCGCCCGACGGGACGCGAGGAGGAGTGGGGTGCGGAGCGGGGTGCGGGGCCGCCCCTGCTCCACCTTCCCATTGGTTCTCACGTACTGGCGTCACCCGGGGCCTCGCGAGCGCGGTGCCAAATGAGGTGATTTTCCGCGTTTTTCTGGGAACACTGGGGAAAGGACGAGATCGAGATGTTTGTGCTGCTCCGAGGACCCCGGGCTCCGTTGACCACCGGGACAGCGCAGGGCACAGCCCGCCGCGCAGTGGGCCCAGCCGCCCTTCTCCGGCCGCGGCAGCCTCGGGGTCTGCGAGCAGGATCGGGTACATAAATGTCCTTCGCTGTCTGCATCTGGGCGCGAGCTCCACACGGTCTGCAAAACAAAACAAAATATAAAAACTAAAAAAAAAAAAAAAAAAACAAAACAAAAAAAAAACTAAGGTAGCCCAATTATCGTCTGGAAAGACCTTGTGGCCCGAAGCAGTCCCCTAAGGCACCTTAGGGATCCCGGCGTCGTGCGAGTGGAGCAGGCCATGGTAGCTCTCTCCCCTCCTGCTGCTTCTCCTTGTGTCCCAGCGCGGAGAAGACTGGGGTCCCCCGGCTCTCCCCCTGCTCCCGAGCGCGCATCGGGGCCCCACCATGAGCTGCTCAGTCAGCGGACCAGCAGCTGAGGCTGCCTGGGTCCTGCGGGTCCCTCACCCAGCATCCCAGAGACCAAGCAGGTGCCCTCTTTGGTGGCAGCTTACAGATACACAGGCACAGGTGGCCATGTGGATCCTTACGGAGCCTTCCGTCCCCGGAGCAGCAGGACGGGCCGCTCTGCGGAGTGGGGCCGAGAGCCGCGGGGAGCGCGGCTGCGGGACCACGGCCGAAAAGCAGCAGGGTGGAGGGGTGAGACCTGCGGGAAGCGGAGCTCTCTTGCTGAGGTGGCGGTAAGAGACAGCGGGGCGGGATCTAAGGAGGTGGATGAAAAAGCTTTGCCCGCACAAGCCCGGAGAGGCAGGGGCTTGCCTGGCCAGCCTCGGAGCCTCGTCCTTCCTTTTTCCCGGAAAGAAGAGGAGCTGTTCAGCTTCAGTTCTCTGCAAGCGCTTTCGCTACACGAGGAACATGTTTTAACAACACTTGATATTTATTCTCGAGGTAAGGCTTAAAAGGCAGTACAGCATAGTCCCCGCAGCGTGCAGCTCAGGCCCCAGCCGGTGTCCAGCAGGAAGCAGGAGACAGAGCGCAAGGCAGCAGGTACCAGCCGGACGGTCACTAAGCAAGCTCCACTCCAGAAATAAAGATGCAACCTTCGTCCCGCTGGAAAAAAAAAAAATGTTGGGGGAGATTAGCACGAGAACTTTTTTCCCTCACTCCTCCCTTGCAATGGCGTTATAAATAGGTCGCCTTCAGATCTCGGTCCAGTACAAAAGGAGCCCGCAGCTCTGAAGTGACCACACAAACCAATCCGTTGGGGAAACAAATTCGAAACTGTTTCCAAGGGCAGGGCTCTGCCAAAGTACCAGGAGGGAACGGTGTGAAAGGTCCCCCCTCTCTCCGTCCCAGTGAAATGACCCTCTTCTTGAACCGAGATATTTACTCTCCCACGGCTTAGAGGTGGGGGCAGGACCTGGGGTGCTGGATCCGGGCACTCCGGAGCCTGCCGTGACTCTCCTCAGCCACCCCGCCGACGCTCTGGCTGCAAGCAGCCGGGAATACCAGGAGGACGGTGGAGGTTTGAGGGGACACTGCGGATTTCCCTCGGCGGTGGCTGAGAAAGTGAGGAAGAGCATTCTTGCCTCCTCTCCCCGGCCTCCTGCGGGAGCCGGGCTCGTCCCAGCAGCAGTCCCGCCTGCCCGCTCCCCGCAGCCCTGCGCTGCCGCGCCCGGTGTGCAGGGGCCAGCGGAAACCTCTGCCTCCCCCGCGGACTTGACACAAGCCTGAGTGTTTAAATCACACGGGAATAAAGATTTATTTTTCTTCCAGAAATCGAAATGCAATATATGCCCGGCATCACCTGCGCCTCTCTCCGGGTCCTTACCCGGGGGTGACGCCCGCTCTTGCCTCGGCGGAAAGGAAACAGCTCCTCGGAAAGAAGCCAGTCAGTGTTGGCCTGGGCTGTCCCTTCTCCCTGAGGTGTCGCCGGCAGGCGACACCTGGAACGCCCGAAACTGCAGATTCCTAACGATTCCCCCTTCCATTACTCGGTCGGTGTGAGCTGCCATCCATAAAGACGGGACCGGTTGGCTCTCACATGGGCTCCCGCAGCTCTGGGGGAGAAGGGACCCTCGGGAGTGGCCCCTTCCAAAACCAATAGGAGCCATACCTGAACATTGTCTCGATATAAATCCCACGTATACATGGAATTGGCAACCCGTTGCGAGGGAGCGGAAACCTTTCGGCCGTTCTTTCTCCCTTCCCTTTTGGATGCATTTGATGCAGGGACAGGGCAGGTTTGGGATCACTCTGAGGAAAAATTATGAGATAGTGTTTCAAATAGTGCATGTCCCCTGGTGCCCTTGCTCTGCGGATCCTGGGTCCCGGATTCGCGAATACGGGCAGACCGGGCGGGCAGAACGCCTCGGCCGGATGGACACGGCCGTCCCGGCTGCGCCGCCACAAACAGCTCCATCGCCTCTTTTAACGGGAGGGCGGCCACAGGCTCCATGAGCTTTGGTATTCGCAAGGCTCCGCTCCCTGCTAACGGGGGCTGAGGGGAATCCCCCGTCACACTTGCTGAGAGAACTGCTAGCGAAACCTAGTCCAGCTAAACGAAAACAGTCAGGAAAAGTGACTTCCCGGTTATTTCCCTCCCCCCCCCCCCCCCCCCCCCCCCCAGCCCTCTAGATCGCCAGGTATTTGCGCCCATCCTTTCCCCTGGTAACGATTCCCGAATTAACCTTCCGATTCTAGAGACGCAAACTGACTCTCAAGCAGAGGGTCCCATTGCTGTCCTTTCCGAGCGCTGCGGATTAGCCCTGATTTGAAATTAATTGATTTTTCGTTATAATTTAATGCAAAGAAGGGCTAGCCGAGCGTTCTGACCGAAGGGACCCTGGGCAGCCCTCCTTCGGGTCGGCCACGCTGCGCTGCCTCTGCGAGCCAGTGCATTACAGCGTTTCTTTAAAAATTATGTGTGTATATATATATATATATATATATATATATATATATATATATATCTGTGTACACATATATGTATGTGTGTGTGTGTGTGTGTTTATAATCTCCTGCCCGATCCCCAAATCTCTCCCTTCAGTTTTATTTTTCTTGCTGTTGTTTGACTTTGTCCAAGAGAAATCCCGAGGCCGAGTATAACGCTACTGCATCGAGAACTGCCCTCACATCATTTCCTTCAGATTTCTTTTTCGTTCCCCCAAAAAATCGCTGGGGAAGGAACTGAGAAACACATATTTAAAGCTCCCCTCCGCCTTGAGCGACGCTGAGGGTCCGCTGCGGAGGAGCTGGGGATGCGTGAGATGAGCTGCTACCGGTACCCAGGGCAGCCGCCCTTCGGCGGAGCCGCTCGCAGGCTGCCGGTACCGGCAGTACCCAGGCGCCCTTGGCCGCCCCGAAGCGGATTTTAGAAATGCTTTCATGCATTGAGTTCGTTTGGTTTTTATTATGTCGTGGACGAGGGAAAGAAAGGGGCCTGCAGTGGGGTGGATGAGTTAGGGAGGGGAGAAAGAAAGGACGAGAAAAGAATTAAGTAGAGGTAATAAAGAGAATAAGGAAGGCAAATCCGCTGAAAGCTTTCTTGGACTAGAAAACTCAGCGAACCCAGCCCTGCTCTGAGGGAAACTCGCAAAATGTTTAAAATCTCGTAAATGAATCCGTCTCTGGCTGTTTTTAACGACGACGTCGCTAGAAATCCCTTCTGCATCTGGGGAGCGAGGGGTGGGCGCCTATTCTTGTCAGATCCGAGCTAATGAAAACGGCGGTGCCGGTCTTGCTCGTGGAGCAAAGGCCTGGAGGGTGGCGGTGGCCACGGGCCCCTCCCGAGCCGTCGTCTCGGGGGTCACATTCCCATTCTGCTGTCCCGCTCCCCCCCGCACACACAGATATACACTCACACAGATGAAAGCCACGAGTCCCCCCCGCTCTGCGCGGGGTGGGGGAAGCCAGCGGGAGAAGGGAGGACACACGGTCCAGGCCCCGGGGGGAGCCCGCTGGGAGCCCAGAGCAGCCGCCGGTGCCCCCGCTCCCCTCCCGCAGCCCGCGCTCCCGAAGGGGTTAAGGTTCTTCTTGTCTTCCCTTTCCATCACTCTTTTTTTCTCTTCTATTTCGTTAAACTTTTTCTTTTCTTTTCTTTTCTTTTCTTTTCTTTTCTTTTCTTTTCTTTTCTTTTCTTTTCTTTTCTTCTGAAGGACTGTGGGTTTAGTTTGTGTAATATCTTTATTACTGAAAACTTCAAGGTAAGTGAGCAATAGAAACCAGATGTGGGCATGGGAGGAAGGCAGGGTAAGAGTAAGTAAGGGGTAGCAGGAGTTAACTGGGGGAGGAGGGGAATCAGGTTGAATGGGGCGGGGAGGGGGGGAAAGGACGACGAAAGGTGAGTATTGATTTATTTTTAAGCTCTTTCTGGGTTGTAATTGACCCTTCAAACCAAAAAGGGCTCCTGCCAGCCTCTGTCCCTTTGCAAGTCACCTCTGGCAATCCCAGAAGCTTGATCCAATTCTGTGTGCTTGGTGACCCTGTTAAAATCCATCCCTGCTGCCCTCCCGTTTGGATCCAGTAGTTTTACACCTGACGAGAGCACGTTTTTAGAGGTAAATAAATAATGACCATCATAAACGTGTGGCGAGACCCGACGGAGAGCTCGCCAAGCTCTGTGCGGGGCGACTGCGGCACGGCCATGCCGTGGTAGGGAAACAGCTCACGGCAGCGCTGGGAGAGCTGTCGGCCCTGAAGGGGTTAACGGGAGGGGGGAGGCTTAGAGGCAGATAGCTGCGGGGAAAATCCGTATTGCTTTTAGTAGAGAGGAGGGGGTCGCAGAGGCGAGGGTCCCCACAGCTGGGGCAGTGAGCAGAGGAGAGAGCCGGAGAGAAGAGAGCATGTCACGACCATTAAATCGTCCCCGGCGCTTCCGCCGGCGCGGATCCCGCATTCATCCCTTCGTGGTGTTTATGTCATCTGCTTGATTTTTTGTTTTTTAATCATAAAAAATTTGGGGCTGTTTTGTTTTTTGTGGAATGGTTTATTTTTTATTTTTTTAAAGCAAAAGATATGACCTCCACCTTCCCTCTGCTTCCACACACTCCTGTACACACACTCACACACACCCCTTCCTGGGCCCCCTCCCCTCCACTGTCATCATCTACATATTAATTGGGGGAGAGGTCTCCCTCTCTCTCTCTTTTTTTTTTTTCCCCCCCGATGTGGTGGGGGGGAAAGTGCAGAGAAGAGCCTCTTTAGAATGTAGTTTGGAGGAAGACACGGAGGGCAAGCGTAAGTGAGAGAGGGAGGGAGGGAAAGAAAACGACCCCTTTTACTGTGTGAGAATTTAAGGGGGTTTGGAGATCTGGTCAGCTTTCACGAACATCTGAATCCTCTTAGAGCTCCCCGGCCCAGCTGTGAGTGTGTATCTATGCGAGAGGGAGAGAGAAAGAGTGGTTCCTGGTGCCCCTCCAAGCGCATTAAGGACATTCGGGCCTTTTAATTTTAGGAATGAATGCTGATACTTGTGTTTCTTATTGTGATCCGGCTGCCATGGATTCCTACTACAACGCAGCCTCCCAGGACACAGAAGGCTCCTCGCCTTTTAGGGCATTTCAAGCAAGTGACAAGTTCAGCCCTACTTTCCTGGCCAGCAAAGGACAAGGCTTTGGTGACAGCAGCACTAAGTGCCGGAGCCGCTACAGCCAGCAGGAATGTCAGTCCCTGGATGGCAGCGTACAGGCTCCCGGCTCTGCCGGGTCTCCGGCCTCCTTTAACAAATACCCTCCGCAACAGCAGCCGCCGCACCTCTACATGCAGCGAGGCCCCTGCAAAACCCCCCCGGACAGCAACATCAAGCTGCAAGAGAGTAGCGGCCACAACGGAGCCCTGCAGGTCTCCTGTTACGGTGAGTCCTTGGCGGGCGGCGGGGAAGCACTGGAGGAGAAAGCGGAGAGAGACTCCGGGGCCTGGGAAGGGCCTCCCGGGAAAGTGGGGGGTGGCTGCCTGGGCAGGACAAACCCTACCGGGGTCAAGGAGACCTTGCCCGGCTCCGGCGCGCAGCCCCCTCTCGCCGCAGCGGGGGCGGCTGTGCCGCACGAATATCTTCATTCCCAGCGGGGTCTGGAGCCCGCGATGCCCGCGGGAAGCCGCCCTTCCCCCCTGTCCCGCTTGGCCGTGATCTGAATCGTAATTTCGGCATGCGGGCGATGGGCTCCCGCAAAGCGTTAGCTCTTGAGCAGTGTGGGGAACTCCCCGGAAACCTGGACAGAAACAGAAAGAGCGGAGCGCCAGGCTATGCAATGCGCTCTCCGCCGGGATCGTTTTCCACAGAAAGAATTTATGAAAAATTTCGCCGAAATCATCACTTTTGGCGGTAACGGCCTCTCCTGTCTCTCACTTTCTCCCTTAATTGCCACTCCCCTAATTGATTTCTGCCCGGCTGTAGATACCCCCCTCGCATCCCTTCCGTGGGTCATTAGCGGCAATTAAGACACTCCCTCGCGCTGGCGCTCGACAGTACAGCCGGCAAAGGGGGCGCTTCTCATGTCGTTTCCGACCGTGGCTTTAAAAGGCTTCTTCGGGAGGTTTCCTTTGTATCGGGGAGGTAGGGAAAAGCAAAACAAACAGACAGCACGCACACCCCCCCCCCCCCCAAAAAAAAAAAAAAAAAACAAAACAAACAAACAAAAAAAATCAAATCGAAAAACTAAGCAAACAAATACTCAACGCTGAAACAAATAAGCCCCCCTAAGTCTTCCCAAGAAGAGAAGGTGGAAATGAAAGCTCTTCCTTTCCCTCCCGGTGTTCTCTGTGTGGGCAGAGGGACTGCCCCGGTCTAGATTCAGAGCGCGTCTCCGCTGACGGGGTCCCATTCTCGATGCGTTAGTCCCAAAGGCAAGGACGGCTACAGTACCATGCTTCCAGGGAGATCCTAAGACGGGCAATGACTACGGACTGGGGGCACAGAGGAGGTGGAAGAGGTCCGGGTCAGGCTAGCAATCCCGCTTCTAGGCTCTTGCCATCATTTAAGCGTTCTTTGCAGTCTTTACCCTTTATTCCCCATCTCTAGACTTAAAAGAGGGTAGAAGCGCTTTACTTCTTCCTATCTCCCAAACCCCGGCTTGCCAGGTCGCTTTCAGGCGCCGTCCCTCGCCCCCTTGCAGCTGAGGTGTCTCCGGATACAGGTCCACAGCCCCAGCTCCCCCACGCTCAGGTGACTCCCCTTCGCAGCAAAAGGACTTGTAGTCCTCTCCATACAGACGAGCCCGGGAGCCGCAGGCTTAGCCTAGCTACTCTGCGCCGGTACGGGCTCCTGCCCGGACACGCACGGGTCCTTCCACGCCCGGTGGCACAACCATCCTCCCGGGGATATCTCCTCGCTGGGCCGCGGAGCGCCGTGAGACCTCCCTTGGAGGGCTGCTTTCATCCCTTGCACTTTTTCTGGCCAGAACTGGGGTTTTGGCCCTCTCCTACGCTCCTTTTCTTCCCCTGCCCTTTCCCCGTGGGCGGACAACCCCTACCAGCATCAGGCCCGCTCCGCATCCGCGGAGGCCTTCTGGGGCCAGCCCGGGCTCCGCGGGAAAGGACTCACGGTGGGACCGGGGAGACCTGCGGGGCCGCGGCCCGTGCAGGAGGTAACCGGTCCCCGCTCCCTCCGGGAATGGGATCGCAGGGCAGCACCCCGTGCCTTCCTCGCCGCCCCGACATCCTCTCTCTGTTAACCGGCTCTCTTGTTTTTGTAGGTTGCAAAGCCCAGGGCGCCGGCATAACCTGTGATGACACATTACAACCCCCCGGTAGAATCACGCGAGTTTATTGCCCTCCTAACACCGCCGGGGTTCTCCGGATTTATTTTCAAGCGAGGCTTGGGGTTGTCCTTCAGTGTGAGCCCAGCGGCGGGTGGCCCGGCCCGGCCCAGACCGCGCTCGTTGTGAGCCCCTTGTGATGTGTCTGGGGACGGTGGGCTATAATGAGAGACATATGGTTCGGCAAGATAATTAATAGCAATAGTGATAATAATAGTGATAATAATAGTGCTTAATAGCTGAAGAGAGAGACTCGCTAATAACAGACAGATCGGGGTTTCGCGGAGCGGGCAACATCCATAGGCGCTTCTCCTCCGCCTTTTCCCAAACCGCGACACCACCGCACCGGGCGCAGGAGTTGTGCCCGAGGAAGCCCCCGAGGGCTAAAGGGACGGGGAAACCTCCGGGTCGGGGCAGATCCCCTCGGCGCGGATGAGCGCGGGGAGAGAGAGAGAGCCGTCCTCGCTCTCTGCAGCGGGCACAAGAGCGGTCAGCCAGCGTGCACAAGGCACTCGAGGAGAGTGAGGAGAGCTGCCCGGAGAGGTTTGCTCGGGAAGCCGGGGACAGGCGGCTGTCCCGCTGCTGGTGCTGCCGTGCGCACTGTGCAGAGGCGAAGGAGCGCGGCGGGGACCGCTGGCTCCCCGTGTCCCCTGTCGTCCGGGCCTGAGCAGGATGCTGGAGTGGTGGGTCGCCGTGACTATAAACCCCTCAATTTTAAAAACAATAAAACCCCAAAGGAAGAGGGGGGGAAAAAACCTCAACCAATCAAAGTATCAACCAAGGCTAATCACCAGCCAGGCTCTCCTGTCAGGCCATACTCAGGCAGCCGGCTTCACCCGCGCCCGTCGTTACGGTGGACTCGTTGCCCGGCCCCGGTCCCCTTCTGGGGGTGCTGCTTCCAGCACTGCGGCCCTGTGGCCCTCGCCTCCGCCTTTTCCCCGGTCGCTGTCGAGGCCCGGGCGAGTCCGGAGCCGAGCGGCCGGGCGATGCGATGGGGGCCGGGCCGGCGGGGCACGGCGGGCATGGCACCCACTCCGCGTGCCGGAGGGACAGGGTGTCCCATCCTTTTTTAGCTGTTTAATTCCATTTTATTTCTTTAATAAACAAGTCTTTTTTGAGTTATAAAAAGCCCGAGCCTGCCATCTATTGCTCTCGGCTTCTATTTCTAGATCTAAGACCTGCCACTGCATTGTACAGATAAATATAGGCCAGGGAGAGCTGAGGCCGTAAATACACGGAGGACACGGACGGCAGTCGTCGGAGCGCTTCCAGCCCGGCTTCTGGCAGGGACAGTGGCACCGGGTGGCCCTGGCTCTCGGCCGGGCTCCCCGCAGTCCCCTTGCAGGGGTGGCTGCTAGCCTGTCCCTATGGGGTTCCCGGCACGGCTCCTCCCGTGTCTACCCGAAGCCCGCTGCCTCTTCGCTGCTGGGGACCGGCAGGCTCGCACTGCTTACCCCGCGTTCCCTGCCTCGAATAGGGACCACTACGGGTTATTCCGCAAACCGGCACGGGCAGTGAGAGCTGAATTCTTAAATAAAAGTCATAGAATCAGAGAATCTTCAAGGTTGGAAAAGACCTTCAAGATCATCTAGTCCTGAGAACAGGTTATATATCTTGGTTTAGGAGAGGAAGAAGCTTTCGGATGATTTATGTGCTGTAGTAATCTGACTTGCTATTTCTACTGTGTGGAGCTGAAATAAGTTATATTTCTTGAAACATATGTATTCACATGCCCCTATACACACGGAGATGTATACGTACATTGCTGCCTAGAAATACCGGCTGGAACAAAATCATTTTGGGAGTGAAGGCGAATGTGATGGGGATATTTGCTCAAAGGAAGCAGGAGAAAGGAAACGGCTTTCTCTAACAGAGGAAATTTTATAAGTACCGCGTAATGCAAATAACGGCCTTTCTTTTTTTTTAATTTAGCGAGCAAATAAATGCGGCCGTAAGTGCGTTATTATTAGAAGTACAGAAAGCCACTGCTGCAGGAATCGGAGGCCCGCTGCGTGCTTTTTAAATTGACACTTTTAATGGATTTCTCCTCCTCCTTCCCTGATGTAACGTAAGCTGCAGGCACGGCAGGAACGAGCTCGCTGGCGGTCCCTCTCCGCCTCCCGAGAGAGACCGCTCGCTGCCAGGCGCTCGGGGCTCCCCGCGGTGCCGCACAGAGCCCCCGCCGACGTTCAAGGGCTCTGCGGAGCTCGCCGTGCGCCCGGGAGGGCCGGCGGCGTCTGCCGCTTCCCCCGGCTTCCCCCGCAGCCCCGTGCCCGGAGCCGAACGGGGCAACGGGGCCGTGTGCTCGCTCCCCTCGGCTCTCCCGCAGGGCTCCCCGCCTCGGGCGATGCCGTGTCCCCGCATCGGCGTCCGGACCGCCCTGCTAAGAATCCCCGCAGGAACGGCTCCGCCGAGAGGGGGATGGCGGTCCCTTCCCCTCGCCCGCCGAGACCCGGGGTGCAGAGGACTTGGAGAGGGCTGTCCCGAGCTGAGATGGCCCTTCGGTCCTGCCTCCCTTCCCTCAGCCTGCGGCTTTGATCTCGGCTCCTGACCGGGCTCCTTCGCCGCGGCTGAGAGCTCAGGCGGGGCGGCAGGCGGGGTGCGCGGCCTCCCCCGCACCTCTCCCTGCCGGGGTGACGGGATGCTGCTGCCCTGATCCCCGCGGGGAGCTACGAGCGAGTATAAAGGGGAGAAGTGCGCGGGAGGCAGGCGCGAGTGGGGAAGCGGGGGAAGGGGACACGAGGGGAAGGGATCCAAGCTGGCATCGGGGACCAAGAGCCGGCGAGCGGAGCCGGGAGGGCGGGGAGGCGAGGCCAGCTTCAGGGAGCAGGGCGGCAGAGCCGGCCCTTCCCTCCCGCTGATGTGGGACCGGCTGCCCGGCGAGGCTCGGCCGCGGGCTCCCGGCGTGCTGCTGACGCCGCCCTGGCAATAGCCCTCTCTTTTCCACAATAGGGCCACCAGATCTGCCATTCAAGGGTTCCGGCACCCTCCCAGGGAGGGGAGGGAGCTCTCGCCAGGAGTTTGGCTAAGCCTGTGTTTGAACAGACACTCGGAGGTGCGGGATCTCCTCCGCGGAAACCTGCGGGATTTCCTCAGGGAGCCAGAAGCGAAGGTAGGGCTCACGTTCCTTACCCCTAGGGCCGCTCAGGAAGGTTTATTCGCGCCTGTTTCCGAAAGGTGTTTCGCGTTTCTCTTGTATGGGACGGTAGATCTGGCTGGAGGCTTTTATAGATTTCCTGACCCGAGCTGTTTATAACACTTATGTGTCAAAGGACCGGGAGACTCCCTCCCCCTGTATCCCTGCCGCTCCCTCCTCGCAGGAAGATTTCTTTTTGCACTAGAGCTGTTTATTTTCGACTTGTCCGCTGCTGATTGGAATTAACTCCGCTTTAGCCCTACACTTCAGCAGCGCACGCCTGTAAACCCAGCAGGACGTTACCAGCAACAAGAAGGTGCGGAAAGAGAGAGAAAGAGTCTTAAAACTTTTACTGGTGTTAATTATTTTGAAAGCAACACAGAGCGAAACAGACAAGAAAAATACTGATGGAGAGAGAGATTTGGAGATGCTTATTTGAGTGCGTTTTTTTCCTAAGGGTTTGGTGTAGGAGTCCTATTAACAATATATGCTGATGCCAGATAGTGCAAATGAGCTGTGTGTGTGTTATCTGGAGCTGCAGGCTGTTTATTTTGTGCAGCCTTTTGAGTGTACATTCAGTGTGGTTGCATGACTAACTGGCTGGAGTGATTCACTGGCTGCTTTATGGATGACTGCTCAAAACAAGTTGTGAATCAAAAGAGATTTCTTTGGCTGTGGTTTCTAACCTCCCAAGTTAAATGCACCCACGGTTTAAGGGGAGCTAATATGCAGACTTCAGTCCCTCAGATCGTGAGGATTTATTCATTTTCCAAACCCTGCGTTCAAAGCCATGATGAGTTTCCCTTGTAAGAGGGAGGTGGTGTCTGAGCGGCTCGGAGCCAAGGTCTGCTGCTAAAGACATCTCCAGACCTGTCCATTCGGTCACCCCAGTTCCCGGCCCTTTAGCCAGTTTTACTCCCTGGAGTCCTTAAGAAGTTTTATTATTTGCTCAGGGCATTTTTGTAGTTTAGCAATTCTCAGGTAAAAAGTGGAAATGTGTCTCGGGGTAGTTAGAGGCTTTTATTCTCATTTTACCGTTGGAAAAACTGACGCTTGGAATACCCGAGTGGCTTGTGCAAGGTGAAGCTGTGGCCACTCAGTGGCATCAGTGTGACCTTCGCAGGGCCGTGGCTCCGGCAGAAAGAGGCACTCAGCCGGCTCGAGAAGGAGCCACTGCTGGAGTCAGAAACTCACGGAGTAGAGGTCCCGTTGCGTGATTTTGTAGGGGCTTTAACTTAGGTTTCTTGACAATCATGTCCTTATTCTGTACAAAAAGCTGTAAGCAATCGGTGTGCTCTCATATCCTCGGGTTTTTCGGTGTGTAAAATAGGCTCAACCTGCCAATCCACGTTAATGGTCTAATCTTTAAAAAGCAACTCATCAGCGTAGGCAACCTGTATTGGCCAACATAAGATATGAGTTGTGCTTTTCAGAAAATGCTGAGCAATCCCTGCCCCAAAACTCATATGTTTGTGAGGTACTCCTCCTACATATTTGAAAAACAAATCCCATCTCAATTTTTAATCATGTTGGAAAGCACGGGTCTAATATCTTTACATAGATATGTTTTCAAACGGAAAAAGGGAGATAGTTCTGGATTAGGAGAAGCCTGAGTGGCAATACAGCTGATATGGGACCCCTGTTACCTGAGTAACATTTACTAAGAGATGAATGAGAATATTTCATATTAATAACAGAGCAATTTATCATAGTTACATGTGTCTCAGCAGCCCCAACTTGTAAAGGAAGATTCATAAGCAGAGGAGGAAAGCTACTTACATGTAATAAATAAATGACCTCCACTTTATTTTCTGTGTAAATTCAGATAATCCAATATTAGTATAAATACTGGTGAATCTGCTTGGCCATATTTTTCATTCATGCTTGCAAATCATCTTCATATTTTGACTGTCACATAAGTAGACAAAATGTGAAAGAGCAATTGTGATCACCATGATAATTTTAAGGTCATTTTTTGGTCAAAGAGATGAATCAGTGAGAAACAGGGTAAATGGATGGAGAGAGGGAGGAGAAGAGATGAATGAGGAGAGGCAGGGGAAGAAGAAGAAGAAGAAGAAGAAGAAGTAGAACAAGAGGAGCTATCTTGGATGGGTAGTAAGCAGTGACAGACTCAGCACTATTACGGAAGGTGTCTGCAACTGATTTTATGAATTATCTAAGTATGAACCCACCAGTATAAAATTCTTTATATCTCCCTTGAGAGTAGCTGTGATTCTATGTTTTGTAGCTGCTGTCTTCAGGTCCCAGCAGGACTTGGTCATGACAAGTTGGTATATCATGAGCTATGGTTTCTCATCTGCACGAACTGAAGACTGTTGCATTATCCAACTCAGTATTAAATTTTTATTCAAATATATTTGTATATAATATTTTTTTTAAATGAAGATACTGTTTAAGTGTTATTCTTTTTACATTTAATCTGCTTATTGGAACCAGATGGTTGAATCAGTATTATTTCTGAAGATACTCTTTATTAGCAAGAACTGGTTTCATTAGCTGTAAGGCAGTGGGTGAGCTGGTGGTGGAGCCTGAAAGGTAAGCTGGTTTACTCACCAGCAGACTGTGTGCTGTATGCTGAGTCTGGTGCAAACTCTGTGGGACTTAACAGCCTCCTTTATTCAGTGGAAATCTGAAAACCCTATAAAACCAAAGGACAGGGAGTCAACAGAAACAAGGCCCATCAGGGAAGTGCTATCAATAGGGAATGAGGAAACTGAGGAAGAGAACAAATGCTTTGTGCAGACTGGTGTCAGAGGGAAATAAAATAAATTTGTAAGGTCTCAATATAACTTCTATCTGATTGCTGTTGTTCCTCATCTGGGCTCTAGGCGCAAGCACTGCTGCCTAAAAGAAATAGCTCGTGTCACAAAAAAAGGGAAATGGGGAACTGTATTCATTCTTTTTGGTGCAAGACAGATCAGATAATAAAAGTGCTTACATATATCTAATCTATTTAGGAACAGTGGGAAGTGAAAGAAATTCACACCAGAATTAAATCAAAACAAACCAAAGTTGTACAGTATGCAGAGGGAAAGAGTGCAGTATTGAGAATTTCCCCAGAAAGTATCAAAAGCAATCATAGAATGACTCTGTTCTAGGATAGTGTTCAGAGAGATCTGTAAGACCATGACTCTGCAAGGTATTGAGGAATGTGTGTGGCACTGGTTAGAAGTTGTTTTACAGAACAGGAGAAACAGGAAAGTATCGCTCAGCCCAAAACATAATACGAAACTTGTGCCACAGCAAGGTTTCTGAAAGAAAAACATTTCAAAAATCACATCACAGGCTTACAGGGGTACCAGCCTGCTGGGCATGGAGCTGGTCTCAGGCTGTTGTGTCTGCCAGGGGGGATGGGTCACCTATGAGACTGGTCCTTTCCTCTGTGTGTGCACAAGCCCACAGCATCAGGTTTTTCCTGCCCCAGAGATGCCACTCAAAAAATACTGCATGGAAGGCCAATGCATGTCTGTTCCCACTGTGCATCTGACTGGAAAGAGGAACTGGGCAGAGCCTTGCTCTGCAGAGCTTGTTGCCAGAGGAGAGCCTGAGGCCAAACAGTGGGGCAGGGTATGCCTGAGAGCCTGGACCACAGTGCTGGTCTACAGTTCACTGGAGCACAGTGTGGTTCTTTTCCAGCCTTCCCTGGGTTGGTGCATGCCCAGACCTCTTCCTGGAGTAGAGTCAGGAGCACAGCTGTGGTAAGGACCCATAGGTGAGAGCTGGGAAGCACTGTACTATAGACATAACCCAGCTTATCAAGATTTGGTCTGAACCTGGTAAGCAGATTGGAGCCAGATATCACTCTGAGCTAGACAGGACATAGCCAGATGCTAGAAGGCAAGAGGAAGAAGAACCTACCTAAATTGGCAGAGGACCTGCAGACATTTTGTGTTTCTCATATCTCCAGTGAGGACTTCCAAGATAAATAGCCAATGGACCAATTCGTAGACAGTTAGACAGATTGTGCAGAAGGCCAGAAATGCTCCATGAAGCTGTGGGATTTAGGGCAGAACTTAAATATTACATTTCAGCCCTTGAACAGAAGTTGGAAAGCTGCTACTGGAAGAGAGGAAAGCTGGTTGCTTTATATGGGTATGAGGTCTTGCACTAGAGAAATGAGTATTTCCATCCAGTTCATACCCCTTCAAGCTATCAGAAAAAGGGACTTATGAAGGATAGAAAGCAATGGGGTATCGGCTGCTACATCAAACATGAATGTAGCAACTCAGTTAACTGCAGCTCTGTTGAGGATGGGAAACATACACAGAGAGGGTTATTTTAACTGTATGATTGGTCAGGTCAGAGCCTCATAAAAATCTACTGAAAGGCCCAAAATCAGCTCAGGAAACAGAGGGTCCTGCAGCTGCACATGCAAAGGTGGGTGATGATGATTTTAAGTTAGAGTTGAAGCTATAATAAAGTTTATTTGTGCCTAGGCTTGGATAGCATGTTGGCATCCAGATAACCCTGCTGTTCCCTTGTGGCTGTTAATTAGTTTAGTTTTGTGACTGGTTGTCCTGGAAATTCCCTTTTCCTTGGCTTGAGTGGTAAAAATTGGAGTTCTTGGTTGAACAACCTTTTCCTCCATTTGTCAGCATTCCACCTCTGAGAGTGGGCAATAGGAGTAGCCAAGCAGCACAAGAGGGGTTTATCACCTGTGTAATTTACAGACATCACAGGGGCTCATACAGGTGTGGAATTTAAAGATGAAATGTTGTATAGGAGATGGGAAAATAAAACAGTGTATGACAAACACTCATGAGAGCTCATTGTCACCAAAACACTCAAACAAGAAGTTCTGATGTTTTGCTATGGTGTCTTGAAGTTGTAAAGTCTTTAGTTATGCCATGAGAGAGTCGCTTTTGAGGCAAATACAGACAGATGATGGAAAATTACTATAAGGAGGTGTGATGCTTTTCTTGCATGTGCTGTATTTCTGAAGTGGGTCCCCAAAGATGGGGAGGAGCCCTACTGCAGCTGGTCTTGGAAATCAGAGAGGGAGATGGTGGGACAGTCCAACAGGTAGCCCTCCCCCTTTCATGGGTCTGAGGGAAAGCAGGGACTGTGGAAAGTTTCCTTGCTGGCAAAACCTGCATGCAGCAGACCAGACTGCTGGGATCCATGAAATTGCTCAGCATAGCCAAGGTGGGACATGAGCTAACACTGAGCATACACATCACTGTGGCTGGGTTCTGGCCATTCAGCACCAGGTCTTTCAGACTGCAGTGTTTTCCTTCAAAAACATGGCTCATGTGAAAGAAAGGCAATCTGCCTGTGGGCAGCAAGAGCTTTGCTGTGTGATACATTAACCAGAGGGTGCTTGTGTCTTACCATTATTAGATGATATCTGGGATGTGCCTTACTAGGTTCATTTTGGTTTCCACAGTAAATATCTGGAGGTGAAAAAGGCTTTCATGTTAGCACAAGTCCATAAAATACTGTAACATGGGTCTCCCATCCCCTGTGTACATCAGCCCTCCCTGAAGACACCAAGACAGCAGGCACTGCGCAAGCAGCCACCCAGCCCCTGTGGTACAGCTGGGATGTCCTGGTGTGGGGTGAGCCCTTCAATAGGAACCAATGATGTTTTATATACAGGCTGTCATGAGCTCCAGCCTGCCAAGCTAAATTGAACCCAGAGCAAGGTGAACTGCTGAAGAGAGGCATAACATGCACCCTGAGTAAAGTCAGCTAGAAGCAGAGAGGCAGTGCTTCTTCA
Organism: Cinclus cinclus; assembly: GCF_963662255.1. Classification (NCBI taxonomy): domain Eukaryota; kingdom Metazoa; phylum Chordata; class Aves; order Passeriformes; family Cinclidae; genus Cinclus; species Cinclus cinclus. The sequence goes on along the minus strand of NC_085051.1, from coordinate 22,371,399 downwards.
GTGTCAGGAACAGAACTGCCAGTCTGTCCAGCCTTGCAGGGCACTGATCCTGCTCCTGGAGGTTCAGCTGCAGACTTGCCAGGATTACAGAAGCTCCACATGTCCCTTGTGAGAAGAGAAAGCTACCCTGACAGTGAAAGGAGAGCAGCCAGGCATTTTCAGGGTTGAAGCAGTTTCCATTGAACACAGCTGGGGGTGCCTGTGGGGTCGGAACAGCACTGACACAACAGCACAGTCACCAACTACTAGTTCTGCCAGTGCCTTGTTCAAAGACATTTTTTTAAGGCAGATACCTCCCTCAGCAGGGCAGCAAGAAAAAACTGAGACTGCATCCTTTTTTACCTCCTTCTTCCACAGTGTGCAGGAATGAAAACTCTCCTATTTCATCTATAGATGTAAGTTTGCAAGAGCAGAGTTCATGGAACTAAGAGGGAGTGTTCCTCAAAAAGGCTCCTTGTGTCAAACAAAGTTTGATTAAAAACCAGTCCCTTACTTGGCCACCTTCTCTGCTTTTTGACTCTTTTCAGACTAGCAAGGCAAAAGGACCTCTGGTCCTGGTGGGAAATATTGGAATTTAAAGATGAAATGTTGTATAGGAGATGGGAAAATAAAACAATGTATGACAAGCACTCATGAGAGCTCATTATCACAAAAACATTCAAACAAGAGGTTCTGATGTTTTGCTATGGTGTCTTGAAGTTGTAAAGTCTTTAGTTATGCCATGAGAGAACTGCTTTTGAGGAAAATGCAGACAGATGATGGAAAATTACTATAAGGAGGTGTGATGCTTTTCTTGCATGTGCTGTATTTCTGAAGTGGGTCCCCAAAGATGGGGAGAAGCCCAACTGCAGCAGTGTCTCCTGGGGACCTTACTGTGATTCATTTTTGTTGATGTTGTTGGGCCTCTGCCTGAGACAGCATCTGCCAGACAATATTTGTTGGTAGCTATGGATTTCTTCAGAAAATGACCTGAAGTTTACCCAAAAAGGAACCAAGAGACTGTGATAGCAACCAAGTTTCTAAGGGCTGAATTTTTCACCATATTTGGGGACCAAGACACAAAGAACATGCAACAAGGCAGAGGCTTTGATGCCCAAGTATTTCAACAGGTTTGTCAGATGCTACTAAATGGAAAGGGAGGTACCTAGCATCCTAAAGATGGTAGGAGAAGCTTGGCTGGTGCTGAGAGAAGGTATTGATGGCAACTGCATGCCACCTGGCCTGTGATGCCTACATTTACCTGCCCTTGCTCTTCAAGGCTTGGGTACCTGCCTCGTATCATCATCTGAGAGACCTTAGTGTGTTATGCACAGCACCAAAACCCCATGAGTGTGCAACCAAATCACCCCCCAGACACTTCATAAGAGAGTGACAAAAGGACCAGGGCTGATCCAGCCCTTTGTCTATTCTGTTGGGTTTTAATGACTTTCAGTGTTAAAGCAAAGCACCGTCTGATCCCAGTTCTCCTTTTCAGACATTAGCCAGGAAACACAGCTCAGTTCTTGCGAGAAACTCATAAATCTGGACTATGTAAATCCAGCCTATCTGGACTCTGCAAAAATTAAGAGAAACAGCCTAGGTTTTTCTAGAGAAAAATCTGATGCAAATATTGCCTCAGGCAATGTGAATGTTCTCTGATGTAGGCTTTTGTGTGGAAATCTGGTTGACTGCACATCCCACAGAGATGGAGATATTAGAAGCCTGCAGCAGATAAACCATGGTCTGCAACAATGACCACATACATGCATTAACATGTAAGAGGCCAGTGGGTCCTGGCCAAGGAGAAGATATGAGGGTAACTGAGTGGGTCCTGAAAGCCAAGAATACAGCTAAGGGTGTTGAGTCTGGTAGAAATTAGTTCCCCACTGGTGAAAAACAGGGAATGGCCTCATTTAGCCCACAGATTTCATTAAAACTAAGAACTTTGCTGAGAAGTCTTCCTCAGGATTTCAAAAGAAAAGGGAGCAGCAGCTGAAAGCCTGTGGTGGCATCCCAGTGGGAGCAAAGTCAATGCAAGCTCTATGAAAATGTCCCAATAGGAAAATGTGATATGAGTGTGTTCTTCCTCCCTCTATGCCTGGCATGAGGTAGGTCCATGGGTCTGGGTTCTTCTGGAAGGAGGCTGAACAAGGCATGTTTTTGCAGGGATGTCTGACAGTGGTGAGCAAAGCAGTTCACTTTTGTTCAGTCCTGTGCCAGAGGTACTAACACAGAGCATGGGCTCAAAAAAACCCCCCAAAACTGCCAAAAGCACATCCCAGAGCATGCCTGGCCCAGGTGGCAGGGGAAAGCAGGGGATCTGGCAGCATGACCGTGATAGCAGTGTAGCACCATGGTTGAGGTGACCTGTTCCTTGCTCTGGTGTGTCCTGCCCAAAGGGATCTCAGATCACCCCTTTTCCAGGCAGGCAGCTCTGCTCCACAGCCTTCAGCTCTCCTGGCCCAGCTTTCTCCTGGAGCAAAAACCATTAAACAAAAAGATGGTACAATGGCTTCCAGACTCTCCCTGCCTGGTAATAATCTACGAAGCTTCCCACTGCAGCATCTAAACACCACAGTTCATCAGCTGACAGGACACGAAGTAACCTTTTATTTTCTGTTTGTCAGATCATGTTCTTGAAAAAGTTACAAACTCTTATGTAGACCACAGTGTACTACAGTTTGAAGCAAATTGGACTGTATAACAGTTTATAAGCCTCAGCTTCATAAACTGTAGGAGGTGTCAGTGGAAAGAACAATGTGGTTTAAGCCAATTCAGGAAGCAGCATCTTTGCTTCGGAAAACTGAGGACATAAGCAGCAAATATTCAGAGGGTCCCTGATTCCAGGCAAGTCTCTTGTTACCAGCAGGCACAGCCCAGGGCTGTGCTCCCTTCTTTGGGATGGAGAGTTTCCTCTAGCAGTAAAACCTTGGCTTTAAAACCCTAGCTTCTTGGAAGCTACATACTCATAACTATGTTCTCTGAAGGGGTTTTGAAGTCGTAGTCCCATTATTTACATCCGACTGTATATTTTCTCCTGAGAGCCCTATAAACCAAATGAATTGCAGAAGAAATCACACATTCCCACACAGGCATGTTTGTCTCTCATGAATCTGAAAAACCATGACCCAAATGTACTGTGAGATAGTAAATCTGAGAAGCCAGTGTGTGGGAAACCTAGTCTGAGATGAGAAGGAAGGAGAAAGCAACCCATTGCAGCCCTCAGTATCTTTCCCTGCAAGCACTCTGAGCCCATGAGCTGGAAACGCTTTGGGGAAACAGAGGCCAGCTGGTGCCTAATGACCCCACTAATTCCAGGAGCCCTCAGACATTGGGAACTGAAGTGTTTATCTATTCTGCCTAAATCTCAACCTTTCCAGAACTTTGCAGACAGGCTTGTTTCTGAAGACAACAGGAAGACAGCTAGTGAAAAGGGGTCTTGCTTGCTTTTATCTAGGAAACTGAAACAGCACATACCTTTCCAACCAGTACTTTCCAGGTGTACTGATTCAAGCCCATGTTTTCTGACTGTGTATTTTATTCTCCTCTCTAGGCTGTCCTGCCTGCAGTCACTCTTCCCATCTGCTTTTAAGGCCTCCTGTAACTTCCCACTTTGCTAGAAAAGGCAGCTTTTAAGCACTGAAGCTCTACTTGTGGTACTGACAGCATGATGTCTCTAGGCAGAGACTTTCTGAGTTGTGGTCCATGTCAGCACATAGCCACTCTTATGGAGATCAGCTGTCTCCCAAAATAAGGGCTCCCCTAAGGAAGTATTTTGGGAGACAGGGAGAAGGAGGGATGAATACCTTGTGTGTTTTATTTCTAAATTGTGAGTTTTTGAGGTCTGTCTGGGACACAGGACTGTTGTTGGGATGATGTTTGAGCAACCTTTGGTCAGAAGATTGTGTGTGTGGGTGTGAACTGATGCAAGGGGCAGGCAGCTGGAAGGGCATCTGTGGTGGAGTGGAAGGTGGGTACATGGTGGACACAAATGATGAGTCCTTGTTCCCTGACTGGATGAGCACCTCTGGCAGAAGCAGGTTTCTGGGACAAATATTCCTTTTCACAAGTTTCTAAAGATGGTTTCTGTAAATGTTTGCTAGTGTTTACTTCACATTTGTAGTCACTCATGTCAATATGATCCCGTCCTGGAATGTTAACTGGAAGCAAACACAAAAGTCGGCATGAATTCCGCTTCTTAATTTAGGCTGATTTTCATGGCTATTATCTTTCACATAATCATCCAGTTTGGTTGAGAACTAGTGGTGCTCCAGGAGTTCCTCTCCTTCCAAGAGTCATGATTTTTTTGTTTTGTCTTAGGAAAATGTGTTACCAGAGTCACTGTTGTTTGTGTCTACTGTCTGACACTTCATACCAAAATCCCGCATCCAGTTTCTTCTTCTAACTTAATTAAAACTTAACAATTTTGCCTAAAAGCTCCCACAGTTGTTTGCCTCTGGCTGTTTTTATAATACTTTTTTTTTTTATTTTAAAAAAAGTTCTTCTGAATCAATTAAGCTGTTTCCAAGAATGTAACTAAAACTAAGCATATTTTTGTTTTCTCCATGTTGGAATAAAATCTGATTATGATTTTTTCATAAGTTCTGCTGCACTGTGCTGTGGAGCAAGATCATCAGATTTACAGTGGAGCTGGCCTTTGGGTAAGAAATATGCTTTGTGCCTTTCCTCTGAAAGATTATCCAACAACTAGCCATAAGGAGTTGTGGTGTGGACTGTTGCAGTAGTGACACCTTTGATTTTCACACCTAAAGACACTGCAGATTTCTTATGTTCTAAGAGTGTTTTTAGCCACGTCTGAATTTACTCTTATTGCAGTGGCCATTTACCCTGGTAGTTTGTCCAGCCTTAATTGGACCCAGGCAAAGGCTGGGATAAGGATAAAGAATTTTGATGTGGCAGAAACTTGAAAATAGAGGAGTGTGTTGGATTGAATGGGGGCTGAGATTTACTTGGCCAAGATACAAAGATATTGCATGATTTAGGGCATCTGAGGGGCACAGGACCTTCACCTCCAGGCTGCAAAAATATTAGACAATGCTAAGAACTTTTTAAAACTCAGGCTTCACCTCACTAGGCTCATTGTGACTCGGGCATCCCTGTGCGACCCTCTGGCACAGCTCGGTGGATGCTGTGGGAAGCCCAGAGGACACTGTTGAATAGAGTGAGGATGCCATGTAGTAAATAATGATTGCCTTCAAACACTGGATTTTGATGAGAAAATGGAGAAGTGTTCACCAGAGAGGGGTCCAGTGTCTGTGATCCAAAGACCCAGAAAGCAAGAAGTATTTAGGAAAAAAAGGAAGAGGAATGGTACAAAAGACAGACAGTACTTCAGACAGTACTCTCCCTGCTCATCCTCTAGGGTCCAGTAGACATGTTTGGTCCTGGCATTGTGTTTAACTGTGGTGTCATGCAGCCAGGGACCATTCCAGCTGGCAGAGGCTCCACACAATGTAATCATCAGCATCCACAACAACACCAATGGCAACAACTTCTGCCTAGAATAGTCTGGTCCCTGAGTGACTTTATAAATTAATTTAGTGGTGCAGGTGATGGTCAGACATCCACATCCTGGCCTGATTTGGTTGCCACCAAGTACAGTGAGTGGCCAGACTCTGGTAACTTTGGCCATCTGGTCCAGGCAGATGGAGAGCATGTGCAGGATGGACAGACACTGTGGGAATGTGGCTCACCAGGCACAGCCTGGGAAAAGAACTGAAACACAGAGATGGAGTAGAAAGTAAAGGTCAAATGCTCTTGGCTTCTGCAAACCTACTTCTGGGGTTTTTTTGGTTGTTTTGGTCTTTTGGGGTTTTTTAATTTAATTTTTCACCCTGGTGACAATTATATGTGTTGCAAGGTGAAGTAGTTCTCAAGTGAAATGAAATCCCTTTCTCTGACCTCAGAGTGCATAGCTCTCTGAATTACTTGACAAGCACAGTTTACCCTATGAGCAATTCATGACTCCCCTTTCACAAGTAAGACCACACTTTTGTGGATGTTTTCCTTGTTCAGTATTACTTAATGGATTTTCTTTTTCCTTCATAACTGTCATTTAACCTGCATCTTGGGTTCAACCCCCATACAGGCCATTCACTTCAGACTTGTATTCCATCACCCTTATGGGTCCCTTCTAACTCACAATAATCTCTGAGTCTGTGAATGTTGCTATTCTCAGCTCAAAATTAAAAATGTAAGTTGCTGATTGGGAATATTATTTGTTGTTCATTTACTAGATGAATCTTAGGCACATTCATCTCATTTCCTCTTAGCGCCTCATTATCAATAAACCTTTGCCTCGTTGCTTCTGTAAATCATTTTCATCACTTTCCTTTGGGAACCACGTTTTTGGCCTCTTGCACAAGTATCTCATGAGAGTAATTGGTTAAGTCATGCAGTATCATTTTTACTCCTTGATGAATTGACAAAACTTCATTAAAGGGGACTTACTGAACAGCACCTAAGTATTTTTTGGATGAGGAAAGCACTGCACTTAAACCATGATGCAAACAGGATTTCCCAGTATTTTACCAAGCACAGTGGCTTGTATCAGCTGTTGGTATAATTCAAAATACTTAGATTATCCTGGCTCTCATGTACTTTCTCTCCTCTGGGAAAAGAAGGATGTGGAGCTAAAGCTCCAGAGGAGTCCTAAGTGGGTATATATGTTTCAGAACTGGTGACATATGAGGGAGTGTTTTAAACACTCTTTCCCTACTCCACACAGCCCCAGCAGAAAAAAAGTGAGGTGCACAGGTGTAGCACTCTCAACTAATGGTGGTCTCCCATCAGAGGCTGCAGTGGTGTAGATTTGCAGCTCATGGCAAACACCAGTGGTGGACACAGACCCCAGAGCCTGACTGAGGCAGGGGAGAACTGTTTGCTGCAGAGGCTGGAGGGAACCTACAGAGGCCAAGGGTTTATTAAACTTCAGTTAGACTGGAGCTGAAATATGTGCCTCTAGAGCAGGGCAGCAGAGGTTCACAGAGTCTTTTCTGTAGACATTTTATGACAGTCTTTGGGGATACATATATGAAGACTGGGGCATTCTGAGTAATTTAAAAAAATATTTGTTTAGACTGTGTCAGGGTCAACTGGAGTTTCCAAGCAAGCCAGTCTTAGGTGGATTTTTCTGTCTTTTCCCTTTCTCCACAACTATAGTGTAGACACACTGTGGTTCATGGCCAGGCCATGCAGTGCAGCCATGTCTTCTCAATAGCTCAAAACAGCTCTCAAGCTCAGAGACACCTCAAGGTCACTCGATACCCCTGCACTACATGTGGGGTGCAGGAGACCACCTGCATCTCATGAAGAGCAGGGATGAGAGTCCCTGGTACCAGGCATTGCTGCCAGCTGCAGACCCTGTCAGGAGTCTGGGCTTTCCCACCCCAATTGCCATCAGCATCTCCTCTGCAGGAAACCCCTGTGGGGCTGCAGCTCTGCCCCCACTTCATGATGAGGGTGCAAAGGTCAGGGGAAACTACTTGCTGCTCTCAGGTTTACTGTTGGTCATTGTGTCTTGCTTCTTGGCTGGCAAGTTCCCAGTTTAGTTGTGCTGCTTCTTGCTTCAGTTTGGGATTTTGCTGCCCTATGACTCTCTGCCAGTAAAAGCTCACACCAGTCTGTTGCCCAGGCCCAGTGACTGTGAATTAGTGGGTTTGGTAGCCAGAAACCTAATTTATTTCTGGAATGCCTCTAGAAGCCCAGTGCTTGTAGGAATTTTCCCAGACCTGGCCGGCCTTGAGTTTTGCAATGTGCAGTTGGAATGGAAATGAATTATAGATGTTCTTCCAAGAACAGGCAGGTTTGGGGAAGGCTGAAGGTTTTTCTTCCCTCGTCTGGGCCTTTCTTTACTAATCAACTGCATAAAATTGAAGAACAACAGAACTGCTTTGCTAAGAAATCTTGCCCAAACTTTGTCTCAGTGTTTAAACTCAACCCTTTCTGTGGTTCTGTGAGGTTCAGCCAACTTTGGTTGTTTTCTGCTTTTATGCCAGCTTTCCATCACTCCTGCTTTCCAATTTCTAAGTGCAACTGGTAGCACCCAATTCCCCCTGAGATGTGCACTGGTTTCCAATGGGGTTGGCACAGCATCTCATCCAGACTCAGGAGTTACCAGGTCTTCCCCATGGGGGAATCTGGGGGCCCAAACTGAGAAGCAGAAGAAGCACCATGGCAGCGGTGTTGGGAAGATTTGTTTGGGCTTGTCTGACTGCCCATCTGAAGTACATAACACTGGACTTCAGCTTAAGGGTAGTGCAGGGACACACATGTGCTGCAGTGCCTTGCTGGATTAGGGCTGCAGGCTGGCTGCTTCAGCTGGGCAGAACCTGCTCGGACACTGCCCTGCTCAGGGCCTGCAAGCCATTGAAGTTTGTCTGTCATTAATTTGAACCAGGACTTCATAACACAGATGCAGCTGAGCTCTTGCCCAGCCCATTATAAAATGGCCCTAACCTCCCTCCTCCTGCCCCTCTTCTCAGCCAGCAATTTCAGGTTGCAGGTCCAGCCCTGCTACCTGCAGCACAAAACAGGCAACTAGAAGTCACCTCTGGGAGGCAGCTAAACTTAAGCAATGCATGGCTGTCTCTGCTGCAGAGAGTTTGTTTTTGCAAAGCAGAAAGACAGAAGAGCGCAGAGAGAGGCAGGCAGACCAACCAACCAACCCGATGATGTGAACAGAGTCCAGGCAGGCACCGACCCACAGGATAGCATGAATCACTCTGCAAGCTGGCAGCAGGGAATTAAACTGTGCCATAGCCAGACATCAGAGCAAGGATCAACTTCCTTCAGGCAGCTTTGTCTCACCAGCCTTCCTCACCTGCAGGAAGTAGCATCCCCCATTCCCTTCTTAACTAGATGGGCGATTTATCCCTTCTGTCACAGGTGATGGCCAGCAGTGCCTCACTTGGTTAGCATGGAAGGCAACACACACATGGAGATATGGAAGGTTGCATGACTCCCTCTAGCCCTGACAGAGCAGGGGTCCTGCTCATCCAGCACACTGCCTGGGATGGAAATTGGGAAATATCCGGGGCATGTGGTGGGGAAGAGAGAGGCACTGACTAGTTGCAGGGGAAACCTCTGGAGAAGATGACAGCTTGCAGAGAAGAGCCCCCTTTTCTCTTGCAGTGCTCAGGTGAGGGATCTTTTCAGATCCTTGCAGTGGCCAAACAGCACGGGAGAGGTTAAGATGAATACATAAATCTGCATCTGATGGGAACTCTTGTGCTCTTCCTTTCAGAGTGAGAGCTTAGCCCTAGGCCCTGCATCAGCCTCATCTGCCACTCACATCTGAACAGCACTCAGTGCTACTGCAAACCGAGTGGCACTGCCTGCTGTCAGCCCCAGAGCTCCACAGCACTTACCTTTCCCTGCTCCAGGTGCAGGGCCTGACTTCACAGGGCCCCAGCACAGGGAGGGGGGTTGAATCCCTGCTACCTTAGATGCTACTGTCACTAACTCAGCTGGATATAGCATCCAAGCAGAGGAGGAGCAACCTTGTTGGATCTAGATTCTTCTAAAAACAACACAACAGAGGCATAATGGGATGATCCCAAAGTAAGGTAGACCAGGTGGATTGGGCAGATGTTCCTCCAGATCCTGACAGCCAATAAGGATGTCCCAGTAGGAGAACTCAGCTCAGATGGGAGCAGAACAGAGTTCCCACACTGGGACAGAGCATCAAGGTGTGCAAAACCCTACAGTGTCTGTTTGTGGAGAATATAAGTCTTCAGCAAACAGCACTGAAGATTTGTCTCTTCTGTCTTTCACTTGCCCAAGGATTTGTGGACTCTTCTAGACTGATATTCCAATAAACAGTTACCAGGCTCTGCGTAGGTATGGGTACGTGACTGAGATGACCATTCAATACTTTGTCCAGTATTAGTGATGCTGACTTTTTTCTTAATGAAATCACATATTTCATATATTCATCATTGAGCCAAGGCTTCAGAGCAGTTAGGTGCTTACAACTGGTTCTGAGGAGCTTAGGAAAAGCCAAGATCCTCAGGCAATCACTGTCATGGCAAGGCATGCAGGGCTGCTTGGGAAGGAGGAGACTACTTATCCAAATGGTATCAAAAACCAGAGCCAAGAGGAAACTGAAACTTTCAAGCCCCCTTCCCATCCTTGCCTGCCTTGTCCATCTTCCTTGGCTGGTACTCACTGGGGATATATCAGTTCAGAGGTTCTAGATGGCTTTTGGTTCACATGCACTGCTTTAGGCAGAGGTACAAGGAGAGTGGAGCAGAAATCTACAATTTTTTTTTCTAGCTGTTTGTGACATGCCTACAGTGGAAAATGAGCCATTTTAAAATGCAGTAGCTGACCCATCTTGTCTGTCGTACTTTCAAACTTTGCACACAGCTTGGCATGCTGCAAACCTGTTGATCACCCCCAGCCCTCTGCCTAGGGACATCTGTGTGGGATCTAATGAGGCTCAGATGCCACCAAGGTGGCTGTCACTTCCATCTGCTGTCACTTAAAAAGCCATCTTGTGGCTGATCCTGGCATATTTACAAGGCACTGTGTCACCCCCCTGCAACACTGAAGACCTTCAGGTGTCAGAGAGGACAAAACCCTATCACTGGGAAATTAATGGGCTCATCAGAGAGAACTGAGATACCCAACTCCATAATATTGGCATAAACAATAATCTCCCTTCACATTCAGTAGTGAGGAAGCCATGGTATGCAATGGAGCAGTTTAATTCTCTCTCCATGGAGGCAATGGCAGTACATTTTCTTGCTCTTTCCTTATATCATGTTCTGGGAGCCAGAAAATCAACTGCAATTGAAGCAGGTTGCTCGAAGCATTTTTGTGCCTTCAAAATTTGCTAGTCAGCACTTCACTGCTTTTCAGATGAATGTGCCACATGAAAAGGACTTGGGGAATGAGCTGTGCCTTTTTCTCTAGCCACAGCTTCTATGGAGAGTCTTCAGAATTGATTTGTTTATGTAAAAGCCAGTTTTGTTAACGTCCTTTAAAAAACATGAAAGAGCAGCAAGCAGCACATGTTGCATTTGAAAAGACAATGCTGAGGTCTCTCCAAGTAGCCACAGGGTGTGTGAATCCAGCTAATCAGGCAATAAAGCAACACATGCCCTCAAAAACAGATGTTTGTATTGGGGAGGGGGGAAGCTAGTTCAGAATAAAAGTGAGAGGAACAGCAATTTTCCCAAGTAAATAGTGCATATTCCCCAGGCTTGCTATGATGTAAACTTCTCAGCAGCACTAGAGTTAATGTTTATCAAGCTGTCTGTCCTCAAACTCATACAGTGATTTAGTCCAGGACAACTAGCCAGCCAGGAACAAGAAGGCTTAAGTGTAGCAAAGACTGAGGTGAATTTTACTCCCATAGAAGCATCTCCCAGGCACACAGTGGAGGTAGAGCCAGTGACTCAAGTCACTGCCTTCAGGGCCACCAAAAAACCACCCATGGACTTACTGTGTGGGACCTTCAACAGTCTCCAGACTGCTTTTCAGGAACAGAAGGAGATTTTTTTACTTTTCTGCTGCAAGCCTTAGTATTGTTCCTGCTGTATGCTCTGATCAGAAAAATAAATCTCTTGTCAAAGAGGAGAGCCCTAGGTGTGAAGCACAGCAGAGACAAACACTCCTTTCCCCCTTTCATCCTTCTACAAGTAGACTTTTCTGTAGGACTTTGCTCTGTCTGTAATTAGTTCCCCAAGGTGATCAGGTATTTCACAGCTATTTTTAGTCTGCCAGTTCCACCATGAGTAACCACTGAGTGTGTCCCCCCTTTGCTGTAGAGCCTCAGGAGGCTGCAGGCAGCAAAGCAGCAGTGCCAGCAGCTTTGGCAAGCTCAGCAGACATGGATGGTGTCCATGAAGATGAGAACATTCATGCAGTGATCTCCTGAGCACAAAGGGAAGTCAGTGAATGCTGTACCATGAGCAGAGGAAAGGCTTCATAGACCATATTACAACATAGACCATATTCATCTTTCCTTCAAGTTCTGCAGAAGGTCCCTGTCTGGGAGGGATGGACCGGCCATACATTCATCCTTATCCAAACTTGAAATGGAGTTGATTAGCAGCAAATGGTGACTGCAGCTTCCAGAAAGAAGACAATGGTTTGTGTCCTATGTAGAATTATACCACCTGCATTTAAGAGATGAATGCTGCCCCATTTTACACTTCAGTTGGGCACAAGAGTGAAAGTATGATTAAGCATCTGCTCATTGCTAATAAAATCAGCGATGCCACAACCAAAAAAGTGCTAAAATCTTTTCTACATGTGCAGACTGCAAGGGCACTGACTTCCGGAACAGAAATAAACCTAAATATTTGGCTCTTTATATGTCCAAAATTCAGCCACCTTGTTTTTTCCTATATAACCCAAAATGCAAATGTTTTTTAAATCATAGTCTTGTGCTGACTTCTAGACTTTAGTGACAGATAGGAGGCAGAAGTCTGCAACAGACAGCTTAGAAACAAGCATTATGGTTTCCACATGTGTTAAAGCAAGATCACAGGAGCTGGCTCAGGGTGGTGCAAACCTACCTTGGTAAGAAGTGTAAAATACACTCCCCAAACCCTTTCTAGGCAAAATTTTAGCACTGGTATTTAAGCAAGAGTTAAGAGAATGACATTAAATGACATTAAGAGCTTTTATTTTTCAAGACATCATTGCTATGAAGAGTCAGACCATACCTGTGCAGGCAAGGAGAGGCACCCTGAAGTGGCCAGCAATGGAGGCCATAGGATTTGGGGGTGGGCAGGGGGGAACACCACTATGCCCACACTTGGACAGGAAGGCAAAAGACCCCTATGTCATTTAGTGTGGGAGCAGAGGGGCAGGCTGGTGCAGCCCCACACCACCTGTACCATGCTCTTTGGACTTGGGTTGTCCACAGACAGATAATATCTGTGAGCTGCAACATGCCAGTCGGTGTTCCAGGCTATTCTTGAAGCCTCCCAGGACTGGGAGAACATCAGCTCTTTTCTGAGACTATAATGACTTGGACAAGTTGTCACCAGAGCAGTACATTAGCAGTGCCAAAGCCCAGCAGGCTTCTTTGCCTGGAGCCCAGGGGAAGCTGCCCTGTGCTGGCTGTGTCCCTGGGCTGTGTTGGCCACGTAGCTCTCTTGCAGCCTGATGGGCTGTGGGGCTGCTGTCACAGGGTCTGAGTGAATGAGCCTATCGTGCAGGAGCTGTGGTTTGTCATGTATGTGCTGTGTAAAGCAGACCTACCATTTCAAGCCGAGTGTTGGAAATGTCCCAGTCTCCATCCCTGTGGATGAACCAAGCTGCACTTTGCTCTAAATTAAATTCCATGGATAAGATTGTACATTGTGAAGATTTTACTTCATCACCCTCTCAAAATAGCACACTTGGGGAACAAAACAGATCCAAGCTGTGAATGCAAACATTCTGACAGTGTGATAAAGATGACTGCTCCCTCCAGGAGTGTGTCAGCAGAGCAACATAATGCCTGGCCATCTCAGGGCCTTACCTCATGGTCACAGGTGAACAGTCTCGTGACTCCTGTACCCCCTTTCTCCTCTGTAGAGTTCCCAGGACAGATGTGGTGAGATTTGAAAGGAATATCCCCTGCAGAAAAATGGGAATGCAGGCATCCCTCCTGCCCAAAAGGAGCTGCAAGATGCTTGGGGCCCACATGCCCAGTTATCCTGGACTGTCCCTTGGCAGCTGACACAGGGTGACTCAGGGAAGGTCTTGGGAGTGCTGATGGTCTAGAAGGCAGCCAAGGCACTGTGAGACCAGGGTGTAATTGTGGGAAGTAAGAAACTATCCTCCTTGTACTGCCACGAGGGCAAGGATGGATTGGCAAGCAGTGAAGGAGGCACCAAGCTATCCTGTTGGGCTTGTAAGGGTTCAGTGGTGCTCACATTAACTCCTTCTGTGGAGAACTTCACAATATGTAACTCAAGGTCTCTCTAGGTTTGATTAGAAACAGACACCCCAAACTTTGCACTGAAACTTTGAGGCCATCTCCAGTTACAGGAAGTCTGGGCATATCCATATGCAGATGTATGCAATTTGTTTCAGTCCAGCAGTTAGCATGACTGTTTTGAGGCCAGGGAGCCTGTTTCTAGGGAATGAGAGTTACTTCTTGGGATGCTCAGCTGAGGGTGGATGCACACCACGCCCACCCTATGCTGCCATCCTGCCCTCCTTCCCAGAAGTTCTGCCCCTCCCATGGAAACAGTTCATCCCTACCAGGGTCCCCAGGGGCTAGAGGTGCAGAATCCCAGGTCTGCTGCAGTGCAGGAGCACGAGAGCAGCATGGCTGAGCTTCAGGTTGGGCTCTGGGCTGGCAGAGCAGGCACAGGAACACCCACTGTGTGTGCAACAGGGACAGTCCTTGCTCCTTGGGACTGATGGTTTGTGATGGAGATAACTTATCACTGCTGAAAGTCTGGGGCCCAGCTCTCAGCTGCAGTTTGAGCTAAACTGTCAATGAAATTAGAGCAGACACAGAGCTTCTCTCTCTCTCTCTCTCTCTCTTTGTGTGTGTGTGTCTATGCAGACCCTTCCCCAGCTAACTGAGCTCCTGAAGCACATAAAGACCAGCAGAGGAGTTCCCAAGAAAGGCTTCAGGTCTTGTGTTTGGTGCTGCTGGAGCTGCAAGGGTCTTAGGAGTTAGGGAGGCAGCCAGCACAAAGTTGTGGGGGAAAATGTAGTGGGATTCCTGACATCATAAATAATAAAAGAAAGAGAGAAAGGGAAAAAAAAAAAACCCAACCTCTTGGAATACTTTATTTATTACTCTGTCTCTACTGAGTCTCATAGGTGGTAGTCCATTGCTGCAGACTTTCTGGAACTGTTTTATTTTCAGTTGTAAAATTATAAATATCCTGTCCATAGCATATGATTTACCAAGGCTGCAGTCTTGGTAATAGCTGCCCAGCCCATTTTGGATAGGTCTGTCCACCTGCATACCCCAGGAGCAATGGGAGAGGTCTGCCAGTTGGAGAAGGCAGGCTCAAAGAGGAGGCAATGTGTCGGTCACTGGCCTAGACACTGGTCCTGGAACCCAGGGAGAATAAATTTTGACAAAATGTTCCCAAGGATCAAAGCAAGGAGAGCTGAGATAGACATCAAACTTTGTAGGGAGGTCTCCAAAAGTCTAAAGGACCAATATTAGACAAAGGAATAAATCTGAAATTACAGTAGGGTGAAAGTGGCAGGTAATTTCATTGCCTTCATCCAAGGTCTGCCTACAAGTCCTCTGTACCCCACGGGCAATTTTCTTCTCAAATCCCTTTCATAGCTTATTCCCCAAGTGTTAAATCTGGGACACCCTTGCTCTCATGCCTGAGGGTGACAGCTACATTTCATCCTCCTGGTTTCATCCTAATCATCCCAGTGCAGCCTTTCAGCTGTAAGAATGAGAGATGGGCAAGGACATGTACACTGTACACCTTCTCACAACATTTTTCATGGGCTTTTGGCCATGAAGATGCGACAGAACTGTTCACAGAATGGCTAAACTGTAAACATGCAGTGAATTAGCAAAAGGATTTTGTAACAAGAAATTAGTATTGCCAAAGACACAGGCTAAGATCCCTAAGCTGGCATTAATGACCCTACCTATCACATTGCCTGGGAAAAGCTCCCATCACTAAACAGTGGAGCTGTTTCCCAGAAAGACTGATCCTGGCCTGATAACTTTTAAAAAAAGACTAAAGTGAAATTAAAAAAAAAAAAAGAAAATGAGATACTTGATGTGCTCTTGGCTTGGTAAGGAGAGTATGGATAGAAAATACCACAGTACCACTTCCCACACATTTAGGAACTGAGCATAGTGGCTCAAGGTTAAAACCTGCAGTAGGGTTACCATGTATTTTGCCCAAAGATCCCAGCCAGAAATGTGGCCAGGTGTGACACTTAGCTGTACACTGTATGCCAGGTGGCCAGTCACTCACACAGATCCCTCTTCTTGTGTCCTGGGTTTAGCCCACCATGCAGAGCAGAGGCATCAGATAAGGGAGAGCCATGGGTGGCCACCAGGGTCCTGCTGGCATAGCATCACTCTTGCCAGTGAAGGGGACACCTCTGTCACTGGAGACAGGAGGTGTACAGGAGAGGACACACATAGTGCCTGTGCCTGAGAATGCACTTGCTCTATCACAAAGCTCAAAGGTAGCTGCTTTACTGTAGCTGCTAAGCCTTAGAAAGGAAGCAGTTCACTGGTTTAGTGGTTGAAACCTCTTTCTCCTGTGCTGCCATACTGCTCTCATATGTCATGTCTCATTAATTATTAGTTGTTGAGGGCAGCCAGGCAGGAACAGCCCCCCAGACTGCTATCACACTCCTCCCATTTCCCTCTGCCCTGCACACAGGGGATGCTGTTTCTGCAGGTGTCTCATACTGTCCTTTTCTGTGGCACTAAGCCCCACTCACAACCTCTTGTCAAAAGCAGTGCAAGTCCTGGCAGAAAGCTGTGGGGGTGCCAGTTGGGAGCACTTCTGCTGACACACCACCACCGCCTGAGGATGCAGGAGCAGAAAACAAACCCTACCAAGAACCACATGCTGGTCACTCCTGGTTTTCTACTCTGTTATTCAGCTGGGGAGCACAGATGGGCTGGTGACAGGGGACCTGCATGGTGCAAGGAGCAGATGGGTACCTTTCAGAGACCTTTCCTGTGGCCAGGAGCAAGGAATGTAGTGCTCCATGATGTTCAACCCTGATGTGGGAGTTGAGAGATTGAAGGAGGGCCTTGCTGGGTGTGTGCACCTGAGTGTGCAGGGCTCATCCTCCCACCTGACTCTCTGAGAGGGAGCAGGAGTTGAGAGAGCTTGCCCCAACCTCCTCTTGCTCATCTGCACTGGGCAAAATTGGTCAAAAGATTTACATCTGTTTCCTTTTCTCTCTCTCTCTGCTCCCTTACCCCTGGTCAAACCTGCCTTTCTCTTCCCTCCCCTACCTCCCACCGAAATAGGTAAGGAAAGCGGTTTGGGAGAGCCTGACTTGCAGCCAAGCTCCGACCCTTCAGCAATGGACAGCAGCTACCTCAGCGTGAAGGAGGCCGGGGTGAAAGTGCCCCAGGACAGGGCCAGCACAGACCTCCCCAGCCCCATGGACAAGGCCGACTCAGAGAGCAACAAGGGCAAAAAGCGGAGGAACCGCACCACTTTCACAAGTTATCAGCTGGAGGAGCTGGAGAAGGTCTTCCAGAAGACCCACTATCCCGATGTCTATGCCAGGGAGCAGCTTGCCATGAGGACAGACCTCACTGAGGCTCGTGTACAGGTATGGGGGGAAATCCTGGGGCTGGATGAGGGTTGGATGAGCTGCAAAAAACTCTGATGTTCCCTTGCAGCCCTACCATAAGGTGCAGGCAGCCAAGCCCTAATCAGAGCCCATGGCACAGGGAAAGCACAAGGAGGTACATCCACGTCTGGCACTGGTGTCAGCTCCTTCATTTGGTCTGGTGCCCTGCAATCCAGTGCTTACAGAAACACCTCTTGCCCTTGAGCTAACAGGACCTAGGGCAGGTAAGCCTCACCACCACCCTGAACAAAGCTTGCACAAAACATGCTCTCTTCAGGAGGCTTGCAGGGGACACAGGTTCCTTTGTCCAAGTGGGAGCAAGCTTTTCCACAGGATGGGCTCTTTTTGGCAGGTGGGGCTGCAAGGGTGACTGGGAGCTCAGTACTGGAGAACATGAGGTGATACAAGAGAGGCAGCTCTCGTTGCCTGCTTGGTAAGTGCTGAGACTGCATGAAAGCTGGAGATCTGGAGGCAAAAGGTGCACCCACCACCTTAGGAGGAGCAGGAGAGTCAAACAGCCATACTCTGTTGACAGTCTCAATCACCCCCACCCACACAGGTGCCAGCTGTCATGAACTAGGTCCCTTGAACTAACCTGGGGGCCCAGCAGACCCAAAATCAACATCAGAGGAGGGAATGATTCTCTGACTACTGGTTTTTCCTCTGAGTCAAGGTTAAACAGGAGGCCTGTGAGGGCTCAGAAGCATGTGCAAAAAGGAGCACAGTCCATGGAGCAGACATCCCCAGCTCACACCATGGTGGCCAGCTCCTTCTCCAGCACAGCTAATTCTGTAACTTCCATCTGCAGGCATTTGTCAGCTCACCACCCCCAGAATATGCATTAACATCAAGAATAATTGGCCCATGGAGACACCTGGTTCTATCTTTTATACCAGGAATATTCCCAGCTCTCTGGCAGCCTCTGCTTTAACCTTTATGAGCAGTTATTGCAAATAAGGCCCACATCCATGCTTAAGTCCATTTTATTTTGTACATTCACTACTGGATTCAACCAGAAGCAAGATTTTTCTTGTCTGCTTGCCTGAATTGGTTTACAGGGCTGGTGTGCTCTTCTTCCCCACAGCTGTTTCTCTTCAGGCTGGACATGGCTGCGTTTCAATAGGCAGCAGTGAGATCCCCACTGGTCCCGAGTCTAACATGCTGAGCACCGCAGGACGGGCAGAGCAAGGCAGTGCTACAAACATCAGCTCTTTACTTGTGCCACTGGATGCAGCTCTTGATTTCCCAAGAACACACCACAAGTGCTAATGGGGTCTCCTGGGAGGCCAGGCATAGCATCGGGTTACTGGCTGCACAGTGCATGAAATTCCTTTAGCTCAGGAATGAGAACGAGGTGCTGGAGGGTGGCGAGCTGCTCCTGCTCGCTTCTGAGCCAGGGTTTGCAGCTACTGTGTTGTCCCAGGCAGCGTTCAGGGCTGGCCATCAGAGCCAGGACAGGCAAGGCAGATGCAATCTTTACATTCCTTACATAGGACCCTTCATTTAATGGTTTTTCCCCACTTCACCTCTGGATCACACTTCAGCTGGGGGCAGAAGAACTCCTTAGGTAGCCAGGAGTATATTTGGCAAAGAGGGGTTTCAGTTTGCTCTGAGCTAAGCCTGCCATAGCCTGCTGCTATGGGCAGCCAAGAACAGCCTCCCTGCTCTTGCAACTGCCAGTGCACACCTCTCACTTGAGACGGCGATGACAGGGCTCGTGTGACAGAGCTGCTGAAGGGCTTGTCTAAGTGGCCTGGCTGCTCGAGCACTTACTCCATGGTGGAAGGGGTAAGCACCTGAATTTCAGTCATTCCCTGGCTCTGCCGGGAAGGATCCAGTGACGTGGGCCATGGGCTGGCACCAGGCCATGACCTTGTGATGGAGACTGCCAGGCTGTCAGTAGCAGTGCAGACTCCATCACTGGAGAGCAAGAGCCAGCAGGCTTGTGCCCAATGCAGGAGGTGCTGGCTGGACGGGCCCAGAGGCTGCCCAGGTATCTCAAATGTGTTCCCAGGGCCGAGGCTGATGGATAGTGAAGCTGTTTAGCCCTGGCATGGCAGTGGCAGTCCCCGGGAGGCACAAAGGTGCAGTCTGAGGTGGCACAGGACTCTTCTACTGATGGCACAGGGCTCTTCTGCTGATCCTTTGAGGGAGGCTTTTGGAGACAAAGCCTTAGTGAATCACCCTAGTGCCTTTCTCCACCTCTGGGTTATGCTATATATAGCTTGTTTAGCCTTGACTTTGGTCTCCCATCCCATGGGCAGTTCTGCTCTGTAGGGGTCTTCCACCAACAGCAGTGTGGCATTGAGGGCTATTGGCTCACAGCCCAAGAGTGGGTATGGGCATGGGGCTGCAGCTTAGGAGGCAAAGCAAGTGCCTACTGCAAGGGCCAAGAACTAAGGACTAGAGGGTGGAAATCACAAATTAGACACGAGCCCCTCTCTACTTTTCCCCTGCAAAGAGCTGCTAGGTACTCAGACACTCTCCACAAGGCTGGGAGAGGCTCTAGCTGTTGTAGGGCATTTGGGCACACACCTACTGCAGCCACATGGACTTTGAGGGAAGCACAGTAGTCTCTCTCCCAAGAAAGATATGGTCATCAAAGGGATAATCCTGCCCTGGAATAACTTTTTTGGAGGTCAGCTTCAGCTGCCTGCAAAGCTGAATTAAGCAAAGCAAGGTGGCAGAAATGTGAGGCACAGGTTTAAGGTGTGATGCTCCCTCCCACAGCTTTTGGCTAGAGGTCATCCCCTCTGGCCAGGCTTGGCTTCCTGGGGAGAATAACCAGCTGCACTGCAGGCAGGAGCAGATGTGGAGCCCAGACAGGCTCCACAGCTCTGATGTTTCCATCCCTTTCCCAAGCTCACGCTTCATTAGTGAAGTAGCTATTCTTGGTGCCTGGAGAAAAGCCCATGCTAGCAGCATACATGAAGTGGACCATACTGTCTATGAAGCAGTGACATCCCATGGCCTGGCCCCTCTCCTGCACCATTTCCCTGCCTGCCTCAATTTCCAGCCATGTGTGCTGGTGTCTGAAGATGTCAAAGCTAATTCCCCCTGTGATGCAATGCAGCATTTTCCTGTCTATTCCCCACAACCGTGCCCCTTGTTTCCATTGCACTTCTTTGCCCCACTCAACTGCACTATTAAGATACTGCACATCCCTGTTTTCCAAAGTGGGAGCCATGCATAAGCCCTGTGCAAAGGCACAGCCAGGAAGAGGCAGCTATGGCTCAGCCACAAACCTGCCAGGGTGCACAGGGGGGCTGTGTTCACGTAGGTCCTGTACAATATGTATATTCCATTCCTTTCTTCTCGTCTTCCATGTCTGGGGCTGCAGAGCCCCAGAAAGAGCTTCTGCTTGGAATCAACACCTGCTTCAGGCTCTCTCAGCTCATCCAGGTCAGCAGCAGAAGTTTGAGGCAGCGTCACTAGAAAAACAAGATAGACTCATGTATTCACACATTATTCCTTCCCCTTGCACAGAAACACACAGAGGCATATCCCAAGCCCATGCCAGTCCGGCCCTGGCTGCTTATCTCCCTTGGGTTATCAGTATCTGCCTCCTGGACTGCTCTCTGGGAGAGGAGAAAGGGATGGGACTGGAAGGAGGCTTCACTGCCAGGGAATACAACCCCTCAGCCAGCCCCCCTCAGAGCCAGCTTTATCATTGCTGGGACCATTAATGAAATGGTTTTGGCAGTGACCCTGTGATGCGCAGGGGGTTTGAAAGTGAGAGGGAATTGTCAAACTCCTCTGTAGCAAAATCACCGCCTTGGAAAAAAAAAAAGAAAAGAAAAAAAGTAAAGCAAAGCAAGAAGTAATATATCTTGATCCCTTTTCCCCCATAAAACCCTGGGAGGCTGGTGGAAGGAGCGGAAAGACTGAGCTAAGCCTGCAGGAAATTAAACATGAAATGAAAACAAGCTCAAGTTATTCAATTCTCTCATCCTAGGCTCCAATTTCCCATTCCAGGCCACTGATAAAATGGTGTCCAGTTTCAGCACTCAAGGATGAATTCTGGCTCTGTTCTTGCAGTCTGAAAAGCACAGGGCTGGTGGCCATCTCTGGAAAGAGGGGAGATGGCCTGGCCTTTCACAGACGGATGGGGTTCTGAGCACAGACAGATGAAGGCTGAGCAGAGAGAGGAGGGTAGCAGGGTGAGAGGACAGCAGTGGGGAGAATGGATGCTGTGAGGTTGCAAGAAGAGAGCAAAACCAAAAAAGACTTGAACATGGTGAGCAGGTCTTACCTGCATCAGAGCAGTGATGCAGTGAGGGGTGTTTAGCACAGGGCATGAGCACAACCCCACAGCTGCCACCAGCCCACGACCACATGTGCAGATGTCAGCCTTACTCACCACTGCCATGGTAGGGGTGGGAGAGAGGGGAAAACACCTTTTTCTTTAACTTGGAGGAAGGACAAATCAGTGATGCAGCCCCCAACTCTCCAGACATGGTCAGTGGCCTGGGTTAAGTCCCAACAGAACCCATCCACCTGTGCCCTGTGCAGGGCACATGGGGCTTGGTGGCAGGGGCAGACTGGCAGTGCCTACTGGGTGAGAGGGAAGAAGCAGCAAGAGAGTGAGCAAGAGCCTCCTTGCTTTTTCTCAAGCAACTTCTGGCCTCTCCAGCCCCAACAGCACATCAGCTGTGTATGCATATGGATTTAGGTACCAGCATATGACTGAATGTTGATGGAGACATGAAACAGTCTCTGTTCCTTAGATTTTTACAGGGCTGATTTGGTATATCAGGGCTTACCAAAGCATTGTCTACTGGAGTCAGATACATGACATTACTGCACACTCCTACTGTAATTGCTAACACTGAGATTCAGCTCACAGTGACTGCTGGCCCCTGCATGAAGTAGCCCATCCTGACCCCAGAGGACATGCTGCACTAGCCACTGCAACCTCCACTGTCCCATTCCCATCCCACAACAGCCGCTCTTGACAAGGAGTGACAGGCAATGAAAGGAAAATGTACTTCTGTTTGGGTTTAGATTTGCTTTTTAAAAGCAGGTGTCTTCTAAGACTGTGGAAATACTAAGGATTAGTTGGGGGTTTTTGCTGACATTTTCACATTATACATTGCCATGCCTGTCTTGTTTTCCCTGGAGCACTGTGGAGGTCTGGAGAAAGCCAACTTCAAGATACCAAGAAACCTATAAGGATTTGGACCAGAGAAGAAAGGAGAACTTTAAAAAACCATCCAAACCTTGCCACAAGTGCTTCAGAGCTCACTGTCAGCTGTCAGAGTGTCTCTGGTGCCTGTGACACCAACACTTGGACTAAAGACACTCTTCTTCTTCAGCCTAAAGTGATGACTTGCCACATCCTCCCAGCCCACCAGCCACGTGGCAATTTGGGAACTGCCAGTTTAAATCACTCTGCTCTGTTCAATCCAGCTCATAAGTCTGTTAGAGTGGAGGTCAAGACCTCGCTCTGCTCTACCACGGCAGCTGTTGTGCTGTCCCAGGAAGAAGAGGGCACAGACACCACTGATGGCTTTGAAGGTCACACTGCAGAGCCACATACCACTGCAGAGGCCTGAGCCCGGCCTCCCTGCTCCAAGGTGGGATGCTCAGGCAGGCAAGGCAGCTTTCACCACACAGGGAATTGCCTCGTATGCCCAGCATATGTTCATCCCAGCCTCATGCACAGCCACTGCTCCGCTCCCTACCTGTTCTCCACCCCTCTGTGCACAGTGGGGCCTCCTCTGCCCGAGGAAGAACCAGGTCACCACTGCTAACTTTGAATCTGCAGATCAAAGCAGCGTGATCCAGGCCAGCCCTGGGACTGGCCTGCAGCAGGGCTGGAGTGGCTGTGCCAAGAAGAGGTAGAAGAAAAACAGACAGACGCCTGAGGCATCAAATCTGCCCCAGTAGGATGCTCTGCATGTGCAGCATGTGCACAGCTGGGATAACGTTAGGATGCTTCTCCTGACGCTTTTTGCACCTACTGAAAACTCTCACAGGGTTTTTGATTTGGGGTAGGGGGTTGATAGCAGGTTGCTGCTTTGTCCAGCTTGTGGATGTCCCACACCAGTGGCATTGCCACGGCCTTGGGGCTGGGCACTAAGCCCTGTGCTATCCACAGCCCACATGTGGAGCACATGCCTGGCAGCTGCATTATCGACTCCCTGCCCCAAGAAGACCACAATGCATGGCCAGACCCTCAACTGCCCACAGGCCTGGCTGCAAGAGACCAGCATAAGGCTGCCTATATGGTGGAAGGCAGAAACTCAAGCAGGTGAGCCTGCAACAATTCTTCCAGCACAAGCAGGGAGGTCAGCTCAGACTAGAAACCCAAACTCCTTATGCTTCTTCATGACAGCTTCTGATTCAGCCTGCAGGTGCCACAGCGCTCCAGCCCCTGCAAAAATTGTCCTGCCATCCCACCCTGTGCCAAGCACCTGTCTTTTCCTGCTATCCTTCGAAGACGTGAGCTTCCTACCTGGTGTCTGCTTTCCCCAGGTGCCTGGCAAGCAGCGAAGCTCCCCCACGGCCAGGCGTGGGAAGGGCCAAGCTGCTTGTCAGCAATACCCCTCTGGCTCCCCGCAGCGAGTCACCGTGTAAAACTCGAAGCAGAGCTGAGAGGCTCTAGGAGTGCTTCTTTCATGCACTGGCCTGACCTGCACAACCCAGCCCCTGGTGATCACCCTCATCTCTCAGTGCCTTCAAAGCAGCTCTTGATTGATGTGTTTCCCTGACTCACGAGCTTCAAGAGGCTTTGAAGACACAGGGCCAGGCTCTGATCTCTCTTAGACTGATGCAAATCAGGGGCAATGGTGCTGACAACAGTGCAATAATCCACACTGATGTCAAGCCAGTAAAAATAAGAGCAGAAACAGAGTTTTGGTCTTTGCCTTGAAGGGATCTGAGCAGCACTATGAAGCAAAGAGTAGCAAACCCTGCAAAGAAAACTCAATGTAAACCAAAGGGATGCTACAGAAAAGCACCTGTCCTTTCCTGCAGCTAAGGAGGGAAGGGGTGTTCAGCTTTGTATTTCTTGTTGTGGTAAAGAAAAATGAGACAGTTAGTGAGAAATGCAAGCTACAGTCAACAGAATCATCATAGCCAGGATTAGTCTTGGGGAAAGCCCCATCACTGCTGTTTTCAGCCTGGTAGCAGCACACATGGATGTATTCACACTTCTCATCTGAGACTGGCTGACAGCAGGAGAGCTGCAGGCAGAGCCTGGACACAGATTTAGACACGAGAGGAAGATGGGATATCCCGGGGTAAATCAGGCTGTGGGAGGCAAGAGCTGGGAATGCCCCCAGAAAGGCTGGGGGCACCAGAAGACAGGCATCGTCTTTTTCTAGGAGTGCTCCCTTTCTAGGAGCACAGGTTGGCCCCAGACCCTCAAGAGAAGCAGGGAAGGATTCTCCCCCCTGCAAAGCATGTGTGTGGAGCAGTGCCCTTCTCTGTGCCATACAAAACCACTCACCTGGTGAAGCCCTGCCCTCTGGTGGGCTCTTCAGGGCTGCCGGGCTACCAGCCACTGCCGGGCTCCCCTTGTTCACAGTCCTGCTGTCGCCTCTCCCCAGGTGTGGTTTCAGAACCGGCGAGCAAAGTGGCGCAAGCGGGAGCGGTTCGGTCAGATGCAGCAGGTCCGGACCCACTTCTCCACCGCCTATGAGCTGCCTCTGCTCACCCGTGCTGAGAACTACGCCCAGGTGAGTGCATTCCCCTGCCTGGGCACAGTGTTTGCTGGACACGCTGCCTCTGCTCCCAGCTCTCCCCAAGCTATGCTTCATTTCTTGGGTACGTACACCTGCCCTTAGGCAAGGCTGCAAGGACACCGGGGCTATGCTGCGAGGCACTGAAGGGCTGGCAGCTTTTTAGTCAGGTGTCCTGCCTGTCTCCCTCATGCCCTAGCCCAGAGGATATCTTTAAAGCAGGTACCAAGCCCAGCACTGTGTCACATAGAGCAGTACCCTTGGGCACAGGTCACTCTGCTCAGCACATCCTATCACATGTGCTGCTGCTCACTAACTTTCCACTGGTTTGAAAAATATCCAAAAGACTAATTCATGCCTGAAGAATACCAGATCCTAGGCTTCCTGTTACCATGTCTGGTTTCCATGCCCCTTGGACATGGTGGTTTAATAAAAGCATTTTTCCCCTGGCAAATTCCCACAGCCATCTCCCAGCGATGGGCTGTGGTACACAAAGCACACTTGGTGACATTTGGGGATGCTTCCCAAGGGAGTTGTAGATTTATGCTCCAAAGGAAGGGAGGCAGCAGTCTTGGTGGGGTACGTGGGGCTGCTTCTGAATCCTACTGAAACCATTCCTGCCCTGATCCTGGAAGCAAGTCACAGGGCTGCCTCCCCTCCTTAGCTTCCTGTCTTGGAAAACCTGTCAGCACAACAGCCTCCTAAACATTTGGCCAGCCCCAGTTTCGCAATACTTCAGATGATGCCAGGCAGACTGGGGTTTGTTAGCTCCAGGACTAGGTTGTGCCACAGAAAGCACTCCCTCCATCCTCCACTACTCTTCCCACCACCCAGAATTTGCTCAAGGGTGCAATTCTGCAGGCATGATGCTCTGAACCTGACTGTCCTCACAAATCTGCTGGAAGACCTCCCTCCCTGACACCCTGTCTGTCTTCACAGCTGCCTCCCCAGCCAATGCTACCCCTCAGCCAAGCCAGGAGTGTTTGACCTCTCTCCTGCTTGGCATCTCCCATAAACTGCACAAGAAACCTTTTTGAAACAGCTGAGATGCCAAAGCAGCTTTTCAAGCAGAGAACACTCTCAGCAGCCTTTTCAGCATGTCCTTCTCTTGCCTTTGTAACTTACACTGCTCTCTCCCTCAATACTGCCCTCCTCTCCCAGCACAAAAGATCAAAAATTTGAAAAGCAATCTGCAGGGGTAAGAGATCAGAGAGGGCCCAAGGGTGAGCAGTGGAAAGGCGCAGTGGCATGAAGGGGCCTTTGCTCTCTTGCTCCTGCCAGCTGCTCGCCTCCTCCCTGCTTTCATCCTGCATGCCCACATGCCCCCTGCTGCAGCACAGCTATTCCCACTGCCAAACACTGAGCCCTCCTATCTTCTTCTACAACGTGATTTTATGAGTGACACTACAGGATCCCAGATGGTCTCTCCAGGTGGGCCTTCAGGGCTCTGCTCTGCAGTAGGGTGGGTGATGCTGCCTCGATGGGCACTTCTGAGGAAGAGCGGCAATGAAACTGCTTGTGCTGGGGGCTGTGGGCAGCTTATCTCTGACAGGCATGTCTGTGGGGTACAATACAGCCCTGGCCTAGGCTGCCCTGAGCTGGACAAGGAAGGTGGATGAGCAGCGTCACAGCACTGCTTTCTGCCTGATCCCTCTGTAATGAGGACCACAGGACACCATGGATGACACAAAGCTTCCTGTACTGAGAAAAGTGCTCATGGTACTAAAAAAGTAAGAGAAGCATCTGGAAGAGGAATAAATAAACAGATGCTGTGGCAGGGAAGGAGCACAATCCTGCTCCCTGTGAGTAATCCTGCTGCACTCCCTGCCCCTCTGCAGGCTGGCACGCAGGTTTTGGAGCGCATTTGCTGCCTGCTGAGGGGCTGAGGGTGCCGCAGCTGCCAGGGGCCAGCATGCCCATCTCACTGGCTGTCCCCTCCACTAGGCTGCCCTGCCAGACCGGGGCTGGACACACTCCATTCCCCCAGGTATCCTGCATGGGGCAGCCCTGACGCTTCTTTTCCCACCTCCAGATCCAGAACCCCTCCTGGATCGGCAACAATGGAGCCGCCTCCCCCGTGCCAGCCTGCGTCGTCCCCTGCGAGACGGTGCCCTCCTGCATGTCCCCCCATGCTCATCCCCATGCGGCCGGCGGCGTCTCCGACTTCCTCGGGGTCTCCGGGCCCGGCAGCCACGTGGGACAGACTCACATGGGCGGCATCTTCGGCACGGCCGGCATGAGCCCCAGCCTCAATGGCTACGAGCTGAACAGCGAGCCGGACCGCAAGACCTCCAGCATCGCTGCCCTGAGGATGAAAGCGAAGGAGCACAGCGCCGCAATCTCCTGGGCGACATGACAGGGCTGCAGCCCGGTGCCCGCCAGACACGGAGAGAGCACGTGGGGACAGCCCAGAAAATCCATCCGCTTGGACTCCAGACAGCAGTTGCCTCCTCGGGGATCTGAATGCAGCACTTTTAGCTACCCTAGGCATATAAAGTACATACGTTAATGTAAGTGGAATGTTTCCAGCATGAACGCGGCAGCTCCCGGCCTCCTGGGATCAGGCAGGGAGAGGGAGGCTGTGGAGCAGCACCTCTTCCATCAAGATGTGGGATGGGATGCATCCCTTCTCACTGCCACCTCCCCAGTAACCTGGGCATTCTTTCTTCCCGCTGTTTTTTCTGACACCAGATCTGCCTTTCCAGAGAGCAAGAGCCCACTGGCCTTTCAGCAGCTCCTCCCATCCCACTACCCACCCACCCACACACTCACACACACATATTCTGCCCTGGGCACAGGACTGGATGGGGGCTCCGGCACCAGCAAAGAGACTCTCTCATACTGCCAACATCATTTTAGTGGGAGCTACAACTTCCAACAGCTGAATGGGGAACAGGGTCGGGAAGATAACCAAAGCTAGAAAAAGGCAACATTAGCCCACCTCCTTTTGCCCTGCTCTCTCTCCATCTTGTACGCTGAGATGAAGTACAGAGTTGTGGAGACCTGTGAAGGGGCTGCCCCTCTGCCCGCCATGGCATGGTGTTCTCACACTGTGACTCTTCACCAGCCCTCTGGTG
This sequence comes from Cinclus cinclus, assembly GCF_963662255.1. Classification (NCBI taxonomy): domain Eukaryota; kingdom Metazoa; phylum Chordata; class Aves; order Passeriformes; family Cinclidae; genus Cinclus; species Cinclus cinclus. The sequence goes on along the minus strand of NC_085051.1, from coordinate 22,343,369 downwards.
ACCCAGATGGAGATACACCCCAGCAAACCAAAGCTTCTCAGCATGGGCTTTTCTTTCCCTGGTCATGGTCTATGTTGAGGCTCACAAGCATGATGGTACAGAAAAAGATTTCCTCTGTCTTTCACTGGGTCGGGAATTATTAGCTTTAATTTAGAGATAACAGCTCTGGCAGGGAAGCACAATTGCTATGTAAATCTGGAAGTCCCCAAAAGACTGCCCTAAGAAAGAGCTCAAGCACTAGCACACAGACACAGTGGCACAAGGCCACCTCATCCTGGGGTCAGACACATGCAATGACAGGCCCTCCCTCAGCCCTCCACCCCATTGCCCCATGCCTTGTTGCACACAATGGCTGTGGGCATCTCTGCACCAGTGACAGCAAAGGGAACAGGCTGGGAGGGGGCACGAGGGAGGACAAGGTGATGCTGCCCCATCTCCAGCCATCTCAGATCCTCTTCATTTTGTGCAGGAAGTAGAAGAGAGCAGAACTTCTCTGGTTTGTGTGAACTAACACGCTTCTTTGCTTTTCCCTCCCAGTGCTCTTATCTGCACAGAGCTGTTAAGTAAGATCTCCTTTGCAAGCTAAACATTTTACAAGTTTTTCAATAATCATAGAGCATGGAATAATTTTGGAACATCCTTTTACCCCACTGAAATACCCCCAAGGAGAAGCTGAAAGTCAGCTGAGCACTACCACACACTAGCCACACACAACGTGGCTCTGCAAGCCGGCTTGAGCTAGAGTAGCCATCTCCAAGATTTGCAAGGGAATTATAGGATACCACTCCCATAAAAACTGGTTTGTCACCCTGCCCTCCTTCCTCATGCTCAGTGTTAGGGGATCTTGGAGTTTAAGGTCCAGGAATATCTAGTGGTCTTGGAAAAAGTTCCAAATAAGCTACAAGCAAATGTCAGGCTTCAGGTTAATGAGCCATAGAAGGGTTTCCATAGTGCCTAGACTGTCAATACACTACCTTAACGATACACTATTGCTAGGTCAAAAGTTATACGTGTACTGGAATAAGAAAACACCAGCATTACTGTTTCTTTTCTCTCCTCAGAAAAGCTAAGAGATGACTTTCCTTCTACGCACAGGGAGCCAGCATGCATTTCACCACAACATCTGCATTACCAGGGCCTCTCCCATCACAAGCAGCCAGGATTTACATCCCAGCCTAAACATTCATCTGTGGCCTTGGGCATGGTGGTTTAGATGCTGAAAGCGATGCAGAGCACTGAAGCAGGCAGGATCATATTGACCTGTTGGAGGTGTATCCATCCCCACTGGGTACCCCAGAAGCCACTGAGCTTCCCAGCCACCCAGGGACTGGTGGCAGGAGACAATCTGTCCATCAGACTTGTGCAGGCAGCTGAGCACAGCATTGAGAGCCTTTTCCCAGGTACACTGGGGATCTTGATGCTTCCCACTGTCAGCAGGCAATCAGTGGGGGGCTGCTGCCTGAACAATCCAGTACCGTTGCTGACAAGGCAAATTAGCTACAAGCAGAGCTAAGGAGAGGGCAGTGGGGCAGGCACACATATGAGGACAGGTCTCGCTTAGCCTGCAAGTTCTGATAGCAGCTCCCGTGGAGGGCTGTATCTATTCAAGAGCTTAGCTGCATTCCCTTACTGAAGTTAAAGGGTAGCTTTCCCTCAGACTTTTACAGGGCCAGTATTTCATCTGAGCTGTTTTAACAGCCCAGAGGATTAATTGCTGTATCCCTATCTTGTTAGAGAGAGAGAGAAAGAGGAGAGTCTCCTGGCAGCAGACTTGGCATTTAGAGAAGCTTGGCCCCCACTTTCTCTCACCTTAAAATTCACGTGGAAAGCACATGTTGGACTCAGTCTAATTTAAACACCACTGCACATGCCCAGCCCTCAGCCTGCTTGAAAACACCATAAGGGCAAGGGGAATGTTGCTCCCTGGACTCCCTGCTGCAGGGCTCCCTTCCCATCTCCAGCTGCAGGCAACCCCACTGCTCATCAGGCTCTGCCTCACCTCTCTGGGTGATGTTGCCATTCTGGCACAGTCCCTTGCACCCACACTTCTGGGTAGTGCTGGAAGGGTGCCTCTCCCAAATCTTCAAAAGCATTTGTTCTGGTAGTTTTTAAGCTACATGCATCTGTACTTACACACATTTTTAAAATTAATTTTAAAGGGTTTTAAAAACTAGCTGTTAAATTAACATGAAAAACTGTATAAATATATAGATATTTGTACATATATATGCATTTTAACCTAGCCAGCCTGCAGCTACTGCATTTTGTAAGGATCACAGGGTCAGTGCTGTTCTTGCAATCTCACATTATCATGATGATACCTTTTTTAATTATTATTATTATTGTTGCTATTTTAATACCTTTCAATTCTATTTATGACTTTCTTCTCTATTTATTTCTTGTTTAGTATTATACTCCTGTCTATACATTGAATCACAATTCCCTGGCTTGGACTTGCCTTCAAAGCTGCAAGCATTGTCCTCATCCACTACCAAAATGTCTCAGAAGTGTCAGCCGTCCTAACACCTGCCATGCCCACGGCAGCATCCTCTGTGGGTGCAGCCCAGCTAACTGGGCTCACCCAGATGCACCCTCCAGCCTCATGGAGGTAGCAAAATGTTTCTCCCAAGCAAGTCCTGGCTATGCAGTAGGTATCCTACAAGGTGGCTGCCTTAGGTTGTCCACAGCTTGGAACTCCAGAATGTCCCAGAGCTTTGCAACCAGGAGGATGCAAATAGCAAGAGCAGCATGGGTTCCGGGCACTGGCTTAAAAGTGGTTGGGTACCACTCGCTGCCAAGTACTTAGAGGCGCTTCTTGCCTACAAGCAATAGTTAGTGCTTTCGTAGCAATTGCAGACCAGTGGGGAACCAGGCTTGGGCTTGCTGGGCCCTGCAGGGTCCAGACTCTGAGGGTTGCTGCGCCTCAACAAGCTCCTGGAGAAGGGCCCAGTCAGCCCTCTGGCACATCACCTACTGCCAGCAGTGCCACCCACCTGCACTCCCATCAGGCTCTCCAGCTGCCTCCTCTAGAATATGCTACCCAGTTCAGGTCCCACTGCCTCGGCACCTACCTGGGTAGAGCCTACAGGGAGGAAGACCGAGACAGCAAAATAAAAAGAGAACCACCCTCCCTCTCCTCTAAAGCCTGTGGCAGAGTGTGAGCAAGCATGCATCCCTGCCAAAATGTTCATCCCTGCCAAATGACATGTCCTTGCAGGACCACGCTTGGCCCGAGCCATCAGCATGGGCAGGGTGTCAGGGAAAGGCCACAGGCAGTGACAGTGTTCCACATGTGAGGTCGCAGAGCTGCAGCACACATGGCTTCACCTGCCCCATCAGCATCACCAACCCGGGCCAGGAGTACCCCGTGAGCTGCTGAGCAGGTCTGCCTGCTGGTTTCCTCCTGCAGTGGAAGTGTTTTTGGGTGGGGAGGCTCATCCCCCTGATTCCCAGAGTACACTCAGATCATGGAGCACATTGTAAAACACTCCCCAAAAGAAACTAAAGCAAAAAGATAGTTTCTTGAAAAAGGATTGCAAAATAATCAAGCAGAGGGAGAGACCTGTGTTTATTTTGCTGCTCTGACTGACACAGCAAAAAGCAAACAGACCGAGGGAGAAATCAAACCCAAATGGGATGGGGGTGGAATAGGATGGAAAGTCATTCAGCCCTTTGCAGTTTCCCAAAGGGAGCTGGGAGGAGGCGAGGGAGCAGCCTTACAGCCCCTTAACTCTTTGCTGATAACTTGGTTCTCAATTTCCCCCACATAGCTAGGTAGGTAGGTAGAGCTAGGACTTTTATACTACTGATTTTGAAGGACAGTTTTCAATGTATAATAATATATCGGTTTAGGTGTGCAGTGCTTGAAAGAGAGACTGGGAGAAAGAAAGAAAGAAAACAAACCTCAATCAATATTATTGGGTTTTTTTTGTTGTAAAATATTGTAACCTTGTATAAATGCTACCTTTTTTTTTTTTTTTCTCTTTAGCTTAATGGCCTGGGGTAGAACATATTAAAAAAAAAGTTTTAAAAATGTTCAGGAAAAAAAGAATAAAAAAAAACATTTAAAATGTTGCCACATGAGGTTTGTGCCATGCAATGTTATTGCCTATGCAACCATGTATTACCAGTTCATTACAGTGGAATATTAAAAAAGAACAAACAGTCTTGCAGCTTGATTCTTTTTAACTTTCTTTGAAGTAAGTTATTGCACTTGCAACTTTTTTTTTTTTTTTTTTTTTGAGGTGAAAGGCTGGAATTTCCAGCCACCAATTTTTATTTTTCCAGCGTCACCAGGAAGGTCCCTGTTTCCCAGCCACCCTGGCCAAGGGGGCACAAACACTGTTGTTGTTTTGGTTTGCAATAAACTCCTTCTCTTCTCTCCTCTGAACTGCAATCTGGCTGATTTGTTCCTGACTCATGACAGATGAAATGTGATCAGAGGGGCCTCCAAAATCTCACGTTAATTGAAGCTGGCAAAAAATACTAACAGTGCCCTTTTGAACTGCTGACGCAGTCCAGAATGGATTAGCCAGGGGTAGATTAACAACAGGTGGCAGCTCACGGGCTGCTGCCTCTCCCGGTACAAAGCGCTGGTTTAGAGCCAGCAGCCGGGCACAGGAGCGTCCTGCCAGCAGCTCCTGGATAACAAGGCCTCGCTGCCTTCGTGAGCACATCCAGCACCGCTTGGCATCCGCACTGGCCAGCACAGAGGGCACCCTGGCTACAGGGTAGAGAGCACCATACTCTCCTTTGCTGTCTGGTCTGGAGTTGCTGCTTCCAGCAGAGCTTACGTCTCACAGGGCTCCTGCTCCCAGCTCTTCTCAAGCAGTCCTTAATGAGGAGCCTATGATCACAGCTGACACAGGGAGAAGTTGACTTGGCAACAAGAGGCCACAGAACTAGGGACCCTCAGCTTCCCCTGCTGTGGCACCACCCCTTTTACACAGCACAGTCATGCTCGGGGCACCAAGCACAAGCTCTCTTAAAGCTGTAGAAGACACCTGGGGCTGAAAATGTTTCCCATATTCCCACAGGCCATTACACTCCCTCCCCTCCTAACTCCACTTTAGCAGAGACATCCAAGCCTCACCCACCCTCTCCTCCTCTGTGGCTCTGCAGGGTTTCCCAGAGGTGCCTGCCGGCAGCCAGAAGCTGTTCAGTGGGCTGCAGGGCAGACTGAGCCCTCTGGGTTTCACTTGTCCCCACACAAAGGAAAAGGTTTGTCTGGGCCCCACCAGTTCACAGGGCACAGTTCTTGTCCCTCTGCAGGGAAATCTGGGTTCTGTGAGGACCCTTTCTGCTGCTTGCCCTCCATCAATAAACTCAGCTGCAAACCTGTTTCCTTCAGATTGCACCGACCCACCAGCACTGGGACCAGTAAGAGCTAAAGTCCCTGTAACCAGATGCTAAGTGGACTGGAAAGGGCCTTTCTTGTTCAGGCAAAGCTGAGAAGGTGCCCAGCAGTTGCCAGCAGCCTACCACGACCCATAGAGCCCCTCCGGCCTTTCCATCCGTTGTCTGGGAACATCAGCTTGCTTCAGATGGTGCATGGCTGTTTTCTGTCTCACAAAGAAATGGATAATGCAGGTGCTGTTGCAAGCTTATCCATTCCTTTCACTTGTAAGAGAAAAATTCCTTCCCTCCCCAAGCACTCAAAGCCAAATTCTCCAGATGTTGGCAGAGTTCAGAGTGTTGAGAGCCTAAAGCCAGTTCCAGTAACATCCTGCTTGTATGGGTTTACATCAGAAATTGCTCCTGGCCTAAATGATGCCAAAGAACTATAAAGTCTCTCTCTAAACTAGATAGTGGCAGAACCCAGATTAGAAATGTGCATTTTCTTCTTGAGGCTGCACTTTCTTAGAGGAGTTATTTAAAACACATGGGAAAAACTTCTCTCTGGGAGGTGTGGCTATAGCTCCTAGGTTAACGCGTTCCTTCTCTGCTGGAGATTATGACTTAGAGGCAGGGCAAAGTTTGGGCAGTTTAAATGAAAAACAATTTTTTGTTCCTGTAAACTAAACAGATTTGCCTTTTTTAATTCCTCTTTTAAAAAGCAAGTTATTAACCTTTAAGCAGATGGATGTTCAATAATCTTCTCATTGGCAAGGAAAGTAACAGCCATGCAAGGTGCATCTACTTATGGCCAGCTGGAGCCCACATGTAAAGGTGTTGCATTTAATCTGAGACAAACAAGTGTTTATTATTTGTGAAAGGATCTTCCACTTTCTCTTGCTTTGCAGTTCGTAACTTACTGCCAGGGCAAAGACAGATGCTCTGAGTTAACAATCTGCTTCTTTCACTGTAGCCTTACTGAATTCCTGGATCTCATTTTGCAGTTCTTTCTCCTTCAAACCTTTTCCTCTTCCCTGTTTGTATGAAGTGTGGCAAAGCAGTTATTGTTCCCGTCAGTCCTCAGCTGAAGGCACCCAGCACTAACTGTGCCTAGCACCCAGCTGAGGCCTGGCCCTCACCTTCAAAGACAGGTTTCACAAAAGAAGGACCCCTAAGTTTACAGCCAGCCAAGCAGGTGAGGAACAGTAGTTTTCTTGGGTGTGTGGCATATATTCACAAGGACACATGGGAGGGAACACAGCCTGTGGCCTGAAAAGCCCAGGTATCTTTCCAAGGCATTATGGGCTTATCTCCTGGATGAACACAAGATATTCACACTGGGCAGCTGGATATCCATAAATGACACTTTGTTCAGTCAGTCCCAAGCTTTTAGTTTTACAGGCTCCCATCACTGCATAAAATGGACGGGAGGGACTAGAAGAGATAAGCTTCATCCTTAAAAGCACAGGATGCAACAGAAACCACATCTCATAATGACACTTGGAAAACCTCATGTGGGTCTGCATATCCCAAGTTCTTCACACCTTCATTGGTCAAATGGTCCAGCTTTGACCTTCGTACAGCCCCCTCTGAACTGAAATTTAGGTTAAAAATCTAATAGATGCAACTTCATAATTAGGCTGGTATTTTCTTAGTCACAACTTCCCCCCCTGCATGGAGTCTGGTACTGAGCACTGACACAAGTTTGTGGACCTAATAAAATCATAACCAAGTTGCACTGATCTCTGTCCATGGTCACTACAGCGTTGTCATGCTTGTCTGGAGCAGGAGCACTTCCTGTTTATGCAAGTAAACAGGCATCTTGCATGACTAAAGGAAATTTGAAGGACAATTACTGGATCTTTTTCCAGACAAATGAAGACAGCAAACAGACAACCTTGCAGGAAGAACCTTTGAGCAGCACTGTTTTCAGTTGGAAAACTCCCTTCGTGCTGCTAGCTCCAAACCAGTCCACATAATTGCCTCAATTGTCCCTGTTATCCTTTAATGGGAAACATAACTCACTTTCAAAGCAACCACAAGAAGCTGCAGACAGGGGAATCCTGAAGATCAGCAGAGGTGGGACTGCATTACAGCCATTTCCATCAGGTTGAAATTACACAGAGTGCACCAGGAATGTCTCTAAATGGCTTCAAGCCAGGGCCCGCTGAAGCCTGCTGATTCTTAAAGTCAAGGCTAACAGTCCTCTACCTTGGCAGTGAGGAACCCAAAACTCCAAACAAACAACAATTCAGACAAAAGTGTAGCTGCTCTGCTAAATCCCAGGCTTGGGATACTGGTGTTCAATCTTGTTTTTACCCACACATCTTCAAAGGGTATCCAACTGCCTCTCTCTGTTTCCTTATCTGCAGCTACAAGGAAGAGGCTGATCTTACCTATGGCAGGAGGACCATAAAGCTCAATTTCTTGCACTTACATACAGCAGTGGCAGGCATCATAAAAAAAACTTACACCATCCTTCAGACACTCCCAACAGCATGAGATACAATTTAAGGACCTATGACTCAATAGTAAAGCAAAAGTGCTCTGCCTGAATTTTCTTTCTCTGTCACATGCCAATGTTAGCAAGAGGTTTGAAGTGATCACCTGCTCATTGGATAACTTGCAGATCCTATAGAGTATAGTGTTTGGTATTTTCTGGCAGGTTTTGACAGAAATTATTATTTTCAGCCTAAAAATTGAAATGAAAAGGCTGTATAGGTGGAATACTTTCCAGGATTTGCTTTGCTCTTCTCAGCTCTTTAGGATCAGACTGAAGTTAGCAACTGGACCACTTAGAATTGGAAAATTGCTCATTTTCTAGCATAGATTTAATCAAACATAAGTTTGCAGAATTTTTTTTTTTCATTATTCAAGTACACAGACAAGACTATCCATGACTACAAGAACTACACATAGTTTACATTTTAGTTTACAAAAGAACACGTTTTGCAGCATTCATAGTAAAACTTAAGTATGCAAATCTTCAAAGAGAAAAATGAAAAAATTCATACTCACTCTGTCTGATCCCATTTTCTCATCAGCACCATTGATTTTAGTTTTCTTCCATGTATCATGCTTTGGTTGTGAGAGCATCTTCAATGTAAGAGGGCTGAAACAGATTTATGCAGTACCCACTAACCATTCTGAGATCTTTCCTGACCAAAAGATGCTCTACCTGTGAGAATTACCCAAGGTATCAAACATTCATTATGGAGGTAATTCATATAAAATCTTGGAGGTATATTTAACATTAAAACTGCCCATCTAAATCCATTTTGATGTGTCTCAGTATAGCATATTTCTAGAATGCTCAACACTTACCTATACAGCCTAAAAGCAAAATGAGTCAGAAGTACTGAGCATCACTTAAATCCCACCTCACAACTATTTTGACCTCTGTGTCTACAAAGGTCCTTGAGTTTAAAAGGCCCTTGAATGGATAATTAATAGGACAAAGTTGTTGCTGGAGTAAAACCTACTTGAACCACACCAGTGGAAGCATGATGGATGGCAGGAGGTTCCAGAGCAGGAGCTAGAGATGGAAGGACAGAGTTGTTTGGAACATTATGGCCTGAATTTTCACATCCGGTAATAAGATGGTGAAGCTGTGAGGAAGGAAAAATGCATTACAGAAAGAGATGGGGATGCTAAAAATGCATCCTTAGGCTTCCCCACGACTGGTAGGGCAGCCCCTGCACCCTGAAGCACATCCTCCCTTGCTATGCACAAGCAGCAAGGTGTGCCATGCCCACACTGCCCTTTAGCAGCATGATCCACAGGGACTGTGATGCAGCATTTCTGCAAACCAAAAGCTGCCACCACACTGGATTCCACAATCTCAGTGACTCAGCCAAAGATCTCTTTTCAAAAGCACAGTTATTTAGCATCTACTGTATCTCTTTGCAAAAAAAAAAAAAAAAAAAAAATCTGTTCCATATTTCTCTAAAATAAATGCTATTGTCAAACCTTGGCAGAAAATTAGTGTAACAACTACTCTCCCCAAAGGTGACTGGGATGAATTCATGCAGACCAAACTTCTGTTTTCAAGACAGCCATCAAACTCCAGTTATGGGAAAGACAAAATATTGGCAGATCTTTCCAAAGTGCATTGTGGATATTCAAGTTTAACACAGATTCATATAGTAAAAGAGTTTGTCACTGAAATTATCCCTTCTGAGTTAATTCATGTTCCCTTGTGCCACTCCAAAAGTGAAATACAATTAACAGTCACATGATTTAATTTTTAATATACAATTATTAAACTTTTTTTGACTATAATATATACAATGAAAAGTTAAAAATTACCTTAGAGATTGACAAAAACCCCATTCCAAATCAGACACACAATTACATCTTACCTTTACAGAATTTGCATGAAGAACATCACAATCATTAATGCAGAGAGCAAGCAAGTAGGCAATTTTGCAATTTTTCTTTATGGTCAATTGACCAAAACAGAGAAAAATGGGGTTGTAAATGAGCTATCCCTATAAAAGCAACTGTAAAAGGCCAAAGGATAAAACATGATTGTTAGGGGTCACTGGGCATTTTGTGCAAGGGGAAACTACTCAGATGCTCCTGGATGCAGACACAAGGACCTGCTACCTTTTTACTGAGTAGAGATTATAGCCCAGCTTAGCAGGACTGGTTTGGCTGTCTACATCTAAAAATATTCAACCAAACTATTGAATACTGTTTAAACTATTGATTTAATTCAAACCTTCAGTGTCTTTTAAGACTGTGCAAAACAAACTTTTTACTGGCTTCCTGAGAAAGAATCAAGGAACCTACAGCAGCTTCACAACTCTGTAAGGAAGGTGTTACAACTCGGTGAAACTGCTAGCACTTGCCAAGCTGAGATCAGCTCCAAAAGGACAGCTAAAACTGAAGTGACTACTGCACTGTCACAGCTACTCTTTTAAAGCAAACTTCTCCAGGGAAATATGCTGGCATCTCCTGGTGCTGAAGCACCAGCACATAAATCAACAGGAAGATTCAATAAGAAGGTTCATGTTAATAAACCTGAAAGGCTGCAAAGGAGAAATAATGAGTAACAAACTTTCCTCTCTCTCTCTCTCTCTATAGCCACTGTGCAGACAGCAGTTGTCACTGCAACAGCTACCCTTTTAGCTCCCATAGCAACTCAGGAATGAAACAAAGACTGCAGCAAAAAAAGCATTTACTAGTAATTAAACACTCCCAGAGAGTCAGATGATACAGTTTACAGGCACATCCCAGGGAGGTTATGAAGTGAAGCATCCCCTCAAAGCTATTGTTCCAGTATGATTTTCATTCACAGCACATCCACTGCATTGGGCAATAAGATAAGTCTTAGTGGGGGTGAGACAAATAGGAGCAGATGTTTCCTGTTTCTAGCCTGACTTTCATTTGGTTTCTGTCATTGCTGTGTATCCAGCTTAGGAGAGGGGGTGAACCATGAGGTCTAACACTTGTCCTATTGTTTGGGGTTTGGCAAATCTGAGGAATAAGGTTGCTTGCACTGTAACAGAAAAACAGCCCATCAAGTAGGATGCATCTGTAACGAGCAGCAACAGTGATTTCAAAATACAGTGAAATCACACTGATCTAGTCACGAACATTTTATCAGTGGAGCTAGAAAAGAGATTGCTTTCTCAGCCCAACTTAGGACCCTCATTAATACTGAAGAGAAAGAGTAACAGACCAGGCAACTTTATTTCTAATTTTGTTGCATTTCATTTCTCATTCAGGTTCATTTCATTATGGAGAAACAATTCAAATGCTCCTAAGAAATGTAAATCTTCTCCAAAAGACTTACTAAGCTGCATGTTTCAGCCTGTGGCAATGGGTTCCTTAAATTACAAGCAAAGACACAATAGTTTTTCCAACAATGGTAACTTACAGGAGTTTGCAAGTGTGTATTAACAGTGCCCCACACATACACATATGCCTGTCCATTGAAGGTGAAACTGGGAATTTCTGCAAATATAGGTGTTTTACAAATTAGTACACTGCTTGCTGAAGAGGATTCAGACATGACAAACTTATTTCATACGTCATCCCTGTTGATGGCTACAATGTAAAACTAACCTGATTGCTGGTTTGATAATAAAAATATAAAATGTAAGACGACTAAAGACAAATAATTTTCTGTATAATACTGCTAGTTCTGATATGGAGTCAGAGTCTTTTGCATGAGTTCAGCAGAAAACATGAGAGTTACCCAGGAAGTGCAGCAAATGCAGTTCTTCCCTGCAGGTCTCTGCTTTGAAGGAGAGTATCCTCCCAGTTGCTGTGTTTCTATCTACATCAAAATAATTTAAGCAAAACAAAATGCTTTGCTCTTTAAACTAGGTGAAAAGAGACAGATTTTTGTTTGTGATGTTGTAAAAAAATAAACATTTGTCTCATATTACAGAAGAACATATTTGTTACACAGTTACTTAAGACAACAGTTAAAGCTCAAAAGACAGAGGCCCACCAGCCACACAGGAAATAAACTCCTTCCAAAAGAGAACAGCTCTACATTGCAGACAGTTGCTTTGAATGGATGGATGCTCACTGATCAGAGAGCATGCAGCACGTTTGATAGAAGAGGTCAGTCATGCCAGTCAGACCACAGAGAGCAAGATCCTGTTTTACTCTTCCAGGTGCATAGCCTCCTTTGGACAAAAGTGTGTGTTTGACATTTTTTGGAGAACCCACAAATAGATTCGATTCTCTGCTAGCAACAGAGAAGCCAATGTTCAGATTTCAATTACAACTTTGTGCAATGTAAAAGAAAGACAACATTAATTTCCATCTCCCTCAGATGCAACCCACTCTCTAGCAAGTTTTGTCTTCAGGGCCTTATATTCCTCATAGCACCCTTTCAGTTGCTGTTTTCCTCACTGAGGCTTGTCTCACTCTTTACAAGCTGCCAATATTGGGAAAGCTCTTCAGTTTCTCAGGAAAGTCATCTTTGTACAGGACGGGATCAGCACGATGCTCCACCACTTTGAGAGGCATGGTCCCAAAGACAGAGGCAAACTTATTGATGCATTCAGACCTGGTGAAAAGGAAAGCAGTATAATTAAGAACTCCAACAACTAGGCTGGCTAGCAACTCCCCCACCAAAATTACTGATAGAAGCCTTCCCTCTTGCACTTGGAAGTATTTCAGCCATGCTGGCTACTAATAAATAAGAAGAGAGCCTCACTGCAGAGAGAACAGAAAAGAAGCTGGTGTTCTTTGATTTATCCATTTAATCACAGAGATGAGTAAAGGGATGCTGGCAGCAGCACATGTGCACATGGAGGTCAAAGCTTCCCTTCTCCCTCCCCCTAGAATTCCAGTCATTCTTAAAGCAATGTACATGCTGTAAACCAGAACAGATTAACTGCCAACATGTCTCTTAAAGGGCCACTGTTGGGTCAATTTAGTTTATAACGAAGGTTTTGCAAAAACCAAGGCTTTGTGAAAACAGAGTTCTAAAACAAAAAATAGTCTGTCTTTTTTCAAGCTTCTTCAGAAGCTCTATCTTTTCCCTCAAAAAATAAACATGCCTCAGAGAATAGGCAGAGCTGATTGTACGTAACTTAAAGGTGAAGCTGAATTAAAACTATAAAATGAAACTAACTGGTTTATTTTCCTTGTCTACATCAAGATACACTGAGCAAGAAGACATCACACTAGCACAAAAAAACCTGGACCACTGATAATTCTTTCAGTTTTAACAATCTCAGGTGTCAGTAATGTGGAAAGGCACAGCCATGTTCTTCAAAAAACAAACAGATGTTTAACCATTACACTACTCCTTTAACTCTTTCATTGAAGGGTGCTGTACCTGTGGAAATAAGGCAGAGAAAACCTGGCTCATCTCACCCCAGCCAGTGCTCAGCTAACATTAGCTGCTGCTATATAAAACAGCTTTTAAGGAATTCAGATACCAAGAATCGTGACAACAGTTGTCTACACATAACAGAGAGCTACAAGAAAACATGACATTTCTTTTGTCATTCAAAAGAGAAAACAAAAAAAAAAGAAGTGAGCACTTTGACTCAGCTGCAGAGACTGATGTGCTGCAGGCGGTCGCAGAGCAGGTCTCTGGCTCTCCAACTACTGCAGCCTCTCCTGACCCCTTTGAAGGGTTAGGGGGTCACTATGGCTCCAGGATAATTTTCCTCAACAGGACCTGGTCAATCACACCAACTGAGTGTGACAGTTCTATGATGGGGACTGCTCAACACTGCCCCAAACACTCTTTTGAAGTAGACGGGACAGCAAGAGCAGTTTTCAAAATTATTTCCTCAACCACATAGCTGCTTCAAGCTATAATGGTCATAATCCAGACCATTTTCTGCCCTGAGAAAAGTGTCAGAAAACTACTTCATATGAAGTGATACTTGAATAAAATATTTATACAGGCAAATGCAGATGCTTCACTTACTGCTACCTTCCTATCCTCTCATACTTCATCCTACCTCATACCTTCCTATCTTCAGATTCAAATCACTGGGACCACAAACAAAAGAAAAAGAATTCAGAGGGTAAGAAAAAATCATGTACAGTGGGACGCAACCTCTACTCCTGTGACAAGCACTATCTTGTGCTCCAGCACAGCACAGATCTGACATAGCAAAGGAGCCACCAGTGAGGACTGAAGTGAAGAGCCAGGTAGCTGCTCAATATCTGCAATAACAAGGTGAACCACCAACCAATTGAATGAGATTTGGACCTCAGTGAGGCACTGAAAAGCTGCAGTGGTTCCTGCAGACAGCAGGAACTGAGTGTTATCTCCAGGAACATTAAGCCATTTCTGTTGCTTCCATAGGATTTGCCCACCATGAGAGATCTTAAACACAACTGATTTTCAGATAAAAGTCAGACTTTCAAATAATCTGTCACTTGTAAGAAATGTGGTTAACTAATCCATGATGTTTATTGGAGAAGCCTCATGGCAGGAAACCCACAAACTTCACAGGCAAGGAGGTAGATGCACTGGGAGATGTGCATGTGAGGAGTTTGCACAGCTGCTGGCCTTCACTGGTTTCTGGAATACAAGAATACTTTTAGTCTACTGGTTCAAATCCTGCCTTTGCCAGTAATGACTGAAAGACATTGTAATGTAACAGCTGCTTGGTGGCTGGTGTGAAATGAATTAGTTATCTCAGCCTACTGCCTGGTAGGCAGGTGTCCACATCAGACCAGCCATTGTCACAACCGGAACTAAGTGGCACCCTCAGAGAAAAAGACAAAACTAAATGGATAGGGCAGACAAAATTGACCTCTTCCCTCCAGAGGTTATACTCCCAAATCAAAAGTGAGGTCTTATGACAAAATACCAAGATGGGATCCTTCTACAGCCAAACTTATTATGGTGGCAAGTCCTTTTAAGCCTGAAAGTTCAATACCTTTAGCTGCCAAGAAACCATTTCATTGTTAAAGAAATGGCAAAAATTAAAAATTGAAAAAATCGTATGTTCTAAACACCCTGGCTGAAGCAGAAATTAGCGCTCCACAAATAAATACCAATTCAAAGATCAGAAACAGGCTTTTTTAAAGGAAAGAAATGTTATGCACAAGCCACAAAATGTGTCTGAAAGAAAGATGCTTCTTTCCAAAAATTTCAGCTCTAGCACTGAACTATATCACTTGAATTCTGAAGTCCTTGCCACTTTTGGACAATACAAACCAGAAAGGATATCTAGAACATGAAACACTGAAAGCTAGGTAGCCAAGAGAATGTAATGTCATCTCAATATGGAGGGAAGGTATTTCTCTTAGTTGTGTCAATAGTTTTGCACATTCAAAGTAAAAGAGGCATGTTTGATACCAAGAATTATTTTTTTCCCTTGCTTTGCTGACAATGTGCAGTCGTGCTCAGCTCAGTAAGACATTAAGATTGTGTGAACTCAGAAACTGACAGTCCCTTTGCTCCTGGATGAACTTGGTGTTTGTTAAGGTCTCTCTTAATCAGGTTCCTCACTGCTCTAATCCAAATCACTTTTTGGCAGGGTAGCGCTGTACCTGCAACCTTTGGCCAACTGTGACCTGGGCAGTTTGCCTCTTAAGGACATGGCTTCCTATTTTGACTCTGACAAATACTTACCTGTCCTGTGGCTGCAGAAGTAGCTCAGCCCTTCGCTATATTTACTATACTGGCAGTTGCCCTCTAGATTGCATTTTTCAGGGTTCTCCATTTTGAGAGCCAAAGATGCTAAAGGCAGTAAACTTCTTGCTACTTAAATACCTGTAAATACAGGGATTATGAGACCTTGCTGTAGCTTCTTCTGTGACCTGATGTAAAGGCTAACCTTGTAGAACAAAAAGGGAATTCTTGGTTCAAAGCGTTCTTATTTTAATGATAGAATTCAATAATCCTGGGGACTGGAGTCTTCCATTTATCTCAAACAAATTACACAGCACAAAGAATAGCATATTTTGCTTTCCCATGATTCAGTGTATTGCTAAAAGAATAAAATTTTTTAATAAGAGACAGTTCAACTGTACCATCTTCCTTTGTCTCTGCTGAACGAGTCAAAATACCCAACAAAATCAGTTGGTTACATATCTTTCCTGGATAGATCTCCACAACTGACTCCTCAAACCTTCTCCATTTACAAAACCAACAGGCAGTTGCTAGACATCTCTCTGCTATTTCTGAACCAGAAACCTAACACTAATTGTGCATGCACATGACAACCCTGACAAACTGTTTGTTTCACAATCAGTAGGTTGATCCCTGGATATCCGGGCAACTAATTAGCTCAGACTACCTGTTTGCTATTTCTGAATGCTAAAAAGCAAGGAGTCGGGCACTTGGGGAAGCTGCAAGTAAAGCTGATAAGGGCTTCTTGCCTGACACCTCAGGTATTGTTCTTGATACACCCAACATTGTAAAGTTATCAGTGCAAAGTTATTCTTTTATAATGACAAGAATTCCCTGCTGCATGCACTTTTTTCCCATTCAGCTTCTCTCCTGACCCTGAAAATAGTTAGTGAATAGACAGATAGACAGACAGATGATAGAAAGACAGATAGATAGACAGAAGAGCCTTACTCACTGCTAAGTTAGGAAAATTTGCGCTAGGAGTTGTTACCATTTATTATCCACTTTAAACGAATAGCCAGCTTAGAAGATTCAAACAAATAAACCCTTTCAGATTCTCAAATAACTCCTTATATTTAGGTAGATGATAACATAGGGCAAGAGGCATTAAGTGTAGCAAGCTGTTCCAGTATGATATTAAGGATTTTCAAAATAAGTCTGAATATACCTAAATTGTGTATCTCTCCAGATTCTCCTGCACTCAGACTCTATCTCAGCATGTACTTCTTTGACTGGGCAAATAAAAGTATGTGGATTTGCAGTCATCTAACACTTCCCACAACCCAGTATTCTCCACTTTTCAATATTTCAAGACGAGCAAAACATCAGTTTAAATATGTTCTCAATAAACTGTCAATGACAATTCACTCTGAGGATACAAGAACTGCTACAGACATGGAAACATGACCTTTACCCAGCATCATAATGCACTTCAAGGCAAAGAGCACTTTTTAATCTTCTGTTTTTATAGCATTTACCTTAATGAGAACCTAGTTCATAACTAACTAAAATTCCCACGTGGTGTTGTAGTGCTACTACTATGACCATAGGAAAGCTTAACTGGCTTTGAATAGTCCATCCTGTAAGCCAGGTCAGAATTGCTAGATATGGGGGAACCTCTTGTGCTTCCCCTTCAGTTAACATTTAAGATCTACAAAACTTTCCACCCCTTTCTCAAGTATTTTCCTGCAGAGTATTTTATACCATCTTAATGGGGTATGTATTACTTCTGAGATGCATAGTCCTTTTATTAATCCAGTCTTTAATTAAAGTCCATAAAACACTTTAAATTCTCTGAGTTCTGCAGAGAAGGACAGAAAAAAGCTCACTGTTAAAATGATAACTAGTAAGATAACCATGTTACAACTCTCCATGAAAAATGCATTTTAAATGCATTTAAATGCCTATTTTAAATGCAGGTCATTTTTTTTTGTCACATCTTACAATCATAGAATCATCAGTGTTGGAAGATACCTTTAGGATCATCAAGTCCAACTGTGTTTTTCTTCTGGTGACTTCTTCCCTGTGCTAACCTACTCCATCAGTTCTATGGCTGCAAATAATTTTTCCCGAAGTTTCCAGGAGAGATGCAACAGTCTAAGAAGCCTAAAGTGAGATGCCTTTATCAGTCTTAAATCCCAGGTTAATTCCACCTAATAACTAGTATGTACATTTATCGTCAGATAGCTCATTTCAAACATGGGTATTGAACAGCTTTGCAAAATGAAGAAACTTTCCCTTATTTCACACATTCAGAAGCCAAGGCAGAGAGAAGCCTAGTGTCTTCATCAAGGCTGGAAAGCCCTTGACTGTAAACCAGGGAATGCAAATCTCATACTTACAAACTTTCAGTATTTCACTCTTAAGCATTCACTGCCTTTCCAAACACATACTTCAAAACTAAACTTTCAGAAAAAATATAATAATGCTGCTATTGTTAAAAAATGCAACAAGGAATTGTGCAGCAAGGGCCCTTCACTTCTCCAAGGATTGTGAAGCACATTCACAATCCTAGTTGTGAAGCATAAGGATTGTGAATGTGCTTCACAATCCTTGGAGAGAAGACAGTGTACAAATATTACTACAAATTATTTTATTAATAATTTATATCCTTTCTGCTCTTTGGTAAGATACAAATTGTCTGGTTTTTTAAAAAAATAATACTTAGTACAGTTGATATTCCACAGTAAACAGAAATGTGGTATTACTGACAGTACAGCCAACCAAGAACCTGAACTTCATATACATGTCCTATAATCTTTACAGCAAAGCTGCTAAAAACTATACCTTCTAAAGTCCTTTCTTGTAGTCTGCTTTTCAGTGACACATCACCCATTGTAGGAATGACTTATGCTGATCGAATCCACGTAACATTCTTTCAAAATTAGTAATTTATAAAAATACTTTTGATCCTAATGTAATGAGACACAGGATAAGATGCTAGGGATCAGAACAAGGCAATCAGAGAAATAAAGAATGGTCACTCACCTTTCCACCATGTGTGTCTGGTCCAGTGATAACCCATCAATTGCTGTACATTCTGGACATTTGAACTTCTTTCGCGGGGTCACCTGCAGAAAGGCACGCCAGATATTATCAAATATCAACAGAAGGGACATTAATCTCCTTGCACAGAGAGCAGTGCAATACCTCTGAACATGCCTACAGTGTAAGCTGAGCTGTCTCAAAAAAAGGGGGTGTACAAAAAAAAAAAAAGCCACTCTGCTCCTCCATTCAGCTCCATCTGGCCCGGCTGACTGCAAAATTCACAGGGGCCCAATAAAAACGGCTTGGAGGGGTTTTTTCCTTCTCTAACCGAAAAGAAGTGGCGATGACAAGCTACTTAATTCCTGTTTAATGACTGTTTTCTCACTGCCAAGGTCCCTGTATAAACACCATTTGTTCTTGCAGCCATAACAGCGATGAAATATAGCTTCCCATACTTCACCGTAACGTTAATCCAACAGGCGTTCTTTTGCTCTCTCCAGTTAAGAGCTGACTGGCACACCCTGCAAGGCTCTCCGAATTGCACAGAGGTGCCAAATTGCTCTGCTGTGCCCTCATACAGCTCAAAAACGTTTTCAGCAAAAGCACACACACTTTATCTTCTAAAGACTTTTCTAGGAAATGCAGCCACCAGTCCCAGTAAATGATGACGGACAGATGGGAGAATGGACCCTGCTAATTGAAGTAATACCTGGTGGCCTCTAAATCTCATTCTAGGTTGACACACTTTGAAATGAATGTACAGAGTGAATGTCTAGACCTGAAAACGTGTCGAAACATGTCAGGAAATTAATTCAGGGATAAAAAATTCATTTAAAGCTGATCTTGCAATTAACGTTCTTGCAATTAACATTCCTATAAATCAGCTGTTGTCAGGCCATGATAGAACAAGCTGTGGACAGTTGACAATGTTTTTCCTCTAGTGATCTCAAATAGTTAAAATATATGTATGTGGGCATGTACATATACACACACACACAGAGCTGTCACTTAAATTATTTTTTTATAGCTCATCTAGATGGCTAAAATAACCACCAGAAACAACTGGTGAAAAACAATTCTCTCTTCTCTGTTAATACAAAAATTTTACTAGAAGGGCTTTTCTATCATAGAAGGAGACCAAGATACCATACTGGGGGAAAAATGAGAGAAAAAGGAGGATCAAGTAACATACTGAAGCCTACGGAATAAATTAAAGTATGCATCTCATGTTTTTAATTTTGCAAATATAAACAGCAGAAAAGCCCCACCTTAATGACTGATTTGCCCGTGACATTTGCTACTAGAAAATTCATGGCAATATCTTCACAATTCATATGAGCATCCACCCAGTTCTTGATGTCTCCAGGCATTTTATAGGTGTAAAGGTAGTTGAAATACTGCAGAGAAGAGAGAGAGAGAGAGAGAGAGAGAGAGAGAGAGAGAGAGAGAAGATAATTTTAAATATAGATACAGTAACTGCAAGACTAAATATTTCAGTCATGGAATGGCAGGCAGCTAAGTGATACTGCCTTCAGACAAGAACTACTTCAGCAGATAGAAAACAATTTTTGGGTGCTAAACTGCATAATTATTCCTTTTCTGACCACCACACAAATTTTGTTAAAATTGTTTTCTTTTCTGAACCTGCCAGCTACAAAGCTACATTCCCTGCCAAATTTGCTGTGTACTTTCAGGTCATGCAAACTGGCAGGAGTTTTTTTAAGTTCATAAAGATAAGTAACGATTTTATTTCATTGGCAGAAACAATCAGTGGTTTTCACAGTGACTGAAAAAGGTCTAGGAAAAGTTTGTAATCAGTTCTCCAACTGTTTTAAAGAACTTAATCATAGCACCACAAAATCTGATGGAACAACAACAGAAACACATATAGATCTTTCTGAATATACGCATTGTACATGAGTACAGTGCAAGTTGTGCATTACCTTGTGATAAAAGGCTGCCCCAGTGAGCACCATTGAGACTTCATTGGTCCATTCTGATTCATATTTCCATTTGTTCATCTCATGGTCCCAAAGATGCAGGCGGCCTGGATATCCAACCAACCTGTCAGGGAACTCACGCCAGACCTGAAGAGAAAATAAAAAACATGACATGCTGTTAACCAGGCCTGCACAGAAAGCAAATGCAACACATCTGCTTTGGAAGGGTAGAGTTTCAGTGGGGCAAAGATCACTTAAATTCTTCTAAGTCCAAATTCTTGGCACAAAAATTGCCAGGAAGAAGTGCAAAAAAGAACAAGCTTGCTGTAGAAGGACCCTCAGAGAAGCCATGGCCTTTTATGGAATACAAAAATAATTGTTATAGAGAAACACAAATTATTCAAGAAGATTTTAACTCTAACTAAACACAAGCATGATTAAAATGAAACTTTTGATGTCAGTAGATATGACTACAACTTAACTACTTTCACAGCTGGCTTTGGATCTAACCAACTGGCTTCCTTTGTCAGGAACTGGCTTAAATTTTAATATTTCTGGTATTCTTTAGTGGGTGCTTGGCTACATGGAAGGCTGTTTTGCCCTTGACTTGTTCCAGACAGCTGGATACAATCAAGATACCATCCTTGTCACCCCATACATTATTTTATAGCTGACTACAGGATCAAATACAGTAGACAAGAACAAGGAGAAGGGCATCATTAATGCAACCCCAGTTCTCCACACTGTTGGCCACATTAAATAATGGACAATTTTTGCATTAGGGAAAAAGGGAGGAAGGATTATAATTATTTAGAGGGGTCTAAATGCTATTTGTTTACTAGATACAATTTGTCTGCTTTATGTGCGGACAAATTATTTGAAATTTGTCCCTTAACCCAGATAACTGCCAGTTGGAAGAGTGAGTCTTGACTCTCCAACATACAGCTAGGTTACAAGAGTTTCCGGTTTAGGCTGGTAATGTATAAACAAACAGATGCATACATCACGAAATTTTCGCATGCAAGATCAACCACATGAACAAAGAACATCAAAAATCCCCAAGGATCTCTTCACAATCTCTTTTGTCTGTACAAAAGACAAGGGAACCCTACAGTTGACTGCACAGTGAAGAAAGTATTATCTGGTCATTTGCCCCATCTTGCAAAAGTCACTCCATCAGTGGTTCACTTTGGGCACCTTTTATGTGTCAATGCATTTCAGTTGGGAGGCCTGGACTATAAGGATTCTATGCAAGTATTTTGTCAAAGTAAATATGATAAAACAATCAGCTCCAAGTTACTGCTTCTGCATCTACATTTCTGTGATTTTGCATTACTATATACCTTTTCATCTATACATCTCAACACATTTTATTGCTGTCAGTTAATACAGCTTCAGAATCCCATGATGAGAGCAGTTATTATTTCAAATATCCAGATGAGGAAACCTGCCAAAAATCATACAGGAAACAAGAATAGGAACCAGGTCTTCTGACTCCTCACCTTCTATTTTATCCAGAAATCAATCTTTCTAGACAGTTCTAGGGCACAAGTATTGGGATAGTTTTTAGATATGACAATGCTCCAACATAGAGGGTTCTTGAAAGCAGAAATAACTTGGAACTGAAGGAAGAGAATTCATAGGACACTTACAAGTTGATGCCATAAGCTAATTAAAACAATACAGACTTCTGGCAGGCAAGCCACTGAAGCCTTGAGATATTTATTTTGACATGATGTAGAAAAGCTTAATAAAGAACACAAAATTGAATGTACAACACTCAAAAATTTATTCCTCACTCTCCAGGACTCAAAAAATTAATGATTTAGTTTTAAACCTGAATATTAAAATGTCTATCTCCCAGCCGTTGGAAGGCACCACCACATAAGCTACTGAGGCTCCACAAAGCATTTGACAGAACACTACAGATCCGCACCGTACTGGGCTAAGAATTCTTGTAGAGGAAATGGAATGCATATTAACAGCAGCTGAAAGAAAGATTAAAGTCAGCTACTGCTTCCCACAGGACTGCAGTGCCTTCTCAACACAGAACTCTGGATTCATATCCCTTCTAGTTTTTGCCCTTGGTGTCATCTTCAAGAGTCCAAACAACATAAAATAAAAGCCAACTATAATGCACATTACTCATACAGATATTCTTGTGTCACTCTAAATATCAACTCTACCCTGTAAAAAAAATTGCTGGCCTCTGAAAATTGTCAGTTTAATGCATCTAAAAATATTTTTGGTGTTTTGAACAAAGATTCCCTTTAAAAGTTTAAATGCTTTCAAAGTCAGCAGAAAAGCTTGGGTTTTTCATAATGTTCACTACTAGCTCATTCAATGGCAATTCTGGAAAGGCTCCCAATGGCTCCATCCACCTCACTGCCCAAATCCATACATATGTTTGTGCCAAAAATAATACATATAGCTACTGCTTATAAGGAAGCTTTCAGAATAAAAATAGTGGTAATTATTCTAATACTACCCTCTATTTATTACTACTGTCCATTTTCTTGTTTGATGGTTGCCTATAATTTATTAGTCTGTTATGAATACATTTTATTTTAGCCAGTGATCTTATTACGTTTCTCAGAGTAAGAAGGATGGCCAGATTTAATACTGGTAAGGGACACATCCAAGGAAAAACATGTTGCCAAGTGAAGAGGAGGTATGCATCTTTGCAGACAAGTCATTCCAAAGACTCTGCTAGTCAACCCTGAAGATAAATATTTTTGGATGAAGCATCTCCCAGATGAAATGTCAAATAGAAGTTCTGACTTAGCAGTTTCACTAAAAATCTTGTAAGTAAAACCAAAAGGAAATGACAGTAATTTTGTTTCCAAGTGGAGTTCCCAAGTGACCTGAACAGCATAGCTAAAACACCCACCAGCCTCATCTCTCCAGAGCTCTTTCTGCCTCACAACCTCAACTATTCTGTGCAATTTGCTGTGCCATCAGAACAGCAAACTCTCCATGTAGCCAGAAGGACAGGGAATTTCCTTCTACAAAACATTCTCAAACATTTATGCATTAAATTCAGTAGACTATATTAAGTCACATGCAATTTCAGCAATTTAATGAACAGAAAAATAGTTAGCATTTCCAAAGCTACCATGACAACATTTTAAGAATTAAACACTGACTATTCTCTACAAATTAAAGCAAACTCAACCCATCAGCACTCCTCCTGCCTTCCTGAGACCCATCCACTCTTAATTCTTTCCCAATCCTCAAAGGAATGGCCTGTGCTATTACTTAAAAAACGCAAAATGCAAACACAGAGTCCATTAAAAGATGTGTGATGCTTTGAGCACACATATTTTGTAAAATATCACCAATTTGAAGAAGAGCTCTGAATGTGGCCAGCAGTGAATAATTCTTTTAGCATTCTTAAGAGTTATAGTACTTGTCCTACAAAGGAATGCTGAAAACTAAACTTTTAAAGTCAAAATGAGCAAGGAAGAATTCCTCTGAAGAAGGCATTCAAACTTCATTAAAATTTCAGCCTAATATTGAATTGCAAAATATGCAATTCAAAAGCGTAGATTTTTTTAAAGAATGCCAGAGACATGAAGCACTGAAAAACAATTCTGAGACAGAATAAGATCATCTACCAACAGAAGGCCAAAAGTTTTCAACAGAAAAAATGCAGACTTAGCAATGCACCAAACATTTTATGAATGAAAAACATAGGTTCACAACAATAATCCTCATTTAGACTATTTCTACTATTGCTCTAATAAAAATATTTTGCCTCTGTAAGGACAAAGTGCTACATAAGTAGGTGATAAATTATTTAACGGTAAGACATCTGCCTCGAGGCTAGCTGAGACACAGAGGTGGGAATGCTACAATGTTTGATTTCAGTCTTGTATCTAAACACCAAACAATTCAGAGGTGGCCAATGGTTCTGCTTTAATTTTTGAAGATTATGATAATCTAAATACTTGTTCCATTTCTTTGGTCTTTCTGATACTCTCTGTGAACAAAAAAGTTCAGTAAGTGGGAAAAAAATTATCTAGACATAACAGTTTTTTTTCCAGTGTCCCAAGTCATGTAACTTAACAGAACTACTTTTTTCAAAGTCAGAATGTCATAAGTATTCTTCTGCTACCTTAATACAGCAGCACACAGGGACTATTTTTTGGCTTGCTCCAACAGATTTATGCAAAGTCATAAATCACTGTACCATAATAGTTCACTTTTAACAAGTAAAAAATGTCTGACACTTTGAGTGTTACTATAACTTTTTATGGCTGAAAGTGTACAGAGATCAAAGTTTTCTGTTTTTTTTTTTTTTTTAGGCTTGCTCTATACATTCAGACAAGTGTGTGACAGAGGGGGTTTTGCCACACGTTTAAATGCAAAGTCTCAAGGATGTCAGGAGAGAAAAGAAAATTACTGAACGTCACGTTTCCAGCCCTTCATATGACTAAAGCAGAAGCAGACCTACTTTTAAATGAAAACTTTCTAGTAACCTTATATGCTGCTACTGTTCCCTCTGGATTCCCCTGCAAATGAGTCAAGAGTTTCAGAGATACTTTTCTGGTAACACACATAAACAGATAAATAAATTATCACAGGCTGAGGACAATTTAAACATCTGGGAGCCAGCTCAGGCCTGTCAAGCAAGTCACAGACACTCAAGGACAGGAAAGATCAATCTTCAGCCCCTGATTTCTGTGCCAGAGAGTAGGAGTTACATCACCCACTCCCTGTACAAGGAAAATTGTATATTTCTAGAATAAATTGCTCTGCTTCTGTATGCAGAGACATTTCTATTAATTTAATTTACTGAGGGGGTTAGGGGTGGTGAAGCCAAACTCAAAACATAAGGATTCAAATTACTCATAGGTTTGTCTCAACTATCTTCTCAATACAGCCCTTTAATTTTCCATCAATTTTACTGTGCAGTAAAATGACTTCCCAGAATTAAAAGGGAACAGGATTCATAATAAAATTCAAACAACTGCAAAATAAATAGTTTCCAGTCTGCCAAGCAAAACAATCTCATGTGCAAACAGTTACAGTCACACACAGAATATAAGGACTGTTACTCAGATAGTCCCTGCAACCAAGGGACATGGCCATAAGACAAATAAATGAGCCAGCACAGCCAAACTGCTAGACCTCTTGGATTTAATCCTAGGAGATTATCAGTTGCAGGTCCCAATTATCCCCTAATTGCACTGACTACAGGGGAATTCAAATTTTCTTTGCCTATTTTTGCTTTTCATGAGGATAACTCCTTTCTGTGTGAGTAACCACACTCAATATATGTGATGTTACAGATATTGTCCATTGAGGGTGCTAAAATTAACAGTTCAGACACACAAAAATGAAGGCTCCACTTCACAAGACTTCTGGCTGACACAGCTGGAACTCAGCTGCAGTTTGAATCTTTGCTTCAAAGCCCTTCAAGCCTGCTCTGCCAATAGCAGAACTATTGACACAGTTACTTAGGCGACTTCGGTAAATCACTCCTTACTCTTAGTCACTTCATTTGAGACAGCTTTATGAACATAAAAATCAAACTGCAAATGGAGCAAGGATTTATGCAGCATGAACATTATGGACCTGCTGTCTTTCATCCCATCAGATCACCCTCAAAATTAGTAGTTATAAGCACCAACACAGGCAAAAGTAAGTCAGCTTGCAGAACTGCCAGCACTTGATTGCACTGCTGTTGCAGCGCCGTGTTTAAAACATTCAACGTAGACAACAAAGTATAGAGAAGGTCTGTGTAGCCAAAATCCCCTTCCTTCAGTTGTCTTCTCTCCCTTCCATCTTTCACACCTCATGCATTAACCCGCTACTCTTAACCTGGCAAGAGAAGTATTTCCTTTCTGGAGACACACATGATAGATGAAACCTCTGTCTCCACTACTTAACATCTTTGTTATTACTTCAGCATACCTACATCATCACAAAACATTTCTGGAGTCCAAAAGCTTGTTACTTGCTAACAGTCTCTTTTACTCGAGACGGAGAAAGAGCAATATTTTACCACACATGTACATACGTTAAAGAAATACTTCCAACATATTTCTTAAAAATATGATCTTGTAATAACTGCACTTAAGATTGCTACAAATTGGACAACTATCACATTTCCCTAGCTTTCTCCACCTTAGAGAAGCAGTTTTCATAATTTCATTCAACTTAGGGAACAGTTTCATGTTCTAGCTCTAACATAGGAAGCCCAGTGCTGTTTTGCTGTTGATAATGCATGTACAGGTGTGACAAAGTAATTCAGTTTTCTTAAAATATGGTATTACATTTTTAAATGTTTCTGATTTGTTTACATATGCAACATCTTTGTCTTAAATACACACATATAACAGTAATGTTACATTATGGACTGTGTCATACACTCAAATAAAAATGGAAGACAAAAGTTACCTAATTCAAAACATAGTTTTAGAAGGAAGACAACAGTGTCGCTTCAAGTGTATTTCTAACAAACAATTCAAATACCCATGAAGACTGTCACCTCTTTGCATCACCATGGGTAACTGATTTGGACAAGCTTTCTTTCTGTCCATACCCTCATCAAAACAGCAGCTGTTGAAGCTTTGCCATTTCAAGCACATGATCCATGTGTCCCCTCCTTGAAATTCTTCAGTTCTTTTTTTCACTGCACTCCACCTTACTTCGGCATGTCCTCAAGAGGCCTCCTCTGTTCCCAACACTTAATCTCTGAAACTTGTCTTGTCCATCAAGACATGTTCAGTTGGCTAGCATTTCTGATTTATCTGAAGCTGTTAAGAAGAATGCAGTTCAGTCTTCAGACTGTTTCCACTACACTAATTCCACCACAACATTTTCTGGAGTCTCTTGGCACTCTTGCGCCAGTTACTGAAAATCTCTTAGGTGGCAGGTTTTTCAATATAGTAATGACTATCTGAAAAACTATTTCAGTCAGTATTGACCTGTTATGGTAAAGAGAGATGCAACTATCTGAATCAACAGACTGTGCAGTGCTTCCTCCAGTTTATATACATTTTATATACACTTTTTATATACTTTATATACACTTTATATATAATGTAGACAGCCTAAGAGACAGGGAAAAACCAATTCTCTTACCTCATAGCCAAACTGGAGCTCATCTGAGGTTAGCATAATGATATCATCATCAATAGCCAACACTGCTTCTGTTTCAATCTCATCATAAGGGAAGAAGCGGTTGCTAAGTTTGTTTTCTGCAGTCCTAACAACTTTCAGGGGAACACGAATCTTTGGCCAGAGGGAATCTAGAGAGAAAAATTAAAATTAAAAACAAATGGATTCTAACTTGTGCCCTACAGCATTCTTCCAAGTAAAATAGAGCACTGGAGTACACAACATTAAAATTCACAAATAAACGAGGATTTAAGTAGCAACAAAATCCCCCATAGACACAAAACTGGATCCAATTCACTCTACAATGGGATTAATTTCCTTTTTTTCCTACATGTGTAACATGTAGAACCTTAATTGTCACATTTACAGATTCTGCATACATTCAAAAATTTTCAAAACACTATTCTATTCCTACAAAAGAATAACTGTAGATGTAAGCATAAAGCACCAAGCTAAAGAAAATGGAAATAAGGGCTGAATATTAAACATTCATTCTAAATGTATATAACCACGTACAGTTTCCAGCACAAAGGTTAACCATAGTCGTTATTACAGTATGATGCATCCCAAAAGCAACTGTTCATGAAAAAAGTATTTTAAATAAAAGCAAGAGAGATATGGGCAAACCGGAGAGAGTTCAGCAAAGAACCATGATGGTAATGATGACACTGGAGCATCTCCCCTACAAGGAAAGGCTGCGAGTGCTGTGGCTATTTAGCCTTGAAAACACAAGGCTCAAGGAAGGTGTCACCAATATGAACAAACACCTGAAATGAAGGTGCAAAGAAGATAGAACTAGGCCAGTGAAAGGACCAGAGGCAATGGCACAAACTGAAACACTGGCAGTTCCCTCTGAACATCAGGAGACTTTTCCAGAGTAAGTATGACTGAGCACTAACACAGGTTGCCCAATAAGGTAGTGAAATCTCTACTCTTGAAGATATTGAAAGCCATCTGGAGATGGTTCTGTTCACCCCACTTGAGATGTTCCTGCTTTAGAGGCATTGGACAGCTGATCTCCAGAAGCCCTTTCCAAGCTCAGCCATTCTCTGATTCTGTGGTAAGTGGAGTCTAGAGGAACTGATACCGGGCCTGAAGCCATTGGAATTTTCATGTCTGAAATACATTTAGATTTCCAGTGCAAATTGCAAGTGACACAAGCCTGGAGACATGAAAAATACTGAGGACAATAAAGTCATAGAGAGTTTATTAAAGTCTATGTGACCGGACTGCTTGGGAAACCAGGTGCACTTAAACATACTGACACAACACACAGTTAAACACTAGGACTAAGGCAACTTTTTCCCTAAAAGCAGCTTCTGAAAAAAAGGACAGAGTGGACATTCATTCTCAGCATGCTGCTGTGGCAGAATGGATTAATCTAATTTTTGTAGATATAGATGGGTATGTAGTAAGAAGTGGGGGCAGATGGCAGGGCAATTTTACCTGTTAGCAGCCACAGACAGAAAGATGCTAAAATACTGTTTCATTCTAGTGTTTTCATATTTCAAACCATGTTAAAACACTGAAAATGGTGCAAAAAGAATCACATGAGTTATCTGAGGTCAGGAGAAAATGCCTTTTGGTAGAATTTGTAGATCAATCAGTTTAGTTTACTAAAAGAAGGCAAAAAAGTAGATTTGATTAACATGTACAAGCACCTACATAAGAAGAAAAATTACACATATCTTCAGTAAACTGAAGAAAGACATAACAAAAAACAATGAATGGAATCTAAAGCCAGGCAAATTCAAAGTATAAATAAGGCAGACATTTTTAACAGTAACAGTGGTTAACCTCTGCCAAAAGTTAGAAAGGACAGCAGTAGGTTCTGTACATCTTGTCTTTCAACAAGACTGGGAATTGTTATAGAAGATGTAATCAAGTTAGAAGTCACTGGATTTAAAAGAAAGGCAATGTGGTGACTTATGATTTACAGGTCAACCCAGATGGTCTTACTGCACCTTCTGCCTCAAACTCCATGAACGGTAACATGACTGTCACCAGCAAAAGAATAGGAAGTTTGAATAAAACCACTAAGACACGGGGAGAAAGTACAGAAATTCAGAAAAGAGCATAAGGAAATAAGATCCTTGTTTCTGTGCTTTGAGAATGAAAAGTGCAAGTTGAAATAGGTGTCAATGAAAAACCCACTGTAAGGAGAAAAACAAGAGAAGTCCTAACCTGAGAAAATGATTTTTCAAACAACAACATATGATCATATTGTGGAATTGTTCTCGGCAGAAGGATCTGAAGAATGAGGGCTGCCACACAACACCAAAAGTAATGGGATACAATTATGTGCACACACTTCCAATTCCATTATAACCCTGAATCAGGTCTGCCTCCACGACAGTTTTGCACTCTTTCCACCATCAGTCTGTTGGGCTAGGAAGACAGCGGCAGAGAAGAGAAGCTGCTTAATTCCTACATGTACAAGGAAAATTTACCCTCAGGAAGAAGTGTCCATATCCTTATTGCCACTGGGCCTCTCAGATTTAACAGCTCATACAACACTCAGAAAACCCACAAATCTGCACACTGCTAAAAGACACCAGAGTCTGAACACTACTTCACTCAGGAAAACAAAGCAATATTTCCAAACCACACCAAGACTTCAAAAGTCAGTTTTTCTTGGAGCTGTATTTTAGAAAAAAGGATTGGCATGCATGGATGGTAAAAAAAAAAAAAATAAAAAAAAGAAAGAAAAAAAGGAAAGGAGAAAGAAAAACAAAAGAAAAAACATGGAGCAATATTTACTGGCAAAATTTATATTCAGTTTCCTAACCCAAGGTTTTTCCTGTAAGGTCAAAAATTTGTCTGTAAAATCTATTTTTATCTGTGTGGTCTTGTAGACCATGGCCTTTATTTGACATGTATGCATGTTCTTGTCCTGTTTTGCTCACCTCTTGTCCTTCTACTAGATGGCACAAGGCATTAGCCCTGGCACACTTGAGTGGCTTGTGATATTGAGCAGTAGTCAGCTGGAAGGAGTCAATCCCATTACTGATGGATCCCAGTGGAAGCCAAGGTCAGCCACCAGCTGGGGACATACAGCAAGCTCCTTGGGGCCACCACAAAAATGGAGCATTGATTCCAATTATAATGTTATGAGCTAATTTTATTCTCAACATTGTAAAGGTCTTTAAAAGCCCTACATGAATCATAATCTGAAATTATGATTCCAGTAGGAGACCACTGAAATTCCAAAATTTTCAGCTTATTAGTCATTGTAACCTCAGGAGGCAGTAACATTGAATAGCTGGAACAGATTATTGCAAATTAGTATACTCCTGATTTTACCCACTGCTTTCTTACTGGTTTACTGTACAATGTGCAAGTACCATTTTATAAATGATAACACACAGTTACAGATACCTCACAATGACTAATAAAGACTACAGACTGTGTAATGTTTGCAAGCTTCTTAAAGACCTCTGGATAATTGCTTATAATTATCCAACTGTAACCCCAGCATTGGTACAAAATAATTTTAAACAGCCTGATAGAGCCCAAAAACACTGTTACAACTGTTACATTTGCAATCAGAATTGCCAAAAGTATGCATGCATTTGTAAATTTGTATTTCTATATAGCAACAAAGTTTTCATTGGATACATTTGATACATGTCAAGCGTTCTTGTTATCAGCTATTTCTTCTTTTGGTGTCTACTAAATGGTGAAAATTGACAGCCAAACTGCAACAAAGTGCAGGAATATATTGAAACAGAAATTGAAACTGAAAATCCACTAGGATTGCAAAATAATAATTCAGAAAAAAAACAAGCATGCATTTAAGCATTAAACTTCCAGCTCTTCTGAAAAAAATCAACCATTTGATAGCTTACTAATAGACATGCCACTTGTATAAAAAAAGGTTATAGAAGAAAAAGTAATGAAAAGTGTATGAAAAATGAAAATGTAATCTAATTATAATCAGCACGCATCTCAGATGTCAGCAAATCCTCTTAAATCCACATGATTTACTAAGGTCTTGGAAAGTCTCTCAAAATGACCAGTTCTCAACAACGGGTATGTTACTGTCAAATATTTGTGCTTTGAGAAACATAATATAAAGTTTCTGAATTTAGCCTTAGATTAATGAAAAGAAAATATAAGCATTTTGGAGAAATTTTGAATAAGACATTAGGGTACTAGTTACTCTGCAGCATGCAAAATGTCAAGGCTACTTGCTGTCTAGAGGCTGACTCGATACTGGAGGTTGCTGCCCCTACAGAGATGGAAGCACATGGGAGCTGTTATGACACAAGGACCCCTGTGTAACAACTGGCAACCTGGGCAAAACTGACTATCATAAAGGACAGCAGGCTCCAGTGAGAGATCCAAGTATTACAAATTAGCTCTGCCACAGGAACTCCAAAATAAGTATATATAGAAGACAACAGTCTTCTATACAAAGTTTCCAAGTTTTGGAATCCATCAGGAAGGTTAAAATTGTCTATATTTATTTTAAAGGACCACAAAAGTATATGTATTTAAAGAGCAATCAGAAACAGGGTGTGCCATTTCTGTAATATCAGACTTTGAATTTTCAGATACTGCTTGGAAAGGTCTGAGAAACCTCAGCACTAGCAAAATCTCTATGGAGGAAATTCTCAGTTTACTAGACTTTGTTATAACCAAGGTAAAAGCACAGGCATTATTCTTACAGTAAGACAGACCTTTAACAGAGTATGACAAACACAAAAGAAGCTTAAAAATCTTACATCATGGCACAAGATCCTTTAGGCATACAAAAGTAAAAATGCATGTTTGGACTGGGGACTACTCTTACATTTTAAAAAATCAGTGAGGACTTTGTGATGCAGCAGAAAATAGAAGCAAATTATGGAAATAAAGCTCTCCGGAGTGAATACAAGTCTATGTATATAAGGATTCTGAAGAGAATGACTGGCACCTATTGGGTGTCATATTGGAATAATCATGAGGGAAGAGTGAATAACACTTATACTTGCTCTCTGGTAATGACTCAAGTCATGACTGGCATTATGTGCTGTTTAGGACTACTGATGCACTGACTGCTGGAGAAGCCTTTAGAAAAGAGTGTGTGGTCCTCTACACACAAATTCAGTAGTTTCCCAACTGTGCCCAATGCAGCTCCCTCTTCTAACGGGCTTAAAGTCCCTAGGAACCAGATACATACATACATGGCTGCGTTTCTGGCCAGCCCACAATTCCACCATTAAGTCCTGCAAGTCCACATCTCACAGCAAAATTTTCAAGCATGATTTCAAGATGATTTAAACTATAGGATAAAAAGGTACCATAGTCACATTCCCAGTTAAAACACTCATATATAAGTGAGCAGCAAAAAATCCCATTCACTAATTATATGATTCTCAGCTACAGCTGCCAGTGAATCACATGAGTCATGTAAATAAGACAAGGGAAGACAGTCATGAGAAAGAGGCAACTTCATTAGAACCTAAAGGAATACCCTCTCACACAAAAAAACCTCTTTCACTTTCCACACCCCCCCAGGTTTTTGATCAGATGTTTGTAATGAAAATGTAACTAACATAAGCTTGCACACTGTTAACATATAAAAATGCTTTCTTAGTCTGAAATCCAGCCCTGTTTCGCAGTACTGAATGAACTGTTACATCATACATAAAAGGGGGATCATTAAAAATAATAGAGCACAATATTTCCTTGGAATGTATTATTTCTTTTCAAAGAGAAAAGGCACTGTGTCATGGTTTGGGAATGGTACTCTTCAGTTCAGTGCCCCCATCAAGACCCTCCAAACCACACGCCTCTCTCTCTCTCTCTCTCTCTCTCTCACTCTTTTCCTTTCCCCTTCCTGCTGCAGGAGCATGGAGAGGAGGAGAGGAGGAGAAATGGAGGCACAAAAAGCAAACATCACAAGTTGAGGTAAAAACAGCTTATTGGAAACAGCAGTGAGACAAAATGAACAGTAATACTGTGGTTACAGTGGCAACAGTATTAACAGGGTACAAGAAAAAAAATGTTCACATGGAAAAAAACCCAAGGATAGACAATACCAGACAGTTCCTTCCATCAAGTTTTCTCAACTAGAAGGAAGCCCTTCTCCTGGGAAGAGACTCCCTTCCCCTCAAAATGAGAGGTAGTACAGCACAGTGAGGTGGTACAGACTGCAAAAATTAACCCTGTCCTGGCTGGAACCAGGACACTCCATTGGGTTGTTAAAGAGCACCATTCCCTGTATCCTTGCTTCTGAGAAACTGGGAAGTTAATAACATCTGAAGAAGTCCTTTTGCAGCACATACATTATTGTTGATCTTGTCAGCAGACAGAAGTGTATTTACAAAAGTAATTACTTGATCTACATACTATTCATCCATTCCCAGCTTCAACATTCAACCTAGGGAAAATGAGAATCAGTACAGCAGCTGTACAGAGCTAACCAATATTATTGAGACACCTCTTCTAAGTAGTAGCAAGTTCAAAACACAGCAAGTGATACTTGAATGCATATGGTTTGTTGCATTTACAGTGGAAGCAGCAGGTAAGGATAATTTGCAATGGAAGCAGCAGGCAAAGATAATGAGGAGCTGGAAACATAGCATATGCTCTTGATGGCAAGAACCTGAATGCCTGTCAGTATTAAAACCAATATGACAAATTTTTAAAAATCCACTTAATGGCTAAAATCACAGCATTTTGATGACTCATACAAAGACATTTGTGCAAACATTCTTTTTCTATTTTACTGCCTCAATAACAATAGCTAAGAATATCTCATGACTAGTGATAACCTGAGTCCAGAACATTAATTCATATAATGCTCTGACGTCCCAAAACTTCTATGGAGCCCATTTAGAAATACAAAAAGGAAAAACCTTTCCAGAAGGTGTGTAAGGTAGACAAAGACTGATAAAAAACTGGCAGAAAACATCTCTACACATGCTTTGTTCATACCTGCAGTTGCACAGAATCCCATACAGCACACTCAGTTCTCGTACCTGAACTTTTGTACAAGCTCTCATCTGATGCTTATTCTAGCTGTAGTTTGCATGAATGCAACTAATTGAACATTGCTGATGAAACCTAATTAATAGTTTTTCAGTCTCTAATACTGAATGGCAGAATTTAGCTGGAGTCTGAAGTTTCAAAAAATTGCCGGAAACAACATCAAGCATATTACTTCTACTTATTATTATAATTCCTTCCATTATGGCTGAGTTAAAAAAAACCTGTTCAGTGTTCAAAACAGGTGCTTTCTACCAACATTACAGTTTTTATGCTGTTCTACAGAAATGTACAGAATTTCTTTTGTATGTAACAAAACAGAGTATTTGTTTCTGGGACACTAGGGCCCAGTTTGATAAGGTGGGTTTGATAGGCTAACTCTCTAGACTTCCCTAGGAAGTAATATGGCAAAATATTTGTAATATGCCTTAGAGAAGACTAAAATCACCATGAATAGTTCTCTAGGTAATCAAGGAAAAATGGCATTAAGTCCATCATCATGAAGCCAAATTAATTCAAAACTTAGAGAGAAGGTAAAAAAACCCCAATCCTACCAGTGCTAACTTCAAAAAGGCACATTATTCAAAAAAAAAAAAAAAACAACAAACCTGTCACTAAGACATTTTCAATATTTTATTAAGATAACACTTTCTTAAGAGACAGCAATCCAAAGGATAATCACTTTCTTTAGCCCCAACAGTTTCTATCAATGTTATCCATAAAGAACATCAAATAGAAATACAAAGACTATTATTTCAGTAATATCGTAAGAAGTTTATCAGCAACTTCGCTCCAGGATTCACAACTAAACAGAAAATACACATTCTTTAAAAATACACTTTTCATTTTCATAAAACTGAACCTATAAAGGAATCAAGCTACCACAAATGATTTGTAGCTTGTTGCATATTTACTAACAGTAATTTATATATTATAATATGATTTGTGTGGTAGACAAAGTGGTTTCTTCACTTGTCTGAAACAAATGTTGGCGGAAATTTCTATCCTAGACTATTTTCTTGACTTCCAGAACTAGCAATTTAGAAAAACACAATGAATGAAAAGAAAAAAATACTTGGCTGATGGAGAAAATAATGATTTCTACACAAATATTCCCAGAACCAGGCACTTGGACCACAATGTTTATTTTAATTGCTCCAGTGAGTGAGGAGAAAAACAACTAATTTTTTTCCTGTGATATTTCAAGGCTTTTACTATTTTTATTAGTATTACACACACAGTTAGGGGCCTACTGATATTACTGCTGCACTGATGAACTTTTTGCATACAATGCATGGTAGAGAAAATATGCAAATCTCAGCCAAAGACACAGAGTAGAGATCACATCCCTAAATTCATTGAGTACTTAAGATAACAAGCTGATTCTATAATGTTTTAAGGTTCCAGATTAGAATCATCATTGCACGTGATATTTTCTTTCTGCTATTTCACATACAAGATTTAATATTTTTACCATCAAAAACACTGTTAAGTTCAAACTTTGTTGTCTTTGCACAAGACAACTGCGCTTCTTATAAATTCATCTTGTTTCTTTTCACTGATTCTAAAGAAAACACAGAACCATGAGTTCAGACTTCCACAGATAGCTCTCAGACAGTAAGTTAAAAAAACAATCCTTACAAACTCTTAAGACTAAGGGAAAAAACATCTTACAGTACTACTGATTTCTAGCCCATATACATGCAGTTCTCCAGTTTCATATTTTTACATGCTATTTGGTTGAAAAATTCCCAGTCGAGTGTTTAATTAATTAATTGCCTTCTTACCTGCTTAGCATTTTTATCAGCTAGCATAACAAAAATTTTCTGTCACATGAGAGCTTCATCTATCCTGAGAGGTCTAAGTTTGAAAGGACACCTTGCACACTCCCCACACCTGTTACCACTGCACAGCAGCCAAGATCAGCTACAGCCTCTTAGCTGGGATGCTCAGCACTACTGATGGCAGTGATCACCTGTGACTCTACAATCTTAAGTTTAGCACAATTTTTAGAGCATTTAATTTTCATTCAGTTTTCCTCCTAAGTCATGAGTATCATTACATAAAGGCATTATTGCAAATGCATAGCATATTGTTTTGATATTAATGATATTTTCTGTTACAATAATTTTCTGGTGTTGACAGAGGAAAGAAAGGAAAGGCCACATGTCACTTGTGTGGCACTTTGCCAGCTGCATCCCAGGAAACCTAAACCCAATTCTCAATTTAGCACACATACTCACTAAGGAAGGCAACTGGGATGTTCTTCACCCAGCAATCCCACTTATACATGCAAAAACAAAGACACAAAGGGTTGCAATGACAAAAGTCAAGATCAGCTTCTATACTGACACGTCCCTTACGTGGAAAGGGCCAAGAAATGCAGCACTTGATTCTCTAGAAGGTTAAGCACTTCTGCTTTACTACAACCAATTAAAAATGAATAGCCATAAAAGTGCAGATACTACTGTAGGGTAATAAACTAGACTTTATCAGTGACAGTGGTGCACATTACAAACTTCAAACTCATTCCTTGTTCTAATCCATCAGAAACTTCCTGGCTTTAACAGGCTATAAACAGCAGAAGCTTTGAAGTCCGAGGATTAGGATCACTAATAGACAGACTGAATGAGAGACTGGCTGAAGAGCCAAGTGGAATGCCCTGCATGGATCTGGAATAAAACAAGTTCATTTAATCAAACTGACCTCTCTCTAGCCATAGGCCAAGAGATTACAATGGTTGTAACAGCAGTAAAGGGACAAGGGACACTAAAAACAGTTATTCGCTTCAATGCAATGCTTAGGCTAATGCAAGGACAAACCTGCTTATGCTTTCAACTGTGCTCTCAAGTCCACAGTTTTAAGCTCTACAGATAGGGGGATTTTAAAACTAGTTTATGACTTAGCAGTAGTAGAGGCAGAAAAAAAATTAAACACACTTTGGCTTTCAATTTTAATAAAATGATTGAAAATAAAAGGTTATTGTAATGATCTATTTACTTAAATTCTCCTGTATCTCAGAGTCACTTGAAGGAAATGTGGAAACAATTCATTTGGGTCAAATCCACCCACACTCAGTGATCACATAACTACATATATCACTAAACCTCTCTGCTCTTAGAAAATAACTGCTTACTGCAAAAATTCCCATTGTTATCAATTTACACACAACAATTTTTACTTTAAAGGGCTGCAAAACATTTAAAATATGACTGAACTTGAGGTATTTAGCCCAGAAGTAATAAAGAACAGTTTTAAGGTAAACAATAAAGCTACTCTGCTTTAAACTGAAGCAAGCTGCCAAAAGAGCAAATGACCCAAGTGAATGGTAGCAATAAATTGGTTCTGAGAAGCTCTTAGGAGATGGTAAATTAAGACAAGTGGTCAGAGATAAATTTCTACATTGCATCTTGCTGTTATGCAGAATAACTAACCTTGAAGAGTAGAACACAGCAGCAGTTGAAGCCTCTGGAAAGAGAATTATAAAGTGAGGAGTCCTAACACCACACTTCATTCACTACACAAGACAGAAGAATCCACAACACAGCATTTTTTTTGAACATGCATTCCTAGAAGGCAAAATTTCTTGTCCCACAAAATCACCACGTTTTCAGATGAGAATGACAGATCCATATGTACATGAGAACCAGGCTCATATACGGCTACTATAGCTGCAGTATTTAATCCAGAATGAGAAGAGGCTTTAATTGCCTGGCATAATGCTCAGGATTTTAATACTGGTGTTCAGAACTTGAAGGAAGTCCCTAGGGAACAGTAAGCACAGGAATAAAATGAGCAGCATTGGAGAGTCTGTCTAGCACTGGAGAGGATTACCAAAGGCCAAGCCTAGCTAGCTTCCCTTACATGGGGAAAGACTCCCATTTATTCCATGGTGATTTCATAATGGAATTCACTAATGTCAGGACCTGTGTTTTCAGCTGAGGACTGGGGAAAAGATTTGGAGCAGTACGGTCTCATCAGGCAGGCAGCCTGGGGATGGGAAAAAAGGGAGCTGGTTGGACACAGAGCAGCACATGGAGTGTACAATGACACTGCATGGAAGGAGTCAAAAATACATGAGATAAGGATCTTGGGTTTGAAAATGTAGGCAGCAAGCTGTGAGGACTGGACAATCTGAGACTGAGGTCCTGGCACAAGGGGACACAGTACAGCAGTATTCCAGGCTGGCAAAGCACACCTCAGCTACTGAAAATAAAATAAGAGATCTACAGAACTGAATTCACACTGGAGTATTTAATACACCTTTGAAACTAAACCTTGTTCCAAAAATTTACATATATAAATAACTTGGGAAAATGCCTGTAAATGAGTCCTCATTTTAAAATAACCACAAATTAAAAACAATTTAAAAACCATGCAGATGACACCAGATTCACTCACATACTACAAAGAGCAGCACAGTATACCTTATGTGTTGGAAAGAGAAATATTTTAAAAGATTTGTATTATGGCACTCATGTATTGTCTTACTGGGTAAGCATTAGCATTTTCACAAGATATTCTAGTGGTGTGGAAACTCCATTTTGGACACCTGAAATGTCCCAACTTTTCATTTCATCAATCAATCAATCAAAATATTCACTTATTTTCTAGCTCTAAACATTGAAACTACTTTGCTGCTTTGAACCACCATTGCTCTAGAAACAGTCCAGTAGCAGCAGTATATATACTGTGATGAAAGTCTGTCTACAAAGAAATAAAAGCAAATATTGACAGAAAAAAACTAGGCCTCTTCTTACTACTCCCTTCAAAAATGTTAAAGACACAAATGTTTCTGTAATATTGTATTCATAACTTTTGATTCAGAAGTTACCAGCACAACCATTGGTATGCTTTCTTTCTTGTTATCTACTTTGACTTCTCTTATTTCACTTTCAAACACTTTGTCACAAAAAATCCAAACCAATTATTTTGAAAGAACCATTAAATACTTCTTGAATATAAATGATGTACAAGAGAGGTCATTCTGTAACAGGTGTCCATAGACATGCTATGCCCAGTTTCACCTTCCTCCACCACCCCTCCCATGGGTTTTTACCTTCTGGTGGATTCTTATTCTGGTTGTTCCAGACTACCAACAATTTGGATAGACTAGGCACTTTAGACACCTCCGTGATAACCCGGAAAAGGCTCTCCACTCGGTCATAGGTCAGAACTACAGCTGTGAAACCTT
Organism: Cinclus cinclus; assembly: GCF_963662255.1. Lineage (NCBI taxonomy): Eukaryota > Metazoa > Chordata > Aves > Passeriformes > Cinclidae > Cinclus > Cinclus cinclus. The sequence continues at coordinate 22,303,738 of NC_085051.1, read as the reverse complement.
GGGACTGAGGTGGGATCAGGGGAAGGAAGAGTGGGTTGCTCACACTGCTCCATTTCTGTGAAGGAAAACAAGAAAACAGCAAGACAATTTGATTAAAGTGAATTATTGCAGAAGGGAGTAATTCATATAGCCAGGCCCTAACTGTCAGATTTGTAATTTGCTCTGGTCAGGCAGGCTGACCCTCCAATTCTGATTTCTCAATTTTTTTTTTTTCAATTTCTCAAAACCTTTATTCCAATCTCTTTCTTATTTCAATTTTCATTTTTGTCTACCTGCAATGTTGCAACCAAATAGGGGTTAAGGTGAAAACTAAAGTGGAAGAGGCAGATAGATTTGTGGAGAAAGAAAACTAAGGTGAATTGAGTGAGCCCAGCTAGCATGGTTCAATTCTTGTTTACTAATAATTATTTTAAGACACTTATATTTATAGTCAGGACCCAATAAACAGAGACAAACTTAATCAGCACTACAATTTCAGGGTGGAAAAGTGTTAATGACAACAAAATCAAAGGAACAAACCTGTAAACTTGGCATGAAATATGCACCCAAGCAAAAAGGGAAAAATCAGATATGAAGAGGAGCAACATACTAGCTTCCACTAAGTTTGTTCAATGGTGGAAAAAACCCACCTGTTACATAAAAAAAAATTAGAAATACATGAGGTTCAAAGATAAATTTCAGAGTTATCTGCTCCTTGTGAATTTTAACTAGGGCATCCCTTTTAAGAGTTTAAAGGTCTTACTTCAATACACAGCATAGGGAAGTCAGCCCAGACGGCAAAAGACAAGACAGACAAGTAAATTCCCACTGAATGTGCCAACCCCCTTTGGAGCTGACAACATGGGGGAGGAAGCAGTGAAGGGACCAATTTAGTCTCAAATTTTCCATTCCAACTGGCGTTCCAAGCAGGGGTCGGACAGAGAAGCAAAGGGAAAAATCAAACCCTTTGGGACAAGGTGAAAAGGGGAGTTGGAAAAGCAGAAATTGAGTGATGCTGTTTTGCAAGGAAGTTTTGAATCCTAGCCTGTAAAAACTATGAATACTTGTAAGAGGTTAGCAACCGCCAGCAGCTTACAGGAATACTGTGAAATTCTCCAGCTAAATTCATACCATAAACCTGCTTTTGTATCAGGAGTAAAGCAAGTTTTACAGACTCAGAGTTACGAGGTATTTTTGTAGGAAGGTATATTTGTAGGAAGCAAACTTTGAAATTTTCTGTTTCCCTGTTTAGTCTTTGGTTAACTTTACACACCCAACAATCACCTTCCTCGAGTTTAATGGTTAGACACCCCTAACTAGAATGACTTCAAGGATTAGGAGAATAAAGAGCCTATTTACTGAAAAACATCATAACATTTTGATAAAGGAGGAAAGAAATTATTATCTGAATATGATTTCCTTCTATGAACAAATCAAAACTGAAGAGGGGATAAATATGTGAGGCGGAAAAGTTTAGTACAGCATTGGCACACTCTTTTGTCCAGGATGGTCTAAGAGTATGTTCCAGGCAAGGACCTGTCAGTGGGAGTAATACATTTTAGTAGACTTCCTGAAATAGTTGGAAAGACAGACTGACCTTCAGCTACACACATTTTATCAGGTCTGCTAAAAGCAGCATTCATCTTAAACTGTTTGTGAGGATCCTAATGGAAAAAGCCAAGTTCTAGTCTTTACCCAAAAGGAATAACAGGATAATGTAGAAACAGTAATGGTACAATATGGAATTTTGGTTCATGAAAGGGACATGGCTACCTGTAAAAGCACACTCAGTAATTCAGAAAATATACATCCATTACTTCAGCAACTGATATGTGCAGAGAAAAATCTGCTTTCAGATTACTGTATTTTCTAAAATTAAAATTTTTGTACATACTTTGCCAGTTGTTCAAGATGACTAGTGGCAAATGGGGACAGCCCTCTGATTTTGCTGCAGCTTCAATAATTCCTACAGCAAATCACAATCTAAATGTTACCAGAACATAATCCACCTCATTAAAGCTTTACTACAGATTTGTTTTCACACAACCCCCATCCCAAGACGGCTATTATCCAAATGACCCTGGTAATGTCAAGCAGCTTCTTAACACAACTCTCAGAAACCTCTTTTCATTAATACTTGAAACAGAGGTTTAAAACAGAGGTTTCATAATCAGAGTGCCAAGAAAATACTATGCTTCTATACAAGAAGAAATAACTGCTACAGCTATCTGCAGACAATGTTCTATTTATTACTTACAGGTGAGAACTGCTACCTAAATTAACGGCTCCCATTTGAAGTTTTTCTAGAAATGTTTTCTCTCTGTCCACAGCACTTCCTAACAAATTGCTTGCTATAATATCTTTTGAGAAGGATTATTCCTTTTCCACAATCTAAGACTATTTTAGGTACTTACAGAAAGAACTATATCATGCATATGTGTGCAAGCACATGCATATGTACCTAAAATGGTCACGAATTTCTCTTATAAACCTACATTTAAGGTACATTCTTTACATCCCAACTTCTACTACTTTCAGAAAGGCATGAAAATCTTCCCCTGCTGGCCACAACTTAGAAAAAATAACACAACTTTTAAGGAGGTTTTACTTCTGCACTTACTAAAGGATGATGGAAGGAGGGAAAACCCTGTAGACACACACTAATGGATGGGAGAACCATGCCTCTTGTTTGAGAAAAACATTTCAAAAAGGCAATTAAGCATCTCTCAAGTGCCATTAAGAGCCAACCCCCTGCTGCCTGCCTGAAGAGTGTGTCTACAGTCTGAGACCTATTGACCCCACTTTCTGCAGGAAATCAGGCAAATTCAAGCCTCCATAATTTGCTAAAGTCTTCCAGATTTCTGCTTGGGAAAAGCAAACCATACAGGCAATTAATACAACAGCAACCTAATTAAATCTCCATTATGGCAGCAAAGCATGAAATGGCTAATGACATAGGGATGGGTTCTCCCAGTCACTGCTCAAGCAACCAAGAGATGAAGGCACATTTGCTCCATTCCCATCTTTATTAACATTCTTGATGGAAATTCACAGGAACTTTCACTCTCAGAGAAGAGAGCAAACAGCAACAGTAGATTGATCATCCATCACTTTTCTTTGACAAAGTGCTGACACACAGCTACGGATAAGACAACCCTTCACTATCACACTTCCCAGCTAATATCATTAGAAGGGCCAGGATAATTAATCCAAGATTAATAGGTTACTTGCTGTGAATCATTTTTATGGGCAAAAAGGATCAAATTGAAATGCTAGTTTCCTAAAAGTAATTTCATGTCCCTTAAGTCTTGCAGTCTCAGTTGTCTGACCACTGTTTACAATTCATATGAAAATCCAAAGCACTGCAATGTGTGTGACAGTGAGAACTTGGGAATAGCCTGAAGCTGGAAGAGAAGTCAGGAAATGTTATGTATAAGGATCCAGACTGCTGCAGCTGTCCTGTGCATGCTTACTACAAGTGTGCATCAGTAACAATGCCTTAGAAACAAGGCACCTTCCTTTACTATAGTTCAATCAAATATTGTCCTCCTTCTTGAAAAACATCCTGATTCTACTTTAGGAAAAATAAGTACATTAAGGATGATATATCAAGGGAACCAAATCCTCATGATGTGGGAGGCTTCAGGCTGGACTTGAAAGTAGAGACTTTAGGTACAACTTAGCAGGGAAGTTTATAACAGACCTTTCTTAGCAGGGTACAGAAAGGAGATAGGTGGGAGCTTCACCACATCAATGAACACAACTGGACTGCGAACTGGACAATCTTAATATTTAAATTCTATGGAGCCTCTAAAGATACTGGTAAAGCATCAGAGCTAACAAAGACTTGGTCCTGTCCCAAAACTTCTTAACTGGTTCTTCACCGTTGAAAAAGCCTTGAAGAAAGGTACAGTAGGCACATCAGAAACTACATCATAGAATGGCCTCTAGGAAAACAAGGCTGTGTAAGATGTTCCACACTAAAGAAGAATTAAGAACTTCCCAGCTATCATTTAGTGGGAAAACTCAGCAACAGCACTAAAGAAGAATACAATTTCACTGCTCCCATGAACAAGACAGTGAGCTTTCTCACCCGTGTATTTTATTTCCAACAGCTAGCCTGCTTGTTGTAAACCACCTAATAGTGAAACCACATAGTCTGAACAGCAATGCATTGTCTTTTAAAAGCACAGTGCTAAGGACAGCAGCGTGTTGAACTTAGTAGCTGAGCAGTCCTACACATCAAGAAAAACAGAGATATATCCCTTGCCACTGTGGTTAAGGCTTTTTCAGCAGGATGGTTCTTAAAATCAATCTAACCTCAATATGGTTTCAATTATGAATTACCAGACCAAAAAAAGCCTTGATTTATTCTATTTTTCTACAATTATTTATGGTAAGTTTCTATTCAATACTTTGAGAAAGTATTTCATCATGCTTCCCATACTCAAGTGGTCACAGGGCAAATCCAAAGAAATTAACCCTCCTTACTTGTCCAGAGACAACCAAAGCGCTTACACCAAATAAAATTACAAATGAAGTTGCAATGGCTGTCATTTTGTGTTTTAATGAAGATCATAAACCCTCCTCACAAAAAAAAATTAGCCACAAGACCTACAGGAACTTCTATCTACTGTAGAATAATCCACTGTGTAAGAAAAGTATCCTAACCTCTGGGCAGGTAAATTAAAGAACCAACTGTTAATTCATGTTTCACACTCACATAAAAATAACAATGTTTACATCTGAATACATGTGGGATATTCAACCAGTCCATAATACCAACAGAAAAAAAGAAATCAATAAACGGAGATTTATTTAATATAAAAAAAGAATAATAATAAATAAAGCAAGATTTGATCCAGCTGATTGAAACCATCACACAAGAAGCAGGAAAGTACAGCAGAAAAAGAAATCTAATATTGTTCAATAGAAAAAATACCAGATATGCACTGCCCAGAAAAAATCTAGCTTATTCTCATTTACAGGCAGATAAAAAAATGTATGCTAATATTTTCTTAATGCTTTGGAGTTGACAAATGGTGCTAGAAGGGAAGTACAGTTATAACAGTAGCATTTTCTGTAGACTGAGGACTATAAAATACTAGTCAAAGAGGTTGGGAATAGTTTAATTTTTTAACAAGTGTTAAGTGCCTAGTAACTGGTAGGACCCACAAATGATATAAATGAACATCCTACTTAGGCTTTCTAACATAGCATCCTCCTATGCTAAATGAATGGCATTCTGGGCACTAAGAAAATTCTGCTATTTTAGTTTACACCAAATGATGGTGCTGTTTTCTGCCTCACTGGAAGAAATGAAATCTGGTATGTTTATTGTTCACATACTGATATTCTCAAGTGATTATTAAACTCTGGTCTGTATCATTCAAGGTCAGAGCGCAAAAGCAGCCTCTGACAAAAAAAAAAAAAATGTTTCATAGGTCTACATTATAAACAGGCTTGAAAGAATTCCAACAAAAGCAGTTGAAGAATTCTGAAAAAAATCTCTCTTACTCATTTTTCAGAAACCCATATATATTAGTGAGGTACAAGGCAAAGAGGAGAATTTAAGCAATCTACAACGAAACATAAGTGAGGAAGTAATTTACCTCTATTAGAGCATAACAAAGTACTTAATTGAAAATAACAGATCACATCTCGAGCCCAAGTCATTAGTTCTAATCCAGTCCAAACTGGTAACCATCAAAATGCACACCGTGGAATCAGTCATTTTCTGGTTTACTTGGATGTAACTGATTGCCTCCGCCTAATGGATAATGGTTGAGCCAAAAAATACAGAAGACATTAAACTCTCATGCTTGCAACTAAAGACTGTCTGAGACATAAAGGGCTAGAGTAGTCCAGCAATGAATTTCAGGCCCCAAAAGTATAATTTGCTTCTCTTCATTAAAAGGAGGAAATATGTCATAGTGCATTTTTATTCAAAGTATTACTCCATAACATATTAGCATGTTATATGCTACTAGTCTCCCATTTCCTCAACTGGACAGTGAATAAGTAGAAAAATAATCTACTTTATAACTTCTTTTTTTGCTTGAGAAAGGCCAACAGTCTTCAGTCAGCCCATAAAAACACATAAAACTGCTTGGATCACTTCCTCTGTGCAATGTACTAAGTATGGAATTAACTGTATATACATTTATCTTCTGCATACCCTATACTCCCTCCTGGAAAAGCACCCTCCTCTACCACTGCTGGATCGACACTCTGGTGAAGATACTCAGGCAACAGTCTTACAAATATTTTGAGCCAATATAAGTCAAACTAATGCCAAGAAAAGCAGCCCTCAAGCCACCCAGTCCCTCCTTTGCACATACCCCCACTCTTTCTTTTTTCTCTTGCCTGGTAAGTTTTATATAAGAAATATTATTTTGGCTAATTCATCACAACTGAAATAGAAATATAAAAAAAAGGTTGTACATGAAAGAGGAACGTGTTACCCAGCTGTAGAAGAGTGCAGGACTACTTCTTTGGGAAGCAGTACCTACTATAGTGGTTTAAAATGTTTGGGAAATTACAAACTCAGCACAGGATGGGCTGATGTTTCTTTGTGTTGAATCTTGAGAAATATCTCAGGAACAGGAATAAACCTTATCCATGTGCAGATCTAGCCATGAGTATGCCTCACAAATTTTAAGTGAGTATCATTTTCATGCTGACTGTACAAAGCAACAGCCATCCCCTCAAATGGGGGACACAAAAGTCAATGCAATCAATGTAATTTCACAGTAAAAACAATGTAATCATTATTATGCTTGCAGAAGTGTCTTAATTACTATTTCAAAGCATCCAAGCTCAAAGAAAAGCAAAGACAAGGCTATCAATCCTACTTTGCAATTGACATCAAACTTGGAGCAGCCTTTTGAGAAATATGCAGCTCTCTCAGCTTTTTCCTCATATGTGCTGCTGTTACAAACTAAATTGAATGTTTGAGACTTCTAAAAATCTCTTTTATCTAGCATACTTACATGCTGCCATCTTCTAAGTGTTTGCTAACTCAGAAGCTATTCTACTATACTACAGTCAAAATACTAAACAGCAGAACTATAGAAAAATACAGAAAATAGACTGAAATCAGACGATGAATAATTCTAAAAGCAAACAGATGAAGCAACAATACTTCAACGAAATGCAAAGTATAATGTGCACCTTGGAGAGTTATGAGCCATTTTAATTTTCAAAGTAGAAATAATGGTTATACTGCTTTGTCTAACACCTGAAGCAGTTGTAACAACTGAGCAGCAAAATAATTAGTAACCAGGACATTCTACCAAACTTTTTCAGTTACTTCTCAGGATTCTAGTGACTTACTAAGCAAAATTAACCCCTAAAAGCACACATAACCCCCACCCCCCACCTTAAGCCAAGGAGGCAGGCAGGTAAGCAACCATAGCCAAGAGATCCTTCTAAGTATCCTTCTCTGCATAATGATCTTACACAGCAAACTCTTCTTTCTGTTAGATAGGTGAATTTGTGCTAGTAAATAAATTCACAAATCCCTTAAAGCTGGCATTTTCTGGTATAGATATTTCATAGGCAAATCTGAGCTCTCGTTTTCAAAACCTCACTGTTCAGTGCTTGGGGATCTGAGGTCTATGAACAGCCCTGTCCTGATTAAAGTAATTTCTGGCTAATTTCAGTAAGCCCTTAAAACAGTGGTTGCACCTCTGCACCTCTTGTTAACATGCCTACAGCTTCTACGTACTCTTTCTGCATCTTTGTGCTCCTATTGAAACCATGTAACAAAAGCATACAGAAGAGCATTGCACTTAATCCCCACCGACCACAACACCACATGGAACAACAAACAGAGCTAAAGGAACTGGCTGCTGAGTTGGCTGAGTTTGAAGGCAGAATATACATGGCAAATTCTGGAGGTTAGTTCTGGCCAGTAACATAAGAATTTATGACAATTGCTCACACTTTCCACTGTGGTATTAATGTTAACTCACAGGTGCTTATTTTAACAATTAGCTATACCCCAGCCCTGAGACTGACCTGAAATAATTTTCTTTAAAAGCTTCAGTTGTGGAGTTAATTTAGAGAAGAATATAGCAATTTCCTTGTAAACAAAAAGGACATTAGTTACTTTGCCTTCCTATAAAAGTTAGAGGATAGAGTTGTCATTTTCTGCTACTTCAAGTGTACATCTGTAAGTCCTTTCAACTATGTTTCATCCAAGCTGATGAGAAATTGTAATAGTGCTCTATGAGTGGATATTAGGCAGGAGCTAGATGAGACACAAGCTCAAGCAGATTATTACTGCCATACAAGCTGACAATTTTGAAACTCTGACTGGAGCATTTATTTAAAAAAAAAAAAAAAAGTATAGGAGAGAATCCAGGAGATGTTTTTAGGGTCCCTTAAAAGAATGAGTAATCCTTAAAGCATTTTCTTCATTTCACTAAGTGTGTTTAAAGCTGCTTGGTTCTGCTACCATAACTGTAAAGGTGTTAAGATATTCTGATTCCCTTCTTGTGGAGTACACACTTGTGCAGATTAATTTCTTCCTTAAATACTGACCAGGGGCATATTTCCTCTCCAAGAAACAACAACAGGAGATTATTAATGCCTTTGGCTAGGCAATGGAAACACAACTTCTGAAGCACAGCAATAAGCTTCTAACTCTTCATCAGCAACTGTTCACACTCGGCCAGTCTGAAGAGTTTAAAGCAAAATACACTTTACTCCCTACCCAGTACTCCTACCCAGCTTTCTTTCTCTAAACTATCATAAAGCAAGACAGTTAACAAGTTTGGTTTTATTAGTAAAACCAAACTATTTTTTATATTTTGACACAGGGAAAATTAACTGATTATGAGTGAAAATCATCTACAGGCTTTTATATAGTAAAAAAATCAGAACCAGCTGCTTGGTGCAGAAGGTTAATTAATACTGCACTGTTTTTTCTTAACAGAAGCAAGTTCAACCAGTGAAACTTCGAACTAAATCAAAAACAGGCAAAAAAAAGAAATGTAAAACTTTGATCATCAGTTTCTGTACAAGAGAAATTGTTAAGAAATAACATGGAGAAAATTGTAGGTATAAGAATAATAAGCTATTTCAACAGAAATATATGAAAGATCCCTAGAGGTTTTTTGACATCTTCAGCATTTCCACTATTTTCTCTGCAGTCATACAGACTGTGTCCAAGTATATACAGTGCTTCAAACTTTCCCTGAATTAAACAGATATAAAAGTGTATGTGTGTGTGTGTGCGTGTGTGTGTGTGTGTGTGCATCAAGGAAAAAAAAATAAATAAAACTATAAACAAGGTAGCAATTTAATGTGTGCAATAGCAAAAGTTAAAAGTTCTCATCTTAGTACCAGGACATAAAAGAACTGCTAGTTATTTTGCCAGTGGTCATAAAATATATTAGCTTCATCTGTGCAAGTTAGTAACACAACACATATGCACACAAACACAGACACAAAATTCTTACCAAGTTTCATAGCACATACCTTTAATACAAGAAAAAACAAACAAACAAACAAAAAAAACCCAACAAAAACGCTATTTGTTTTACAAGTAAATCACACAAATTTACTTACCACAGCTGGAGGATCATTCCATTCTTCATAAGAAATGGCAGCATAAGGGTAAATTCTGTCATTGATAATCTGAAGAGTAGCAAGAGCAATTGCTTTCATCGATCGAAAATACGCTTCCCAGAACCACCTTGCCTGTAAAGAGAATAAAAACCACTTTCATATTGCACAGATCCAGTGCTTAATAATCAATATTGGTTTGCCATGCACAATCTGTTCCATGCAGTCTACAAGTCATGTGGAAATTAAATTAGGAGGCATGTTTATTGTAGATAGAATATTTCCATAAAGCCCGAAGGCTTTAAACTCAACTCCACCCCTTAAAAGGGCTCATAGCCAATAAAAAGAAGCAGCAGCAGCAATATTTTGCAAGTGATTAAACAATGAAAATATTTGAAGGAATCAAGTATTTTCACACTTTTATCATATGTTTTCCTCCTCAAAAAGGTCAAAAACAGTTTGACCATAAAACAAATTAAATTACTATTAAAACAAAATAAATACTGTTATACTCCGCTTTTTCTAAGGCAAAGGAATCCATAGTGCAGTTAAATATGCAAATAAAAGTATTCTGTCTGAAAGGCAGAACTTAGAAGTCACTTTTAACATCAATATTAGAACACTTGATCAGATAGAGAATTTCAGTAGTCATGAACTCTACCAGACCAATAACTTCCAAAGTCTTCCAGGAAACCTATTATTATTTATACAAGTAAATTATTATGATTTTCACATAAAAGTACATGTACAGGGCAATTTATTACAATTATTACTCTAGGCTAATTTCTAGCACAGTGTAGAACTGCTGAAATGAAGCATGAGATTGTTATACACGGGTGCTCTGAATTTCACAGACAACTTAATCTAAAACTAAAGTTCTGTACAAGTTTTCATCTTGTCCCAGTTTCTGTGTAAGAGAGAAATGATAGAAGAAAAGCAGGGGTTTGGAAATGAAAATGCTGACTTATCTGACTCTCTGTTAAGAGATATAAAAGTACTTTTTCAATCCCTAGAATTATCAAATGGTCCTGTAGGTCCCCATCCAACCCAGAAGGAAATATGCTTAACCAAACCATGTAGTCCAAGAATTCTGGCCCAAAAGATACAATATTTTTCAATCTTAGTTTTCTTCAGGAAACTGGAACACCTTGAACTCTCCAAAAATTAATTTCACTTGCAAACTCCCTTTGGTTAATTGCAACTATAAGAATATGTGTTTGCACCCAGGAGGTAGAACAATTAAAACAGATGCATTTTTTCATTAATTGGAACCTTTAGAAGCTTTCAGAGGACACAGATGAGGACAATACACAAATTTGGGCAAGTGCTATTTTACTCTTGCTAGAGAATTCTGAAATAGCAAAAAGGCTCTACAGACAAATCAGTTTTAATAACATACTATGAAAATATTAAGTAATATTATTTACTGTATTTTATTATTGAAGGAATACCAAGTTTCTGGAGGTACAGATCTTAGGATGAACCAAAAATAACCCTGGTTTATCTATTTTTAACCAATGCCAACAGATCTCTCTGCAGGTCAGTACTTTAAAACAGAAGACACACAGTGATTCCTGCATATACACTTCCTTTTGGATATTCCTAGACTAAGTAACAGTATAGAGGAAAGATTATAAGCACAAACTTGCATATACACATGCTCCTAGTACCCTGTACTTTACTCCATGTGTAAGCTATGGGGTTTAGACCTACAGACTTGTTGCTGAACCACCAGCCCTGAAATTCCACTCTGAATAAAAAAAAAAAAAAAATCTGTAAAACAGATTCTGCAGAATATTTCTGTAAATATTTAAGACAAAACAAAAAAAAAATATGCTACAATTTAGAAAGAAAACTAGGAGAGAGATTAGTGCTCTCTAAAGCACCACATTTACTGTGCAAACAGCCATAACTCTGATTATTTCAGGCTATTTCAAAATTTTACTAGAGAGTGATAGGTATGTCCAAAATGGCACTACTCTGGAGCTTGTCATCCAGAGAGAGTACAAAGCAACTTCAGTTTAGAATGGAATCACTTCCCTGTCCTTATTTCTCTTCCTGATGGGACTTAACAGCTGGATAACAGGCTGATTACAAAGAACACAGAACAAAATTACTACCACATTAAAATGTAAAAGCAGAAGAGTTATATAAATGGGTAAGAATATGTAAAAAGACACTAAATAAAGCAAACAACCTATGCTAAGCAAAAGCATTAGTATTTCTTTCTCCATGAAAGAAATCCCTCCCTACATCCCTTAAGAAAAATATATTCTCAAACAACAAACTATCTGAAAAGAAAACTAGAAGCAGATTAAGAATTAAAATGGACCAGAACAGCTAACTTCTCCATTCAAGTGTGCTAAATAAAAAGGATTCCAAATTTTATTTTCATGCTAGACAACAGTTTAAAACAATTGCTGTAAGCAGTACTAAGTGGGAAGGAGAAACTATTTAATGTAGCCTTTTAACAGATAACTTTATAAGCAATTAAGTAACTATTAATAGTGTGAAATACAGGATTATGTATTCCATTGTTATTAAATGACAGCATTCCTATAATGTTCTAAGATTGTTTATTAATAACATAGTATCTATTAATATCTAGTTTCATAAAAATCAAAATGGTTTACTTCCTTCAGCAAAACTAGAATGGATCTGATCTAGCTGCTCTTCACTTAAAGAATGCTTATAATGTCAGGGAAGATTACACCTTTGTACCAGAAGCAAATCTGGAGAAGAGGGCAGAGGGAATTTATGTTTTATAGACTAATATTTATGTAATTAATTTTTTGTAAAGAGCTATAAAATGTTCCCACAGTCGGTTGTAATATTTTTGGAGTTGTGTTTCTTTAAGGCAGAACTCAAAACCTTCTAAGGGGATTTGAAGTCCCCAAACAGATGTTTCAGGGTCTCATTACTTCCTCCCCACCTTGTTTGCTTTTATAAAGCAGAACTGATTAACATGGCTTGCTAGCGTCTGCTGCTCCACATGCTGAGTTACTAAATATTTTGGGAAAGTTTTCTATTGGGAAGATGTATGTTGATTCCACTTGAAATGTATTTTCTACTCAGTGAGGTTGAAAAGCTTATGTTGGAATGTAAGAAACAGAGGGGATATAAATTCCATGACACATTTGTGATACAGGAGAGAGTAACAACAATAAAAGAGAAGGATTTCTGTTCCAGACTCCTATGCCATCTTTCTTATCATTCTTACATAGCTTTATTGAGCTCTCTGTTTTCTCTTTTCCATATCTATGAATCCAGAAAACTCAGGAGTAACTTTAAGACACTAAGCAATGTTTTTAAGGTATGGTAATTGTAATACACTAATTAGAGCTACCTGAATGCCTTTCAGGATCTTGAAATAAACAATCTAAGTCCAGACCTTGGCTTTCACATAGCATTGATTATACACAGACTACAATTATTATAAAGTCAGACTTCTCCTTTCAACTTGAACTGAGATCAGCTTCTAGCACTCTAGAAGCCTGCTTGATGAGGTTTCAAGATTTTTCTAAGGAAACACACTGTGTAGACCACAGACTTGTAGAGAAAGCTAGCTTTGTATATACCTAAATATTGCTTGGGCCATGGGCAACCTAGGTGGTTAACAGAGATCAAACAAGTAGGACTGCCAAGACAACACAGATCAATGTACATTAACCTGTATGGCTTACAAGGAATTGAAAACAGAAAGAAGAAATAAAATTTCTCCTTCTGAATTTCTGGATAAATAGAAAATCTAGGATAGAGCCAAAAGGAAAGACAGAAAAGCATTACTTTCGGAAACAGTTTTACCAATGCTTTGAAGAGTCAAATCTACTGTATGATTTGACTGACAATGAGAAATACATTATATTATTGGGTTGGAATTGACTGGAAATTCTCATTACATAATAGATTGCCCATGAAATTAGTTCATCTGAATTCAATTTCTGCAATAAATTTAACAAAGCCATGACAACTTCATTATGGAAGCCAAAGACTGAAGGAATTGGAGACCAAATTCTCTCCTCTCGCCAAGCAGTGAATTCTGAAGACCAAGTTCACAAATGTGGGCATGCCAGTAAGTAGTTCTAAGTTGCTGCCCTTCCTTTCTTCCTTCCTCCTGCCCCACTTTCAACTGCTGCATCCTCATTAGATCAGCCATGAAAACCCATCACTTCCTGTAAAGGCCAAAATTTCTTATAAGGTAGTGTTATCAATTTATCTCCAGAAATACACACCTTGAGAAAGACTAGCAATATCTGTAAGACAGATGTTCCTTAAACCAAATAAGCAAGCATCCAACTCAAAAGTTCAATTCCACTTGTTTTCAGTTCCAGGATTTAGTTCAATCGAACTACAAAGAAACTAAACTGACAATATTCAGTACATACCAGCACAGGCAAGAGCTTGGGAAGAGAGCATTTGCACTTATATCCATACCAGACAATAGGCAGCAGCATGCAGCAACAAGGTAGCCTGCCCATAGAAAGTAACATTTATTTATGTAAGGTGTTATTTTCCTAAGAAATAAATACACTTGGGGGCCTAGCATCTCTTTATAAGCTCTTTACAAGCCAACATAGCATCAAGTTACAGAGTCCATGAATTTAATGTTTATAAGTTCTAGTGTTAATGCCATTAATGGTACTCTGGTGTAGAGTGCAAGACAGATCAATGCAAATCTTTCCAATGGTTTGCAGAAAAAAAACCAACACTGGGCATAAGGCAAGGAAAGGACTACTTTCCATAACGTTTAGATCAAGGAGAAAACAGTCCATGAAAGGAACTTTCTAGCCTTCTGTCTTCACAGCCCATGATTTGGTGGGACTTCGTAAAAGTAGCAAGAGTGGGAAAAAAAAAAAAATTCGCAAAAGAGTAGTAAAACTTAACTGCCCATAAACCACCACTTTTCTCAACTTTTAGGTCAGGCACCATGATGCTGTGAGATTCTGCCCCACTGCAGCAGTTCTGTGTTTCCAAAATGCCTTGAAAGGGTTTACAAGGCCTTGAAATACAGCCATTTTCACACCATCTATGGTGACTCTATCTAAATGCTTTCCCTTCTTAATGGCTCTTGGTATTACTGGTTTTTACTCCCAGCTGGATTAGAGAAGTCTATCCAAGCAAAAGAGTGTGGCCTACCTGCTGCAACAGCACTCCCTGGAAACTTGCTGATCTTACTTTTAATCCTGGTTCTGTTACTTATTTACAGATAAAAGTTTGGCATTTATTAGATTTCTTGCTTCTACTTCAGCCTCTCAGCAGTATGTGTAATATTGACCTCAAAGAGATGTTGTGAGACTTAACCATTCCAAACCTTTCAAATTTTGGGATGGATAGAAGAATAGGGGGAAAAATAAGTATCTTTTCTTTTTATTTGTAAATAAAAACTTTAAACTAATAAAATATTTAGCTAAGTAACTGAAGTAACTGACTGCAGGAACCCTGTGCTAAAAATGCATACCTTCAACAGAGATACAAAAGATATTACAGTAAATATCTACAGCCCAGCTGTGCATCTGACAGCTCTGGACATGGAAATGCATCAACAAAGACCTGCTAAAGTTATATGTCATACTGTAATATAATCAAACATTTTCTAAGTGACTGAGACATTATTTCCCATTGAGTACACTACTCAGATTGGTCCCAGGCAACCTCCCCTGCCCCCAAACTATTTATATTGGGCAGTAGGATTAAATGGGCTACTGAAGTTCAGGATAAATTGAATTTTTGCCCTATACTCAAGATGCATATGAATATAACATAATATAATAGTCAGACAGCAAGCCTGAACTCTCAAGAGCCCTACTGAGCTCCCCTGAGGAGAAGCTAAGTTGCTCTTTTGGAGCAATATGCATTTTAGGAAATGTTTCCTAAGAAAAATTTTGGGTTCAGACTGAGGACCTTATATCCCCAAGTTCTCACATTTTTCTGCTCATAAATTGTAATCTGTACCCTCTTTCTGTACTGTTTTACCGTTCCTACATCTGGTTCACTTCCAACAGCTTCCTTGCTGATTGCATATACTGCTTTCAGTATGCAGTTCTCCAGCAAAGATGATACCAGCTTGTATTAACTAAAAGCAGTGATATGTTTAGTTTTTTAACACAGGCTTACAAGAAAGCCTCAAAAGAGTATACTATTAAGAATTAAACAGTATTTTATTGCTTCTAGAAAATGGTAAGAATTTGGGATTAAAAAAAAGTGCTTGATTGCTTTAGGACCCTTGGTGGTAACATTCAGTCACATGCAACATACCTAAGGCTGGCTAGTTCATTCTCTCTGTAATCAGTGCAGGAAAAAAAATTGAGTTATTCAGACAGAAATTTGGACCTCTGGTACCTCAAAATACCTTCTAATAAATCCATTCTTTTCTTAGTAAAGGAGCATGAGAGGCTAAAATAAGTGACTAGTTGTAGGTCATGGTCCTTCCTCCCCTTAAAGCTCTGCATCACATTTCACTAGTGACCTGAAGTAGTCTCATTTTTCCCAGAGAGGCATGAAGATTTGAAATACAAATCTAGGTTACATTTCTCAAAAACAACTCAAGTGCTTATGAATAATGTAAGTAAGAGAGCTGTGATCTGAAAAGTTATCTCACTTTTGGGGTGCCTGAAACTGGACGTAAACTCTTTAGAAATTGCATTCCGAAAGTAAAAATTAGTTTCTTTTTCCCCATACATGGACTATGTAGGAATTTTAAAAGCTAATCCATTAAATCAATTAAATACTGGTAAAATCATGCTAACTTGCCTAAAACTGAAAATTTTCTTATGTTCATGTTTTATAGAATATCAAATAAAAAGCATCTTTCAAATTCAACCAAAAATGGCTGTTGCATCTCTTTCTCACTTCAGACCTATCCAAGAAAAGCATCAGTGCAGACAGGATATAAAGACTGCTCAGAGTATCAGCATGTCACCTCTAAAACTAAAAAATGAAGGTAAGCAAGGAATTCAAGTTTTGGAGGCGCACAATCACTTCAGATAAAGACTAATCCATAATTCAGCATCAGAGTTATCAGAACCTCAAAGCAGAAGTTCCTCTCAAGGGGAAAAAGGAGGAATGAGCAGGAGAACAATGCAGGGCACACACTGTTGTTTCCAGTTAACTAAGGTTCGTTTCTAATGTAATCTGACATCATTCTTTGAATATTATTTCTGAACTTTCATTCCATGTTTCTCTGTTATGCAGAATTCTCAAGTAAAGCCCTGAAAATACTCAATTCACCTATTTAACTTACACAAATTATATGAGTAGCCTATAGAGGAATATTCCTTAACTACAAGACACTTCAGCAGAATGAGCAAACAAAACAATAATTAGTATCATTACAGTCAAATATTTTAAGAAAGAGATTCTAGACAAACATTTCATGGTGCTGGTTTTTATTCAGCTTCAAAAACAAAATCTTCAAAAGAGAAGTGGTAAGTGGATTTAATCCTTTGGCTCAATATTCTCTGCTGCAGTAATTTCAGCTACGAAACAAGCACATTTGCCTCCTTCAGATACAACAGAGAGTGAAAACTGAATCCTTCCATTATCCAAATTTCTTTTTTTCCTTTTTCTTTTTGAAGCTGCTAATTCATAAGGGGACAGAGGTCAGAGTTCAAAATGCTAATCTTACCCTTCAGATACCAGCCACTTGGGAATCACTCACTTCTACTCACTCTCGGTTTTATTGCTGGAGACTACTTGCTGACTCTTAGAAGAGTTAAAAGAAAATGTCAGTGCAAGCTCTGATATTAAAATTAAGTTTCTTGCACTGCAGCCTTCCTCAGATTCTGATTCTCCTCTTTGGTGCTTTGAAAAGAAACACATCAACTGTAGTAATTCATACATGCAACACATACTGTGCATATATGAGAATGGTTCTTAGAAACTTATCTACTAAAGTTAACATTTTCACTCTTGCTTCCTCGCTTTCACATAACTTTGGAGTTTGAGGGGTTTATTAGTTTTAGGGGTGGTGGGTTTTGGAGGTTTTCTGCTTTGGTGTTTCTAAGGTTTTCATCTTCTCATGAAGAGCCTTCTGCTTATGTACATGACACAAAACAAGGTATTTTCAATAAAAGTTATCATTTTCTCTCATTAAATGGCAACTAACAAACTATATAAATATAGTTTTGAAATCCTGCATTATCTTTGCCCTTAAAATACAGGTTTCTGCTATTCCTTGTCCTAACGATAGCAACTTAATCCTAAAAATAGCAAGAACATAGGAGTTGAATAGATAAAAATATCACTTAGCACTGGTGCTCTCCACTCCCTCCATGTATTTCTGCACCTCAAACTTGCTTCTTTGATTAATGACTATGTCAACTTAGCAACTCTGTTGCAGAAGGCAACATTGCACCAGCCAGGAAACCTGACTTACTGTCCTGGCACCCTACAAATCCATGGTCAAAATAGTTTTCAGTTATGGAGCCAACAAACAGATACCAGCACGTGAGCAGCAAGGAACCCATCCCATTCTCAGCTGTGGCTGGGAGTACTGTTGAAAAGTATGGAGACAGAGCCAGCAAAGAAAGCAGCAGGATGAGGGTAAGAAACAACAAAACCCCCCAAAAAAATCACACAACCGAACAAAACCCCGAAGTTTCATGCAGTATTTACAGCTTTAAAAACATGTGATATAAAAAATTACTACCATTTTCTGAATTCCCTTGCTCCCAAAGAACTTTCAGTTTGTATTCCTATTTATAAGCTAATGGCATTTGTTGACACCATAGAAATAACACAGCTGAAAAGGAGAAAGAGATACAAGCCCACTCTTTTCCCTCCAGTTTTCAGGAGTTTGTATGGCTCTCTAATTAATCCAACTTCACCAGGCCATTACCATTACTGTAAAGGTAGTGGCAGGCACACCTGGCCTGGGGAGTAATCAAAAATACTTGTACCTATCATCCTTATTATGATATTTGCTCTTGACACACTCAACATAAAACCAGACCTACAGTGGGCTAGCATTGTGCTATCACTGATTCAACAGCAGGCTGAAGAATAACAGAAAACAAATATATGTATCTAATTGCAGGGAACGTTCAGCTACTGCATGACCAGAAGTTGGGGGGTGGGAAGACGTTTTATCCACATTTCTTGACAAGTGATGGACAGCTCCTGAAACTGAAAGCAATAGGTTTCTAGTCCTAGGGGTATTGCCTTCAAATATGTCTATGTTCTCAGGGTAGATCAGTTTTCCCTGCTGCAGGCATCCTGCTGAGAGGTGAGGTCCCAAGCAAAACACAGGAATCTGACTGCAAGTCTTTGAGGTGGCAGGAGCCAAGGGAGGTTCAAAGACAAGGCTGGCCGGTGGGCAGCACCTCTGGGTACTGCAGAGGTTAGAGGTTAGTAAAGCAGGAGCCACTGGCCAATAAAACAGTGTTTGGAGAGCCCACCCTACAGATAAATTAGGGATCTGTTTACACCTTTCCCAGCTTTCTGTGTTACACACACTGGTGCTTCCCACTGTGATCTTGTCCTCTGTCCACCAGTATCTCCCTTCCTCGGCAGCTGCCCTGCTCTCTGCTGGTAGGCTTCATAACATAGCTAAAGGATGCTTGGAAACTTTTAATCAGCATCCAGCATCAAAAATAAATAAATAAAAGCACAACTGCTTTTATTTGTGTCAACTGCTGCAATAAGATCTGGCTTGTTTGAGATTTCCCATGACTGCTGTACTAATGCTGGGAGAATAGAAGCTTAAATTCCCTTGATTAGAGAAGCTAAACACAAAGCAATCCCAGTGCCAATCACACACATGAAAGGACAGCTTTTTGAAGGAAGAAAAAAAATCTAGGTAAGGTTACCACTATATTATAGCTGTCAAAAATCAGTACATACCTCAATTTTAGAGCTTAAGCGCTATACCAGGAAGAACTTGCCCTTTTGATGAAGGCAGGTTTTGCTCAGTTTCCTGTAAGCTATACAGCTCTGTTTTGTATAAGCACAAACATAACACATATACCCCCATACACACAGTTTCTCAACAGTGGACAACTTTAACCACAGACATTACTGCCAGTGTTGCTTGAATACAAATATATCTTACTGACTTCTCTGAGGATAAAAGCTGAAGGACTGGCAGTCATGAGGTTTTTTCCATACCTACTGGAAAAATTCCATTTAGGACATGGTGCTGCTTTTTTTCCTCCATATTTTCCTCATCTTAAAAATAACTGAACTTAACTTGAGCTATATAAAAATACCTCATCCTTCATGGCTCAAACTGCACATGGCTGTATGGTTATCTGATGAAATGAGGAAGGTGAATATTAACTGCTGGTTGTGATAATACTATGTGGTAGTCACACTACAATGAAACAGGATTGAAAATAAATTTACATTTTTTTAAAATCATCAATAGACATCAAGAAGAGTTATTTATTTCTTCTTGGTAGACATCTGGAATAGCATGCTATCCTTTACTGTGTGGAGCTAAACTTCTATCCATGATTCCCTACTCAAATATTAACATCCTGGAATAGGCTCACCCTCTGCAAACCTTCTGCCCATAACATCTCTACAGAATTAAGTCACCAGGATTCAAAGACAACAAACACCAGGTGCCATTTTAATTTCTGAAAGCACTCAAAATTGTTAATGAAAAAAAAAAATAAAGAAAAGGAAGAAAAGGAAGAAGTCAAACCCTGGATGCAAATCACACCATTTGAAAGCCAATGGGCACTACAGCATATTCCTAAACCAGCCCACTATTCAGTTTGTAAAAAGGACACATAATTTTCCTACTTCCAGGCATCTAAGAAACTATTCAATATATCTGTATAATTTACAGACAAAGATTAAAGGAAAAGATGGCTGAAGATTATCTGGCAGCAAACTGTTTCTATAGAAAACGCAAGACCTTTCCAATTTAACAGCCAGATGTTCCTACTGTCTTGTAAGATACATTTGATACAGTCATTAAAACAGGATCTAGATTTCTAAATTCCATTCTTAATATTATGATTTGACCTTGTACAAGTTATTTACGTATGTATCTACTCATCAGTAAAATGGACACAAGACCAAGGTGTATTTACTACTCTATTTAATATACTCACATGCAAATTACTACAGCAATGCAGCGTATTTATGCTATATAGATAAATGCTAAAGTTGCAATACATTCAACAATTAAAGGGGGTAAACAAAGCAAGAAGATTTGATAAGGAATGTTATGTGGTACAGATTATACAGCAGCAGAGGGAAAAGCACAGAGCAACAAAGAAAGATTGCAATACCAGGAGATATGCTTAATAATCCATTTGTCTGCAGCTAACTGTTTCATGTGCATGACAGAATATTTTCAAATATTCCTTCTAAAAGTACATGCCTTTCCAATTTCTGGATCATCTGGTTTATCTGTAGTCTATCCAAGTTGTGTATAGCAATCTGCAAAGGGTAAGTATCAAAAACCCACTGTGTGACAAGTTACAGACTCTTAAGACACAGACTCTTAAAATCTAATCTGAAAAACAAAAAAAAATTGTCTTAGAATAGCATAATTTTCCTCTTACAGTTAAGTTTAACCTTTTACTGTTTAGAAACTGCCAATGTAGATACAAAAGCAGTCCAAATGCATCCTATAAAAATTATACATGGAGGTGCTGACTGGTCTCAAATTTCAGAGCTCTTTCTCAGAGATGCCACGAAGACAATTTTCTTCATTCCGAAAAACAACAAGGCAGGACAGGCAAGGAAAAAAAAGAACGAACTAGGATAAGGATACTCTCTGCAACAACTGAAGGGAGAGAGGAGCAATGAAAGTCTCATATATAAATGCCAAGGATTCTACAACTCCCATGGTGATCCTGGCAGTAAGCCAGGAAAAAGTTTTTTCTTTCCTTTGCTGTTTGCAGCAACAAATCTTTCCTCTGGGGGAGGGGTGAGAGGGCTGGAACTAACTTCACTGCATCTGATAAGATGGCAAATTGTCCAGGCCTGACATTTATGGGGGACCCAGAGCTTCACTGAAGCACTCTGGGAGGATTAAAGCAGGGTTAGGCTCTGCAGTCGCACTCCTTAAAATGCTACAAATGGCAGGCAGATGAAAGTTCTCTTAAATTTGATAATGATGATTCTACAGAACCCAGAGACAGAAGCTGTCCCCTGTCAAGGAAAGAACTGCAGCTGTATGTTTAATATTCTCATTAAAAGGACTTGTAAAAGCCTAAGCATGCTCAAAGAGCATCTAGTGTCCAGATATTGAAATGAATTTCTGTTTAATTGGTTAACAAGAACTAAATCTCATCTCTTTCATCTAAGCTGCACCACCCACAGGAAAACCCCACCACCCATTTGCTTTAACTCTATCCAAGACCATTTCACTGCAAGAATGGGATGTTTCACACGCTGGCAGTGATTGCCTGGAGCTAGCAGAAAGGCTCATATAGCTGTCAGCAAGCTGATAAGAGTTGAAATTACTCTACAGAGCCCTCTTTAAAGAAGAGCCAAAGAAGCACATTAAATGAAAGGGAGGAGGGTCAGAAAAGCCAGCCACTCATGTTGTTTTAACGCGGCACTAAAACAAGTCATTGATTTATGCTTGTGTCTTCAGCTCTGCTTGACCTGGAGTCTGAACTTCAGTTCAGGGCTGAGGCACATGGCATGTGCACAAGAAAAACAACAACAGCTTGTCCAGGTATGCCAACTGTGGGAACAAACACTGCAAACTATATGTTTTCTATCCACTATTTTTTACACTGAATTTACATCCCTTTTTAGCATTTAATTGTCCACTCAGGCCAAAAATGCAAGAGGTTGTGATTATCTAAAACTTTAATTAATGAAAAGCAAGAATGGAACATGGCCACTATTTGAAAGGCTTGTGGGGCTCCAGGAAAGTGAATTACACATTCATCCAAAGAAAGAAACTATACATCACTTTCAATAGTCTCCCACTGAAGTGTTTGGCAGCCAGTGAAGTCAAAATGCATTTTAAAAACCACCGATTATCTGACAACGTTATTACACAAGGCAATATAATACTAAACTATTTGTAAACATGAGTCCCGAAGCTGCCAAGTCTGACCAAATGGCCTTCTGTTCCCATAATCTCCCTCTGACAGTGCTCCACAGCAGGTACCTTAGGAACCCCCCTCCCACAGACACAGCAGGAATAAGCCACCACTTCCTCAAAGTACTCTCCAGCTTCCAGAAGTCTGCAATGCAGGAACTTTTAAGACAGAGGGTATATCTTTGCATTCATCTCTGACAGATTTTCCTTCTCTGGATTTCTTCATTCTGCCTTTTATGCCGATAAAACCCCTTCACTCATACAAAATGATGAAGCGGTGATTCTCACAGACTACCTCTTAGCTCTGTCAGATCATCTTGGGTTTTTTTAGACCAGATTCCAAACAGTAAAAGTACTGTGAGACATCAAATGAAGTTGTATCAAACAATGTACAGTCACATCCATTCACTTTTTCACTACCTTATTTTACAGTTCTGTATTATATTCCTGCTGCATCATCACCAATAATTTATTTTCAAGATGAAGAGTGTTAGGCTATTTAATAAGTCTTCTCTTGAAACTTTTGATCACCTTTGTTCTATTATATCATTTTCAAGATGGGAGAACCATAACTATAGACTGTATGCATAGTGCAGACAACAGATTTACATAGTGGCATAGTATTTTCCATCTTGTTCTCTCTTTTCTGAAATTTCTTTGTATTTTTTTTTAACATACTGACTATGGAATTGATACTTTCGCATAACTATTTATTATAGCTCTTAAGAATTCTTTTCCAAGTGATTGCAGGTTGTTAAGAGGCAAAATCTGCCTATGGAAAGACTGTTTTAAATTGCATATATACCCCTTTGTATACTAAATTTATCACTTTATCATATGGCCTTTTTGTACCTGAATTTCTGTGCCCTAAGACATGCCAGTTTCAAATAAAACTTTCCCAAAGTAGATAATTCATAATGGATAAATGCAAGTGATTTTCTATGACTGCTTGCTCAAGCTGCAAAGTTTCTCTTAGAAGCCCAAGTTATTCTGGAGCACTTAACTCCTACGCAGGTACCTAACTTCATGGAATTTCTTATCTCCAACCTCTCCACTTCTCTAAGTTTGGTTGAAATCGGGCAGCAACAGAAATCAAAAGAGAAATAAGCATGCACATCATATATGATCATACCCGTGTTTCCCTAGAAAACCAGGATGAAAAAAATTCCCACGCTAAAGAATACCAGCTCTTCATCCTTCTGCCATCAGAGCACACAAAGTCATCCAGTCTTCCAGAACAGATATGAATTCAGAAGTTTTACTTCTGGGAGATGGGATGTGTTACAAAATCAAAAACGAACATGCACACAAAGCCACCTTTTGAAAATAAACTCTTTTCCTAAAATCTCTTCAGGGAGAAAGAATACCTAAATAGACAGAAGAATAAGTCTTCTATTCCCACTACATAGTACTTTCATATTCTGATTGTATGCCTGAATGAGTCTATCCATGTTAAAAGGGTTCTAAGTATGTTGGTATTAAATGAAAAAAAATATTTACAAGTTGCCAATATATTCAGATAGACAGATTTGCATCACAAAAAGAGGATGAAAAAAGCACAGGGGCTGAGATACAAGCAGAGGAAAACTTTCGCACTAAAGACATTTACGTATCAACTACAGTGCTGAAACATGTTTCCAGAGACTAACAGGGTTTCAGAGCAAAACCTTAAACAAAATAACAAACAAACAAAAAAAAAACTGTTGCAAGGAAAAATATACAAGGTATAAGACAAGGTGATACCAGCAAAGTTCTGTTTTGCTGTTTTTGTCTATTTCACCCTGCAGGAGCAAGACAAAATTTCAAATTTTACTCTCTATCATGCAGGCCCATTACATCTATTTCTTCCCCTCCACTTTAGAACTTTGCTATTACCTGGATGCTGGTTAGAGGTGGAGATAAAACGAAAACATAAGGATGCAGCATCAAATCTGAGCAGCTAAGCTGCATATCAACTTGCCTCTGGGCACTTCTACCAGTGTTCCAGACTCCATATGGAACTATTTGTGAGAGGGGGATGGTTCAAGGAATCTTCAAAGAAAATGAGAATGACAACATTACTGTAGAAAACAGACAAGACAGCAATCCCAGAGATACATAAGTTTTATCCAGACTGCTATTAATTTTAACAGCTCAATCAGCAAAGGCTAGTTTTGATGGCCAAAATGTTGCAGTTTATAAGAGCTATTATATGTGAGAATCTTGTTTTCAGGGACATAGGCTGCACATGCAGTATTGAAAATATGTATCAATTTTTTACAGCATGTGTAGACCAGGCTACAAGCACAGAAACTATTCCCTTTTCTGAGGTAAGACAGGAAACTGCACTGGGAATTGTTTGGAGCAAACTTTTCTGCAAGTTTGAACAACAAAGGCATAAGTCAATATAGCTGATCTCCAGAGATCTCAGTGCAATCAGGTACAATGAAGGACAGTAGATTAATTTTGCCTTCCCACACTCAAGCTCTGCTCAAACCAATGAATCTCCTTCCCAGTTTATACCATGTACTGTCTGATAAAAAACTGAGCAAAATAAAATTGTGTTGCAGGAAATCACAGCTCAGGTCTTATCAGCCACAGATCATAGCAGATGACATCTCCAAAACTAAAACTCCTGAATTTTATCCTCTTCATGACTGTGTTATGTGATGTCCATGACAGGTAAACAAAAAAGAAGAAAACACTTTCAAATATGAGTTCTTATAAAACTTAAATGTAATGACTTCCTCACTTCCCAAGCTGATGTACAGCTAGAAGTATCTCCAGAAACAAAGAAAAAAAAATACCCATAGAGAAAATTTTACTCATTAAAAGAAGACAACCTGTTTCAACTTGAAAAAAAATTATATACAGGTATATGTAGGTGTATACTTTATATTTATGTCTACATTTTAACCTTGATGTATGATCTCCAGAGAATCCCCTCTGATATGTAAACAACAAGGAAAACTGACAAACATTTACAGTAATATTAGTTTCAATTTTTATGTTTTCCAAATAAGGACAAGAATTGTATCATAAGGCAATCACTGAAACCAATGCAGTCAGGCAGCAAGGCTGCAATCCCACAAAGGTTATCAGACCCAAAAAGTCTGATAGGTATGATAAATGCATGCTTCAGCCAGGAGAAATTCAGAGCAAAGATTTGTTCTATTTGCCTAGAAAAATATTATCTCAACCATATATGTAGTCCACAGAGTATCAGTCATCAGTAGTTTTCACTATACTAGATAGCTAAAAAAAAAAAAGAACATCCATCAGCAAGGAAATTTCAGAGACACTTACAGAGGGATTTTGCTTTGTAAATAAGGCTGACAGGACATGAACTGTATGGATAACATGTTTAAGTATCCTCAATACACATAAGAAATAAATTCACAAAGTGGATGTGATTTCATCCTGTTACTTTTACTATCAAAACACACAATAAAAGTAACAAGATGTGGGAAGAAGCTTTAGAAAAAACATATCACACCTTCAGCCAACAGAATCACATTTTCCAATGATGTTCAGTGATGTTTTGAATGCAGTGACAATAACTATCACAAACCAAGTATAATCAAACAAAATTCCCTCTGAACAGAGACTATATCTGTATTATGAGCACTAAAATATCATCTATTTTAAGTTAATTTTATAGAGCTACAGTTAACATAGATAATGTATATACAATTCAAATGAAAGGGGTTATTGCTGGTTTGCTTTGTTGTGAATGTTTAGGGGGTTTGCTACTTTGTCTTTATTTTGTTGGTTTTTTACAGATGACTTGCCTGATTTCATAATTTAAAGTTAGTGTTTAAGGTGTCCATAATGTCAAGTGTATTGTCCGTAGCTGGAGAACACAATCCTGAA
This sequence comes from Cinclus cinclus, assembly GCF_963662255.1. Taxonomy (NCBI): domain Eukaryota; kingdom Metazoa; phylum Chordata; class Aves; order Passeriformes; family Cinclidae; genus Cinclus; species Cinclus cinclus. The sequence continues at coordinate 22,277,319 of NC_085051.1, read as the reverse complement.
ATGATTATTTTATGTTATCCGTGAAATTGATAACAAGAAAGTTATTACACACTTTGACAGACTGTTAATACCAGCTTTAAAGCTTTATTAGGTCCATATCTCTATACCAAAAACCACATTTCTAGGAGTTGTAACACAAAGGTTACTTTCTCATCTCCTGCTTTTGGTGACATGTTGGTGCTGCCAGCAGGCCCCATCAAAATGGTTATTTTGTGTGAAGGCACTAAAGAGAAAGGAGACCCCTAATGGCTGCTGTGGTATTTGCAGACTCAGAACAGAATGAAGTGAAGCTGGCAACAGAATTCAGGTGTGAAAGATACTTTCTTCTAAATTAGAGTCTATTTCCCCCCCATAGATCAGTATTCATATACACTGGGCATCTTTTAGCACTGCCTAAGTAGAAATAACTAGAGTGTTGTAGGCTACACTTTAAAAAAATGCCTTGGGTCACTTTTTACCCGGACCATGCAAAAGACAACTTTGTCACTAAGGTAGTATATGGGAATTTCAGACACATGACTTCACAATTCTTGCAGAAATTTGACTACAGAAATATCATGCACCTTGAAAAGTCACCTGAGATCAGATGCTAATATTTTCCTTAAACCCCTGGCTCTTACTTCCTCTATGATTTTCCTGATGAGGAATGGAGGCAGTGATAAGAGTACTGCCTTACCTTATAACAACATACACTCAGGTACAATAAAATGTCAAGGATGAAATATCCTATAAAAAAATGTGCATTACATGCTAATGTCCCCTTCACTGGCCTGACAGATCATGGTCTTAGTTCTTGCAGTCATCAAATAAGAAAAACTTCTCTCTCAGAGGAATTGTCAATGTAGATAAAACATTTTAAATATTTTGGACTTAATGCTCCCTTCACATTTTAAGCGACTAAAATTTTTCTACAAACCAAAGCTTCTTTTGAAATAATCACAGACTCCTGAACATTGATTTAAATACCATGTAGAAAAACAAAACAAATACATGCCATGATTTCATCAGAAATATATCAATAGATGTCAGTAGGCAGTACACTTACATTCAGGGAGAGCTTCCGTCCCACTGAAAAGTGATGGCAAATGTAGATGTTTAGCATAAAAAAAAGAACAGGGTCAAATAATTAAAATATTAACATGACAGTACAGTGGATGTTTCTGGATTCTAACAGCTTTCAGAGCAAGGTAGGTGTATGAACCTACACTCCAACTGTAAAGCAAGGAAATTAATTTTAACGATGGTACATTGCTTTACCTGTCTTTGCATCTCTTCAATCTGTCGCTGGGGGATGCCTTGCAGAATACTGTACATTTCAGGCATCTTCTCTTCAGGGATGACAACAGAGGCCCTATAAGCAAAAAAAAACCAAAAAACGTATGGCAAGCTGAGAAGAAAGAAATTCTACATAAAAAGATGTTGACTGCTTTTCCAACCCAGAATCTTGTCCTATTTTAATAAGACATAATCAAAACACATAAGCAAAAAGATGGAGTCTTCTTTCAGTGTAACAAAATATTCCATAGCAGTTCCTTCCCAACACCAGCCAGTCTGCCCACAGATAATGCCACCAAAGTCTGTAGACTAATCTGCCCAGACTGTCAAATAACCACGGAAGGAAAGAGATTCAGAAATCCTGAATTGCCACAGACTTGCTGTCAGCAGAGAATTTTTGAATAACCAAACAGAAGTAGCATACAGTGTTAGACATAAAAAAAATAATTTTTGTACATATTACCCCTATCCCGAGATCATGTAATTGGGCACAGTGCATGCACAGAAAAATAATATAAACTCCTAAGACAGCGTACTCAGTCAGAAAGTAATGATATCTTTCCATCTCAGATAAACTGGGGAATCACAATGCAATACAGAAAATTAGCATTTCTGTGATGCAATATTTAGTATATATTTTCTTTAAAAGAGCCTGAAAGGAGACCAGTCCTCATTGAATTCAAGCACAATATTATACAGCAAATCTGTTTTAGAAAAAAGAATGACTGGCTACAGGACAATCAAATGCTCTGTCATACCAGTCTCATTTATTTTCCTCTCCCATTTTTGATACATAATAGATCAAAGACAGTGTGCATTTTACTCTGTGTTTAACTTCCTGTAACCCCCAGTATACTTGATTTATCACACAGATTTGATTCAAATCACTGAAGGCAGAGAAGTATCTCAGGCAGTGGTTCAATGTACAACAGTGAGGGTACAGACCTCTTCCAGTCCAGAACCTCAGAGAAAGGTAGAATGTAGGAGTCAGCAATGATGACTGGGACACAGCCAGCTTGAAGAACATCACTTAGCACAGCCTGTCCCAGGCGGGCTCCACGGAGAACAACACAGAACGTAGACTCCTGTCAACAAATAGTATCCAAAATACAGATGAGGAAAAAAGGGACATGCTACATTTGCATTTTGTGTGCGCATGTATATATGCATTAATTTTTCCTGCCATTCCATTCATTAAAAATAAAAAAGTCAAAAGGAAAACCAACTTGCTCTGTGCAATCAATATATTCTGAATTATTAGCTAATTCAAAATAATTTTACAATTCTATCTTCCAGAGGCTAGGAAAAATGTCGTAAGTGGAGGAATGAGAAATGGGCTGGTGGGCCAATTCTACACTTTATTTTAATGGCCAAACTTTAGAATTCAGTTGAGAAAACTCAAGGAGAAAAATAAGTTTAAAACATTTCAGTAGTTTGGCGCAACAAGAGAAACAATTAAGATGAACTTATTTGAGTATAAACTGTATGGAGCCAACTTAATTTTCTTTTGTTATACGGCAGTGCAGCTCAATGGATAGCAGGGAAGTAACAGAATTCATATCTCAAGAAATTTGACACGTTTGGAAGCATTTTAACAGTCAAATTAAGAAAATCAGGGGCTAGATAAAGCCCTCACAGGCTTTACAATTACATAAATTACAATTACAGAACTCCAAATATAAAGCAGTTAGCAGTTGCTCACAAGCAAAACAGTGATTAGACCAAGTAACCTTTCCTAAGTGCAACAACATTCATTGTGTCCCTTAGACAACTGAATAGAAGAATTAAGACCATACTTATTAGACTGATAACACCTATGATTTTGTAGTATTAGCAGGTGTTATGGATACCAGGATTAGACTTTGACACCATACACATAAATCAACTAAGAAATACTGATACATGTAGAATTCATAAGTTAAGAGAAAAATAGCAAACTGCACAAATAAAAAGCATGAAGTAACTGGTTAACATTTGCACTTTGCAGAAAAGATTTCCTACAAAAGAACAGGAAAAGAAAGGGTATTCACGTGACAGCAATGCTGTCCTGTTGAAAAAACAAACCACTCCACCCACAGGTGGCACTACAGTCCAAAAAGACAATTTAAGAAATCTGAAGGATTCACTTACTCTTCACAGTAACAAAAGACAGAGCAGGGTTCAGTCTTGGGGAATGCACTTCCAGTGGTAAGTAAAGGATGATTACTTACCTTGAAAGTATAATCTACAAGGAAGGATTGACTATCAGTGCTACTTATTCTGAAGGAATGAGGGCAGGAGGAAGGGAGCTTCAAAGATAAAAAAAGCTGCCACAAAAAGGAGTATAATCCATTTACTCATGTCCACAACACAGAAGACAAAATGCCACGAGTTTAACTTGCAGCAAAGAGGACTTCTTGACTATGTTGCACTCACCCTGTATTTAGGGATTTTAGTTCTCACTGCCAGTGAGGAATCTTGCTACAGATTCAAGATTGCAAAATAAATGCCAGTAGAGTTCAGCTACACAACAGGGAAAAATCCCAAGTCAATATTATCCCCAAGTTTAAGAAAGAAAAATTATCAAGTTGATACAAGGGTTCCCACAGATAAGAAAACATTTTTCCAGCTTGTGTTCCATGGCCTGAAGAAAAGCAGCCAGAAGGCTCAGCAGGGCAGCAAAACATCAAGATGGAACTAGGAAATACAAGGGTTTTTGCTGGCTCTTCACTTGTTTCCTGATGCAACCATAAGACCTGTGTTCATACCCAAAGAGTACTAAGAGCCTTGAAAATCTCATCCAAGAGAAGACTGCCAGCAGGAAGCATTAACAACCCAGAAGTCCAAGAGTCTGTCTAGTAGGATATCTGTAAAGGCAGTACTGGAAAGGATGAACTGTGATCCAAGACCCTCTTCCCCCACTCTTAGACAGGAAGAAAAGGAAAAAAGGGTGTGGGGAATGAGAGGAGCTGAGAGAACGAACACACATTTTAACCATTGACTCACTAGATCACACAGCAGCAGGTGGAAGAAACTAGTAAGGTCTGGGAGAGACAAAAAAGGGAAAAAAAAGCCCAGATGTGGACACATATGCTCATCTGCCCAGATAACCATTTTTCCTGTCTAGACAAAGGTTACTATAAATACATCTCCTCACATCACCGCTGTTATCAGCCAGACATTCCAAAGGGAAATGCAGGGGAAAGTATTTTAACAATCTCAGCATGTGCCAGCTCTCTTCTGAGTTATAAAATCATACATAGCAAGATATAGATATAGATTCCCAAACTTGATATCCTTTAGCAATTCAGTCTATATTTAAAGAAAAAAGTAAACAAGTTTTTGTTACTCTAAAGTTTAGGACTCATGATGACCCTTTCCCCCCTCTCCTCCTCCTCCTCCGCATGGAATTTTAAACATATTTCTTACAAAACATAACAGGAGGGGTGGAAACTTTGCCTTTCCTCAGCTTGTTTGTTATTTTACCATCACTTGCTGAAGTTCAAAGACAGATTATATACTGGTGGCCACAGACAGTGGCCTATGGCATAACTCACTTCACCACACTGCATGCCAAAGCACCTCCGTTAGTGAATTGCCAAGAGACACAGGGGTCTGAGAACACTATCTAGTTTTATCTTCACTGACACATCAAAAGGCCTCTGGAAGTTGGGCCAAGGCCATGAAACACATTTCACCTAGGTGTTTTCATAGCTGCATGCTGACAAACCTTCTAGCTCAGTCTGTCGTATCTACACAGATAGTTTTGTACAATTTAACTACTAAACTGCATACAAAAATGTAATTTGATTAACATCTCTCCTTAAATGTAACACTCTTTTTCGTGGCCCAAATATAAGAGCATAACCTCTTTAAAGTTCATTTTAGCCTTCTATCCAATTGACAAAGCCATCTTCAGTTCCAAGCTTCATCTAGCAAAGCCCAGACTGTCATATCTGAGAAATCAATTCCAAATTCATGCCTGCTGAAAGCCCTTTTGCCAGGAGGTGCAAACTCCAATGTTCCTTTCCAGTTCTGAAGTGAGCAACTTCATCTGCCTCCGAAAGTTTTTCCTCCAATTCCTCCATTTTAGCATCCCATTGCTACTGGATTTGGCAGTATCTCTTTGTAATTTTTTTAAGATTATATGATGATGTCTTGTGTTACTAAACCATCATGACCAGTCTCATATAAGTATAGACTGCATATAAGTTTGAGTACCCTCAACCCTACTAAAACCCTTGTTTTTGGCCCTCTTAAAAACAAGAATAAATACTCAAGGATATAACACGCAATACTATCAATACTTAGGATATAATACTCAAGCTAACATAACAAATTATGACGTTTTAAAACATATCCAGCACATTAATTAAATACATGGAAGTACCCTACCACTTCTAAACAGGAACAGAACCACAGCTAAGACAGAGACTGCTGGGAAGAGAAGTCTGCAGGACAGCCTTACCTGAAGCACTTGAGGATAATCAAAGACTTGATTCTTGTAGCAGCGTTTGCGAACAGCAGGGACCCCATCGGACAGGTTCGTACATTTGTCCAGGATCAGCACCGATTCCCCATTCTCAGCCTGAAGAGCTTCCAACTCCAAACGGTATTCTGGGTGCAGAGCCATTTGAGATGACAGAATGAAATACCTGCGAGGACTGAAAAAACACAGCCAGGTTGCCTGACAGCACTGCAAGTTTACTTCCAAGATGCTCAAGAACACATTTCCCTCCATCCTGGAAAAGCAGAGCAAGACTAACTAAATGTGGACATGTTGCCAAGACCATATTTTCAGACAAGGCTGGAAAGGGTAATGATGAAATATAATTAAGTCTGGGATAGTAAGTGGCTCAACATTATTTACAATTCTGAATAAATTTATACTTGGTAAGAGCGCTTGTTACATTGGAATAGGCACTTGCATTATAACTTCTATTATAAATGTAAACAAACATTATTTAGCTGCATTTTAAATCAGCCTGCTGCTGATGCAAGGATTGTTTGTACTTTTGTCTGGTGTTTGTGTGCTAAAGCAAAGTAGATAGGACACTGAGTGTTTCTAGTTTCCCCTCCCATATATGTTCTCATGAATTTTAATTGAAAAAAGATGGTGAACTGACAACTCAGTACTTAGTATTTAGCTGATTTAGCCTTGATATGGTGATGGCAGCAATAGAACAAGCTCATCTTTTTTAACTGTGATTCAGTTCTGTCCCTTGGGGCAATATAGAGGCAACATTTCCAAGGAAAAGTTGAAGGTCCATATGGTGTATGTTATCCCATACACTCTCAACTCCTACCGTGTTCCAAAATCATGAGCATTTAAAACGTGCTGAACATTTTAAATACTGATGTGTTTAAAAACACTAAGTAACACTGGAGGTAAACCACACAGGAATACAAGCTCAAATTAGGTGCTTGCTCCTCAAAAACATTAGACTAATACTGGAAAATAGCATGCCATATAATTGTTATACTCATCTGCTTGGGTTTCCTTTTAAAACAGGTCAGCTAAAGTCAGACTGCTTCACCACTCCCCAGTGAAAGGAACACACGTAGTGAGTGAGTGCCCTCACACAGCCAAAAGAACACAGGAAGCACGAGGGCTGTACTTAGGATTCCAGTCCTACTCCACGTGATGCTATCTTTAATTTACAGCTCTGAAAACACACAAACACGCACCCTTTATAAAGTCAGACCTCTCCTGCTGCTTTTCTCACCTCTTCTACTCATTTTCATGCTGGTCACTTTAGTTGCTCCAATTAACAGATGCATAGTATTTTTTTTAAACATTCTTTCTCACAAGTCTCCAGCTGCTGCCAACTTGCTACCAGCAGAAGTGGATTTAAGCAATCCAATTAAAAAGGCAAGTATATCAAACCCCCTCAGTTCAGCTCTGTAAAAGGCTGTTAAAAAAGGAAATAATGATACAGAAAGGGGATAATAAATGTGTATAACCAGCTTAAAAAAAAAAAAAAAGTAGGTTTGTTTGTGTATATATTTAAAAGCAAATTTTGCCTGGAAACTGTCATCACTCCATGACACTCAAAATCTAGTTTATCAAATATTGCTACAAAAGAAAGTACACGCCATCTCGCAAGAAATAACACACTGACATAGTGTGATGAAAAGGCTTATCCCAAGCAAGCCTGGATTCGTGGCTTGTCCTCATCCCACCCCTCCTGCACAAAGCAGGCAAGGCTGGGAACCCGTCTCACTAGTAACACTGACTGGCCACTGGATGGCACTCCAGACACCAGGCTGCCCAACACAATTATAAAGAAAAAAATAAATTTTAAAAAAATTAAATAAATAAATAAAAATAAAAAAGGAAAATAGTTTTGAGAAACGAAATCCCCTACACGTTAACGGAACACAAGACCCATTTCTTTTATCTGACCCAAAATCAGAGTTTAGCTGACTACATGGACATGAACAACACAATTGCTTCTCTCCTTACAACTGGTTCTATACATGCTGGAGCCTATCATCACATTCATGCTCTCCAGACAGTAACACAAAGCTGCTTGCACTCTGTGAAACAATGTAATAACACTTGAGACCTATGAGCAATCAGCTGGGATGCAACCAGATGCCACTCACTGGCCTTGGTCCAGGGGCATCACAAGCAGGAACATAAAGGGTGTGAGCAAAGTGAATCCCTGCTGCACAAGTTCGTCCTAATTGACTGCATTATCATACTCAGAGCAGCGAAGAACAACAGCAACAGAAGAGTGCTGCCCTTACCAGAAAAGGCAACTGAACCCTAAGACCAATAACTTTTGTGTCCAACAGAGGCTGCACCATTTCAGTTTTCAATATTGAAAATTCATATTCTCTAATGAATGCAGTAAGAAGAAACAGATGTAAAGTTGCCACATTTGTAAACTTGATCTTCACAATAAGCAGACAGATCATTGATCCCCATTGCTTCTGTCTGCCCATCTTTTAAACCATAACAGAGGTAAGACCTTGTTACAGTGAAACTTTTTCAGCTGCACAATTAGAATATTTATGAAATATAAAAAGAACAGCCTTCCATAACCACTTAAAACATGTCTTCCAGACTTATGTCTCCTTTTGTTCTGAAGACATGAGCAGATTAGAGAAGCCACCATCACCAGGATAGATCATTTCAATGGCTAATTACATGCTCTGAGAAAATCAGCATTTTATTTCCCAACTGTCTTGTTTTACTTGCAACTACAAGGCTCAGGGAGGGGAGGGTTGTGTTGTTTGTGTTTATGTCTTACTCCATAACTGTAAAAAAACCAAATAAAATCAATATTCTAAGCTCTGGATGTATAATCATAATCACACATACAAGTTTTCATCCTCCTTTTTCATGGCAGGTCAGGTGCAAATGGTGGGTGTTACATCAGGCTGTCACAGTGGGGTTCCTCAGGGCTCCAGCTTAGGTCCTGAGTTCTTCCATGTCTTCATAAACAACTTGGACACAGGACTGGAAGGGATACCTACTAAGTTTGCCAACAACAAAAAACTGGGAGGAGCTGCTGGCTCCCTTGAAGGCAAAGAAGTCCTTCAGAGGGATCTCAACAAATCAAAAGGCTGGGCAATCACCAGTGGTATGAAGTTCAACAAAGACAAGTCCAAGGTTGTACCTGAAATAGGGCAAACTTGGATGTATGGACAGACTGGGAAAGGAGAGGCTGGAGAGCAGCCCTGTGGAAAGAGACCTGGGGGTCCCGGTCGATGGTAAGCTGAATATGAGGCAGCAGTGCCCCAGCAGCCAGGAGGGCCAACTGTCCTGGGGTGCATCAGGCAGCTGGTCAAAGGAAGGAATTGTTCCACTCTGAATCCTCTGCACAGTTTTGGGCACCACAATATAAGAAAAGCATAAAGCTACTAGAAGGAGCAGTTAATAACTGAACCAAGACCATTAGCACTGGAACCACCAGCATAGAAAGCATCATCTATTTTAATAGCAAGAGCTGTTAAAAACAACCCTTACAAAATTGCCTAAGCTCACCATAAAGTTAGTAGCTATACTTGTATTTCATAATCATCAATATGAAATATATTGAATATACTTTGCCCAATTCATGGGAATTACTTTACCCTGGTCCTCTTTCTGGCAGATCTACTTCTCCTGACAATGGGCTGTAAACAGGAATACTGACATCATAGCCTTGCCGGTAAGTCCAAGTGGAGAAGCCTCCACCAGCCAACAGAGCTCTGGAAAACATAAGAAAGTAAGTTTAAACTGAGAATGTATAGCATTCAAACTCCAGCAATTCACTGCTTGTCATTACCAGAACAAGAAGACGCATGCTCTGAGGTAAGCTTTTCCCTCAGCATTTGTCAGTGGTATGTTTTCATGATGGTTTTAAGTTGACTTTAGTTTTTGTGATCTTGGTTTACTGCTAAATTGGATCGAGTCACCAACTCAAACAGTGCTTACAATGTTGTATGATCACTGAGGAATGGACCATTTTTGCATTAATATAGGGAAACCTAATATATTGCTGTTATTGTTGCAATTTACAAACTTACATATCCTAAGACAATTTTAATCTGAAGAAATACATTCTGAATGATTTATACTAGTTAAGATATTCCTTGATGCCTGTATTAAAATTTGGTATAGCACAACTTTCAAAGTGTTCAAGACAAGCTATATTTCAGATACAAATCACAGTACAGTAATAGTATTTTAGCATCTTACAGTGACTTTGGACTTCTCAGGATGGAAATAAAATGAAGTTATTAGCAACTGTATTTTCAAAGTTATACTAGTGAAATTTGTTTCATTTGTATATTACACAAAAATTCTCTCAACAGAAAACATGAGAACAAGAAATCGGTATGTCATGACAGTAAGTTCCAAGAGTAGAGGTTGCTTGGGACACTATATACTAGAGAGCATGGGAATAAGCAATAAATTAAAATTAAAATAATTTAAAATTATGATAAATTGAAATGCAATTCAATCTTCCAAGAGGATGACTTGCATTGTGCCTTTTCCTAGATGGGACAACCTTTGGCCACACCAGAAGTGCTTTAAGAAACAGAAGAGAACAATGTGTATAGAGCAAAACAGTATATCGTATACAATTCCAGAAAAAACAAAAGGTTTGCTACTATCTCCTATCACAAATCAAGCCTCTTTGAAGTATGCTAACAGAGGACAACAGTTTTTCTGTTGCCATTTCATGTCCAGTGACTAGGTGGCATCAGGAAAACAACATCCTAATTCCCAAAGAAGCTCAGATTCTGCTTCTTTTGTGAGACTTCTAAAAGAGCTGATCAAACTTTCAGTCCTTTGTCACTCAGCAGTAGGGTGTGCTACACTTTCAGCTGCTTCTGGAATACTGGCTCTGCTTAAGGTACCATATTTCTCAATTGCAGTTTGTCTCCTTTTCTGTGGAATGGAGCAGGACACAAATACATTACTAGACAGGGCACTAAAGAAAGGATCTTGAAGAGCTGTACACATTTTTGCAGTTATGGTTACAGTGGAAAGCCTTACTTGGCACACTTCAGATCACAGCAGGCACAGGTCTCATCAGTAATCAGAAAACACAGGAGCAAAAGGTCAAAATGAGACTGGAAGAGGCACCAACAATCCATTAGCTAATATTTTTGTTTTCAGATATCTCTGAATGAAATCCTTGGTAAGGTGTTTGGAGAAGCAGTTTCCCAAAAGATATCTCTGAATGAAATCCTTGGTAAGGTGTTTGGAGAAGCAGTTTCCCAAAAATGTTAAACAACAGATTATCATTATACCAAATTATCACCCAAGATTTTTCCCATCAGAATAAGACACTAGAGTGCATGTGTGACAAGACTCTGGATGAACACCAGTATGTTGTGCCTATTCTAATCTCCATCAGATGCCCCACAGGATACTCCACTTCCTGCTCTGACCTGCAGCACAATTGCTCAGTGTTCAAACACCATGATCACACTTTGCCATAAATGTGACTCTTCATTCAGAACACAAATTATGATAGGAGCAAAATTCAACTTGAGAACCAGATGGTAAATTAAGTATATGCTGAGTTTAGAATTTATGTTCCAATAATTTCCAATTCCATTCCAGTGTCCCCCAACCCTCTGCTTTTGGTGACACATCCAACACTCCTATGACTAGGTATCACTGTTGAAGCTGCATGTTCTGTCTTATCCATATTAATCCAGTTACAGGAAGAGAGAAAAAAAAATTGGCTTGGGTGTTACTGCACTTGCACTTTATATCTCCCTTCTCCTTTTTACACTGACCCCCCAAACTGGGAAACCAGAAACAGATTGTTTTAATAGGATCCAGTGAAAACACGACAGCACCTCATTAGCCTTGAGAAAGCAGGTGTGTGTCATGCAGACTTTTACCTAAATAAACCCACAGGGAACCAACACCAGTTAAGTAACTCCACTTGGATTCTCACTGTACAATGCATTAAGAGAGTAGGAACATTAACTCCTAATGTACTCAAGACAAATAATCTTTAAATTGCACTGATCAGCAAGGAATGACTCTCCCTGAGCAACTTTTCACCACTTTTCAAATATTGATCCTTCTTTCTCTCCATGAAGTGCTCCAGCTGGCCTGTACTCTAAATGTTTCTGTCCAACTGCCATCTGCAGCAGCTTTCTGCCAAACTTCACAAGTCACTGAACTCAATTCATGGACTGAAACAGAAATAAATAAAAAGTATCTTAGTTCATAAATTCAATTCTACAGCACCAGAATAGCTTTTCAAAAAAATCCTTTCAACCTCATCATTGGACCAAATCCAACAGCACTAATTAACAGATAATATAGAGCTTATCTTTTAAGTTTTATGGCAGGAGATTACATATGTTATGGCAGCTAATACTAGCAATATAACCTCCATACCCACAAGGCAAACTTTCACCTTTGAAATTATGGAATAAAGCACTTTTACACTCTCTTTGGATATTGGATTTAAAGATTTAATAAACAAACAAGCCCTTAGTGAAGTACGTTAGCCAAGAACTTTTCCAGATGTAAAATTATTACATAACTGAACTCTCCCCTGTGTATAAGGTTTTACTTTACCTGGATCAATATTCTGCAGCAAATTAATAGAACACAAGTCTATTAAACCTTATGATCCACTACAGTTCAACTGTGTATGATCTGTCAGACATGTTGACTGCAGAAGGCAGGCCACACTCCCTGTGCAAACTTCACAAATATTACCTGTGTATTTCACAAGTGATCCACAAACTCCCACAAATGCAGTCCTTCTGGAGTTGTCATGGTACAGTTCAGACATGTCATTCAAAACCAACTGAACTCTGCCAGCATGCCTTTATTTTGGCCAGCAGCTTCTCACCCTGTGATGCTACAAACAACTGTCTCTCACACTTGGTTAACTACCCATTCCTAACACCTTTAGATATTCTCAAATTATGAAAACACACACACTGCGTGTTCCATGAGCTAAGAACTCCAAAGGTCTCCAAAATCATACTGAAAGCTCATTCTGCATCACTCAGGCCTCTCCAGGACTAGGTCCACACTCCCAACTTCTTTCACAGGCCACTTGCTTTTGCACCTGTGACCTGTAGAATAGGTTTTGTACATCAAACAGTCCAACTGTTGGCTGCCTACAAAAAGGAAACTCCACTTTTTTTTCCATTCCAAGCACTGCTATTGCTTCTCTTAAGTGTTACAGCTCATGATGATACAGCTGTGGACTGAGTCAGATTGGCAAACTACAACAGCTGAATGCCAAAAAAGACTTGAGTTTTTTACTTGAATTACTCAGTTTTCCATGTTAGTATGACAAATACTTAGGAGAAACACCTACCAAAATAATAGGTTTCCTGCCTGCTAAGCCAAGGCATGCAAGGCCAAACGTAAATGGTGATTTGAGATTAAAAGGTAAAATTAAAAAAGTTCTGCAGCATATCTACAACATTCAGTTAATAAATTCACTTCTTTGATAGACACATGCAGTCCATTCCACTGTCAAATGAAAATTCTCCTTAAATATAAATCTAAGATAACAAATGCAAGTATTTACTAACAGATTAACAGACTTGTTTACATGAGATTGATGCTTGACTGCCCTCTCCAGGCTAACCCAAAAACTAAAGCCTTACTTCACAGTGATGTAATTACAATGAGCAAATTTACTCTTTAAATATGTGCAAAAAAAAATCTGTTCTGGTACTGGAAGATACTTTAAATTGTCTTTGCTAAAAAGACATCGAGATACACTCCAGATACAATCATCTTAGCAAAGATCCCATATCTCAGGCAAGATTTTGTTAACAGTTGGCTGAAGAAAGTTAACTTTGACTTTCAAGAAAAGTTACAATGGACCTAACTCAGCAGAACTTAGCACACACAGGATGATGTATCAGAAACATCTTCAGTAACAGTATCACCTTCCTCTGATTCCAATTTTCTTTGCCTTACAACCTCCTTTCCTCTTCCAAAACCAAACAATCCTGCAAGTGAAAATTGAGCTCAGAATGTATGCCCTTTAAGTTCCTGGCAAATATTTTTAAAGCACACTTGCCAGAGAATAACTAAGAGCATTTGTCCAATTACTAATATAGTCTAATTATTAAGATAACAAAAACTATTGAAATTCAGCATAGTTTTAAGTAGAGCAGCTGCTTTAAAATGTCTTTCAAGTACCTGACTTCTGTTAGAAGGCTGCTGCTACAGTTATCTCTGAATTCTAGTTTGCATTAAATGGGACATTCTGTAAAGCATTCATATTCAGTTACACACCAGATCAAGATTCTCCAGCCTTACAGCAAGTCCAAGAGTTAAAAGCAAACTGTCAGCCGTATCCCTTATAAAATTAAAGATGAGGTTAAACTATCAGATTTCAAAAGCAAACACCTCTTCTACACAAGGTTTTACTTTCCTTTTTTGAGAAGCAAGCAAGTCATAGTCTAGCTTTGTAAAGGTTGAGGAGCACATCCTTTGCTATCAATTGCCCTTCTGAGCTTGTTGCTTCTTCAGTGGCATTTAAACCCAGATCTGTCCATCACACAGCACAACACATACCTATCTCTAGGAACATCTAGAGCAGTGTTATAATCTGGTGGCCCTCCAGGCAGCATATTGAAGAGCAAGTGATTTGTGCCTCGATCCCACCTACAGCAAAAGAAGAAATAAACTACAATTAGAAAGGTGTTCTCTACATATAAACAAGTTCTGTCAAAGACTAGTGCTGGTATTAAATCACTGTATTCTCCCCTCCTGCATTAGCCTTATTTTTTTTTTTTTTCACTTTGTGTTCTTCCCATTCACACACCAAAGTTTCAGCACGTACCTGGATAACTGTGCCAAAGCCTGAGCTGTCTCTTTGATACGGAGGGCGTTCTGATTGAGGACATCTACGGATGGCACAAAAAGGCAGGCCCGGTTGACATCATCAGTGTAGAATTCACTGTCAGAGATGGCCGTCAGCAGCTCATTGTATTCCCTGGAAATGGTGTTGCTCACCAATGTCCCATATTCATCCACATACTTTTTCAATGAATAGATGTACACTTTGATTTTGTTCTTGGGATTGAAGCCACATCTATAGACATCGAAGCAGGTGTGCATCCTGCAGCTAAGGTCTCCCCTCTCAGGAATGGGACTATCAGCAGGAAGCTTGACTACAGGCACATCATGGACGCTGCGTTTTTCAACAGTCCAGTCACTGGATGATTCAATGGAGTGAGGCCAGAACTGGAACATTCCTGTGGCAATTAGGCCAAGCAGAACTATGGAAAAGAGAGTGATGTAATAGATGCGATGCTTAGTTTTCATCCTTGGGATGAGGGCTGGACCCCGGGTGTTATATTTGGCCGAGGCACACATAATGGAATCAGTTATCTCTTGTTGCTACAAAATAGAGAGAGAGGTTTTAGGACGAACTCTAGAAGAGATACATAGTTATCACAATGCAGAGAAACATGCAGTTACTCCTTTCAGGGAAGGGTCTTTGCCTCGACAGATCATAGTAGGCTTTCTTCAGATGCTGGTGAGTCCCACGGCAATGCAGGATGCCAGCCGGGACTGCCACTTGGCAAGCACAGAGGCTGATCTGCTGTAATGAAATTATGTGGGCCAATTAACAACCACAAGCCAGAAAAAGGCACAGCTTGGGCAGAGAGAGAGAAAGGAAATCTCAGACACTGCAGAAGTGGTGAGGCCTCATAGGTCCCACTACAACAAAGCGTATTCAGAGGGAAAAAATGATTATCTACAGGAGAAAAGAAACAACCTGGATACCTGCAAAGGCCTTATGACAGGGCATCACACAAAACTCAGGACCATGATACTGTTTCTAAGGTAAAGGTGCTTCTAAACTTAATTTCATAGGAGCCCCACCATATCTCATTAGAATGATGGTAAAATACTTCTGGCAAGAAAAAGAAATTAATTTCTCATCTTTGTCAATGTGCCTCATGGGGCATAAAAGTGTTATATGAGCAGCCACATTGAGAAAAGCATTTAAATAGTTCACTATAGCCTGAACCACAGTTAAAATTAAAAACATGACATAATATAAAGGATCATAAATGACTGTCATCTTAGTTATTTCTTACAACCTCCTACACAGAGAACAATGGTTCCTGCAATAGACAATTTACAGTAACTACAGCCTGAAAAAAAATTGGCAAGCAACAGTTTGCTTAGGTTTTCAACTAAAACTTTCACAATAAATAAATTCAACCTGAACCCTCCATAATGACAGTTTTTTAAGAGTACCAAGCACGTTTTCTAGAAAAAGAATGTGAGCACTATAATTGTATGCTCTTCTTTGGGACAAATGGGATGTTTTCTTGCTTTGTGAGCTAGAAAGAAAGCCGGACATGTCAATTGTCCAGTAGACAACAAATATGAATAAAAGTATCAATGGATGAAAGAAGTGTTAATTTCATAACTAATCAAATAATGTAACAAATTGAATTATGTTTATTTTGTGTTCTTAACAAAAGACTGTCAGGATGGGGTGGGCAATGCATGACTTGACCGTACTTACACACAGTAGCACTAAAATAATCTCAGATGCTAATAAGCATTCCACTTTTAACGGCTCTTCTCATCACTTTACAGCCACAATCTGATTCTGGAGGAAGCTTCTAAAATCTCCTGTACAAGGTAATACATATGTCACGCTGTTGTCAGAACAGAAGCCAGAATGCTACATTACTATCAGCTTTACAGCTAAAAACTTTCCATATGCTTCCGACTGTTAACCACGTCCTTTATTCCTCCTTCCTGACATAGCACCAGAACCAGCTAGGTGATGACATACATCACACTCTGCAGCGAGCATTTCAGTCACTCGGCAAATCTGTCCAGACCTGAGCCCGGCTGGAAGAACCCTCAATGAAAGGTCCTTCTCCGTGCACGGAAACGTTCTCTCTTACACAGCACACAATCCACCTGGGCGACCGCAAGCACGGGACAGGCTGTACTCGCGCTTGGAGTACTGGAAGTAACGGGAGCGAGACGCAGCGGGCAGAGAGGTGGCAGCACCACCACGGGGCGCAAGGGCCGGGCCGGGCCGGGCCGCCTTCCGAGCGACGCGGCGGGCGGGCCCAAGGCAGCCCGGAACCCGGTCGGCAAGAGCCGGGCCGTCTCCCCGCCGCGATTCCCGCAGCTCCTGCTCTCCCACCCACCCGCCGGGACCGCACTCACCTCCGTCCGCAGTCGCCGGGGCCGCCCGGCCGCGCCCCCGCCCGCCCCGGCCGCTCCGCGCGGGCCCGCCCGCACCGCCGCCCCCGGCCCGGCCCGGCCCAGCCCAGCCCGGCCCGGCCGGTGCGCACGCGCGGCCGCCGGCCCCGCCGCCCCAGCGCCCCCCAGCGGCGGGAGGGCGGGCGTGCAGCGGGGCCTCCCCCGGCGGGGGCGGGAGCTTCTCCCGTGGGAGCGGGCACGGGCGGGGACCGGGTCTGCGTTCACCTGCGTGCGCAAAACCTGCACCCAGAAACCACCGCCACGCTGCTCTACGACACGTCTGCCTTCTTGCCTCGCTCTCCTGCTGTCCTGCGTGCCTTTCCAAAACTCTGTTGGGCTTTCTCATTGACCGAGGACCTCTGGGTCATGTGCCGCTTTCTGCTGGATGACACTACTTCAGTAAGGAAATATCCCAAATCTTCACCTTCACAAAAGTAACTGGAAGTATCTTCTTCTAACAGAAGATAGAGAAGGACAAATTTGTTGCACAAAACTCCATCCCTTTGGGAATCAGAGACACCGGTTTCATTCCCAAAAATGGGAGCTGACTTGCTCTGTAAGCTAAATAAAACCCAAAACCAAACACCCCCCACCTCCCAAAAAAAAAAAAAAAAAAAAAAGAAAAACACACAAAAAAACCAAAACAAAATAAAAAACTAAGCCAAAAGAAAACAACAACAAAAACAAACTGAACAAACAACACTCAAGTAGGTAAGATCATAGAATGGCTTGAGTTGAAAGAGTCTATGTTAGAGATCACCTGCTTCCAACCTCACTTCCATAAGAAGGGACACATTCAACCAGACCACTCTGCTCAAAGCCCCTCCACCACAGTGGCCTTGAACACTTCCAGGGATGGTGCATTCCCAACTTCTCTGGGCCATCTGTGCCTCACCATCCTCACAGTAAAGAATTTCCCCCTAATATCTGATCCAAACCCTCTTGCACTTTAAAGCCATTCCCCCTTACCCTGTCACTACATGCCTTTGTAAAAAGTCCCTCTCCCGCTTTCTTGTAGGCTCCCTCCCGGCTGCTCTAAGGTCCCCCCAGAGCATTCTCTTCTCCTGGTGAACAATCCCAAAATGCTGCAGCTGAGCTGTGCACAGGGCAAGGGTACAATGCAGACATTCCAGCAGCAGCAGCAGTGTGGTGTCCCTGCATGTGACACCATGTTCTCTATCCTTCTCTGCTCTCTGGGCTGAAACAGCAGACCCTGACCACATTCAGCACCACCAAGGTGGAAACAGGGCTGATTTTTTATCTCTCATCTGAAAACAATTTTCAGCTGTTAGGACTATAACTGTTTCAACTGTTACAGTTTAACCAATAAAGTTTTCAACAGTTATGTCCTGCCACACAAAGTTCTCCTGGTGCTGCCCCTTCAGTCAGCTGATCCCTGAGCCAGAAACATTTCCAGTCTCTCTGCCCCCGGGATAAAATGCAGGCCAACTCTGCTTCTATCTTGTAATTCTTCGTGGTTTAAAACACTCTTACCACGTGTGTCTCATGACAGTGTCAGCTTTTGCTGGCTGGAAATGTACGTTTCCTCTTTTCAATTTTTCTTGTAGCCATTTTTATAGATTTCTATCTTGGGTACAATGGTGATGTGATGGTGTCCTATCCTATAATGCACGTTTGTGAAAAGATGGGGGTTTGCACCTATCCCAGCTCTAAGCCTCTAAACTGAATCTCTCTGTCACAGACACACTGAGCGCAGTGTCCTTAAACAGCCTTGACTGCCAGCAATAGATCAGTTCTCTTTCACTTCACCTGCCCTTGGGAAAACTGCTCTCTGCAAAGCCATCCACGTGCACAGCTCGGTACTCCCACAGGAAAAAAAAAAAAAAAAAAAAAAGGCAAAACGCTGTCACTGCAGTGCTTTCTTTCTTTCTTTCAACTTCTTACACACGTGGCATTGCAGGTGATGTTGCATTCTCCTCCGACTCACTGCTACCTTCTTTATCTTGTCTGTGACATTCAAACTAATAGCAGACAGCATCCACAGATCTTAAAGCATCTTTCTGACAGCCGGTACTAGCTTTACCCCCCTGCAAACACAAGCTATCTCGGTTTGTTAGAGCACATAATGTTTCTGGGCGTAACCCATCACCTTCCAATTGCTGCAAGCTGCCCCATTCATCAAGCGAAAGCAGTACCCTCCTTCAGGAGGATGCTTGGACCGTGTCTGATGTTTTTTTTGTGAATTGGAGCGCGCCCCATTCATGTGTTGGGGCCGCTCGGATGAGCACCGGATCTCTGCAGTTATGGGATCCACCAGCATGAGCAGTGCCTGGGTATGCCTGAGCCAAGGAGAGGGGTTCCCAGCCCTGTCGCGTGACAGGGACACTGGCTGGTCCACGTGCGGCGGCGGGGAGGGGGAGCGGGGGCCAGCCCGTGCAGCGCCCGCAGGCGCTTCCTCTGCCTCCCTGCTCCGCCAGGGAGAAGAAAGCGCACCCAATCAGTTATAGGTGAAATATTCACGGAGACTTGATGATCCTTTCGCCCCTGTAGGAAAATCTGAAAATCAGTGCAATTTTATTAAAAGCTAGTATTAAATAAATGCAAGAAGCGTCAGCTATTTTATTTCAAAATATAGCAAGAAAAATGGAGGATGTAGTCTGCCTTGATGGAGATTTCCCTGAAACCACATCAGGGAGCCTGTTTATATTCTAGTGATGCAGCTAAGCCAGACAAGTCTGCGGCACAGCATCTATTTTTAGACTCCAGGTTGCCATTTATAGCTTGTGAAAATATTCATCAGCATCTGGATAACCGGCTATCAGTTTTTATAAATGCAGAGGAGAAATCAGATATTTCACTTTTCTTTGCTTTACCCTTTTATGCCCTGCCTTATGTGGTTCTTTGGGAGTCATTTGGAATTTGTTTTTAAGGGCTTTACCATGACACCATACATTTGCCTGCTGTCACATACAGCATCCTGTATTTTCTTCTGGGATGACCAGTGTACAGAGGAGAAAATCTTTTGCTACCTACTGTGTCTCCACATGTAAAGAAGCTGCAGGTGAGGTTATGGTGCACCTCATGCAGTCAGTGATGGAAGCAGCACATTCTGAAAACATCTTCATAATAGAAAGAGGTAATTTTAAAAGGCAAATACGAAGAGGAAATTCAATGGTTTGAGGACATATTTTCAACCTTACTTTTCACCTATGGTGTAGCATAACTAAAAACTCATAGCTCAGTTTATTCTTCTGAAAAATTTGTTATTGGCTACTGCCAATATATAAGGGGCTGAACTAAATTAAATAGTTTCTATTATGAGAGAAAGAAGGATATTGTAGCAGTTAGGTCCTTGCTTTGGTTCACTCTTCTGGTTTAAGTCTTGCAACCAAATGGTACCCTTATTTATATAAGTGAAATTTTTAACTAGTCTGACCAATAAACTATCTAGCAGCCAATTGCATGGTTTTCTCTCTTGATCCGGTCCACCATACATTTCCAGTGCTACTGGTTTGTGATGGATGGTGCTGGTCAAAACAGTGATTTAGTTTATGGCTGTAACTCTTACTTCCTCTATTGCCTTCCTGAACTGAAAGGAAAAAGAAGTGTAAATATACTTAGAAAGGGTGCTGCAATAACTCCCACTGAGGGACATGAAACACAAAGAAATTCAGTTAGGCAAGAGTTCCCTTCAAAGAAACTATTAATCTGGCAGAAAGATGCAGATAGAAGCAATCTGCCAGTGTGTGTTCCCCCCTCCCTAAAGCTTTCAGCTGTCACGGTCTGCAGAGGCATTAATCTTTAATCAATTGAATGCCTTCTGCACTGAGGCATCCAGGGAAAGGACAGGTCATAACAAGCATTTGCCTAGAATAACTAAACAGTCGTGCATGAGCTGTGCCATCAGACCTTGCTGGATAGCAGCAGGGAATAGATGGAGAGCTAAAAATAGCCTTTCCTTGCAGTGTTTTTCCAGACTATTTTTGATCCTTCATTTTGATAAGGTCGACTGGCTATTTGCTAAAAATAACCAATCCTGGCGAACTGAGGACAAAAAGTAGAGTATTTATAACCTCCTCAGACTCTTTAGTACATTTGTTGGCTGCAGATAATCTAGGATTTTGTCATCAGTCAATTGCCAGTGTTTTATGTAAGTCAGTAATAAATAAAGCATTAATTGGAATGGAAAACAAATCTATTTTGCCACTCTGATTTTCTCAGATGGAACACATATATTTTTGTATATAAACCTTGTATGTTTCCTTGCCCTACTCTTCTTGGTGTGGTCTGAATTGCTTCAGAAATAACCAAAACAACCTCTCATTAGGTCAGCCAACCTTTAAAAAAATAGCTGCATATCTAAATAAAAGTGAAAAAGCAATTTTGTATGCCTGATACTTCAAATGCAGAAATTTTCAGGGGTGTGATTTACATAGCTTCCTCCATGAGAGGTTTTTTTATCATCGAGCCTCTGTGTGCCACTATCTGTCTGATGAAATGAAGCCACCACTCTGCCAGCAGGATGAGAGCAACGAGGCATTCTGTAACCAAGTAACTGGAGGAGGACTGTTGTGGATATAAATGATAATTTGACCCCAAGGCAGGTTTCAAGAAACTGTGTCCTTATGGGGATGGAGGAAACACACAGCAGGCAGCACAACTGTGTGACCTGTTGGATGTTCCAAGGGAGAAAGACAACAATTAAGGTATTAACATTAATACATTTGTTATTTGAGTACATTTGAGCAACTGCCCCCTTCAGCTAAGGTGGAAAACTCTTAAGTTATCAGTGAATATTTTCTCTTACAGGTGTTTTGCTTAGAACCTACTTAATTTCTGTAAGGGAAAACTCATCTTCACAGATTCTTTCTTTAACTATGAATGAGACTTCATAAATACTTTTCTAGGATGGGCCCCACTTACCTTGTCTGCTTAACTGCAATGTAACACGCTTAATAATCTGGAGATTCACAGATTTTTCCTTCCCCCAAACATAAATATGTTAAGTACATGCCTGAAATATATATTATGGAAGTTTCTGTGACTGAGATCTGTGCTGCACAGGAAATTCCCACCTCTGCCCTAAAAGTGCTGAACATTTCTCTGGAGAAGACAGACAGAATGAGGCAGGGTGCAAAGGAGGGGGACAGAGAGGGAGAGGGACAGAGAGCATGACTAGAACATGGCAAGGACCATGAAACCATCTAGGATCCTTTCGGTGCTCAAATGAATGATAAATGGAACACAAAAATGGTATGCAAAGTAGATTTCATAATCTTGTATGATTGCAATGAGTACAAGCAATGAATGCACAGTGTTATACTCATTTTGATGGCATTTCTTATTTTAGATGAAAAGCAGCGGTTTTAAAAACATAGATCTGACTGGCTTCATTCGAGGTGCTGCTCTGTTCGCCTATTGCTTGACAAACAGGTCAAAAGAAATGTGAGGGCAGGGACAGCATGGGAGAGTCCTTAATTTTTCTCTATATTTTTGCCAGTAGAGATATGCTACATAGAAAAAGAAAAGGCCATTAATGAGAACTATGAAATACATGAAGCAGAGAAAACATACAACATGAAGGTAGCAGGAAGAACTAACAATTTGTACAGGCAGAACCTGTGCTTTTCCTCTTAGGGGTATCCTTGGAGCAAATAGGAATTGATTTAGTTTCTATATGCATATGCACAGGACTTTCTACATGTTTATCATTTCTTGTAAACCAGATAAGGCCATTTACAAATTTTATGGTATTTGTACAGTCAGAAAAAAACATTGTTTTTTCCAATAGCAAACTCATGACCACATTTCTCTCTTGCCTCATTTCCAGTTGTATTTTTATTTTCTGTGACCAAGCTAATATTACTCAGTCAGGCATTAAACTTGAAAAAATCCCATAGAAAATACTCCATGCAACAAAATGTGTGCATGTGTGTTCTGCTGAGTTACAGCAAGCTCAGATGTGACTGTGGGCCATACCATATTAGTTGTGAGGATTCTGAAAGCAAATTACACCCTCTTTCCTGCGAGGTGTGCTTCACTAGCTGAATCCACACAGAGACAGTACAATAAACCTGGTTTCTGAGCAGTAAATATATATAGGTGAAAAAATATTATATTAATTGTTACTATTTTATATTTATGTATTCCAACTGTAAGAGTGACTAGAAGAACAAAAGAAAATTAAAAGTAATTAATGGGTTGAATTTGTTATAGGGATCCCCTAAAATATCACTTTAATTAATGTCTTACCTGGTTCTTGATTGCAAAGAACTTGCTCCCTAAAATTTTGTTGCTCAGGTCCTCCTCAGGGTACGTAAATAAGGGGGAAAATCAGGAAGTCCATTTGTAATTTGGCTGTACATCTCACCTCCCATTCCATTAAGGAGACCTGTCTTCTGCTATAGCTTTCTTTGTGGACTTTAAAATACTGTCCATGGACAAATGCCAAACTAGTAAGCAAATACTGTGTTTGTAACTATTCCTTGTACTGATCTTACCAATCACCTCACCAATTTTGCCTCATCACTGGCCTCTGAGGGAGGAACTGGTTACTGCTCACAGCAGCCACAAGCAGCACCATCTTCTCTTCAGCCACTGCTCAGACTTTCCTTCTCACTGTCCAAGCAGTTCTGTGCCATCACCACATAGAAAATTGAGGCTGCGTTAATTATTTGTTGCCTATGCTTTGGTAATTTGGTTTTGTCACTCACGTCCATCTGCCAAAATCTTTGCGGAGAGGAAAGGCACACTTCCATTCAGGTTTCATGGGCAATTCCTTCAACTCTCAATTAACATGTGTGGAGAAAAATCAGCTCCAATTCCTTTAGGATACCTACATTTTATAGTACCAGAAGTTAAAGAGCTTTGTATCTGTGAAAGAAGCTTTCCAGTTGAAATACTCTACCACCAGCAGACAGAAAACAGAGTCTTAAAACGGGAAAGAGAAGGAGACAGAAGAATACCATTTAGTAAAAAAAATTACCTCACAAATTGAGAAACACAGGAAAAATATTGCATTATCGTGCTAATGGTGGAAGGTGCCTCCTTGTATGCCTGTGATAGATGACAGAAACAGCTGCACCTGCAGATACACCTAGCACAGTGGCAGAAATATTCTCTGCACTCTTTTTGCCAATATACATCATTGTTAACCACAAGGGATGGACTTCCAGGAATAGAAGAAGTGCGAAAAGAACATATACTTTCTACTGCCTCTCCATTTGTAGCTCTCTTCTGGACATTTGGCCAAGAGGCCAATGGAAGTGGTTTATTTATATAAAAAAGAAGAACAGAAACAAAACTAGGCATTTCACCAACTGAGCACAGTGGATACCATCTGATCTGAGGTCAGACTGGAAACCAACTCAAAACAAGATTTATAGAACTCAGTCTAGATGATTGTGATCCTAAGAGCCTCAATCATGAAGATGAATCTATGCACATGCTTATTTATCCTTAACTGGGGCTAAGTTAGGGCTGACACTAGATTCTATCTCCCAAAAACATCTACTTGAGACAGCTGGCCCCACAATAGTTACATCTGATAATCATTTAAGAAAAGGGAAACTTCACATAACCTAACAACCTAAAGTGTCTTCTTGTAAAGTGTGAAGAAGAATAGAAAATTACAACACAGGACCTTATTAAGAGTGTTAAGAGCATATTCATTAGAAATTAAATATAAAATACAATGATGCTGCAGAACAGAGAGCAGCACACAACCAAGACACCCCTCCCCCCATTCCCTACCCTCACCCCAATCCAAGGAAACACACCTATATAGTACAAATTAGAGATGTCAAACAGGGGGGAGAGGAGGGGGCCTACAAAGTAATTTTCTTGCTATACAGAAAATATATCATTTGCTGGAAGTCACTGTTGCTGTTGTTAGGGGCCCAGGGTCAGTCACTACTCAGGAATGCCCCTGAAGGCACACTGACCCCTATTGCTTCCCCACTAGTTTGCTGAACATATCATAGATCTCTGGCTTTTCCTGGGCAAGCTGCTCAGCCGTATTTTTCTGTAGCCAGTCAGATGAACGCATCTGTTGCTGCAAGAGGCCAATGAGGTCACCAAGGCTGGAGCTACTAGCACAGGTAGGGTCCTGGTGACGAGATACAAAAATGACTTCATCTGTGCTATCTGCTTTGCCATCCTGATCTGATTGACAAGGCTGCTCCTTCTCCTCAGCCAGTATCTCCTGCTCACGCTCTTCCAAAACCTTGCGTATCCGTTGCATACCTGCAGTGGTATAAGGAAGAGAAATACTAGTGGACTTGTTTAAGCCACATCTGTCTCCAAATCCATCAGATCCAGAAAAGGATAATGGAGAAAGGAAGAAAAAACAGAGAAGACAAGAGGATAATAATAAGCTAAGTTTAGCATTGAGAAGGGAACAGTAATACAGAAATTGTGGTGGGAGGAAAAAGAACAATACTTACCTAACTGCAGCCTGTGGGTCTTGTCAGCAAAGATGATGCGGAACCATCCAGGTTCACTGCACTCAAAGGCTTTCCCGCAGGACAGGAGGACCTTATTATCCAGAAAACGCTTCCAGAGCAGCAACTCCTCCTCAAATGAGCCCGTCTTTAGGTACTAGGAGAGTCATCAGAGGGCCAGAGGTTAGTACCATATAGACTACATCACTGAGATCCTCATGAATTTGTGATTCCCATGAGGTCTGCAAAGGCCAAGGGAGACACCTTTTACCTCTGAAGTACAGCAGTTGTGATACAAAGGAAGAAATGGGGAGGGAAGTGGCTTGAGAGTAGTAAGATTCCTGCAAGGAGGGAAGTTCACAGACTGATGAAAGGAAAAGACTGAAACACCTGGCAGTCCTTCCCTCTCTTCATCAGATGACAGATGTGTTAAAACAAAATGATTGTCACAATATTAACCTTTCCTCTAGATGCAGTTGCATTACATGCCTGCCCTCAGCCCAGGAGAAGCCTCACTTCACTTCCTAAGTGTACCAACCTTTCGAAAATCAATCCAGACAAAGAAGCCTGCATTGCGGTTGAGAAAAGGAACCCCAAGTGTCTTCAGCTCATCTGTCACATAAGTATGGGCAGCTTTTAGACGGGCATGGTTAGCCCTCAGGTACACCTGGTTGATCCAGTCTGACCAGAAGAAGAAGAAGATAAAGAAAAGAATCACGAACTGAGAAATCATTCAGATCTGTTCAAGCTTCCAAAACACCCAGTGTCTTTTTTGCTTCACGCTTCCCCTCCTTCTTTTGTTTTCTGCTTCCTCAACTAACAAAAAGACAGCCAGGAAGTATTTCGCACTTTCATGTCTGTGCAGAAGAGTATCTCCTTGACCTTCCTGAGGAAGTTTCCCTACATTTATAGTTCCTAGTCATTGTGGACTGCTAGCATTCCACCCTGGGCAGTTAGAAGGCTGTTTCCATTTCCCTTGTCCCACAAGCCTGTATTCTTTGTTTCTGATCATCTGGTTCCAGATAACACTGGCAATTTCTGTACAAATATCTACCACACTTCTTCCAAGCTGCTCCTCTAACTCTGGTGATCAGGAGCTCTGCAGAAACGGTGTTTTCCTGCAGACCTGTCAGCCTTGTGTTGCATGGACAGTTTCAGGGTAATGGAAGACTGTCAATTAAGGTGTACAAAGAGGAGACCACTAGGGAACGTAAGCGGAGGGGAGATCTTCCAGGTACCAAGACAAACAGAATGGCAGAGGATTGTACATGGAGCTACTGACTTACCTCTGTCTCTAAGAAGCTGAGCAACCTTGTGCTGAACAGGTCCACAAACTCCATGGAAATAACACAAAGAAGCCACTGCATTAGCAACATCTTGGTTTTCGGTATATAAAGTACCAAAACGAATTCCAGAAACAGCAAAATCCTGCAGAAGACACAGAGAGACTACTTTATTACACTGAACAACTGGAATCCTATTACTACTAACCTGATCTTTCCAGTAGGAGGAACCTGAGGAGCCCAGACCAAAAACTACCAGCCACAAAGGCACAGCACAATAACTACCAGCACTCACCTTGGTTATGCCCCACATCACGTGAGTCCGCTGTGGATCAGGCAATCTGTATGTAGAAGGATGCAGATGGGCAGTTAGTGTCATAGGTGCTGAAGCTTTTGGATCACCAGTGCAGCATAGCAGAAACAGAGAGGCAGCATTACACAATGATAGACAGTGCACCACCAAACAGCAGTCAAGCAGGGAAAATTCAAATGCGACCTAACTTTAGGAGCTCGGAACCCCTTGGAAGTAGTTTTAGACAGAATTTTTAAATATTTCAAAGATATAGATGCTTACAAGTGCTACATTTTACATGCAGGTTTCCTGAACATAAGAAGCTAGTACACTTAATGCTAGAAATCAGATTTCTGCCAATGTATTTGTCAAAAATCAAAAGTGATGTTGTTTTACATCTAAGCCCAGCAACACGGAGCTAACGCTTAACCAAGTATATTTTATTTCCTTGCAACTGAGCACAAAAAGATAGCTAGCACCACTGGTGAAGACTAGAAATTTAAAAAAGAAAGAAAGAAAAAAACTCAACACCACACCATATTTTAGAAAATATTTTAGAAGTTTTTGATCTCATTAAAACAATACCTAATAAAAGCCATTATCCAGCCTGTAATACTACTGCGATCTGGGACTACCGTATGGAAAATTAGGAAGTAAGCAGCAACAGAAAATCTTTACAAGTTTCAACAGAAACATGAGCAAAAGATGTTTAGGCAGGAAGAGACGCATCACCTTCAACAAATGAAAAACCTGTTTTCAGTTTTGGGGACTGTCACAACCAAATACTGATGTACACATTGAGAAGTATACCACAATAAAAAGCTAGCTACCATTTTTTACTTACTAGACTGTATTTGACAAAATGCATTTGCCATTCAGAAATTACCAAAAAAAAAAAAATCAATGTAAGGTAGATTCAGAATTTGCTAGCTCATGACTTAACTTCCAGTCACAAGTTCTCAGCAAGGCCTCATGTTGAACTGTCACTGGAAGATGGCCAGGGAAGTAGGAGCTGCTTTTACCTGTCCATGCCTAGGACACTGTGAAACGTGGCTGATTCATCAAAAACTGACAGCATGTAGATCTCATCTACTATCACATGCAATTCATGTCTGCAAAAGGACAAAATGGAGATTACAAAAGAAGGTTGCTTCTGGTTTAACGGAGATAAATTCAGACCTGCAAATACTTGCTTTATACAAAGAAGAGGGGATGCCAGATTTTGCAGAAATAAAGCAATTTTTCTCAATTTAGATCTATTTTGTGTACATTGAAATCATTAGAGGGCTATCCAGTTAACCGCCACCCACCATGTAACAAGACAAAGATCCTATCATTGCCAATGTGAAAATTAATTCCTATATGTTCTACCCGTCCACTCAGAAACTCATAGAATCTGAATCTCAGAGAGTATTATGATCCATGATGAAACAGGGAATCCATATTCATGTACTTCTTTGTCTTTACAGATATAGAGAAATTAAGAGGAAAAGAACTCAGCTTCCTACCAAGGAAGCACAGTGCCATACTGTTTCCTTGGATTACTGAAAAATAAGACTTGCATTCCTTGATGCAAGTTGCTTTGCCACCCCAGATGCCTGCATAGTCCATGATCCCAGCACTCCCCTCTTCTTTCTTGAGTCCACCAATGTGTGTGAAGAACAGACTATTTAACTGACTTGAAAGATATTCACAGATAAATTCAAGGACAGCAAGTAGTCCACCAGATTCCAAAAGCTGTATTTGACTCAGGATATCTCAGTTTTCCAAACTGACATACCTTTTAGCAAATTCCAGGTAATCCCGTAGCTCTGACAAGGAGTAAATGTCCCCAAGGGGATTCTGGGGATTCAGAAGAATTAAGGCCCTTACAGTGACACCCTGCAGAATACAAATAACATAGTATTAAGAGAATTCCTATCATGGGATAAATTTTTAGCTCCTCTACTTGAGCAGTCCCTCACTGGAGTGTGACACAAGATTCTCCTGAAGCTTCCACCATGACTTTTCACCTCAAAAGTTAGATTTGCATGAGAAAACTTTCAGCCACAAATTAATATGTTTTTACAATTAGGTAATTTGAAAAGTGAATTATTACAGAATTAGTCTATGATTTTGAAAAGAGGGAATTGCTACCACCAAGTAATTGGTTGCCATCTGGTCAAGCAATTAATGAGAAAGAAGATCTCACATGCTCTCAGTATGGAAGTACTTTTTTTGAGCTGCATTAGTAATTGGGAAATAATAAATTACTGAAGACTGCCCACGAATGTGGCAAGAAAGATGAGAATTTGAGTTAGGTGGATGCAAAGTGTACTCATTTAGAGCACACTTGGCTGGAGATGTCAGAGCTGGTAACAATTCAAAGATGCAGCTAAACATATATGGGATTTAGGACAATGCCAAATTTACAGACTAACTCTTCAGTAAACTGATATTCACTTGAATTTTATCCTCTAGAGTTCCCTCCTGCAAAAACTCTCAGCATTCTTAGTGTATTCATCTGCCCTGTGTTTTCAGGTAACTCGGTTGGCCTTTCTGTGGGAGAAATCCTGGGTAGTTCCAAATTCTATTGCACACTCAAGTAATATTTCTTGGTGATATGAATGGGTTCCAGTGCTTTGTGAATGGTCAGTTTTATCCTTTCTTCTGTGACCAAACTGAGGGATTCCCCCTAGAAGGGTCTCTGAGTTTGCAAGCTGTCATCTCAGATGGTTGACAAGGACAACCAGAAAGCCAGGTGCTAGGTTTTGAAAACGCTTTGATCTTTAGGCAACTTCTGGGATGTGACATCTCCAATACATTGTAAACTTAGGTGGTTATGTGAAGCTCAGCTAAACTCACCTCTGCCTGGGCATCCTGCAAGGCCTTTTCCAGTTTTTCCACTGTAAGCTGAAAAGGTCGAGTGCATGTTCCAGTAATCTGAAAGACATAAAAAAGATTAAAAAGGCAAAGTTGTTTCAATAGAGACTGCCTTGAGCCAATCCTCTCAGAAATGTTCCCTGAAAGAAAATAAACGTCCAGAAATAATGACCTAGGAACCATTTTCTTCTCCTTTTCTACTACAGAGAGAATAAACAAACCAATAAGTAAAACCAAAGAAAAGGCCATCATAGGCTGGCCAAAACCAGGATTTTCTTGCTATCTTTGAACAACTAAAGCAATGCAGGACCTCCATCTGCTATTCCACCCTGGGACCACCTCCACTAGGACACGACATAACTTCTCTCTTCAAGGTTCAAAATGGTAATTTTTTTCCTTTCAAGGACTTTTATTGGGAGTAAGATACAAGAAGAGGACAAAACTGGAATTCAGATTCATGGTCTCAAGTGACTTTCTTGTAAACTATGTGCCCATTTTCCCAGCAATAAACTGTGTAAATGTCCACTGGCTGTAGTGTACCCTTGTTCTGAGAACTGCTTGCAGAGGTCCCCAAAGCTAGCTTTTCAGTTTAACTACAGAGGTTGTTATTCCCTTCTTTCAGATCTTACCTTACTGTCTAAATAGACATACACCAGCTTGACATTACCATAGAGGAAGACACTCTGGGTAATACCACCATAAAAGGGAGTAGCGATCAGAACAGCTTCTGGAACCAAGAAAACAAAGTTGGTTATCAACAGGCCACAGTCCTCTGTCCTAATGTGCTTTAGCTAAACATGAAAGCATTTTTACAGCAGTGTCCCCTGGAAACACGGTAATTCTACTGCCTCTTTCTTCCTGTTATTTTTACATTAATTCTTTAATCTTCTGCAAGAGCCCAGGTAACCATGTATAACCCATGTCTAGTCTGGCAAACTAAGACAGGGCACCACAAAAACAGTTAAGGGAGACAGGGTAGGCATCAAGTGTGACATGAATGCATGTCTGCATGATATCTGCAGACCCTAGAAATGAAGAATTTCAAAACACAACTTTGCAGGAAACAATAATTTTGCAGCAGGCCAATGCAATTCCACTACTTTACTTCTGTCTAACAGTATTTAAAGAAAGTAACATTATTTCCCAGCAGAAAAAAAACAAACCAAAACAAAACTATGTTCCAACCATCCACTTACCCCCTGGATCACAAAGGACTGTAGCTAATGCAGAAAATAAAGAGCCACAACCATTCAAAACAATCACCTACAGAAGAAAGAGAAAATCTAGTGATAAATCCATACATAGGAAGTCAACACTATAAAATAATAATTCCTGACAATGTCATTGAAATAAATTTTCTCCCTAATTCTTCATTAGAATTTTTCCTGCTGAAATCCCACTTCTACCAGAATAACTTCAATCCTGTTCTTTCACAGACACTTTGTTCTGGAGTCATTTTTGCTTCTAATAAGCAATTTTAGAAAAAGAATAGGCTTAAAGTAGGGAAGAAGTTGGGGAGCAGTTCTAAGATGGTAGTAAAGCAAAATACTTTTCAACTGTTAACATGTGTTATCATTTACTCATGGTAACAGCAGTTATGGCTTCCTGCCAAATTTGTGCAAAAGTGGAAACTACTGTCTTGTACAGAAGCAGGTTTGACTCCTGCTTCTACGGGACAAATGCTCACAGGAACCATGAGTTTCATTCCAAGAATCAGGAAGAATCTGGTGCCTTGAAGAGGCAGTGATCAGCAAACTGATCAGTGGTAACCTCAGTCCACATGAAGTATGGGATTCCATTGAATTACTGAAGCCAGAAAAGCAATGGCACCAGCTTCTGCTGCCTTCAGCACTCAGCAGAGACAGGAGTCTCTGACCTCCACAGGCCCCTGCATCCAGGCTCTAACTCTCAACAAGTCAGCAAGTCGTGCAGAGACTCGGGTCCTAATGTCTCTCTAGCAACACTGCCACAAATTTTACAGGCTAAAACTGACTCTTGGTTCCATTACATATCTTTGTATTGAGGTATAGCAGAGAAATGCAATGACATGGAACTCAACTGAAACAGTGGGCACTCTTTGTCAAGGCTGAGGGATACAGGCATAGTAGGTCCCTGAGCTAAATAGGGAGATCAAAATTGAGAGCACCAAGAGGAGGAGTTGGCACACAGAAGTGAAACATGAGGCAAATATGCAGTACATCTGAAGTGTTTTGGCAGAAGTGCACATCAAAAAATACTGAAATGAAGAACCAATCTCATTAACATGATAACAGCTTGCATTCTTACCAAATAATTTATTTCAAAAAACAGAATTTGAAACTGTTTCCCAACGAATGGCATACATTAGAACATATACCAATGGACACTGGGTTACCTACATTCTCTGCTTTAAGAGGTGCAGGAGCCTTGCAGTAATAGGTCAAAAATCGAGCCACTTCTTCCCGTAAACTAAAAAATACACAAAGGCAAATACTGATTCAAATATGCTCCAAGAGGCTAGGCTTCCAAACTAGGTTCACATCTTAGGAAAGCCAAAACAGGGACAATAAAGTCTGGTGAAAATGGCTAGAAAACAGGACAGCTCTGGCCCATGGAACAGATGTGATTTTTACACCCAGCAGAGGTGCTGCAGAAAATGTCTATAATGGTGAATGGATTTCACCATTTATGAGCTTTAATCTGGCATAGAAGAGAAGGATTAACAACCCCAACTGTTCACTATGTTTCAAAGAATTGTTTGGAGTTACCCAATTTGTTAATGCATACAAGTTCTTTTAAAACTCTGCTTCAGAATATTTGTATCTTCTCTCACATAAAAGGATTTTTAACTGGATGAGCTGGTAGGACAGCTAATGCAAAGTTTTGCAAAGAAAAGGTGACCTAGAAAAGTTTTAACTAGAGAATGTAGCAGAAGAGGTTTGTATTCATCCATTCTGTTTATTAAACAAGTAGTCAAAATGAGAAGCATTACAGAAAGACTTACAACAGATGTCCTTTCCAGTCAGGATACTGAAGTAGTGAAGGGTCCATCAGATTCATATCAGCCTGTGTCAGCTGGGAAAAATGAGAAGAATCATTAAAAGTGCAGTTACTGATAAGGGAAATATGGAGATAGACAGGATCTATGCACAGGCACACACCTGCACAGACACTTGTGCAACTTCAACAGTTGTAAAACAGGATTGGGAAAGCTACAGACCAACAAAATTAATGCAGCTTGGAGAAGCAAGGACCAGCAAACTGATCTGTGACACCTTCAAGTTGTATAAACTATAGGTTTCTTTGAAGTTATAGCAGCCAAAACTTCACTGCACAGAAATCTACAAAAAGGATTCAAACAGGCAACATAAGATGCCCATAACCAAGGTGCCTGCAAAAGATGTTCTCAGCAAATGAAGCAAACCCAAGAGTGGTTTGCCCAAGCTCCGAGGACAACAGCTTTTAGCTGGAAAAATAAGTCCCAGCTGTGAAAGCTCAGGTCTAGACTGTCAAAAAGAGTTAGAAAGAAATTTGAATCAGATTCAGATATGTATTTTCTTTAATAAACTTTCATTATATTATTTTTAAATTAATCACAGCTCTCATTTATGTCTCTGTTCAAAGTTACCGCAGGTTCTTTAGATTTATATTTCTGATCAGTTTGGTAAGTGTTGAAGTGTAACAGGAGCTTTCAAAAGAAAGGAGAAAAATGAAATTATCTTCTTAATAATTATTCCCCAGAGCAGGCACTTTATTCCTTATGAGAAGTTCATTCTGATGTCAAAGACAGACTGACCTGAACTGTGGAGGTCTTTTTCAATATTTATAATTAGATAAAGTGTGCACACTGCTTGGATCTAAATATTTTCAAGGTTATAAGTATCAGAGTTTCACATAATCCAGTACTGTGAAGTTCCAAGGGAAAGCACAGCGTTGATACAGGCAGAGAGAACATTTTAGATAAACAAAAATGTAATAAACAAGTATTGTGTATAATGTCCCTTCCAAATATTTAATGGCAACCGAATCTATGAGTTAATACTAAAAATAGTAAAGGTGGGGATGACACAAGTAGGTGATGGTGCAAGAGAAGAGGAAAATTCCACATGCAGTGTGAAAGTTTCGCACATGATAACAAAACCATAACATTTTCTATAGAAGTTTTAATAACTGGTGCCAAGCTCTGGAGTTTAAAGACAATGTCCCTATCCCATGAAGAATTACAACCTGATATTATAGGATAAAAGATCCTTTATTCAGCTGTACATGTTCTTGGAGTCTATGTAGCTCCAAGAACTGTGCCTCCTTACATCTCTCTCCTAAACTTATCTAGAGAACGATGCACCAAACATACCAGCAGACATGGCCAAACATAACTATGAATCAATGAGGAGAACCCCTAAAAGTAATGTGTTAAGTATTCTCTAATTTAAAGGTCAGAAGTTGAAAACAGAAACTGGATACACTATACAGTGGCAGCAGTAAGTATTTTGAATCCCAAATAGCAAAAAAAAATATTTGCCTACAATCCCTGCTGATGCATTCAGTGAATCCATACTGTTACTCAATGCTGCAAAGACTGGAGAAGCTGCCAACACCTTTGTTTTGCTTGTTGCCACAAGCATGAACACTACACCTGACAAAGTCTCAACTCAGTTTCATAGATATAAAGATGCAGCTGACTACTGTTTCCCTCTGGAAGCAGGAGATGGAACTGGAAAGGGTTGTGGGGCTGAGTGGGAGAAGGAAGGAAGGAAGGAAGGAAGGGAAAGGGAAAGGGGAAGGGGAAGGGGAAGGGGAAGGGGAAGGGGAAGGGGAAGGGGAAGGGGAAGGAGAAGGGGAAGGGGAAGGGGAAGGGGAAGGGGAAGGGGAAGGGGAAGGGGAAGGGGAAGGGGAAGGGGAAGGGGAAGGGGAAGGGGAAGGGGAAGGGGAAGGGGAAGGGGAAGGGGAAGGGAAGGAAGGCACCACTTACACAGCCCAGAAGGAACCTTCCCGTGCAGGCAGCAGCTCTGCCTTACCTGTTCTTTTAGCTGGAAGGTGGAGTGGTGGGGTAGCATCCCCTGTGTCAGTGGAGTAGCAGGCAGAAATGAAACAGGGAACATTTTGAGGGTGGGAAGAGGTGGAATGGGAGCAACCATGAACTTTAAACTGCAGAGACTGCCTGTCCAGCCCTGAGCCACCTTCCCTCCCCATGCACAGGTAGGAAAAAGTGCTACCTACCCACCTCAAAGCCTGCCTGCCACCTGGCCAGTGATTTTAATGGGAATCTAGAAGCATTCCTTTCCAGCACAATTCTGTTATTTCCTTTTGACTTTTTCTACTTTTTCAGTTCTGCTATGTGTTCCACTCCTCTGCCTGGTGCAAAGGCAGCCGATAGCAGCTGATCCAGTCTGATTTTGAGAGATTTCACTGCTGCCACACTTGCACATATCAGGTGAGTTCAGAACCAGGTGTCCAAGTTGTGTGACTTTATAATGGACAGATGTAAAGATACTCAAAATTAAATAGAGTTCAAAAATAATTTCAAAACATCTGTATTAAATAATCTACTGTAAGCAGGGGAAAATAAATTTCATCTTGTTTTCATTTAGTTTTCTGAAATAAGTACATTCCCAGAGGCAAACCCATCAAGAAAACACCCATGTTCCTATCCTCCTGGAAAAATAAAATACATAAATGTACAAGTAGTTGTATTCAAAAGTGACTTCCAACAAATTTAAAATTCACAATGAAAAACTTTACCAGAGAAACCTGAGTAACAGCAGTAACTCTAGGAAAGTGCAAGCTTTGAAGAGGAACTGCACAGCAAATTCAGTGTATTATTTTGTTATAGAACTCACCCGCTTGGACATCAGGTCAAAGCAGAGCTTGTTCTCACTGGTGCCAAAGTTTATTATACCCTAGAAAAAGAAACAGTATTGTTTATAGACACATAAGACATGTGAGTACATGTGAAGCTATCACTTCACTAAATTGTCTCCAAAAGGCTTACCAATGAAAAGTCAAAACACAGTTCATATAAACTTCACCATACATAACTCAAGACATGCATCTATGTGTGTATGTTTCCATATATAGCCCAAGCACTTGCCTTCTTAGACAGTAAACTGTCTGTAAATTAACATGTACTAACAGTTTATACTTCTTTAAAGAACATGTTTAACTTAATTTTGAATTCATTCCCTATTATATGTAACTAAAAAAGAAACCCTAAAACAACTCCTAAAAAAACAAGGTTTACCCTTCAATGGCAGTTTTAAACAAGGTTTTTGATATATTTCTTTATCTTAAAAGCATTTGTTTACCATTAATTACCATTCCACTCTACTGATTTGCTCAAAAAACATATAAACATGTAGTCATGATAAGTAGTTAAAATAAGGAATTTTCCCCTCTGGAGAGATGGCCCTACAGTTCCACATTTATGATATGGCCATATATAGTACGGCATTAGATCCTGAAGGGTTCAAATCTACTAGTACATTCTCATTATTGGAAGAGTTTGGGTAAATGAATTTCTAAAATGTGAAAGAAAATCTAAACAACTGTGCAGTTCTGATGTTATTAAAGTACAAGTCTAATCTTAGGTATTTCTCTAAAAAAACTAACTCCTACATAGATAACAGGTTGTAGAAGCAGCAGCCTGTACCTCATAATACACTTATAATAAAAACTTCCCTGTGTGTTTCTAGTTTAACAATCTAGTTTTCACCCCAACAACACAGGGCAACTAAAGCCAGGGCTAATAATAAAATATTTTTAAAGTTTCAAGTAGTTCAGTATTCGAATGATGGATCTAATTAAAAGTAACCCACATATAAACCGTTATTTATATTTACTATACTTGTTACTCAGTAATAATTTGTCATGAACCATTAACACAGCCTTTATGCCACAAGAGGGCTATGCTGAGCTACTTAAAACCGAGCAGCTGAGTGTAAACAGGCAGAAAAAGTGCTGAGTGTTATTAACAGTAATTTTTTAAAAAAGGCTACTATTTAGTAGTTCTACTTCCTGCACCCATCACCTGCAACCATCAGATATAATCAGATAATCAGAGACAGTCCTCAGTGGGCAACAGAGGTGATGAGGTAGAAGGAGAAACGTGAGCTCTGTTTCTGCAGATTTCTTACATCTTTTGAGGTCTGCTACTGCTATTACTACCCTGATAAAGAAATCAGAGCTGAACACAGCATTCATCTTTGGTATCTAGATGGTCTGCAAAGCTACTTTCAATTTCTTTTCCTCAAACAAACAGTTTGACTCACATTGTATTAATGAGATTAAAAAAAAACAAAAACCCACACTTCTAGCACATCTGTCAGCAAACCTCTAAGAAGCTATTTTTCCTAACAAGGAAGCCAGGATAACACTCTGAGGTTCTTACTTACATTGGGGTTCTTGTCTTCATCATACTTGTCAGCATGATAGGCTTTGTACCCTTCCTCAGTGGAGCCCTGAAAAATGTTGGCAAAGTTGCCACGAGCAGAGAGGTAGGGGCTTCTCTGGAAGCCGCTGGGGTTACAGAAGCTGTGCATGTCCACCCTCCTCTTGGCAAGTGGCCGAACCCTCATCTCTTGCAGGTTGCTCCCTCTTCCTCCCATTCCCTCAATTTCAGACAGTGCCTGGCTGAAGTCCAAACTCTGAGGCATGGCAACAGAGGAGGAGCCACTATGGCTCTGCTTTAGGATGCTGAGCATTTGAGCAAAGACATTGAACATGCGAAACTCATGTTCCCGCTCCAGTTCAAACCGACGCTGCTCCAGCTGCATCCGACGCTCCTCCACATCCAAATCTCGCTGAAATCGGCGTTCTTCCATCTGCAAAAAGCGCTCTTCCATGGCTCGCTGAGATGTCAGAGTCTTCAGCAGGAGATCATCGAGCGGATCCCTCAAGCGCTGGCCTTTCCGCTTTTTTCTCAGCCGATGCAAGGCAGAGAAGCCAGGCCGAGGAACAACATTCTGGATCCGTGATGAGTTTGCCATGTTTGGCTCACTGAAACCTGTCAATACACAAAAGCAAAGAAGAAAAAGTGCAGCAAGCAAAGTGGCATGGGCATGCTTTGCTTCCTTCTCCTGCCTGTCCTAAGAACACCCTTTTATTTACCATAGAGTTTATAGAAAAAAACAAGTAAAATCTATCAGGTACATCCTGAGGTGTGCAAACATTTTTGAAGTTTGTTTTTAACATCACACATTGGGCACACCATGATGCTGCCAGCCCCAGCCCCTTAAATGGCCTCTGTATTAACCTCAACAATCATCAGTTCCCTCCACTAGGCTACCTATGCAAGCACCACAGCCAAGAGGACATACCATTTCTTCCTGACCTCTGACATTAACCTCACATTTGTTATCATCTCTTCTTGTCCAACAATTCATGATCTTCCATCAGCCTGTCCTAGACCAGTCTGAAATCCCCAAGATTCCCAGACTGTACCCTTCTTGGCAGCTAAGTAATGCCAACTGCATTTTCAGTGCAGTAATCTCATCTCCTGTAAACAAATACTGTTTCTGCCAGTGACTTTCAAAACCATCTTCTTTCCAAGTCACACTGAATAGCTTAGAAAGTCAGGCAATGATTATTCCCAAGTATTCTTCACTGTTGAGTGGGCTAAAATACTAGATCTGGAATATATTTTAAAACAATGAAAGGAGAGTTTCACCAGCAGGTTCATAGTGCGACCATGGCAGAAGAGGGTGTCCTGATACAATTCAGCATGAGGACAGCAGACAGCTCCAGTTATGTTCAAGTGATACCAAAAAAGCATGCAAATGCTTTTTTTCCAATAAGACAATTACCTGTTAGCATTATATGCAGAAATCTAACTAGCCCAGCTTATGGAGCCCTTTGAATTTCACATACATTTTGCTTAGCTTGGTAATTCTAGACTACATTTACCTGTAGTGAGATACCTGTGTTTTGGGAATGCCCAAACCACCATAAATTCAGATATCAGCCTTCTACTTTCAAGCTTTTTGGGGTGTAGAAAAACAAGGATCCAAATGTCATTGAGAAAACCAGGTGTCTATCTCTGCACCAGAAATAATCTTTTCTTTCTGGGAAAACGGGCAGAAACCTTAAGCTGGAATGTAAGAGGCTATCCCTACCTGAAGGTGAAACACTGGTTTCAATGGGAATCTCCACCCTGGAGATGGGAGAGTCGTTCTGGGCCCTCTC
The DNA here is from genome assembly GCF_963662255.1 of Cinclus cinclus. Taxonomy (NCBI): domain Eukaryota; kingdom Metazoa; phylum Chordata; class Aves; order Passeriformes; family Cinclidae; genus Cinclus; species Cinclus cinclus. Next base: position 22,238,376 of record NC_085051.1, on the reverse strand, counting down.
CAAGAAGGCTCTCTCCATCTCTTGTTCTTCAGGGGAGCCCTGCTGGTAAGACATGGCTTGTGGGGGCTCAGGGGTCAAGCTGTGGTCATCGGAGTTCACCTCCTCACATTTAATTTCCATCAGCTCAGGGTGCTGGGAGTGTCCAAAGGGCAGGGCCGAGGAGGCGAACTGGTGGTGGTAGCTCTCCACCATGCTGCCCTGCAGCACCTGCTGAGCCATCATGCTGCCGCTCAGGGAGCCATAGGCCAGGGCCGGCCGGCTGGTCAGCACCCTGTCCATCACCTCGTAAAACTTCCACGTCCGCCCGCCCCGCGGGGCCTTGCTATTGTCCTTGATCCGCCGGTACTCCAGCTTCATCTTCTTGATCTTCTCCCGGCACTGGTCGCCCGTGCGGTGGATGCCCTTCTCCCGCAGCACCTCGGCGATGCGGTTGAAGACGTGCTGGTTTCGCAAGCAGCTCTCCAGCTCTATCTGCACCGACTCGTCGGCCCAGAGCTGCAGCAGCTCCACCACCTCGGGGTCCGACCAGTTACTGCCGCGCTCGTACTTCTTCCCACGAAAATCCATCGCTCCCGGGGTCCCGCCCGCCGCTCGCCCCGGGCCGCGCACCTGCCCCTGTCCCGCCGGGAGGGGCTTTCGCACCTCGGCCCTCGAGGGCGCCCGGGCGGCCCGGCCTCCCCCAGCCCCTACCGGGCTGCAGGGCCTCGGGCACGGCTCAGCACGGCACGGCACGGCTCGGCACGGCACGGCTCAGTCCATCCGCTGGAGCCAGGCGGAGCGAGCTAGCGGGGAGCCGGGCCGGCATGTTCACATCCGGGGTGACGCACATGCGTGCAGCCTTATTCCGGGATAACTTTATCCCGTGCCAGGCGCTTGTCGCGCTCCCGGGGCCGGGCCGGGCTCCGAGCGGCGCCTTAGGGTCCCTCCCACCCTGCCTCTTTTCCTCCCTCCCTGCCTCCTGCCGCCCGTCCCTCCGCACGCCCCGGCCCGGGAGGAGGCAGCACCGGCCGCGCCGTGCCGCATCACCCCGTGCCGGGCCGTGCCGAGCCACGGCCGCGCCACGGCCGCGCCTCCCCTCGCGGCGCTCGGCACCGCGGCCCCGCCCCGCTCCGCCCCGCCCGGCGCTGCCAGGCACGGCCCGGCACGGCTTCGCCCGCATCTCCCCCGGCTCGGGCGCCGGCCCCGGCTCGGCGGACACCCCGGGAGCGGTGCTGCCGAGTGCCGCCGGTGCAGCGGCCGGCCCCGCTCCCGCCGCGCCTCCCGGGCCCGCGGCGCCGGCGGCGCTTTTGGCGGGGGCGGGCCCGGCCTGGCGAGAGCTGCGGGGGTGCGGCGGCAGCCCCTGACAGCGGCTGTCCCCGTGTCCCCCTGTCCCTCGGACCGCGCTCGGGGCCACGGCGCTGCCCGCCGCTCCGGGACACCAGCGAAGGACTTGTGCCTCCAGTCTGGCCGTCCCGAGCGAGCAGGCATTACACCAGTTCGTTCCTCTGTTTACACCCGACCATCAGTGAGCTGCGTGGTTCAAATCCTTCCAAGAACCCGCTCCGTCCTCTGCCACATCTCTAACTGGGCTAAAGGACTGCCGGAGAGCGAATGCAAGATTTCTACGTTTTCCTCTACGCCCCACCAGCTCGAATTCCCAGCAGGGATCTGCAATTGGGGAACTCGACTCCACAGAGAAATCCTGCCACGCTGCAGGACACAGCTAGCAGCACCATGCCACATCGGTGCAGAAATTTCAGTCCAGACCCCAGTGTGGCAGGATAAGGACTAAGGCAGCAAAAACCAGTAATTAACGAGGAAACTAGGATGATACATACTGCGTCCACATCCTGTATCACCTGTGGCCAACGTACAGGTGGTGAAGCTCATACTAAGTTTGTAGTTTTCCTCATAGACCAAAAACATCTACTTCATTACAGCATTAGTTTTTTTATCCAACTATTATTACCGTCATTCTGGATTTTAATAAATCATTCACAGCCTTTATGATTCCATTTCCCAGTCCCTGAAATGGAAACAAAAACTTGATCTTTGTTAAATTTCATGAAATATTTTGAATACTGTCTTGGGGGCTGGGACAATTAAAAAAAGGTGACCAAAAGACTAAGCAAAAAAAAAACCAAAAAAAAACAAACCACCCCAAAACAAAACAAACAAACAAAAGACTTAGCCTTAAAAATCATGCTACCTTTCTTATAAATTATGACCAGAGAGTAGTTTGGATTTTTTAGTGGCCTGCTGAACTAGAGTTTGTATTTCCACATGCCCATAAGATGTGCTTTTACTTTCCTGGAATTTTTCATGGGAATGGCAGCCCGTGTTCTACAAGTACGTACTTAATTACATAAGGACTTTTTACATAAAATTGTATACTGGAGTACACAAAAACCAGGGCAACAGTGAATAGAGTAATTGATTATAGAAGCTTAGTAAATATAAATAGTTTAAAGGCAGCATGGAATAGCCTTTTCAAAAGCTTTTGAAAGAAGCCTGAGAGCTTGGCTAAAGCCTGTTATACCTGAGGGCTATAACTTAGCCAGGCAGCAGCAGAGTATTCTCAAAAGTAACTTGTCATATAACCTGGCATCAGGAAAATCCACTGTTTCAAAATGCAAACATTAAAAGGAATGGAACCGAGCTTCATGATATAAAAAAATATAATAAATCTTGAATTATTTTCCATGGTTCAATTGTTTTCGCCTTCTTGTGCCTTGTAAAGTGGAAAGTTGATTTTTAAAATGAAATTGAGGGCTTCCATTGCAATCATGAATCAAACAAGCATAGATTTGAGAAGGAACATATTATGAGGTTATATTGCTGAGATACTTGTTTCACCTGCCAGTACTTTGAGCTGCTTTTCCAATTCAAATGGAAAAGAAAATTAAGAGGTGCTGTGTTCCCAAAGTGCAAGAAGTGATGTTGTTAAAATGTGCACAGAGCAATCTACTGAAAATTGTGAAACCAAAAAGAAAGACTATTTTCTGAAATGTTTTGTACACCTATTTAAGTGACAAAAGTATAGGTGCCGCCTAATTTGATGTATCCAAGACAGGTTAGTTCTTTTAATATTCCTTTGTCCAAAAAAAGCCCTCTTTACCTTTCCTTTTCATGCAGCAAGCAAAGGAATGCAAACCAAATGCTGCCATGGAGTTCCTTCCTTGTTTTCAGAGAATTTCATGCCTTGGTTTCATCTCGGCCAATGACAGCCGAGCGCCTCCACTACACATCATTCCTTCCCAGCAAAGTGCATATCACAACTCTATTTCTAACAAGCCATGACATGTGATCCTGAACATACCACCTCTAAAAAATTGTATTAAGCTGCACTATTTCATTATTTTTAGCTTATTATAGGACTATAAGGCATTGAAGCAATTACTTGATGATCAGCTAAATTTAAGACAATAATGCTTACCCTAAACATCACAGGCAGGGGACTGTGCTCCTCTGCCATTTCCCATAAGCAATGATATTTATTTTAAAGATTTGTCAAATCTCTTCCTCAATGGCATGGTCACAGACAGAACTGAAATTAAAGCCCTAGGATTTCTATTTGTTTCCAGCACGTCTGCAAGCTGAGAGGAAGGGACGCATTGAGTACCAGGCTTTCAGCCAGGAACTATGACAACCATCATGATAGTTTTGGTAGGAAAAATTTTACAAAACTAATAGAGGCCTTGCAATTCAGTTCAATGACAGATGGTAATAAATTACTTTGTAATTGTATAGGATTTAACAATAATAATAATAATTAAAAAGCCTTAAAACTATAAATGCCTTCATGCTGCAAAGAGGATGGCTCGTACCTAGCAGCATTTGGGTTAGCACGCACTGTCAGGCTGCCTTCCTCTCCCAAAGAATGCCCTGCGCATCCTCTCCCAGAAGAGAGGGAATTCGGCAGCTCCCACTGCTGACAGTCCCTGAGCCAAGGCTTCGCACAGCAGGAGCTCTCTGTCCTTTTGGCTCCATCCACCTTGGCTGTGCGGAGAAGCCACCGTGGGCTGGACGTGTCCCTGCAGGCAGGCGTGGCCGGCGCGGTGACGGGACGAAGGAAGATCCCTGCAGAGGGTGCTCCAGCCCCAGCTACCTTCCTTTGCCTGCGCAAATAGAGGGTTTGCGTGGAAACCGACGGGTGGGAAGGAACATGTGGGGGACCCTGGCAGGCTAGGAATGTGTTAGAGAGAGATTTAACAGGAGGGCCAGTTGCCCAGCAGACCTGTTTTTCCAGAAGTTCAGTGCATGGCTCTACATGGTTTGGTGTAAAAGGAAAATTTCTGCTGCAGTCAAGTAAAACACAAGGGTTTTCAAGAGCCTCTCCTCCAGCATGGGAAAGGATGCTGGGTTGGCTCTTAAAATGCTGTAGATCAGAGGAAGGTTACTTCCCCAGGATGTGTAGTGGCTGCTGGCAGCACTTAAGTAAAGCCCAGAAGCACCTGACCAAAACCACAACCATTTGCATACTGCCTTGGAACCAGACAACGTGAGCAGACTAAGGTCTATTTCCTAAGAGGTGGCTCTAGTAAAAATTAATTGCCATAATTTCAGTTTACAAAGTAAAGTCCAAGTAGACCATTAATGCAAAAAACTTAATGCATCTCCCTAGTTTGGTAGATAGTTTAAATAAAAAAATATGGTATTTTGCCATGTTATCAGCCAAATGGGAACAAGTTAAAACTCTCTTAATTCTGCTTCTCTGGATCTGAGCTACTGTTCTGGCCAGTGATGGTGCAGAAGACCACCCCCAGGCACTCTTTGTTCTGCATCTGATTCCCCAGATTGCCAAAAGGCACTGAACAGCTGAAACAAAAGCAGCCTTTATTTTTACACTCTTTAAAAACTGACCATTGTAAAGAAATGGAAAAGACTCTTTCTGGTTCACAGACTTTCTAGTTGTAAAGCTTATTAGTAATATTCATAATCCACTCAATTTCCTACAAAACCCTTCAGGCCAGGCCCTGAAAACTGCAAAATGCTGATTGAAACAAAGCACCTCAACCAAAACTAAGATAGGATCTCGTATGTACCAGGATCTTCCTTCCAAACTTACTACTAATTCTTCTATTTCTGTATGCTTATTTGGAGACGAGCTTATATCCCACTGGCTTTCAGAACCAGCAAGACCAAACAGCCATTACAGATGCCTCCTTTTAGGTTTCTTAGTGCATTGGCAGGCACATGGAGGGGTGGGAAGTGCACAGTTGGCTTTGCTAAATTAAAGTATCACTTTAATAAGCAGCTGCAGCGCATGGGCATGAGAAGAGAAGCAAAAGTTTCTGGGGGAGTCATATCCCAACATACACCGACAGGGTTATTTAAGGTACTTCCCAGTAAAGCCCGCAGAGGGCAGTAGGACAGTCTTCAAAAATGCTTGGTAAAATGGAGCTGGACAAAGAAAAGTGCAGAAGAAAAGAAGAGTTTGGCTGTTCAGCTCCTAGACTTTATGGGACTGATTCTTCTTTTTTTTCCCTCCAAGTGTCAGTTTTGCATACGATTAAACAGCATATTGCATTGCTGATGAAACTCTGAGCAGACCCACAAGACCTGTCCCACAGCAGGCAGAGGGAGCTATTGGAAATGCTAAGTGTTTTCCACTCTCAAAGTCAGCGTAACAGCTACACAAACAATTAAGGAATTGTGTTTTGCACTCTTTCTTTGCAAATTACTTTGATTAAGAGCCAAGTCTGCTTACTCATCCCATGCAAATTTAATGGTATTCCCTGGAGCAGGAAGCGGTGGTTGTACTGGGGGTGTTTCAAGTACTGACTAACCCTGTGACTAAAAACAAACTGAGATAAAGGGAATCTAAGTGTCTGAATTCATTTGGTAGAGGGATTCAAGGAAAGAAATGGATCCAGGTTCCTATAAACCATTCTCTTCTTCAAGATATATACATTTCTGTAGATTTAGCTGCCATAGTATGATTTCTGTAGGTTGTGACTGAATGAGTGTTTATGTTACAGATGAAATGGTGGCAAATTTCAGAGCAGGAGCAGACTGCACTTGTGCTAAACTAATGAGCACACCACTAAGGAGTGACGGGGCCTTTTCTTCTTTAGGGTGAAGTAACACTGACTAATGTCACAGGCAAGAAATAAAACCAAATATATCTATTAGGGCAAATAAATTTAACTTTCCATATGACACTGACACCTGTTATCCTATATGCAGAGAAAGCTCTTGCAGTGCTTCATGTTCACTACTAAGGTTTGCCAGGCACTCAAGGCCTAGGCCAGCAAAGGCAACTCAGCACTTGCAGATTCACGCATTCATTTAAGTTCCTTTCAGGGCTCATTGAAATCTTCCTTTTCTAAACACAGAGATTTTGCATTGCCCTAGAGAAAGAAACCCTGAGATGCTTTGCCATGAAGGACATGGTGTGGCATCTGATAAAGTGACCTCTGTTTGCAGTTTCTTCATAAGCACTGATAGTGGAAGAGGACTGCAAGGAAAAGCCACTTTCAAGGGAGTAGAGACAAAGAAGAGTTATTGGCTCTAGCTAGAAAATGGGCACTGGAAGTTGCTTTCCTCTTGACATGTTGTTTATATTAGGCATGCATTTTTGTCTGGCTTCTTTCTTTTTTTTGCCATTGCTGCTTCTTGGGCTTACTCTGGTCTGGGAGTTCTTTGCAAATGTTTTATTCCTCTTTGCTGCTGGAATACAACGTGGGTCATTTTAGAACCCACAGACACCGAGCCAAAAACCCCTCAATCCCTTTTATAGCCTCCAAACTCAGATTCACTGATCACTAACGCAAATACAAAAGAAAAAATTCCTTAAGTAACAATACAACAAAATCAGGTATCAACCCATTTCTCTCCAGATGCGTGATTGAACTGTGCCCTTCAGTTGCCATTATTTTTTTTTTTTTTTTTGGTCCCTCTAGTTTTACGTAAGGCACATTCAGGATCTGTTGCATTTGCCTTAAAAGAGAAAAGCCAGACTCAAGGAAAAGAAGGCTAACTGCCCTTATCTGATGCTAAAGTTAGACATAGGGACCTCCATGTTTGGTCTCATACAATAAACAGTTGGAATTCAATTTCTATATAAAACCGTGGGTGAGAATTCTTCTGTTTTTTAGAATATTTATATTTGTGTAATTTATAATAGTGGGGAGCTTATACTGATTTTGCCTGAGTTAACAACATGAGCTGGTACTGGGATCTTGTTTCCTGTAGCATAACTGGGAGTCTAGCAGGATACTTCTTATGTCCCCTAAAAGGACCTGTTCATTCCCACAGAGTGCTTCCTAGGGAGGGGTGATGGTATCAATGCAGTTTTTAGAGCCCAGTCACTGCTACGGGTGTCCTTGGTTTTCACAGGACTCTACCAGTGCAACTCAATCCTGCTGGAGCCCCACAGCTTTTCTGCTCCAGCCTCACTGCAGTGACAGAAGAACACTGTCCTCACACTGGCCTTCTTTTCTGCTCTGCCAGGCCTGAGAAAAACAAATAGTGGTAACACTTACGGTAGCCTTGTGTCTGAGGCTGAGCCACAAAACTTGTAACTACTAGCCTTGATTAGAGCGCTGCTAAGACAGCATCGATGTATCCATCCAGCTCAGCTGTGCTCAGCTTCTGCTTTCCTGAGCCAAATATAACAGCCAAGAAGAAATGGTCCCCTCACATATTGTCATTGGAGTTTCTTAGCAGCTCTTACTAAATACTCCTTTATACTTCTTTTTATTTTTTTCTTTTTAAGCTTTTCTTTGCTGTCAGTTCATAAGAGATAGAGGCCTTTCTATTCTCCTTTCCTCATTCTCCCTATTTTGTGCAAGAGCTTCAGTGATATTGCCCTTAAAAAGTCAACAATTGCTCCCAGGAATATTATTGTCCTTATGTAATTACCAGTACCTCAGGAAACAGCCTGAGACCCTGTGGGTCAACACTGGCGTGGTGTAATGGTAACTGCCTGATCTGCACAACTCTTCAGCATCTCATCCAGCTATGCTATCATTATCTGAATTTGATGCGGACCAAAAATAAGGTCCTGCTTTTAAATATTATTTTAATGCAAACCTCATGAGAGCAGGCTGGGGAAACCACCACTGTCCAGCTGTGCAAGGGAATGAATGAGAGGGAGGTTTTTGAGCTGCCTGAAATAAATTTTTAAGTAAGGCTGGCAGAAATTTTATGCTAATATTTAAATTAAAAGAACCCCATTGGATTGTTTGCTGTCTGGAAAGAAGAGATAACCAGAAATTGGATTAGCACGAAGTTTTGATAGCTTTAAGTAGATATTTGTGGCTAAGAGCCTGTCTTCTCTTCAAAGTGGTGCATGGATGAAAAAAAATGGTCAGGAAAAGAAATGTGGAAGTGATTGGGATGGAAGTCTAGTTTCCCAATTTCTCACATGGATCCAGAACCAGAACTTTAAAACCAGTGGCCCCCAGACACTTCAGTTGAAGTTGGGGAGGAGATCCTCTTGTTCCAACAGTGGCACAACCTGTTATTAGTATTTGCAGACTAAAATAGGACAGAAGGAAACAACAGAAGTGTGCAGGTGGTGCTATTAACTTTGTATCTAAACAGGCTGTCAAACCCCTCTTTTCTTACTGAGTGATTTATCCTGCCCTTAGCACAGACTGGCCGGGATTCTATCAATTTACCAATAGCTTGAGGCTGGAAATAGACTTTTTTGCCCAAAGGCATGTCTGGGTTGCATAGCTTTCTTGTCTGGGTTCCCTGATGTTCTCTTGTTATTTACATCTCTACCTGTGGCAGCGCTACCATGACAATTCCTGGAAGATGCAAAGTTTTTGAAATCTCACTTAAAAGACTCCCAGACTCTCCTAAGCAACTTAGTCAGTGCTCTTCTAGGTTTGGAATGAGAAAGGCTTCCTAAAAGCTAATCTTTATCTCTCCTGCTACAATATAAGTTGTAACGGAGAATTCTTAACCTGAGCACTGACTCAGAAAATTGCTTTTCTTCTTTCTTTCACAACAAGCTGAGAGGTTAGTGTACAGCTTTGTCAACAAATGGAAAAAATTGAGAGAATATCTTCTCTAGACATCTGATTTTTTTTTTTTTTTTTTTTTTTGTCTCAACTCTCTTAAACTAATCTATGGCTTTTGTGAAAACTGCAATCACAGTTAGGAATAACACTCAATCCAAAAACACAATAGTGTGGAGCAGAGAAAGGAGGCTGTTTCAGAGACTACATTCCTGTCTGTTCGTCTCAGGATAAGAATAGTCTCTTAACAGTAGCAAAGCATTTAAAAATTCCATTTTATGATCACTTAAAATCGCTCATACATTCTTGCTGCCCTGCAAGCTGTCACCTACCTTGTATTTGTGCAGTGGATTGTTAATTCCTATTTTGTACCTCTCCATGTTGAATATTATTTCATTTGGTCCTCCAGCACCTGAAGACCCCTTTGAATTCTGATTCTGTTTTCCGCCATGTGCTTGTATGCCCATCAGTGTGACACTGCCGTCACATTTGATAAGTATTATCTCTTTTGCACCTATGAAGCCATTCATGACAAGAGTCTCCTCATTGCTGAGTTTTCTCATTCCTGGAGTTTCACATGGAATCTGAGTCTATAGCTTCCTTCTGAGTATCATATGAAAGAACACTGAAAACCTTAGCCAAGACAGAATATAGGACATCTCTTTTTTCTTCCCTGGTTGGTTCCTCTGTCAAAAAACAGAGGGCAGGTGGCTCTGATAGTATTTCTTCTTGACAGACCTGTGTGCCTATGACTAACCATTTGTTATCTTTTATATGATTACGCACAGCTCATTTTCCCCACTTTTTCGAGAAATTGCAACTGTGGTGACTACTACCTAGTTTATTTCACTTCCTTTTCTCCTTTCTTCAAATCTATCTGCATGCACTCATATCTTATGCTTTGGAATCTCATCCCTTTCCTGTGATAGCACAGAAATATTTCCAAATATTTCTCAGCCAGTTCCCTTAATGCTGGACTTCATCAAGAGTGCATGAAGATATGTATCTAAGCAGTGCGTGGACAATCCTAGGGTTGAGTGGTACTAAACAAAGTCAGCCCCGATCTCTCAGAGGCCCATTCCCTCTGACACTGATCGTGAGCCCACCCAGTCCTCAAAGCACAAAAACTGCGTGTGTGCAATGTTGAGTCTGACCTCATTAACTCTGCCACCGCTGATTCTTCTCACTAGTGTGCATTACAGGGGGGCAGCCCCATCCAGGAGACTGCCACAAAACTACTTAAATCTGCTGGTCCTGAGTCTGGTTTTGTCCAACATGCAGCTTCTCCATCCCAGTAAAGATCTTATTCTTCCCTACCAGTCAAACAATAGTGAGTTGACCAATACACATCCTGCTACACTAGTCTAATTCCAAAATGGTTAGCAGATGGAAATAATTACTCTTAAAAATACAGTTTGAGGTCACCCCAATCTCATTGTCTACTACAGAATAGGCAAATTCCTTGTGTGTTTATAACTGCAACATTACAACAGTCATACAATTTGTTTCCACTTTGCAAAGAGAGGCACAGGGCTGTTCAGTGACTTTTCACAGGTCAAAAGAATCACTAATGAAAGATTCTTCTTGCAGAGGAATACCGACCAAAGATGCTGGATGTCTTCTCAGAGGTCAGTGCCTCATGATAACAACAGTTTCATTTATCCACAACTAGAATGCCCCAGAAATTAACTACACCTATTGTCTAAAGGAAACAAAGCTAATTCTCCATACCTTACAACAATGCAAAACACAACTGGAGTAATACAGGAATAGTTTGCTCTTACCTGTAAACTTTACTGGAAGAAGAAATGGACTGACAGTCAGTCAGATTTTGCCTTATGATCCTGGCTACAGCTGCAGTTATAACTCTGGAAAAAGGCTGAAGAAATGCTCTCTTTGGTGTTTATTTGCTTTGTCAGGTATATTCACTAGATTGCATCAAGGAGCTCCCAGAAAAGCATGTGTGAGGATCACACCCCCCCTTGGAAGGTTTTCCCAATCAGAGGTCATGTCCTTGTGCCCTTGGTCTGAGGTACATGGCTTCCTTGCAATATTTAAAGAGCAGAATGTATGCAAGTTATCAATCATCAGGTGTATGCCTTCTGAGGTGGAAGGGAACATTCAGAATTCACAGCTATTGCTAGAAACTTCTGAAAATCTGATTCTTTGGAGGCTGACAGGTGTTTCATTACATTAAGGAAAAGAACCATTTGTTTTGTAGTTTCTGGCAAACCTTTTCTTTGAAAATTCAGTTTGAACTGTGCTATGCTAAAATAATTTTAACTCTATGATGTGTACTAAAATGTTTTTAAACAATGATTCATTCTAGGGAACTTCATAAAAGGTTCTAGCAACATGAATAAAATACTGCTAGGTCTACAAATGACAGGTGTTCATCTACTCACTTGTTGAGATGTCAATAATAATCAGATGTTGTTGCCTTGAAGAATGCCAATGCATACTGTTTTTCAGCCTCTAACTTCAGAATTGCAAAGAGGGTTTCTGCAGAGATCATCTCTTTACCCAAGACTGTCACAGCAAATCCCCACCCCAGAGCCAGAGGGAATACTTGAAACCCCACTTTCCAAAGCTAATAAAGCACTGTCAAGCTGAGGCCCAGCACCCTTTGCCAGTGTGTGTCTCAAGCCTACTGAAAGCCAGTCTCTGCTGCTGACATCTTGAGGTCACTTTCCAAATGTAATACACTGTGGGAGCAAAAGAATTTCCTCTGGTTTAGTAAGCTGCTTCTTAAAATAGTAGGTAAGTTCAGTGGCAGTGAACTGAGTCAGGGTACTCATACCCTGAGTGCAGCCAGAAAGGGCATGTCATGTTCAGCCAACAAAGGAAGGGTTCCCCATGCAACTTTGCACAGCTTAAAACTGGTGGGTGACTGCAAGAGATAAAAGAAATTTTTTCAGTTTCTAGTTAAGCCTTCAATGCATCTGTCAAGACTTCAGAAAGGGAGCTGCTTTTGTGCCATGGGGGTGGAAACTGAGTAGGGGCCACTTCCACCTATATCTCCCCCCCAGACTACTGGAAGATGTCCAGGACCATCACCACCCTTGCTGACAGATGGAAGGAAATAGAGTTCACCAGTATTAAAGAGCTGCTTGGCTTGAATTTGAGTCAGATGTCTATAACCCAGCCTTCATCCTTTGTAAATCAAGAACAGGTGGGAGAGAGGGAACATGATCTCACCTGCAGTACTGTCAAAGACTTACAAAGAGTCTTCACATCATTTTCCCAATTTCTCGACCTTTCAGTCTGTCCTGTCATCTGACCGTACACTCCTTAAGTATCCTCACCCTAAAGAGGTTTTGTTGTAACTGAACCCAAACTTGAGTCTTCCCTAAAGTTATCTTAATGATCACATTTGGTTCATGTGCTTTCACCCCTTCTCCTCTGCAATTTTGGCTCCACTGCAGCTGAATAGGGTAATTATGAAGGAATACACACTAACTTTCAATTTGAAATGTGTGCATTATTGGCATCTTTCTTCTCTCTGCTTTCCTGTTTTTCAGTTTGAGTGAAGCTGCTTTCATTCAGAAGTGACCAAAATTACAGAAACATTGATGAAGGAAATTAGTTCCATTTGAAGTCAGTTATTTAGGAATGATGAATACCTAACAGAAAAACCATTAAGTCTGTTACTGGCCCAGAGGTCATGACTCAAGCAGGCTGTTTGTCCCACAAGGACACTTGCCTTTTTCCAATTAGAAGAAAGAAATATTTTGGCAAGCAAAGGCAGCATACATTGAAATGTGTTCTGCCTGTACCCAAGCTGCTTCAGTCTGACGGGGTTTCATTAATTCTATCTTCATGAAACTCCTTAAGCTTCACTCAATTCAAATACACAAAACAAGAGAAATCAGAGTGTAGTTATATTCAGAATGGCATCACAAATTTCCAAACTAACTCCCCTCATCAGCATACTTTGAACGTTTGTCTGCAAACAGAAGGATACCTCTTCCAGAAAGCACTAGCATCTCTTTAAGCTAATGTTAATCTGCTTTAATAATAGCAGCTAGTTTTAAACCACTGCACATTTCATCTGTATTACTGACCTTTGATGCAAAGACTTTGCTAAATGGCAGTGGTCACTTGGTACCCCAGAGGCAGCGTTTTCTATCACTTACATATCTCCAGGAGTGGAAGGCATAGAAGACCTCAGATGCCCAAGCAGGAGTCACTTTAGCAGTGTTGTTTCCCCAGTCACTCTCTTGTGCTCCAAACCACTGGGGGAAGAGCAAGATTATTGTTGTCTCACTTCCAAACCCAGGTGCAAGCCACATGCCTGTCCCACGTAGAGAATATGCCAGATGCTCACAAGTGATGCTGGGGAAAAGGCACAGCTGATCCACTGATTAAGTGGTCAAGGTCTGGCTTCAGTCTAAAACCAATCATAGTTATTTACAGAACAATTTGCAAGAAGGGAGGAAGAAAAGAACTTTTATTTACCTCTTTCATGCACTTTTTTTCCTCCATCAGGTGCTCAGCTAAAAGAAAAATATGTATTTTAATAAACACAAAAATGCATAATTTCTTGATGTCTCTGTGTCCCTATTCCAATAAATAAAATTAGAAATTAAACCAGCATCTGTTTTCCATCAAAATACTGAGTTAGAAAATATTCAAAACATATTTAAGTATTAATAATTAAACACTGATCTCCATAAAGTTGAGGCATTAAAGAAAGCAGAAGCAACCACAAGATTGATAGAAAAATCCACTTTGGCCATGCAGTGCAGGTTCACTTCTCCCATTTGCAGTCAGTCAAGCCTTTGCCTTAGCTCTTCCCTCTCTCTCTTTCCTCCCTCTTATCCACTGGGAATATTTATTTGCATGTGACCAGGCTTCAGATATTTCCCATAAACTGAGGAGCTAAAGAGTACATTGCTGTGCCTGGGCTAGTGCAAAGATACTGCACGTCTGTGTAATCCATAGCCCTGTTTCAACACTTGGTTGTAGCCCAGAAAAAAAACAGTGGTAGTGCTGGTGTGATTGAGTGTATCTTGGGCAGAGGCTGGAAGCAGGTGTGCAGTGTTTATATTCCCTCTCCCAAACCACTTCAAGGTCTTGTGCCAGCTGACAGGAAACTGATTAAATACCGTGTTGGTCTTAGCAGGGAGAGAAGCTCTAAAAACCTTTACCATGGGCAGGAGGCAACTGGAGGATGCAGCATGCTCCAGTCACTACCAGACAGAGCAAGCATAGACAGGCAGCTGGTTATCTCTCTCACACAATTTGACATGAAGGATCCTCAATTTTGAGTTACTCCAGCATCACTGAGGTTAAACTGGACCTCTTTCTCCAGAACCCCATTCGCTTTCCATTTCCTCCACTGCCTTCACAGCCATGTGGCATTCATGGACATGTCCAGTCTGAAGGCTTGATTCATACAAGCACTATAGTGCAAAGATACTCCAAATCTCCAGGACTTTTTCAAGACTTTGTATTCTGGTTCACAGCCTCTGTCAAAATTAGCTGCAACAGTGTAAGCAAGGCAGACACTCCCATCTGTATTCTTTACTTTTCGGCTGAAGTCCATCACTCCTCTATGGGTTGTGGTAACCCTCTGCAAACTTCTGCATCAACTTCTATGAGAAGTTCAGAAATTTCAGAAACCTTTGCAGACAAAGTCGCTGGTGTTAGGTTCAACTCTCATAGCAGTAGGTGATGTTTGTCTTGGAAAAAGATGAGCAGTACATCACCTGTGCTCCAAACGAAGCATGCTTGTCCATAATTCCTCTCCATGTTCAGAGAAAGTGAAAGATTAAAAGAAGAATGAGAGGAAACAGCATAAAGATGCTGATCTTCAGTGAAAGAAGCTGATCTGTGCTAGGAGGGGTCGGGGATCCTACAGAATTAAGAAGTCACCAGCACACTGATATTTCAGTGCTCTGGGGTTAGAAGTGAGTTGGATATGGTGGTGTTTTACCTCTGACATCAGACTTAAGTGAGATGCTATGTTGATTACAATGATCCATAGTTAAAGTATAGACCTTTCCTAATCTGATCCAAGACTTTTCATAGAAATGGTGTGATATTTCTTCTTCTGCACATACTAAATTATATAATTTTATGCTGAGGGATATTTAGAGCTTTTTGGTGATACAGATTTGTTGCTTTCTCCTAAATATTTAGCTGTACAAGCTTATGCTGTTTAGGTCTGGAATATCTCAAGATGGAAGAGGGAAATGAGACTGCCTGGAGTTGAGCCCAGCATTTCCCTGGCAAATGTGCATCAACAAAACAAAACATTTACACGCATAAATAAGAGATCATGGGGGAAGAGGAGTGGAGAACCCAAATATATCTCCCATTGTGTCCAGCTTTAACTCAAACACAAGTATTAGAGATGGGGGAAGGGGGCATAGGAAGAAGATAACATGATAGACAGAAAAAGATGTCAAAAAGCTGTATTCCAGCACAACCTAAAAATATCCAGGGAGACAAATGGGGATAAGCAAGTAATACTGTGTGGTCTTCTATAGGAAGTCTTCCATTCATAGGAATTCTCCTAATTTCTCCATGCCTATGACCCACTGCTCTTCTTTTCCCCACCATTGTCCAGTTCTGGATTCATATGTCCTCTCTACAGTTAACCACAGCAAATATTTTTGAGCACAAGTCACTTTGCATCTCACAGAGTTATGGAAAAGAGACTTAAAAGAGACCTACCAAGGCAACATCCAGAGCTAATAATTTACTTTAATAATAAAACAATCTCTTTTGAACTAGCATGAACTAGTAAGTAGAAAGGAATGCAATCTTCCATCGACAGATCAGGAGGCAATGAACACCATCTCTCCCTCAAGCTTCACTTTCTGATGTGATCAATGAGACAGAAGTTGTGGTGGTTTCTGTCTGGAACAGAATTGCCCCAGGGAACATGATTGAGACATGCCACTAAGCAACATCAGATGAGAGCTTGATTGCTATGATCTCAAGAAAGAGTCAAGAAGATGACAGAAGCAAAAAGATTGTCCATCATTCCAGGGCTACCTTAAGATAACAAGCTATCCACGGACTTTGAGTCAAACTGTTGCGTTCCTTCAAGGAATTTTAGCTTTAACTTACTTTCCATGAAACCAAAAATCATTGTAGTCTATACCTTCTAGAAGCAAGAATATCTGTGAATTACTCTGAGAGAGGCATAAACAGGTTTCCCTAAAAGTAGGAGATATTGGGGTAGGAATCCTCCTCCAGATAATTTCAAAATATCCATTTAAGCAAAAAAGCAGCAGGTGGAAATCTGGCATAAGCAGTCATTTTTGGCACAGAGGTATGAACTAGGAAGCACATAATTTACCGTGGCATTAGGAAAAGGCAGCTGTAAGAGTTTCAGAAGGTCCTTAACTTAAGAGAACTGGGCAAACTGCCTTTGCTGGTGTTTTAAGAACAAAATTAGCTATCTAAACTGAAATAACAGAATTAGTTATTTTTTTTTCCGAAGAAACAGCCAAAATTAAATTGAAATTTGTGAAGGAGCAACTAGAAAGATTTGAAAATCCATATAAAAACTTAGAGAAGGATCTAGAGAAAAGGTTCTTTTATGAACAAAAAAACCAAACAAAAACAGATGAGCAAGAATAGAAGAGGGCAGACATAAGCATGCCCAGGTAAGAGATCATTTAGGCATCCCTAATGACCTCACATTAAAACATAGCTCCACAGGAATTTGAAAGTGTTGACATCTTGCTTGAGAAATAGTGCTCACAGCAATGCAAAAGTATCCAGCAGAGATTTATGGAAACAGCAGAAGTACTCCCCATAGTCAAACATGGTTGTTAATATGGTGCTACACAATGTCCATTTTAAATGGCGTTTTGTGCTGTCCTCTGAAGCAATAAAACCTGGCTCAATTACAAACCTATTGTCTTAGCTACTGTGGCAATTTTTGTGCTAGAGTGCTGCGCTGATAAGGTGTTGATACATATTTCTTGTTCTAATCCACTTCCACTAAGGGAAATCCATTTCTCCTTTCTAGGAGTCAGTGGTTTTGCTTCATTTTTCCCACTGAAAGGAAAATCTCCTGATAATTCACCTGTATATTGCTCAAGAAAGTGCCTGCAAGCAGCGCTTGCTGCAGTACTGGACAAGGAGTAGCCTCCTGCCTGACTTCTCTGAAGGAGCTGAATTTCTGGGGCCATAGCCTCACTTTTTCAGAGAAGACAGCCTCACATGCCAGAGAGGCTGCCTCTGTTCACTGCTGAATTTGAATTAAGGCTTCTTCTATTCATCGTTGTTCACTGACATTGGAAATTTAAAGAATAGAACAAATTGCAATGGCCAAATTTCTGCATTCAAAACAAACTAACACCAAGAAAGGGATAATTAGATGAATTAGTCTTTGGAGAGGGAGTCAGTCTGGGAAGCCTGTTCTTAAGAGAGCAATCACAGAACTCTAGAGATTGTTCATGGGTGGGTTTTCCAGGGAGTGGGGAAATTACCAAGGCAGCCAGACCAGCAACAGCTGCTGTAACAAAAGCACAAATTTGATGCCAGGCCCTGTGAGCTCGGGAGAAAATACAAATGAGGATCTGACACTGAATGTGCGAGGCATTGACGTCAACAGTGTTGCACCAGGAATGCTCTTGGCCCCTGCACAAACCTAGTTCCGCCAGAATTCCCCCTGCAAATTCCCTGTGATTCCCATCCAAACCCTCTGCCCTGTGAAGCCACAGGACCCGTTTTGTGCTCGTTGAGAGCACAAGGGGTTGAAAGCCTGTTTTCCACTGTGCATCCCACTGCGCAGCGTACGGCGGCATCTGCAGCAATCAAACCCAACTGGCTGAGGCTGCATTGGTCCCAGCTGGTGAGTGAAACCCAGGCTGGAACCAGGCAACCAGCTCCTGGTTCAGGGCTTCATTGCAAGCTGTAGTGAAGGCAAGGTCTGCTCAAGTTCACAAATGCTTTGTCAAACCGGGTTATGTTTTTATCACATCTGACTATTTTGGGAGGAAAAAACGTCCTGTGTGGAGAGATTGAGAGTGTTTTTTTTTTCTTGTTTTTTTTTTCTGAGAAAAAAACCCCATGCTTTATGTGTGAGAGCACAATAAATATCCAGGAAGCTAAGGGCAGCCACAGTTGCTGGGAATTTCACTCCCATTTCCCTGGGTGGGCTGGGTTTTGAGCCAAGTTCTGAGGTGGAATTTCAGGCCACAATTTGGACAGGCACGTGAAAGTTTTGATCTCAATAAGAATGAGCAAGTAGACCTTGCCCAAAGCCCCCTTCCAGATACAACTGTGTTGGAGCAATAACAAAGCCCTGCATTAGAGTTTGAGCTTGGCAAGTCCAGTCCCATCTCTGAGAGCTGCCTGGTCTGGGGTAATAGTTTCTCTGGAAAGATGACTTTTCCTCTAAGACTTTCAGCTTTCTAGATCCTGGTAAATATTGTAGAAGGTGGTACACCATGTACAGACTCACACATTTGTGTCAGATCCCTAAAGAAAACACATGCTGAGAAGAACAGATATTTTTCAAACCTACAGCTGTAACAAATATTCTGTATTTTCAGAGGAGGTCTGAGCCAGTGGAAGTTCTGGCAAGAGGGAGCAGCTTTTTGCCTGTTCCATATAGCCCAACACACTGAGTTATAAGGGATGTTTTCCCTGCATAGACTCCATGTTTCAACAGGTCCATTGCACGTATAGCCCCACAGAGCATATCACAATACAAACAGGGAGCAGATAGAGCCCCAGTAGCCAATGAGACTTTTCCAGCTGTGAGTCTACACAGAGCCAAAGAGGAAGCCATAGCAGCTGCTGTCCCCAGGGGACCTGCCAGACCCTCAGACATCACCTGCAAATCTGGGAAGAGCTCAGCTGGCTCTGACCATCCCCCTCATCAACACTTTTACTTTCCCTAAACCAGGTGGGAAAAGTTTTCCCTTTTCTACTTTACTCTTCATAAACCAGCCTGCCTCCCCTTCTGCTTTGGTCTGGATTTCACCTATGTGTTTGTCATGATTTAGGAATGTTACTCCCCAGTTCAGTGCCCCTGCTGTGACTCTTAAACCACATGCCACTCTCTTGCTCCCCCTTCTCCTCCCTGTTCCTGCTCTGGTGGGATGGAGTTGAGAATTGGGACACAAAAGATGAAGATCGTGGGATGAGATAAGAACAGTTTACTGGAAACAGCAAAGATATAAGAAAAAAAAACAAAACACCAACAGTGTTTATTACAAAAGTATACAAAAGAGAGGGTGACTGACAGGCAAAAATGCTCACCACAGACCCCAAGACAATGAAAAACGGCGGACAGCTTACCCTCCCCTCCCACCACCACATTTTTTGGTCAGAAGCCACACCCTTCTTTTACTAACCCGGAGATTCCCTTTCCTCCACCCTCAACAACCATGTGAGGTGGTAGAGATTAACATCTGTGTCATGGCCAAAACTAGAACAGAGATGCTACTCCCTCACAGAAAATATCAGTGAGTGCATGCACTTTCCTGGGATAATGGGCAAGGGCAATTCTAATCACCCATGCACCTCAGTTTAAAAACCAGGGCTCATTCCACCTGAAGCACAGCCTTCACACTCAACAATTTCTACTACAAATAATAACCTGGGAGATCCCATGGGTTATATAGACTGCCAGAGGGAATATTCTCAGAGATTATGCAGCATGGGAAAGTTAGTATTTGCCTCAGGAGAAGGAAGAGTTACAGGCCTTCCGAGTCCACTAGTCTCAAGGGATTCATCCTTACTCCCAAAGGATTAGCTATTATAAGAATTAAAAGCTACAGAAATAGAACATAAGTGGAGGGGAAAAACAAAAGGTGGGGCAGACATGTTTTTGATCGATTCTATTATCTAATAGTTTTGAGAGTTAGAACATTTAATTTTCTGCTAATTATTTGTTAGCTTTTTATTATGTGCTTTCTCAAAATATTTGAATATACCATTTTCACCCACACTTTCAAGTGTTACAGAAATAGAAGGGGTTTACATACAGAGAGATATCGCAGTCAGCATGGAAAAAGAAAATCTCTGCAGCATGGGAAGACTAAACTGAATTTAAAAAAAACAAAACAAAACAAAAGAAACCCACCAACAGTTACTAACTGAAGAAAAAGGGGCAGAACTTCTTCTGCCATGAGAAAAGGAACAGAGAAAAAGAGACATAGGAGGAAAGAAAGTAGGGCAGAGCTCACTGGGGAACACAGTAACCAACCTGACTCACCAGTACCCCTGGCACAAGTGCAGTGGGGGTCCACGACCTGATTTGGTATCCCTGGGTGTCTCTTGCCCTAGATCTGGCAGGGTCAAAGCCTTCCTCAGCTAAACCTGGAAAAGTCAAGTCTGTGGTAGTGGTGGAGGGAAGCTATTCTGCAAAAGTTTTTTTGACAGAATATGAGAAAATATATGCTGCCCTGAAGGACAGAAAGGACAATCCTTCTAGATAAGATTGGTGGGTGACGTTCTCTGGGATGCTTTCACTTAGTTGCGTGGAGCATATTGCTAGTAAAACATTATCAAAGTGTGAATTCAGAGAGGAGAAACCAACTCTAGCCAGACTCTCAGGATTGAGCTGTATCTGCCATTTGGCTAAGAGACAAAACAGATATGCTCCTAAGTCTGCAAATATACAGAAGTGGTTTTTTAATGCAAGTGAAAAGGACTTTAAAAAAAAAAAAAGAAGGTATGAGTAGGGAAAAAGTAATGCAATACAGTAGGTCTGAAACATTCACTACTAGAGTATTTTTAAAGTCCAACTGGCCACGATACTAAGAAATCCTGCAGAGGGATTGGGTTTGTTTTAGCAGAAAGAATAGGAAGGAAAAGGAATGATCTGTGATGCTGGGAAATCACAATAAGTTAGGTTGAAAAAGACCTCTGAGATCATCGAGTCCAACCTTTTACCTAAACTAAGTGCTACATCCAGTATTGCCTTGAACACCTCCAGGGACAGTGACTGCACCACCTCCTTGGGCAGTCCATTCCAATGTTTAGCAACCCTTTCTCTGAAGAAATTCCTCCTGATGTTCAATTTGTACCTTCCCTAGAGCAGGTTGAGACTACATCCTCTTGTCTGCTTGCTAGCTGTGTCCAAAGCCTTTCCCTCATTCACTGGGCAGGTCACCTGCTCATAAGTCAATTTGGTTGGTCAGGCAGGACTGCCTTCCCAAAACCCATGCTGGATGGGCCTGATCCCTTGGTTTTCCTGTGTATACTGTGTGATTACACTCAAAATGATCTGTTCCATAACCTTCTCATGCACCAAGGTGAGGCTGACAGGCCTGTAGTTCCCTGGATCCTCTTTCTTGTGGTCCATCTTGTGGATGGGCATCACGCTGGCCAACCTCTAGTAATCTGGGCCCCTCCCAGTTAGCCAGCGAATTAATAAATGATGCAGAGTAGCTTTGCAAGCCCTTCTGCTGCTCCCTCAGTACCGTTGGATGAAGCATTTTCAGTCCCACAGGCTTGGGAGCATCGCAGGATGTCTATTGTGCTCCCTGTCATTGTCTACCAGCTCAGGGAGCCAGTTGCCCTAAGAATAACCACCCTTAAAGACTGAGGCACAGAAGGCATTGAGTACCTCGGATTTTTTCCTCATCTTTGGTGACACTGTCTCCTCCCATCTTCCATCAAATGAAAAATATAGATTTTCCTTGACCCTCCTTTTATGGTTACTCTACTTATAAAAACACTTTTAATTATTATCTTTCACAGCAGTAGTCAGATGGAGTTCTAGCTGAACTTTTGCTTTTCCAATTTTATTTCTACATGGTGTAATGGAATCCTTGTACACTTCCTGAGAAATCACAGAGATCCATTTTGTAATGTGTGAGGAAAGGGTATCAGGTCCTTTTGGGTTTCAAAGGACTTTCAAAGACCTAAATGCTTTTTCTGTAGTACTCAGGTCTGATAATCTGCTGAATTTCTTTCATTTCCTGAGTGAGGATTTCTTGGAAAAGGAAATGTGAAGTACAGCCCTGCATCTAATTCCCTGCTCTCCAAGATCTTCACATTTCCACATGACAAGAGACATGGCATTTCTTAGCTTCCCACTTAATGCCACCTTTCCACCCTACTGCATGCCAGCCCATCAGCCTGGACCTCACAGAAGTTATTAAATCACTCAAGTGTTGAAGTAACACAAAAGAACATGCAGCAGAGGAAAGGTTACTTGAAGCCAGCTTTCATCACCAGCTCTGTTTACCTATTGAGCTTTTCTTCCTATACTTCACTCCCCTAATTGAACCTTGACCTGAAACAACCTGTGCTTTTTTAAAAAACTTCCACCCAAGTGAGCAAGAAATCCTGCTGATTTCAGCACAAAGGAAGAAACCACTTAAAGTAAGCAATAATAATGAAATCGGGCCCTAAAAGTTTAGATTAATCTATGGAAAATTGCACCAGTGACTCATTCTCCCTGGTGACTCCTCATTTAGGATCCTGAGAAATACAACTCTGCTTGGAGATGATCTTTGTATGTGAGGGTACAAAGAGGAAGGATAAAGGATATACAACATCATCTTGCAGACAAGAAGAGAGAAAACCTGCAACACATTGGTGTAATGGGATGATGAAGTGCAGTAGACCTGACTTCTTCCCAGGGTCTGTCCAGATTTCAATCTCTGAGAAATCATAGAATCACAACATGTCAAGAACATCCCAGAAAGCAGCTGTTGTGTATCTGAGCAGCTGAGCAGTGCAGCCCATCTACTCAGAGTTTAGCACTTTGGTGTGCTCTGGCAGCCCAGTATCAGAACAGGAGAGCTGGACAGGCAGGTGGTTATAGCATGGGGTCTGCAGCAGAGTGCTTTAAATCACAGACATAGAAAGAGAGGATTCATCCAAAAAATTCTTTCAAAATAACAAGAATGGGGAAAGGCCTGGACAGCCTTCCAGACCCAAGAAGCAAACAAACATAATTAAAGCCTTTGCAGTGCACCTCAGAGCGAGGCTGCACGCAGTGGATTCCCAGAAGCAGGGTGCTGTGCTGGTCAGTGCCTCGCCTCACAGCAGAGGTCAGGAAAGCTGTAAGACCATCACTCAGCTGAAGGCAGCCAGGCAGGGTGGCAGGTCACCCAGCCCTACCAGGATAGTGGGGACAAGAGGATGTGGTGGCAGCCACTCCGAAGAGGAGGAAGGGAGCACCCAAGCATCATAAGGCACTGCACTGAGGGTGGGAGCTGGGAAAGGCAGAGCATTTTACTGACTTCCATAAGAAAGGAATAAAAGTGACAAAATGAGAGCCTTAATTGCAGAGTAGAGGCATATCGTCCCCTCTGCTCTGCACTCCTGTGGGGATGTGCCATGCAGATGTCTCTGTCTGGGGTTGTTGCCAGCAGGGCTTTGCAGAGGCTTTGTCTCTGGGCTGTGCACTGGCAAAGAAATGATGGCTTTTATGTGCTCTCTAACCGCAATTGCAGCTCCAGCTTTATGTTCCTGCTTTGCTGGAAGTCAGTTCGTCCCTCCTCTCCCTCATTTAGCCCTCCTGAGGAGCAGAGGGGTGTTATCATAGCCCAAATGATAGATCAGGAGGGAAAAGACTGAAGAGTAAAATCACAGATTTGGCATTGGAGGCTGAGGTGAAGGTATCCCCATAACACAGACAGGCATCATACCTGCAGGCAGAGTTGCTGGGAAACATGACAGCCAGAGGCAGCATCTGCAGGGGAGGAATGTAACTGAGCCAAAGTCCTTCCCTGGATGCTTTCTGTGGTGCCTGGAGGAAGGTCACTGTCATGGCAGCAGGAACTTCAATCCTTCATACTGGTCAAGCAAGACAGACAACGCAAAAGAAGGAGCATTTCAGTGGCCCCAGGGCATGTGAAAGGAGCAGTTAAGCTGTCAGTGGGTAGAGAGAAAGGTGCCCGAAGGACAGATGGTGTGAAACTCATCCATTTGTCAGAGGACAGCCCTGAACCTCTGAACCACTCACATCTCTTATTGAAGGGCTGCTTTTTCACTGGGAAGCAAACAGGCAGGTGTGACTCACTCAAATATGAGCTCGGGGTCAGAGGGTGCCCCCTTATCACTGCCCCCAGTGCATCCCTCAGCCTCAGCACATTTTGCAAGGCAAGGGCTGATAGCACTGCCACTTCACCTCAAGCATGAGAGGAGGTAAGGCACTAGTTAATTCTGTTCTGTCATGGAACAGGGGAAAAAAAAAAGGAAATGATGTTGTGGGTCCCCCTGAGAATTACTTCTTTTGGAATATCTGGCAAACTGGAAACATTTGGCTTCAGATTAAGTGAAATGTTTTATTATGTGGAAATCAAGTAATTTCCCTTGGGAGGTGTTTTCTACAAAAGCCAAAGGAATCAGACAGAATGGCTGGATTCCCAAAAGAACAGAAACTGTTCCTGGGCTACAGAAGAGAGGTGGTACCACTTGGGCTGAGCTAAGCACCTGGCCATGGAACCCACTTTGACCCTAGGAGTTACTGGAAATGTAGAAGAGCAGCTTCAGCAGAGACAGAAGGTAGAGTATCCCAGCACTGGTTGTTCATCACATAGGAGAGAATCCCAAGTTCATGTACTTCTAGCTAGTTGCCTTTCCTCTTAGAGGGTCCCAGTTAACAAACCATCAGATGTGCTCCCTGTGAATTTCAGGCTTCTCTTCTGAAGCCACCCTCCATTTCAACAACAAAACCTAATGTAGATTTCCCTGGTGACTGAAGCACCTGGGCATCAGTCTGTGCCAAAGGCGGCTTGGATGTGGGTCTCTCACACCAAGAGATCTTCTGCCCTAGAGGGTGGACAGGGAAACCCAGCAGTAACTGCTAGCTAGTTCTGCATAGGAACCCAGTCCGCAAAACATAAAACATCCTGTTGCAGAAACATCAAAAATGGATCAGTCTACATTCAGCCATAGATAGTCAAAACAATCTGCTTGTTTCTACATAAACTAATCAATCATTTTGAGCAATCAGGTACTGCAGTTTTTGGCAAAATTAAAACAAAATCTGGGAAGGTGGAGCAAAAAAACAACATGGACATATTTCTGGGTTTAATTTTTCTCATCTTTGCATTAATTAGTCTTTCCTTTGGTCAGTGATGAAAATGTACACTTTTGTTTTGACCACATGCAGCTTTGTCAGTAGCATATAAATAGGCAAACCAACTGTGTGGCAGAACCCAAAGTTGTGTAGTACCAGGCAGATGCAATGGTCCAAGAGACATGTGAGCAAAGCCTCCAATGTTCCACTGGTATGCAGGTTCAACAAGGTTATTTGGGATCCAGGAGGGTGCTGTAAATACTAGAGGGAAGGACAACCAGTTTTCGCATAAACAGCATCAAGGTCTTTGTGTGTCAGCAGTCAGCACCTCAGAAAATTACCTCATGACAAGGTTTTCAGGGACAGAAGAGTTCTGCACAGATTTGTAGCTTCCTTGACGTAAGTGCTTGCAACACACACTTAACTGAACATGCTCTTCTTCAAGGCCAATTTATGCTTGTTTTAATATCCTTTCCAAAATATCTTACTGGGGTCATGGGAAGTGCTATGCAGCCAAGTCAAGTGACAAGCATCAGCATGTTGTCAGCATGTGAAAGCAAAAACAAGTATTTTTTAAAGGAATTAGAGTCTAATGACTGAGCTAATCTGAAACTGTTCCAGGAAAAAAATGCATCTGGTAAAAGGGAGAAACTAGAGGTTTTTACTTCCAGTTACTCCCCCAGGTGAAAATCCTCAGCACCCCAGGTACAAAGCCAAGCATAGCAGAGACAGCAACAGGATGGCCAAAGCAGGGATCTGGCATCAGAATGTGCTATTCCCAGACTACTCTGATTAGTCCATCATTTCCAGAACAGCCTTCAACAAAGCCAGCTCCCCACGTTGCCTTTGCCATCTGTAAAATCAGGAGAACAGGTGGATTTGTCTACTTCCAAACCAGTAATGACCAAGCCTCACAAGCTGTACTGTATTCCCATGCCTGAGAGACAGAAAGATACTACTGCCCCCACTTTGAAAATGAGGAGCCAAGAATAAATGAAATGAACCTGTTTGCCCAAATTTTCATGTAAAACTGATGACAGAGCAGCTGACTCAAAACCAGTTGTCCTGTCCCTCGGTCAGGACTTTAATTACTCCAAGCCTGAGGTGAGATTTGATCTAGAAGGTAAACACTGACAGCTGTGGCTGAGTTTTTAATTTTTCTTACAGGACTGCAGTTCTTGGAATTCACTTCATTAAGATCTCAATCTCTGTTTACTTAGGGGTAGCAAAATTGCACATAGAAAAACTCAAGCATTCTACAGGTAGTACAATGTCAAGATCCTGTGAAGCCACTTGGAAATGAAAAGGTGGGCATGCCAAGGCTTTAGAGGCATACATTTCAGATTTCATAAGACTACATAGAATTGGGTCATAGGATCTCTTCAGCCAACAATTAAACTTCCCTAGAGGTTTTGGTTCTCTGGGGTGGGGTTTTATTCAAGCCCTAAATATACCTGCGACCAAATTCACAAGAAAGGAACATCTCCTGAATGTAGAAAATACTAACGCTATTTCTTGTTGGTGCTGTTGACCTTTAAACTCATTCTGTAGAGACAGAACAGATCAATATCTTATCAGTACCTGTAAAACAATTTTCTTTCATGGAAAGAATTTTAGAAATGGCCAAATTTGTTCTGCCTTTAGTCTCCACTAGATGAGCCTCTGGTGCCTGTGTGCAAATAAACCTCAGTGTAAATTATAGTTTAAACAGCAATAAAAGCAACTGCTATCTAAGAGTACAGTGGTTGCCACAACACCTCCAGCCACAGCTGCTCAAAATTTCAACAACAATAAGGTGGAAGTCAGGTCGCAGGCTAGCTGACTAACAGGATTTCCCTTCTGTAGACATTTTCAATACCTTGAAGTGTAATTTCAAATAGGCATTAAAAAAGTTTGCAAGATTGCTATGAAGCCGAAATCCTGTAAGATTTTATTTCAGAAACGCTGATACATACACAGCATTAGATGCAGGCCAGGACTTCAGTAGCTGTTGAGTAAAATGACCATTGCTGGGTCTTTTTCCAATATCATGGCTGCTCAGCACTGAATAAGGATGGCAAAGGTATTTGGGAGTGAGCAACAACAAAACTCAAGAGTCACATCAGCCTCACACAAGAATCAAATTTCCAGATTCTTAGGAGAAAAAGAAGTCCTACTTCAACCAGCCAGAGGATGCCAGACTGACTACAGGGCAGCAATTCCTGGGCAAACCTCTGCAGCTTTGTTTTTATGCAGTTCCCAGATCAAACATGTGATACAACAGGCAAGTTGTCCAACATGAGACTGATAATTAAAATTTGTCAAACCACATATGTTTCCATGAAACTTTACAGCTTCAGCACATACACATTTTCTAACTACATCAGCTTTGTTGAAACATTCCTACTCAGTTCCTACTCAGGAAGTGGAAGGAATAGAGCTATGTAGCAAGCTCTACATAGTTCCGCTTGCTCCCAAAAATTACAATTTCTTCTCATACAAGCAATAGGACAGTTGTCATTAGGACCTTACCAAGATCCTTTGAGCATGCAAATGGACAGGGTAATTCTGTCACTGTCATTCATCAGCTGTAGCAAATCATGTACATGTGCTCCCTTAACCAATTTGTCACACAGAACTTAGAAACACAGTGTCCCACACTAAATAGACAGCACTGACCAGCTCTGCAACCCTCCATTAATTACTGGGAATCATAACCTAGCACAGGTAGGTGCTTTTCAGAGTGGAGCCGCAGAGATGAACTTTGTTTTTGAAATAGGCACCTGCATGGTCCAGCTAAGAAAGGAAAGCATGTTCCAATTAATCACTAATGACTGACTTTCATTTGTGTTGAACAGACTGTGCTGAACAAAGCAAACCAAGAGCTTGGAGTATTTAAACAAAAACACAAAATAGTACATTGGGAGACTATAAAAAGAAGCAAAATATAAGAAACCACGTTTCTGCATGTTTTCACACTATCACCTAGGAATGCACAGTACTGGGTACAGCTGCAACACTGGGGCCGTGGAGTTCTCACACTTCAGCAGGCCACGTAGGAGGCATTAGATACTCTGAAAAATACTGAATTCTCTATTAAAAAGAACACAGTTCTTTTCAGAAAACCCAGTCACTTTGGTTCCTACAATCATAGAGGTCCATCAGTGTGTGAAGACCATCAGGTCCCCACTGTCACAACAGTCCTTGCCAAGTCACTGCTGGCCACCAGGGATGCTGGTACCCAGACACAAACATCTGGACAAAGTGATAGGGTCTCCTAGGTATATGGTTACATCTTCTCACGTGGTATGGGTGCTACAAGCACAGTGTGCTCAGTGCTTTGCCTCCTGATGAGCAGCCCTCAGGACAGCTGCAGAATAGCCTAAATAGATGTGCCCAAGCACCAAACATCTCAGGAGATGGCCTTGAGAAGGACTTGAGAAGGCCCAAGTTAACTTTTACTGCAATTAGGTAGATTCGTAAATGTACTGAAGAAATTACTGTGGTCCATTACTGACCAAGAGACAGAATTACTGCCCTGTGGTCATCTGTACAACCATGTATCAGGCACCACATTTCATCCAGAAGACACAGCCACCATGAGAGATTTTCTCTTCCACAAGTTCCAACTTAGAAGAGTTAAAACAAAAAAGACCTCTGCCCCAGCTGTATAAATAGGAATATTTCCATTCAGAACAAAACTGAAATGGAGGTTAGATAAGCAAGGCCTTGGCAGCAGGAAAAACAAACAAAGCCAGTCCCCGCTACGCCCACTGAGAAGCAGCTTGTTTTGCCATGAAGCAGTTTGTCACACAAGATCTGCAAAGACTCACTGGCAGGCAAGAGCAACCCATCTAGGTTTCTGTGAGCCCAGAGAGGAGGAGGAATGGCTCCCAGTTAGGATGTTTCCAGTGTTGTGACAGGAGGACAAAGCTGCAGCCCATTCAGGCACTCAACAACACACCACCAGCAAGATGATGTTCCCTGGGCAGAGGGCTAATCTGGAGGCTACCCTGAATCCAATACACCATGTCAGCTGAGAACAGGAAGCCAGTTTAATCAGACCATGTAATTCCATGGCAATCCTCACTTCCCTTGAAGAAGTTTTCCACTAATAACCACCCATCTTGGCTCAGATGGTGGTGGGAAGGTGGGGTTCTTTTGCTGACATCTCAACACCAAGTTGAAAACAAGAGATATATAAGATCTAGGCAGACATCAGAACACTCACTTCTACACACCTCTCTAAGGGATGCCAGAGGTTTAAGGCAGAGGACCCTAACACCCTTTCAGAAATTACACTATTGCAGTCACTCACGAAGGAGCTTCAGCCCAGCATCCTCATGCTGCTGACAGAAGAACTGTCAGAAGTACAGCAGGGCTGTGCTGGGCCCAGCTGCACCCACTAACCTACTCTGCCGTCTGGGACACCTCAGCCTTTTTTACTTTGGGTAGGCTGGCTGATGAACAGCTCCTTGACTGAAGGGATGATTCAGATATAGCTCTAGCAAGAAGAAACTCTTGTGATATGGAAGTGACACAGAATGCAGCATCTCTGTTTTGTTGCTCAAGTGTCTTTTCCCCTCCTGCACCTCCCTCATCTCTCTTCCTCTAATTTTATTCCCAGAGAAGAGTGATTGCCTTTAACAAAGATGGTTGAGTCATTTCCCAGCTCTGATGTGCCATCTACCAAATGCTTCAGATGACTGATATCTTAAGAAAAAACCCTGCCTGCTCCCTTGCTGCACATCTTAAAGCCGCCAAAATGGAGCAATTATACCCATTTTGTGTGACAAAGAACAAGTAGACCTGTCATTATCACAGCTTCCCCTTGGAAAGGCAGTGGGTGAGAGTAGGAAGCACATGATCAATGTCACATCAATAACAGGCTGATGCATGCCATGAACTGCAGCTGTGACTCTACATCAGGAAGATGTCTCTTCATGCGTGCAAATAATTAAGCCCATGAAAGACTGACCTGGGCATTAAAGGAAGGCACCACTGTTCAGTGGTGGGCCAAGGGAGCAGTGGTGCCCCTGCAGTGGACCTTCTGTCAGACAGCAGCCACTACACCTGTGGCCCAACTCTGTGCTCTCAGTATGGGCTCCAGAGGACATTAGGCATGGCACATTTGACTCCCCACCCCATGCACCATGGGCTCAGCAGAGCATACTCAGGACCTCCACAACAGGCAAGGCAGCTCTCTGGGGTGGTGCATTACTCTGCTCTAACTTTTCAACACAACAGCCTAACAGGGACAAAATTCTGTCGGACAACTTCCAAGTAACTTTTGTATGAGGCTGCAGAACATTTTTCTGTGGCTTCACATCCACTGCAGGAGAACATGTGTACCTTTGGCTTTTATTCCCTCCTATATATAGTCCTATAAGGGGTGCTGAAGGTTAACAGTGGAATGGCCATGCCTATGATCCCCAGGTAACACTGGTGTCTGTTGTGGATTTTGGCAAGGCAGTGTACACAGCACCTTGCTGGTACACCCTGACTGCCTCAAGCACCAAAGCCACACAGTGCATCCCTCCCTCCCCACACTCCTCATGTTCATCCCCATAAGTCCCCCACCCTTTCTTGGTCACTAGTTTCTCCTGGACATAACTGATTGGCTGTTACCTGGCTCAGAAGGTGCCTGACATACTCCAGTGTGCCTCACAGCAATGGCAAATCCTTCCCTGGGAACAAGGAGAGGAGACAGCAGGCCCTGTTCTCTACAGAAGACTTGTGTGCAGAAGGTTGGAGACCTCCAGCTTTGTTCAGCCATAGTGTGAGGCTGACAGATGAAGGAAGAACAAGCAGAAGAGACAAGGCAAGTGGGCAAGTCACAGTCCTCAGACCTGAGCTTCCTTGCATGTTCCTTGTGTCTGGCTGCACAATTAATATTTAGGACTTCGATGCCATCACAAATTTCAACAAGTAACACAGAAAATCTTTCACTTGCCTGATGACTCCCTTTTCAAGGGGTCTGTACCACTCCAGCTTTTCCCTTCCTTCTTTCCCATCTCATTTTTTTCTGCCCTCATATTCTACTCCTCATCCTTCTCTCTTTTCACAGCCTATAACTCTTCCAACCATCACATGGGTTTCTAAAGCATAGGACCTGTTACACCTGAATCGAGTCCCTTCTATCTCATGGCTAAACCTCTCTTCCCCCTGCTCCTCTCTCATGAGCCCAGCAAAGCCCCTTTCCCCACTGACTGCTGTCTCCAGTCAACATGGACATGTTACACACTAGCACAAACCCTACCAGACACTGCTCCTCATCCTTCGCTGCTTCAAGCTAAAACCAACACAATATAACTATACAAGGCTGAGGCATACCTTCCTGTTCCCATCTAAGAAGAATCAGATGCTGTGATTTACTAAGACCTAATCCTGAAAGTCAAAGACCAGAGAGACTTCAGTATTCCCAGTCATTTCTCTGCACTTGGCCTTCAAAATCCTGACTGGATCCAAACAAAACAAACTAATGAGAAGCCTATGGCTTGAACCTGCCCTTCTACTGGTTCAGTACTTTATATTGCTGAAATAAAAGTGTGAGAGCAGAATAAAAGTAAGGACCTACACTCAGGAGTCTGGAAAGCAAGATACTATTTATATTGTTGGCAGGAGATTAGTAGATTGACAGGCTTTATAACCAAGTCAACCCATGCTTATGTTTTCAGGTTTCAGCCTAGCCTACATCCCTTGGAAAAAGAGCCATGCACACCTTCCCATCCACAAAGGACAGTCTCAGGGAACAGCTCATTCAGGCATTTTGTATATTTTAGCAGTGTGAATACCCCTGGACAAAAGTCATCATTGCTCTGTGGCAGGGTCAGTGATCCAGCCTTACCAATAGTACAGTAAACTTTCCTTTAAAGCTTAGCACTTGTCTCCCCAGAGCAAGTCTCTGCCTCAGGTACCACTGCCTGTCAATTCATTTCTCTATTGTCATCTGAAAGAAGGAATAACGAGTGAAAAACACAAAACAGTGTGGCCTGGGAAAATTCTGACAGCCTGACAATGGAAAGCAGAGGAAGTATCTACTTGTTTATACATGTTCAGATCTTTGAATAAAGATTTTCCCTGAAAAAACATCGTGACTTCCTCTAACCAGATGAAGAAAAGATGTCAGCTTGTATCTCATCAGATTTTCTGGTGTAAAGTCTAAACCAGGTATTTAGATGGATGATGCTGTTCAATGACAGTAATGTTCCTTCTGAGAAGCACTACCTGCATTTAAAAACACAAACTAAACCAAACCCACTGGAAGAACAGAGTGTACAGAAACTACATACCACCCACTCAGCCTTACAGATGCAAAACAACTGAACCCACAAGGAAGAAAATAAACAGGGAAGGCAGCTGGAGCACAATGCCTGGCTCAGGCAGCAGCAACCATGCAGCAAATGTATCACAGAAGTGGGTAAATGGCTGCACAAACACAGCCCTGGGCATGTGGTCCCCTGTATCCTCTGTACCCTAAAGACCCCTCCGGAGCTGCCAGGGGTTCCAGCTGCCTCCCGCTCTTTCATGAGCTTATTTCCCAACATGAAACACACTTGCAGAGCTGTAGTGCCCCAGACTTCCCCGAGCACAGTATGTACATGCTTGGCCACTGTTAGTTCAGACACTTCAGGAAGGGCAGCAAGAATAACACGGGAAATGGAAGGGAAAGCTGATACGGGAATACATTAGAAGATCTCAATAAAGAGTACAACAATAGGGTTACATGGAGTCAACAAAGGACAGAGTAAGGGAGTTTTTCCTTGGGTATTAAGACGCAAAACAAACCCTGATGAGGCTGGTCAAGCAGTGCAAGAGACTCTTGGAGAGGCTGTGAATTCACCATTAATGAAGATATTCAGCAATCAGCCAGCTGTGACCCCAAGTGGCTTTGCAGTTGGTCTTGCTTTGAGTGGATGGAAGGACCAGGTGATCTTCAGAGATCTCTTCCAGTCCAAATTAAAACAATGGTTTTTGATCAAAAGCTACCATTAAGAATTGGAATAAAACAGGAGCTTGAGGATGGCTATTCAGAGTATTTAGAAAGAGAACTGTGATCATGGGGGCGAATCAAATGCAGAATTATTTGGAAATATTCTGTTATTAAAAGGAACTTGATCAAGTATGTTTTGTTGAAATCACAGGCCAGTCATACGCCTGACATTCCTGGTATTGCTGGATGCATCCACAGTGGGAAAGCCAGACTGAAGAGAAAACAAGAAGCACCTTTTTCCACCTTCAAGAGATGTCTTTCCTGCCCACCACGCTTTGCTTGTTGCAGAGGAGAGGGTACAGATCCGCCCTAGGAAGAGGCAGCTCCCTGTCCAGTGCTGACAGGTTCTGGCAGGCAGGAGTGACCTCTCCTGGAGACTGCCAGCCCTGTAGCCCTGCTCCAGGGATGATAGGAGCCCAGCCACTGGCTCTGGCTGACTCTGTTTGGCCAGAGTGCAGGAGAGAAGCCCCTGACAAATCTCTGCAGGCACCCCAGTGTCAGCCCCCAAGACACACTTACAGTAGACACCCACCACCATAACATTGTCAGCCTGCAGAGAAACACATCTTTGGAAAGCATCTCTGGTTTGTATTTGGCATGAGCAGGGTTACCTGATAATGAAGTGCTCTCTATTTCATCTATAAACACAGTTCTTGAAGTAGATTTGATTTAAAAGATATTTAAATCTAAAGGGCCTATTCCAGTTAACCTGTCTTTGGAACAGGGTGAAATGCAGAAAGGTGACTGTAGAGAACAGTGACAGTTATTAAAAGTAGTGACCTAATTAGTCACATAATTATATAATTACAGAAAAATTGGAGTTGGAAGGGACTTCTGGAAGTCACCTCATCCAAGCTTCTGCACAAACAGTAGTGATTAGGTGATGAGGTTGCTCAGGGACTTGGCTGGTTCAGTTTTAGTATCTGCCGAGACAAATTGCACTTTCTCTCTAGGAAAGGTGCTTATCTTTTTACGAGATCAGGTCTTATTAAAACAGTCCCATATTTGGTGACATCACTAGTTTATTTTTTGTAGATAACTCTGTCAGTACATTTATGTCAGGAGTGATTTTACAGCATCGCTTGACATTGTCATATGAAAACAGGTATCCACAACATTGGTATTGTTCATGGAAAGCAGGTAGCTTTAATTATGGTACAAAAATGGTGAGCTCAGAAAGACAAGATATACAGGCTCAGATGTACAGATCTACCTAAAAGCCTGTCCACCATGACAAATTAAGTTATACATTATGGTAGTTAATACATCTAAATTTGGATCACTCCTATGGTAGTAAAGAATGGTGAGGATTACATGGATACAGTAGAAGACAGTCTCTCACAAAATAGCATCTCAATAAGGAATGGTTAAAATCTGACTCTACCGAAGGATCATGGTACATAGTTAAACATGATGTTGTTGCTAGAACAAATGTGATTCTTGGACCTAAAAGCACAAAAATAGCCTGCAATAGCAGAGATATGGCATTATCTTAGTATACACTGCTGTTGAAGCAGCAGCAGAAACTTCTCTGCTGTATCAAAAGAGAATGTGAGTTTTACGTCAGTGTTCATAGTTTAAAGACAACACAGAAATGGTCAAGAGTTCAGGGAAGAACTTCAAGAAAGATACAGCATCTGGAAAACACACCTCTAGCAAGAATCTTCAGAAGGTCATTCCAAGTTTACCCAACAAAAGGTCAAAAGACAATTTGTAATTATCAGCACCAGAAGAAATTATAAGAAC
This sequence comes from Cinclus cinclus, assembly GCF_963662255.1. Lineage (NCBI taxonomy): Eukaryota > Metazoa > Chordata > Aves > Passeriformes > Cinclidae > Cinclus > Cinclus cinclus. The sequence continues at coordinate 22,203,749 of NC_085051.1, read as the reverse complement.
TAAGGCTTTTTAATCAGGTAGAGAGAAAACCCCAGGAATACATCTCGATGTGGCAGTTAGAAGCCAAACAAATTCAGAGGAACTACAGGGGGCACTGTCTAACAAAAGCCATTAACAGAACCATTTATGTAAGAATGGGATAACCTTCCACAGTTTGAGGCCTTAAATTGAAGAAAAAACAGCCCTTTTCCAAAGATACAATGCATCTCAAGAAATGCTGGAGCAGAAATTATTGGGTGAGATTTATTGTCAGAACAGATAATCATAAAGTTCCCTCCAGTCTTAAAAAATATGAAAAGTGCCCAGGAAGAACAGAAAAGACTTCTGAAAGCAGTGAAATACATCTGAACAAATTGTGCTGTGTTATGAAAGAGATTTTAATTATTATTAGAAGTTGGGGGAAAAAAAAGTCTTTTTGAAAGCCACAAGTTCTTCAATAAATATTAAAAATCTAGTGAGGAAATCCTTCACATAGCTGGCAACAAGTGAATAAAAGAGGAAGGACATCTGTAGAAAACAAAAAAGTACACAGAAGTATTCTTTTTCTGAAAACTTGAGTGTAAATGTGGATTAATTTTGGTGCATCAGAGAGCAACACCTGGCCTCTCATTTTAAACAAATAAGGCAGAGTTTGGTACTCTCATAAAATCAAACAGAAAAGAAGGAAGTGTAAAAATTACCGTCTAGAGATTGCTCAGTGTTGTTGAGTTTGCTCTGCCCAGTTTTTGAAAGCTGGCCTTGTGCCTTGTGTTTTTGTATATTTGCAGAGGATTTGTTGGTGCAGAATACCACCAAACCAGCCACTTTGTGCTGGTGCCAGTGACAATGTGCAGTTGTAGGCTGCAAGGGAGACTCAAGCTCTGGCAGAGGATTGCCTGGGAAGTGCTGTTTTGATGTGAAACCAGATGGTGTTTCAGTGGTGTTTTGCTTTGAGATTTCTGGGTTTGCACAAATCCAGGAAATTCGGGAGGAGGGAAACCACAAGCAGATGAAAACATACCCAACTAACAAACAGAGTTTGCACAAGCTCCCCTGTGCACAGACTGGGGAGAAATGTAACCCTGGCCTTTCCCACTGGAGCCACACTGGGACCCAGCACAGAGGAGCCATGCCGTGAGTGAGGACATGCAGACAGTGGGAGACCTACAAACCCAGCTCCTGGGGCAGATGGGAAAGGAAACAGGAACTCAAAACAGAATAATGCTTTACAGAAGACTTTTTTTTCTAAAATAAATCCCAACAACCACCAGCTGGTTCTCATTTCAGTCTGCAGATGAATAGATTTCAATCAGAAAAGCAGCAACAGATGCCTCCGTGCTGCTCTGCAGGAAGCAGAAAGGCAATTATCCACATGGAACTCACCCCTGGGACTTACAACCCAGGAGGCTGTGCCATGCCAAGCTGGCCCACAGCCCAGCACCCTGCCAAAGCCTACTGCTGTTGCTCTTCCAGCCCTAGGTGCATCCCTCTGGGGCATCACAGGGCATGGCTGTGCTCAGGGAGCTGGAATAAAGGCTGTCCTTTCCTTTCACATCCTTAGAACCAATTGTGAGTTCGGGAAGTGTGGAGGGAGGCACGAGAGCTGGAACAGACAAGGAAAGAATTTCACAGGTATCCCCAGGAGGGAGGATGGAGTCTATGCTGAGCTCTCAATGGTATTTTGGCAACAGAAAGCAAAGATGATCTTCCAGTTATAGGTTTTACCTACTCAAGACCCCATGGTTTTTCACTGCTTAGATGCAAGGGAGAAGAGCTGAGGGCCACAGCCTTTCAGGGAGCGTGTCACCTCCCTCCACGTGCACCTTACTCTGTGTGAGAAAGTGCCTTAAAATCAGCTCCACGCAGGCCCTGCTGGACTTGCCCTGAGAGCCTCTCTTTTTGGTCTGCAAAATTGTTTGACCACAAGGGTTCAAGTTGCATCAAGTGACACACAGGATCCCTGGGATACAGTCCAGCCATCCAAAGCCAAGCCCCCCCACCTGGGGCTTACCATCTCTCACACCACCATCCTATCCTCAGCCTCAGGGGTCTACCTGACAGAGCAGCAGCAGTCTGGACAGCTTCAGCCATAAAGCCAGCAGCGGGAAGTCCAGTAGATAACAAGTTGGCTTTGCAAGGTGGCTGCACATCTCCTGCACTTCCAAGGACCACACCTGTGCCAAGAAGGAGAATAGGAAGCTGGAGCTACTTTCATGGCCTTTACAGAGCCTACAAAATCCTCTCTCCAAGGAGATGTATATAAGGAAACTGCACTGGTGGATTAGCTGCAGCTGAGCCTTGAGGAGGAGGCAGCAGGTTGGGTTGATGCTGGGACAGGACACATGTGTGTGCTGCAGAGGCAGCCTCAGAATGGTGTAGCCCACCATTCCTGCTCCCCAGGGCTCTTCCTGGGGCAGCTGACTGTAGGTATGCTGCAAGGCTGTTTGATACCTGCTGGAGCTGGGATCAAATGAGAAATATGGGTAGAGATTAGCACAGCAGGTTCATGGCAATCACTGTCTCTTCTGAGGGTGGGGTCATGCGTATTTTCCAGCCATTCCCGTCCGTGCTACAGTGAGCATCCTTTAGTGCTAAGCCTAGATCATAAACTTCCTGGGACAGACTGCATGTCAATTTGTATATAAAACAAAGAGACAGCACATACATGCTTTATATAAACAGATGTTGGAGTGAGGAACTCTTCCACAGTTAACATTTCCTCAGGTCAACCCCAGCCCTTGTTATGAATGCAAATGGTTTTTCAAGAACAGCACTTCCCGTCAAGGAATGTGCGTTTTAAATCTCTGTAACATATCGCACACAGACATATCGCTATGTCCATAGCACATACATGCTCCACATTCCACACTACCTGCTTACATTTACCTCATGCTCTCTCCTGATCAACAGCCTTCCAAAAGGCAGAACACTTTTCAGGTATCCTGTTTGGAGAGCAACCTGGACTTGCTAGTTAATGTCACATCAGCTTGTTGTGACAAATCAAGAGGATGGATTGGCTTTCTGTGCTCCTGGAAAAGCAGCTTATGATTTCTTTCAGACTAAATAGTCCCCTTTCTCTGACTGTTCCTGTCACCTTATGACTGCCTGGCACAGAAAGCTGACAGCCCTGGTGAGGGAAAGGGCCACAGAGGAACACAAGACTAGCAGGCAGTAATTCTTGCACTTGTTTAAAGCTGGACTAAAAATAGAGTTTCTTGAACCCGTTTCACTGTTAAAAGCCTGCATAATTCAGACAAGTTTTAACAGCAAATTGCAGCTACAAAGGAAAAACCCCACAGCCTTAAAAGGTCTCTGAAAGCCCATCCAAAACAGTGTTCTGTCCAAGAGCCCTTTACAAGAGGGTGGTGGAGGACAGGGTGGGAACTCAGATGCTAAAGACAGCTCTGGGCTGTTGGGAAAAGAGCAAACTTTGTTCCCTGTCTCTGGTGTGTGCCTGCCACCAGGACAGCATGTCCAAGTGCTCTGAACTCAAAGCAAGAGGCAGCCCTTTGCTTACTCATTTCTGTACTGCCAGCCCCAGAATACGTGCACACTGTGTACTGCCTCTGCCCTGGGAGCTGACTTCAAGGGAACTACGGGAAATGAGGAGGAATCTTTGCTTACCAGAGTGCCATGCAAACCTTTTAAGAAAAGTTCTACCCCTGTATTTATATAAATATCCAAGCACAAAACCAAACATTAAGTTCATTTTCAAAAAAAACTGAACAAATACAACTCCCAGATACACAGACCTTGCTCCTCTAATTGTTCAGGTAAAATCTCCCCTTTGTTTCTGCAACACTGAGTGTAAGGAGTTGTTATTCTCCACCAGTCTCCTGCCTTCAAGTGTCATTTCTGGTTTCCTCTCCTTGTATTCCTTAAGCCTCTGCTTTCTGCCTCCTTCCTTCTCACAGTCTGCCTTAAACATTTGCTCAACACAAAATGGAGCCTGTGACCTTCTGCAGATGGTGTAGTCAAATATGAACTGTCAGAGCTCATCCCTTCTCATTTGGTCTATAAAGAGCTTGCCCACAACTATTCAGTTTTATTTTCATCAGATACCACTTTCAGATATTCAGAGATTAAAACTTTATTTTAATTCTAAATACTAAACCCTCTACTTAAATCCAGTATCTTGAATGCCCCCTCAGTAGATAAAGGGGCGGCACCTATCCCTGAAAATGCAGGGGGGAGAATTCAGCTGAGCCAAGATGAAAAGGATTTGGGTTTATTCCCTAGCTGAAAGCATTGCAGAACTTTTAGCAGTCATGGTGATTGCCCAAGCTTTACCACATAACACACATATCAAAGATGACTTCCATGAAAAATCTGCATCAGGGTAAATCCATCTTTGTCATGGGTAGGAATAGCTGTGACAAGGCACTTGACACTTCAGGCTCTGAATTCAGGAGTGCATGAGTGGAAGGATATCTGTGACTCAAACCTGTCGGTAAGATCATAAAATGTCCTTTCCAGCTTTCCATGCAACTATTTGGACTGCTGTCTGACACTCCTGGCACCAACCTTCCCTGAGACTGGGATGGTTTCATCTGTATTTGAACAGGGGAATTTATTGAACAATTAAATCAGCAACCACTCCCCCAAGGCTCCAGCTGGCACAGCAAGTAAGGCACCAAGGCAGGAAACAGCCAAGAATGTGGGGCAGTGAGCCAGGAGCAGCTGCCTTCTCCATGGGACTTCAGGTGCTATCCCCACCCTCAGCAGAGTGGTCTCTGACGTGTCCTGGGCACGCTGTCATGATGCAGGGCCTGGAGTCATGCAAGCAAAAATGCTACTGGGGTTTCCCATTTAGGTCTGCAGCATCATCAGGGAGACAGATGCACATATAGATGGCAGACCAAATTTTTCCATTAAAGATCTACCTAGAAATAATGGGGGAAGCCCAGGAAGGGAAAGGAAGCATGGTGACATTCAGCAAAACTCCTCCACTTTCATGATAAATTAATTAGTCTGGAGGCAGCGAGCAGAAGCATCCCCAGCTTGCTGCGGCACAGTGAGTCATCCCCTACTCTTTCCACTGTTTAAAGACTGCCCTGCTCAACAGCCAAATGCACGTGTGGAAACAGGGTGAAACAGAATTGACAAGAGCTAGTAGGTAAGGGCTGCCATTTGGTTTTTGCTGCAACCCTTATACAACCAAGTTAAAGGAGTAATATTTAATTGGAAAATTGTAACTGACCTACTGATGTTGAGAGGATGACACACAACTGCTAAGTCAGATTTATTGGCATTTTCCAGACAACAAATGACAGGTCACAAGACCCTGACAGTGCATAGATGGAGGTCAAAAGTAGCCACAAGGATTATCTAGCCAGCCTTCAAACTTGACATAATTAGAAATATGATCTGCCTGCTCACCTCCGGCCAAGTCTTCTTTCCTCTCACAAATAGTAAAATAAAAGAGGGAGAAAAAGATTGGCTAATGTTCTTTGAAGACTTGTTTGCATCTACACATTAACATGTCTGATGGGTTCTGTTGCTAACCTTTTAAATAATAAAGAAATGAGAACTTAGCAACTTTGTGCTAACTCTGTGCTTTTCCCTTATCATCCTGAAATGTTTATTGCGACTGTCAAAATATGAACACGTATTTTGCACATTGTAAAACATATAACTGGGCCTCAAGTCAGGAGAGAGAGAAAAACAGATCGGTACCATTGTATTCCTGATTAAATGCAAAATTCCCATCATAGAAAAGAATGTATCACTATTATGCTGATGCAGGGCCAGGATCATGCATCCAAAACTGTCTCAGGCATCACACACTCAACAGGCTTTCTGCATAGTACTGCTCATGAACCCCTTCTGATCTGCATTTCAGATGCCTGGTTTTGAATACAAGAGATATAAATAGATCAAGGCCAGATCAAGTGGTCTTCAAAGTCACTATGACAGATGCTGGAGGACAGTAATGCACAATGAATGTAGCAATATTTTCCTAAGTTTTTCCTATGGCAACCTCTATCAAACCCCAAGATCTCTCATGTTAACCCCCAGCCCTGTGTTGGGGTTTTCTCCTATGGCTGCCACCCCTTTCCCAGGGAAGTCAGGCAGTAAGTTACCATATTATTCTTAAGACATGTTAAAATTGATTTAGAATTCATGAAAGATGACAGGCCCAGAGTCCAGGAGAGAGCAGTAAGGCAAGCTGCCTAGGTACTGCCTGGTATCAAAATTCCTCCAGGGAAAGGGGGCATTTAATCTTCTAAATAATTAATCATTTAATCTTCAGCCTGCTCCAGGTTTCCTTCCCTGGGAACACCAATTAATGTTCAATATGGCATTTTCTAAAATATAACTTTGAACAGTTTATGAACTTGGCAGAGATGGTGAACTCACCGGAGACCACGGTGTGGCCATGAGATGACTGTCAGCAAGGATTTTTGAACACAATTAGCTAGGGTCATGTTCTAAGAAGTGACTCAGAAATGAGTGACTCTCTAACCTTTTTGCCAACCTTGCTGCTTTGCCTCCTAACGATTGCTAAATTGAATCTGAAGCAACCCCACTGATGACAGGAACAAGAGCTCCAATTCCTGGGAAAAAGTGTTGATGACAGAGGAATCACTGGTTTAGTGAAGCACTGATTTCAGGGCTCTGCTCTATCAGATGAATGTTTCCTTATTATGTTCCCAAAATCCCCTGGGCAGAGGAACATGCAGTAGAAGCACACTCAGTTATTTTTCAGAGACTTGCCCCTCCAGGCTGTCAAAGATCTGAAGGAGCTGGCAACCAGCCCACACTTATTCTGATAACTGCTATTTGCAACTAAAATGGATTAAAATACTCTCTGAAAGCTTGTCTGGAGGGGAACAAGCAGTCTTCTTCAGAGATGCCATTAGCAGGAAGATGTGGAGAGGACTGTTCTGAGGGCTGCTTATTTTTAGCTTTCACCCCACTTTGTCGTTTGCCCCGGGCAAATATAAAGGATAAGGAAATTATAATTAGCACTTGGGGCACCATCGATGGGAGCAGCAAACAGGCCGTGGCCAAAATTCAAACTCTAGTTTCCTTTGCTTCTTCATCCATTCCCCTCCTCATGGTGTGGAGCCAGGGAATCTGAGCTTTGGCCACCTTGTCGACTAGGCAGCATGGATTCTCCATTTACCACAAAATGCTGTTGTATCAGGAAGTAGGCACTGGCCATCTTTTTTGCCTGCCAGTCCTGCTCTAAGTCTTGTGGATATCCAAATATTCCCTTCACAGCTATCTGGAAGTGAGAGAAATGCAGAAGTTTGAAAGGAGCATTTTTAAAGAAAGGAAGGTGCCAATTTCCCATTACATTTTTAATCACTATATAGCCATATACAATTAAATGGTCACACTGGGAGAAAGAGGTGAGGTGATGCTGTGAGAAGACAGGTGCACAGGGGGAAAAAAAATTGAGCTTTGGTCTTAGAAGACAAGCTGTAAGGCCAGGATTTCCAAAGGCTCATCCCACTGCTTTTAGGCAGTAGCTGACAACAGTGGTGGGAGCTTTGCCATGCACTACACTGGGAGCAGAGTGAGTCTCTTGGTCCAATAGCCACCACAAATTCAGGAGCTTTTGCTGTTTCCAGAGTTAGCTGTTGCAGCTCAGCACTCCAAATTAATCCTTCTCAGAAGGGCCAACCCCACTACACCCCAGACATGACCAAATAGAGGAAGATAGGGATCCCCTAGCTGATTGGTCTGTATGGCCACCTCCTCAGCACCATGAGACTCCCCTGGCCAGCAGACCAGATGCCCATTTCAGTCTTGTTACTTCTTCCCAGCCTCCTGGGGGTCAGTGTACCTCATCCGACATCAGAGGTCACAGGCAGAGCAATGTATTTTTGTTTCATGGTGAGGTGGGATACAGTCTGTCTCTTAGAATAATCCAAGAGTTTTGTATCCCTACTGCAGCTGGAACCGAGGACACCAGGTTTGCTCCTAATAATTCATGTCCTGTTCTCATAGTACCTCAGAGTTGTTGCAGGTTTTGTCCTCTGTGCTGTAGGTCTGAAGTTAGTTTGCAATGAATGCACTGTATGCAGAGAGTGCTCTGTGATCTGTGGTGGGAGGGACGCAGGGGTCAGGCAGGAAATTCTACTTGTGCTCTTCCAGACATCAGGGTACCCCACTCAATAGCCATTCTTCTTTAAGGTACACTATGACTCAACTGCTTTGATGCCTTTCCCTGTTTTCCACAGCATCCATACTCTTCCTAGGCTACAGGAGTCTGTAAGTAAGTCTATATTACCAGCCTTTTCTTCTTCTAGTTGATATTCTGGTAATCATCAAGCCATGAACAAAAATTTCAGTTATAGCTGATACTGACATTCAACCTAAGGTGGCAGGCTTACTACTGCTTAATAGCAATAGCCTCCTGCCTCCATGTAAATATATTTTTGCATTGAAATACTTGTGCTTTACATATTTATTAGTTAATTACAAATAAGAAATTAGAAAATTAATCCTGTGTATGTAATGAATAATAATTTATGAATCATAAATTAATGTATTTTCTCTTAGAAGCATCATGGGTAATGGTAAGGAACTTGTAAGAACCTAGTTTATCTTCTTAATCCTTACCTTCCTCCTCCACATATTTGCTGACACGACTCTGTACAGTCTTCCTTTTGGCATAGATTTGCAGCTTGTGGATCTTCGCACTGGAGTTCACAATACTCTGCTCCACTGACTGATCTACTACGATTCTTACAGTCTTCCTGCTTAGAAATCCACATTAACCCCTGTATAAAGACTAAGAAAGACAAAATGTTATTAGTTTTCTGTTGCCTTTTAGTTAACAGGAATAAGTTTACAAAGAGCCATGGTTCATAAAAGGGATAAACAGAATAGGTTATTTCAAAATCTGTTTGCCTCTGATATGAAACTGCTAGAAATTCATGACTACTTTTTAATAGTTATGCATTTCCCGTCTCTCTCTCAGTCTCCCAAGAATACTGGAATCCCATTTTAATGCTCTTTCTTTCCATAACAGGAAGTGTGGAAAGTGTTACAGAAGCAAAATGAGAGATATTTGCCAGACCAGAGGCTTCCAGGGGCCAAGATAATGAGAAAAAAATCCTGAACACAAGATTTACAGTCAAATTGCCAGAGTAGGGACTCAGAGCTGAGTTACAGTGACATGAGTTACCATGAGTAACCAGCCATGCACACAGGACGAGCCAGGACTATTGCAAGGCAACTGAAATTAAGCTTAGCCTGTGATGAAAGACAGTAAGATGATCTGCTCATCCTGGGCTGCAGCACGTACGCTCAGACAGCTGCCCCAGCTCAGCAGCTGCACTGGGACTTGCAATGGCACGGCAAAGCCAGGGAGCGTGGGAGCCCTTTAGAACCCAGAGCCCTTCAGAACCCAGAGTCCTTCAAAGCAAATTGTCCCTTAGGGATGCCTTTGTCACAGGGCACCCGAACACAGAAGAGAAGCAGGAGAGATGGCCACAGGACACTCTGGAATACTGCTGCACCTTCCCAGGGCAGGCTGAGTGTGCAGTCCTCAAACTGGTGCCCTGGGAGCCAGAGGAAAGGGGCCCTAGCAGCAGGCAGAGCATGCAGCCAGGAGCAAGAGCTGTCACTGCAAGAAGAAGAGTCACTGCCCCAGTATTTGGTCCCTTTGCCCTCTCACATGTTACCTCCTCCCCTTTCCCATACCTGCAGCCAAGCAGGCTGCAGGTTTCCCTTTGTGAAAATAATGCCTGTCCAGCCTTAGGTCAGCCTCCTCCTGCCCCCATGTAGACAGGTTAAATAGCAGCAGTGACACCTCAGCTGTACTGCAAACACTTCCAAAAGTGTCTGGCTTTAGGAAGATGGAAAGCCAATGCAGAACCCCCAAAAATCGCCCTGGTCTGCAGGCCAGAAGCAGCGCTTCATTCGTTACTGCCATGATGGCTCCAGGAAATATTTGAAGCATGACAGGAACCATCAGTCTGCAGCACCAGTTGCATCATGAACTGGCACAAGATAAATGGGATGCTCTTGCCCTGTACTCCTTGATCCTATCAGCTACAAGAAAAAGCACAGCTTAGCCTTAGAGAGCACAGAACTGTATATACCTCGTACAGCAGAAGAGACTTCCAGTGGTGGGACAAGTGTCTCACAGTATCCAATTCTTCTCAGTGTGGGCACTCCCCATGTGCCCACAGCTGGTTCTGGAACAGTTGAGCTGCTGGGCTTTCATTTTATAGAGTGGTAGACTCCGAATGCTAAAAACTGTCCTGGAGACCTTCTCACCTGAAGTGTTAATGGGTTGTTCTAGTACAAATGCCCACCTCACTTTTTGCTCACAGCAGGGCACAGTACTGGGGATGTCCCATAGCAAAGTTTTCTATCCTGTCCCCCTACTTTGGTCCCAGGGCTGACAGACACCGTATTGACTTCACAGGGCTTTTTGTGGCAAGAAGACAGGACTAGAAATTGGTGGCAAGAAATGCACTGCAAGGGATATATTTTGAGCTAGGCTAAAAATAGAGCTCTGACCCTGCTTGTTTATATATAGCAAGATCTATATGTGTGCTTGCTGGCAATAAGTCAGTGTAGGGGCAAAGACATCCCTGCAATACACCCCCCAGTTCTGCTGAAAGAGCAAAACTGTTGGGTTCAGCTCTTAGGTGGCTCCAAAACAGTCTCCCAAGGGCAGAGGGGCAGCAAGCGTGACCCCATGGGCAGAGGTGGTAGCTCCCGGTGTGAAACATCCCTGAAAATACCTTCTTCTCCAGGACATCAGGTGGGACAAATCCACAATGAGGGGGAGCACCACCAGCTCAGAACTGCAGCTGGAGGGTTCTGCAGCCCCTCCTGCACGGGACTTGTGTGGCCTCCTCACAGGCACCTTGGGAGAAGCTGCAGAGTGGGAAAGAAAGCATGGTGCTGTAATGTGGAAGGTGTAGACCTTGCGACAGGGATACAAACCTCAAGTGCAAGACTTCTGGCTTGTGGCCAGTATCTGGGCTGCGGAAGAACGAACCCTTTCTTTTCACCCCACTGCACCCAAACACTCACACTCCACTCTGGCGCTTCATCCAGACCCATGTGCCTTGGGTTTTTATCATAATAGCTCAAGACATATTCATTATGATCTTTAAAACCCAGGCTTTGTCTTAGCACAAGATTCGCAGTTTCTGCTCAGAAAAAAACACCACATTTCTAGTCCTCCTCTGTATAGAAAAGCGTTTGAGTCTTTCGAACTGTAGTTGAAAACAAGGAAAAGAAACCAAAAACTAAACTTTGTTTAGTCTCAAAACTTTTCCTGCACATAATTCCTATTTTTCACTGCCTGAAGCCGTGGCTGAGCAGGCAGGGGCAAATGGGGCTAGCTCAGTTCTCTACGCAGAAGCAAACCAGGTGTCTGATCCTGTTACATCAGGACATTGCTCTGCTGAGTTTGTATGCAAAGAGTAATCCTCTCTCTTGCCTCAGGCCTCTTGAGTCCTCCTTGTGCCGATGGTACTAAACACACCAAAAGAATTGCTTTTAGAACCCAACAGGATTATAAATATCAAAAAGCAATTCAAAGCCCTGTACCCTTCCTTGATACCATGCTGCCCATAAAGTGTGGACCTTATAGACCTCCACTGCCTGAGACTAGTCCTGTTTTTGTAAGCACTTCTTGAGATACCTGTGAGCTCCAGAATCAGGAGCTGGTTTTGAAATCATCTTCCTTCTCCGTGAGAGTTTTTGAGCAGCAATGAAAGGCCTAACTAGTTGTGCACTGCCCTGTCTCATCACCAGCAGCTTCCCACATGGCTGTGGCAATCAGGGCTCCCATGTAGCCCACAGTTCCCTGGCAATGCCAAGCTCCTTGGTGTCTTCTCACCCACAGACAAGTTCAGCCAAGAATTAGGTTTCCAAGGTTCACTGTAGAAGAGAGGGAGATTGTTAAGGTAGCAGCAGAGGAAGCTGGAAGTCAGCTAGATAGCAGGAGGGGCCAAGGAGAAGGGCTTTGGTGGCAGCCTCTAGGCTAAGAGCAGCACACCTCTTTCCTCAGAGCCATGGAGCTTGAGGAAAGCTCCTGCTTAGGCGTGACAAAACCAGACACAGAGCTGTGGACAGGGGTTCCACCGTCACCTCTGCATACACTTCCCTCCAGGATGTGGTGGGATCAAGTTTAATCCCAGAGGCAAATCAGGCAGAATAAGGGTGGGACACAAGTCTTCATTTCTGTCCCACAAAAGCTTAGTGCTCTATCTGCTGGACTGCAGGACAAAGTAACACAAAATGCCAATGTTTGTTGACATTTTTCTGAGGTCTATTCTAGGAGACCTGGTCTGAGTACAGTTATGGGGTCAGGCCAGTCTGAGACTTCAGTCAGTGTGTTGGGCAGAAAACCAGAAACCTGATTATCGTGACTAGCTGAGCACCTACAGGTTTAAGGTGGAATGATTGTGACACTTAAATGTTAGGTAGAGAATCCCAAAGACACAGTGGGTCCCATTTGGATTTAGTTCTTCAGGACTAGCAAATGCTGACTTCAGGGTGGATGTTCAGCCTTAGCTTTGCCCTCTGACATCTGGCAGGACAAGAGATTCAATATCTGGTATTGACATGACTAACTCCAATGCCTGCACTAAGCAGATAACTGAATGGAAAAATGCATTAATAAAACAAAAAGGGAAATGTATTAAAGAAGAAATATACAAACAATATTAATATAGAGCTATTAAAAATAATGAATTAAATTAATAAATAACAGCTCCTGGAGTCATCTGGTTCTGGGATCCTGCTTTCTGAGACTGTGCCCTAAATAATAAACCTGCTCAGAGCTGGTCACACTGCAGGGTCTCACACTTGCAGCATGACTCCAGCACAGCCCTGCCAGCCAGTCCAGGGAAGAGGCACTCTTTCTTTGACAAATGTAAGAAGTCTGTGATGGCCCCAAGGCCACAGTAAAAGCTTCTGCCACTGCACAGCTGCACACACAGCTACTGCACCCTCAGGTACCACATGGTCATGTGTAGGGGAGCTTGCCTGGATAGTACAGAATACATCCCTAATGTACAGTACAATTACCCTTTGGGGGTTATACAGCTAAGGCAAATACAAACAGATGGCTTTCTTACCTGAAGGTTGTAGTGGTTCATGGATAGATCCATCCTGTCTGGGCTCAGATGTCCTGTCACACCAACTCAGAGAAAAACTCCTCTGCTGCAAGCCAGTCCCCCATGTAGAGTGCAACGTGCTTCAATCCACATCGCTTCCTTTTGAAATATCAGTGCTCCTTGGGAGCTGTTTCCTACCCAGGAGATAAATCCTGGATCAGACTTGTGGTAGAATTACGTCCAGCCCCAACCTGCTTCCCCTGGTTCATGCCCTGCAGACAGGATGCTGATGTGCATAAAGTGCATACATTGCTATGGTCAGGCTCTTGGGAAAAGAAGCAGGCAGATAAGGAGAGGGAGCTGTGTTTCCCACTCATGCAGAGACTTTGGAAGAATCACAAATAAAATGCTAACCACATTCCTCACCTCATCACAAAATCCTCTCTCTGCTGACCCCTTGTCAGAACCAGAAATCACAAGCAAGGCCCCAGTGAGAAGCAACTGCCTTAGGTCTGCCATGCAATGCCCTGGCTGTATTTCAAAAGCCAGTTTTGATTTTATTGCTAAAGATACAAGGATATGTGGTTCCCACAAAATGAGGAACATTTTGTTCTTTCCACTGATCAATAACCCACTGAACAGACTGAGCAGAAACCCCTCTTCTAAAAGCCTTTTTGGATCTCCATTTGCTGGAACCTGATATGTAAGGACATTCATGAGCTGAACATTTTGTCTCCAGGGAGCGTTGCACAGAGGGGGAGCTGCTGGTTGTTAAACAACCAATCCAGTTCACAGAAACACACAGAAAGGATTAACAGGCACCATTTATCTCTTGGATTTTATTTGTTGTCTTCTTGTCCCAGCTAACAGCAAAAGAAACCTGACCTCAGCTCAGATATAGCCCTGCAGAAAGTGTGGAGAGCATGAAGTGGGGCTCAAAGCAGGTTCAGTGGTGTGGCCAAGGGAAAACCAGATCTCACAGGACACCTTTTATGTGTATTACCATGCTGCCCATTCTGCATAGCAAGCCTCCCAGAGTCCAGCCTGCCCTTCCTAGTTCTTCCACAGCTTGATGCTATCAGACATCATCTTCTTTCACAGTGGCACCTGTGGTTTGCCTAGGAAACAGAGCACTACCTGTTTTCCACAGCTTCTCACAGGTTCAGCATTGATGTGCATCAAGTGCCAACAAAGATGCCCACAGTGTCCAAGCCTTTGTAGCATTCACCCTTGTTTTCTTCTAATGTCACACTATTTTTCCTGCCATGTTTAGCCTTCCTGAAGACAGAATGGAAAAGACAGCTCTGACACCTTCATATTGCCTCCAGCAAGAATCCTTCCCAAAATGCTGAAGTTTTTTTCTTTTTTTTTTAACAAATAGCAGTTACCTCACCTGACCATTCCAACCTTAAATGCAAACATTAAATATTTGAGCACCAACAGTCAGAACCCCAAATTAACATAAGGTAATGCTGCTCTGATTTAGTTTTGCAGGAGAGGAGTAGAGTGGTACATGAGTGATTATGATAAGGGCAATATATTTGAGGTTTCTGTTCTTTATTTTCCATCTCAAAAGCTTTCAATGCAACTATTCATGCCTCCAATTTTCCTCCAAGGAAATTTGCTCCTATTAACAGCCCCCTGCACACTCAGTCTTGTCCTTGTCTTGCTTGTTTCTCTGCTCCAGCATGCACATGAAGTATGACAAACCTGGGGTGAAACCTTGGCTCAGAGGCATGCTGTGACAGTGGCTCAGATACATACCATGACAGAGCTGAGCCAGCAGGAGCCCAGCTCACTCTGTGCTTCAACAAAACCCATCCAAATTCCTCAGTTTATTCATGGTCACTTCAAACTCCTGGGGCAAGAGAAGTCCCCAGAAATTTCTCCCCCAGCCCAGAGAGATATGAAATCAAAGCCTAAAATTAAGTCCTTGTATGATTGCTGCTAAAACACAATGAGCATGGTCCAAGAGCAAGCAGTCATAATCTGAGGGCTATTTGTGCTCTTTTTATGGTTTCCAGTTTCAAGGATCAAGGGATAAGTCCCTTCTCAGCAAGCTAAGGCTGATTTTGACTTGTCTGAAGTGCCTCTCAGTGCCACCACCATTAATGGCAACCCCTCTCCCCTCTGTTTATCCCTTCACCACTAGCCAGCTAATATCCAATGCTAATTGCAGAATCACAGAATCAGCTAGGTTGGAAAAGACCTTTGAGATCATCAAATGCAACCTGTGACTTAACAACACATTGTCAGCTAAATCATGGCACTAAGTACCACAACCAGTCTTTTCTTAAACACCTCCAGGTACAATGACTCCACCACACCCCTGGGCATCCTGTTCCAATGTCCGGTCACCCCTTCTGTGCAAAACTTCTTCCTAATGTCCTTATTCCTAACAGGAGGACACATACACAGTATTCAGATTCCAGGAAACCAGAGGCTGTCCCACCTCTAAAATCCCAGTGGCATTTCAGTTTGAGGTCTGTACACTGTCCATCCCAAAGAGCCCACTCCTGCACCATGGACAGTGCCAGAGGCTGCAGGTTCCTCCACATGGACAGGCTTTCAGTGCCATGCATAGTGCTGGCACTCAGTGTGTTGGAGTTTGCACATGGCTTTCTGTGTGCTGCATAGGGCACCTCTGATCTTGTGGATTTACATATGGAAGCACATGGAAAAGTGTGCACAGGGCATGCACTGAGTGCACACGTTTCTGGCAGGCACACAGAGATGTGAGTTGGGGAAGTATTGACACAACAGTTTTCTCTGCAGCTCAGCCTGGCCACAGCAGCCCCAGACTGCAAGGAGTCTTTGTCTTCATCTGGCAGCTCTGGCTTTGGCAGGGGCCAGATGAATCTGCTCCAGCAGCACAGCCACCCCACAGCAAAACTGGGCTGGAGGCTGCTTTTCTCATGGAGCTGCCTGTGCAGCTCATCTTCTGCTGCACACAAAGGACTGTCGTATTCTTTGGAAGACAAACCCTATGCCATGAGGACACATTTTGCATTCAGCATACACACGTCGCACCGGGGTAAACAAAGCTGTGGGTTTGTGTTTGTGCACTCAAGCAGGAGTGCATGGGATGTGCTGGGTTTGTGTTCCCGTGTCTGTAAGTGATGGATAAAACAAGAGAGCCTTGTGGTATGTTGCAACTCATGTTTTACAAGGTGTGGGCTTGTGTGGATGTTTAGGTGTGCTTTCAGGTGGCTGGAGGATCTTCAAGGAGCAGTGAGAGCAGCTGGGCTGGCAGTGTATTAATCATGCCAGAAAAGCAACACAAAAGGGTCAGAGCTCTCGTCAGGTTAAAGCATCCTCAAAGGCAGGCAGGGTTGAGGCATGCTGAGTGTAGATATCTGCATGGGAAGACTTGAAGCAGACCTGTGGCCCCACGGCTCACGAGTGAGCAGCGTGCTCCCCCAGGACAGAATAGTGTCTGTGCCTGTGCTGTGGGCTTCTCCCATGTTCGCACGCAGCCGCCCACAACACATCAGGTGCTCCTGCCTTTTGCTGCAGCAAGGGAGCCCTAAAGCTTTCCTAGTATAGCAGCATTAAATAAAAAGTCTCAACAATGTCATTTTAAAGTCTGGATGCTCTGACAGAGACACTCGAGCCATTTTACAAGAGTAATTGCAAAGGTTACCTCAGGCCGCTGTCTCTGCTGATGTGTGGCAGCAGCGTTTCCTTCAGCCCTCTGCCTTCACACCAGGCTCTCTCTGCTGGACCCGAAATCAGCCGTGGCTCTGAGAGTTAGAGGCAAGAGCAGCCCCCCTCTGAAAATTACTGTCTCTCAGGTGAAAGAAACAAAAGCAGAACATTTTGAAAATTGTACTTTATCTGCCACTTGGGCATCTCCAGCTGCCCTTTTTCCCAGGTTCCCCCCCCCCCCCCGCCCCCAACTCCACCACCCCAAATGGTCTACCTGCTTTCCTCTGTGCCAGCAACCTTCTTGGCAGCACTGCCTCAGGAGGCTTGCACTGCCCCAGGGTGGGGAATGGGATGTCCTCATCCACTGCAGCCAAGAGAAGGGCAGCATCAGGCCACAGAGCTGTGCCTTCCAGGAGACATTGCTGCAGTACAGGCACAATTAGATTTTTCCAGTTTTAATCAAAAGCAGGCATTTAAGCTGGGTAAAGAAAAATCAAGAGAGCAGAAAAAATAAGCAAGCTATTTCCTAGACAAAGAAAAAGAAATAAACTCCACAACACTTTGACAGGATACCTACTAATTAAATACTTACTTACTAATATTTTTATTTAATTCTGTGTGCTGTGACAGTCAGAGATAGGATGAGAAATCTCCATAATGCATCAAGGGGGACATAAAGGATTTTTTAAGGCACAAAAGGCGAAGAATATGGGAGGCCTGATTCTGGCTGAGGCTGCATCATGGGAACTGTGAAATGAGGCTGGGGATGAGGGCAGAAGCCTCATCCCTCTCCAGGACACCAGCGTCCCTGACCCAGTCTGCCTACATGATGCTCCCATCTCATTAGATGGAAGTTGTTGGCCAAGCATCTGATAGCCAGGACACTGCTGTGAGAGCTGCTTTCAGATCAATGCCACCAACAAGCAGAGGGAGGTGGTAAAAATAATCCCTGCTTGGAGAACTGTGATGTACTTACAAGCTGCTGAGAAGGAGGCTGAACCTCATGTGCTGTCCCACCTGAGCAGGCACCAGGCTGAGAGAGATAGCAAAATGGAAAAAAAGTGAATCTGCTGGGGTACAGAGACAAGAAGTCTCTGGGCTGTAAATCAGAGCTCAGTGCACAGGGAAGACAGAGGAGAAGCAGGCAGGCAGTGCAAACACTAAGCAGAGTTGCAGCTTTCCGTGAAGTTTATTCGTTTTAGGATGACGGCAAAACAGAGCAGAACATTGTGTGATGGGGCATACGGCTGTGGGAAGCTCAGCTCTCCAGTCTCAGCACTGCATCCTCAGGGCAGGTTATATTCAGCTAGGAACATTAGCAAACCAGAGCTTTACAAAACAAAATGTACTTGGGAAAAGCTGTGCTATGGATTGTGTCAATGGTATTTGTATTTTGAGGAACACACAGCTGAAAGAGGTAGCTTTCTGTGGGCTGGACAGCACATACTTCTTCAACAGCCCCAAACTGGTGTTTCACAGGGACACAGTGGCAGAAGGTGCGAGAAAATAGTCCCCAAAGATCCTGAGTCTTGTCCTCCTTTCCACAGAGCTCTGCCAATGTGCAGGAATTAACTGGGACAGTCCAGGAGGAGCTTGGCTCACAGATCCCAGTCTGCAGCGAGCCCAATAAAGTCCAGAGGAGCCAGCTTGCTGCAGCCTGGCCTGGTGGGTTTTTCTTAGAGACCTCGAGTCCAGCATTGTCTTAAGAGGGTCACAGAGGACAAGGCAGCATGATGAAGGCTTCAGATCAAAGAAGCCTGAGTTGGATTCGATGATCCTAGTGTCCCTTCCAAATCAGCATATCCTATTATTCCATGATTCAATAAGCCTTAAGAATGGGCGGGATCCAGAGGACTCCCAAGAGCCTGTGGATGGGCAAGGAACCTCTGACACTTCCTTGCTTTAACACCATCTAATGTGTTTAAAACTTGTGTTTAAAAAAAAAAAAAGAGAGAGAGAGAGAAAAATCTGAAGGCCCTGTCAGAGAAGTGCAAACAAGTCCTTCGGGAAGCCAACAAGACCTCACAGCTTCAGCGTTTTCCATAGGGAATTCTGCTCCTGCCCATGGTACACACCAGAGACCACGGCAAACAGCAGCAGCCTTCCTCTTCAACCTGCCTCCCACTCTGAGACTGCAAATCTATTCTAAAATGCAAGGAAACCACAGCCACAGGTCTCCTGGGGAAGCTATGCAAGGATGGGACTTGGAAAGCTCTGAGCAGAAAGGTCCAATAGATTCAGTAACACAAGGACCTTCTCCAGATTTTCACTAGCTTGGTCAAGCCTAGCAGATAAGAAGCAGGAAATACGTCAAGCCAAGCTACAGAAAGCAGCCAAGACCTTCACACGTGTATGAGTTTGTTTGTGCAGGAATCAGGGGCATCACACAGTGATAAGGGCTTTCAGCCCATAGTACGTGAGCTAAGAACATTCTTGATAAAAATAGGCACTTCACATTTGGCAACAGCAGGGAAAAGCATAATCCTGGCTTTTCACGTACAATGCCAGTCTACCTGTTATTATTGTCTGGGCTCCAGCAGCGAACTCTGAGCCAAATTCTTGGATGATTTATTCCTCACTCAGTATCATTCCATTTATTGGGGGGAGTTACTTAGTAATTTCAAAATTTGGCCCAATTATTTTATTTGGACATCTATTTTATTTTTTTAATCTTGCCCCCAGAATGTTAACCCTGCACTTATGAAAATAACCATTTTCCCTAGCAGGATCAACATGGCATTTGGAAAAGAACCATATGCTAGCACTTGAATTCTGCTTTATTTAGATATGTTCTGGAGGTGGTGCTGATGCGCACTTGAAGATCAGTCTCCAAGTGCCTACACAGGAATTAAACACAAGATAGGAGATAAAGCTCATGTCCATAGGGATACAGACATGGCAGAACAAGAACATAAATCTTTGCTTTCCTCTCATAAATCTGAATTTCCAATCACTTGAAAATAGACAAACCTCAGCACAAACACACTCAAATGCATGCACTGGGTACAGCATTGCCACAGGGGCAGAGAGGGGCAGCACAGGGACAGGCAGCCTCTCACTTCAGCCCTCCCATGTGCCATGCCAGCTGAGGGGTCAGTGCAACCAGACTTGGGGGGTCTTGGTTCCAAAAGTTGCCCTCAGTTTTGGGTGTAACACAGCATTTGTGCGAAAAAAACCACAACCTTGAACACTTCCTTCCATGGCGGGCACCTAGAATGCTTTTGGAGGAACCATGCCAGCACCAGCTCCCTGCTGGACTCCTGGAGCTGTGTGGGCAAGGAGCTGTTGCTTCACCACAGCCATGAAAAATTCCTCAGCCAAGAGTTTTCCATCACCACTGGGGGAGCATTGGCAGGGGCTCAGCACCCCTGCCCTGCCCTTGCTCTGCAGAGACAGACAACTGTGGGACACAGAGGATGGGCCAGGCAGATATGTTTCCCCTAGAGAAGTGTGGGCAGCCAGCACAGCTGGGCAGCAGCTCAGGGGTGTCCAGAGGCTGCTGCCATTTGGATAAAAGTCCCTCATCCCAGTTGTAATTGTGGCCACACGCAGAGGCTGCAGGGAAGCACTAGTACATCACTGGGGAGTACCCCCCTGCCTTTTGGACACCAGTGGTTGGAGAGCCTCTGTCCCCCATCCCTATATGATCAATACTAGCTCTGCATAAACCTGTTTCCTAGGGCTGGTCCTTCTGCCACCTAGGGAATTTTGGGATTCTGTTATTCATTGTGAAAAGAAGTATTTCCCTTTGATTGTCCTCAACCTGCTGTCCAACGACTGTTACACTGTTTCAGCTTTTGTTTTGTCAGAAATAATTAAGAAGATCCTCACTGATCTTCAAAAACCATTCCTGCATCTCCCTCCTTTCTTCATATTTGGGATTTTTTTTCTGAACTAAAAGATTCTACTGACAATTTTCTGTTCAACAGCAAGAAATACAATTTTTTTTCTTTTTTAATTACAAGGCCTGAACAGAATATTCATGATACCACACCAATGTCATTTTAGATGACTGCCAGATTAAGATTTTTGCTTTGCTCTTGATTTCTTTCTGTTGTGGTTAAATCCCAGAAAAATACCAAGCCCCACACAGCCACTCACTCACTCACTCCCTCCCCACCAGTAGGTGTGGGGGGAGACTTGAAAGGGTAAAAGCTGGAAAACTCATGAGTTGAGATAAAGACAGTTTAATAGGGAGAACAAAAGCTACACGCACAAGCAAAGCAAAGCAAGGACTTAATTCACTGTTTCCCATGGAGAAGCAGGTTTTCAGCCTTCTCCGGGAGAGTGGGGCCTTATCGCGTGTAATTGTTATTTGGGAAGACAAACACCATCACTCCAAACATCCCCCTCTTCCTTCTTTTCTCCTGCATTTTATATGCTGGCCATGATGCCATATGGTTTGGAATATCCGTGTGGTCAGTTGGTGTCACCTGTCCTGGCTGTGTCTCCTCTCAACCTCCCATTCACCCCCAGCTCCCTCACTGTGGTGCATGGAAAGCAGAAAAGACTCACACAGGGTTCTGTGTGAGCCCTGCTCAGCAGTAACAAAAACATTTCTGTATTATCAACCCTGTGCTCAGCAAAAATCCAAAACACAGCCCTGTACCAGTCACTGTGAAGAAAATTACCTCCACCCCAGTCAAAACCAGCACACTTTCCTAGTAATTATCAACATTCTTATCATTTAATAGTTGCTGAGCAGCAAGTTGACTTCAGACTACCCACAATGACTCCAGCATTTCTTTTGCCATCAATAATTGCTCTTTTAGATTACTTTGTATTGAATATATAATCCAATATGCCTAATTTACAGTGTTCCAGGGAACAGAGTTAAATTTTATGATATTGTCTTATTCTCCTTGAGTGTTTACTTTAGTCTCCATTCAGCCAGGGGTCCAAAGACTTTCTAGTGAGCATAGAGCATATCTCCTTCAATGTGTTTGCAAAAGTTTATAAAAACTAGGCTATAAAAACTAGGCTAGAAAATTCTAGCCTTTTACAAACAATTCTTCAAAATCTTTTTTAAGTATGTCTCTTTATGATTTCATATTTAACATCCCACTATTTATGATCCTTTCTGTTTTCCCTCTTTGGACATGACCATCCTCTTTGTAGGATGTTTTTACTTCTAATAATATTCTTTCATCTACTTTTTAACTATGTTAAGTATTTTTATTCTTTTTGAAAAGTCTTTCTGGGAGTTTATCCGTTTATCGTGGACTCCCAATATCCAGAGCCTAGATATCCTCAAGCTTTTTTTACATTTTTTTAGTTATTTTAGTTTTGAAGCTAAGAGTTTAATGTAGAGGATGGAGGGAGGAAGTTTCACCCTACAGAGTTAAGAAATTTCAATGCTTGATTATCTCTATTGCAAAGTCCCTCTTTGTTGCATCTGTACATTCACTGAGCAAAATCAAGAGCTCACTGCAGCATGTGGGTGCTCAGACTTGTTGCTCTAGGAACCACTGCTTAAGAGAATAGTATAAAAACAGCATCACTTTCATGCTATTTTGCAATATTTACTCAATCTGTGCCAAGTTATGTGAAATCTCTTGTTACTACTTTATTGGCTACCTTGGCACACTGTCTTTCTGTCAGAATAGTTCAATCATTGCAGCATCCCCTCTGGGTGCTCAGTTTTGGAACCTGGCCATGACAGATGCCATGGAGACAGGACATCTCTGCCTGTAAGGACTCTGTTACTTGCTGGCACTGTTTAGCTCAGATTTTCCTTCACTGGATGACCTGGTCAGCCACCATGCATTTTGATATCCAGCTGCTCAGTTCCTTTCCAGTAAGCCCCTGAAGCAACCACATTTCAGCTTAGGCACGATGCTGCTCTCTTCCCTCAGATGGTTACAGGAAGCCCTCCTTCCTCCCTGATTCAGACTCACATTCATGCTGACAAAACAGGCCCTCTCCTAATGTAGAGACACCATGGGATCCCTGCGGAGCAGAAGCAGAAAAGGCACCAGTCTCGGGTTCCTGAGCAAGGGACACCTGAGAAGGCCACATGCAATCCCAGTAATGTGTAAATACCATATATCAGCCTCCTCAGTCTGAAATCCAGTTCACCAGCAGTGGCAGAATACGGTTTTCTCCCCAGATCCTATAAATATCTGCTGAGGAGCCAAAAGTATGTTTGTGTCCCCAGTGAGTAAGTGCCCTTGGCCAGCCAGGGGCTGCACATAGCCTCTGACAAGTGACAAGAGAAATGTTTTTAAACCAAAAAAGCTCAGGTTTAGACTGAACATTAAAAAGAAATTATTTACTGTGAGGGTGATGGGAGCCTGGAACTGGTTGCCCAGAGAAGTTGTGGATGCCCCATCCCAAAATGGGGCATTGTGGTCTAGCAGAAGATGTCCCTGCCCAAGGCAGGGCAACTGGAACTGAATGATCTTTAAGGTCTCTTCCAAACCAAGCCATTCCATGACTCTATGACTCTGGCGTGGAGGGGCTTGGACTCCGTGCCAGGCTCTCCAGCAAAGCAAAGCCTGATTCCTTGGCTCAGGGGATGTCACCAAACAGCTGGGGTTTTATAAACCTTGACACCACATTGCTGTGCATTTGTCCTCCCATTCGCCAACCAAACATATCTATCTCCCATGGCTGCAAACCAAAAGATCTCCATCTGCATGGATTAAATGAACCAAGCTTCATAAATTCCCAGCTCTCCTACATGGAAACTGAGTTCCAGAGATAAGCAGTTTTCTCAGGGTCAGGCAGTGCATCACTAGCGAGATCAGGAACAGCTCTCTCTTCCCTGACCCATCTCCCTTCATCTGCCCCTGAAAGCACAAGACCATATTCTGTCCCTGAACAATAAGTGAGCCCCAGGGGGCCCAGCAGTCAGCACCCTTGCTCTGAGACCTGGAGCACCTTGGCATCTAAAGCTAAGCAGAAATCTCTGCAATCCTGCCATCTTCCCTGTTTTTCCTGCTT
Organism: Cinclus cinclus; assembly: GCF_963662255.1. NCBI lineage: Eukaryota > Metazoa > Chordata > Aves > Passeriformes > Cinclidae > Cinclus > Cinclus cinclus. Next base: position 22,180,134 of record NC_085051.1, on the reverse strand, counting down.
GCTTACTTCATCTATATGGTAAAAATACATAGGGACATGATATCTATGAGTAAACACACACATAGACACAGTCAGAAAATTTGTAACTAAACTCATAAAACTAGTGGATTTGTTATTTTGGTTTGATTTTCTGGGAAAAGGAGGAGTTGGTCGATAACTCCACAACTCCCACATTTATTTCAGGAGAAATAACCAAAAATGTCACACAAAAATGTCAATATGCTTCAGAATTTGTAAAAGCAGGCAAAACTTGATTCTTCAGTTAATTTCATTGGATCCCAAGGGTGCATAAACTGTGGGGTACTACTAACAGAAGTTGATTAAAAACAGGCTCTTCATCACTGTCTTAGGCAGGAGGGTCACATCCAATTTTGCTCTGAGTTTGGGTATTTTTGTCTTCAGTCCTCTCCTCAAATGACAGAGCTGTGTCCTTCCAGGTCTCTGTGCTACTGCATCTTTCTGCCCCTTCAAAACCCAGCCATCCAATCTGCCTCTAAAGCACAGAGAACCTCAGAGCATACTTTCCCAGCCAATAAATGCCAGCCACTTACAGCTGAAATGTATCCAAGTTCTCTTAACAACAAATACTTAACAGTAAGCATGTGTGATAACCTACGTGTCCAATGCTGCTTTCCTTCTGTTTGCTTTTACATACAGAACACTGAAAAAAAAATTAACACATTAACTTGTTGAATTTCCCTTAAAACATTTGAGTCATCAGACTGCATACTCACTCAGACATTAGAGGCTGTTGTGAAAAGAGACTGAAATGTGTCTTTAACCATCACGGTCAGGACCTCCAAATATTTCTCCAAGGGAAAACTCTCACTTGCAAGGATCCAAGATTAAAAGTAACAAGCACATAAACATCCCTCACATGGTTTTGTATTAGCCAAGAGCTGTTCCACAAGCAAGCTGCCTCTCTCCCTCTCTCCCTTCTCACCAGTCCCCTTCCCTTTTGCCCAAGAAAGGCCATTTTCTTCACAAGGAAGGAAAAAAAATCCACTTCTACAACAACAGTGTTTTAAGTCACGCTTAAGGAAGAAAACTTCCTTTTCACCATTTCCTAATAAATAACTTCAACCTTTTCAATGCCAGCATTTCCAAGCAAAGAATCTATGTTTAGGTCAGAGTAATAAATTACTGAAGTAAATCTTGTTTTATTTTAAATCAGAACCAGGTGAACCTCAGCTTGGTTTCCAAATAAGTCTTCTGCAGTCTCATATTAGTATGGATGGACAGAGGACAGTCCCCTCCCCTCTTGCTCCAGTTTCCCCAGCTTTTCACCATTGCTGCTTCTCCACGTGAGTGAACAGATGTCCAAGCCAAGCTCACATGCATCATTCACACTGCCTCCAAAACACAAGGATGTGTGAAACCTCGGAGTATCCCAGGCATAGTGGAGCAGGGGAGAAGTGTCTTGGACATTTCAAGCCAGTCCAGAAACACACTCAGTAACAGGCAATGCAACAAGGAGCAAATCCAGACTGACTCCTGAGTACAGCTGAACTAAAGCCAGTCTGGCACCAGTGCAGCCAAAACCAGGACCTGTCCCAAAGATATTTGTAATATATATGACATTTGCCTACACAGGAGTCACAAATGCATAAGTACCAAGTTTACACAGTTAATAGTCTTAAAGCTAATACTGTGACACAAGAAACCAATATATGACTCTGATTTCACAGCTCTTGGTTTTGCAGGAAGTATTTCCTTCTGCCCTGCTACCAGTTAAGTAATTGCACTGCCAATTAAATATCTGGAAGTGCTTTGATGTATAGTCAAAGGTTGGCCTGCTCTGCTATTAGCAGCACTCACTCCAGACTACACAGACCAGGCACAGGGACACACACACACATACATGTGGCAAGATGCTGCTTGAGAATTAATTCATTCCCACAATTAATCAATTCTTCCAAATTCAGTCACCTGATTTCAGGCTACTCAAGAAGAAGACCACTGGATAAAGCCCTCAAGACTGATCTGGTGACCTCCCTGTCCTGTGCACTGGCTTCTTCCTTCAGAATAAGGGAGGTCTTCTTGTGTTGTTACTGGACGCCTGATTATTTTCTGCTCAGCATGTAATCTTGCATCTTTGCACAGCATAAAAAATACCCTAAAGTTAGGAGTCAGCCTTGCTGGAGCAGTGCTTGCAGCTTGCACACTCTACTTAAGAGGGCTGTGAAAAGTCAAACTGTAAATTCAGGACACCATCACTGTACAAACAGTCTGAGCTCTGCTCAGATATTTTGGGTTATCTGTAGCTCCCCAAGTTTTTTTCCCCACAGAAATGCAAGCCCAGTGTACAAAAGACAGCCCAGGCTGAGCCATGCCATGGGAGCTGTGGTTCAAACAAGGCTTGATGCAGCCTGGAGAACCATGCTGGTCTCTCTGGCAGTGGCCCAAAAGCCTAAAACCAGGGGCCTTGAAGACTGAGGTCCATGCACACTGGGGAACCAAATCTTATGGAAGGCAGCCAGCAAACTGCTGGCATTGCTGACATTTGAGAAACTACAGCAACCAGATTTGTTAGGGCTCACTCACTGGCCTCTCTTACACTGCAATTTGTTTGCTGTCAGCCTGACAATTAAATAGATGCCTTGGTTTGTGTTTTGTCCCATGGCTTTGCTGTCACTTTGGAGGTCAGATAACAACAATGTGGTGCTTCTTACCAACAGCAGTGTCCCAGTCTGTCTGCTGTGCTCCTGCAGGGTCAGATCCCCAGCATCAGTAAGGGTCATTATCAATCAGCTCCTAAAGCAAATGCATTTTCAGGATCCCAGCAAAAAATCTGCAGGAATTGCAAGCACCTTCTCATATTTGATCCTAGTAACAGCTCCACTCTGAAGTGTTGTCAGAGAATTATTGGAAACCCAGAGGGATGAGAAGTTACTCAAGAGCAGAGCTGGTGCATGCACAGCTAGAAGAGGAGATTGTCCTCAGCCTCTTGAGGTGGACACTAAATTGCACCCAGAAATTCTCCATTAACTACTGAGCAAACTTAGCTAAAATGTTTGCCAAAAGACAGAAAAAGCTTTCTCATAAGATGAACAGAGAGGACTTTTTTTCCTGCTTTCCGTAAAGCGATGATACTGCACTGTTCACAGATTCCCTCTACACTGATCAGGACAAAATAAGGCATGGAGGTACAGATCCACCACACCAGCATGATGAGCTTACAATAATACAGCATTTAAAAACAAGCACAGGGAATAAATGCTGACAAGCATGGAAGGGACTGGATACAAAACAGAAAAAGAATTGCTTTCAAGTTCAAGTATTTACTGACCGGATGAACCTCTTGCCACGAGGACAGAATGATTTATACATAAAATGATATGATAATAACAGGCATTAAAGACAATCCCATTAAAGACAAATTCCCCTGTGCAATTTCCTGTAATTTGGAAAAATAGTGCTGAAGACACTCCTGAGGTGCTCAGTCTCACCTCTGCCCTGGGACACATCCTGCTGCACTGTGAGCATTTGAGTTCCAGCTCCTTCCTGGGCAAACATGGAATGCTCATGCCTACTCAACGCCATGCCGAGCATCACTGTAAGTGGCATCTGTTGGATGCTTTTAAGCTGTAAATTGCTGAAAGGAAATGTACAACCCACATTCAAGCCTAGGGAGCAAATGACAGACTTAAACTCCTTTCATACAGTCATTACCCTCACTAAAGTCAATTTAACATTTTTTTCTGCAATCCTTACAGGACAGATAGACACGATAGTCATGATGCTGAAAAGCACTGCACAAGAAACCTTCAAAATTAGCAGCACAGGAAGACTGGGAAGAAGATTTATTTTTCGAGCTGCATGCAGGAAGGCCTCTCCAGGACATAGCTAAATCACCCTGGCTTTTCACCCTTGCGCCTTGATTGCAACTGTTTAGAAGATAAACACTAGCCTATCTTTAGCATTGGCATCTCCCATGTTATTCGCTCTGAAATGGAACAGAAAAATGTCAACAAAGAACAGTTGAAGACAAACTCATTTATTCAGCCTAACCGCTGGAATATGACATTTTCCTCAAACATGCTACAGAGATTTTCAAATACTCTTTGTAGATGTGTTAACATCTACATTTGTCTCTTAAAACAGAAAACAGGACACAGCTATTCTCACCCTTCCAGGAAGTGAGTATCCAATGCTCCACTGCTGGGCCTCCTGCATGGTGGCAGCACAGCAGCACGCTGGAGGAGGGATGGCAATAGCAATGGTAAAGGGTCTGCTAGCAATCCCAGCAGCTAAACAAAAATTAGGAGAGGGCACAAGGATCATGTGCTCACAGCCTCTTGAAGCTACCCCACACTTTGTGTATCACAGGTATTTGCGCCAGACCTGAATGCAAGGGGAAACTGAAAAATAGCCTAAAACCTGCAGTGTGGGGAGAACACTATACACAGAGCTTATTAGCTGTGTACACTATGCAATATACAGGCACATGGCTACGGAGTTCCCACATGATGTTTGGGAAAGAGTTTGCAGATGTTGCAAACACTTTCCCAAACCCAGAGCTACCAGAATTGAAACACTGTTAGGAATTTACTGAGAAAAATTAGCCCAGCTGCTGGTAACTGATTACGTCTTACTGATTCCAGGTTGCCTGCCTGAAAGTTGTTCTCGAGGTCAAGTTGCTTTGCTTTTGTGCACAGATGTTATGTATGTGTATACCATGCAGGGAAAGCAGCCATGAGGGTCTTACTACAAAGGGAGAAAAGCTGTTTCACAGGCTGCATGCAGGGAGACATACGGGGTCATGTAAATGCTTTTTCATGAGGAGGTTGGGTCAGAGTCCAGACCTGTTTCCTTACCTACTGAATTGCTTGCACAACCCTCCCCTGGTGATGGAGATCAGCTGGAGGGGCTGGTACTGCAAGGGAGTTGTGAAGGACCTGTCCAAAAACAAGCCACACCCCATGTCCCCCAGATCCCCTCCACTTTAAGCTAGAAAGAGACAAGCTTCAGTTTTGCTGTAGCTGGGAGCCAGTTGCATGGGTCATCTGCTGTACTTCATTGCCCAAAGGGTAGAAATCTGTGGCTCTCAGTCCTATCAAGACACTGTTCACCAGCACCATGTCTGTCTTCTTCCTCTCCCTCAGCCCTTACCTCTCTGTACTGATCAGTATGATTGCACCTCAAACCACAACATTAGAAATGCTGTTAATCCCCTGAAAATCATACCAGAGAAATATTAGCTACAGCTTAGTATCAGCTAATACCTTCTGACTGGGGAGTTTTAATCGCTTGCCTTGAAGGAAGGTGCTTCCACAGGATTACACTATTAGCACAGGAATGTTTCAAGAAAATGAAGAAAATACAGGCAGAATACTCACAGTCCAGGAACTTGGTTTCCATTCTGCAGAGAGTTTCAGATGCTCTTCAGCATATATCCCACAGACAGAGAAAATCTTACATACACCTGCACACACACACGCATACGCAGCAGTCCAACAGAAGCCTCACTCCTACAAATTTACCATCATCAAAATCCCCTTACTTTTAAACTCCAAGAAAAGCATGTCCATATAGTATCAATTGCTCTAGTAAATAAAACTGCATCCTAACCAATTGCCAAAACTATCTGCAGCACTAAATAATTTATGGGTCAGAAGGCGAAAGGGAGAAGAAAAAAAACCAACTTGGATGAAAATAGGAACTATTCATTTTTGTGAATGTAAGATGCTTGCCCAGATGCATTAAGGTTCTTGGACACTCAGTTATAAAGGCTCTTTCAACTTCAGGTTAACACAAAGATCTCAAAGAAGTAAATAAAGTAGTTTAAAATCAGTCTAACTAGCCTTTTATCTCATCAGTTTATACTTGACAGAACAGCCTGCAAAACCCCTCTGAGCAGCATCCCCGAGAAAAGCATTGCTGGCTCTGCACTAGCCACTGACTGCTTTTAAATCCCTTTACCCCTCAAAGCTGAACAAGGACAGTTGGATCCCTGAAATAAGGACAGCTCAGTAAGTACTGTGCAAATATATCATATTTATTACTCTTTTATGGAAATAATAACACATATTCAGGTAGAAACATATTAAATTAATGCAATCAACAGTTTAAATGCAAAAATAAATATTAAGTCCAGCAGCTCAATGCATCTAAAACAGCTCATTTCTTCTAACGAATAGAAAATATCTTTTTTCCTTTTTCTTTTTTTTTCTTTTTTTTTTTTTTTTGTCTGGTGAGTTTCATACAATCAAATAGAAACGAAGGTACAAGCGCTTTCTTAGAAAACATCCCGACCCGACCGCCCGTCCGGCGCTCCTGTGCCGGCGGCGGCGCGGCTCCCTGCAGCTCAGTCCGTGCCGCCGAGCCGGGCCGGGTCCCTCCGAGCCGGGCCAGGTCCCTCTGAGCCCCGGCGCCCTCAGAGAGCCGAGTCCGAGTCGCTGGAGTCGAGGCTGTTGCGGAGGCGGCAGCTGCCCAGGCGGTCCCGCTGGAGGCAGAGGTTCTGGGTGCTCCGCCGCAGGCACTCCAAGGACTGCAGGAAGGACTTCTTGGCCTTCTCTTCCTCCATGGGGGACACCCCCTCCTCCTCCACCTCCTGGATCTCGTCGAAAGTCACCGGCTGCGTCTTGAAGCGCGACTGCCGCGGCCGCCGCAGCTTGCCCTTGGGGGTCTTGGCGGGGCGGGCGGGCGGCGGGAACTCCTCGGTCACGCAGACGAAGTGCGGCATCACCGCCTGGTAGCTGGAGCAGATGCCCATCAGCTCGGCCGGCTTCGCGGCCATCCTGCCGCCCGCGGGAGACCCCGCCGCGGGGGCCGGGGCCGGCGGAGCGGGGCTCGCTGCCTCGGCCGTGCCGGGCGCCGAGGCTCCGGCGGGCAGCGGCGGCGGAGCAGGGACGGGCCCCGCGGGGCGGTGCGGCACCGAGCGGAGCAGCGCGGTGCGGAGCGGAGCGCGGTGAGAAGCGGAGCGCAGCGCGGAGCTCTGCTGTCCGGAGCGGAGCGGAGCGGAGCAGAGCAGGGAGGCGCAGTACGGTGAGGACCGGAGCGCTGTGCGAAGCCGCGCTCCCCCGCTGCCTCAGCCGAGCCGCTGCCGCCGGCACCGCGGCCCCGTTATATAGGACGGCGGAGCCCCGCGGGAGCATGCTCAGACGGCAGCGCACCCGGGCCGCAGCGGAGCCGGCCGGGCTCTCCTTTCCCTTCCGCGTGACGTGTCCCCGCACCGCCGCCCCCGCCCGCCGCGTCCCCTCGGAGCAGGGGGGCCAGGTAGAGCCCGGGGCGGGGGAACCATCGTGCTCGATCTCGTCGCCCCCTCCCGCCTCCAGGGCATTCCCTCTCCTGCCCCGAGGCGCCCAGTGGAGCTTCAGGCGGGTCCCGGACTACCAGAGCGGTACTTCAGCTTTCTGCGTCTCGCTGCGATGCGTTTTTCATGAATACCCTGATTTCTGCGGCTATGAAAGAGTACCGACAGACCCGCAACATCAGCTTTCAGCTGATCGCTACCCGTCAGAGTAACAAACCCGTAGTTAAAGGAGGCTCCAAGGCAAGCCCAAACCCGAATACCCTAACGTTGAAGTGACCCAGATCTAAACTGCAGAGATCATACGGAATGGACAAGAACCATCAGCGGCAGAGGGTTTAAACCGGACTCTGGGATCTTGTTCCCAAGTCTGCCACCTCTAACGAAGCTTAAAATACCTCCTTCAGTGCGACTCCATTTTTTTCCTTTTAGAAGGGATCCTAAAATTTTCCGTTCCCCTTTGGGCTCTGTGGTGCTTCTTTGATATGATGCAGAATCAGATCCTCAGACAGAAAATGGCATACAAGTATTACTGAGCTGAAACAAAAGCTTGCAAATTAGTGACGGCTGGAACCACGCTTTAAAGCTGTGCGTGCCAAGCACTCTTGGTGATGGAAAAACCCAACAGCATAAGAAAAACTTATGATAGGAACAGGAAAGGAGCTAGAGGGAGGAGGAGTAGAAAAGCATAAGGGAGGAAGAGCCTGAAATGGTTAGTCTGTCCCCTCTTCAGGGCTAATGCTAGATGATTCCCATAAAGACACTCTCCAGTATAGCTTCACCCACTCGAGGATATTTTTGAAAGTTAGTTAGGAACTGGGAAGGAAGCAGAGGCTTAGCAACAGCGTCAGGAATTCTGCTCTGTGATGCTAAGGGGACAAGGACAATGACAACGCACTCAGGGCCCTGAGGTTGCCAAGCAGTCAGTCTTGTACAGCACTCGGTACCCCCGTGCTCACTGAGCACATGCAGCACAGCACTGCAGTGTGGAGGCACCCAGGCCACTGCCAGCACAGACTGACAATTAGTCCAGAGTGGAGTCTGTGCCCAAGCTGGGGCACCTGCAGCCAGTGCGAGCTTTTTGTGTTTTGCCATAAAACACATTCTTTGTGCAGAGGAGGACAAATGCTCTGAAAAACCCCCAGAGGCTTACATACAAAATACACATCCTGTGCCATAGTCCAGCACACAGAAATGGCCTTGTTTTTGTGAGCTCACCATCAGAAACTCTCAGCCTTATCTTTGGGTAAGCCTTAGGACTGATCCCTCTTCCTTTCAAATTGCCCTAGCAGTGGAAATATTTCAGGACCTGCACTGGAAACAAACCATTTTAATTACAGCCCATTTCAAAGGGGATAAAATGGAACAAAACCACAGTTTTAGGGGAGAGCGGACCAGAGGCACTTGCTAGTGTGTTTCCAGAAGGCTGCCTGTATTGCTCCTTGCCAGTGTAAAAGCAACATTACAAGCCTTGGCTTTATTAAACACCTGGCTGCCATCTCTTGGCTTCTTGGCTCCCCAAGGCAGCCTTAGGGCCACAGTCAGTTTGAAGCCTTTTTGTTGGGAGATACTATTAGCTTAATAAGGGAACAGTTTTATGTTTGGTCAAATTGAATCATTCCAGCTTGCAGAAGGCTGTGTTTTTTACTGTTGATTTTAGTGGCTAAATTTAGCCCATACATCCCTGCTGTAGTGCAACAACTTTCTCTCCAAAAGCTCCATTTACAACCACTTAAATTCCTCACAGTTTGATTCTGCAGCACAGCAAAGGCTGAACTCTTGTTTCCTCAGTACAACCTCTGATGACCAACTTTGAGGATTTCTGGGGCTGAGCTTGTCTCTCATGCAGAAACAAGATGACATAGGAGCCTTGTTCTGGCAGCGCAGAAAAACATCGCAAATTTATTTGAAGCAAAGTAAATTTAATCTGCTCTAGCTCAAAAGTATCCAAGATTCTGATAAAAAAAGTTTGGTTGTCTTGGTATCTGAACTTCAACATACATCCCAGTACAAACTTCCTGTCCGTTTTCCTACAGAAAATTCAGTATGAAGGCAAATTCAGGTATATTTTATGCCCTCACAAATACGATTATAAAATGCTTTGGAAAATTTCAGTGCTGAGTTGGAGCAAGATCACCATGGAAATAACTGAGAGGCCTTGAAGTTAGCATTTGAGAAAATTTAGAAAATATATCCTGTGACATAATCTCCAGAGTTAGATCTCCAAGGCACTAATAGAAAAAATTTATTTACTCAAGTTGTCTAAATCATGGCCCTAATTTCACTTGCTCCCAGCATTATTTAATGAAAGGAAATGAAATCTTGTGATTTCAATGAGTAACATTTCAGCAAGTTTCAGTCCATTTCACTGCATTTCATATCAACCCATTCAATTTAATTATTTTCATTTCAGACTTCTATTTTTTATTCTATTTCATTTTTACCATAATTCCTCTCCTGTGTGTTCAGCTCACTTTGCTCCCTGATACAGAGAATTTAACAGGTATCATTTAGAAAAGTTCTGGAACTTCTCAGTGCAACTCATGTCATCCCATTCCTTTTAAAAGTTTTCACTTATTTTCAAAATTTTCGGGTTTTCTTTCAATTGTTTTTCATTTCATCATACCTCCTCTCCTGTGTGTTTGGTTACCTTCCTTCTCTGGTTTGGAGATTTCATTTCCTTTCATGAGATGAAAATTCTTCATTTCATGAAAGGGAATCGTGGAAGTTCAATGAGTGTCATTTCAGCACGTTCCAATCCATTTCACTGCAAAAAACCCCAATGCACTGCACCACCATTGCTCCCTCCACAGTTTTCCCCTTTTTCCCCTGTGGCATCACCCACAGGCTGGGCACCTCGGCCTCAGAAAATGCTGATTTTACTGCTCTGCTCAGGGTTAGGGTTGAGAAAACCACAAAGCCCATAGCTCCAGGGACACTGCAACTGCAAAAGGTCTGCCTTTTATATATAGCTATACCCCAACATTTCTCCCTCCACACCTTGGTCCTTGCTACCATCCATGTGCTGTGCACCTGAGCAAATTTAATCATAAGTCTTTTCCTGTCTTTGTGGTTCACTTCATTCCTTGATTTTGAAATTTCAGTATGTGTGATTTTGGCAAGTTTCAAAACTTTTCACTGTACCTCGTGCCATCCCACTCTATTTAAATATTTTCATTTTGTTTCAGAATTTTCTAGTATTTTTTCATTCCATTTCATCATAATTCATCTCTTTTGTGTTCTGCTCATTTTGTTCCCTGATTTCAAGATTTAATTTCCTTTCATGAGGCCACATGGTATGTCAGCACACTGCACAGAGGCAGCATGGAACCTTTACCAGAGCTAGGAACATTTTATATTCATATCTGGGGCCTTGCATAGTTCAATTACCAGTTTATAGGAGGAGACACAATTATTGCTGCTGAAACAGCATGGAAATTACCTTGTCATCTGGTTATTATTGGAAACACACACACAGCCTTTTGCTATCAGATCTCATGCCATAGAAGGGAAAGGGAAGATTAACAAGAGGATGTAGAGAGACACCAACCTGTTCCTGTAGGAAAACAAGCTTTTAAAGGGCCAGGGCTTTTACAGAAACCACCTGTAGCTGGGCCATCACAGTGAACACCACAATTCTTGTCCCAGAACAGAGCAGTTACTTTGCTGTCAGAATTGATGGGGGCCCTCAAGAGCCAGCAGGATAAGCTGCTTCCCAGCAAGATGCCTTAATACATACCCAGCATGTGAGTTCCCAAATATCCTCCCAAAACATACTCAAGAGTAAAAGCTGCCTCTTTCTGCCCTGGAAGGTGGCATTTCCAGCCATCACACAGTGCCTCCCTGTGTACATGTCCATTCAGCATCCTGGTCTGGGTATTGATTTCTCTCAGGAAAGAGGAAGGAGTTGCTGTTCTCTCTCCAATAGAATTTGTATCTCGGAACAACCATTTTTAAAACAGCGATAAAAACATTCAGCCAGCTGCAACGTAACAGATACTGCTTACAAACTGGAGACCATATGCCAATAAATAGGCAGCAAATACAAACTACCTCCAAAATGTGATAATTGCTAAAAGATTCACGTTAATCATAAAAGCACTGGGGTTTGTATAAACCAGAATATTTAGGTCTGAAATGAAGCATAGACATTAGATAGAGAAAAATATATATGATTAAATCATTCTGTTTAAATCCCCTGTTATGAATATTGTGTTTTTAGTAAATTGTATTTGATACCAGTTTGTAAAATGGGGGTTTCCCATGGCCTGAAAGATATTGCAAAATCAGATTTCCTGCCTTTGTATAATCAATTGCAACCTGAAAGATTTTGCAATAACAAATTTCCTGCCTTGGTGTAATCAATCGCAACCAATCTGTTAAGACCAGACACCCCATATCTACCAAGACCACATGGCTGCTTGACAAACTGTCCAGAGACTACAAGGAAAACCATACTATGAAAAGGAGCTGCAAACCAAGGCTCGACGGAGCGTGGAGTGGGTGGTGACCCCTCAGGTTCCCCAGTGCTGCTTGCTCCATCTGTATCAAATAAAGCAATTTAAATTTTGCTAAATCCCAAGACTTTGTTTCTCATTTATAACAAAAAGCAGAAGTCTTCCTGTCTCTTTATCTGCATGCACATCCGATTTAAATTTGAAAGTGTACCCTTCTGATGGGAGAACCCAAGTTACCCAACAAGACTCAGCTGAAACACACTGTTAGGATTATGCCTGGAGAAAAACAAACTTTTTTTCTAGCTATCATAACAAAACTGCAGCGCACACAATGCAGCTTACCTGGGCAGCCAGGCCTCTCTCCAGCACATGTGAATGCATTCACACCAGGGAATCATCTGGCTAACAACTCACAAGAGCTACAAACTCAAGAGCTCTCATATCCCTTTCCTTATGTATTTGGTTGGATATCCTTTACCTTCCCTTCCACTGTTTTGACTTCAGTAGCCTTTTAACATTTTCTCCCTTTGAGGTAATTAAATTAAAGCCAAGCCAGCCCAGCAGCTGAGTGTCTGAGGGAAATCCTACAGTAAGGATCACACACACTCATGCTCACAGTCGGGCAGCCAGCAGACCGACATGCAGCCAGCATTTTAAATGCTTGACTTGTCCCTTGAACTATTTTTCTAAGTTCCTCATGCTCCCCTAGGCCACACCAAGGGCCATCCTGCCTGGCATCATTTGGGGGCAGCCGGGGAGAGCCCTGCAACCAACAGCACAGGTGAGGAATAAGCACATCTCCTCTTTGCAGCAGGCAGACCCTTAGCTGCAGGATTGGAACTCTCCAGAGGCAAGAGAAGATTTGGCTTGTTCTGCAGCACACTCTGCTTCCAGAGACAGGGGTCTCCTTCACACCCTGAGCACCACAATTTTTGTTCCCCACATCATGAAGGAGAAGCCTCAGGTGATAAAGCATGAGGAAAATTCCCTAACAGCACTTCCCATATACTGGAGGGCACCTACACACAGCAAACCGCCTGTGAGTGGTAGCTGGAGGCTCAGGCTACTGCTGGGATCTTTGCAGGCAGCTTATGAAAACTTACTTCTACTGAAGCCACTTTCATGAGAAAGTTCTTCCCAGCATACCAGGGAGTTGCTAGGATGGGCAAGTTCTCTGAGGGATGTTTCAAACTGGGTATGTCCAGTGTACAGATTATAGGAGCACGAAAGGATTTTTACATCTTTTTACATCTCACCAGGCAATCTGCAACAGAAGTGGTGCCCCTTGACACTTACTGAGGTTTTAAGGTAATTTTTAGATAAAATAGCATTTTGAGAGAAAAGGTTTGTCACATTTTCATATGTCTCATTTTTATATATTAACTTGGCCATCTTAGCAGAAAAAATTTCTTTCCAAGTCTCCCTAAAATAATGAGTGGGAAATTCAGCCAGGTTATTGATTTCTGACTTTTTCTTTTTTACAGAGAGCTTCATGGTATGATCCTCCTCAGCCCATCCTTGAAGCCTGGCTTCTCTTTCCTCTTATTCCCTCTTCCTCAGTCCCAGACACGACAGTTTTACAGGCCCCATGTGAGCCCAGGCCCAACAGCTCAGCAAGGTTTACTGGCACAGGGATGCTGTGGGGTTCACCATCCCCACAATTGCCTCTCACTAGCCAGGAACTGACCTTGGAGCAGAGGTGGGAGCGGGACCATTTCCCAGCCAGCACTGCAAGGATGCACACCACGGCTGGCAGACATAACTTACACTTGTCAGTACTTGTGGGAAGCTCATGATCCCACACAGTTAATACAAAATATGTGTATTCAAAGCTTCTTTTCCCTCAAATATCCCAGTTTCAGTCTGCCTGCGTTGTTACAAGCTGCAATAAATCCCATAAACCTTCTGCCCCATGCCATTAGGAGAAAGTACAGACTAAAATGTTTGAATGTATGAATGCTTGTCATAGAATTATTTTATTCTCTACATAGAATTATTTAAATTGCAAAGTGACAGCTGAAGGGAAAAGTCAGTGTTTCAGTTGCATTTCACAAGTTAACAGCATTTGGCTGTCATCACACCACTAATAAGTGTAGTAATAAAACTCTTTGTTTGGAAAGAGAGCTGCAAAGTGTTTCCTGACAAAAAACTGCTCCGCTAGATTTCCTTTGTTTGGCCTCACAGGCATCAGAAGGGATGGCAGCTTTTCCCAGCACTGTTATTGATACATCAGGGTGCAGCGATATGAGGATACAACAAAAAGTGTGGTTCCAATGACCAGTGATTGCAGAAAACTCAGCTCTTTAAAGAATGAAACTAAACTTAAAATAATTAAGACACTGACTGCTTTGAATATTCCTCCTTGTCAAGTTGCTGCCACATGAAGTAAAACCTCTAACTTCCCATGACTTTAACTGTCAAGGTTATTACCATGTCCAGCTGTTACTGTGACCCTATCAAGTGAGCAGCACAGAAATTAGGATTTCTAGTTCAGGACATTCTGTCTCAGGTTCAAAATCCGGAAGAAATGTTTTGCCCCACAAAATTATTAAAACTGTCCAGGAAGAAAAAATACTTTCTGCATGTAGGGAAGAACTTTGCTGATGAATCCTGGGAATTTCCAACCCTCCACATGCTCCACACTGAGCAGGGGGCTTGGGCAGTTCTGATGGCCATGCATTCTGTGCTGCCTCCTGGGACACAGGAGTGTCAGCTGGAGAGAAGAAATGCTACTGGCAAGGAAGCAAGGAGAAGAGGATTCTCCCATTCCTTGTCAGAGAGGCCCAGAGTAACCCAGAGCTGTCAGAGCACTTGTCTTGGTTTCTCTTCTGATGAGCTTTGCAAGAGCTGAATTGAATTATTTCTGAGACCTCTCATCCTCTCTCAGATTTGGACAAAACTGACCACATGTTTCAGATATAACAAGGAAAGCCGGACCTTGTTGGTTCAGAGAGAGATCTAACAGAGAGCACGGCCATGAAGGTTCTGGCTGCTTTGGAGGTCAGACAAAAGGAAAATCTTTTCTATATGAGTCAAGATTAAAAATCTCAGGTTGGTGCCACAAATCAGATCTTAACACTTCCGAAGGATTTTATTTTCCATTTTCTTCTGCAGGTAAAAGCATTGTAGAACATCCACTTATTTCAGCAGAATAACTTTTGTTTTTTCTTCTCTTTATAAGTCTATTTGTAAGCAATTAAGAAAGAAAAATCAACTATGATCTAGAGATTAAAACAGAAGTTTCTTGACAATTAAACTATCAGGCTTCAAGTAACCTAATCCTTGAGACATTTTTGTCCAATCTCCAAATGTTTCCGGGGACCTTAGACAAAAATTTTAACAACCAAACTAGTAAATTGCTGAGTGATGGTTCAGCAACTGAAGCCCTGCCTCACAAAGAGGAGTCAGTGGTGCTAATGTGGACAAGCAGACAGAAAAAAAGCATATAACCCCATTCCTGTCAGATGAAAACCCACAGCACCCAAAGCTGAGGAATGATCTTACCTAAGGTAAAATACAGCCACTTAGTCTCTGCAAGGGAAGTAAAGCCAGGAGCTCACTGACAAGGTCACCAGGGAAAAATGATCAGTGCAGAATACAGGGATGTTACAGAGAAGCAGCCAATGTTTGGGACAACTTTTTCTGCCTGTGGCTGCTGCAGCACCAAGATGCTGTGTCCTGTGTCTACCCTGCCCAGCCTCACTCAATCACTCTCCTTGCCCTGAGGCTTGGGAGGATTTCTTCAGGCTGGTTTGTCAGCTTATTCCAGGGCAACAATCTCTTCTCTGGAATGAACTGTCATGGCTCCATCAGTAATCCAAAAGTGCAGGTATTGGCAAATTTTGCATTATGTACAGTTTGTCAGACACTGTCTCACTGATGTGACCACCACTTCCCCTCCCTTTCCCTCCCACTGCTTCCCAACAGAAAACACTACCAGGCAACTTTTAATCCCTCTTCCACCACTTGCTCTTGCTTCTCCCCAAAAATCAGGGAGCCTGCACCTTGTGGCCCATCCTCTCCAAGCTCCTGCAGGTATCTCAAGCTAAAGGCATGCCATGTCACTTGGACAGACTGTCTCCTCCTTGGCACGGATCTGCCCCCAAAAAACAGGAGGTGGGTAAAGGAAACTGGGAACCATGTACTTTCTGCACCCTGACAAACCAGCCAGGGAGTGTGGGTTGTATATCTAGGCCAGTATACCCTCTGGCAACTCATGTCTCCACTCACTCCTGCTTTATCTTTTGCTCTCTGCATCAGAAGCTCTTCAGGGTGAGAAGCCTTCCCACAGCCCTCTCTAATGATGATGAGGACCCAATAATAACCTTGTGAGAAGTCACAGTTACAAATCCCATCCCATCTAACACTGAGGCTCTTTCTAGTCCATGAGCTCTTCCAGCTGCATGGCTGCCTGCCTTGGCACAAGGGTTTTGCTGGACACATATGCCCAGGGGCAGAGGGCTGGCACTGGCATTTCAGAGATCTGCTGTATTGTCAACCCATTCTTTAGCACGGATCTTTGTGGTGCCTCCACAACGGGAACAGAGCAACAGAACAAGTAACACCCTCTGTAACCAGCAAAGCAGCTGTACACAAGTTTAGATGGAAACAACTTCCAGCTGCTGGATCCAGTGAGCACTGTCTGTCAGGATGATGCCATGAAGACGCTGCTCTAAGACTTGCTCAGCCAACAAAATCTCCTGTGTGAACAGAACAAAGGTTTTGTTTCTGCTGAGAAACCTGAATCAAACAAACAGTGGGGGCCATGGAGCAGAACTTCTTGCTCCTTATTCTGATTAACATTCTTCAATACAGTCCCTAATGTCAAACATTAGGCTTCATGGAGCTGGCAATAACTCCACAAAGCTGTACTGACCTCGACATAGAAGAAGGAGGTAAATCAAATAGGACAATGGGGGAGAAAGCACACATCTGTCACTTTGATGAGTGAGGGACTCTGTGGGAAGGGCCAGCGCTGTCATGGCCAACCATCACCGGTCACTCCCAAGTGTGTCAAGAGGAAATGATACCTGCAAGATCTCAGCAGAACTTAGGTGCAGACAGGAAAGGCCAGAATGCTCCAATCTAAACAAATTATCCAGGTTGCTATGGAAACCGCAAGGATGGAAAGGATCTTTGAAAAAAACCATAGTGAGGCAGATTTCCTAGCCACTCAGAAAAGGGTTATGACCAGAATAGGCAAAGTGGGTGTTAAATGCTTTTGAGCTAAGGCAATAGTAGCAGCCCTTGAGGAGGAGGCATAGATTCACAGCACCTATCATACACACATCTTTTATCCCAAACCCCAGGAGAACAGTCCTCTGTATTTTGCCAAAACTACAGTATGAAAATTCTGTCTTCTTAACCCCTTCCTGGCACCTCCTTCTCCAGTGTTATTGTAGCTATAAATTACTACATATAGCTATATTAACCCTGTAAGTCACAACAAACAGAAAAGACACAGGTAGAATTCATGTGATACAGAGGAAATAAAATTACTCTTGGCTTTAAAGCTAATCAAAACCGAATATCCTAAAGAGTTCTTTTTCACAAAAGAAACCCAACAAAACACAAATAAACAAAAACCCCAGAGCAGAGAAGTGAGAGAACTTTGCTGTTGATTTCAAATGGTGTGGGCTCAGATCAATCCACTGTGGCCCAAAAGTCCATCAGATATACTCCAATTTCACCAAGAGTTTGTGCTTGGATATTCGAGTATTCTGTGATGAAATGATTACAAGTAGCATGGGGACAGAGTGATGTCTGACACCAGTGTGGTTACTTAATAACATTACTGCTTTTATAGCTGTTAAATAAATGAATGGTTACACATGGATCTTTTCAGAACAGCTCCATCCTGCATGTTCCCTGAGAAAGGCAGGCTACTGTCCATCCTTACCCAAGATAGGTTCCATTCATCTGCTCCTCATCATCACATCTGAGGGCCACTACATTTTGGAAAACGTGATGGCTGTTTTGGAAAAGGGAATCTTACCTGCAGTTACTAGTAGATTCCACCTGTTTGAAAGCCAGAGATGAACAGTTTTGAATGAATGAAGAACGCAATTTTTGAGCATTTTTTGGAAGAGACACATACTCTGCTGAAATCTTCAAGGACCATTCCAACCCAAACCATTCTGTATTTCAAACAGAAGGAGAAAAGTAAACCCCACAGTTTGTATCTTCACATAAAAATCGCATAGAAGTGCTCTGTAAGCAAAGCAGCTCTCAGCAGGCACTGCAGCCCCTCAGATGGACAAAGTCTGGTGCCAACTGCAAAAACAAAACTCTCAGGCCAGCACCCTGCCCTCAAATCCTCTGTGAACATATAAACAGTATATTTTACTTTAACTTAGTGTACTCTGAGTTTAAATAATTTTTCAAAAAGTTTTTGGCTGAGAATGTCACAACAGTCTTGAGTAGGAAGAAAGCAAGCTTTATAACTGGAAAATAACTCTTTTGGATGACATTTTTAGAAATGCTGTTTTCAAATCCATGTGACGAGGAGAAAGGTTCCTCCACCTATCTAAGTTAAAGAATGGAACCTAACTGCATATTTACCATTATAAACATGCTGCCTGTTGCACCTGACTGCAACAGCAGAAACAGCTGAACAGCAGCACAAGAAATGTGCAAGTTGTCCTGGTCTCTACTGAAAAATCTGTAGGTGCCATGGGAACACCACCAGCTCAAGAACTCCCAAATCTCACTTTTGTGCATACCCATTTTGAGAACTCGGCAGGAGTGCGTGTAGCATCCAGGAACAAATTTCTACTGACAGGAAAGATGTCCCTGCAGAAAGGTCTCCTGAGGAGCTCTGGGCTGGAATCTCCTCTGCTCAAAGCCACTCCCTGCTGTCTTGGCAGGCAGGAGGTTGCAATTTGCTGCTACCTGGCTAACTGACTTTTTTGGCGAGGAGGTGGGGGAAGGAAGGAAGGACCCACAAGCTTCCAGCTGACAAAGAAACTTGACCTCTAGGCCAGCTGTTCCCCTTGCAGCCAGTACACACAGGACAGGCTGGGGAATGATGCCATATGCCTTCTCCTCACTGTCAAAAGGTTTGGATACAGTGAAGCTGACACGTGAGAGAAAGCAGAATGCAGCAGTCTCCAGCAACAAAAGGAGCATTGGGGGATAGAACATTTCTCCTATAAATCATTTCATTTCTGAGGAGGAAAACTTGGTCTTCTCCCAAATCAAAGGAAGGAAAGAAACTAAACCAAAATTTGCTAACATTACAAACTGAAACCAAGAAAATGAAGTGAAAAACTACTCTTCCACAACAGTATCAGCCTCCAGGATCCTGCCATTAGTTATGTGCCACAGATTCACTGAATTCAAATGAACTGCATTTTCCACAGCCCT
The DNA here is from genome assembly GCF_963662255.1 of Cinclus cinclus. Taxonomy (NCBI): domain Eukaryota; kingdom Metazoa; phylum Chordata; class Aves; order Passeriformes; family Cinclidae; genus Cinclus; species Cinclus cinclus. The sequence continues at coordinate 22,161,060 of NC_085051.1, read as the reverse complement.
AGGTTTGGGGGTTTAAAAGTTTCCAACTCATCCCCATCTCCTACTCTTTCTTGCAGCTTGGCTGCTCTTAACACAGTGAAAACAAATGGAGCTTGTATGAACTGATACAGGCAAAAGTGTTGCCTTCTCAGAATACCTTAAGAAATTAGCACTGTCCCATGGTTAACGAAAACCACTCTGTCAGGACTGCCAAACCTGGACACACACACAGGGATGTGCACGAAGCTCCAATGACTCTAAGAAAGTAAATATGAAAAGTGTCTGCCTCCTTCAACTCTGATTCCCATTAAATACATCATAGTCCCTAGACAAAATATTTAAATGAAAGAAAATACCATTAAAATATTTCTATACAAATTAGAATGAAAGTGAAGACATTATTAGATAACAAAGACAAGTTTTCTAGTAACATTCATTCATTTTAGAAGAATAATGTGTGGTGGTTTAGGTAGAGAAGCTGTTTCTAGGAAATTATTCTGCCCAATTTCAGACCATAGGGAGTAAAATGGCTCAATGTTTACATCCCTTATGTCATCAATAACATTAAAACATAACATAACTGAGTATTAACAATTTGACTGTTCTCACCAAATAAGAACTTTAACCACAGCAAATGTTGGCTAAGAAAAGACAGGTATTTTCTCAAGACCAATTTATTCTTACAGTGAAGAGGGACATGAGCTTGCTTAAAGCTAATGTGTTACAAGGCATAGGCATATTTACCTGTGCTTAGATCTTACTGCAGGCAGACAGTGAAGATGGACCAAACCTATGATTTGATCCCATACAGCGATGGTATTTAGCTGCAGTAAGAACTTAATCACATAGGCAGCACCCCTGACTTAACATCCAGACTGCAGTCATCAGCTCACTACTTCCCAGCAGCAGGTAAAATTGAGGGATTCCAGCAAGTCAGCCTGGAATATAGTCTGAGGTGCTGACTGCTGATTTGTGACAGCAGAGGCTCAAGAGACAACCCTCTGAGTATATTCTTTAATGCAACATGCACTGACCCAAAGCAGGGCCATCAGATGTCTCTGTTGCTTGCCTTTGCCTTGTCCTGTCAACATGGATAAACAGTTAGGATAAAGTCTGACCACAGAGTGCACAGCAGAAGAGAGCGTTGACCCTCTGTTCCACTAGACACCAGTATAATTCAAGTAGTTATTTAAGTTATGAAACTGATTGCTTAATTGGAAAAGACTGCAACCTCCAGATGAAAAGCAGTGCACCACCCTTTGGTGAAATGAGTAATACCCAGAGATCATCACCAAGTGCAGCTTTTTCATTTCTCTACAGACAAATAGAAGTGGCTTTACATCAGAGAATCCCATCTTGTCGTTACTTCCAATAGAGATCATGATGTGGGAGTAAAGGAGAGACAAGACAAGGTGCAAAGTATCTGCTCACTGAATCTGCCTGCTCCAGTTGGGATCTCTCAAAACTTTCATGTGCTTTATGCTCTTTTAAGAATAATCACTGCTCACCAACTTAAAGCCTCTGATTTAGTATCATCTAGTAATATATAATTTCTATTCACATAACACAGGTAGCTTCTGATCGCCAAAGACCTTGAAAACAGATCTCTTGTCCCCATGACTTCAAGGAACTCTGTTCCTGTAAGGCTTCCTTTAAATCTAAGCAATCTAAGGCTCTAGATCTGCCGTGGGTGTATATCCAACAATGTCCAAAGTGGCTCTTCACTTCCAAACTCCATCAGGTTCTGGATAAATGATCCTAAATGTCAAGTTTATCCGTTCATCTCTAGAATGATACTCCTTAGGCACTCGATGCTGTAAGTGGCATTAGAGAGAGAAAAAAAAAGCATGAGCTTGTGCATTTAAAATACAGGTAATCAAACAATGACTAAAACCTTCATTTCCTGTGATGACATTTTATTCGCATTTCTGAACACTTAGGTAACGTAAAAAAATCAGGTTCTGACTGCTCGGGGCCACTGAGAACAAAAAGTCTTTGTACATTACTGCAGAATTCTTAAATTAAGTTACAACTTTTTGCTATTCCAAGTTTCTATATTGATTTTGCTCTTTTCACTGCAGGCTGCAACCTTTGTTGCTGAACTTTAATGATGGAACATGCGAACTGATTCCTACTGCACCACTTGGCATGAAAAGCAAACCCATTGTTTCTGTGAGTGCTTTCACACTTTGAGGCAGAAAGCAATACAAATGCCTTGGAAAACAATTGTGGCACTGGAAGCACAATGTCCCATACCTTCATGGGAGTGCCTCAGCATATCTGGAAAACTACATTGCAAGTAAAGCATATAAACAGTGTCAAGGAGTTCTTACCTGCCAATCCTCCTGGGTGGCTCCCTCCATCACCAACAGAGTCCCGTGATCCAGTGATATTCTAAGTCTTTCTACATAAGTATAGTCTCCATCATCCTCCTAAAAAGATACATTAGACACTCATGAAGCAGGCATGTGCATTTGGTAGAAAACCAGTCCTTTATAGCAGAGCTCAGAAAGCCAGTGAGGGAGGAGGAGGAGGCTTTTTCAAGATCTAGAAGTCTAAGCAAACTTCTCTGTATCTGTCTTTCATATAAAGTCCATGAGCCAAGCATTTTAATGATGAAAAGAAGCCATTTTATCTCACTGCCTGGATGCCACAGGCAAAGTTCAACAACCACTTCCTGTATTTAGTGCGAAATTCTGGAGTGAGGCAGCAAACCTTATGGAAACTTCTTAAAAGTTCAGTGTGGAGACATTCTGCAACAGCCACCCTAGATTCCACCAGTTAACTACTTCATCAAAAGTAACATCTTCCTGCTATTCTGAATTTCTCTTGTTACAACATTACATGCTGCTATGGCACTAGTTGCTGGAAGAAGAGCTTTTCTTATTAAAAAAAAAAATCTCCTTTTCCTATAATATCTTGCAAAACAAGTTGTCTTAATCCATTTAAACCACTAAACAAAACAGAATGCGAGACTAAAGACAAATAATTTGCAAACCTTTGTTAAGCCTTTAGATTATGTGCAATTATTTTAAAACTCAACTATAACAACTAGACATAGTGACACACACCAGCAGTGGCCTCCCACATGCCACATGAGTGGGAACAGCAACTCCCTACTGCTTTGCATTATCCTTTCCAACTTCAAATCAGATTCATACACTGTTAAGTCAAGTGTGTAGTAGTCCAGCTTGAAGGAGGTTTGTCCTTTTACAAGTTCATGGCTTGCTGAAAAGCTCAAAATAATGAGGTAGAGTAACAAATACTGGGCAAATTATGTCCTAAACTAAACCAGAGTTTGGTTTTCAGAAAACCAACTGAGATTGTGTGCATGTTGATAAATAATAAGCAGCTAGAAAGAGGACTGCACTTTGTAAAATGCAATAGAGCTTGGTTGGTATCAAGTCAGTATCAAGAAACATTTTCTTATTTTCAGTGGAAACAAGGAAAAATTTCAAAAATAGGTGTTATAAACATGACTGCTGAGGAAAAGCAAAGAAATATCACTGCACACATACTTCTATTTCAGAGGATTACATCATTTCACTTTGTGATGGACAATAGTGGGCTTATTTTTATCTCTTGCTCATCTTAATTAAAAAGGAATTCTGCTAAGATAAATGATTTAGAAGAAAACACCCTTTTGGCTTAGAAAAGTCCGTATATAAAAACAACAATTACTTTCTGGTTTAAATGGGACCTCTCTGAACTCCATTTTACTTAGAAAAAGATATTTTTATGTCAATTTGCTTTGCAAAGCCAGTGAAGTTAAACAAGAAGTTCTTACTTTCTTCCATGTCGTAACTGTTGACCAAAGCTCATTTCAGAACTTTTATTCCTAGAGCTGATGTCAGACATACAGAAAACTCACTTTTCCTTCATAAACTTCTTGACCTCTGAAAGTAATTTATTTTTGACATCTAAGGTAGAAAAGCCTTTCTGGTAACAAACATGGAAAGAAGTGCATCAGGTGACTTCTTTATGTTCACTTTTTAACTCTATATATGTACCACAAAACTACCTGCTTACAAAAACAGGCATAGTAAAGCAACTGTTCTGCTTTTTAATATATTAGAATCTTCATAATCTTGAGTTACACATTCAATTCAATCCAAGATTTACACTATCCAAGTACACTGGCTAAACTTTTTTTTTTTAAATCCTTTATTACAGTAACTACAGTTAGTAAGTAAGGAAAGATGTGAATACAAAACCTGTAAGAATTCCTGGACTACATCAAGGTTGTTTTCTTGAAATGCTATCAAAATCAAAACAAGAAAAGATCTAGTATAAATCTATATAAATCACCCAAGCTGGTTTTTAAGTCTCAGGAAGGTTTACTGCTATAGTAGTAGGAAATTATTTCTGGACAGTGTAAAGGACTCTTCTATTAAAAGGAAAAGTAAATGGAAACATCCTGTAGAAGAATGTATAAATAATAATGCAGTTATGCAGCCAAATTATGCAAAATAATTTTTAATTGCAAAGGTCAGCATCTTTCATGGAGAATACTGGGTCCTAGTCTTCTGCTTCACCTATTTACCCATTACCAAGAGAATTATCCTTACAAAAGTTCACATCTTGTATTTTTCAGATTTCCTCTTGATTGTATCCATCTTTTCAAGTTTTTGGGTCTAGCACCATCTGTATAATCCCTCCTCCATAACAAAGTAGTCTCATCTATCAGTACTTCTGCATTTAACATGTTTATTTTCACTGTCTCTGACAAAATCCTCACTGCAGTTCTTTTCTCTACGGATTTAGTAACGATGTATCAGCTGTACTGCTCTTTCCTCACATAATGCACTGGCCTGCCTTTAAACCCCCTCAGTCCTTCTGCAGCTGAGCACTCCCTTCTTCCTCTCCGCTTGTCCACAGCTCCTCAAGCCCTGCCAATACTGGTGGACAACTCCCCCTCCTCCTCTGCAGCCACTGCTGTCTGTGAGTCTCTTTCATGCCAATCTGAAAGTTCAACCTGCTTCATCTTGATCTGAACCTCTGCTTCTACCATGCTCCACATATTCCCACATTCATCTTCAATTAGGTCTGTTAATACACAAAGGGGTTATTTTTCTGCTGTTTCCAGAAGCACTAGGAGATCTTCACCTTCTGCTAGGAAAAAAGGACTGTGCTTCAGGGATTTATCTGAAGGGCAGACCCATCTGAAGGCTGATTCTTTGAACATCCTGCTATTATCTCACAGGTTGTGAAGCTCCCTTGGTCCCAGCAGCCATCGGTTTCCTTGGTTATAGATGGAAGAAGAGCCAGCTGACAGCTGGCTTTCTAACTCCTTCCACAGCTCACATTTGCTGGACAGCCACCCAGCTGGTCCCTATGGCACTCGCCCTCTCCCACGGGACAAGCCCCCCCCCACTAACATTCCCCACTTCAGCTTCCAGCAGGACACAATCACATAAACTGGCACTGTCTCGCAGCTGAGCAGCCAACAAGAAATAGTAAAAAAATGGTAGTGAGGCTGCATCAGAAACACCCATCCCACAGAGTGAAATTAATTCCTCTCAACCGGGAGGATGAAGCCATGTCCAAGTGGACCTCGGGGCTTGAGGCTGTGTGGGGAATGGGAGGAGGTCACAGTGCCACAGTGGTGACACTCAGGCTGTAGGCAAGCACAAGAGGACTCACTGACTCAACAATAGCTGTGTGAACTGTGTATGAATCACAGCGCTAAAGCAAAGCAATTGTCTCCTGATTTCAGCGTAGGCAGGAGCTACAATGATGGGGGCAGGGGGGACAAAGAAGTAGGAGCAAGGTGAAAGTAATTTACTGGAACTGGAAGAAGAAAACAGAAGAAACCATATCACTGTAGACTTTTAACTATGAAGTAGGAATTCACAAAACCCTAGAAACCATTTAAAGGAAAGGAAAAATACTAGGTGCTTGCATGTAACTGGTCCAAATAAACAGAAAAGGCTGTATTTGGAAAGAAGAATTTCTTATAAAGAAAAATTTCAGCAGGCAAAAGAAAACAGTTTCTGGAGTCATGTTAATTCCCACGAAGTCTCCTTATTCCAGAGTGGAATTTACACCTGAAATGTATTTGCAGCTTATTTTTCATAGGCACTAGGCTGAAATCCCAGTAAGAATTATTTCTACTTATCCACAAAGGATGCTTGTTTAAGAAGATACAAACACCCTATGCACGTAGTCTCTACACTCCTTTACCCTCTATTATGATGAAGACTTATCCAGTACAGTGCTCACCAAAAAGAAAAACAGAGGACTGAACCTTTCAGAACAATTTTCAGGATAAGACTAAGAAAACCCCACTTAAACCTAAGTAAATATTTTTTCATTTTTGCCAAATGAAAAAAAGATATCAGATTGTGTGATTGTTTCAGAGTGACTTATATAAACACTACCAAATTACTAGCAGACAATTGTCAAAATTCATATAAACATGCACAAAAAATGCAATCCATCAACACTACTGGTCATCTTTTCAGCTAGAGAAACAGAATTTTATTCACTATCAGGTTCATCCACATTTCAAGATATAATCTAGGAAATATTTGTAGAAATACCAATATGAAGTCTCTGAAGGCTCTGATCTAGTAGTCCTCAACTGCCCTTCAAGCTGTGACCTCACTTATGATACATACTGTTGTGTACTCAGTACATGATCCCTCCCAGGAAACCACATTTTTTCCTAGTACCATTTATCCACAGTGATGTTCTACTACAGTTATTTCTCATCTTGTATGTTCATTGTATCTTTCATCTCCAAATATGCAAAAGCACTTACAAGAACAGAGGGAAATTAAGGACTTTGAAACCCTAGAATCTGAAAGAGCACCATGTTGGCCCTCAAAAGTGGTTTAATTTTGGGAGGAAAAGGATTTACTTTCTATTTCCCTCCTCAATGAAGATTTACTCTAGAAAACCCAATGTACTGACACTGGCTGATACTGAAACCAGGGAGAGCGTGAATGCCCGTGATAACTGCTAGTCTGAATTCCTTCTCCTTAGATTACATTTCTCTTCCTGTAACTTGCTTTTTAACAAAGGAATGATCAAACTTCAAAGATTTACAATCAGTCTTAACTTTCTTTTAATGAAAGAGGGAAATGCTAGAGTGCAATAGAGTATGAAAATTACTTTTTTGGTGGTACAGCCTGAAAGGTTGCAATTTCCATCAGATCCTCCTGTAAGTCCCACTTGGCAAAGCATCTACTGTCATAGGATGCTCTCAAGAAACTTCAGGCTTTGGAAATGTGCAAAGAACATGTAATGTGTGCCATGTAACTATTAAGTATGAGTTCCCTTAAGCACACTTAATAGCAACTATTTCAAAGATCTGCACATGGGGATTCTACCTCAAAAAAAAGGTACATCATACTTGCAAAAGGAATACGCTTCAGAGGTAGCCAGACTCAGGTAGTCAGAAATATCAGGTCAAAGGTGCTAAAAAACAATGAGGAGAGCTTGAGGGATACATCTATAGAAAACCATCCATCTCTAGAAGAAAAGGGAAGAAATCATTCAGTACAGATAAAGCAGCCAAGTACAAATGGCACAGACTGAATTTCCTCTTTGCTAATAGTGGGTGTCTTTTCAGAAAATCTATGAAAAAGGCATCTTATTCAAGAACTAGGATTGATTTTTAAGACAGAACCTGCAAAGTTTACACTGAAGTTTAAGCATATTTCATTCTTATTCATCGATGGGGAACACAGGCACTTCTAAAATTAATCCAAGCACCATTTACAGCTTTCTAGAGGAATAAACTTTCCAGCTGACATTTTATTATCAATACGGCAGCAGGGGCAGCTGTTCTTGATAGGCCCACTGTCATAATAGATTGGTTATGTGATCTCATGCTCAGGGACCAAGATTAAATTCACTTCAGGCAACAAAGAATTCACAGATTGGAGAACTGGTGAAAACTACAAACTATTTGTTTTCTGGTTCGATTTCTGACCTTTGCTGTTCAGACTATGTGACCCAAGGTGACTCTTGATGGGCAGGCTTCAGGATGTCAGCATAGAGTTTTCCTGTAGGCTGGTAATTATTACCTCTGCTTTCTGTACTACCCACTCAGAATAAATAGCAGATAACAAACTTTCTTTCCAAAGTTGTCAAAGACTGCACAAGTAGAAAACAGGACACCCTAAAATAAGGTCTGTATTCTCAATGAATGTGAATCCTTTTCTTGGATAAATACAAACTGCAAAGTTTTAAGCTGGCTTATAAAGCATTCCCAAGCACAACACTTTATCTAGAAAGTATTCACTACTGAATCACCAATTAACTCCGGAAAGGATATCCCATACATCTCCTTATCAAAATAGAGGATCTCTGTTTAGCCTGTGACAGCTTCCAAGGCATTTTATGGAAAAGAAACGGAGCTTCCTCCCTTTGTTCAGTGCCCCTCAATCTGAATACACACACATCAAAATGCAAACACCATTAAGAGGATTTTTATGTACAAGAGCAGTCAGAACTACTCTTCACCCCATGTACACTCTGCATTACACAACACTGGCCTGAGTTTAAGAAAATGACAGCAAGTCTTTGTTTGACTCATTTGTACAGTATAAGTCCCCTTCCAGCATCACTGATTTAATTTTAAGTACCAGGAAGGGCCCTTATTTGGGCAGAAGACTGCCCACATTCCAATTTCATTGTAGCACTACACTACACTGCTGCACATTATTAGAGTGGTCCCATCCCCATCTTTAGGATGTCGTGGTCCATGTGAGACATTTCTGGATCTCTACACTTATTCCACAGAACTTGCCCAGTTGTGCTTTCATTAACTTTGAAATGTTTTAGTAATTAAATTCTCTTAAATGGGGAAAACAATGAACATATTAGTAGCTATAAGACTCTTCCAGTGTGATATGAACACTCACAGGGGAAGGTTTTTTTCTCATCTCAAAGGTCCGAGTAGCACCAAAGCTGAGTGAGGCAATGACAGGATTTTTTCCCAGCGATGGCTCGTCATCACTGTGCCAGTCCACACTGTCCTTCTCATTTCGGTAGAGGTTGCATAGAAGGGAGTTGAAGGTGTAGCCAGTGAATTCTTCAATGCACTCCTTTAGCATGGTCAGCAGAGGATGCCACTGCAATCAGCACAGAGGGGAATGAAAATGCCATGAACGCAGGCCAGGGGCAGGTAATGCAAGACAGAAGGCAAAAACTACTAAGAAACAAAATATACTGCACTTTAACCACAATAAGCTTAAAATCAAACAAATTACTCATAGCAATTCTGATGATATTTTAGTAGAGCAGAAAAATGGGCTGGGCTTTCTGCAAAATATGCACACATTACCCATCACTCAATACTAAATCATCTCTTAAAACTCTGAAGCCAGGCTGCCTTTCATACTAATGGAGGCAATCAGTGACTAAATGACACTGCTCTCAATTGCCTGCAGCTGCTGACAGAGAACAAGAGGAAATGGTTGGCATAACAGCCCTCTGTCCCCACTCTGTCAGCACAGCTTGTTGAGCTCAACTCATCACCTCTTGGAGTTTTGACTTCAACACTAACTCTTCCGTGAGTCACAAAACCAATGGATTTCATCCTTTCCTATGCTAACATCTTGCCGAGCCCACAGCCCAGGGAAGTTCTGCACATTCCATTACAACTCAGTCCAGTTATTTAATGTTATAAACATACATCATGACCTTCATCTGTCAAGAGTGCTTTTAAGAACTACACAAATATATAAAGAACAAAAAAGGCAAAGCAGTGTAGGCCAGAATTTTTCTCCATTATATAAGCAGAAACAGAGGTAAAGAGAGGATAAGAAACTGATTCCAAATCTCCCAGTGCACTATTGGCAGAAGAAGCAACAGACAGCTAGAAATATTTTCTAGAATGCGCCTCTAATAAACAAGGCTGTACTACCTTCTTTCCAAGCTTCCCCAAGTTTAACAGGTATTTAAATTATTGGTCACACTGCAGGAGGCTCAACATATCATCTTTCTCTAATGGGGTATTTCTAGCTAAGTCATGCCTTCAACGATTAAGCATCATGTCAGTAATTAATGCTAGATAAACGTAGTTTGCAGCTAAAAAGCAGTAATACAACAACAAAAAAGTTTGATTGCAACTGAGCTGCCTGAATGTGCAGAATAGTCCAACAAGAATTATTGAGAGCACTTTTCAGTGACCAACCAGGACTAGATTTCATTAACTCCCATCACAGAAGTATGTATTACTAAAATGTTACCATACAGTGAATTTTACCATGTAGTTGAAAAGTCTGTCACCACTACAAACTTGCAGCATGGAAGTAGTTTTGTTGAAATATTTGTTGAAACAACTCCATCACTGCTTACAGAGAAGCATTTTCTAATAGCAAAATTCATTTAGGCACAAACACTGGATTATATCTAGAAGTGCTGCAATCACACCAGTTCTTACAAACAAAAAAGGAGGGACATAAAGTTAGTTACTCCAACAGATCAAGTGTTTAAGGGAGTAATTGCTTTTGGCTAAGCTGTGCACTAAATTACATTTTACTCAGGATATTTTTGTGCTAGAAACCCTATTCTACAAGTAGGGACTGTGCTATTTACACCATCCCCTACTTCTTCTAAGCTGCAGGTACTCCCACCCGCAAATCTGTGTGAAATGTCAGTGTCCATGTGCAGTGGATGTGCCTACAGGCAGCTTCCAGCTGGGGAAAGGCTGTCTTCCAGCTGTGCAACTTCTCCAGTGCATCTCACTTTCTGCTTGAGTTTCTTTTCTCAGTAAAAGGCAGAAGTATTCAGGAACAGAAGACAGAACCAGCCTAAGTGACACATTTAGGCTTTGCACCTTTTGGACGAGAGAAACAAGCCAGTGGCCCAATGAGTACTAATTCAGAACTTGATGCAAACTGAAAAGAAACCTTGAATTTGGGGTATATGGGCTCTATCCAATCTCTGAGCAGCAAAGGGTTTCACAACAGACAGTTCGGAACTGAATTTAAATCGTTAAGTGTACAATAGAATGATTTTGTGAGGGCATCAACAATCTCTAAAGCTATTAAGGGAAAAGCCCACTTCCATATTCAGAAAAGCCCACTTAAAATAGTATTTCACAAATGAGTACCAAAGAAATGCCTGTTTTTTCACCACAAGTTCCACAGGTCACAGAATTTTTAACTTCATTTTTTTTTCGAGACTAGAGAATGTTTGCAACTCATCATGTTAAATACCGCCTTTCCAACTCCTCCCAAACATCCCACTTTGGCAGCAGTTCTGGCACTTGGGACACTTTTCTTTCATGCTATCCAGCTTTCAACAGTGACACCTAATTACTGCCATGGAAATTTTAAACAAAGCAATACCAAGAGACAGGCTGATGGGACAACAGGCTGAGAGAAAAGGGGAGAGAGAGAGAGAGACAGAGGGAGAAAACATGAAAAACACATCACTGAATCACTCAGAAGGGTTTTAACTCTTCCAAAACAGTGTGGGAAATTACATGCTACAATCTGGAGTTGCTGAGCAGATGAGCTGCATGTGTGAATTTCATAGCATCCACACAGGAATCAAAATACGCCTAAACTTTCATTTAAGCAGTAGTGAACCCAAGTGTTTCTGAAACTATTTCAGTAATTGGCATTACTGTATCTTTACAACAAAAAAAATCAGTATGACTGTCTAGAGTACAATCTCCCACACAAAGATGCTTAGACTAAGTCACGCATAGCAATTCAGAATTTTGTCCAAAGCTACAGTGACCCAAAGCAAAACTTAAAACTCTAGAGTAGCAACTTCCTTTTGGCAACATTTGGTAACTAAATCACACTGCTCTCAGCCAACTCACTCAAAGTGTGCTTTATAAAACTGACCACATTCCTGTAGAATCTGCAGCTGATCTCAAATGAAATGCTAACAGATCCTCTAGATAACCAGAACAGAGGATAGAAGGAATTTTTGTCTCTTGATCTCTGCAAAGGATTTCACTGTAGACAATAATAAAACACATGCAAACATACACATACATTTGGATTTGGCTGCATTGTTATCCTGGAGTATGTGTAAGGAAGTTCACCATACCAGGATGTAAGCCGTGGTTCCTCAAAAGATAATTCTGAAAAAAACAAAAAGACCTTCTCAGTTGTCTTATCAAAAGATTTGAAAATGGAATGATGATGCAATTCTGCCAAGAAACTTGATCAAAAAAGACGTCGTCCATTCACCTAATGTTAAAAAGCAGCCCCTTAAAATCCTCAGCTTTACATAATAAACTCAAATGAAGGAATGAAATTATTCAAAATCAGGTATGCATCTGCAGGAGCAATTACCTTGTCAAAATCTTGGAAACATATCCATTTTTTCACCCCTATATGACATACAGAGCAGGGACTGGATGAGTTAAAGACAGCAAAATGAAACTGAAATTTTATCTTGTTTTAAGTTCACCTGGCTCTGGTGCCCAGTATGCTGGCATAAATTGCAAGATGCAGAAGGATACACTGGAAAGGGTGAAGTAGAAAGGACTGTAGCACCCTTGCGACATTACAGAAACAAAATCCAGCAAGGCTGGACACAATATTATGTCAGTATGTGTATGCTCTGTGGTATAACACAAATACCAGGTTTAAAATATTTTCGGCTTCTGAAAAGGCTATTTTGGCAACTATTTCTAATGCTTGACAGGCAGCATTCTACTTTATACTGTCCCTTTATTGCCAGCCAAGAAACATATGTGTTGGACAGTTTCCAGCCCCATCAAGTAACTACTCTGATATCTTGTATCAGCTCCTGACTCAAAGTGAAATTCTGCTAGAACAGGTGCCCCTTAGTGAACAAATCCAGAATAGCAGCCTCTTCTCCTACTGCATACTGGAGCTATTAACTAAAGCCAAAGGAGAAGGAATATGCTCTGCTAGGATTTACGGTACCAGAGGCAAAAAATATACCTCATGAAAAAAAACCTCAAAGAACACAGATTTTGCAGCATTGTTGGGAGATTGTATGATGGTGACCAGACCTAACCTTACAAAATGAGTGAGTAAAAGAACTGGAGATGACAGAAGAGACAGTAAAATTCCAAGATTTTAAAGACAGGCAATTTTAATTTGGAAAAGATCCCATTTAGTTGGCAATAGTAACATGGTATTAGAGACTGAAAACTAAGCTGCAGCAGTCTTCAGATATGCATGGAAAACCTGCACAGAAACTTGAAGAAGTAGTAACACTGAAAATGAAAATCAATTCTAAACAATGCAGAGATTCTGGTATGGAACTGACCTGAGAATGACCTGAAAAGTTGGTCTACACACCCCTTACCCTGTCTGATGTGAGTTCGCTGACCCCAGGGTATGTCTTGGAGGAGCTGCTCAAACATCCAGTCTGCCTGTTCTGAGTCAATAAAGCCAGGAATCAAATGAATCCTAAGGATGGAAAAGAAAAACTGAAGGAATATACATTTCTACATCCGCTCTGGGAAAATATTTTCATTTCCAGGATTCCCAAAGGAGTTAAAAATGGCTGTAATGCATCAAATGTCAAAGCCCAGTATCCTGTTTCTGACCACGGCCAAAGCAGGCATGAAGGAAAGAACAGAAGGGCTCCTGTTGAGTCTCACCCTCACCAAAAGCATGCAATTTCTTTTCAAAATTTATAAAATCATATGACAACCAACAGCATACCATGAATTCCAGAATCACCCATATGTTTTGAAAAATGGCATCCTTCTGCTTGTTATTATCTTGACTTCTGATAAATCAGATAGACCTGATTATGGTAATACAATCAACATTAAGTAAATAATTCCCCTTTATTCACTATCTCCACATCACTTAGAATTTGACAGCCCTTTATCCCTACTGCCATTCCTACAAATACTCTTACACTTACTCTTACTACTGCCACTCTTACAAATACATAAGGAAAAGTATTTAGCATAAGAATCATATTTAACATCTCCTATTTTTTCATTTCTATACATACATCTAGTATTTTGATTGGAGTAACAGTCATCCAAGAAATACAGCCACCGTGGTGGGCTGCAGAGTAGGAATGCTGCTAACAGCAGTTTATTGTCACAAGTATTCCATGCTCCAAAGATGTCACAGTAAGAGTATATAGTAAAGATGCAAATCTGATTATACTTTTCAGAAATAGATATATTCCATCAGTCTATTATGAAAACAAACTCCAGAAAACACAGGGCAACCTGGCTGACTGCGTATCTTGTCTCTTTCCAGCTGGTCTAAGCTTTTACTTTTCAAAATGCTTTAAAAATTTATTTACATCTTCAGAAAAAACTAAGATGAAGGCACAAAAATAAAATAATACAATAATCGGAGGAAATTAAATGCACAAAAATTACTATGTCCTTGGCACTTTTTCCACTATTAATAAAAATCAATCAAATTCAAAAGAAGAGGATTAATACTGATATTGCAGCTAAGTCAGCAAGGTAAAATGCATTTTAGTTAATAGGAATCAAGTAGGTTTTGTTTTGAAGTGTCCTGAAGCTGAAATAATTAAGGCATGGCATATTAAGCAGAAGGGACAATTCTGAGGTTACCACAGTTGCCTAAAGTTAAATGCTTTTATTAGATTTACTTAAAACAATTCCAATTTACAGCTGTAACTTTTGGGCTCCTCTTAACAGTACAACACAGACATCACACACTTGCTAACACAGGAATACTGATCCAAATTTGCATCAGCAACTTACTGTAAATCATGAAACAAATTGGCACAGCCCCTTGTCCTTATTCTGGAAAGAGCACTGGATACAGTACATACCAGATGTCAAGAGGTTTCTTTTTCTTCTCTTCAGTACTGCTCAGAACCATCTGTCTCCCTGCTACCTGTCACTCACAAGTATTTCCAGAACTACTCTAAACAGACGATGCACACAAAGTGCAGTGTGCAGCTACTGAAGTCAAAACCCTCTATAGAGACTAGACTTCAGAAAGCTGAGAATCACCACATCACTCTGCAAAAGCAAATAACATTTCATCCACTTACCTAGAAATGCCAGTTGGTCCCTTGCTGAGCTCATACACACCACGCTTGCTGAGGATGTAGAAAGGCAAGAGCCATCAGAAAGACAAAGAAGAAATTATCTCAGACCGAGTAACAGAGACTAGAATTGCTGTAGGCCTGGACTAGGGAAAGTTTTCTTTAAAAAAGAAAAGAGAAGAAATAATGTCCTGGACATAAAGGTCAGAGTAAGGCAGCAAAGCATGCTGCAGAAGCAAATGAGTTTGGTGAAGGGAGGGACAGGAAGTACATGCAAAGCCTCCGTACAGTTTTAGGGCTCTTAGAAAAAAAAAAAAATAAAAGAAAAAAAAAAAAAGAGGGATCCTAAAGGAGACAACCATACATGACTGCACACAGATCACTATGTTTGCATTTATAGGTACACTGAGAAAGAAAATTCTACCAAGATAGCCAAACTGAACCAAGCTGGATTTTCAGTATCTCTTACTCCACCATACACCACTACACTTTGTCACGCTTCATGCCAAAGTTATCCTGAGAAGACCTCCATTCCAACACAAAGGCTAAGTGACACACAAATACTCAGCTTCACTATTAAACTTACTATCAGCTACCTCTCTGAGCCTTGAAAAGTAGCTGCCATACAAGCTATGTTTCTGGTATATTCCAGAGTAAGTAATTTCCAGCATAGTTTACACTGGGAATGCACTAGGAAAATGTGCACTGCTAACCAAAGAAGACATACTGGCAACTGTGCTGAACTAGAATGTCCAACTGATGATGATTACTGGCTTCCAAGCTATACCAAAGGCATAAGAACCAGTTAACTGGCTTGAGCTCTCCTGCTAATACACTGAGCTCATGACAAAAGGGTTAAAAGTCCACAATTTCTACTCTTACTGACCATGACGACAGAAAAAGTGCACATAGAAGTCAGCAGGGTACTCACTCTATCACACCTGCCTCAGGAACTCTGCGTTCCACCTGAAAGGGAACAAGGCAGTACACAGTGAATATTGAAGTACATGGCAGTCTCCAGTCACACAGAACTCACAGTCCTCTCTAGTGACTCTGTGTAGCCACACACTGACAAGCCAGTGAGAAAAACACACCTCAGGGCAAGAGGGTAGTAACAGCTCAGCAACTCCCTCTTCATCCCAGAAACTCTCAAATGCAGCTACAATTGCAAGCTGGATTTTAGCCATCAACTGCCCCCTACAGGACACCGATTTCTAAATTATTTGGATTATCTCAAGACTTGCTATTTATCAACTACAATCAAAAAAAATTCTTATCTTTATATTTATGAAAATATCCTTATGTAAAGAAAAATTCAGAGTAACCCTAAGAAGCATGAACAAACTGCAGGCCTCAGTCAAACAAGCAAAACACAAAAGATCCCACACAGCAGAAGCTAACACTATAAAGCTGTCTGCACAGCTGAGATAGCTGTATTTTGTTAAAAGACAGAGTAGTTTAATCCAGCCCCGGCTATCATTCTGGTTGTCTCAGGGATTTATGCTTCTCTTCTCTGAGCTCAGTGGAGTTCTGATTTGCAAGAAGTTACAGCATTGAGCCAACAAGAGGATCAAAATATGGTACTATATAGATAGCAGGTCTTTGTCACAGGGGAGAGAGAATCTTCCCAGGCCATCTTCAACGCTTCCAAGACAAGATGACAGCCTTTCAACTAAGTCTAGCTTAGAAAGAAGTACTCATGATTATTTTTGTCCCTAAGCAAGGAAGTGCCCTCACTTTGCACAGAGCACAATATCCTTCATCAGCTGATGGGACATAAAGTCTAGAAAACAAATCCCTTGCTCTTCCTCTGTAACAAGTTAAGACAGATACCCCACCTGAGGAATACAAGAAGAGCTCAAACCATACTTAGGACATCATACATTGAATTTTTAGTAGAACATATTTTTTTGGGTCTCTGAAAAAAAAGAATAGTTCTGAACAGGTTAAACAGAGGGACCATAACTTTTTTTGTTTGCCATATATGCAAAACAATTAATAACTCTGCTTAGCAAAAGCTCAAAGTTCATGGACTATAGTCTCAAATAATTTTTACCTATCATTTGAAGTTTAATAACAGATGAGATTCTGCTAGTTCCCTGTAGTTTTTACCTCTGATGGCTTTTCAAATACAAATTGCTTTTGAGCATGAGGCTGATCTTTCTGTCTCCATGCTGGTCTGGCACCTGCAAGGGAAAGGCTGCTGGCCACAGGTGCCTTAGGTGCTACAACAAATGGAGAAAGAAGAAAAGATTACATGAATTAATTATCACCATACTAAAATATATAATTCGGAAAAACTTCTGGAATCATTCCTTGGAGTAGTCTCCTATGCTTGGCAGAGACTTCAGGAAATTGCCAAACCTAAGAGTTAAAACTGCACAGAAACTGAATTTTTATATATATATTTGTTATTTATGGACAAACAAAACTGAAAACATAGTCTTATCAGAAAGGAAGACACCTGTAACTTCTTAATTCTACAACAAACACCTATCATAAACCAGCAGAAATTGCTCCATGCAGCTAAGGTGCTTCCCTCTGTATTCCTTTTCTCAGGAAGGAAGGAAAAAAAAAAAAAAGAGAGAGAGAGAAGAAAAATACTTCTATTAAAACAGGATTTTTAAACCAGGGAGAAAGTGGAAGAGCCACTTTGGCACACTTCAGGTGTTTTATTTACACATGCAAACAGGCCTTAAAATGGGTCTGAAACACAAAGTCTTCACTCTGCATAATTCAAACAGTGAGGAAAATGTATCTTTTTTAATCTCCTCAGGAACAGGAGCAATGAAATGCTCCTGTGACAGAAAAGTTTGAGGCCACATGCATAAATCGAAACAGTTGACTACTCTTTTTCATGATTAAAATAAAGAATCAGCTTGCCTAGGATGCTCAGCCCGCACATAGGGGAGCTTTACGGAAACTGTAGCCAGGTGAGTGGAACGTGTTTTGAGCAGGTTCGCAAAAACAAACCAGTCCCTCCTGCAAGAGTGGAAACCTTCATAGTGTTCCTCTGCCTCTGCACGCTTAGGTTTCAATATTTGCTAAAAACCCGTGATGTTAACTCCAATCCTTTTCACTACTTCTCTTTATTTTACAGTGTTTTCACCGTGAAAAGCTAAACGAGTGCCCATAATGCGTTTTATGAATGAGTGACTAAGTTCTTACAGAACAAGCACTATTCGTCTCATTCGAGCTGCCCAGAGATGCGAAGGACGCGCGCGTTAGCAACGCATCCATCCCCCTGCGTTCCGCATCCAAAATCGCCGCCCCTGTGGCACCTGCGTAAATTCACTTAAAAACAAGGTTGGAACCCCTGCAGTTCAGTCACCGACAGGAACGGCCAGCCCTCGGGAAGCGCTGGCGGAGAGCGGCCCCGCCGCGCTCAGGACGGCAGAGGAGTGCCGGCCGTGGGAAGGGAAGGGAAGGGAAGGGAAGGGAAGGGAAGGGAAGGGAAGGGAAGGGAAGGGAAGGGAAGGGAAGGGAAGGGAAGGGAAGGCTCCGGGCGCTCCTTACCTGCGGGCCGCCCCGCCGGGGCGCTGGCCCAGCCGCCCTGCACCCGGGCCCGCTGCCGCCTCTCGGCCATGCCCAAGGCCCCGGCCCTGCCCAAGGCCCCACGCCTGCACCGGGCCCGGCCCGGCCGTGCGGCCGCAGCTCCGCCCGCCGCGCAAGGAGGGGCAGAGCTTCCATTAAAGGCGCCCTGAGCCGGGGCTGCCAGCGGCGCCCGACCTGACCTGCCTGCCTCCCTGCTTGTCCCGTTCCAACAAGGGAAACTGCGCTCCCGGTCTCGCCGCTGACAACCCCCTCCTTATTCCTGACAGGGACCCAGGGTAGTCCCCAAGGACGCGGACAGCTATTAAATAGGCACTACACCTCTATCACCGAGGTGAACGGACATTCAAAATTAAAATCGAGGCAATTTAGGTTAAAGGATAAGTAAAACTTAAGTTAAAAATTAGGTTAGTGATTACCTGCTGCAGCTTGGTAAATAGAGGACCTCAGGGCATGAGAGTGGGAACCCAAGCTGGAGCCTGCCACCACACCAAGGGAAACCAGGGGCTCTGAGAGCCTCCTTACCTGGGCACCCCTCCCTCTGTGCCAGTTGGATGTGCGTGCCATTCCCTCTGCCATTTTCCAAACACCTCCAATGGTTAGAAAATTGTATTTAGAAATAATTATTTACTAATAGCTTAACAGTTCTAATAAAATTTGTGTTTTGATTTTAAAGTATCAGCACTGTAAAATTATCAAATATCCTGAGTTGGAAGGGAGCCACAAAAAAATCATCCTGGCCTTGCACAAGACGGCCCCAAAAATCACACCATGTGCTTCTTGAGAATGTTGGCCAAACACTTCCCGAACTCTGTCAGGCTTGGTGCCATGATTACTTCCCTGGGGAGATCGTTCTAGCGCCCAAACATCCTCTGGGTGAAGAACTTTTTCCTAATATCCAACCCAAACCTCCCCTGACTCAGCCTCATGCTGTTCCCTTGGTTCCTGTCACTGGTTCCTACAGAGATCAGTGCCTGCCCCTCCACTTCCCCTTGTGAGGAAGCTGCTGTAGACCACCATGAGGTCTCCTGTCAGTCTCCTCCAGGATGAGCAAACCAAGTCACTTCAACTGTTCTTTGTAAGGCTTGTCCTCCTCCAGGCCCTTCACAATCTTCATAGTCATCCTCTGGACACTTTTAAATAACTTTACATCTTTCTTATACTGTGGCACTCAAAACTGCACACGAAATATTCAAGTTGAGGCCACACCAGTGCAGAGCAGAGCAAGAGTCACCTACCTCAACTGGCCAGAGGTGCTGTGCCTAAAGCACCCCAGATGTGGGGTAGATGACAGGCAGGAAAACAGATTAATAGAAGCACTGGTTTTGGTATGTAAAAGGACAGTAATTTTCACTGTTAGTACTCACAGTAAAGGACAATCAGAAGCTTGAATGTACCCGCAAACATTTTTCATTATAAAAACCTAACACATTAAAACTTGAGAGTAGTTTCCATTTTATTTGTTTTACAAAGTCAAAAACATACAGATTTTTTAGTCCAATGCTTTCACAACAGATCCAGAGCAAACCAAAACATGTGCTCTTAGAGAACTAATACCACCAACTTCACCATCCCTGTTCCAAAAAATTAAGAAAACTATGGGACAGGATCTGCATCTCAGATTTGATCAGCACCATTGCATCGGTATTCAGGTTTTTTCAATGTACAGAAATGTTAGCCCGAAATCATGTCTCAGTGCAACACATCTTACTTCAAAATCAGAGCTTGAAATTATTCTTCAAAGGACAGAAAAAACACCTCCCCTCTTCAACCATAGGAAGTCACCACAGAAAACAGTGTTAGTTGGTTGCAATTTCATTTGCCTTGCAATTTTAAATGTTATGTTTATAAAAAGGAATGTTAGAGACCAACATCTTTAATAAAGAGTAGGTAAATACAGACAACAGCAGTGCAGACTTCTCATGTATTCTGATCCCTGTGTCCAGGAGTTAGGAAACTTGAGCGTCACAGGAGCATTCCGCTTTGGAACAGAACCGTGAAACAAATCAGTTAATTTTAATTCAATTAAATTGAAACTGTTCTACTCTTTATGACAATTTCCTGGTTCTCCTTTTTAAAGCTGTCTAAATATTCAGGATTCACATTTCAAAGGACATCACCAGAAAGACAGACTGATACATAACTTCAAAAAGAAATTAACCACCATTGCTAACAAGGAGAGTAACTCATTTCAAGCTCTGCATTTAAAGTACCAATAATCTTTTACATAGCAACCAGCATATAACATGTAACTTGTGACATATATCTACATTGTGTTATCACCACTTATTACAAAGAGCAGGCACTGAACTTTTAAAAATGTTGTTACAAATCATGAAGATTACATATTGCTGAAAAGTTAGAATCCATATTCAAGACCCAAGATTTCAAATGATTTCTGCAATGTTACTTTATGTATATATTTATAGATGAGCTATTACACTTATTTTGGTTTTTGGCCATTTCCCCCAAGTTCATAACCAAAAAAATCACACTGGACTATGTAAGCAGGGGAGTACTCATGAGCTGACTGATAGCACAGAATCCTTGCCATATCCAAAACCTGAGCTTTGAGGTCAATACTCTGGAAATGGTGCTAGGCTACCTTTTTAAATAAGTATGCTCCCTTTCTTCTCCTGCCCACCTGCCCAGGAATATATGAGAACTACTTTTTTTTCTGTCCTTCACCCATGAGCACAATAACAGATACAATGGACACTATATAACCAAGATGTTCCTTAACAGCATGATGTCTGATCAACTCCATGAAAGTATTTCATAAAGCACAATGCAATTTTAGTTCAAAGCACTTCCCCCCCTCATAATATCTATAAACAAATAAAGCCTATTTTTCAACCAATATTAGGAGTCAACAGTCTTGTTTCATCTATATCCTCAAAACAAGACTGTTCCCTTGTTAGAAAGCACACCTACAATTGGACATGGTTTTGAAACATTAGGTCTACTTGATGTTGCAGCATGGTATGGAACCTGCAGGAGTCCCAGGTTCCCAAGATCAAGTTGCTTCCCACTTACTTCTCCTTCATTTTTTTAAAATAACGAGCCCGTATTTGTTTGTTTGTTTTCATGATTAAGTTAATGGCAGTAGATGTAGGTAGAAGAGACATGACCCATCCCTAAAAAACAAAAACAAAACAACAAACCCAATTAAAAAGAGGGAGTGAGGTCTCAGCATTCTATAACCTGTACTAATCACTCTTTTTTCCATAATAAACACAAAGGACATTTCAGATCCTTACATTTTCCAAGGTGACTTACCATGAGTGCATGAGGTAGGTACCCATTGGTCCGGGACTGCAGGCCCACCGTGCCCAAGGCAGCTCTGACATATGTTTCAGGACTGGGTTTATCAAGGGTTGGCTTGCGGATTTTGGACATTTTTGTTGCCACATAATATGGTAGAACACTCTGCACACAAGAAAATTCAAGTTAAGCAGGGAATGCTTTCAAGATTAAGTTAGAGATTCATCAAGGATCTAAAGTAACTGGAAATGAGATAATTTGTCCACTGAATTCTAGCTTAAGCCAGCCTTATTTTCAGTTCTAAGATCACAATGGGATCTCAATGTAAGATAAAAAACTTTTTAATTGGATAAACCATGAGTCATATTTGGACATAGTTCAGTTGTCTCCTGACAGTCAACATCACCAGCTGGAGCCCTAGAAAAACCACTCTTGAAAGCGTAAGGTTGAAAAGCCATTCTTAAAATTTGCCTTGTAAGTACAAAACTTAATTTGTGTTGTTTAATAGAAAATGGTGTACTGTTGCTTCTCTGTAATAAACCCCCAATGTTTGCTTGGGAAGGAGGCACAGAACCAAAGACAGGAATTCTATAGTAAAAACTCCTCAGTTTGGCACCTGTGCGAAGGCAGGAGGAGGACAGAGAAAAGAACGTTCAGAGATTCAAAACACGGAGCTTGTAACTCCACAGCAGGGCTCAGAGGGCAGACATTATCAGTACCAGAGCGGAAGGACAGAAGGAAGGATCAAGAAACAGAGCACAGTCAATGAGCTTTTACAGCAATGTTTGAAAGTGAAACAGAACAGTGATGCCAGGTCTCAGAACTGCCTCTAGTGGAGAAGCAAGAGGAAGCAGCATAGGTGTATGTCGATGGAGGGATGCTGATAGCACAAAGGCATGTCCGTGGTAGGGCAACATAGACCTGGAGGATCCAAAACCTTACTTCACCTATCCCAATCTCATGCTGCTGGAGAAGGAAAGGGAAATGCACATACACTTGTACAGTAGGAAGCAATGCTCTTTCCTCATGGTTGTGGTTTTGGCAATGCTTTCAACATGTCCTCAACTTTTGTCTCTGAAAAAGTAATCAAAAAAGCCCTGATCTACAGCCCTTACACAGATATTGAATATACCATATCTCAAGATGCCTAGAGGGTTGGAACTTTATCACCACTTTGACAAGGAGCCTCCTAAGCCACTGTCAGTGGCTCTAGCAGTGGTTCAATACATCCATATCCACTACTGCCCATCTAGCAAATGCTCTCACTGCTGTACCTTTACAGAAAGTACCTGAGAAGTATATGTCCACATCTGCTACACTAATTCATCTTCAAATGAGAATACCATCTCAAAACCTTCTTCCTCATATTACTCCCTTAAGGAACAACCACACATGCCTAACCTCAGAAACATCTGTTGCTCTCAGCAACACGGCAAGGAAAGGACCCCTTCAGATCTCACTGAGTGTGTATCCATGCCATAGCTGTGCACATTTCAACAGAAAGTTTATCACTACAAACAGGAAACATTGGTATGTCTGCTCATTCCTTAACCTGAGAACATGAAAACTGTGCCCTTCTGTCTATAAATAGGACTTTCAATACTAGACTACATGAGTCCACTTTCAAATGGGAAGGAAACAAATGGAGACCTAAACTTTAGAAGTGAAAGCAGCTACCATTGCCCTTAAAGTCACCAAAAGCTACAAATGTTTGGATAAGAAAACTACTCATTCTGCTACCATAGCAGTATAAGTACCTCATTTCAGCTCCAGAGTATGAACCACATCTATTTTTCAGATTGTATTTCTAGGTTGAATCTCTAGTTTGATATTTTAAGAAGTTAAAATTTTAAGCTTCTTACCACAAAATTATATCTGCAACATCCCACCCAGAAAGGGACAATGCCAATAACTAACTGAAGCTTAAAAAGGGAGTAAAAGAAAGGGTCAAAGAACCAAGCAGTATTTCTAGACATATTAAAAGAGCAAAAATTTCATAAGAGTCTGCAGAAATCTTTCAAGGAGAGATATTTCCAAAAGTCTTGAGAAAAGTCATTGTCAGTCTTCCTCATTTCCTTCCTTTTGTCTCTTTTCCCCATGCAAAAACAAAGTTTAAACCAATGCTATTATTGTGCTGTTTGTGAAAAATTAAGCAGACCTGTCAGCCAGAAGTCTATATTTTTAATCCAAAGATGGCAACACTGCAACAAAAGCACTACCAAAACTAAACTTCCACAGATGGTATCCACTTGAGCAAGACACATAAACTTGAGACTGAGATGAAGAAACTGGGAGAGTCCCACCAGCACCTTGTTTCTGCTTTTCACACAGTGGTACTCTGCAGGTATTGCGTGGCAAAAGTTAACTGGTTTCAATGATGATGATCTAGCTGGAAGGGCAAGTCTGGAATTAAAAGTGTAATGATTCTGAAGGTCATAGAGATGTACTTAAAAAAAACTAAGAGGAATGCAATCTTCCTTAGGGATTGAAGGAGATAGGTCAGCTAGTCTTCACAGGAACGTACTTGTAATATTCATTAGTGGCTTATAGTGACTTAGGCTGAAACAAGAGGACAAGGACATGGACCCGCAACAAAATTAGCATAACAAAATGAAGCTGTGACAGCTATTGAGAATCAGACCCACATAACTCAATGGCAATTCACTGTCTACATTTAAGGGATAAAAAGCAGTGCTGTCAGGAATTCACCATCCTAAGCCAACAGCAGAATCACAAAAAGACAGTTTACCACAACCTATGAAGCTTTGTACAGGAAAACATCACTGTAGATACAGAAAGTTAGATTTAATTCTTCATTTGTCTATACTCCTAAAAACGTAAGACACCAAAACCCCTTTTCCTAGTTTTTCTATACCCAAAAGCTAGGAAATCTTTCCTATACTATGTACATTCATACTGTGCTTAATGCCTTTAGCCAAGCATGAGTTACTGGGTTATTACCTTTTCAGTCTCAACAGGAACTCCATAGTCATAAACAAACAGTTTGTACTCCTCCTTCATTCTCCTTTCAAAGACTGCTAAGAGTACCATTTAGACAAAATAGTCTAAATAGTGGGGAGGAGGAGAAAGCTGCACATAGAAACAACACATCTCAAAGATGTAACACTTCTTTCTCCTGCACGAATCTGTCCCTAAGCACCCTCACACTAAAGTAACTTATGGGCTGCTTTGCATAAGAAAACATCAGAAAACAGAGGTTATATGTGGTACCACAACACAGATTAAAAAAAAAATAAAATCACACCATCTTTATTGTCAGTGAAGCTGTGTGTTGAAGGGGCCCTGTGGCTCAGTTTGTAGACAGACTTCAGCAGGAAGGAAGTCCACCCAGAAGGCTTGATGTTATTGCTGTAGGAAAGGGCAATACTCTACCAGTTCCTTGAGTCTCATTTTGAGACTGTGATTGCAGACAGAGGGCCACACTGCATGTAGATAAAAATTACTGAAGAACAGATATCTGATAGTGGAGCTAAATCTGCCAGTAATACAATTTGAAAGACACTGAGGAGATAGAAGTAATCAAGAAGGGTAGAAGTGAAGAGAAAGCTGTAAGGAACTTGCCACGTGGTAAATATTGACCCATTTCAGGACAGTTTGAAGCTAAAGCCCTGTGAGAAGAGAAAGTAACAAGGAGACATGAGACACTGAAAATTACTCCAGCTAAATCCACTTGAAGAACTGAGCACACAAAACGGCCTTGTATGCTGAACCTGTACCTGTTCAGAATGCTGCCTTTTTATGCATTCTTCATTGCTGCACATTTGTTTAGCTGCACATCCCAAAGTTCTAGGGCACAAAATCAAGCAGGGAGAGAAGTCAAGCTTTTGGAGCTGTACTCCAAGTTATAATGTTACCAGGGTAAAACTAAAGTCAAGAAGTGAGAGTGCTTTCAGGGTCCACCTTCACTAGCTTCCTCTTCACTGCCAACAGATCCCAAAATATACAGCTCCCCTTGAGATATTTAATATAAAGTTTAAGTCTGGATTTACAGGAGGTTCCCATTAATGGGCTGGAGACTGCATGGGAATAGCTCACCCAACAACTGTCTTTTTTCTTAATGCAATCACTCTCAGAAATGTGACAGGACATTTTCTGCTGAGACATTCTTGTTTTACTAAATATATTTAAAAGGATAAAATAATCTAGCACATCAAAAAGGTAACATAGCCTTAATTCAGCAGTAACTTCCCTATAGTATTAGACAGTAATAAGAGTTGTGTTCTTTTGTATCATGATTACACATTTAAAGCAGGCAACTTTGTAATCCTTCATAAAGCCTTTGAAGTTCGAGCCTTTGAATGGCTTTGAGAACCACCTCACAGAACAGAGGAATGAGAGGCATGGACATAGCTAATCCTGTTAGTAAAATCCCTAACTGAACTTCAAAAAGAGATACCATTGTCTTCACAGTACAGGTAAGATCTCATATCACCTTTATTAAACTGATTCTTGCTCTGGAGAGGTTTAGTCAGCAATGGAAGGCTCACTGTTTGCAACCAAAGCTGGAAATTCCAGCTTTGGAAAAAACACTGAAGAGTATGTGAGAAGTGATATTAAAGCAAAATCCTATAAAACTGAGAAATTGGCTTGGTTTGTTTTTGTGCCACACCAAAAAGAATTAAAATCAAGGAAGATAAACAAATGGGGTGGGGGCAAGAAGAGGTATGAAGCAAGACTCCTTATCGATACAGAAAATTAAATCAATCAGTTTCACATGAAGGATCTTTGAGACTTTTGTTCATTCTTCAACTATGTTTAGATTAGCAATTGATTCACTGACACTGCAGGGACTCTACTATTCCAGTCATTCAAACTGTTACCCATGGAATGCCTGTACAAATGCATTACACAAGTGTCTTCCAGTGAATGAATAAAGATGTCCTCTGCAGCATTGTGCACAGTTTTATGGACTATTTTATCCATAAAAGTTCAATTAGCACCATCAGCTAAAACCACAAAAAAACAAACCATGTCTTTTGTTGCTTCAAGACCCATGGTCTCAGAGTAATTTAAGAAAGCTGCTAATGGGATCAAAGGAAATCCTTATCCTTAATCTGTGTCACACATTCATGAATAAGAATATGCTGATTCCTTTTTGCTGCCAAGACAGCAATGTTGCTGTGGCAACCACACTTAGATGAAACAAACTACTCACCTGCACAATGATGCCCTTGCTCTTGTATTCTGCATGGAGGCCTTGGGAGAAGTAATCCACAAAAGCCTGGAGAGAGAAGAGGAGAAACATGCATCATGCTACATGTTACAATGGAAACTCTAGTTTAACAGTATTGTGTAAGAGTATTTGAATTACTATTTGGAGTCCCTGTTTTCAAAGTGAAAACCCTAGGTTTTCAATGAAGTTTTGCATACAAGAGCAATGCCATTCAAATAGAAACTCCATGCTGATGAAGTATTTTTACAGAAGCAAGGCTCAATCTAAACAAACCAGTTTTTAATTTAGTTTACAAATGAACTAAATTTGTTAAATAAAGCCTAGTTAAAAGAGGAAAAAACAGCTTAATGTCCACATTGTTCACTACCTATGCCATCTTCTTAGATATTTTTAAGAGTGATTTAATTGGGTTCCTCTTGTACATGGTTTTTAGAACACAGTGTTTAAACACTTAGTCTTCTGCCTTTACACTTCTAAAAAATGCCACCCTGTGGTGACACTTCTTCCTAATCCTCAAGTCCACCTCCACAGATTCTCTTCCAAACTTTTGGAAGTTTTAGAAATTGCAAGACTGGAAGTTCAAAGAAAGAAGTTAAACAGCTTAAAGGTGGATGTTAGCACCTGCCTTCAAGATGCTCTCAAAGCTGATACAACTGCCTCCTTAACCCTGCCAGGAAATATTGTCCTAAGAATCAAAGGCCACTCAGCAGTTCAAACCAGTGCAGGTTCCCACTTTCCAAATTCTTCTAAATGACCTTCCTACCTTACTCTGCTGTCCACTAAGACAAAATACCAGGTTCTGCTATGATTTCTTGTTTTAGTGGAGTGATACAAGCAAGTAGGATGAATGGAGTACCTTCAACTGAATGAATGAATCAAACCATCCCATCCATGCTTAAAGATAAAATAAATACTAAGCATTTAAAAAGCAGTTGCTTCACACCAAATTCAAACCAAGCAGCAAAGCTCTAGTACTGCACCTCCTTTACAGTCTTCCTTTGGTCACCATGTCCCCAGTGGCTTAACACAAGCCCTGAAAAGAGCACTTAAAATTTGCAGTGGCCAATGTTTTTCATATCAAGGCCATCCTACTGAATTCAGCCTATAAAAGAAGCAACAGAAACACTCCCACACTACTGGACTCTTTCTACAGACACTCTTCTTGAGAATACTTGGAATATCTGAAACAAAAGTGGGTTTTACTGTGTAGCAGGTAGGTCCTATTACTCCTCTTCTTCAAGCTGCATGTGTAAGGTAGCAGGAGATTCCTTAAACTATAAAAAGCTTATCTGCTGTTCAGCTGCTCTATCTTTCTCCCCCTCCCCTGAATATAAGTTTGTAACAAAATTCAGTACTCAACATGAATAAGACTGAGTCTGGCCTAGCAGCAATTATTCAAGTGAATCCTCTGACCACCCTCTTGCAACATAAAGATGAAGGTACCTGCATGGACATGCCAAATAGTTTGATGCAGTATCTGAACACAGCAGGCAGGTGCATGTGTAGTAACTGCACAGAGTATACTGATAAACAAAAAGAACTATATTATGTTAATGGAAGTGCCTTCATAATTCAAATTTCTAACTATTCCTAAATTTTGTCCATTAGGACAAAAGTCCTGATGTTAGCTACTGGTCCAGATATGGAGATGAAGTATAAAGGACTGCCTTCTCTACTGGTTGCAAAGAGCTTGCTATAAAAGAAAATGTTCATTTTATATGAGAAGAGAAAGCAACTTCCAGTATACAAATAAGCTTTGGAGTTTTTCCTGTTGAAAAATTTATTTCAATGTAAGTTGGGTTTTCTACCTCCACAAGCTCAAGCCCCCAGCAACCTTGAACCTGAAGTCTTAAGAATGCTCTCTAAGTAAACATACCCTGAATAAGCAGATAAGCATTGCATATTAGAAAATTTCTTCTCCTTGGATATCCAAATATCTAATCCAAACAGTAAAGGCATGGGGGTGAGGTGGGAAATGATATAATCTTATTTCACTTCTCATTAGCATTAATGCAGGTAGGTGAACCTGTCAAAATATAGCACTATGATTCCTTTAAAAGAGTCTCATTTCAATGTAAACTAGGGAACTCTCCACAGGAAGGTTAAATAGTTAGACCGCATTTGTTCCTGATAATTAGTCAAAGTCATTGACTTACATCTGAAGGGTATTATGCTTTAAACTCCCTTTGAATAGATGAGGGGGGAAAAAAAAAAAAAACCTCGAAACTGCAGATACAGTCTTTCTATAGCTACATTAGGGGAGTCACTTTCATGCTTACTAATCTTGCAGTAGGAGAAGATGGGCAGTGCTGAGAATAGGCAGGTTATTCAACCTGTAACCTAGCTTTTTAAGGGGAGAAGAAGAAGTATTTCAGATTTCCATTGGAAAAAAAGAAAGACTAATCAAAGCAGTGTAAGGTACATCATCACTAAAATCAGAAGCTCAATTGATTTCATAAAGCTGAAGCACTGCCACAACAAAAGTGATCACTTGTATTAAAACAAAGAACTGTCCTCTCAGGAAACAGCTATTTCAAGGGGAAATTTTATCAGCTAAAGCTACTTCAGGCCTCTAAACTTAAATATCCCCTCTTTTAGTATGAATAAAATAGTGTGCATCAGCTCCCTTCTGGGAATATGAAGATGTTACTGAGAGTCTAGAGGAAATGTGAGTCTGTTCTGACATGAATGACACTACTGAAGGTTTCTTCATCCTGTCAAGGTTCTGCTTAGATTCTGAGATGCTTGAAATATTCAAGGTAATTACCAGGTATAGCTGAAAAAGCTGTAGTGCCATACTGCTTTAATTCCAGTGTAAATGTCTCTTGCATTCTGTTTTATCACATACGCCTCAGTTCCATGCTGGGTACCTCTATTCTGTCTTTATGGCATTCACTGGAGATATTTTAGGGCAACATTTCACAATCCCCTGAAAGTATCTTTGGGAAAAAAATCATAAGACCAGATGAAAAAAAGACAAAATTGTCCCAGTGACACGAAGAGAAACCAGAACTGATGAACTTCAGATGAAATGTAGATCATACAATCATCACAGAATTTAGAGGAAAGAAGTTTCAAAACCAAAATAAGAAATTGTGTTCAACTTAGTCAAGGTCCTTTCTCAACTTTACACTAAATTTGCTTGGTACACTGCTATCATTTTCCATGTAAAAATGGAATGCATGAAGAAATACATGAAATAGTTATTTGCATGCCAGTAAACCCTTGCATTCAGTTTTCTCTCAACCTTCCAGCTTCCACTATTGGAAAAATTCAAGACACAAACGCCATACTTTTAGTTCATGAAAGCACCACTAGATGGACACCAAAACATTTATCCTGTAAGGGTTGCCTTTTGTTTGACACTTGATTTCAGTGTAGAAAGGAACACTTACCTTGGTTGCAGAGTAAAGAGTCAGAAGTGGAGTTGGACACATCCCTGAAGCTGATGCGATATTCAGAATTATTCCTTTTGATCTGAAAGGAAACAAAGATACACTATCATGAAATAAAGGAAACATCTTTCATATTTCCAAAAATTACAGCAAGCCTAAAAAGTCCCTTTAGAATAAAACTGAGATTAAGATCTGTTTAAAAGCCCCAACCAAATCCTGAACTGAAATTCACTTGACACACGGTTAGAAGTATCCGAGCAGCTGGTATAAATCGGGAACAACTCCAAGGTCAATACAGCAAGAGAATCAAAGCTGTATTTACATACACATATACATACACACACAATGAGCTAAACTATGCAAAACCATTGAATCAAGCAGGCACAAGTTCAAGAGGAATTTCTAAATCTTGGGATAAGGTGGCAGAAATGTCAACACAGTTTTGCTGTATGATTTACACTTTGATAATTCCTTTCATCTTCTAAAGATTACTTCATAATGCATCTTCAAGATAGCAAGCATCTGAATCCACTGCTCAAATACAGATGTGTTTTAATAAATATGGAAGATATTCAGTGGATGAACACAGAAAATGGAAGTTGTCTTACAACTGTATTACAGTACCACTGAAGGTACTCATCAAAAGTATTTTGGTAAAAGTACCTGAAATTAGCGACCACCTGTTCTGTCAAGCTGTTCTAAAGCACCTGCAGGTAGAACAGGAAGGCTCCTGACCTCCCAGTACAGACTGATTTCAGCCACATCTATTTTTGAGACTAGTTCTACCTACAAAACCAGACATACTTAGTGCTAGGTAGAAAAAAAGAGTTAATTTTGAAAGCTTCATGCAAATTAGAGCAATTACTCTTTAGAAGGTGCTGCAAACAGTCCAACATAGTGAAAGACAAATCTGTACTTCTTACTCTGTTGGAAATTCAAGACAGTTTACCTCAATATAGCATAAGTATGCCATGCTCAGTGCAGTGAGAACACTCATGCAGGTAGACCTCACACAGCTCAACTCCTGCAGATTAACACAAGTTTCCATCCTATTTGTTTAACCAGGTATATCCCACACCACTGCTGCCACAATCATTTAAGTAACCATCTTAAAAACAAACAGTAATTTAAATCACTGTTAAAAAATAAAACAATATAAATGCTTTGGAAATCATGAGAATAGACTCAAACCAGCATGCCTTGTGCTTGATACAAGTGTGAATTACATCTGTGACTGATTTGTCTCGAGGAATGAGATGGCAAATGTGACAAAAAGAATAATTTCAGTCATTCAGGATTTCAAGCATCCTTGCCAAAGTTCGTTGTGTTTTTCAGGATGCCCCTGGAAGGCTTGGTTGGTGAAATAAAGTATAACATGGATCAAAATACCTAGCATAGAAAGCATAAAATCACAAATTAATCAGGAATTTTCAAGACAGCAAAAAGTTAACAGTGGATGCTAGAAGAAGTTTTTCATATCAAGACAGGTGGTAACTGTGATATTTATTCCTGAGTTCAAATGGAGATTAGCAGTAAAATGAGTATTTATACATTTTTAAAGAGATTATCAGATTGGAGAATACTATAAGGAACTTTTTTAAAAGCTCAGGCTGCTATGTGAACAGACTACAGAATGGCAGATGAAAAATCAATATTAAGAGAGCATCAATAACCAACAGTGCATACTAAAGAAAACATTGTGAATCATCACAAACCTTGCAGGACTCTAAATCAACTGTCCCCTCCATGAAAAACCTGGACATGGGAGTTCTTTGTGCAGCAGTCACCAAAACCAGCCAAACAACAGGAAGCTGGGAATGGCAGGGACAGATCCTCCACCAATACCAAAATCTTGTTTTACAGTCTACAAATCATCTTTATCCCTCCAAATACAGAACAGAAATATTAAGAAACCAATGATTTAAGAAAGAGGAAGAGAAGAAAGAAATCCACCCTGATAATCAATTTAAGAGTCTATTAAAAGCAGCCACGGTAAGAGTACACAAACTAACAAATGAAAAAATATCAAGATCTTGATTTATCCTCTCAGAATGCAAAAGAAAGATGACATTTATTTAAATGAAAGACTGAAATTCAGATCTGATAAAAGAAAGTGCTCTTCTCATATTCGGACTGGGGAGTACTTGCCACAAAACCTAACTGAGGACAAAAGCTTAACAGGATTCAAAGAAGGATAAGGATTGATATGGACAAACACGAGTCTCACGCTTTTAAAACAAACTGAAGCTTTAGAAGAGAGGCTGACATTCAGGCTGCAAGCACAGGTCTCGCAGCGTCTGGCTGCACCGCAACTTTCTAGCAGAAGTCGTGACCACCACCTAGATGGAGTGAATTAATGGTTTGACCCACTAAAGAAAACCCTCATGGAAACACAAAACACTAAGAGCAGCCCCTTGCAGAAGCTCTGTGTATTGGTCTCTTTGAAGCAGTCAGTGCCACTGGGGATTCTGTGGTTTGTATTTTTGCATTTTAAAGAAAACAGTCCTAGTCTTAAAAGCTCATAACTTAAAACCCTCAGATAAAATGAAATTGAGAAGCATGTAAGTAGGGGGAACTCCAATTACTCCAATTACAATTCTGCATCTTAGAGGAACTGCAGAATGTCTGTTTTTTGGGAGGGATCTGATTAATTACTCAAACATCAATGTGATAAAAAGAAATTTTGGCTCCTTCTATTTTGACTGTGCTGTTAATGGGAAAAAAAAAAAAAAAACAAACAACAAAACAAAACCAAACAAAAAGAGTTGGTTAAGATGAAGACAGCCAGGCCCACACCCTCGCACCTCCCCATGATTCTACCTTAAGTGGTCCAGCACCAGGAAGGCTATATTTAGCCATCTCCCTGTTGCTGTGGCAACCAGCGCCTGCTCCAGCTGCATGCCAAGTGGAAAGAGCAAGCTTCTTCTGTAATGTAATTATGCACTTGCTACTTTCCTGGCAATAAATACAATAGTTTGGTATTTGTCTAGCAACAGCCAAATGCTTTTTGGTGGTGATGGGTTTTTTTTGTTCCCAAAGATACCAAGCCTTGATTTTCAGTTCTATGAGTTTCCCATCTCATACAGTAGCCTGAGTATTTATACAGGAACTGCTCATATAAGTGTAATAGGAAGCTTCAGATAATAAATTGTCACTTTAAGTGCTCAGAGCACAGGAGAGAAGTCACAGAAGATAATCTAAACACCATTACCAGAAGTGGCATTCATCTAATGCTGTTGTGTTTATTATAAATAAAAAGTAAAAGGCACACCAAAATGTAGCTTTGTTTTCTCTTATCAGACCTGGATGCAAAGCATGCAAAGTATGTTCTATTTTTGTGTTTATCTTGCAATATATCGTCATAAAACCAACATTCAAATACGCAAAAATATGCACCAGAGCAAGCTGCAAGATGCTCTAACACGCTACGTCACATCTATCTACTCAACATGCTCTCCACCTTGAACAAGTGAAGAATGACAATGAGATTCTTAGTCTAGCCTTATTAGAGCCTGGAGTCCTTTTTCCAGCCTGTGGTCCCATGTGAGAAATATATGGCTGACCTGAAGAGCAGCAGAGTCCAGCTCCAATTCATTCATGCCCTTGCATTTGCTGGACATCCATGTCCTTCTCTGGTTACAGACTCCTAGTGGTATTAATGGCCTGTGAGCTATGACTGTGCAGGAGTTTGCAGCTGCAGGCATTGCTTCTGTGCACTGCAAATCCAACCAACTTCACAAAAATCAAACAGAAAATGGAAACTTTTTCAAATATTTTCCCTGAGATGGAAACCAAGGCTGTAATCCAAATGGAGCAGTCTTTTAAAGTGGTTCCTTATAGTCAGGAAAAAGTTCAAGATGCATATTTAATTTTTTTAAACCACTATTAACCTTTTCTTTCCAGGCTTCTTGAGCATTTATCCTCAGAATCCCTGAGGCAGTCATGCAGCTAGAGAAGTAAAGAGGACAGACTACGCGTGCTCAAGGGCAGTCACAATCAGAAGTCAGCAGGATCCTGGTTTGCTACCTT
Source organism: Cinclus cinclus (assembly GCF_963662255.1). NCBI lineage: Eukaryota > Metazoa > Chordata > Aves > Passeriformes > Cinclidae > Cinclus > Cinclus cinclus. The sequence continues at coordinate 22,126,701 of NC_085051.1, read as the reverse complement.
TCATTCAAATCATCTTACCCATGTGGATGTGTAACAGAAAAACCTATACAGGATATTATATAAGTAGAGTATACACCATTCTATCCTGAGAAGCTGAAGGCATAACTGCCAAATGGATAGCTACAATATTTCTTTAAACAAATAAGAAACTGAGGCAAGAAACTGTTAAGAGTTTTTAAGTTCCAAAACCTAATAATGAAACAACATTAAATCCCCTCAAAAGCATAAAGGTTTTGGTCATGTTAGTACTTTCAGAGGACAGTGGTTTCACAAAAAACAAGTCCCTTTACCTATCAATAACAGTAAAAGGACAAGGAGCAGCTTCTGACCTACAAGCCCTGAGCATGTATCACCCTTGTACTATAATCCTCACCCTCTACTCCAGCTTCATTGGGAAATACTACACTCCTGCCTCAGAGCTCAGTCTTGACTCTTTATTTCTAATTCAAATCTCTTTACATGAAATAAACTTATTCATATCTCCTGATGGGCTAAGTTAAAATCTTAGCTCACCACCACCCTGATGTGCTAGACACTGACTCCCATACTGACCATTAGCTCTGACAGTTTGCACCCAGGAAGAAACTTTGTTTTAAAAATGAAACATATGTGCATCTGTGCAACACTTGAATAACTGAATTCTGGCCTGCAATGAGGACTCAGACAGTGGGATGACACAAAATAAACCCTTTTCCCCCCCGCTTCATCTTTGCTAGATTTGGAGGCTTGCCCCATATACGGGCTCCTCCTGCCATATTCATTGCGTGGTTCTACAGAGTTTTCTGCAGTATTGCAAACACAGCTCAAGCCTGATCCAGGGCAACCCTCAGCAAGGCAGGGTTAGTACACCAAGAGAAATGGCAAACAGCCAGCAGAGCCAACGGTCAGCTAGAAAACAGCCTGGGGGACTAAATGGAAATCGTGAACCTTTTGGTTTCACCTGGGAGCTAGCTGGGAAGTCAGTACATGTCTTCCCTGTCTACAATGGTGTGTTATTCTAAAGAGCTGGTCTCCAATTCTACTTTTCCAAATGATCACAGCCTTTCCTCAATATACCTCCTACTGTATAATGAGAACATATTCTTTGCATCCATTTTACTTACAATGACTTGGAGAAATAGCCTTAAGAAGGTTATTCCCAGGAACTGTAACCACCCCCTCAGAATAGCAGGTTGTTGAGTTAGTGCTGATGAGTCAGACGGGCTTTTAAATTCTGTTCTAAAAGGAATCACCACAACAGTGGAGAAGGGAGAGGAAAAATAAAAAGGGAATCGAGTGGAAAAGGCTTCCACCGTCTGATGATTCATGCACCATCAGCGTGACTCACCCAGCATTACTCTGCCATTAAAACATGGAGACTAGGCTGATTAGTCACAGTAATGAATTTTTCAAGAAAGGATTCTCCCCTATAAATAATGATGACTTTGTCTGGATAGTGTTAGTGTGACTCACCTTTCCAGCATGCCGGGCAGCACCAATCGTGTCATCTGCAAAAGGAAAACATTCGTGATGGCTGAGAATGCAGACAGCAGACAGCCAGAGACCCAGGGAAGCCTCCCTTCCTCCCAGGAGCAGCTGCCACCCCCTCCACCCCAAGCACGGCTTGGGGAAGCAGAGACCATACTTTGCGTAGGCAGTTTATTTTTATTCTACCTGGATAACTTGGCTCTGTCAAGCAGTGTGTGCACTGAATCTGGTGAACCCATCTAGCTAGTAGCACAAGAGTAAATAAAACAAATGTCTTCACCACTCTGCAGCATCCATGGCCTCTAAAGAACATTAAAACACCAGAGTACTACAGCACATGTACCATCTTTCTCTCTCTGCAAAAAACACCTGTCTTCCTCAAGACTGTCTAAATTTACTGCCTTTGCCAAGATTCAAAACATTATCCAATACATTTTAGCTAGGCTACTGAACTGCTGAGTTTAAGACAAGAATAAATTACAGAGCAGCAAGAGCACTGACAGAACTAGTGAATGTAAGTTTCTTACATTATTACCTACAGAAAATACTTCAGACTCAAAAATATTTTTTGCAGCTTACACAGGTGTTTTCACACTGAAAAAAAACTACACCCCCAGGAGGAAAGTTGCCTGGCAAACCTCCTCACTGCTCTAGAAACTCCTGACTTTATTATGACTCTGGGCAATCTATCTACAAGCTGGATGAAGGATTTTCCAGAGCAGTAATCCTAAAACAAGATTCCCAGTGGCAGACAGAGCATCTTTGACAAAGAAAACAAATTAAGCATTGATCCAAACTTGGACAAAATTTAAATTAGTGTAAAATACTTAATTTTCCCACTACTAATTACTATCATCCTAAAATACAATTTAAATCCAAAACTTCTGCCTTCCTGAAATAGTAACAAAATTCTGCTTGTGCCAAATTCTGCCCTGCCCCAACTAACCCTATGAATAACTGTGACTGACAGGAAGGACAGATCACACAGGAAATATAAACTGCTATCACTTTTGACACCTGAAAGGTGTTCCAACAAAGTTTTTGAGAAGACAGTGGGGTGGGTAATAAAATACTAAAACCAGCACACACCAAAACATAATGATACTCCCACTGATCCCAAATTACCTTGATAGCTTAAAATAAAACATTGAATATTTAAATAGTATGGGAAGAAAAACACACAAAAGAAATCAGCATATATAAGCACACAAAACACCTGTAAACACTTTTATTACAAAGAAACAGATTTTATTGTAGGAAGCTACTCATTTTATTATCACCACTACATTAGCCCTTACATATGACTCAATCTGGGTTTGAGGTTTTACTGTTTGTTTTTATTTCTTAATTATAAAACATACCCTTTCAGGAATAAAGGAGAAAAAAAAAACACAAAAGAAAACAATCTCAGTTGATTGCAGCTGACACACAAAGAAAATGCTAGAGAAGAGCTGTGTTTTGCATTTTTATTGGCATTTCTCCCTTAGAATAGATTCTGCCATCAGCCACACTGCATGACAGTTTTGATAAGGGACTGTACAGGCAGGAGTTGAACAGGCCTTACTTTCATGAAGTCAGCTGTTGACACACTTAGCTGTCAGCACTGCCCCAGAAGTCAAACTAAGTATTCAGAGCTGATAAGCATCAACAAGCTAAACAGATCTGATGCACCTTCAAAAAACCCTCTAGTATTACATTTAAGCATACATGAGCTTTTTCATATATTAATGCTTCAAAAGAGATGTAGAAACAACTATTTATTTTAATCCTAAAGGATAAAGAATGAGTTGGGCTGATTTTAAGACTAGTTCAAGACTGGAAGAGCTTTTATCTAATCCAAGTTTTATGATCTCTTCCACAGATCCCTTGGCAAAAAGCAGCATACTGTTTCTTGCCTCTCAGGGCAGCGTAATGCTGCATATCTCCACAGATTGGCAAGTGGATATGGAATGGAATGGAACTGCCTTCCCTTAGGCAACCCATAAATGATGTGAAAAACCAGTACACAATTTTCCACTGTAGTGTAGAGGAGACCCCATGTTTGAAACTTTGTGATGTCCACAAAAATGCATTCATGATCAAAAATCTAAATTGCAACCCACTAAGCAGCTCTAACAGTTTATCATAAACCTGCTGGCTACTAAAATATGCTACAATAATTGGTGGGCTTACATAAAATAAAAAACTATGAAGCCATTGACAGCTGAAATACAGCAATAGGAACACAATTTGGGGAGAAATCTAGAAGTCTCTCACTACCAACTGTGTTAAATGGTTTGTTTCTGAGGTTCAGCTGGACAGGCAATCAATTTTTTCCCCTCCACAGAAAAATATTAATGGCAAAACTGGATTTCATACTCAACATCACCTCAATTTGTTTTACTAAAATTCTTATTTTGAGGGAATTTCAAAATTCTGTGGAATAGAGCAAAAATTTCTATCAGTATCTTTACACTTTGTGATCTGTGAAAAAAAATATTCATGAATATTCAGTATCTTGATGTAAAAACACTGTTATTTTTAAAGAGCAAGATAACAGAAGGCAGCACTCTGAGTCAGACTCACCTGACCCAGCCAACTGCACACTCAAAGTGCACGATCGGAAAAATGCTGGCAGGATATTCTGCAGCCATACTCAAGTCTGGCAATTTTATACACTGCACACACATGTAAAGTATTTTCAGCATTAATTCAAATGGAACAATTAATAGCACAAATGTAGTTTTATCACTAATAATGGTGTCAGTGGTGTCCACCTGTGCTTGCACTGTATGATTATTCAAAACAGCCAAACTGGTTAGCACTCGTCTTCGATAGCTGTAATCTCAGACATGCCACTATGAAAAATGGCAGTTCAAAACTAAAACATCTAGAACTGAATAAATATCTCCCAGATAAAGAATCCAAATTTTACCTAGGTCTTGTTTAGAGATAGTCTGGTCTGTAATGGTGTGTATTTCATAAATGGCAAAGCCTTGCAAGTCAATCTATAGGAATTTGCATACAGGATGTCAGAACTTGCAGTAGTGTTAGTTTCTTTGTTTCTTTGCAACTTAATACATGCAGAAGGAGGTGTCAGGAAGCCTAAAGGAGAGGTTGGGAGCTACCCTAGAAAGAGTGCCTTCACCTGGTGATTACTCAACATGGTTAGGCTTCCTTCACATAACCTTTTTCTGAAGAAATACTACTTTCCACGGAAATACGAGTACTACAGTTGAAAATATGGATGCTCCCAAGACTCTGAAGTGTCAGGAAATTCCAAAGTAGCTAGGCTACTGCCAACTTATCCAAAACAAAAGTGTTTTTTCTTTCTGAAAATTTGCATTAGAGCAGAGCGAGCATGTGCATCTGACAAATTTGTTCAGGACAGAGTACTCAACATCAGAAGTTGTTAATCTTTGGTATTTTACAGAGTCTGGCTAAAAGCTATGTTTAGCACACAACCATGAAGAGTGGTTGCTGCACTTTTTTTGTGCATTTCCCAATTATTTCCATACACACATAATGCAACAGAGTTGTAGAGTTTGGGGTATAGTTCCTTTGGTTTGGATGGTTGCTTTGTTTTTAAGTCAACTTCATACTTAACCATCCAGATCTCAAGTTCCAGGATGCTCAGGGCAAATGACTAACTTAAGGTAGAGATTGATTATAGACCAGTTCAATAATCTCTTCTAGGTAGCTATCATTTCTTGATGTCTTTTTATCTGCAACTGCATTTATTACATTCCTAGCAAGCACTGGTTGCATTGTCCAGTCTTCCTCACCAAACCTGTCCTCTGCCTTCTAGCTCTGGAAAAAGTAACACTGCTTTTACCTTAACAAAGCAAAGATTCCTACTTGCAAATACAAGAATGCACAGACTTATGGCTAGATTTATGTTCTAAAGCATGCACTACAATTAAAAGCTGCTATCAGAGGACTAACAAATATAGTTGGAAGTTATAACCATGGATTTCCAGTCATTTTTCTTCAGGAACCTCCCACCTCTTAGTTATCAATACATTGTAGTCTTCCCTCAATCTGGTCCAAGCAATAGCTCAGAATTAGAGCCTTTGGAAAGAATAATAACAACAACAACAATAATAATAATAAGCAAAATTTTTAAATCTTTCAAGTGATGCCACTCAGACTATTAAAATACAGCAGGAAAAGGTGAGGTAAATATTCAAAGTCATGCTTCAGACCTTACAGGCCCCACAACTGTTATACAATGCCAGAAATCTAATACCACAGTTGTATATTTAGAGACAAATCATTCTATGATGTTACAACTGCAAGTCATTCTTTCCACTTTGAAAGGGTAAAATGATACCCTTTCTGTAACTGGGGCTGTACAAAGACAACAAAGAGTGAAGCTTGAGAATTTGGAGAACTTTGCTACTGTGTTACGCAGCTAAGACATTTCCCTGATTTACAAATCTGGAGTGAAATTTTAACAACTCGGAGCAACAGAACTCTTTAAAGATCGGGAATTCCTTGTGGTGCACACGCTCACGCACAAAAACATCACTGCTACCATGAGACAGCTCAAGAGTGTCTGGGCAGAGAACTCATACAAGTTCACAAATGTTGTAGCTGTTTAACAAAGTTAAGTGGCACCCTTACTCGCAGATGGTACACTGAAAAACTAAGGAACAGTTCTCATGCACTGGTAGTTAAATTGATTGTGAGGCTTGTTCTCAGCATCCACAAAGTTTGTTAATGTGTCTCTCTTGAAACAGGAACTTCTCAATGCAGCTCGTACTCCAAGCCAAACAAGAATTATTTATATTTGTAAAAACTAGCAAATAAACCTGACCTCAGCTCAACTCACACAGTAACTAACCCATGTGACCATGTCAAGGGTACCAGACATTAAAAGGGAACTATGAAAGTAATAAGCCCTGTTCATTTTCAGTGACTCTCCTCTGAGCGACAGTTTCATAAGAGAAAGTTTTCCCTATTTAGAGCCACAAACTTTTAGAGTCAAGTTAAAAACTGAAAGCTCTCAAAATAAGCATATTTCTCCTCTTGCCCTTTATACAGGACAAAGACTGCTTAAGCAAGGCTGAACTTTCTCTTTTCAAGAGGCGAAATAAGTGTTTGTGTCAACCCCAAATCTACAGAAAGCCACAGAACTCTAGGATTTCCTGAATTTCCCCAAGTTACTTGTACTTTGAACAAAAATTCCCAGTGCTTCTCTGATGACTGCTTAAAAGTATTTATCAGGACTACATTTCCCTTGATCCAGCTTTCTATGTATCATGCTCTCAGGTTCAAAGTCATCAAGGTGGGAAACCACAGCATTGAATTTCTCCCCCTAGACCATCTGAATGATATTCAGGACCACCTACACAGGATGCTTACTCCTTTTCCAAGCACTGGCAACTGTCCCTCTCTGTTTTAAACTTGTATTATGTACTTGGATAAATCATCAACCCCCTCTTTGATTATGATTTTGAATATAAATGTTAAAAAAATAATCTGTTGACTAGACTGGAACACACACACACACACAGTGATCTCTTCTTACAAGTCAGAATTGCCACTGTCCCCAGAATTATGTTCCACTTACTGTGACCCCTTCCACAGAAAATACAAAAATTCACAGAGGGTTCTTGCAGGAGACAAGCAGCTAAGCTGCACTAGCCCATCTGAATTCACACTGGAGAGAGTCTGCCCTATTGTCTTTTCAGGATTGCTGCTCCCCAGGCTTTTCTTCTTTTTACACACAGGTCTGCATAAGAATATTTCCCCTCTTTCTCAAATTCACTAACTTCTGCTCCTCCTTTCAATTTGATATTGGTTGTGGGTTCTTTTGTTGCTTTCTTTCCTAAACTCACAGTTTCAGACTTTGTAGTAGTTATTCCCATGTCCTGCCTGGGATTCACAACCTGGTGGAATTCACCTCTCACTACTCTTCCTTTACGGGGGCAGCTGACACCATATCTCTCAGTTCAACATGCAGTATTTATATATTTTGAGTCTTGAGAAAATTAAAACCATCTCAAATATGACAACAAAAATCCTTGATATTGTAAGGCCTATTAGCCTTTTATATTGACACTCAGTATAAAACATGAGTAAAGTCATCGACGTGAAGACTACCACAGACACAAGGGATGTACATGTACATAATTTCCTCTCCTACTTTGTCTGTTAATGCCAATTCCCAGGTGAAGCCTGGCCTGCAAGCCTAAAATTTGCATCCCCCCACAATATAACAGCCGGCAAACCAATTCAGCTCCTTGCTTAATTAATCAACCGCTAAGCCAGCACTCCCTCAACTATTTAGTCCGGCTCATTTTTCAAGAGACCATAAGTTTATGTCTCACTCCCAATACAACTAGCATATTGTGATGCTGCAAAAGAAATAACAAACTTGCAGTTCCTTCCATACCAAGAAACTCTTCCAGCTTTCAAAAGAGAAACAAGGGCTCCCTGAAGCATTTGAAGTAATCCTCTGTGCTCATTACCTACCTACTTTTTCCACTGGACAGCAGTTCTAGCACCCTTGGCTTTCAGGCCATTAAGCCAAGAGCCAAATCAAGCTTGTTTTCCAAAGTGAAACTAAAGGTTGGAGAAAACAAAGATGAATTGACTCAAGAAGATGAAGTTACTACAAAGGAACTAGGATTAGAACTATACAGAACAACTCTAATTTTCATTTCTCAACACAAAATCCAGGGATTTTGACCTGATACTTCAGTCAATGCCACTAACATTTGTGTCTCAAAATGCAACAAGATATCCAAAAGCTATAATACAAACCCACATTACCTGAACTGCTACCAACAATCATTAAAGTTCTGCTATTTAAATCCCTCCAGAAGCTTGAGATGAGATTATGACAAGAACCTTAAAACTACATGTACTACCTAATCGTCTTCCTCATTTATTTGTGAATTCAATCCTTGTATCTGATTGTATTAAGTCTCCAGCTCTCCTGAGAAAATACAACAAATGAAAGAGCTTTGTTCTATTTATGTCATCAAGATCCATAACACTTTTTTTTGTATATTATATGAAGACCAGAGTAACTCCTGCATTGTAGATCACCATTAGAATGTGATATTGCCCAGACTGCTTAAAAAGCATTTACTTTGGCTGTGGGACAAGGTGATATTTTGTCAATTTTTTAAAACAGCATTTTAAAAGACATTGGATTTCCAACATGTTTTAAGCAGTTTTACGAGGCTTATCTTTAGTGATGTACAGGGTGCTTCAAAGGCACATCACGGTAATCAACACTTCATGCCAGACTGAGTGAACCCCAAAACTGCATGGTTCATGGGTGACGCAATCCAGCACTCTAAGGACATGATGGGGGCAGGCAGGGCAGCATGGAATAGGATTCAGGAAAGACATGGGCTTTAAAAGGTCTGTCAAGAAAAAAGTTCTCAAAACACTTGCCAAAATCCCATAGTATTAGTCACTTCGCAGCTGAGAAAAATACTAAACAGCCAGACCAACTAGGGTGAACATTTTTCCTGTGAGGTGAAGATGTTGTCTTCTCTCTCTGTGTACCCCTTCTTACACACTGGATAATATTCTTATTATTTAAAAATTATTGTTTTTAAAAAAACACACATATATACACATACATATATATGAGGTGGTATCAACCTCAAAAGCAGAACTAAATATTCACAGGATTACATCCTAGAAGTCTAAGTGAAAAGATATACAGACCATTCCTAGATTTATTTTTTTCATACCATGATTCTCTAGTTCTATGGGTTCTCCTGAAAAAGTGTCTTACAGATGGCACACATCTCTAATGTGCTCCTCTCCCCAAAACACTAAGCATCTGGCATGCCTACTGTTTAATTACACAACATGCTCATGCAGGAGAAAACATTTCCAAGCTTGGAATCTTATGCTCAAACTCTGATTAAATGCAGTAGCAGTAGTTGTTCACAGTCAAGAAAAAGTTTACAAACAGAAGCAAAAACACTATTAACACACAGCAAGCAGATCTTCAGTAAGTCTCAATATGCGCAAAAATAGCCATTTTGGAATGTGAAGATGTTGAGAGGATGCAAATTTTACAGGAAGCTGTATGACAATTTTGTTAAATTGTTGATGAATACTGACACTACAACTGAAACATTAGTTTACTTTGGAAAACAACACAGTCTAGCTACATCCCTGGAACTTTAGGTGTATGCTGAGTTAAACTACTACTCTATCCTTCCATCTCCAGAAATACATATTGAGTAGTTAACCTATAACTTTTCTACTCTAACAAAATGCTCCCGGGAAGACTGACACCCCAAATTCTTTGATCACTGAATAGTGCACTCCCTCTGCTGGCACAGCACAGACCTCACACCTCAGCAGAGGTTTGTGCATGACACTTCTTCAGATGTACACCTGATGCAGCTCTGTTAACTTAAATCACTCCCTTTAGATAAACTCTCCTTAAGAGAAAACTCCTTAGTAACTGACTTATCTGATTAAATCTTGCAAGGGGACAAGAAGACACCATGGGTTGGCCTTCTCAGTCAACTAGAAAATCTGTACTTGTCAGGCTCACAGTCCTTTTCCAGGTGAAAGGCTTCTGAGGACTCACTGTTATAGCATTTCTAACTTTCCAACAAGTAGTTTTGAGATGTCAAATAAAACACACACAGAAGCAAGAGCTTGCAGCAGTAAGCTGACATTACCAACTCCCATTCAGTCATGCGATGACGGCATTTTCACTGTTTGCCTGTTTTAATAAAGTGTGAGAATCTTATTAAAGCATTGTTTTAAGAGGTGTTGAGTCTCCTAACATGGAAACCAGAGTTTAGACTCCCCAAAAGAACTGTACTAGATGAATTTAGTACTTGACCTAATCAGAAGAGCTGCAAAAAAGTCAAATCTTTGATCCATCTTTGAAACTTCTAACACTTTAGCTTTGAGGCAAAAGGTTAACCCTCAGCTATGCATAGGAAGGTTTAGCAGTGAATAGTCACAAGGAGTTTTACCAGCACACACACTGGTAATACACTAACAGAGTCCCTGTGACGTGTAAGCAGCTATTCCCTCTTTTTAAGGTTTCATATACTAGGCTGAAAACATCATTTTTGAATGTGCCTCATGTCAGTCAACAAGAGAACAGCCATATGTTCTAGCCTGAAGTCATGCTGATTTCTTCTTACAAAAACCTTCAGTTTAAATATCAAAAAGTGAAGATAACTTCTAAAGTAAAGTTATTGCATGCTTCTGTGAGTTTAATTGTCCCTCTTGCTTATGTATTTTGTAGACAAATATTTAAGTGTCTTCTCACTACAGTGTACAAAATCCTTAGGCATGGAGAGATAAGGGCTGCCCACCCCAAGAAACACAGATGCAAGAGGAGAAGAATGAAGTACTTACAAGGACTAAAACAATTGTGAAAAAGCATTAAGTGCTGTTTTGTAGTTTTATGTACTTACCTCGCTCCTTTCAAATAGCTAATAGGCATCTTTGCAACAAATTACATTTCTCACAGCAATCAGAATAGTCCGATATGACAATTGGAACCTCAGGGTTTCCCCAAGACGAAAAGTGAACCTGTACGTCTAACAGGTCAAAGTAATTCCCTCAGACAATTGAGTCTTGTTTCCTGGTTTGAAATTATCAAGAAGTGTTGGTAACTTACCTCACAAACAGACATGATGTTAATGTTAACCATTTTGTCGATCGTCTGCAAGAACACAAAGTTTTGGAGTTTACTCATTTTAAGTTATTTGAACAGTATTTACACATCCTCTGGGTTTAAGTGCTGGGATAAATTATCTGCCTTTTCTCCTTGCCTACCTGGCTCAGTATCAGGAACAGTGACAGGCTTTCAAAGCAAAGTTTATGAATTGCTCTTGGTCTAGTTTCATCTTTGATTACGGACTTTCATTAATACAGAACCATATAAATGTATCACACTGGCACTATTTCCTAACATTATTTGCAATACTTATGAACTTTTTAAAAACTGGGATTTTTTTTTCTGAACATTTTGAAGCTTATTTGAAGGTGAACCAAACACTAGATGTATTTAGCAACTTAAGCAGAAAACACAAAACCACAGTGGGCCCAGCGAGCTACAGGGGTTTTAGAAAGAAAATCATGCACCAATGAAATTGTTCATAATCAGAGTTTTCAATGTATCCAGTACAACCAAGATTGTCCCTACATTATGAACTATCTAAAATGGTCATATTTAAGTTTTGTAAGTGTATGCAGTTTTCATCCATGAAATTGCTTGCTCACCTTCAGTCACATAAGAAGCCCCTCAACACAATCAAAAGCAGCTCATGAACAACAGCCAGATGAGACCAGAGACAGGAGCAGAAGAAGCAGGATAAGAGTACCGAAAGAGCACCACCAAAAAGCAAGACTGCCATAATCAGCACCGTGTTATGCTGCTTATGGAAATCCTCAAGCTTTTGGACACTTAATTCTAGTCAGAAAACCTCATTATGTGAGTTCCTTAACCAAACCTGAATACTTCTGTAATATCTGCTAACCACAGTAGAACACTAGAAGGTACCACAAACGCACTTACCTTCTCCAGCTCTGGAATATCAAGAAAATATTCAGGATAAGCATAGGACATTCCCACATTGTTGACTGAAAGAAAAGGATGAATCAGATTACTTGGATACCCTCTGATTAATGACAATTTTCAAGTAATGAAATGCTTAAAATGTTGCATTTAAGACATTGTAAGCGCTTCGGTCAAGTTTCCTGCCCTGCAAGCATCCCTGCGCACACGCAGTGGAATGCGGGAGCACACGGACAAGCCATTTTCATGTGTAAGCGCTAATTCTCCCATTGTTTACAAGCTGCCCTATTCTAGCACCTCGCCCCCACGCCCCGCAGCGCGGGGGGGTCACGACGCTGCCTCTGCCACCAGCAGGGGGGGGTCTGCGGGGAGTCGAGGCAGAGAGCAGCTGCCCGGAGGGACAGCAGGTGAAGCCGTTCCACCCCGTTTGTCGCGATAAATGAACAAACACCCCGAGCGCAGTGAGCGCCAAGCCGCACTCCCCGCGGAGGGAGCGGCGGGCGCGGCGCGGCGCGGCCGGCAGGTGGCAGCAGAGCCCAGCGCGGCCGGGCGGGCGCGCCCCGCACCCCGCCCCGAGCGCCGCCGCGCCCCGCGGGGCAGCCGGAGCCACCGCCGCCCGGCCTCCCTGCACGGAGATTCCCTGCGGGAAACCCTTCCCCCGGCACTCCCACACCTGCATCCAATTACTTAAACCGCCTAGATTTCCTTCCCTCCCCCCCCCCAATACTTTACACTGGCGCGGGTTTTATTCTAGGACGTGAGATCAATACCCATTCTCTAAATCCCAGCCCCAACAGGAGAAAACTTCTAATTCTCTTGGAAAACTGCTGCTCTGCAGCCTCGAACTCCATAGAGCACATCGATATGGAGACAAAAAGCAGCAACCCAAAGGGATCTCCGCTTCCTAAGTATCTGTTGTTCATCTTATGCAAGTGAATCGCGTGACATGTGGTTGCTGTGGCAACATTTTACATTTATATAGCGTCTTACAACCCAGAGAATCCCAAAGTGCTATGTATGCTCAGCAGCACCGTGCACCTCCAGGCAGGAGTCTGTGCGGGGACAAGGAAGCGTCATCAAAAGGCACTGATGCCTTTTTCAAAAAATAAAATAAAATAAAATAGCCCCTCCATCTGTGCCAAAAGCTATCGTTTTAAAACCCAGCCTGAAAGATAATTTAAGTACCAACAGGGATGCAGAATGTACAAGAAACAGGAGAAAGAGATTCTGGCAAAGTGCGCCAACTTCATTCAGAATTCCCTCAAGCTCTTTTAGTCCAGATATCTTAGTGGATGTATGGAAGTTCATTAGTCATGCTGTGTGTTTCAAATTTTTAACTTTCAAATAACCTTCATAAATTGAGGTGAGGAATTGAGGGGAACAGGGGATTGGCAAATGCCCAGCCGACATTCGCTATATTTAGAATGAGTGAAAAGTTTTTAAAAGGAAGAAGATCCAGTCTTGCTACTGCCAGAGCAAACCAAATTTTTTTCTTCTTTTAATCCAAAAATAAGCTATTTTTGGTTCCATCTCTCTGGAAAGGATTTTGTCTCTGATTTGTAGCAGGGTTATGGGACTAACCTTGGTAATTCTCTCCAAATTTAGAATGCTTATATGATTCATGCTACAGAGACAGTCACGCGGAATTCACACCCCTTACTGCAGACTGGGTCCTAGATATGCACCTTTCCACTTTCTGTAATCATCTCTGCTGCAAGGTTGTAACCATTAAAAAATCAAGTTTTGGGTTGTACCACCATGTTTTAACTAGAAAAAAATAGACAGCAACAGGGTAAGCTACTGTCCAGCACAAACACCTTTCCAGAATCAGAGCTATTTAAGAATGGCAAAAGGAAGTTTTCCCACCTCTGCTTGTTTAACATATTGCTGTAGCTAGCACATGTTCGAAGTCACTGACAGACGCTGTTTTGAACACACAGCAAAACATTATGCAAACTCTTTTAGCCTTCCTACGTGGGTGAGAAGAAGCTTCCAAATAAGAAGTTTACAAGGATTTCAATCTGTAAGTACTTTAGTTAGACTCTGTGCAACTCCATAATTAGAAGCTCATTCTTGAGCAGTACGTGTGGAGACTCCTATGTCTCCAAGTGTAAGGTTAAAAAATAATCAGCATTGATCACTGGCAACTGTGCTGTGCTACCTATGCTTCTCATACCAACCATTCCAGATAAGACCCGAAAGAAGAAAATATGCTGGAACCTGAAAACTCAATCCTTATGGCTGTTCTCATTTAAATCCATGTTTTCCCCTCACACAAATATGAAAAACACAGCTCAACAAAAGTTACATGCTGGATTGCAACAAATATTACAGAATTTAAAATATAAGGCCCTAAAGCATGAGAATTATTACCATAAAAAAATTTAAATACTATCCTTCTGGAGTAGCCATCATCTGTGTGGAAAAAATACATTGACAAATGGATTCTATTAATACAGCTATAACTGGGGGAAAGAATACCTATGCATCATGTAATCTGTTGGTCTTCAACACAAGATCTACTACAACTGCTAGTAATTAGTTAGAAAAGAGGTTTTTGTAAACCTGCACTGACGATGGCTGGAAGAAAAAAAAAAAAAGCTGAGGAACTCAGCTGGAGAATACATAACTCCAGAACATTTAGTTGTTATTTTTACCATGTTTTTAGCCAAGGTGCTCATACAGATAAAAGCAAGAAGCAGACTCTGTTTAAGGAATGTGCTTTGTTTTCCTGTAATGAGCTTACACAAAATTTGACATACACACACTGCTTTAGTGCCCCGTCTGTGCAAGGCTATAAAATGTCAGATTTTCATGATTTTGTAAATCACCATAACCTAATTACAGCCTAAGAAATAATAAATCCCTTCCAGTGTGGATATGTACCTTGCACAATAAAAGGTTTGATGGTGTTTTGAGACATTTAAATGATCTACCATTCTGCAGCAATTGCTATGTGACAGGCAGCTTGCAAGCCTTACACTCCCTGACTGGATTTTGACAGGACAGATTAGGATGCACATTAATTTCACTCTTCAAAGTTTCTTTGGAACTTATATCCTTCAGAAACAAGACATTCACAGTTGTGTCACAGCTACTCTTTATACAAAACACATCCTTGGCAGTTGAAGTTACTCAAATGGCTTTGAATGTTTTTAGCAATTAATTCCTAGATGCCATGAGTTGTATGTACTCAATTCTGTTAAAAGCAGTAGGGAGCATTCTGGGGTTTCTCCTTTAATGTTATTTTTAACTGCATTTTTATATACACTATTTTCTTGAGCATTATTTTCAAACATTGTGCAACAAGATCAATCTATTAGCAACAAACTTCATACAGTATCTTATCATGTATATAACAAATTTGCTTCGCAATACGCCTAAAATACCCCACAGTTGCAGCTCTAATTGCTGCACTTCAGGTTAGTAAAATGGGTTTTGTAGTGAGGAGTGCTTGATCAGATGACCAGTACTAGTAGAAGTCTGAGCCACATGATTTTTTTTCATGTGTTTCACCATCCCAAGTTCTCATCTCTATAGTGACTAACCATAGTCAATACACAGACATATGTTTCCAAGGGGTGGGAACCAAAAAAAAAAAGCCAGAAAAAAACCACAGAACACCAACAAGCAATTGCCTTTATCCCACTGTTCAAAAAAGATTCGGGTAAACTGCTATCGTGCTGAAACCTTTCTTAGCTTGGGATAAAACACCTATACGACATCACCTCAGTTCTACATTTGACAAAGTAACTGGAGGGATCACCTCATCTTTTCAAGGACTCCCACACCACCTACACTTCTGTGATGTAGCAAACCACACTCAGGCATATTGTGCTCCTATCAGCAAAAGAAACACAGATTACCAACATGGACAGAAAAGGCTTAAGCCTTTTGAAGCAGGAAACAGTTACTTTATGTTCTATTATAATGACTGAATTTTAACAGCTCTGTAATTAAAAGTTCACAGTTCTCCCACAGGGCTCTACTTCTAAACTGAGTATCTCCTAAGCTAAGTATGTGAAGCTTGCTTAGGATCTAAGACGGCATTAGGTCATAGAATCATAGAATGGTTTGGGTTGAAAGGGACATTAAAAGTCATTTAGTTCAATCCTAGTGACCTCTTCAGCCAGGTTGGGTTGGTCAGAGCCCCATCCAACCTTGCCTTGAGCGTTACCAGAGTTGGGGCATACTCCACCTCTCTGGTCAACCTGCTCCAAAGTTTCAGTACCTTTTCTTCTTCATACCTAATCTAAATCTACACTCTTTTAGCTCAAAGCCATTGCTCCTTGCAACAGTCCTATTACACAGGCCCCATCTTTCTTACACTTTAAAGTGTCCCTATCTTTATTACATGCCTCCTTTAAGTACTGAGAAGCCACAACAAGGTCTCCCCAGAGAGAGGCCTTCTCCAGGCTCAACAATCCCAAGTTTTCACATCACAGTGCGTGCATCACAAGCTGCAGTCAAAGGCCTCTAACAATCACAGAATAACACACTGAACACATTCAATAAACATCACAAATTCCTAGAAAGTAGGCACACATGCAAGGACCGTCTCATGTAGTGTATCAACAGCAAGCTAGAAAACACCCCAAGCAGGCAGCAACATAGCCTTAGTCAGACAAAGAATAGCTTTTGTGAATTATTTTCAATAAACTTCAATACAGGAAGAAGTTAGTAGGCATGTCAAGACCAAAATACCACAATGAAAGATTTAGAAAGATCAGATACAAACCTAAAACACCAATCTCCAGGCCTTCCAATCCTGCTTTGATTCCACTGTAAATATCTTTTCTCTCTCCAAAGTCTGCCACAATGACTTTTGTTTCCACTTTGTATTTCTCCCCTAGAAAAAAAAAAAAAACAAAACAGTTTTGGAAAGTTTAAAATAGTTTACCATTTAGATATTAAGACTGTATCAGCTATTAGGTTTTACAAAACATTTTAAGCAGCTAGTGTTACATGTGAACATTTTCACCTCTGCAATGGGAATCCTTGAATTTTAACATTACCTGCACAGAAGTAGCACATTAAACTACTTTTGTTGAAAACATAAACTCTCAAATGATTCAGCACATTTTGTTTGTAAGGGACAAGAAAGGTGGCAAGATAGCAAATTGTATACCTTTGAATAAAACAGAAAAAAATGGAGAAATCTGAAAGCACATGCACACACCAGTGTTCATGTACAGATTGACAAGAACAGTTTTTTTCAACATAAGCTAAAGGCAAATGAGTTGCTTCAGACAAAGTAAAAAAATTCTTTATTGCCCTCCATTTCCATTCTTACTTCTGGTCCCATAAATCTTTTGAATCTTTAGTTTTTTGAACATGTACCAAAAAGGGAACGTGTGGGTGAACAAGAAGAGCGGAACTTCAAATTTGATCATTCCAAAGCCCTTCTGATGTGCTGTCATCTTCAACCTTACTAGAACAGGAAAAATAAATGTAGGCAACTACATTTTGAAAGAGAAGAAGGCAAGTAGTAAAAATACTTCATACAAAAAGCAACTCTGCTTTCATCAAGCTAAATTATATTGAATCAAAAGCAGTACAATGTCCCCTCAGACTTCAAAAGAGCAGAATAGTAGCTTAACATAGCAGCATCTCTGTTCCACTGCACTCGACTCCCACCCTAGCATTTCTTAAGGGACCTGTATACAGCTCAAGAAGGATTTTGCAGCACTTTGCCCCCAGAGCCATTCATAAAAACCAGTGCCATGTTAAAGGGAAAAGAATCATTCACAAAAAAGATTAGAAGCAGCCAGATTCCCATGATGCTCCTTCCCATTCAAGGGAAAGCTGAGACTCCCATGATCCTGCCATCCATTCATGCAGAATCATGAATCTACTGAACTCACGGGTTTGCTGGCTGCCTCCCCTCCCCCCCCAATCTCCCTAATGGCAGATGAAATTATTTCTGCTCTTTTTCCCATCCTCAACCTCTTCATCTCCCCTGAACAGCTGCATTGTTTAAAAATCCCCTGAGAGATGTTGCTATGTCAAATGACGACGTAAATAGCATTAAGCCCCTACTGCAGCAGCAGTCTTGTGATCGCGTCAGAAGAAAATCAAGTTCAACACTGGAGGGGGGGCACAGAAATGGTCTATTTTTGAACACAGCTGTTCTAATGTTTAGCACACACATTTGGTTTTTTACAAGACACAGAATTAAGGGCAACGTTAGAGGCTCATCTCAGACGGGCAAATGGACTGGATGGGCAAAGCCCAAGTCACACGCTTCACACACGTGTTCATTTTTAACTATTTTGTGAGATCTGCAGGTGTCTTCACTGTCACTCAGATGGTTTGTGAAATGCAAGTTATTTAAAGGACCCAAACACCATTCTCACAAACTTGTTCAATTGGTACTGTCCTTTTTATACTAAACACTCTTTATTAGGATTGTTACCAGTTGCTCTTCAAAGCTTTCTGAAATCACTACCGAGATACTAAGGGGACACAGACAAATCTGAATACTATAAATAGAAATAATACGATACATTATATACATATTACTGTGCATAATAGCATCAATAGAAAACAAAAATAAAAAGTGTTCATACTACTTTTCATATAAGACCCTTCTTTGAGCCTTTAGAAAACTAGCAAAGAGCCATTACACTTACAGTAGTTAAGCAATACACCTATAAAAACCTGCAACACTCTTTGTGGGCAGAAGGTGCACAGCACAACGTATAAAAACATGTGAAAAGTAGAAGGCTGCCCACTGCGTACAGCCAGAGGACAAGGTCTTTGAGCAGTTGCTCACACGGACAAGAAGGGCTGTCTTGCCCCAGCCAATACCACCAGCTGACCAAACCCTCACTCCCTACTTCACAACAGCTTTCAGGTATCCTGTAACTTTTGCATTCCCTGTGCTCTGTCCCAGAATCTGCAATAGGTGGGATGATCCCCAACCTTCCAGAATAGACTATGAGATACACCTGAAAAAACAAATGACAGCGCAAACAGCATTAAGTAGACCTGTGTAAACTTGGTCTAGTAGTCAGAGCACAAGGTGCAGAGGAAAGCAGGTATGCTCTGCATGAAAAAATGGAAAAGGGAATTTCCTTGATCTTAAGGATTAAGATGTTCTCAAACAGATGGGCTAGAAGAGAGTAAGAGCACATTGCTATTTTACCTGCCAAAAAGACACTGAGATGTAGAGTAATAGAGAAAGAAGCAAATAGGCTAATGTCCTTATCCAGGGGATCTAGGAGTGTCTGGGCTACTGTTGTCCAGGAGAAAATCTGAAACTCCTTAATGGAGCTTTCAGCTTGAGGACCAGGAGGTACTTGAGAGCCATGGGGAGTGAAAGGAGGGCATAAGCCAGTGTTTGCAGTCACACCTAGAGGATCTGAAAGAGCTATTACCCGCCAGCATGTCCAACATTCCTGATGATATTTTGAAAAATGGATCTGATGTTTTGTCTTTGGAACTGGTATTTCAAATGCACCTTAGCAGGAGACTAAATATTACAACACCATGTTGTCAATAGTTGTCCAGCAGTCATCACCTGTCCATAGGATGGGAAAGGAAATTCAGCAGATCTCCTTCACAATTCTCAATTCTGACACACAAGTGTCCTAATCATCTCATTTACTAAAAAACTCAGGTGAGATCAGTGTTGACCCTAGAAATAAGTTTTAACCTAAACATTCACATGCCCAGTTCATTTACAGGGTCTGTATCACCTTAGTTAAGAAGTCTGATAACTTAGCAAGATACCACCTGTGCTCAACAGTATCCTGGTAAACCAATAAAAGCAGGCATGATCTTCTGCATCCACAGCATCATTTGAGAAGTAGGTTGTTGACCATGAACAAATTTTCACAGCTGGGGAAAGGCTGAATGAACCAGCAGTCCCAACAGTGATAAGGCAGGCTGGTATAAACACTGTGCAAGACAAAAAGATGAAGTGAACTTTTGCAGAGGATATTGGGATGTATTCTTCCCAAGATCCAGAGGGCAACCCACGAACACAGACTCCAGAGGCAGAGGCACAGCCCAGTCCAATGCAGTGGTCATGCAAACAAAAGCAGCAGATGAGATACATGCTGAAAGGGGAGTATAAGATACCTGAAAAAAAGGTCCCTACTTTTCCTAAGAAAGGATTTGCAGTGGTAAAAGAACTACTGACTTCCCGAGGCATGTTCCTATTGTGCATTTCTGCACAATACAGGATGAGAAAAATCTGGAAACAAATACACTATTTAACTACATTCTTCACACCATCAGAAGTACAAACACTTTCACATAGCGTGTCCTCCAAGGGCTTATGTCTTCAGTATCCTCAGAAGAGGACTCCAGATAGTGTCTGAAACCTTGGCTAAGGTGTTAGTTATTCAAAATAAGCATAAAAAAACCAACCATCCTGAGGAACAGCCAACAGGACAACACTCGCCTGATTTCTCATCTAAGATCATCAGTTAAAACACCAGTAGGTGCAGCAAAAGCTTAATTAATTCCGAAGACCAGATATGTCTGCCTTACAGGAAATTTATCCAGTCTTGCTATGCAAGGAAAATGCTAATCTTAACTATCAGGCAAAGTAGGGCACACCTTGCCTACTAAAAAGATTCACTTGCAAAACAGCACCACATTACCTAGAACACGAGGAATAAAAGGATCACACTGTAATTTTAAAAAAATAAAGCAGAAATCTACAAACTACAGTGAGCTATACCTTAAAAAATAATAAAGAACTGCAAAATGTTTAGGGGGCAAGCATTTTCAATTTTTTTTAATTTGTTTTTAATTTTTTTTTAGCTTGCATATAATTCAAATCAGCAGCCCCTCTAAACTGAAATCTTGGTTGACAGGCTAAGAAAATGCTAAGGAAGTTTTCAGTCACAGATAAACTGGGCTTGAAAGAAGGTTCCCCAAGAGGAGGAGGCCTGTTTACTTCAATGCAACAGCAAAGACACCAGTTTGGTGGCCAGGAGAAGCAGCTCAGCTCACCTGAGAGAAGCAATGTCAATGTGTCTGTCATACAAAGTCTTGCTGGGACACAGGGATACTACAAGATCTTTATCCCTAATAAAATAACAGTAATTCTCGAACCACATGTTTCAAAGCAGTTTGCTGTAGCAGCCTGAATTTGCACCAAGAACATTGAGGCAAATCCAGTCAACTTTGCAACAGAGAGGTTCAGGACACAAGGCTCACAATGTAAGAAGGCAATGGGGATGGTTCTTTCAAGATCAGGGAAAGGACATTAAAAACTCTTGCTAGAACCAAAACATCTTGCCACTTTACATTCAAAGCCACATATAAATATTACCATAACAGTGATACAGTATGATGCAACTGCTTGCAGAAACGTTCAGAAAGGTCAGAGATTCTAAGTAGTAATAAAATAGCTCTCCATTTTTCATCATACAGGAGAGGATAAATTTGTTTAGGTAAGGAGAATCAACTATATCCATAAATAAAGATGCCATCTTTCCAGTATCACTGCTGTGGTAAAACTCTAATCCAGCACTCAGTCTTCAGAAACAGAGTTCATAACCTTTCCATATAGGGTAAGAAGCTGAGAGATGAGAGCAAACCATGAAAACCTGCTTTTTAATACTCTGTCTATGCAGGACAGAGATGAAGAATTTAAGACTATAGAGTGGCTGCTGAGAGCTCTATACAGTGGTTGGTTTTCAGGAAGAACCATTCATTTGGGGACTTTCAGAGTTCACAGAAGTAACTTAGTGTCATGGATGGATGGAATCTGTTTTCCAGAAGTACCAAGTACTTCCACACTAGTGATAGCAGACTATTATTACACAGTGATATATTCACCATGCAGAAACATGTTAAGATCAGCTGAGTACAACTACAGCTAGGTTTATTCCTGAACATTTTGAAAGGTGTTAAATTCTGAAGCCAAATGCTGATAACCTAAGAAATTGCTAAAAGGGAGCTCTGTTGCACCTGTTGCAAAGGAAGGCTATGCTGTCCCTGTGTAGCTTAAGATGCCTGCCTACAATTTAACTGTGCTTGCTTTGTTTCCATTAGCTTTTTAAAGCATGTGCATATCAACACTTGATCGAGCACCTAGGAATAGGTTCCAATTCCTTTTATCCAAGTACCACACACAGGATTTCCAGGAAATTCCTTACATACTGCAATAGTCGCTCATGTAATCTCATAGAAACAGCTTCCTTAGAAAGAGTGGATATTTTAAAAAATTCCATCACATAGAACTGTAGAGCAGGTAAAAAATGACAGACTTTAATTAAAATCTTTCGTTAACTTTAATTTTCCATATACACAGTCATATAAAAATCAGTTCCTCATTTCTCAGCTTTCACAGATGGCCTCAGCTCTCCAAGTCCAAGTCCCAAAACCACTGAGCCATCAGGGTGTGCAAGTTTTACACAGTACTAGAAAACAGAGGGAAAACACACTTTATTAATAGTTGCCTCCATTTGCTCTCCTCTGACTTCCACTACATCAAAATACATTACAATTTCTAAGACACGCCAACCAAGTCAGAAACACATTCTGAGCAACACAGGATCAATCAATACGGCCATTCACCCAAATATTACGCTCAGCATCATAATCTTTTCTAAATCAAGCTTGTTCTAATTACCAAGCTAACTAAAAACACAGAATCAAGCAGCCTGTGACTAGCAGCTGCAGAGGCTGGCAGCCAGGGGGGCTGCACGCTGCAGTCACAGCAGTGTTTGGCTGCAGGCAGCTCCCCACGCACACCCACGCACCCCAGGCACGGGAGGCTCCCAGGCACCGCACGTGCGGCCGCCCTCGTGCTGCCAGGAGTCGTGATTCCCAGAACAGCTCTGCTCTCCGCAACCCCAAAATAGCCACTCTGGCTGAAGCTGCACAAGGAGTGGGTTAGGACACAGTCCCCAAGCTGTTCCAGGAGGAAACACAATGTGAAGTGTGGGAAGGTTGCTATTGTGTTAGCAGGCAGCATCTCAAACTCCTCTTCCCTCTCTCCTGTTTCCCCAGCACTATTTTCAACAACCCCTCCCAAGATATTTTTGTATATTCATTGATGCATTTGTTTTCAGTTAGCATAAAGAGAACTATTTTTAATTTACTTAATCATTTAAGGAAGGGCATATGGACTATTTCCCATACTTCCTGTAACATTTCCATTTCCTTAATGTCATTATTACCATCTGTGACAATTTGTATGCTTGATATGTGTATACATTAATTTTGCATTGCTTTTTGCAAAATGAGGTCCAAATTCTTCAGCCATATACTTATTAGAACAGCAATTATTAACAAACAAACAAACAAAAAAACACCACATTGTTTTCAGATTAAGGCTCAACAGAATGAATTTCAGAAAGAAGAAGAATTTAGGATCACTTATAGAAACTGAAAGGCGTCATGCCATGGATTAACAAAAAAAAAATTGCACCCTTACTCTCAAGTAAATTTCAAGACATCTAAGTTAATCACTCTACTTGAATTAAAGCAAATTTAACACTGGAAACAAGTTTCTAGGCTAATTCGGCATTATCTTTTATACCTCCAATTCAGCATCCACAGTAAAATGTTTGCTGTATGGCAAAGTCAGGCACGTAAAAGTGCAAGTTTTCAAGGTTCTCCAAAGTATTACTTGTATAGAGAAAAATACCTTGTTAATTAGTCCACATCTACTGCTCAAATAAATAGAGTACTCAGCTCAGCACTGTAAGTGTGGCACATGCCAAAGGAGTTACAGCAAGCATACTTTTATCCAGTAGCTACACAATTTTGAAAATGGTTTATTTCTCATATTCAAGGATTTTTTTAAAAATAATTTGCTATGCAGAACAAATCAACTGAGTTTCCTTTCTCTATGAAGAACCACTAACTAGCATTTTTTTTCCTCACTACAACATACTCCTGAAAAAACACAGAAGTGATTATTACCATTTCCTCAGCAGAGAAGTCTATCAGGGATTTTTACAGCTTTGACAGATAAAATAGACTTGATGTAATGGAACTTAACCTCCTAAAAAAGTACATAAGACTAAAATACACATTCATGAAAGGAACTTGCAGAAGGAAGACAGCACTATTTCTACCACACAGTCCTTTCCCGTGCCAGAGAGAGACTATTCCCTGCAGAGATACTTAAAAGGCCTAATTTTAAGTCTCTTGGCAATAGAGCTTCCACCAATTGGCTTAAAGCAGATTTTCAAAACAGACTTTCACCCAATCCAATGTGAAAACAATCCAATACTTATCCTTTCATGTGATGTTCATCTTATTTTACACTGAAAGTGATAAGCAACAGACTGCAGCTTATGTGTTAACAAAAGGTGTTTAATGGCCCAGGGACCAGCACAAGGGCTTTTGTTTTGGCATCCCTAAAGGCTTATGTTACAAATAGGCTGTTAGCAGAGACAGGCATTGCGTTTCTAAGTATTACAGAAAATGCAATGTATCCCCCCACACAACTACCACCAGGCAGAGGCAGTAGTGACCCCAAACGTTTTCAGGGAAGACAATTCCTGGTTGTTAAGTCTGGGTTTCAAAAGTACCAAGGAAGTCACCTATCCATTGATCCAATTACCTAACATGTAAAACGTTAAGACTCAAGAAACTATTAGGTCCCAGAGTTAGACCTGATCCTACAGGCACAATATACAGAGTATGTGAGGAGAGGAAGAGGATACTTCTGCTGTGTTTACATTCAGACAAGGAAACCCCAAGTACCTAATTCACATTTAAATTACCTTCATACATTTCTTTCCCTGTACTTTCTGGGTTTACAAACTATTAATAAATACTGCATAGAAACACACTGGTTCACAGCAAGCACTTTCTTTCTGGAAAAGGCTCACTCGGTCCTGCCAGGTGTGAAAAAGCACCATCTCCTAGAGCTTGCCAGCTCACCTACTGCTTTGTGAAACCTGTTAACAGTGACCAATAAACTTCCTGCTTTTCATCCTTAAAAGCACCTGTCACGTGTGGTCTGGTACACCATATGCTGACACAGATGATATGGAAAGGAAGTCCTTCTGCAAGGATATCACTAGTCATCTGCAGAATATTGAACTTGTGCCTTGTCCTACCAGACTGCTACCTCAAAACTCTCCTAAGAGGTGAAGTAGTGCTAGGACTGCATCCTGTAGCTTGCAAGACATCTGTCAAGTGTTTCTCTCCAAGTATTCTGCTCAATTTCTTTAAATTAATCCAGACAAAATTTCACTGAGAAAATTCAAGAGATGATGATTCAAAAAAGGGACTAAAGGTGAGAAAAATCCAGCCAAAACCACAGAAGCAGAATTCTTCTTAATGAAGAAAAAGAATTTAAAATTAAAAATAAGCTCCCTTTCCAACTTTACATCAGGGTTCATCTGTTTAATTTATTAACAAATTAATAAAAATTAATTCAGTTTGAATCCTCCCTCCACTCTCTACAGTGCCTGCCAACTGCTCCTTTAGTAAGTGGCTCACACAAGGCAAAATCAAGAACATCCTTCACTACATCCAAAGGAAACTTTCTTCAGAGATGAAATCCAAGAGCTCATTTGGAGGCAAAGATGTTCACACTACAGCTTTATGTGAAAGGTGACTTCAGTGCACCAAAAGAAACATCTAAAACAGCTGAAGCCATTTTGTCAAGTTCAAGAAATATATGGGGATTTCAAGTATGTCAAGCTAAAGCTGGCCCAGATGATAGAAGGCTGCAAACACATTCATTTACCTTAAAATAGATCATAAAAGGTCAGAATAACTGCTGGATTCACTTAGTCTTCAAGTTAAGCTCAGGGAAGTGAACCTTGTCATTTCTGTGCAAGAAAAGTAAAAATATGTTCCCTTCCTCTCAGAGCTTGTCTGAATTTCAACCTTCTCTATTAAACACAAATACTCTTACTTGCCAACTCCAAAATGAGAGGAGGATTTACTGGGGTGCAACAGGGAGGAAATCCGAGTGACAGGGCAGAGATGGAGGAGCCAAGTGCTCCAAGGGAGTTGCAGGTGAGCATCTGCAGGGGTCAGATTTGCCATGGGGACATGGCACATTTGTTGCAGTAGGTCATGGTAGGGGCTGGGGCACAAGTACAGGGGTCAGCATCAGGTTGGCTTCAGAATGCTGCCCACAACCTGGTTACCAAGAAAGCAGAAGACAACTAAGACCCACCTGCCTAGGAAATGGGGAAGAAACACTTTTCGGTTTGGCACCACATCCCATTTTTGTACTCAAAAATCATTCCAGAGTAGTAAGAACAAATCAGACCCTGAGTATAAGCATTACAGCTACCAGTTTACAGTACCCAAAACCTTAGGGTTAGAGAGTAGTTCAAGATGAAACTACCACAACCAAGCAACTTAGATACACTACACACTGGGCTGAAGAAGTGTATTGGAATGAAACAGCTACATAGATTTTAATTGCAAAAAATTCGTATTTCCTTATAGAAAAAAACCTAGATTTTCTTATAGACAAGTAGCAGAATCAAAGTTTTGGACATTAGCTCTCAAACAGTATGAAAGGCTTACAGTGCATTCCAATTAAATGTTCATTTGTGAGAATATATTGGAAAAACAAGTGATTTCTCTCAAATCAAACAATTTATTTGGCCTCAAATTTATTGCCTGGGTGCACAATGACACTAGACCACCAAGTTTAAAGCAGTAAACAGGATTTCCTTTAACTATATCTTAACTGATGATGAACTCAAAATCTACGATACTGCTTTTACATGCACTTACCTACAAGTAAGTAGCTACTTAGAATTGCATGTAGAAACACTAGCAAACTACAACAGTTTTTTCCTGGCTCTTGTAGCTCATGCTCAACTTCATGACCTGTCCTGTGAAGGTACCAGCTAACAGTGTACACCAATACCAAAATCTTTTGACAATTTCTCTACAGACAAACTTTTCCCTGCTTATCTGGTCTGCACTACATTCTTCATATTGCAGCCCCTAAGCAATGAGTTTCTACAGCAATGCAGTTCACAATTCTCCTCAGAACAAACCTATCAAGTGCAGTAGCTGAAGCTTTTCTGCCTGCGCATCTACGGTTTGAGAATCAACTGCTGGCACAGAGCACCTGAGATGTCTTGGACCATGCTCATTATTAAATACAGCAAATCAAGGAACAGACTCATTATGTGGCACTCAAGCAATTGTCTCCATTCACAGATAAATTTTCTTTCTGAACCTCCCTGAACCTTTGGAAGTGTTTAACAAGGCAATGCAACAGACACTTTAGGAAAGTGGTGGAACAGCAAAGCAGTATGAACTAAACTACACAAGCATTTTTTATAGTGACCTTAATAGTCTGTGTTTGTACATGACAACTTGATTAAAAGATCAAATATATTTCCACAAAACTTATATAATTCCTCATAAAGATTGTCCATGATGACTGAAGAGAAAATTCTACATTTTTTTCTTCCGTCAGTGGCCAACACTATTTCTTAGGGAACAGAAAGCAGAATTTCTCTTTCATGGCAAATCTTACACCACCTAAGTACTCTGTAAGAAAAAATAGCTTTAAAACATGCTTGAAAACACAGTGAAAAGTCCTCTAAAGTCTAACAACTTGTAATTAACCCACTAATTTTTGTTGCTAAAACTGAGCTGCACATTCAGAACATCTGGCGTTCCTGTAACATCGGTTCAGCCACTTCAATGTGCATATGCACATAAAAAAAATCAGCTCCAGGTCAGCTGGCATTTAGCATGCAGAAAGACATATCAGTATTTCCCTTATGATGGTGGTTATGCAACTTGCATTTTGTAAATAGATGTCACTCCTAGTAGAAGTCTACCCTAGGAGCAGAAGAGTCTTCTGAAAGAGAATGAACACACCTGAGCCTCAAAAGCCCTCTCATTATTTGTGGCAGAGTGCATCTATCCAACCAGTAGGACAAGCATGAGACTGATTAGTGAAAAGGAGGTGGAAACCAAAAACATGCACAGGATCACAAGACTCAAAGAACTGGAATTAGTTAAACAGCCATTCTTCCTTAAAGTGATTAAGAGTCATTACTCAAGAAGAGCAAGCTCATGCCAAGCTGAAGAACAATGGACCACCATAAAGAAGTTTAAAACTATCTTAGAAGCCTGCAAGGGAACAACTCAAGTAATTACACCCTTAGCAATAAAAGTCACCCACTTTACATATGACAACATCTGAGCAGACTGCAGAGACAACATGATACTGAATAACTCTGTCCAGTTAAAACCTTGCAGGATCTGAAAGTGCAACTCAGGCTTGCTTGATCATGCAGACTATCCTAATCCTTCAGTATACACCACAATGAACAAGATATACTTTTCAGTAGCTCAGTGTTGCCAAAAGAAGTGTTCTGAAAATCCAGCATGAGTCATCTCATTTCAGAATGGTTTAGGAAAGGAAGCAGAAAAATGTTTGGGTGAGGCCTAACAGTAATTATGTATTACAGGCTGCTTCACACAGGTACATGTACCTATTTTTTTAATCTGAGAACCTCTCTCAGCAGCTATCATGTAAGTGATAAAGCTCAAATCAGTAGATCTATCTGTCTTGTCAGCATCATGTTTAATTCCCAGGGAGAAAGAGATACCCAGACTGTTACACAAAGGGTATGACCACTTTCAGGAAGCTTGTCCCTTCACACATAGGTGTTTGATTCCAGAACAAGATTATTTGTAGAAACCTCTTTCAGCTATACTTTGACTTAGCAAAACAACTTTATGTAATGTTGCTAGAAATGTGACTGCACATGCCCACACAAATGCAGTAAACTATCATCCAGCTACTGCAGTGAGGCACCAAAAAAAACCACCTTGTTGTAGCTTCTTTATGGATTGGCAGCAAGCATCAGCTGCTACACAGGTTACCTGGGCAGTGACACCTACTCTACCGAATTTACACTGTCACTGGATTGATCAGAGTGTCACATTCCAGACACTGCAGTGACACCGGAAATGCACGATACCAGTGAACAATGCCAATTACTTCCAAACCAGTGGAAAATGGAACTTGATGACAGCTTTGCTCTAAAAAGGAATGCTCTCTACAACTTTAACATGAACATAGAAAAGAATCATTCTCCGTCTAGAAAACAGTTTCATATGCCATCTTACATTGGACACTAAAAATCAGAAATAGTGACACTTATATCAGTAGTACTGTATGCCCTTACTTTCACAGATCTAGTACAACAGCTACTGTTTAGCAAGTTGAAGTCCTTGAGTTTTTCAGCCATCCTTACTTTCACTCAGCAGTCCAGTACAACTTAGTACAGGACAGTGTTGACACTTAGGGGATTATGACTTACAGTAAAGCAGTGCCACTAATAAATTCACAGAAACTTTCAATAAACTTAGGCCAAAATTATACATTTATGACCATGGAAAGAGCAGTTCTTACCATCATATGCATTACATACACAAACCATTTTAGAAAGCCTAAACAAGACAGGGAGGGTAGCAGAGCATCATCATCCTAAAGGTTTCTTTACCTAACATCATTATGCTGAGAAACCTGCTTTATAGTACATAACTCCTAGTCCCGCTTATTAAAACCTTTTCACATGGTTACATTTCTCATTTTATCTTGGCATACTCAGCATAAACTAATAACCTGATGTGAAATATGCCTTAATAAAAGAGATATAGATTAGAAGAGGAATTCTTGTGGGTTAGACTGTACTTCACTCTGATTGGAAAATCATGTCAGCATGAGACTTGAGGAAGCTTTTTCCTAACTGATCCTGTACAAATATCCATTTGTGACTGAAACACTAAAGTTGCTCCCTCATTTTTCCATTACAGCCATTTACTACACACTTACTAAAGAAACAATGCCTAATACAGATTCTTAAATACATTAACTCATTCCATATACTCTTATGACTATGAACACTCATCACCTCAAAAGATCTTACAGGTCTCTAATCTAATCTTTGAGTAGTTTATTCAAACGAAACAAAAAAGAGGGAGACAGGGCAAGCTACCCACGATAAATCTGTATACTTGGTAGGACAACAAAAAACATAAGGAAAATGCTTTCTAGTTGCAAAGAAACCACCCTTATGGCTGGAGCCCATTAAATCAAATTTGCTTCAAATTGAGGATATATTCAGATGGAAAAATGACCCCATGTTTCTTGCCTTATTGTCATTTTAGACAGCTACTACTACTTATGAATAGGTGGTATTTCAGTCTGGCCTGGTAAGCTGCTCTTATGGAAGACTAACAGTTTTAGGAGTACTTATTCCAGAATTAAGCCTTATTGTTCTCAGAAGTTAAATATGAACAGCTGTAAAATTGATCTACAAGGCCTTTACCATTTATATCTGTAACATTTGCACTGTGCACAAGAGCAAACTATTTTCAATATCAGAGCTGTATAAATTAGCATGTATGAAATTCATGTGCAAGTGCATTTATTTATAATCATGCTAGTGAAGTTTAGGGAGGAACCTTTAACTCACTTATTTCAGTAGAAACCTGGTCCAGCTTTTCTTTTGATCTACTGATTAGAACCACCTTCATTCCACGTCTTGCTAACTGCAAGAGAACAAAACAGGAGACATTAGAATAGTCATAAATCACTTCCAAATTAGTATCCTAATCAAATAAATTGTGAAATTCATCAAATATCACAACAATATATGACCAGCAAGTCTGAAAAAAGTACAATTTTAAATAGAGATACAAAGGGGAAAACCAAGATAAATAATTCCATTTTATTTCTTACTTAATTCTCTTCACACCACACTAGCTTCTTAATCACCTAATACAGGCAGGGAGGCACATTTATAAAATAGAAAATGAACAGCAAATATTTTACAGAACTTTTACACTACCTCTGCAAGTCAGAGCAAAGACGTAATTACCCATAATGAAGTTTAGTATGCCAAGTTAAGATTCCCAAGGTCACTTGAACACCTGTGTTGGTACTCCTCCCTTTAGTAATGCTCCACTCTTTGTACTACTCACAGGCATTAAGGTTAATTTACTTCTGAAACTCTTTTAGGGAAGCTATCTGTGGAACTTTAGCTGTGGCCAGAGCATATCCTGGTCATCAAATCAGATCTACCACTGCAAGTTTAAAAGGTGATCTAACAACTCAATTAAAAAGTGTCTGCAGGAAGACAGTTACATATCTGAATTGCTCTAAAATAAAAATTGTGTTTGTGACTACTGTAAGTAGAAACAATATATCTATCCATAGTTCAAAGTGGCAGTGCCTTTCAGACACTTGAGACCTACATATAAAAAACATGTGTGTCATCATTGCTTCAATAAAACTCCTTCACTGCCTTCAGAAGCTGATGAGAATGGACCTTCAATAGAATTTTTAAAAACCACAATAAAAAAAGAAATCCCAACCAGCCAACGAAACATAGACCCATAAACCTCAAAACACTACAGCATAGTACAGCAACAACCTGAAGTGGCTTAAAGCCACCTACTTTTCTAGCGGGAGTATGCAAAGCAGTAATGATTCTGTCAGGGAGAGGTATGGCAGAGTTCATCAGTGAACCCCATACTTTACTTCCACGTATGATCCATAAGCAGTAGAAAATCCCACACTAGATCTCATGAGCATAGAGTGAGGTGTGGTGAAATCAAAGACACCATAGGAATCACTGGCAAACAACTGCCAGGTTCAGGTTTACAGGCAACTTAAGCCTTCTGCTCAAGGAAATTACATGGTGCTACAAGAATTACTGTCTAAAAGGGATGAACACCTCCAGCCACCTGCAGATAAGCACCTAGCTCACTGGAACACACTTGACATGAAGCCCACAGTAAGCTTGGAGGGCACCAAGAAGAAGGGAATAGCACTCTCATTCCACAGGATCAAGGCAGTGAAGGCCTTGATTACCGAACCTGCTAGGACAATTTGACAGTAATCTACTCAGAATTCAAAATAACTGTGGTCCCATGAGGCTAAAAGGCCCCACATATCATCCTCATTGATGCAAAGCTCCAGACTGCTGACAGAAGAGTTTGCTCTCTCAGACTGCTTCAGTAGGTATCTGGGCTTAATAGACAAGTATTCAGCTGTAATTGTCTCAAAAGCCAAGGAAGTAAAGTGATGCCGATACATCAGCATGGGCTCCAGTTAGTGGAACCTCACTACATTTAGGCAATTTCTACCACAAGGGCGAGCTTGAGAGAAACCTGTATGTTCACACTAAAGGGACGCACTCTAAGAAGTACATCTGAAATTGGAAAGCCTTTTGCAAGCTGAGTAAGTAGAGAGTATGTAAAAAAGCCATCAGAACACCCTGTAACTAGGAGCAAATATCACTAAGAGAAGTAACCAAACTTGAAAAAGATACAGCACTTGAGAGCAGGTTCAATTAAGGTGTCTGATTCAACCAGACTACTTTCTGATGATCATTCTGCCTTCACTGCTAGAGACCTTGTTGGTTGAAAGAAACCACAGTCTTACAAGGCAAGATAATGATCCCCAAGATCCCAGTCACTAATTATGTTTTCATACAGGGATCAAGGAAGACCCACTTGTTTTGTAGATAACCTGTTATTATACTTGTCCCTTTGGCCAAGATACTTAGGGTCCTGAAAAGGCTGAATGACAAGACCTTAAAACTTAACATAAAATTCACCCAGAGTAGTGTATTTTTGGAAGATACCCTTGAAGACTAAGGATTGATGCAAGCAAGGGTCACCATTCTAATGGAGCTGATGAATGGAGGTGCTTGATTTCCTTAAGTATCATGTTAGTGACTACCACATTTTCCACTTCAGGAGCAAAAACAGCTGCTGTTTAAACCCTTTCTCTCCAGGTTGGAAAACAATGACATCAACACCCAAGCAAAGCAAGGTTAAAGCTCTTGTTAAAGTAGACATAGAAGAGACTAAAAATCCTATACTAAACAGCTGTGCATAGTAGAGTACTGCAGAGTATGCAATGGTATCACAACCTCTGGTTTATCACTAGCACACGAATATGGCTAAGGTTGAATTTATACTTATGATTTTCAAAAGAGAATAAAAGATAATGATAGAGGGGCAATGAATACTGACTCCTGACCATATCCTCAAAACATGATACCTTTCACAAAGGGGTGATCTGGCAATGATAAGGATATCAGTGCTGGGCAAAGATTAAAGGTCTTAATACTCCAACAGCAAAAATGTAAAAAGAGTTCTTTGCTTGGAAAAAGAAAATAATCTACGGAGCAGAGTATAACCCAAGATTCCACACAGTCATAAAGCTTTTCCATCACTTTCCAGAGAGACCATATCAAACTTTCAAAGAGGCAATGCTCAACATATAGTTACAATTCTCACAAATTCCTCCAAGGAAAAGGAAGTTGTCTGCATGACTATAATCACAGCCATCAATGCCCAAGCAGCCATATGCCAGTGGAATATATAGTAGCCAGAAGGGAATTTTTAGTAGAAAATCAAGCCTCTGCTGTCAGAGGCTTCTAAACATATCTCTAGAGTTAATTTAAAGATTGAGACATCTCTTCAGGTATTCCACATTTTGCCCTAAATCCACACTTGACTTTATCAAGTATTCATCCATCTAAGTTGTTAAAGGATAGATTTGTGTTTTATTCTAAATAAATGCATAAGTAACAATAATAAATACAACTCATTAACAATGTGTTTTATTCTGTAGCCCAAGAATGAGTATCTGTACCCTTTGGGATGCTCTGTGCTTACAGCAACCACTGCAAGGCAGCAGTAATAGACATGGTTTGCCAACAATATCTCATATTTGTCATGGCTTTCCTAATAGTTTGAATGGAGGAGTCAGCCAGCAGCAGACATTCATGCCTGAAAACAGCCTAGTTCTTAGAGATATTACAGAACATAAAGCAAACTGTTGCTTTATTCCTGTGGTATCTTAACATATAGATCCTGAAACTAATCTGCCATGATAATCAGAGGGTGTCTCCCACACTAGAGGATTTCCTCCTGATAATTATCTTCTGCGGCCACAGTCACCTCCTTCCACTTGCTCTTGATAGTTAAAATTTAGAGTTGCATCATTTGCTTCGGCCATGTAACTTGGCTATCTGGCACTGTAAGAGCTGTGAACAACCAGCCAGGATCAGGTGCTGCTGGCACCAGGCTTAATTCCTTTTGCAACCAACTCCCCTTTCCTGAACCAGTAATATGAGATATTACTTCCTGCAAAGTAGAAAGGAATCTGGGGGCTAGGGGTGCAGGTAGCAGGGCAAGGCACATCAGGATGACAGGAAATCTGAAGGACAAGGACTATCCATGAAGAGTAACGTCATTTTCCCTGTGAGCTTTGCAAAACAAAAAACCCATCTAGGAGAAGGGAATCTCTCACCACTGATCTCACACAAAATCACACTGGTGGTTCAGAGAACACAAAAGTAAGCACTGAGTGGCTCACTTTGATATTAACGCTGAGTTTGAAGTTATTTTTGCTATAAATTGTTGTAGTCAGCACTATTTGTCATTACGTTCTCTGGGATTATTGCTGAAATTACCCTAAACTAACAGGCACTTTCCTGTCTTAAGCAATACATTAGAGTATATTAAATATATTTGGAGCCCACATATCCATCAAGAGCAAAAGTATAGTAAAAGAGATGAAGGTAAAACCCAGCTTCATGAACTAGAGGAAATAATTGGAACATACTGCTGGCAGCTGTAAATGCCATTTAGTCAGTGCCTGGAAGTAGCAAAAGGAAATACCAAGGACTGAGAAAGTTAAAATTCTTTTAAAAACGAAAAAAGTTTTAAAAAAAACCTGAAGGACAAGGTAGGAGCTGAAAATATAGTTCACAAATACAAGAAACTAACAAAAAAAGAGATACAACTTTTGTCTGGTTACCAGAGGGAGACAAGGTAGGAGACCTCTTTCTCCACAGATATCCATGTTAAAGTAAGGTGAGGAGATATCACATGCAGCTTGACAGAGTTGAGCCAGCTTGACATATTACCAAGAATCAAGACCAGACTTCAAAGTTGTAAGAATTCTTACCTCTTCTGCATAGGCTTTACCAATCCCATCAGTAGCTCCTGTGACCACTGCAACAACAAAAAAAAGAAAGACAAATCCGTATTAGTTGCTTTAGAGAAGTAACTGCAATGGGTGTGTTCATTTGTAGGCTATTAAAGTACTCACTCCAGACAGAAACACATCAAAGTCTCTGAAACAGGTGTACAACTTTTATGGAATCGCTTTAGAAACTCACACTAAAATATTTCCATCGGTGACGGACAGAATGACATGGAGTTAGGAGCCTAACGTGTTTCAAGAATCAGGTTCAGCACCCCTTTTCAAGCCAGTCCTCTGTCCTAATACACTTCTGCAGAAACTCTGTGGACTAAGAAAAATTTCCAAGCCATTTAACTAAAAAAAGCTGATTTAAACCAGCTGTCAACTTAGTTTTTAAGTATACAATAAAATAAAAGGTATCTCAAATCTTGTAAGCATCCAAGAAAACAGATTTTATGATACAGGCAACAGGTCTCCGTTCCTCCAGCAGATTTCAGATCCCTATGAGCATTGTGCTCACCAGCAGCTAGTATGAGGGTCTGATCCCAGCATCAGTTGCAAGCTGGACTTCTACAGCTTAAACACCTGTGTGTGTGACTGGATCTGTGTCAAGCTTCAAGTCTTTCTAGGATTCTTTTCCACAAGCTGAGAAGCTGTGAGTGACTCAACATGCCATTAGTTTGACAGATTATTCCAGGGCTTTCACCACACTAGTAGCTGATCACCCCAGTAAACAGCAATTGCTCCATACAGAAACTGCTTTTCCAACTGCTTTTTGCACAAGTACATTCAGCATCACTTCTTTTCTCTCTCAGCTTTTTCTTCTCACCAAATCCAATGCCTACACCTTGACATCCTGATATTTTTAGCTCTCCTGTCGAGCCTCTTATCTGTCTCTGCTCTCACTCTCCAAGTAGCCACAGAGTATGCTGGATTTTTTGTTTGTCCTTTTACCAGATTAGAACACGTTTGTACTTCCACTGCATATCACTGAACATAGCCATGGCCAAATAACTGGACTTGTTTAATGTTTCAGAACCATGAACAGCGAGTGTTGGTTTAACTCTCAGGTTAACCTCTACCTGAATGAAACTCAAAGCAGACAGAAGTGTTGTCTGGCATTGGGATTCAGCAATAACTTCCCTTCAGAGCACCGGAAGGAGATGTGTTTGCAGATGATTTGATTAGTTACTGCTTGCAGATCCCCTCTAACAGCTGGCATACAAACTGCAGCCAGAATATTTCTGTTTGAGTAATAACAACTAGGAAATGCTGCAACCCTTTCAGTCTCTGTGCCTGCTATCCACATCTAAGTGGATGTAATAAGGGATGAAACTGACAGCAAAGGTCCTATTTGAGTTTGAATGGTCTGGCAACAATTCACTAACATGCTAGAAGGAAAGATCCAGTCCTATCCCTGATTTAAGTGAAATTCACAGATGACCACAGAGGAAGGTACATGCATATATGTTTATCCCCTTCCTGGTTTCAGGGTTCATTTGCAAGATGCCATAACTCCAGCATGATAAGGATATGCATACTGCACACATGGGATGCTCTGGCTACTAAACAGAGCTCTATCTGCTGCACTGTCAGTGCCAAGGAATTTTGTTGGAAAAAAACAAGTGTCTGTATTACACTGCTTTGCCACTTCCTATCCAGCCACCATTAGGGAAGTGTGAGTTAGTTTTGGTACAGAAACAAAGCCATGTAGTGAAAGGTGAAGCAAGGGTTGAAATGACCAGTAAAAAAATCAGACTATAGGGAAGAAATCGAGAATACTTTCCCAGGAGCCCACTTCCTGCAACCAAACTTGTACCAATATTGTTACCCATTCAGCCAGACACACCACAGACCTGCAGGAGAGCATGATCCTTTTAGTTCAAGGACTAACAAGCTTCAGTTTCAACCATGTTGACCTGGGATTCACATTAAGTATTATCACACAAGTCATTGTTGCTTCAGCAAAGCAATGAAGCAAACAGGAGTACAGAAAACAGTACCAAGACCCCTCCCTGTAAGTATCACAACAGTGGCTGGACAAGTTCTAAGATGATCCAATGTGGAAAACATTCAACTTCAGTGACTTGGTGAAAGGGGTTGTTCTTTCACTGTAGTTTGTGAGGCACCTAAAGAAGAGCCATTCCCTGTAACACTTAGATTGTTTCTTCTTCCAACTCAGAATTTATGGACTTAATGGTTTTATTCCCAGCTAACAAGCTCAATATTTTAAAATACTGTTTTCTGACACTGCAAGTTATTCCACTTCTAGCAGCTGCAGCCAAAAAATGCATGCTCCTTGAGGCAAGGACTCAAAAAAGCACCTGTAGCCCTTTAAAGGCTTGGTAAAGTACAAGCAGTTTCAGTCAAGGATATTTACTCATTTATTGAATCCATTGCTTATATAAACAGTAATGGAATCAGCTGGAGCACAAGACATAAGCTGAAGATCGGGGATTTCTAACTGAAGTGGGAGTAACAGGATGGTATTTTCCCTTTATAGGCCCTTGTTCAAATTAAAATAACCTGTAGTCCAGAGGTTAAGGTACCCTCCAGAACAGAATGTGAGAAATTTAAATAAATCGGATGTACATAAAAATTACAAATTCCCATCAGGAAAAAAGTAGTGCTTGAGCAACCACCTACAGAAAGAGACTCTTAGTTTATACACATCCCTATTTTGCTTCTGCTGCAGGCAAAGGCATAGGCATCAGGATAAAGTATGCAGCTAGTTTTTCTTAGCAATAAGGGAGCTCCTCACAAGATGACACTGAGACCATCATTTAATTAATGGTTCCATGTGGTGAAGGATAAGTGTCTTCTGCTCCACGCTCCCACAATATCTTGAACAACTAATACAAGGACTGCTTTCCAACATCTAACCTAATACCCATTTTTTTTAGGCCACACTTCTCTTCCTAAGGCCCTTTGAGAGAAGCCACCTGGCTCAGTTCCCTCCCATTCAAAGCAAATAGATTTATTTCCCATCTACAGCTGCACTGGTGGAGAGGCATTTGAGGTCAGCACCCATGGACTGCAATGGGAAACACGCACTGAAACAGACCCGGCCTGCTACTGGCCAGTAGCACCCAGCTCAGCCAGCTCTGGTTACTGCCTATTTACTGGATCCTAGTGAGCAGCTTGGAGGGTCAGAAAGGCTGCTCTGACAGGAATCTGCCAGAGCAGAAAGCAGAATGTAGACCCTACACTGTAAAAGCAGGGAGAAGAGGTGGGGTAAAGGCAACTGATAGATAGGACCAACATCACAGAAGTCAAGATTCAGGCACCTTATCTTCCTCCACATTTTAGATTATCTAAGGCTAGCACATTAGAAAGTCACTTTCAGTTTTCATATTGATTACATTCATCTCAAGTTTCCATACTGGAGAAAAATGTTGCCATTCCAACCACTCCAAAGCTGTGTCAGTTTAACTAAATTTCTACTATCAACTTGATGTGCCTGAGCTAGTTTGACTCCAAGTGTGGATTAAGCTTTTGAATCCTGTTTCTTCTACAGACTGCCTTCCAACAAAAGTTAAACTGACTGCAGTTGGCAGAGCTTAAAGAAGGCAAAGCAAGCAGGATAGAAATAAGTTATTGTCTATACAAGCCGCACCAGCACCTAAGTGTGATTATACACATTTACTCCGTAGTCAGACTAACTGTAGTAGCTTCCCACTTCAGCCATCTGCTGTCTCCAGGAGAGAAGCAAGAAGAGTGCCCAGGCAACTTGTGTGTGAGCCCACCAAGGAAATGTTTGCTTGAATGGAAGCTTGTATTGCAGCATTGGCAAATTTTAGCCAAAGAAGTCAACACCCATCTTTGTCTTTTCCCCTACAGCCCTAAAAGTCACGGGACAGAAAATAAGGGAAGGTATCCAGTAACACAACATACTCTGAGAACAGCTAACTCTTAATAAATCAATACATGCACTCACATTGGGCTGGAGATGTTCTACTCTAGGAAGTTCCCACTGGCCAGTCTTCAGCAGGTTTGGATACATGGTATTTTGCAAAATAATTACTCCTCACCTGGAACACACTCCCATCTCAATAACCCTTCTTTTGAAATCACTATATGCATAACTAGAGAGCTGACATATACATCACCTTTATAAGTTCCAAAAAAGCCTGTCTAAAAATTCCTGTTCTGAGTCAGAGTCCACAAAGCCTGGCCCTAGTGAGACCAGCACACTGAAAGGAACATCTCTTGCTCTGCTAGGAAATGACATTCTGAGCAAGACTGTTGTAATCAGTGACGGACATATGTATGGTCTCATCCTCTAGTTCTGGCTTTCATCGCAGTTTTGCGTCAATAGTCGTGTATTCCAAACGCTACACTGTTCCAAGTGGTAGACTAGAAGCAGATAGAACTAAAATCACTATTCATGCTAGCCACTAGTGTACACCACATTAGTATAAATGACTGTGAACCTGCCCATGCTTTGGATGCAGTGATAGGGTGCAAAAAGAAATGGCCAGTGTAGTATCAAAGTTTCCAAACAATAAGAGCAGTATGGGGCATCATCTGCTCACACTGCAGGAGGAGGTTACACCATATGTAGGCTGTAGATATTTCAATTATCATTGTATATATACAAGTCATAAGCACAAGATCAGCAGTTAATTTTTTTATTACAGTATTATCCTTAATACATCACGTAATCATTTCCCTAAATCACCAAAATCTTCACCTCGGGACAGTTTAGCATCTTTGTCCTAATGGCTGTGCCAGAATTTTGCTTCCTATGCAGTTGTGGGGAGAGAAGAAAGAAAAAAGAAACCCACACCTACCCCCACAGACTTTTCAACTCCACACTTGGAGTTTAACTTACACATCTTTGACCTCTTACAGTGATCTCTTAAATTTAAGATACAGCTACACAGGCACCCACCACAGCCTCTACTACTAGAATAGTTACTGACAGACACAACTCACTAATTCTCTACACCTTAATACCACCTAGCCAACTTATCTCCTAGTGCTTCACCACTTTTGTCACATATACAACAGGTATGGCGTAGCTCATAAGAATTGGCAACACTTCCTGGCCAGTACCAAACTCAGGGCAACCCTTGTCAAAGTTAGAAAACCTCCCCAGTCAGTGAGATGTGTCATCTTGCACTAAAAGGGAACAGCTTTCCAGTTTTTAAAAAACCACAGACCAAGCCTATGGAACAAATACAACCAGATGGTGACTTTAGTCTAGAAGATGAAAATGACCAGTAGTACTTTAGGGGATAAAAATGTAGACATGTCTACAGAAACCTTACATAGGGGTAAATACACAAATATTTCCAATAGCACCTGCATCCTTCAGAAATCCCACAGCCCATGTTAAAATGGGAGAAAGTGCCACCAACAGTGTGGGGAACTCACATGTTTTTTTCAGCTTATAAGAAAGAACAGATGCTGTGTTGCCAAATAAGAGGTCACCAAAAAACATCCACCACCTCCTAAGAGGTATAATAGAGGTGGTATTCCCTGCTCATAAAAAAAGGGATTAACAATTCCAGAGTCAGGCAAAAACAGAAGCCAGCAGCCATTGGCAGTCTGCTTTGTGACTAAAGTGAGTATTCAAGGCCCAGGGAGAACAGTTTTACTTGCTTCTCATGCAGCCAGAACACCTTAAAACAAAAGCCAAGAGTGGTGCAGTAAAGCATGAGGCAGGCATGTAGAAATCATCTCGTCTCACGACAGGAGCAAGGACCAGTGTTGACACAGGGAGAGGAAGCAAGAGCAAGCATAGAGAATTCTACTGCAGTTCTGCAGAGCAATCACGCCGAAACAAGATTATAGATTCGTGACTCCCCAACTCAAGGTTAGACTACAGTGGGAAAAAAAAAGCTTAAAGAGATCAAGCCTGCCTTCAGACACATGTTTTCCACAGCAAAATGAACTTTTGAGATGCCTAATGGAGATAAAGCACAGAATACTTTTATCCATAGTGCCTCTAGCAAACAGCACCAGGCATACTCCTTGCAGTGCTTTGACTACCTGCACAATGAAGCTAGCAACTACTAGGCATGTTCTCTACTTGTCTCTTCAAACTACAAATTCATTTTAGTTCAGCCATTTTCCTGTTTTCATTCAGAAAAGCCTGAGTTTTTAGGCAATCTTTCAGAGTACTGCAGATGCACTCATGCATGTCATTACCTAGGAGGCAGAACTCATTGCCACCAGCAATGTTATTCTCCCTAGACAGATGTGGGTCCAGCAATTTGGGAATACCTACACCCTTCCTATCAAAAAACTAAGCTAACTAAGATTTCAAGGAGGGTAGCTTAGCTACATCTCTGATGCCCTGAGAAGTGCTCCAATTTGTTGTCAAAATGGTCACTGCAGAGCACTCTGTCTGCAACATCCTCCATTCATTCACACAGAAGAGCCATCCCTGCCCTGCAAGACTGAACCCAGATACGAGTGAGGGTCTGTCACAGCACAGTATCAAGCTGCAGCACATACCAACATAAACTAGGACTCTCTGTGTATTACTAAAGCAATACAGTTGAGAGAAACTTCACAGCACAGCTAACCTTAGCATAGGCTTAAAGTAAAGCCCATAAATAACTGAAGACTCAAGATTCTTCTGCTACGAAACACAGAGGCTATATTAAGAATATGACAGCTCCTGGGGAAAACAAAAGCTGGCAAGGGGAGAAAAGACTATCCCTGCTTGGCATCAAGCAGTGCTTCATTTATTACAGATTTATATAAATCACTGGCATTTGACCAATACCAAGCTTCTAGATTATCTCCAGCCAACAAAAGTACTTTAGTCTGTGCTGGTTAAAAATATTCTACTTTCTGTCCTCAGCTTGCTAGGAACGGCTATTTTTAGTAAGACTCCAATCAACCTTATCAAAATCAACATCAAAAATAGACTGGAGAAACACTGGAAGCATATACTATTTTTAGCTGCTCCATCTATCCCTGCCGTTATCCACAAATTCTGACTGCACAAACCATGCATGAGTGCTTAGTTATTCTAGGCAGATCTTAGTCGTGACCCTTTTTTTCCCTGAACACCTGAATGCAGAAAACACTCGATTGATTAAAGATTAATACAGCCGCAAACCATGACAGCTGCCTTTCGTCTGAGTGCTTTTGAGGAGGGGGAGAATACAGCATGACAGAAAGCTTGCATCAGTATTCCTCTTGGGGATCCATTACATGGAAAGAAAATTGCTATTTCAATTCCCTTTTGTTGCTAAAAATAGAAGCCCCAATTGATTCAAGCAAACAGGGCACCGGCTTAGCAGTGCCAAATTTAGAAACCACTGAAGTCCCAAAGAGTGAACACTAACGCAGTCTAACACATGCCAGCTCATATTTAACAAAGAACAAAGAAGATAAGCATGCCGGCTGCAAGTTAATAAGACAGCAGCAACTCCTTGCATTTTTATTAAATAAAAACAGAAAACTCTGTTTAAAAAATAAGACAAACTTCACATCTATTCCAAATTTAACTGCTGAAATAGGAAGCCTCATCAGAAAGATCTGTACCCAAGCTAGAATCCTAGAAGTTCTGTGTATTCTTTTTTTTTTCCATATAAAGGCTTTTTTTCTGCACAGAGGAGCCAACACCTAATGGTCAGGCTTTGAAAAGACAGGCTACAGAAAAAGGTTCAATTCCCAAAACCAAACACTTACTTGGTAACAGCTTGTGTCTAGGAGCTAGGATTGTGGGTAGAAAAATATTCTATAAATATCACAGCACTGACAAGTTTCCATTTCACCCAGAACTATAGCAAGAAAGGGTTTTGGGCAGTGCACTCTGAAGATTCTTTAGATTTGAGAACTAGAAGTAATCTAGAAATCCCTTCAAGAAAAGCATACTGAAGAATTCATGAAAGTCACACTCAATGCTTAAGCAATTCCAGCTCCAGTTGCCCCTATGGGAGCCCTCCTAGTTCAGGCTGGTTGTCTTTTTATGCACTCAAACTCCAGTCTTTGCTGTGAGGTGTTTTCTTTTCCTGTTAGTCAAGGGCTGCTGCATCATGGATATAGGAGTGTGGCAGGAGAGGGGAAATTGTTAGCCTGTTCAGAAGCCCCCACCCCACCCTTTGCTACTTTCAAGCCTTTTGATCCAGAAAATGTCAAGTGAAACCAAGATTGCCCTGAATTAAACTTTCTGCAGTAGCTAGTAAGTTGTTCAGATCACCTGCTCAAGCCAGTTCAAGTTGAGTTAAGCATTTGCAAAGGCTACAGCTGCCTTGTGCTCTCTATGACACTACAGTAAGAGTTACTGCATTGCATTAATATTTAGCAAAAACAACCTCTCGTTTGTTCATCGTTGTGAAATACGTGACAGATGCTGACTGTCACGGCAAGCATGACTAGGCCAAAAAAAACACATGCACAGAGGTCATTCAACTTACCATTTCTGGTTCTTCCTGACTCTAGGAGGGGGTGAATACAACACGAACATTTTAAAGATCAGATAGCTCAGGACTGGCACCATCTGAAAGCTTTCAGTGTGCTTGCCACTGGAAACATGCATAGATAAGTCACTTTTCTGAGAAGAAATTGAGCAGCTAGAAGAAGGGCCTCTGGGTTTATGGCCTGAAATACTGAAAGAAGGCTCTACATCAGAAGTCACTAAAAGAAATTTGAGAATTTTATTTCCTCTTTCACTAAGTATTTGTAGCAGGCAGAAAAATAAATTCCAGTCAGCAACATGGCAACAAAGAAACAAAACTTGCAAGTAGAAGAGGATAACAAGTGATCC
This sequence comes from Cinclus cinclus, assembly GCF_963662255.1. NCBI lineage: Eukaryota > Metazoa > Chordata > Aves > Passeriformes > Cinclidae > Cinclus > Cinclus cinclus. The sequence goes on along the minus strand of NC_085051.1, from coordinate 22,083,060 downwards.
TGACAAGCTGTGGGCATTTTCATTTCAAGTCAAAGCTATGCAAGGTGTCAGAATAATTGAGAGCATAGAAAAAAGTGGAGACTAGTATAAAATGCAGCACTAGGTCCATTTTCAATCAAAAGGCAAACTGTGTCAAACTTCTAAACTGTATTATCAGTTTAGACAAGAATAATGCTCCAGACGTACCAGGCAAAAGCAAATAATCTTACATGATGAAACATAAGAATCTTAGAATATCATCAGGTGCTGCCCAGGTAGCTACAATGGTTCAGACCAAAAGCAGAATTTTATCAGGATAAAAACAAATTACTAGTTATACTCCTTGGACTGATCTCAGCACAAATCCTGTTCAGCACTGTTACTAATGACCACCACACAAAGAAGGAAATGCTGTATGAACTTCACAGATAAACCTAACTCCTGAAAAGGATCACAGTATCACACTGCAAAGAATTACATGGGTCTACAGACCACAGGAATAAAACATAATATTGCCAAATATTACACAGTGACACAGAGATATCAGATGCCAAGACATGCACTTGAGACTTTGTTTAGAGGTGAGGTGACCACTGTTAGGAACGGAAAAAAGGTTTAGAGGTGAGGTGACCACTGTTAGGAACGGAAAAAAGGTATCTGGTCTTTCTATCTGATATAATGTATCTCAGTGCCTGCATATAAAATTGTCTTTCTGATGCAGCTATAAAGACAACTTATATAACCACTGAGGTGCTTCCTGTAGTAATAGGAGACAATCATATATTAAGTAATTTATATGGGAACAGCTGCAAAAAAAAATTTAGAAAAAAGGGCTGCTAAGATGATTTAGAGTTAGCAGTTCTGGGAAATGGGTTTAAAAGGGTTTTGTTTGTTCTTCATCAGCTCCTGTATGGTAATTACCAGAAAAGGAAAAGTTTAGGCTAAGATTGGGAAGGCAATATAAGTTGGTTGGTTGTGACCAACTGGAAATCACTATATCTCAAAGAAGGAAAAAACCCCTATTTCCAACTCTGAAGAGCAGAATAAGGGTATGGAACCTGACCTGCTGGAAGAGCTATGAGATGCAGGTCAAGCCAGAGCTAACTCTGGAAATAGAGCTATGAACTTGCAACAAGAATCTGTTCATTGCTATCCATTTAATAGATCAGAAAATGGGAAACAAAATAAGCCTGACTGTAATTTGTTTATTCTTTTTTATCCATTCTTTTGACTGCAAGGTTCTACACTTCCTCAGGTTGTCAGAGAAATTATCTTTTCTCCAGCACCATCTCAACACACAATTCGACTTCTAGAGGGTGTCTGTCCATCTCTTCATGAGAAAGAGGCTAGGTGAAGGTACAAAAACAATATGTGAATCAAATGCATAGTGTCCTAACAGAGCAGAGACTCTGATTCCATGAAGCATTGCAACTGGGAAGTTTATCCTGCTGACAGTAACTCAAATCATGTTACTCAAGCACCTCCCTATCCACAGTGAGGACACCAGTCTCCATTTGGGGCATGAAAAAAACCAACAGCACCTTGTAATGGCTTTTTAAAGATCAAACCGTGGGCACGAAGTTGGTGCAGTGCTAAATACAACCTTTTCTCTGCACCTTTGAAACACTGTTTGACCTTTCACAGCTTCACGACTAGGACCTGAACTATTTGCAGTTATACAAAACAGTCTTGAAGAAATTTTTAAATGAAGGTTTGGGTATATTTCAAGCATAAGGCATCGTTCTGTATGAGCTTAGCACACCCAATGCATCAGGTCATTAGGAAAAAAAAACAAAACATGTTATCATTCACCTGTCCCTTTGCACACGTGCAACCAACTGGACTGGAAGCAAAGGGGGAAAAAAAACCAACACAGCGTAGACAAGCTTTCTCACAGTATAACCATTTTATCCCAAAAACAGATCTTCCATCTCAGAACAGAGATCCAGCCAACCCAAGACTTGGTCTCTGGTAGTGGTCAGAAAGAAGTACTGAGAAGAGATTTTGAGAAGTATAATGTTACATTTCCAGGATACTCTTATTGTCTCCAGCTTGCAGCTCTGCAATTTAGGGGACTACAGCTGGCAACTTTGGACTAATCCACATGAGACAAAGCTAATAAGGTATTTCAGAATAACTTTATTTTTAAATCTATATAAACCTTTAGCATCTAATACAGACTATAACAAGAAGCCACACAGCTGAACTACATCCTACATGGGATAGTATCATCTCCTCTTTTTGAAACTCATCCACTAGTTTGGGATTTGGTGCTTTTTCCACTGCCTCTTGATCATGGCAAGCAATGACACTGCTCACTTTGCTTAACTTTCTCTCGGTCCTTTAAATTGATGTTGTGGATTTAAGTTATTTTATATATTATTAAACAGGTAAATCTAATGGATATAACAATTTTTTAAAATCAGATATTTAGGAAATGCTTTGATTGGAACCTCTATCAGAATCCCCTTGGACTAAAGGCTTGCAGCTGGCAAATTTAATTTTAAAAATAAAGTACATTTAAAATACCAAACTAACCATATTCCATATATTAGAAAAACCATGTTCCTTCCCTACTCCCAGAATTAAAATCTTCTTTCAAATGCAAGTTACAGAGTAGAATTTTACTGCATCAACAATATACCAAAAATAGACAAACTGGGAAGCATAGAAAGACTATGGAGACTCTCAGGAATATATTCTCACAAGACAGCCTGCCAGCTTTCAGCTGACAAGCCCATCTAGACCTAAGCAGCTCACCCAGAACCACTGGGTGCCTCCATATGGAGCTTTCTGAAACTCCTGTAAAGCTAAGGAATGTCTTGGAGTCATACATTCATCCAGCCTTGTTCTCACCTGACAAACTTCCTTGCAGAACAGCCCCTGAGAAGGAAAGCAGAGAGCTGCTGCCTCACCTCTTCTTCCTGTAACACTCATTCAACATGGATATCATTACCCTTTATGATATTATAGGTCTAATCTCCAATACAATGTGGTTTCAAACCCATCATAGTCAAAAGAGATGAAGGAAATCAAACACGTGGGCTACTGAAATTCTTCTGGAATACCATCTACCACTTTACTTTCTTCCACCAAGCCATTTCCTTAGGATTCCCAAATTCTGATATGCAAAAATTAAAATGTTCCATATTTAGAGAGGGATGATATAAATCAGGACAGCTACTGAGCTGTGCAGAAGCAAAACCAAGTTTTAACCCTGAGAAAGTGCTGTATTACCTCATGCAGCAGGAGTATGATTGATAAAGTGTATCTTTTATATAACTGATAGTCTATCTTTGATATGCAACTTCTTAATTCCACATAATTAAGCAGGTTACAAGTTACACCACAAGCTCAGTATATTATCTTCCCATAAACAACTGTGTGTAATTGTACCCAAGAACCTTCCTTAGGAAGGTCTCAACATACAACATCTCTACAAATATTAGCAAAATCTTATCCATTTTCTCCCCCTTAAAGCAGATTTAGCATGTGTGGATATATAGTTTAAGCACACTAAATCTCCACTTCAAACTCCAAAAGTATCAGTAGCCAACCATCCTAAAAATTTTATTGCACTTACATTTGGGAATACCTTCTATTACTTATCCTAAGCTTGGCCCTGTCACAACAAGCCATCTTGGGTACTGGTGCTCCAAAGACTTCAAAAGCTTTTAAAATTATAAATAAAACTAATCAGGACAGAGTTGACTTAGACCTTCAGCTACTAATAGAGCACATTCACCCTTTTCTCTTGTTTCTCTCAGTTCCCTTCAAGCATGTGAGGTCACATGATTCAGGTAAAGTCTTAGTAAGGAGCCAGACCACTGGGAAACCCACCACAGGTGGTTTAGGTGAGGTCCCCTTGGGTTACAAGCTAACTCGGCTCCAGCAAGTTGTTCCTGCCTTCCACCTCCCACAAGCAACCACCAAAAGCAGTCAAAAGGCACCAAAAGCCACTCAAAAACAAGCTCCTATCACTGCTACAGAAAGATTCCCATGCTCGGGTCCAAGGGAAAAAAGGAGGGGCCACCAGCTGCACCAATTGCTCTGATGACAACATTTCCCTGCCAAGCTAGAGGCTCTTCAAGGACACGAAGAGCAATTCTTTATTAAAGCCTCAGTTTTTCTACACATAAAGAGGACAGTTGCACTGTGGAGGTTCGGAAGTCCAGCACCCTAGAAAGCAACTGCAATGTGGCACTCCTGCCATAAAATTTGTGCTGCAGGTTCACACTTAAGTGAATTACTGCCTCACCATCCAAAAACTGTGTGGCTCTGAGCCCCTCCTGCCAGGCACTAAATTCTCAGTATTCCACACCAGAAGACATCTCCCATTTTCAATTGTTGGAAGTTAGCTGGCCCATATACATTTATTGCAAAGATGCCTTGAATAGCTTCTCCAGAAAGTGATTTTTATACCTGACCAGCACCCCAAAACCATACATGAAACTATTTCTCCACAGCACTGCCACGCAGGGGTATTTTGGGGCAAGCAGAGAGGGCAGCTGAGGTGACCAGTCTGGCAGAAGGCTGGTTTTGCCCATTCCATGCCTTTGCTGCTTGCACCAGAGCAGCTCACCCTCTGCAGACAATAAGCAAAGCTGCGTAAGCAGCAGAGCACAGAAGATGAATGAACCATGTGACGCTGAAGATCTGTGAATTGAAAAATCTAATGCATGAATTAAAATCCATACCCTCGCTCCCCCTCTCCCTTTCCCCCCCAAAAAAAGAAATGTTGGACATAAATGGAGAAATAGAGACAGGTGGAAAAATGTGGTCTGACACATTTAAAAAAATTGATGGCCTGTCACCCAGACACTGATGAATATTTTTTACAGGATAAAAATGGCAACCTAGAGTCTAAAAATAAAATGCTGTGCTGCAGACCTGTCTGGTTCAGCAACACCACTGGAATACAAACACACTCCTTTGCTGGTGATTCTTGACTAAGATTACAAAATAAGAGAAGGGAAAAAAGCACTGTACAACATATACCCTGTTTTCAAGAGAAGGGATTTGGGGTTTATGGAGTGTTTTTTTAGTAAGAATTCAGATTAGCATTATATTTCACTTGCATTGTGTAACTGCCATCAAAAAAAAAAAAACGCTAAATTTTAAGTGATTGATGAGAAGAATGAGAATACCTCATGCTGCACAAAGCAATTTTTTTCTTCCCCTCCCCTGACAATTACAATATAAGAATATACTTATCAGTGCCTTTAAATTGTAATTTCAGTAAGCTTAAAAATGTATTTTTAGAATCATGCTGCAGACAGAACTGTGGACAATGCTATTTTGAAACTCACCCCACCCTCAGAGACAGAAAATAAAACCTTTTGCTACATTCTCTGTCACAGTTTAGATTAAAAACGTGCTTAGCTGAGAAGTAAAAATGACTGAACATCACTCACAAGAAGTACTAAATTCTCAAGACTATCCACACTGCAGACAGGCTGCCTTATGCAGTATAGATGCTATTTTTAGCAAGTGATGCAATAGCTGCAAGGGCTCTCCCAGAACCTTTAATTTATGAGCCCAAGCCATACTAAAAAGTGTTTCAAGATACCTAATATCCCTGAACTATCACCTTCTCATTCTCTACACCAGCCTATTACCCACACAAGTCACTCCTTTTAAAGTTTCATCTTCCAAGAAAGAGGCATATTTTACATGTGAAGATAAAATCTGAACCTATACATTTGTCAGAAAACACACCTGCCCTGCAGTGTAGATAACAAGAAAGTTACACAACACTATAGAGAGATTTTTCTGACCTCTTGGTTTTCTATTGAAATACAAAGCAGCTTGGCTTCCTTGCTGAATTTTTGTGAAGACTTCAAAAAGCCCACGAAGCCAATACATCAAATCCTTCCCCAAGCTGTTTCCATTCTTGGAGATCTTTTCAGAAGTTCTTGTGTCTAACAGACAACTGTTAAGACACAATTCTGCTAAATGACTGTTTCAACAGCTAAAAATTTAAAAACCAAGAAGAGTTCCTGAAATGTTAGGGCTTTTAAAAATTGTTTTGAAAATAGAATAGGGATTTGCCAGCCCTTTGGATCCTTTATATTCTGCAATAGCCATGTGAACCTCCATGTAACAGAGACCAACTTACTGGCAAGTTTTGTACTGACCCCTTTTAAATTCTAATTCCATCTGCTCCTTCCCCAAACCCCTGGAATTAATCCCAAAATCACAACTACCAAAGCAACTACTTTTGTTTAACTTCCAACCTCCAGGGGCCCATGGAGAGGGGACACCAACCAACAGTTCTAAAAAAGCCTTTACATTTTGAATGTGTGGTCATGGACAAAATATGTGTGTGTTATATAAATCCATGAGCCAAACTTGCTGCCCTGAAGAGTTTGAGTCCTTTCCTTATTAACATAGGCAGAGGATATATAAGAGCTCTTACCTCTTATTTCATACCATCCATTTATTGGTCATGGCCAGCATTTAGGGCTCAGGAGGAATTCCTATACGTGTATCATGTTCCCAAATTTTACACCTCAGCTCCCATAGTGCACTAACAAGTTGTGGGAGAGCAGGTATAAAGATGGCTCTGGGCACAGCAAAAGCATTTGCTTTGTGTAAGGATAGCTCCAAGATCTTCCCTCGTCATAAGTTCTCATCGTGCCATGTACCACGCAAGAAAGACAGAAGAAGGAAAGCTTGACAAAATTTCTTGTTTGAAGCAGTAAAGGTCTGCCTCTCCACCACCCACAGAATACATTCACTTCCTCCCCCACCAACACAAGCATGGGGAAGCCAATGTCAACAGAATTTCTAAGATCTCCAGGCTATCTGGGAAAAAGGAATCCAACTGCAAAGAGGTCAGACTTAAGAGAGATTTCGTTCAGAAGCTCTCTCTCAGAGATCCTGACTGCTCAGAAGTAGAACAGAAACTGAGCAGGAAGACACCCAGTGATATTTTATTCATTTTGGCTAGAAGCAACATTAAAACAAGCTGTATACTGAGAAGGTAGCATTAGCTCCAGGGACACAGAGGTACAAAAATAAGGATTCTGCAGAACAGCTGAAGCGGCAACAAAACTCACCCAAACATGTAACTTGCTTAAAATTAAGGAAGTTGAAGCACAGAGACTTCCATATCTCACACCCCAAAACAGCAGGATGGAAAGCACCACACTGGGAATTTTACAAGGCCTTTTGAAGGTATCAGGAAGACAACAACTGCAGAATGCAAGTTCAGAGCCTTCCATGTATATACAGCAGAAAGCAAGCGTACAAACATACACCAGCTTCACTCCAGCACAGCAGAAGCAATGATAAGCCAGAAGAACAGACCAATTTCCATAGCCAGGTCCTCATGGTTTTACCAAGACTAAGTAAGAACACAGCAGCCACATACTATGTGTCACATTAGACAAAGAAGTAAGAAACATTAGTGTGATAAGAGGCTGAAAGATATGCTCCCATTTCACCCAGCCCACTGCTCCTCACTTGAGGCTGCAGAACTGTGGGACTGCAGGACATCACAATCCTTATTATGTCTATAGGCAGCTTGTCTGGGATAAATGCAAACTAAACTAATGTGACCACTACAGGTAAAAGTCTCCAGCATTTAAAATGAAAAATAAAATGGAAGGGTTTAGAATAAGAAGCTAATTAGCAAAGTAGTTCACATTAAGCAAAAACCAAAATCATATTGTTTAGAGACAATATTAGATCTCCTAGTAGAATCTTATGCTTCTGTTCTCATGGCTGGAAACATCCAAAATTTCAGGTCACACAAACCACCAGTTGCCAAAGACAAAAAAAAAGGTTGACTGGACCATTTAAGCTGCCTGTTGCTATCCAAGACACAAACTATCATCAAATACAGCCTTTCCTTCCTTCTCCCTTGCTACTTTGGAATGGAGAATCTATGCAATCTTACTCGAAACAACTGCTAAAGTACCTCTTTTGGGCAGAGAGGAAAACACTCCTCAGGGTGTCCTCTTTCATAGGTTCAAGCACAACTGCACATACACCAAGATCCCCAAGAAGCATGTTTATGCTATGCTAGGAATGGCTCTAAATCTTTTATAATCCCTAACTCTAAATAACACCTTTATTTCTGTTAAGAAGTGGGGTCCTCTCAGATGTACTGGAAATAGCTTCTCGTAGCTTATTAGAGGCAAAGATGGCTTCAGGATCATATTTAGTAGGTACTGTTTTGTCAAAAAGATGCAAAGACAAGCACAGATAAAAGATGTTATACCTGACAAGCCCTTATTCAGCTGTCAAGATCCTATAAAGGTAAGCCTTAAAAATGTAGAGAAGTAGCACTGGGAGAATTCAAATTTTTACTGTCCTTGAAATTATGATGAGAAACAATCTTCTCAGATAGATGGTTCACAGAAACAACAACTCCCAGAAATTTAAGTTGTTGAAAAGCCAATAAAGTTATCTTCCAAAGATGCCCTGCTTAGAACAAGTGCGAGGTACTCCCCAGTATGTTGTTTCTCCAGCCCATGTTTTGCACTCTAGCCTTCGCACTGGAAGGGGACACAGAAGGACAGTTGTGTTTAAACCAGACGTGACCCCATCCGGTCGCTCTGGGGGCTCGCAGCCGCGGACCCAGCCCGAGCCGCGCCTTGCCGAGCAGGACGCGCCCGTGTCCGCCCCGAGCGCTCCCAGCAGCGCCCTCTGCCCGCAGCCGGCGGGCAGCGCCGAGCGCACCCGGCTGCTCAATCGAGCACAGCCCCACCATTCATAAAAAAAGGGGTCGCGCAGCGCCGAAAGGCAACCGTGCGGCGCTGGAAACTGAGCAAATCTGAATACCACTCCGGTTTTTTTACTCTAAAACGTATATATATATACGGTTTTAGATAAAATGAGCAGATTTGGTAATTATTGCTCCACAGAGGTTCCTTCCATCCCATGCTCTTAATTACGTTCGCTTTAATTAAGTATTTCTAGCCATCGGCGGGGGAGGGTGGGGGGGGAGGGCAGGAGATGAGGGCAACAGTTGTCTGAGGAGAAATGCCCTCGATAAATTACCATAAAGCATTAGGGAGACTTTATTACGATAAAGCGCTCTAGAAATCCTTGACTGTTTTATTTGTATCGGCGCTGTTTTGCAAAAGATGCTTGCCTTAACGATTTAAGGAAGAACTCCAGCAACACTGCTTTTGCTTTCTCGTTTCTAAATAAAGAACCCCCCCCCCCCCCCCCCCGATGCTTTCTATATTTCACTCCAAGCCCTTGAAAACTTGCAGTATTTCCCCCGGTGGAAAACTCCCCAGATTTTCCCATGGAAACGAGGCTCCTATCAAGCCTCCTTAAACGTTTCAGCTACGATTAATTCGGTGCACTTTCTTCTCCCCGGCGGAGCAGGGAGGCAGAGGAAGCGCCTGCGGGCACTGCATGGGCTGGCGCAGGCTGCCCCGGCCCCCCCGGCCGCACGTGGACCAGCCAGTGTCCCTGGCAGCATCCCTGTCACGCGAGGCGGCCGCGCTTCCCCGACCCCGGGATGGCGGCTCCCACGGAGCGGCGGTGAACGGCGGCCCCGCCGATTCCCTGGCCGCCCGGGAAACTTCGGGAGGAGGCCACGGGGAGCGTTCCCCCGCCGCCCGGCTCTCGGACGGGGCAGCGCGCCGTCCCCCGGGGCGGGCAGCCAGGGCGCCCCGGGAGGAGCGGCAACGCGGGCGGAGGAAGCCAAGCGCTCCCGGCAGGGCTCACACTGGCTGACCCCACCGCCGCCACGCAGGGTCTGCGAGCCGGCCCCCGTGACGGCCCCAGGCGCTTCTTAAGGGGAGCGGAGGGAGCGCGTTATGTCACCGGTTAGGTAACGGCGCGGGAGCCGCCGCAGTGACGGCACCACCACTCCTCCTCCTCCGCCCCCTCCCGCCGCGGCCGGGGCGGCTGAGGTGAGGCGGCATTAACCCTTGGCGGGGCCGTCCTCCCCCCGCGAACAGCGGCTCCCCCGGGAGCGGGGCGGGCTTCCCCCGCCGCCCACCGGAGGCAGCGGGAGCGGGGTCGGTCCGGTCCCGCCGGGAGGGCTCGGAGCGCCCGCACCTCCGGCGCGCCGTGCGGGCCGGCAGGGGGCGCTGCTGCGCCGCGGCGCGCGGGCGGACGTACGGACGGACCGGGGGCGCCGGCGCCCTGCAGCCGCTGCTCCGCGCCCACGCGTGAGGCGAGGCCCGGCCCGGCGTGCCAGGAGCACGTCCTGTACCCGGACGCTGATCCCAGCACGCCCGCTCCACGGCGCGGGATGCGATCAGCCCCGATACCAAGAGTGCACGCTTCCATGGGAGCTGGATCCTCGCTCCCGGCCAGCACCCGGCACCGCCCGAGCGCCTGGCCTCCAACGGGGCCACCAGCGCGCCCAGCCCGAGCCAAGCTGAACTAAGGCCCAGCCGAGAGCATTCCTTGGCTGCCGCCTGCCCCACGGGCGTCTCCGCAGCCGGCCTTCGCACAGGATGCACCCGCAGCACAGAACTCGTCCTTACTCGTGGCCAGCAGCCCTGCGTGCTCCCGTCCCGAACACAGGGCAGCAGGGCACACACAGCCGGCAGAGGGAAGGACCCCCGGGCCAGCCCACACTACGCATGGATTTCAGGTCCCACTGAGCCCCGGCTCCACCAGGGAACACTGACACGAACACAGCACCATTCACCTTGTTTTTAACATGCACCTTGCCCCTGACAAAGTGGAGAGACTTCTACGGAGAGTTAAGCAAAAAATGCAGCACTCCCCCGTCAAGGTCCACCACAACCTCCTTCTGAAGTCTTGACTGCATTCTCCCCATTGCCCTATTTGTTTACAAAGTCCACTCGAGCAATAGTGACAGGACTCCTCACAGCTTGTCCCAAGCAAGCAAACCAGCAGCCATGGCTCAGGAAAAAAGGTAGCTCAGAGGAACTTTCAGCAATATCCCCTATCCACAGATGCAATGCTATAAAGGGAGAACAGCCTCCACCAGTTGCCAGGATGCTCAATAGGTTGTACCCCTCTGGCCCCCTGTTTGACTTCAGGTACCTCCTGCTCCATCTCTTCTACTTTCTGCTTTCCTTCCTTTTTTGACATCTCACTCTTGCAAACTCCCTATATCCCAACTTCTCAAGAACTCTTTGATTTAGACAACTTTATAGGTTCCACAGCAGAAAAGGTTTTCACTAGTGCTTCCCCAACTCCTCTCTGAGTGGTACTGGGGGCCAGCAATTGAACTCTCTGGTTCAAGAGAAAACCCTCCTTTAGAAGTCAGACACCAGAAAGAGCAATGGAGGTTGTTTTTACTATATCTGCATAGACTGACCTTGGCACCTTTAGTCCACTGATCAAAACTAGACTGAAAAAAACATTTATTATCCACAGATCCTTCTAACCTCTTTCACAAGACCCCAAAAATGGAACAAAGGTCTGTCGTGTGTCCGTTCCCCCCTACCACCACCACCAGTGGGACCATTCCAGCATTTCTGCTGCTCTCCTTCAGGTCCTGTAAACCTTTCTTCCCACACACTCAGACAGCCAGCGCCACCTCACCAAAAACACTGCTGTCCCACAAGCACCAGAACACATGCACAGGACAAACACAGGCCATCTGGGGCACAGCATAGCCTGGTTAGAGGCTGAGCAGCCCATTGCATGAGCAAACTATCACAGCAGTGAATTTTGGTGCACCACCCCTGCTGAAAATGGGCACTGTGGCTGGAGAAAGTAGCTTACATCTAAGGAACTAAGACATCTTAAGTAAGAGAAGGAGATGGGGGGGGTTAATAGCTTTTTAAAAACAGGATCACTGCTCTGAGATTTAGGAATAACTGCAAACTTGAGACTGAAGAAAATCCACAACTAATAAGAATATGTGCATATAGTACCACACTGGGAATCAAAAGTTTTAATCAGCATCCCTTACTTACATGCATCCCATAGAACTAATTCACCCCCCAAAGTAAAGCTTTAAAATGAAAATATAAACCAATTTCTACAGTAAAGGCTACTTTAAAACAATATGCATTTATTTAAAAAGATATATTGTTACTCAAATCTGCTTCCTCACTTAGTAAAGAATTTGTGCTGAAAGTCAGTTTGAGGAGACTAATTCTAGGTTAGCGCACAAGAAACAGTTTCAATCCAAAGCTTACTAAGGGTGACTGAAACAAGCTAGTCTATGCTGGAATATTTTTTCACACATTTTTCTGAACAAATGCATTATTTTCATGTGTTGCCAAGGCAATGTTTTACATCAGAAATTCTACACTTTGATTTAACCACAACCAGCAACAGCAACTAAGTGATAAATCCAGCTGAGATGAGATGCTACCAAAGTTCTGCATAGAGGGCATATTGGAAATCCACCTCTTTCATTTTACTAAAATTTCTTGGCTTACAAAGGCTTTCAGATGAACAGATTCCCACCACACCATTTTAAAACACTGTAAAACATCAAGAATTTGGTTACCAGAGTAAGAATTTGAAACATAGCCAAGCACAACCAGTCTATCCCCAAGGACAAGGTCATAGGAAGAACAGTACTATAAACTGTAGAAGGAATGGCAAGGAGGTTTGTTTCTTAAAATTAATAACCCTAACTATCAAACCAATACAACACCATTATCCTAGTCTTTGAAAAGAGCTAGTTAAAACCTGTTAGCAGGGACTTCCAAAATCATACTCTGCAACTCAAACAATCCACTCAAATACACAAGAGGTATATTCCACCCATCTTGACACACAAAGAACCAAGCAAAACAAGACTTTGGAACAGCCCATCAAGATGGGACCAACCAACAGAACTGACAACAGGCTCCTCCTGCAGTTTTAGGTTCAGTTTGGTCCTGCAGCTAAACTGGCTATCACCCAGCCATCCATGCCTAACCTGCTTCCTCAGTATCTGACTGTCAACTGCTTTTCAGGCAGCTCGCGAAGATGACCCAGCTGACTGCAGCTGATCTTCCTTGCAGAGTTAGAGGTCAGCCACACAAGTAGACCTAACCACCACCACCACACATCAACTGAGGCAATGTAAGGGAAGAAGCGAGAGCTCCCAACCAGCAACCAGAGCAGCCACAGTTCTTTTGGCAGCAGCCTGGTCTCAGAGCAACTCAAGCTAACCACTGGGCTCAACTATCCTCAATATACAGTTCCATAATACTACCAAGTTTCCCTTCTGTTGCACCAGCAATTGCATTCATATGACCAAAACAGCCTAAATAGCCCCAAGGGACTATTTTTCTGCAGAACACGCTCCTTAACCAGCTCATCACACCAACAGACCAACCTCAGTGCCAGCATAAGGAGGAAAAAAGCAAGGTAAGAGCTCTCCATTCACTTTCTCTCTCCATGCCAAACTTTTACATCAGAAAGCCATGATGTAAAAACACATGCTTACTCTTTTGATCAAAGGCGTCTAATTTATAAACTGACACCATGTTTGCTGAGAGCGTCGCAAACTGATTCCAGTGCAAAGGAACATGAGCAAGGCTCTGGAGGTTAGAGTGAATGCTCAAGGTGAAGAACAAGTCCACCAAAAGGAGTGTTTTAGATCAAAATCTAGGAACAAAGTTGCGGAGCCCCAAAAGTTTTGCCACAGATCCGGGTCTACCAAGACAAAAAGACTGAGGTAGAGAGTTTGTGTCATGACATGTAACTTGCTTTTAAGCACACCTGTAAGTTGATAGGAGTACACATCTCTTTCTGCCATGCCATACAAACACTGGGTGGTACACGCAGGACAACTGAGGACAGGAACAACTGCAAGACATCCTAACTCTAATCCCTTGTTCAACTGCAGTCAGGGTAGCAGCTTCTTCCAGCAGTGCACTGATCCTTTACTGCCCTATCCTTGCATCTTCTCCCTCCTGCTAGAGATCTGACTTGTGAGCCATACTAAATCCACACTCTGGGGAATGAAGAGCTCTTTGGCAGATAGGACTGAGACAGAATGAATACTGGGCACATATACATCTTTCAAGCAAAAAATATTTATGCAAAATAATAGAGAATAACAAGTTTATAGATTAAGCACCTTTGCTGCAGGATAAGAATCTTGGGGAAGGGAGCAAAGGGACAGAAGCCTTTGGGAAAACAGTCTTCCAACCACTTCAGAAAAATGCAAGAGTTCTGGAGAAACAGATCAGCCAGTCACAGAGAGAAACATGGAAGAGGACTTGTTGGAACAAGGATCCAGTGGTGAAGTAGAGTGCAGGGAAGAGCACCACACAAGCATAAGCAAGCATTGGTTGGGTAGCAGCAGCTGTAGAAATAATTCTCTGCCTTCTACTTTCTGTATCCTCATACACATTTGCAAACCTCTCCATCTAAAAGCAGGGACCATACCTTGTATGGAGACCAGACTCAGTCTCTGCACAACAATTTCCTCCCATCATCAACAAAAACCTTTGTCCCATTGAGCTTATCACCTCTCATTTCCCTTCTCTCACTACAGCTTTTCTCCCTTTCTGCTTCTGTGGTAGCCTTCTAACATACACAAAAATCCTTTGGAAAAATTGTTGTGATTAACAGCCCTAGAGCTGAGCTCCTCAAGTCTGCTCTTCCTTGTCTAGTAAGTACAGAGCTCCTCAAGAAGTGGAGACAGCTGTCCCTCTGGCATGGCGGATGGAATACACCCTTTGAGAACATGTGGCTCACAATTGCTTAAGAGAGCAAAATAAAAGGGAGGTGTAAAAAACACAAAAACAAACATAAAACCAAAACCACATCTGCACAGTCAACCAGACAGTAAGTTCTGCGAGTACATAGACCATGTCTGAACCTGAGCCACCCAGCTGTCTCCGACAACTGACAAGCAACTGAATCATGAGAGACACAAGAGAACCCTCAGGAGAGAAAGAAGCAGGGAGGGTAACAAAAATAGGAAAAGAAATAGAAGAAACAATGGGACAGGCACTATTTTCCCTGAGGCTCTGCTTCTGGGTGTCTCAACTCCAGTTCTAAGAACTGATGAACAAGAGGTTTGTTTCAAAACCTACAACCAAACCCCAGGCTTCTAGGTGTCACCATCTGCTGCTGAGGGCAAAGGAGTGAATTAGAAGCTTAGTAGGAAATTTTGCATATAGCTCTTCCCATGTTTGCTGGAGATGTTTATATTGTGGAACAGGATTTCAGCACTGCTAATGACTCACCCAGTGCAGTGATGGTGCACTGCTCCAGACTTTCATTCAAGGACTCTGGAAACTTCCACAGATTTGAAAAACAATATATTATTTTAAGGTTAAATCAGGAGTCAAAAAATAACAGATTTAAAGTAGAATTCTTTTGTGCAATTAAATGTACTACAGGGAAGAAACTTGAATTACCCTAATTTTCAAATATTAATGTACTCAATCTGAAAAATCTTTTGCTTTTCTCTAAGAACCCAGGTTTTCTAAAACTTATCACTAAGTGAGAACCAGAAGTCATCTGAAGCCAGAAGCAGCAACTTAGGTAAGTGAAACCATGCAAGCCAAATTCATGGGTGCTTTACCTACTAGTTACAGTGTTTATCCAACATTTGTGTTCATATACAGGCCTAAAGAATCACATTTGTATTTCTGTTAGAATAATCAGGAAAGATACTTTCTTACTGTTATCCTTTCCATAGCAGAGATGGTCATCCTCACCCAAGGGATTAGAAATTAATATATTCACAAGACCAAGAACATTGTGTTTCACCCATCTACCAAGAAACAATTCCCAGGTAGAGAACTACTGCAGTTTTCCCAAAGGACCCTCTCAGCTCTGCCCTCAAGACCCTCAGGGCCTCCTGCCAGCTTACTTGCTCCTTACACAGGAGGGCATTTACCCAACTGGCACTAACACCCAACAAAATTCCAGCTGGGACTTCCTTGCTGAAGACATTTGTGTGTTCACCACTCCTACACAATGCCTTTGCTTGCTGTCACCAGGGCACCTCACAGGTAATCTTCCTAAAGTGAGGGAAGCACACTGGCTAAAAGAGCAAACCAAAGAAACCGGAGCAAGATAGTACTCTAGATTACATCCCTGTATAAATTCTCTAGTTTTAAGTAACCAGTTTCCATTACAAGTATTCCTACTTTAAAACACACAGAGGACTGGGAGAATGAGCTACCTTAAAATAACACAGCTATTCATCTTCAGGCTAATAAATTGTCAAGCATTTCCCTCTCAGGCTGTTTATCAGATATGAGCATTCTTTTCACCTTAATGCAAACATCTGTCCTCCACTCACCATTAGCTGGTTTTAAAGGGGTTCTTTTTTACAGGTGGAGAACCGTACTACAACATTTAACCCTCCTCCATATACATCTTTCTGCTCCTGCAGCTAAACATGGCAAAGTCCATTCATATTCTGAATCAAACTGCAGAGCTGCAGCTTATGAGCTTGGCTGATGCTGAGGCTAGTGGTGCCCACACATACACACTAGTTATACACATTATGAGCCAGAAGGGAAGGGCTGAAGTCCATCAGCAAGGACACAGCAGAACTGAGACTCTGGACATCTGGACTCTGAGCAGTTGCTCTCCCTCTACTCTTCCGACCAGAGAGTGCAAAAAGGAGTACTTCAAGCAGTAAGTGTTGAGCAATCCTATGAAGCAGAGGTTTTTAACAGTCAGTAATATCATGTGCAAATGAAAACACCTGAAAGAAGTAAGCAAGGACCAGAAAGAGCAGAATTGTAGAAAACAGCAGAGTATGTTTTCAGATTACTGTCTAGAAAGCAGGACTGATTTTAGGGTATGTTAATAGTAGTAGCCTATGTATAAAATACTAGAGAGCCTCCCTGACTCACCACGAGCTGCAAGATCTCTGAAGGAGTTACATAACCCTCAAACACCATACAGCACAAGCTGCCGAGTCTAGAGAAACAGTCAGAGATCCCACTTTTCCTGGACTGCTCTGGAAGTTTGCTCAGTCCAACAAAGCACAGGCTGAAGGGATACACTGACAGAAGTCTTCTAAATTACAAGCTACCAGTAGGACTGATGACTGAAGGCAGACAGCTAAATTTTTACTAAGAAAATTTAGAATGGATACTTGGAAACATTACATGGCAAATAGGAAAAGAAAAAGCCATACAT
Organism: Cinclus cinclus; assembly: GCF_963662255.1. Taxonomy (NCBI): domain Eukaryota; kingdom Metazoa; phylum Chordata; class Aves; order Passeriformes; family Cinclidae; genus Cinclus; species Cinclus cinclus. The sequence goes on along the minus strand of NC_085051.1, from coordinate 22,066,068 downwards.
GCTGGAGCACAGTATTCCTGGGAAGTACAGACAGGATTAGGACACTTGCATCAGACTGTTCTCTGAGCTCCTCAGTTACCCTTCAGAAGCAGATTGCAAATAGCCATACAAGAAAACAAAACATGCTCTGAGTTCAGTCTGCACATTTCACTTAGGCTGTCACAATCACAAGTTAGTTTACAAGCAAGCTGGAATATTTTCACATGTTCTTAACATTACTTTTCAGGTTAACAAGTGCCATGCTTTATTTCATACAAGGGTAGCATCCAGAATTGAGAAGAAGGCCAGAAAAACTTCACCATTGATCTGAAGTGCTGAAGATGATAAATCCCTAAGTGATTCAGCTAAAGAATGAGAGATAACCAAAAGCTCCCCCCAAAGCTCTGCACACAACAGCCAAGCACTCCTGTGCAGGGAAAATGGGGAGTTGGGCAGAGCCTTTCCTCTCACATCCTGTAGGGAGAGCAGCACTGAGAGTTTGAAACTCCCTTCCCCTCCATCTCCCTACTAACTAAACTCTCATCACACATTGTTCCAGGGTGGCTGTTTAAATCTGCAAGTGACTTATGACATGGTCTGTCACTGCACATTGTGAAACACCTGCAAAGCAAGACTGCACTTGTTTGTGCAACCAGGATTGAAACTTACTTGCAAAAAACCAAGAAGCTTTGAGCTTTATTTCACTCGATGCTAAGGAGTTGAAAAACTACACTGATTGTGAAATCGGCTCAAAGCCATCAGCAACTCAGCACCTGATCAGCAGTGAATGTCCTCTGTATGGAGTTCTTAAATTGTAACTAAAATATTTTACCATCTGACTTATTTCATTACGGATACCCCAAGAACTTTATAAAAGATCAAGGTCTGTTTCATAAGACAGCATTTCTAGGGACCACAGAAAGCATAACCTTACAGATTGACACTAACTCAAATCATTTACAAGCACAAAATCCAGCTAGTCCTCTCCTTAGACTTCTTCCTCTTGACATAAGCATTACATCTCATTAATTTAATAAGATTATTGATAAAGTCTGATTTATAGAGCTTTTTATTATCTCAACTTACTTGTCAACAAGAACTTGGGAATTGCCCCTGTATTCTTAGTTTTAAAAAGATCTGACTGCACAGACACAAAGAAGTATCTACTCCACTGCTCATATACCCAGTTACATCCATTTTTCATGCCTCCCTCAGTGGCCCTTGTGCACAAGTTGCTATTTTTAGATGCCAGACTATGCATAGCCTTGTTAAGCAAAAGAAGCTGACAAGAAGGCAGAGAGGGTCACCCAGCTTTGCTGCTGCTCAAAGAAGTTTTTGTTAAGTATTCACATAGGAAAAGAATGGTTTAAGGCTGAATAAGGGGGTTTTGTCTAAAATCAAATTACAGAAAGTTAGAGACAGTTGAAAGCATCGTCCTGATTAACAGCCTCTCACAAATTCTTTTTCAAGAAACCTAGAGCAAATTGCCCACATTTAGTTAATTTTACATGTTAGTGAATAAACTCCAAGAAGCTTAATTAAGGCAAGCTCATCTTCACAACGTTTGTTGGCCCAAATATAACTGTACAGCTGTATTCACCACATGAGGAAGCATCACCACTATCAGACATCTTGTAACCACTAAATGTATGATTATTCAACCATGACTCTATCAAAGGCACTGGGGGAAGAAGTGGATGCTTTTCTAAGCCACTGTGAGACTTGAAAGAAAGCAGGACTTTTCTTCAAGCGTCACATGGCAAATCACACAATCAAAATAAACTTTATTTCCAGTTAACACATTGCTTCAGCTACAGAAAATCAGGGGAAAAAAAACACATTTATCATCAAAATATTTGCAATTTGAGACAGAAAAAACAATAAACAAAATGTTTAAGTAATCACATAACCAAGATGTTAGATGCTTTAGAGCATCAAGTTAATCCAACTTGCACTGACAGTGTGTTTCGAATATACAAAGTTGATTATCTGCAGACAATGAATAGGTCTGATTACACAGCCAACCCTGCTCCAAACAGGTTGGACTACAAGCCTCCTGAGGTCCCTCCCAGTCTAAATTACGACAGGATTTTGAATTCATTTTCACCATGTCACTGAAGGAAAGGAGCAGAAAAATGATTTCATGTTTTCCCGAAAAAGAGGCGGCTTCCTAAAATAGGAGGCACGGCAACTCTCCAAATGGGAGCTATAACAGCAGCAGACAGTTCCCTGCTCCAGACACTGTACTCCAGAATACACCCAATTTTCAATGGCAGACAAGCAAGGTGGCTGCCTGCCACTACCATCAATGGGAGAAGAACAGGACTCTCATCCAAATTAAGGAAATACCACAATGGATCACAACAATCAGCACTACCAACAGATCTGTCTGCCTACAGGAAGGCAGGAGAACAGGCACATATTTGCTGTATTCTTGATGAATTCAGAATGACTCCTTGGCACTTTGGTCCTACTGAGTCTGTGGTTTCTTTAGCTACACTGTTTTTCAATCACAGGAGCTGCTATTCTTATCATCTTTTACTAACTTATGAGGCACATTAAAGGTAGAACATTCAACCCAGGAGTTTTCAATGTATAGTCTCTCAAGACACACCCAGAAATCTCACATTGAGACATCCACCCAGCTTCCATACTGTACTTCACTGTACAGTAGCCAAAAACCAAGCCAGATGCACGTTCTACAGAGAGAAAACCAGAAAAGCTGCATACAGACCTTTACACAACTGCAACTGTAGAAAAACTTTTTGTCAAAAGAAGTGCCATTTCAAGTAGTACAAACCTAATTTTCCCAGAGTACATTATTAGTTCACATAGTTGTTGTTCCTCCTCCTCTTACTCCCTCCTTCTAAATACCACTAAATTAGACTGAGCGTAGACAGAAGCAATTGCATATAAGCATCCAAAAAAAACCTCTGAGAAAATGAGGAAAGAATTTACAACCCAATTTCGGACATGCAGAAGAGTTAAAGGGCAGTAAGAAGTCCTTCTAAAAAGACTTGTGTTTTAGGGTTTTTATAAAGTCGCTCTCTAGTTGTGCATTAGAAAGAATACATTGATACAGTAACTACAGCAGCCAATTAGCATCAAAACCACTGTTTTTTAAAATATAAGCAAAAAGTAAATGCATTTCTCCCCACAGTATGACTTAATAATTTGCTAATTCTCAAGGTGACCCAACATATCTGCAGCTGTGCCTCCATCCTCCTTTCCATGAGAGAAAACTGAGAGCCTGCCCAGCCATAATGTACTTCAGGGGCAAACTACCCCAGTGCTTATTCAGACTAAGACAGCCTTTCCTCATTTCAGCTGGAGACAACAGCAGCTGTTCCAATAAAGCAGCATCTCACCTGCATCAGCTGCACACAGAGGGCACACAACACCTAATTCATGATGACCACATCTTCCTACAGTGACAGCAGGCATCATCACCCTATTGCTCCATTCTCCCTGACACTGCAGCAATGCTCTCACTTCAGAGCAATAAACACGGAATTTAGCTGCACTGCCAGTGCTCCTCTTCTCCCTTGCCTTGAAGATCACAATCTTGGCAGAGAAAGAACAATTTCTGTGAGCAGCCACTGGCCACATACAGCGGCCTGCTGCTGTGTGCACTTGTACCAAACAGTGACAGAGGATTTGGCATTTGCACTGCAGTTCTCTGGATGGTTGAAGATGTGACTGTGGAAAGATCTGCTGTTTACAGCTTGTGATTCCAGCTGACAAGCTAGCACTTGGCTCAAGCACTGCAAACTTCCACATTTGAAACAATGCAAAACAAGTTCAAGTGGCCACCAAGACTTCTGTGATGCACCACACATCAGCAGGCAAGTGATAATGCAGTAATATATTCAAAACCAGTATCAGAAAGTCAAAGAAGGTTTGGGTGTTTAACAGGCATAACATTTCTCCAGCTGAAAGGAAGACCTGAACCTTAGTTATTTGTACCTAAAGCTGTAACTTATCCAAGGCAGGGCTGCTGCACTTCAAGCCTGTGCACACAGGACTCAAAACACACTCTGGCATTTTGTGTGCTGCCAGTAGCAGGGCTGGTTTACTGGTGTCTCACACAACTACCCAGCCATATGTTCACATACAAGTTCTGCACTGGCTGCAGTAGAGGTGATGGGGGAGCATAGTCACAAGCCCAGCAATCAACCAGCTTGTTGCAGGGCTGCTTTGCCTACAGGTCTGACACCTGGAAGCAGCTGCAGCAACTGAGCACTTGATGCCCTCCTACTCCCCTTGAGAGAAGGAAGCACCTTTTGCATCCTTTTAAACTGCCATCTCATCTTGAACTCACACCGCTTACACATTACAATTATTTTTGTGGCCCACCTTATCGATTCCAAATCGGGCACAGGACTTGCCCTTTACAATGACTTTTCCAAGAATAGATTTGAAAGTTCCCTTGGCCTGATGTGTTACACCAGCAGAGAAGCCCTTTCTATAGCCTCATCATTCAAGGCCACAGTGGCAGTGGCAGACTCAGATGGAAGAAACTGTCTTTCCCCAGCGTGGTTCCTATGACCAAGAATCGAAGTACTGAGAAAAGTTAGAGCAGCGTAGCACTGAAAATACCCTGGTAACAGCCTCTGCAGTACTTCCACGGCCCTCCTGTATTTCGGGGATGACAGGTAAATGCTGCCGCCACCCCATCCCGGCCACCGCTACTGTCACCCCCTCGACAGGAAGGACCACTCGTGCTTCAGCCCCTTCCCGAGCGCAGCTCGGAACCGAGCTGCAGGAGCAGGCGGGCTCGGCACAAGTTTGGCGCCGCTCCGCCGTTCGCCCGCCGCTCTCGGCAGGGCTCTTCCCTCGTCCTCCAGCACAGCTCTTCTCCCGGGGCAGGGTCAGCGCCGCTGCTCGCGGTGCCGGGCAGGGGCCGCGCGGTCCCCGGCTCCCGCTGCGCCGGCAGCGGCCGCTCCTCCGGGGGCGGCGGGGACGGGGCGGGCCTGACGTCAGCGATGAGGTGCGAGGCCGGCGCGGAGGGGGCGGCGCGCACCGACCGGCCGCGCTGGGAACTGCGGAGCGGCCCCGGAGCCGCGCTGCGCGCCCGGCCGCCCCGGAGACACCAAGTCCAAACACGCAGTGCCCGCCCGCCCACAAATCCCAACAATCGGTGCTTCTCCCAGGACCGACCCGACCGGCGCGCTCCGGCCCTGCATGTTTCGTGGGGAGTCTAACAGCGGCTCCAGGCTCGCCGGGGGCCCACCCGGCAGAGCAGTGGAACCTGCCGGCTCCTCAGCCGCTGTCCCACACCGGCCTGCCCCGGACCCGGCTATCGCCCGAGGGGCGCTCCGCCAGACTGCCCCGGTGCCCTGGAGGGCCGGTCCACTCCGCCCGCGTTCCCCTCTCCCCCACTCCGCCCGCGTTCCCCTCTCCCCCTCTCCCCATTCCCTCCAGGCCGAGACCGCTTCCCCACGAAGTCCCAGCCCCGTCCCGAGGAGGGGCACCGGAGAAAGAGCCGCGGCGGGGGCGGCTGGGACGCGCACTCACCTGCCCAGGCGCCCAGCGCCGGCCCCACGGCGGCCGCGCCGCTACCCAGCACCCAGACGCGGAGCCCGGCCAGTAGACGGTACGAGGCCAACGCCGCCGCATAGAGAGCGCCCAGCGCGCCAACCCAGTAGAAGAGGCCGGCGGCCGGGAGCACGACGGGAGCCACCATGCTGCGGAGGCTGCCGCGGCCGGACTGAGCCCTCCCGGCCACCGCCGCCCCGCAGCCGTCACGGCGCCCGCCCCCGCCCCGCCGCGATTGGCGGAGGGGCCTCTCAGCCACCGGGTAACCCGGCAACGCGGCCGGGACCGCCCGCCCTGGGGCCGCCCGGCCCCGCCGCGCCGGGAAGGGGAGGACAGGCAGTGAGCGGCCACACGCCCCCGTACTACTTGCGGCCTGCACCCCACGTGGTCGGCACCGCTCTCTTTCCGCCATTGGCCGGCGGGCATGGCCGTCACCCGGTTGCCGCACTTCGATTGGTCCCACGGCCCCGGAACCTCGCAGGACTGGTGGAAGACGGGGCCTCTCCTCCCGCCCCTATGACGTCATATGAGCCCATTCATAAAAATGCTGAGGCTCCGCCTCGCACTCGACTATGTCCCTCGGCTCCCTTCCCCCCAGCCCCGCACTGCGCTCGCCCACGGAGCCGCGCCGCGATCGCCACGGCACGGGCCCGCAGGGACCCCTGGGCACGGGGAACCCGCGCCGGGGAGAGTCCATCCCGGGGAAAGCGGGACTGGGCACCACAGCTCAGCTGCCACTGCTCCCCACGCACCGCGGGGCTGGCAGCGCTGTCCCGTCTGACTGGACTCGATCTGTCTTACCCGATAAGATCCAGGGTCGACGGAGGCTTCCTGAATATTTTTCCCCGAGTTGACCACTTGTGCCATGCCTGTACTAGCCCTGCTCCTTCGCCCTTCACCTGCCCGTTTGATACCATTTCTATCCCAGAGCCCCCCACACGGTTTATTAGGAATGTGTGGATTTGGGAGGAGTGTAGGAGACACCTCTGAAATGACATACACACCCCGCAGGGGGCTCGTTCCGTGATAGTGAAAGGCACAAAGCTCCGCCGCCTTCTTGCACCTCCAGCCACTTGCTAGGGCATGCCACCCGTACCTCACTTAGGGGCTCGGGCTTTTCCCTCCCTCCCAGCGGGGAGCCTGGGGCAGAGAGGATGTGGGACAGTGTAGGCTGTGGAAAGCTGAAGCTCTGGAATAGCTCATGGTTGAGATGTACTGCCTCAACAGGCTGAAACGGCAGGAGTGGCTGGGGAACATGGAAAGTCAGTGGCAAATTGGTGTAAGGTGTGGGTCAATTAAAATGTCACAAAAGACCAGCTGAGGTACAGGGGACTGTTGTTTTTAAAGGGAGCCTCTTGCAACTTTCAGTGCCAACATTTTTTTTTTTCTGGAAAACAAGCCTTTTATTCCACTTATTTGACAATTATCTTAGTTCAAGCAGTAAGAAACCTTCTCTAGATGAGGTGTTTTGGAGATCCACATACATCAGAGTTATTAACAGCAAGTGGCATAGGGGGGAGTATTAATGTTGCCTTTCCTTTCTCTCCTGGGCTGGCAAATAGGTGACACCCAAATCCAGACACTACTGCTGAAGATCTCCAAGCTGTACCAGCAACAGACTGCAGCCATGTTTCCCCTCATCCACTCCTTCGTGTTACTTGCCACACATCATGTTGATGTCAGAGGAAGCCCCCAGGAGCCTCATCTGCCAAATCCTGGCATGCCTCAGGCCTGGCTTCTCTTTGCCAGGATTTACAAGCACTCTACAATTATGCTTTCCTCATCCCATTCCAGGTTTCCTAGCCTTTGACTGCTTCAGGGCTTGGAAAGAGCTCATGTAAGATGCCACCTTAATTGCAACAGGTAAGCAGTACCCTGCGAGTTGCACCTTGAGACCACAAGCTGATCACGGTGCCATGTGAATGCAGTTACAAGCACTACTGCCACTTCAAAGCTCTCATCTAGAAACAAGATGCACTTGTATAACATCAACTACCTGATGCAAAGAACTGTGCATCCTGAGATACCTGAGGCTGCACTTTATGACCTTTCATCTTTACTAAGGGAAACAAGACCAAAGAAATTAAATGAAAATTTGCTGTGATAGATTTATTCCTTTTATTAGTTTAATAAAAATGCTTGCTACATTTCCTGTTATTAAATACATATACACAAAATAGCTTTTCACTCAAAAATACATAATTAATAGAAATCAAAGGCTTCTGTTAATAACCTACTTGTAGAAAACAAATTCATAGTGGGATTCAAATTTCATTGGATTCAAAACACACTGTCTGCACTGATGTCAGGTAAAGACATGAAACTATCATACACTGTGCAACGAAAAATTAGTCAAGTCACTGTCTTATTGGCTGACCTATAGCTTTACAGTTGATTTTTAAAAATTAATCAAAAGTAGTGGTATCAGACCTAATAGAAAGGAACATGTCACAGGACTTTGTCCTATTCCACAACAGGAAGCATCCATCCTTCCATCCCCATGGTGAATTAGTTAATTTTTTTATTTTATTTTGTCAATCACTCATGAGAGGTGACACTGCAGAGGATCCAGCTCTCACCAAGTTTTCTTCCTGCATTTTTCCCAAGTGAGCCCAGCTACTGCTTACTGGACACCACCTTGGGACTAGTGTGATATGCTAGGGCTAACTCCTGCAGTCATTACACAAGGAAAATCGTTATAGGCTTTACCAAGTGTGTAGTTGACATAACACCCTCCAAAGACAGGACTTTGATTACAAAAAGGTGCAAAATACTGGGATAATTTTCCTCTTGTTCCATACCAGCCTTTCCTTAATTTCTAAACCTATTTTAACCTGCATAGAGAATCTTGGCATTTTTGCATAAACACTTGTGTGTTGGAAAGAAACTATATTGTTACAGCAAAATTAAAGAACGGAGGTAATCACAGGGAAGTTGAGTGCCACTCCTCGTTGGGATCATTGTGCAATTGTTTGACAGAACATGTGCTTGCTGTGGCCATATCACACTATTTTCTTCTACTGGCTGTCAAGGCAGTTTTCATCTGTTCAGTTTTTGCAGAATAAATGACACACTGCTGATACTCACTCTTTTGTCTTCCAGAGGACAGGTGGATATGGCACAAGCATCTGGAAAGAGAAAAGGTAGAAAGGAGATCTACTACAGGTTGAAGACAACATAAGAGCTGAAGCAAAGGATGGAAGGTAACAGTGGTCACCAGAGTCACCAACTGTTGAGAACAGAAGTGGATTTGGCAGCTGGACAGTGCATGTAGAGGATGGAGGAAAGGAGATGAGCATTAGGCAACCTGCTGAAGGGAGCAACTTCCTACTGGACATTCATGTAAGCTGTACTGCAGTTACTAAGGGGATGCTACAAATTACGAATGGGTCAGAAACAGGGAAGGAAGTACATGGGTGCTACGAAAGATTTGTTGGTCTCTGTCAGAGTCTACCCATCTTTTATTATAAAATCTGCCCACTGCACTGCAGTTGTGCTGCTCCTGAGACCTCTTGTCTGAACAACCTTCTTGTTGCAGGTCAGGACAGAACCTGCCCCGCTGTTCTCTCAGGGGGACTGATAAACCCCTTGACAGAGAAACACAGACACAGCAAGGCCATCCTCTAGTTCTTTTTGTGTTAAAAAAATAATACTGGTTATTCAAAAGTGTTGCTATTTTTTATGCTACCCTGCTTGGAGAGAAAGGCAGTCCTCTGAGAGGCTTACAGTCTACATTTAGAAGACGATGAGTCACAGGCAGGGAAAGGGACTCACTGGAAGGGAAAGAATTATACAAAGGTCAAATGAGGGGGTTTGCATCTCTTGCTTGTGGGCATCACACATTCCTGAGCAACAGGCATATTCCCCTTTCCAGGGTTAATCCCAGTATTCTCATGAGATTTGTAGGTCTGTACCCATTTGCTGTAAGCTGCTGCAAATCCCAAAGGAGCACCCAGTCGGCTGAACTGATGGAACAGACAGGCGTTTTGAGCATACTCACACATCAACATGCATACACATACGAGGATACCTTGCCAAGGCCCCAGAGATCCGTATTTCCACAGCCTCTTTCATCAGTTCAGGCGTGTAGTCAGTTCCAGATGACTGCAGATGCAATCTGGGTCAGGGCAGTGATGCAAGGGCGGTCAACCCACAGCTTGGCTACATTGCTCCATCATATGGACCGTGGCCAAGCTGTACAGCAGATCACAACAGAGATGAGAGAGAAGTCTTTAAGAAAGCTAAAGGAGTAGTGACATGCATGACTAAAAATGCAACAATAGGGAACAAAAATAAGGACGTAGAACTACATCAAAAAGGAGACAATGAAAGCAGAAATATAGCACAGGAGCAATAAAACACAAGGAGCAGGGGACAAAAGAGCACCCAATAAGAAAAAACATTCGATTTTTATTATGAAGTTTTTCTGTGACATTGCTGCCACAAGTACCTCACAAGCAATACACATCTCAGCGAGACCGCGTTCCCATGTCTCCCTCCTGCCCTGCTCTTGGTACCTGAGGAAAACTGTTCTCACTACAAGCCCACAGGTGAGAACCCAAGACAGTCACTCACTGTCCCCACAGTGAGACCTGTGGCTTGGGGGTCTCAGCACTCAGGAGGCCTCAGCACTGGGATCCAATTCTCATCCCAGCCTGCCCAGTGCTGCCAGAAATGCTGCTCTGCAGCAACCCTGAGACAGAGAAGGGGGACTGATGATTATCTGTAAGGTGTCATGTTTTTTCCTGCCACTGAGCAGTGTAGTCATTTGTTTCATTAAATGGCATTTTTGTACCCAGCACTAATTTTATCCCTTTACAAATATGTTTTTCACTCTAGCAACTCAAGAGCAGCCCTCCCTCCTGTACAGTCATTCTGCTCTTATGCCTCTCTTACCATTACTCACACTTATTGCAGTGAGGCCAGATTCAATAAAGGGCCTGTCTGCTGCAGTGCTGAGCACTGCAGTGTGTCTTCGCCTAAGTCCAAAGCCCCAGTTTAAGACACCCTGCCCCAGTGCATACTGAAGGCAAAAATTAGAATACTTAAGAATGTAATCTTCATTGTCCATTCTGTTAAGATCTCTATAAGAACCATCCAGGCACGCCAACAGATCTCTCAAAACACCTCATCAACTGCCGAGTTCATTGTAATGATGGGGTGAGGCAAGATACCTTGTGTGGAATTCCAGATCCTCAGCCTTTCCTTAGGCACCTACTCCATCTCCTTGCAGGGGTCATGGTAGCCCTCTGAGTCCATACACTATTTAGCACTTACCCAGGAATTCAGTTTTCCCTCCTCTACCCAAAAGGGCAGAAAAGTGCTTTAACAGCATGGCACAGGTGTGCGGGGTGAGGTGATTTTTGTTGAAGCCAATGCACAGCACACAGAATCATCATATCACAGAACCATAGAGTAGCCTGGGTTGGAGGGGACCTTAAAGATCATCTAATTTTAACTCTCTTGCTATGGGCAAGGATGCCTTTCACAAGGCCAGGGTTGTCAGAGCCCCATCCAAGATGCTCTTAGACATTCACAGGGATGGAGCATCCTCAGCTTCTCTAGGCAACCTATTCCAGTGCCTCACCACCCTCAGTAAAGAATTTCTGCTCAGTAACTGTTTTTCTTTCAGATGTAATCATGGGAGGGAAAGCAGTGGGACTGAAGGGGCTGGGGCAGACATCCTCAGTCCTATCCTGTGCATACACCTTCAGCATATGTTAAAGTGATGTATTCAGGCAACTCTAGAAGCAGGTATTTATGTAATCCTCCTCCCTCCTGGCATGCTACACATGAAACAGGTGCTGGGGGATCCATGGTTCAGACTTGGGCTTTGCCAGCTGGCTCTCACTGTCAGTTCCTACAGTAAGGATTCCTGCAGGCCTAACATAAGGCACCTCGAGCTGATCACCCTGCTCTGCAAAGCTTGCAAGAAACAAGGGAGCCAGAGAACAGCAGGTTGAGAGAAAGGGATGGAATTGGTAACATTAAGTGTCATAATAAATAACCAACTAAGCGCAGATTCTGATTGATGTGTTGCTCATCTGCAATTGCACACGTTGGGTATAGTTTCTATGAGAAGGGCAGAAACTTGCAAATACAAGGCAGCTGCAAAACACAACTCAGCCTCGAAATGCCTGAGTCAGTCAGGCATTTTGGGTTACCACACTGTGTAACAGCTATACACTCCTTGCTTCTCAAATAAACCTTGGGCATCAGAAACCTGGCCTGCTTCAGGGAATAAAGTCCCAAATTTCTCAACAACAAAACACTCCAGGCAAATGTAGCAATAGAAGACAAACAGAATCTAAAGCCAAACAGTACCTGGCATATTAACTAGTTGAGTCTATAGACTTCAAATTTAATGTGCCATGCAGATGTAGGCTGCTCTTTATGAGAAGGTCTGCTCAGTTTCCCTTACAAACAGGAAACAATACAAATGGTACCACAAATTTCTAGTACTTGATACAGGGATTTTTCACTTTTACCTACTATGGATTGACAGGTGCGTAGCCTGTTAAAACTCAGAATTCCTCTTTTTGTTGCCATTCCCAGTTTAGAGTTCTCAGAAATGATTGCAATGGGGAGCTCCAGATCTTATTATGCAAACCAATAAAAGGCTTAGTAGGATATGCATATAAAGTGGGGGTTGGGTTTTACAAATCACCAGCAACATTGGAAATCAAGTACTACTAAAAAAAAATTCCAACAGTTGTGCATGCTGCAAATCCAAGTGCAGCTTGTGTTTACTGGAGACATAATATGGCCATGGCAACAGATTACCCTTTTTCAATCCTATGACCCACTGAAATATATTGATTTTGAGCTGAAAATATCATCTGTAGAAATGAAATGCTGTGTGCTCATTGTTTAATCCTTGATGTCTCTTCTAACCAGTTTTTTAACTGTAGGTAAGTGATACAGATACTTGTCCACATAAAATGAACAAAGTTCAAAAATTCATGGCACTCACACCACTGCCAACACTGTCATCCTGCGTGATACATTCACTTTCAGACCCAGATGAGGGACTACATTTGGTAATAAATCTCTCTCTTCTCATCCTTGTTAAAAAAACTATACCCCTCAGGTGTCTCCTTAAAGATCCACATGCAAGACAGTTCTGATGCCCCTGCCAAAAGCCAGTACTTGTAGGAAACTTTGTCTTGGCTATTCCCAGTTTTTCACAAACATGAATTCCACTTTGAATGCCTGTTAAACACAATGTATCAGTCCTAGAGGAAATGTGAGGCAGAAAGTTCAACTAGGACCCTACCAAGGACAGAAGTTGCAAGCAAAAACTGTATCTCAGATTGCTATCTATCTTTAAACCCCAATTATGCATCTGTGTATTTTTCATCAGTTTTAAGCATTGAAATTGTCATTTTAAAACCACCACTGTATAAAAACAATGTAGGATCAAAAACACCATAATAATGTTTCCACCCAGAAGGCCATCTATTCAAGGTCTGTAATATGCTATCCCCCTCTGGAGACTTCAATGGTAATCTGAAGATTTACAGCAGCAATGGCCTGGCTCCAAAGTATTCCTACAAAAAAAAATAATTAAAAGCAAACAATGAGCAATTTAAAAAATCAGCCCAAAAATGCTCCTGCAGGCTATAGTGAACCCTCCCTTTCTGAATCTACTGCTACCAAACCAAGCCCTGCCATACTCTGATTCTGTTCAGTGTGTAGGTTCCCAATACCTCTATATATTAATTATCTGTTATTCTACTCATCAGCCAGCACCTGCAGCAAAGCAGGTGTACATTTATATATACATGTGTTGAGTATACACGTGTACACATTTTCTCCAGGCATGGTTACATAAAAACAGCCAAAGAATGGATTTGGCATGCTCTTAGTGACAGCAGAAACACCTTATTTTTGCTTAATACAAAAAGCTGTTTTGCTTTTGTTACTGAATCCCGCAAATGTCATTATCAGCCTTATCACACGAATGCTGCTCACTTCTATAATTTTGCTCCCCCAATCAGTGTTATTTCAAGATGTATAATCAGCACACGAGGACTAGAAACAAGTGACACCAGTGGAAGTGCCTCTTTTAATGACAGAAAGCCTTGCAGGATGACACAGGCAAATCAGGACAGATTTTTTTTTTTTTTTTTTTTGCTGAAGGCCTACCACAGTTTTCCTACGCATTTCAAGGGGAAGTCCATGACTTTCTTCCAATTCAAAAAGGTTAAGAAAACCACAAGAGAAAGAACCTGCTATGAATAGGAATTATTTCTTTAAAGAATCAGACTCGTGATGGAAGAGGAAAATAACTTTCAGGAATCTGGGTTAAATAACAACCAAGCATGTTTCCTTCCACATCCATACCATCACTCTATGGTCATACCTCTGCCCTGTAAGCTTCAAACGTCTGTAGTTCAAATCCCATTGTACAGAAAAAAAGTACAAGAAACCATTTAGAAATAATTCTTTCTTCACAGTCTTTCATACTGTCTCATAACAAATGAGCCTTCCATTTTCATGACTTGCTCACCTCTAGGCAAATGAAGGAAGTTTAATTCTTAAAATCAATTAGCTTCTTTGCTTCAGCAACTACTGAAAGTGCCAGTGGTAGCACTTAATGCATAAATTGATGATTGGATTGATTCTATCACTTAGTTTACTACTGACCACTGAACAAGAAGTTACCTCCTTAAAAATATTATTTCTCTTGGAATAACCTGCTACAGCTGTGGACTTGAAAAAATAAAATTAAAATGGATGACTGAGCAATAATTGCCTCACTCCTTACCCTGTGGAGATTTCCTAAAAGCCAAAATACCAAATAAAAATCTAAACTGTCTGCCTAGAGGACAGCAGCCTTGCTGAAAAGCAGTGTTCTTTAATCTTTAGGTTCTTCACTACTGCACTAAGTGCTGTATGTAATAACTACACAATCCAAAAGGTGAGAGAAAAAAGACACAAGGTTCCCAAGGAAGCTGATTATACATACATTTTACATACATACATTATACATACACTGTCTTGGCCTAGATGCCTAAAAACTTACCTAAAACTTGTTCCATTAAAACTCCTACAAGTAGCCCATCCAGGCATAAGAAATCAGGTAGTACTGCATGAATTCAGCCATAGTGTCCAAACCAACCACACAGTTCAGAGCAAACACAACCAAACTACTCTGCTGCTATTAAAAAGCATAAAAGGAAAATAATAGGACAAAAACCAGCAGTACTTTCAAAATGGACCCACTGTAAATTAACATATCCATCTCAGAATCCATTGATACACAAGAATGCAGTATTACAGGAGGGAATATCCAGGGTTCCCGAGTCAAATTCCCCACTACTATGCAGAACCCAACACTGATGTTCTTTCCTGGGTATATCAAATTTCCTTCTAAAAGAAATTTAAACTTCTTTCATGAAACCACTCCAGAATATTGTTAGTCTGATCATTAGAGCTCTTCCTGCAATTTCCAGCAAAATCTACCCACTGTCCCTTTTACACACATTTGTTTTGCTTTATTCTAAACTTGAGTTCATATAATTATTTTCCTTCCTTACATAACAGTGTAATTGTCACTTCTGTGTCTTTCTGTTAAGCCTCTCTATTCCTCTTAACATCCATGTGCTCCTTTTCTGCATCTGTTCCATCCATCTGTTTGAACCCATTTATCTGAATGTGTGTGCTAGTTGGGTGCTAGATAAGGTCTTATTAATGCCATATACTTTGACAGTAATATTTTCTATACATACAGGAAATCCATCCATTAATACTTTCTAGAACACTATCTTTTTTAAATTATTTTCTCAGCCATGTCACATGCTATCATTCTGCTGCTAACTATTACACCAACTACCAATAAATTGTGATCAGTTTCTATTTGCATCACTAAATCTCATCTAATTCTATTAATCTCAGTTTTGATTCATCTTATCAGCACATGGATATTCCAATCCTCCTCTCTATCAATACAATCCACTGGTTTTGTTTCATAAGATTTTACTACTGTTGTACTTTTTCACTAGTGTCACACTAAGGAGAGAATTCCAATAGTCCTCAAAAACTCCAGTTTGCAGCCCTCTTTCCATCAGTATAGTCTCTTTCCACCTATTAGCTGCTAGTTCATTCCAAAGTCACCTTACAATGCAATTAATCCAAATTTTCTCTGTTTTACATTATCTTCTCACATGGTAGAGTATCAAAGTTTCTTCACAGTGAACAGTAAGGTAACAAGGTAGTCTGGCACATCCTTTTTTTGCTGCATTTCATCTCACCTTTAATTTCTCTGTGATCTTATTTTGCCCTTCAAAAACTGTCCTACAGCTAAGTGTACAATGGCTGCCAGATTAGATCATCTCTTTTATTAATCTTGTCTTTCCTTTGGGTACCCTCAACTATTTGACCCCCTTTACATGTACCTTCCAGTGCTAATACAGTACAGTATTTGCAGGTATATTACACATTTTTTGGAAAGGGGATATGTTGTATTTATTTGCTAAAGCACAACTGCAATGCTAATGCATTGCCACTGAGATAAGAAAACAGAATACAGGAAATGCTACTAATGCTATTGCAAAGCTGGAAAAGCAACAGTTAGAATGGGAACAGAGTAGGCCATACACTAACAGGTTTAAAACACATTAAAATAGATGAATCATATTTCCCTTGCCTTGATCTTTTCTGCTTTATTTTGTTCTGGACTTGCTGGTTTTGTCTCTCGAGCCATCTTCACCAGCTTCAATCTGCAAGTATAAACCACCAGAGGTTGTAACACTGGCACTGAAGGCACTTACCCCTTTTCTGTGGCTACTCAATAATTCCTTTTATAAGCAAAACAACCTTTTTTTCCTCCACTACAACACCTTCCCTTGAAAAAACCCACGTATTTCACTTTGTTTCCCTTCTTCTGAGAACCATCTATTTATACTTTAAGAACTGTATTTCAGGTGGCATCATTGGCAAAATCTGATGTGCTTGCTGACACAAAAATGTTTGTAGACCTCACATACTCTCTTGCAGAAACTGAGCAATAGAAAACAAGCCTACTATGGCATATTTCCTTTTTATGTTGTTGTTTGAGCTCAACAGTATAATCTTCTTTGCACTGTATTTATTAGTTAACAAATACATTAGTATTCCCCTGAATCTGAAGAGGATTACTATTAATAAGGAAAATAACCTAACAAGAATCTTTCCATTCCCAAGGAAAGTTTAAGCATGGTCAGCCTCAAGTTCAGCTTACTGCAGATGCATGACACCACTGTCTTTCAAGATCTGCTTCAAAAACATAAAGAGGAAAACAAGAATACACAAACAAAATTTACTAAATTCACTTCCGACTGATTTATTATTTGTCATTCCTTTGATACATCGAGTAAGTTAATTAAAAAGTTACTTTAAAACGTCAGAAGGCTTAACAAGAACTGACTTCCACTATTGGCATAAATTAAATTAAATTAACATTTAGCGTTAATTGCCTCATGTTTTTTCCCTCCTCGCTTTGTCCGGAGAGAAAATACCCCTCTATCAGGTAAACTATCAAGTTTTGTTTGTTTCGTGGGTTTGTCCCACAGCTTCAACGCACTTCAGCTCCTTCATTTTTCCACTTCACATTTTAAAAACTCAAAGGAAAAAACCCAACTCGCAGATAAAAGCATTCGATCCCCTCCTGCCACGAGCCAGCCTTTGCTATCCGCGCAAGCTGAGCGGCGGAGGAGGCCGCAGGAAGGCATTTGTCTGTCCGGGTCCGTCTGCGCAGCTCAGCGCAAAGTGGAAGCAAAGGTCCGCACACGCAGAGAGCTCGCGTGCCGGTGCCTCCCCGGGGCCCCGAGCAGCCACAGGTGCAGCGGGGCGGCGGCAGCCCCAGGGCCAACGCGGACGAGCCGCCGTGCGGTTTAACCAAAGGAAATCCCTCTCGGGGGAAAGCGGCTCCGGTAGAGCCCTGCCGGACGCGGCCCCATGGCCACAGGTAGCGAGGGGCACGGGGAGGCCCCGGCTCCACCGACACCGGGGCTGGCCAGGACTGGCCGGGCTCCCCAGCAACACCTGCTCTAGGACAAAGCCGCCACTGACCTGCCGGCGCTCGAGGCGCTCCCCCGGCCCGGCCGCGCCCCGAGGCCGCTGCTCGGGGATAACGCCGGCGCTCACCAAGACACCCGGCCGGGCACAGGCCGGCCCAGCGCGGCAGAGCCGCGGCTCCCCCCACAGCGGAGCGGGCGGGCACCGTCACGGCCGGCGCCGGCGAATCCTGGCCGCTCGTGGCGGTTCCCGTCATGCCGCAGTGCCTACAACTCCCGCCGGCCCCCGCGGCCCCGCCGCCGTTAACCCTCTGCGGCGCCGAGGCGCTTCCGCCGGCCCACTTCCCCCCCCCCCCCACCCCCCTTGCCGCTGCCCGGCGGGTCCTGCCCGGGACCCCGGCCCGGCGCCTCCGCGGGCCCCGAGGCAGAGCCACCCCGGCCCGGCTCGCCGGCGGAGCTCGCTCCGAGCGGCCCGGCTCGGCCCGGCCCGGCCCGGCCCAGCGGCGGGCCCCGGGCCGCTGACACTGTGGCGGGTTTCTGCGCTCCCGCAGTGTGGCTTCTGGTCCCAACCACAGCTGTTTGCTGCTGGCATTAACTGCACGCTCCCTGCGAGACAGTAAAAAGCAAGTGAAATATCTTATTCTAGCTGGTGGGGTTAAAAAAAAAAAAAAACAAAACTATTTATGTTTGAGGAAGCAAATTGTAATAAGCAAATTAACTCAAAAATAGCTTTACAACCCCCAGAAAACTTCGGGACAAAGGAGGAAATGCTGGGCTATCCTGTAGTGAAACTCATGTGAAAATCAGTCGCACGCTCATGTTCTGCCCTCCTTCCCATACACTCTTCATACAGGTGCTTGGTATACGTGTGACTAACACATACGGCACTTTTCCAGCTCCTCTCTTAAAATAATAGCAAACAATGTGCATGCAACTATTCTGCCGGGAACTAAAAAATATACTGGAGAGTCAGAATCAATTAATAAAGTCAGTGAGGGACAGGGGCAGATAGCACGAGTTCAGGCAAAAGCAGCACCTCAGAGTAAAACCCTCTGGGTCTCACCCAGACCCCCTAAACAGCTCGGCATTGCACCCCGAAACAGCCGCTGCACACATGCAGAGCTCACCCCCTATTCTTCTATTTTATTTGCAAATTTTTTTTAATGAAAGCTTCATGCAGCAAGTAAAAGTCAAATAGCTCTAATTTGTAGTGCTGCAGACTGTAACATGCTCAGACGTGTAACTGCCTGACAGACTACACAGAAATCTGGCTTAGGCTCCAACCTCTGAAACAAATGCAAATATCCAGAAACATTCTGCTATTTCTCCAATATTAAATTACAAGTAAAACAAACCTATTGCCAGATTTTTCATATAAATACGTCTTAAAAAAAACAGTCACTACAAATTCATTATTTACTTCAAACTATAAACAACACAGAGGAAAGAAACACATATACGTTTTCCTTCTCAGAAAAAAACCCCACAACTTATCTATGAGAAAAGCACACACATAGCTCCTTTTTTTGTAAGTTCATTTTTTTAATACCCTGCCCCTGAAATCAGCATTCAAGCCCATAGATTTATCTAGAGAAAACACAATTGGGAAATCTTTTTATGGTTTTGTTTTGGGACACTTAAAGGAGGTTTTTATACACAATTCACAGCCACAATATTTCAAACAGCATGAACACAATTATTTAATTTTTTTTTTGTACTGTAGCAATTTTTACTTTGGTATATTTTTCAGAATTTCCTGGGAAAACACAATCAGTCCCCATCTAGCTTAGCGCACCTACACTGTTACCTCTTTCTCTACATTTTTTCTTTACAAATCAGGCACAAACAGTTTATAGGTGTTTACATATACATGACAAAGTAAGAAGAAAGAGAATACCACAAGAAAAAAGCTCAAAACCAAACTGAAGGTGTGAATGACCTCCTGCCATGTTCCAGACGTATCTACAAAATCCCTGCTCACTGGTACAGGATTATACATTCCATTATAAGTTCAGCCTTTTTATATTTGGTACTATTTTAACACCCTAAATTTATAGATTTTTTAAATTGGCATGTTAAAAGGGCTTTATTTAAGAATTTAAATGAAAATAGTGTTATGTTTTGTCATATTACCATAATCCTTCTTTTTAAATCACTTAGAATTTCAGTATAACCTAATTAAGTAATTTTAAGTAAGTCTTAACCCAAATACATAGATCTAATAAAAATGTATTTTGCAAACAGGGAAAATAGACTTCTAAAATGGATTCCTCAGGTATGAGCAAAGATGCTGAAACATTTCCTCCCCATCAAACTTTGAGATTTGAACTATTTCACAACACTTACATTTAAAACCAAAATACTTATAAGAAAACAAATTTCACCAAATATCTAGCATAATGTTTCATTCCAGTTGTATTTGTTTATTCCTTTTATATTTGAAATAAATCCATTTTCCTTGAGGAGAGAGAATAGGGGAAGAAAAATACTTAAAAAAAATCCTAACTACCTATCTGCACATACTATTTATTTCAAAACTCTTCTAACAGCAGTTTATACTTAATTTTAGATAATGTGTATTATTTTTCCTGTAGAAATATTATTTAGATTTCTGCCTTTTCAAAGGCTACAGAAGAACATTATAGATTTTAGAGACTTCTAATAATGTTTAATCTCTCACTTTTTTCAATGCTACAAACATCCCATTTGGTAAATGGAATTTACATTTCTCTCTTGTCTTAATTATCCGAGTTGAATCAACAATTCAAACCAGGAAGGACAAGTGACGTACCGTAACACAATAGCAACTCCAACACTTTAACACAGCTCCTCTATCTATTGGTGTATAAAAAGCTTACACGAAGTATAAAATACCTCACAAATGCAGACACTTTCCTGATGAAAAAGTTTTACTTATTGACTAATTTGACCTCACAACTGCATTTTTCTCAAAAAGCATCCTGTCTAGAGCTTTATGCCATTTACTGACTCTTGCTTAATTAACCAGCATGCTTTAAAACCACGTCTCGGTCCTTCAACTTAATCAAAACAGACTACTTTTAATTGCTACCACATCAAATATATTTGTCAACACAATGAAACCGTATACAATTAAAAAGAACTATTTTTTCCAGCCCTGTCTTTGACCAACCAGAGATTGTAGCATCTACTTCCAGTTTATTAGCTGTCCTAATATGAAGCAAACTGAAACACACAGCACAGTTCCCAAATATATTGATCTTTCTATAATATCCTATCATTTGCATCTTTTAATGGGAAAATCTAGTATACCACTGTCAGCACTGCTGTTCTCCTGCAACTGATCAGACATCAGAGGGACTTGGCATTAACTTCCCTCCCTCACAACACTTTGCCTCTTCACCTCTCTCAAAATAAAACAAAAGTATCTATGTTTGTCTGAAATGTCAATAAACACCAAAATCTAAAAGGCCAAAAGGTCAGGTATTATTTAATCTGAACAGAAAAAAATATTTTTTTTCTCTCTCTCAAGCCATCATAAGAGTGGGTTACCTGAGAAGAGATATCCATGTTCCTTGGAAGTCTGTCCTTCTGTCCCAGAACAGGGGCTGTGCCACATTCTCTGTAATGTAAGAGGGAATAGATTAAAATTACTGTATACCCCGGCACATTTTTGCACATTCAAATTATCTCATGCTCAAAAAGCTTTCTATCTTTTGGTCTGAAAAGCATTTTAAAACCTCTTATTACATTTTAGTCTGAGTCCTCAAAATTGTTTTTGATAAGTCAGGTATACATGTCAAAAATTAGTTCCATACATTGTCAGTTGAAGTACTAGATTCCCCAGGTCTGGTTTTCAGTTCTTAGAGGCCTCTATATCACTGAATGCTCCATCTCACTAGCAACATTTAATCTGCAGGTGGTACGATCTTATATTAGAAAAAAATAACATTTTACTTACATTGACATTTTTTAAAGCCATTTACATGAGGGAAAAAGTCCTGAGATATTTCTTCCCACAGCAACTTTTCCCTCCTCTGCTTTAAAAGTTGAATACTTTCTCAGATAAATACGGTCTTTGCCTTACCCATTTTTCTGTGATTTGTATTATTTTGTATTTACTTCTGATGCTGCAGAATTTACATAGGCCTGTAGTTTTGAGATTTCTATCTCCTCCCTCCACCTGCAAGGTAAATACCAGCTAAAATCACTGTCTATACACCGTTCCCCCCGCTCTTTTCCCCCTAAACTTTTCCAAATAAATGTGAAAGGGGAAAATGTTTAAGATAATGAGTACAAATTTAGTGTGATAATTTTTTTTTAAAAAACACCTTACTTCAGTTTGTCATTTAATAAGCATTATCAACATAAATCATGGTCAGAAAGCCTCAGCACTGTAAGGTGTAGTATTCATGACTAAACTGCCTTAAAAAAAAAAAATCTGTCATCTCTTACCCATTTTCTTCCACGTATTTACCCTCCTCATACTGCTTAGATCTTCAGCAGACTGTTGCCGCACATGTATTTTTACACACAATTTCCTAGACACTGACTAATGTGAATCAAGGAAGAATTTTGCACAAAGTTAACTTATCTAAACCACTTATTTCCTCCATTCTCTCTTTTTGTCCATGGTGTCCAGTGCTTTTTTCTACCCTCTGCTCTTGTTTTGTTTGGTATTTTCTCACTTTCCTGTACATTTGTCTCCTGCTGATCCTACCAGATCAGGCAGCAAGAACTGAATGTCTGTCTCTCCCCGCTGTTACACTGCCTGTCATTTTTTGGTGTTTTATCAATTAAATAAATTTGACCATTATATTAATATATTTTTAAAGACACTTTTTCTGTACCTTCTCTAGAAACTTGCTGATCACAGTCACTGATACTTTTGTAAAGCAAAGTCAATTCTGTCTTGCTGTAGCACATGCTTCTTCCAGAATATTAAGGATGTATGACTTAGAAGTCTGTGATAAAACACATGCAAAAGGAAAATGCATAAGAAAAAGAGGTTAATTTGTACAGATGCCCCTAAATATCATAAAGAAAAAAAAAAGACATTTTTAATTGGTTCTGACTTTTTAAAGAGATACCATCATGAAAAAACACCTTTCTTAAGGGAAATTATTTGTCTAGATCACTAGCAACACTTTTTCACACTAATAAAAGTAAAGGAAATTTTAAAATTCAAATTTACTGTTAAGCATCAGCACTTTAGGATTTCTGCATTTCACTCAGCCTGGAAAGTGAGAGTTGCCTGTTGGTTTCACTTTTGTTCTCAGCTAGTTTCACTTTCATGCACTGGCAGAATCTTTTATGTTTTTGGTTCAGCAATGTTAAAGCCAAAATTTATATCTTTAAACAATCTTCATTACGCTTTTAATGGACACAAACTGTTTGTGTCCATCTACTTCCCAGGACACTATGAAAAAGCAATTTGGGAGCCTAAATATATTGGGTAACATACTTCTAAAGGAGCAGCTTTCACCTGTCTCATGTTGGGTTGTAATCTGCTCTTTCTTTCCCTGAAATCAAATAGGAAATGTGCCATTCACTTCAGTGATAGCAGGATCAGGCCACTGGGTCTGTAATTTGCAACAAAACAATGCCATATGCAGACCCATATATTCCTTATAACATACAATGTTTTCCTGTAATTATTTTCCTATGCATACTCAAGGGGGGGAAAATGGTCTCTACATTTACCTTTCGGTATGCTTTTAAATTAGCAATAAATACTCTTCTTGACATAGGCCATAGGAAATTAGAGAGCATACATTCTCTTTGGTTTGCATAGAGAAGGAAACACTGTATCTCCCTGCTACCAACTGCGGTAACTCTTTCTCCTCCTTCTGCCAAGTGTAATCTATAAAAAACATTCCAGCCCAGGCAGAACCTTCACTGTCTTGCACCAGGACCTTGTCTAACTAGTTTCCAAAGTATACACTTGTATAACCCTCATCTTTTCAGGATAAACCACAATGCTCTAAGCAACTGAACAATCAACAGCAGCACAAAAACTGGCTTGCATTTATATTTTCCAAACCTGTATATTCCCTTTTATATTACCTTCCCTGTCTATGGTTCAGACTCCAAAACACAGCTGTGAACTCACACACATGGAGGCAAGCACACATACATCCAATGGAATCTTCCTCTAGCCACCAAAGCACTGTAGCTCCTGCCTTTGTAGACACAAGGGTTTCTGAGACACGGAGACTTAATGGAAAGACTTAGGGGTTTATAGGAGCTGTGCAACAATCACTGTTCAATTTCTTTCACAGAAATTTGGTGTCCCACAAGCACATACAGAAATTGTCACTAGCTGCTTACAGAAATTGTCATGTTTGCATGCCAAAAGTCAAGAACTAAAAGCACATATGCAACTCCTGTGAGAATACTCATATCATAGTTTTATTTACAGTACTGTTTATTTCACCATATGAAATGTGAATAAAAATATGGAATTGCATTGTGATCATGTACACATCTACTTCACATTCACATACTTTTCTATCCCAGTAATCTGTGGTACTGTATATTTGACTTACATTGTCACGTTACACATCTAGACACGAGCAGCTTCCACAGCACAATATAGCACAGGTTCCTGTTTTCTCTTTTCCTGGGCTTTACCGCATGGAAGAGGAGTAACTGCTCTCTCAAAGAATTTGTCTTTGCCTTCCTTCTCAACCACAACATAACCTCTCCTTTCCCCAGAAAACATCCTTTTTGTTTCCAAGGCCAGTTCGACACGAGACTTACACTAAATTTCAAGCGTACAAATACACCCCATGTTCAGTGGGGTTATTCATCATTTACGTAAACCACACCTTAAGGCACCTCAGTGCCATACAAAAACAGACCACTGTGACCTGGGTCACAGAAAACTTAGTTTACTGGAAAGCATGATCACAACATTGACTTTCACATATTCAGAACATGCTACATTTGCGTCTCAGGGTATCCATCCACATTCCTTGTAAGTGCCAATATTCACTCTTTCCTAACAGCAACATCTAAGACTTGTTGTCCCTAATTTCCTAATGTCCAACCACACTGTTGATAGAATGTTTTGGTGGTAGTTAGCTACTATACAGATTTTGCATCACACTCACCCATGGCTACATCTGCCCCAGAAATAGTGTCCTGGGAGAAAGGCTTTGCTACTGCCGGCTTTCCTTGCATTAGATTTTAGGGCAAAAACCCTGAGTTGTATCAATTTTTTAATATAAGATGAAGCTTAAGTGAACACGCGTGAAACAGTAAATATCTATCAAATAATATTGGTGGAATCAGATAAATAATTACAGGAAATATAATGGCCTGTTTCAACATGGTTCCTTTAAAGGATATGCTTCATAACTTAGCCTTGTTCTTTAGTGCTGTTTTTGGCACACTCAGAAATTACTTCCTTCTGGAGCATTCTGACCCGTGGTTGCTTTAAAGGATATGCTTCATAACTTAGCCTTGTTCTTTAGTGCTGTTTTTGGTGCACTCAGAAATTACTTCCTTCTGGAGCATTCTGACCTGTATTTTACCTGAATTTTAATAAATATTTGCTGTAGATTTTTGTGTTTCTAAAACTAGAATAACCAGATAATTTTAGCTGTGTGATTTAGCTGTGTGATTAAATATAGCTGTGTGATCTTTTGTCTTCCAATAATAAGGATATTAAGGTCTCACAGCAAGTATTTCAATGAACCCTTCATAATACTTTGAGAGTGGTAGAGAGGCCAAATACAGTTACCTGGGAAAGATGATGAAAAAGGGTTGGTGTTACTTCAAAGATACTTTATGTTGTTCTAATTCCTGAAGTGCAGAGAAGGGAACTCTCCCTAAGGTGCCTTTCCTAGCCATGCCAGCAGTTTTGAAAGGCTCTGCAATCTCTTCTTGGGGTTCCTGATGGTTTGCAGCCTTCTTCTAACAGGTTCTGCTGCAGTACAAGAGGTTATCACAAGGGCAGTCTACTCCTCTCTCCTTTTCCTTTCTGGAAACAAGGAGCAGAGCAACTCTTAACAAATACTTGCTTGTTTATTTGTCTTGGAAGGCACCAGGCATAACACCTGGTGCTATGTAATAGTCACATTATTCATAATCCTTGCAAGTGGAGAGTAACTGTCATGACAGGTAGGTTAAACAGAGGAACGCAGATGTGAACATGTCAAGCAGTGTCTGTGACAGGTGAGGAGAGCACAGCCCAGGATCACTGATTTTCACTTCTCTTTCACTCTAGCTCAGTCTCAAATACACTAGACTTTAGCTGTCCTTACCTTTTCCTGATCTTTAAGCAGTGCCCTGATCCTAACTCAATGAGGCATTCACATAGGAGAGACCAAGAGGAGCAAAGCAATAACCAGGCTAGCTCAAGGGATGGGGATCCATGGAGAGAATCCCAGTAGTGTTGGAACCCTTCCTTTGGCTTGTGATCAAACAACATCTTCCTGTTTGCACAACACGGTTATCTCAGAGATACAGTGACTATTACAACACAAGGATTATAAATGCTATCTGGCCCTATTTTTAACAACCAAGGTAACACAACCTCATAGATTTCCAGTAGCCTTTTGCAACTTCTAACTAAAGACTGGCTCATCAAGAGTTCTAAAACAATAGACACACAACATACAGGAAGAATACTTTCATTCTTCCTTAAATTTAAAGTTTATACACCAACATCAAAGCCTCTTCTATGGTCTATATCCCTTACCAAGAATAATTTTATTTGTAGAGAAACATGAGAGAAAAGTAGCTGTAACTCAGATTATCATAGAGACTTTGCACTGTTATAGAATCATGCAGGTCCTCTGCCACTATCAGCAGACCTTCTCTGAATCCAGGTTAAGCAAACCTGCTTTCCGTCCGTCTAAAACTGTGCTGTTGGGAAATTCATCACTCAATGGGAACTTCGCCTCTGCTAAAGAGTTGTTTCTCAAACCATGGGTTGCCAAAGGACAATGATACTCACGGTGTTAAAAAACTCAAAGGTTGCCAGGAGTATCTCAATTTTGACAGCTGGGGACTGAGAAGCTCCTGCAAGTATCTGGGGTAGTCACTGATCTACTGACTATGTTGGCTTGCTGTCAGTAAGTCCAGTCTCCCTGAAAAAGTGACTTTTCAGGTACCAATTACAATAATCTATCATCAAAAAGGGAAGAATTCAAGACAATGACAGGGAGAGAGGTGAATCAAAAGGAAATAACAGAGTCAGAAAGTTCAATAAACACTGTATTCAAGGCCATGATGACATTGCATATAGTAGATTGCAAAATAAGGAAGTGCATGTGCTGCCTGCTAACAGGAAAAGGAACTGCACCCCATTACCTCCCTATGAGATTAAAAGAAAGATACATAAAACTTTCCCTGATGATGGGCTGACTGGTAGCAGATTTCTCAGTCTTGATCAATTAACGACACATCATTTAGTGACTACCTTTTTGCCATATATTCAGTATCCTACAATTACAAAGTAGGGCATGATCCTCACAGTCTGAAAACATTGGTCCTTATGAATGGGATATTAGTGGATGAATGGGAAGGAACTACACACCACTGAGCTGAAGGAAGTGCTCAGCATATGTAAAAATCCTGTGGACTTCACCTGTCTCAAAATGTAGTATGACCTTGGTACCTTTTAGGTTGTATGCAGACAGCTGATAAGTTTGCTCTATTTCCCTCTGCTGTTTTGAAGAGCTTCAGCTATAAAAACAACTTATGTCAAAGAGTCCTTCTGTTTTCTTGTTCTTAGACCAGCTTTGTACACTCCCAAGTCCTTTCCCAACTGTTTCTAGGAGAAGATAGCATGTGATTTCTTCCACAGCAAATCTTAAATTATTTATTTTACTTCATATTCTACATGTTCATACATACATTCTACATAGAAATACGTATGTATCTTATTTAACATTCCAGGGAACCTCGAATGGTGTTCAACATGGTAAGTATTAAACCCCTTGCAAATAATAGAAGAGCCCTTACTTCTCCCACCCTCTTAACATGCTAGTGTAAAAAACAACACTCTCTGGACAACAAAAGTTTGGCTAGAAATTTGTAGCATAATGAAGATCAAAACCTTCTACTAACAAGAGACTAACAGGACATCCATTTTTATCCTTAGGAGGACCATCCAAAACCATACTATGTCTAGTCATCAAGAATGCATATTCATGGGTTGTAAGCCAAGCTGTGTCCAACTAATCTTGGATACACTGTACACCCATCCCTTTCATGGGAACCAAGTCAAATCATTCTCGAGTATCAAACCACACTCATTAGCACTAAGCGAGTGGCTTTTCAACAGTGCAGTTATAAGCATGATATAACAATTTAAATGGGATTAAACAAAATCCAGTAGAGTTCCATAAAAAGAACATGTAGTATTCTGATTTCAGAAATATCACAGGTGTGACTTTGATCTTTTCCTATTAAAAGAAATAAAGTGCTTTATAAAAATTTCACCGATGATCCTACAGATTTTTTTGAAAAATTAAGCCCTTCAGTATTTTTCATGGACTTTTCTCACTGTCCTGTATGATTTTGCAGCACCTCAGTATTAATGGGGTTTTACAGTATTTTTGTAAATACTGTAGGACTTCTGGTCACAGCTAATAGCAGAATATTCTTCTCTAGTTACCCAACCATAGTTAAAATAATTAGAAATCAGAAAAGGGGAAAGAAGAAGAAAAATTTGGCCTGACAGTTATCCACATGATAATAGATTGCAGACCTATCTGAAAAGAGTGGCTGTGGGCCCAAGTACATATTCCTTCAAAGCAGTGTGAAGTGGACACTCCACATAGGTTGAGGTCAGGTATTTCTGCTCAGGTTTTCTGTCTCTCACATGAATGGTATTGAAGCTGGTCTTACTGTGTTTTGTAAAGGGACCCAGTGAGCTGCCAGAGTATAAACTCAAGAAAAAGAGAAGGTTGGGCAGATTAATTCAAACTTCACTCTGTTGAACTTCTCAAATAAACTAAGCATGGAAAGAACATGTTAATTGACACAACCTAGCTGAGATTTTTTCTCCCCATATTGAACCTTCAGAGCTTGTATGCCATGCAGTTGAAGAATATGACCCATACTTCACTACTGTTGCACATCTTCGTGTGACCAGTGGACTCTGAATTTTCTGAAAATGTAAACACGAAAAATTCTGAATTTTAATTAAATTTGGAAAATTATATACATGTGAAACTCCCACAAATGGTAAGTGATTCTGTCAGCATCACTTGATTTTTACCAGTTGTTAGTTTAAGGCAGCCATTAATACTTTCTTGCTTCATGTTACTTCCCACCTCATATGCATAACGAATAAATACACCAGCAGCTAGGTGACATATCAGAGTCTGTTCTATATACAGTATTTTTTCTTTGGTAAAAAAATAATTCCTTTCTATTCCTAAAGTTTCAGTTTGCTTTAAGCAAGCAGTTAAAGTAATCACAACGTCCAAGCCATAAATACAGAATATTGTACACAAAAATTCTGATAAACACAACCTAATTGAAACCAACTGCACTGTGCACTAGAATGTAGCCAATTAATTTTCACCAAAACAGGCCTGACCCAAAATTTCTGGAGGACTTGGGTACCACAGACCTGGAATGGTCCCCATCCAAGAGCTAGGCTGCTCTGAGGGTAGGCAGGTTTGTGTTCCAGCTGCGGAGCTTAGCCTGCACCTCCAGCTCATCCACATCTCAACTCCAGACTCCATTTCAGGATGGAGTAAGGCTGCGGTACAACAAGTCACTGCTATCACATGAGCCCAGTGATCACTGACAAGCTCTTGGCTGGATTTATATACATCACCACAGTCTGTGTAATTTCACATCTTCACACCTATGATTCTATATGAATTGAAATTTCATATCTTCAGTTAAGCAATTTACAAAGAAGTTTGGTGATAACCCACTTAAATCCAGACATCCTTATATTCTGACTGCTTTCCTTTTTGTTTCAATTAGATGCCCTTGTGCACGTAGTACCATCTCATCTTAAATCCCCATGTCATGAAATACAGATTTGCTGCATTATTATAGCAGAAAAGTGGTGAAGATAACTTGAACGGTTGCTTTAAATCTTAAAAGCATGGGGCCTGATTGTTTAAATAGCATTCTATATGATAAGTATAATGACCATTAAAATGAAGATTTAATAATTAAAATCCCAATTTGCAACTCTGATAAATACTGAGGCAAATTAACTGGATTTTTTTGAGTGAATTAAATTTAATGAATGGTATATTTTAGGTTAACAAATTCATGGTAGTAGCAGCATGTCACTGTTACCCCAAGAATTTGTCTTACAGAAACAGAGGATTTGATTTGAATTAGGAAATTACAGAAACTCAGAATAGTTTGAGTTGGAAGGGACCTTAAAGATCAACTAGTTTCAACCCCTCTGCCATGGCAGACAAAATTACACTAATCGGAGTTCTATTTTTGCCCTCTACCAAATTAACCAGGGAAGAAAAGGGAAAGAAAAAACTTAAAGTTAATTAAAGCTGTATTAATTAATTCTCATCCTGATGGGATGGATTTTTAGAGACCAGAGACCAAGCAATTAGGTCTTCTTATTTGAAATACCTTAACAATGAAAACTGTGGCAAAAATATTATTCTTAGTAAATAGAATAGGAATCTAGATAACTGTAGCAGAAGAAAAGTATTCAGTTTGGAACCTCTAATACAGATATTCCTATGGTTATAAGATTACAGTCAGAAAGGAGGAAAATGCATTCCAAATTCTGCCTTGCCTAATCTTATTCTATTATCTGCTAGAGTTTTGAATGTAGGACTTTGTCCAATATTTACAGTATTCTACAGAAAAAAAATAATATTATAAAATAAGAGTTTACTGAAATAATAATTTATATCAGAATCTTCATCATTGGAAATTTTAAAATTAATTAATTACATTGAATCATCTTTCACATATGCCTTAATGTGAAATATAGAAATATTTGAAAATTTTTTGGGGGGGACTTAAACTGGTAATATTTTGACTCTTTCAGCAACTTTGTCATACTTTCTGGAGTGCAAAAAGATGACTTAATCAATGTCATAATTAGTGACAGGAGAACAAAACATTTTCAAAAAGTAACATATATATATGTATATATATTTGTGAATTTATTCTGGAGAATTTACTATTCACCTCTAAAATTGTTTTTGTTTTTTTGTAAATGAACAGTGAAGCATGTTATTAACATATCTGTTCAGTTTTCCATTTTTGGCTTACATTATGACTTACAGAGTTCTCTTTCTAATTAATGAAATAGTTAATAGGATAATTATGTTTAAGCTTGTTAATACATGTTTGAAAAGCCCATGATTTCATTGAAGTACATACAATTAGCAAATTCAAATTTAAGCTGGTGTCCCAGTAGAAAATATAGTCAAAGAAGTTGAACTTTATTCCTGACATTTATGTGCTGCCACTACTCTGAGGCAAATCTGAGCTGTCTCCCACTTCAGATTGTACTGTGCCTACCTTCCATTTAGTTGGTAAAATCTACATTATTGTACTAATTATAGTACTAATATGGCCAGAAACAAATATCCATTGATTTAACTTTTATATGGAAATAATTATTTTCCTTTGAAAAAATCACTTCTGTGGTGTTCCTCTCTCCATTGATCAGATATATGCAGTTATTCTTTTCCAAGGTAAACATTTAGGTTTACTTAGTACATGAGAACATAATTTTTTAATGTAGTTTCAATTAAATTTAAGGAGCTGTCCAGACCTTTGAAAAGCTAAGTTCTGTAGCACAATTCTCATCATAAATTTTAATATTATTTGAATTTTACTACAGTGCCAAAACAAAAATGCTGTTTCCCCTCTTTAAAAAATTTCAGTAGAAATTTAGAAATATTTTTATTTAAATATCAGAGGGGTGCAGTGTCATTCATTTGTTTTTGTTCTTTTAACTCCTTCCCTGAAAAGACTTTAAAACTTTATAAAGTTACTTGTGCAAAACTGCTGCAGATTTCCTTCTGTTTGAAATTTCTCTTGATGTCAAAACAAAATCAACATTTATTCTTTATTACGAATTTCAAAAACAACAGGGATATTGTGTTTATTATTCTGAAAGCCATAAATGGAAAAAACTCCAAGAATATTAAGCAGAAACTGAACAGAGAGATTCCAGATACAAGATCAATAGGGGACTTTTAACATACAATAATTATTGCAAGTGCTGTTATTTGGATAAAACTTCATGTAGGGTATTTATCTAGCTCATTTTTCTATTAAATAAGTCTCAGTTAAGCTTACAAACAAATATGATGCAGCCCTGTCTGCTCAGTCAGTTTAATGAGATATGAACTATCCACGAATAAAAGCATTTAATCCCAAAAAGTATTTATAAATAAACTATATATTATAGGCAAAAATATATCAATCCACATTTAAAGATTTAGAAGTATTTTTCAGGTTTTTAAGGAAGATTTGAAAAGGATTCTTTTAATCTCAACTTGTTTTCATTGCTAACTACTTGAGAGCCTTAAGAAAGAACAAACTCCCCACTAAGATTCAACAAAGCAAATTAATGTTCTTAATAATTGTAACTGTATCTACAGCCACATTTTGTTAATTATTATGTACAGTGTTCAATTTGAAAAAGGCTGTATTGTAGCTGCAGTGAGTTATAACATATAATATAACTTTCAGAAAGCTTCTTACATAAATTAACTTTAAAAAAAAAAATGTTCAAATAATTTCGTATTAGTAATTTCAGAGTAAAAAGTCTGCTTCAATAGAAGGAGTATTTATGAGTTATGATCAAATTTACTTTTTTTCTGCTTCTCTACAGAAAAATCAATAACAATTTTTGAAAGAGGAAAAAAACATAACTTTTTAATAGAAATATATTCAGTAAGACTGAGTAACAATTCTAACAATTTTGTCTTAAAGTCATATAAATTAATATGATATAAAGGAATTAATGGGATAGTGATGAACCCCAAACTGACTTATGCTTACTGTTTGCCCTTATCAAAGTATTTTCTTTTTTGTACAAACTTTAAGTTTTGATCCTACCAATTATACTTCTTCAAAGGTTTTCTCTGCCTACTATTTAAACAATGTATTTACTAAACTACAAATTTAAACTCACAAATACAAATATTTTTTAATGCCTAAAAGACCAAATTTGTATATTCTGTTAAAAGTTCTTTTTGATGCAAAAATGTCCCTATTTTATTTTCTAGTGCTAACATTAAAATATCAATTCTTGGGTAACTGAATTTCAGATTGAGCAACTAGATTCTATTGTTTTAATTGTCAAAATATATTTCTACCTTTATTCTGCAATGGCAGGGCTTTATTTCTTTTGCATGCTGTATATATTAAAGGAGAATCTAAAACATCTAAGTCCTATAAACCACGTAAAAACTGTAGATAAATAAGGCTGAATATTTTTTATTACATTATCAGCCAATAGGCTACCAATAGCTATCTCCCAAAAGCTTTTTTTAACATATTTGCTAGTCCTTGTTTGCTTAGATTTTAATCTAAAATTTTTGTTACTTTGATTTTAAAGAAACAGTGAAGTTTTATTACTTAACAGAATACTGAAGAGTTAATAAATCCTATTAAAAAAGCTGAAATGAAATTCAGCTCCCTTTGAAGGCAAATTTTACCACTCATTTCAGGAGAGCAGGATCAGTTCAGAAGAATTTAAAATCCAATTGTCTCCTAAGTTTTACCATATGAATTCCATAACAATTAGGTATGCTTATTCTTTGGACATATTTGATAATTTAAGTATTTTTATTACTGTTAGGAAATAAGTCCAGTAAAAGGAAAAAAAAAAATCAGCTGGTATTTTAGCTGAAGTATACAGTATTCCCACTTCAGCTTTTTCATCTGTATATTAAAGTATAAAACACTGCTCTAAATAGATGTCACAAATACTTGTATTTATATCTATATTAGATAACTGAGCTTATTTTGTTTTATATTTAGCTGCATGCTACGTAGTATTTTGGCTATTATGAGTCTAACTTCCCAGAATATAAGAAAATAACTTCCCTGAAAATTATTTCTGAACTGCATGCCATTTAGTATAAAAATTCACTTTTTTAAAAAGCTGCCCACTGAAATTATCTGGCTGGTGCTTGCAGTTCTAAAATATTTTCCCTAACTTTTAGTCTTTTCTAATTTTTAATTTCCTTCAAGTCCAAATTCTTGACAATTAAGAGGACCTGTGTCTGTATGTCAGTATTTCACAATATGTAATAAATTCAAATAAAAGCTATATAAATCTCAAGACTTTTTTTTTTTTTCCTGAAAGAAGTAATTTCAGGCAATACATTTAAAGGCAGTAGATATTTTGCCTAAATTAACTAAGGAGGGTAAGAGACTTGTATGAGATTTCTCTTCATATGAAAGTATGGATTTATGATTCTGTGAAAATAATGTTTGTGGTAGACAGTATGTTACCAAAGCAGCTTTGAAAGCTTATGTAGTTACCTTCTCTGATTGTTCTGGCTACTTCTGGTCCTCTCTCATCTGGAAGAAAAAGCTGGTTCTAAAGTTAAATTTGAAAATTATTTTCCCAAATGAAATCACCAATTTCTTTACTTTAAAATCTCCAGTACTGCACAAAATTTTGCTTATTTAGTTAAAGATTCAAGCTGCTTGTCCTGGAGATTTTAATTTTTGTAGAACTGATTATAGCAGATCCCAAACATCCAAGAAAAGAAACTCAAACAAAACTACAGCTAAAGGCTTTTTTACTTGTTTTTTAATTAGTTTGGAATACTTAATGTTGTTTGATGCACAATGCACTTGGAAACATGCAGTTAAAAGTTTTAACGTTTACTTTTGATTTACTGCTTTCAAAACTTAGCTCTGAAAGTCAGGTACCAAAAGAGGAAGCATTGCAGCATTATCAGTTGGAGCTTTTTTTGGGGTCATATTATGTTAACCTGCACTCCCAGGAATAATTCTGATCCACAGAAATGTTCCTATTGAGTTCCTTGATACTATTTTCATGAATATGCATGAATATTCACTAGAGGTTGTAGGATTTAGCCTTCAAATAGCCAGCAGAAATTCCTTACTTTTTTTTTTTAGTAAGGAACAGAAAGCAAGTTTAGTCCTGATGTTGATCAAAGCAATTTTACAGGACAAAACTATTTTGGAACTAATGGTTTCAATCTAGCTGCCAGAATTTATAAACTCCTTCAGTAAGCAGTGCAGTTTAGTCTCATGTAGAATTGCCTTTGCACGAAAGCAGTGTGGGTGCAGAGACAGAGCAGGACATTTGCAAGCCCCCAGGCCAGTGAGGTCCCAGACACACAGGTCCTGAGTGCTCAAGACGCCGGGCACCAGCAGCAGCTGGGATGAAAGCTGGCTTCTAATCCACAAACCTACAGGTGTCAAATAGCGAGGACAATGGAAAAGCACGGGAGGCTGGTCAAGATCAGG
This sequence comes from Cinclus cinclus, assembly GCF_963662255.1. Taxonomy (NCBI): domain Eukaryota; kingdom Metazoa; phylum Chordata; class Aves; order Passeriformes; family Cinclidae; genus Cinclus; species Cinclus cinclus. Next base: position 22,031,143 of record NC_085051.1, on the reverse strand, counting down.
CCTTTGTGAGGCATGCTTTTGCTAGTATACAGCTGGAAAAATTAGTAGTTCTACCTATTTTACCTGTGACCTCGATGCCTCTAGTCTATTTGCTGTTAAGTCATAGGCTTCTCCTCTCCCCCCACAAAGAAGCAAGCTGAAAGCAAGAAATTTTCCCAGCAAATACAAGAAAGTGTGAACCAGGAGCAGAGAGGGAGAATTGATGAAAACTCCTTTATATTACCCAAATCCAGGAGTTAAATCAGGATGGTCTGTTAAAGAGTTACCAAATCAACCGGCAAAGCTCTCCACCGTTAGTTCTTTGAATTGCTGGAGTTGAAGCAAGTTTTTGAGAAGGTGCTGGGCAGGAAAGGGTTAATACTTTTTTTAATGGAGTGACACTGATGGCCCTATTTGTGGTGACAAAGATAGTTATGGGCCTGATCAAACAAAATCATGAGCACTTTAAGCAGAGCAAGAGCTTGAAAGTACACAAGGTACAGCAGACTACACCTCGTGTAGTTTTGAAAAGTTGTTGCCAAAAATAAAGCTTTGATAACTTTTCCATTCAGAATTACCCTTTTTTGAGCCAAAAGCTGTCTCACTAAATTAAAACAGAACATCTAAAATTTCAGTCCAGATGTGTAAAAAATTTTTATTTAAGTGAGATGTGAAACTATTTAAAATGTAATTTGTAAGTTGTCCCATTTTAAACTTCTAAACAGAATTTTAAAATGCCTTGCTGATAAATACAAATTAAGGCTATTCAAGTGATTTTGAATATTTCCTTAATGGTAAATAAGGCAAGTTCAAGTTCAGAGCCCATTAGTCATTAATAAAGACAATTATTTAAACTAGAAAATGTATTTTTATACAGGTAAGGTAACTACTACAAGGTGTGAAAAGAGTTAGTCCACTTTTTAAAAGCACTTGCTCCATAGGTATTACGAGCCATAGAGTTGCTGATTTTACCCGTTATTAGCCCTTTCACAATAGCTTGTGATACTGAAGTGCTTTCCTAGAAAAACTTCGCCTTTTACAAGTACTCACTTCCAAAGGGTTAACCAAACACCTTAATGCCAGATTTTGTTTATTAAGAGGTCTATAACTGAACTGGAATCTGATGGTCACGGTTTTGTCTGGTGCCAGTAGCAGGGCTCTTCTGCGTAGCTCTCCCACTGACTGCAGTCTCAGGTACCTCGTCTTTGCTGCGCTCTCACACCCTCAGCTGCAGGACACAGCTATGAAAGAGACCAGCCCGAGGGGCCAGATGGGTAAGCAATGAGTAAGAGCTATCTTCTGAGAAGTTAAAACATTCTGCATTAAGCAGAACATAACGTTTTTGTTACACTTTTTTTTCACTAAAGACAGCAGCCATTAACCGGGTTTCAAAAACCAGTAACTGAACCTTCAACACACGCATGACTTGTGCAACGTCTTCATGGGGTCACAAAAGCGCTCGGGGGCACGGTCTGATGAAATCCCCCGAGGTCAGCAAGTGTTCTGTGCTTATCCTCCAGTGGTGTTAACTCTTTACAGCAGGTTTATGGCACACATCTCACAAAGAAAGTGACTGCAAAACACTTCCCACTACTAGCACATGCATTCAGTTCCCTACACATAAATGTACTCTGTGAAACTGGAGTTAGGTGGCACTGACCCATGACAGAAAACCTCCAAACATTTTTAGAGGAGAGATCTCCACATTTTACCAATAAACAAAAGCCAAAGTTATTGATACAACCATCTGCGGCTGCAATGATTTTTGATTTTAGCAATTTCTCTCATGTCTGCCAGTATGACTTGACATCCACTGCATGTACTTTTATCAGGGAAATGCTGACAAACTATCTGTATCAGTTACAGAGAGTGGGACCTCAGTCTGCCTGGGAAAGCATCATGACCTCTTAGGGCTGGAACACAGAGATCTGCAAGAAGCACTATTAGAGGCAGTAAGATGACCCTTTATTTTTTATATTTTTGGGGCTGAAATGTGGGTTTAAAACATTTAAACTTTAGTTTAAATAACTGTTTAAAACATTATCACCTAACACCTTGAAGTCACTCTGTGCCAAGGGCCAACATGCTACCTACACAGAGCCCCAGTCCAAGCTAGTGCAATGTTGTCTGTTTGTCTGCACTCTGCAGAAGAATCAGATTTTTCCCCTTGTTACAATGAACTACAGATGTATGCAAAATCTTGTAAAGTTTCTTTTTTTCATTATTGCATTCAAACATGTTTTTCTTAAACTTATCTCAAACAGTTTTCTTAATACATGCTCCTTCCTTCAATAAAAGCAAAAACCATTTTGCAGGTACAATATATTTTCTCCACTTTTTTATATTAGAAGATTTCACTAGCAGAAATTTTTAATATTATTTACTTTTCAGTCACCATCTTGATGCTAGTGCTTAAGGAAACGCTTAGCTGTTGAATTACATGCAATTTAGGTATTTATTTACAGAACCTGTATCACAAAACCTGTATTTTTCCCCTTTCTAGCAGAATTCTGCCAGAGCCAGCCCCTCTGAACCCCCCCCGCCAACAACTTCACTGGTTGCAGCTGTATCACACTTTGTATCTGTTGTTAAGGAGGTGGGGGGAAGCATGACAATGTCTTGTCATTAAAGCTATACAGAGAAGACCTGCTTACTTCAGCATCAGTTCCCACTGACATGTGGTTTTCTCTCATGGTAAAAGAGAACCTATATTTTTAAATGGATCTTACAGATATTTTTACATTGTTTTTTCCAAAAAGCAATGATAAGGTAAATATTTTGGTTAAAGTATATGTTTTAAATAGGTTCCTTACCTTTGTTACCCCTAGCACAGAGAACTGCTGAAGGAAGCAGCTTTTACAAGTTCACTTCCATCTCGCAGCCTGAAGTATCTGAATGTTGGTGTACTTTGGTCATGTTGAACACTGAAGCTGGACTGGCCAGCTTACTCCTCTGCCTCCCTGAGTTCCCAGTCTCCACATAAGCCAGGGCAGAAAACTACAAGTCACTAAACTGGCCTTCTGATACTACTTTTTACAAGTCATTGGAACAGTTCTAACTAATCTTCATTGCAAATTTAAAAATTAATCTGTTTTAATCAAGAGAGTTGGATCTATTTTTAAACATTTTGTTGTTGTTTATCATGATCTATTTCACCCTGTTTGCTCTTAATCAAATGTCCCTTTCAAATACTAACAAATGCTAAGCCTGCAGTGAGATGTGGCCCTATGGAGTGTAATGCACATATTGGAAACACTGCAAACCAGGTCTGTAAGTTCAAAAAGAAAGAAATGGCCTTCTTTGACAGAGATTATGTCAAGTGAGCTAAACACCAAAATACTTTTCAGTCTGAAAGAAAAACATTTCCTGCTGCAGTTAGGAGATACATGTTAAGGCTGCATTATTCGAAATGTGATAAAAAGGTTTCAAAGAAAGACGTTCCTTCCTCTTTTCTGTCAGTTTAAGTCTTGAATGATTCCAGTGAAGTGACTGAGGTTACTTAGTCTTTGTACCTCTGTAACTGAAGGTCACTTACCAATACATCTCCTGGATAGTTTAATTGACAGATACGTCTTCTACTATTTGGTTCAAAGTTTCTGTACCTCTGCTGTAGCCAAAAATATATTAATTGGGAACAAAACACCTCCAAATTGGTCAAAGTTCTTCTGTCCCAGAAAGCAATTAATAGCTATATCAAGGATTCACCATATCCTTCCAATGAGTATTGATAATTATGTCCTTTCCAGCTCCCTAGAGAGATACAGTGGATGGGATCTCCCATGTTGATAAGTAAAACCTTCCTATTTTGGACAACCTTGCTATCTAAACCCTTTCATTAATGAATCAAATCCATAGCTAATTTGCTTGCCTATTTCCACCACTCCTGTGAGAAAACTTTTCCAGAAGTCTACATCTGTCTTGATTTAAGCCCTCCCCTAATTCTGAGCTTACGTATTAGGGTCACAAATTGAAAATTTACAAATTGGGAAAAATCAATAAAATCTCCAAAAGAAATCTGTACCCTTCTGTCTCAGGACATTATTAATGGGTGACTAAATAAAATTATGTTGTGAGGAGTAACTGCAGAAATGCCCCTTGCTCCAGCATATATTTCCTACTTTGATGTTTTCCAAGCCACACTGACATCATCTACCTGGAGTCCTGCCTAGACTGATGCATGCAGTTTCTACTGTCGTCAGTGAGAATTCCCATTGTGTATCAGGGCCTCTGTTCAGCCCTGTAGCTCTGATACTCCAGTATGGCACAGCCAGGGTCCCACTGGAAGTATGGGCACACTTCTTGTTGCCTGGTATGTGCCAGAACTCTCTTCTGACTCTAGAGCTGGTATGTCTGGGGATGGGATTCAAAGACGGGACAAATGTCTAAACATCTGCACTGTAGATGACATGTTGATACCACTGCAGAGTTAATCTTAGAAGAGCAGGAGGAAATCTGGTATTGAACAAACTGAACAAATGTATTGGGGTGCTCCAAAATGACAGTTAGCACTGTAACTTTCTCCAAGTAATAGCTATCTACCTGTCACATAGCCAGTAATGCTTTTTCTTATAAATTTCCTTCAATATATCCAGACCTCACTACAGAAATTCAAAGGCATTGGTATGAACACCAGGATAAAAAATGGGAAGAAAAAAGTGCTGGTGTGGCCTTGTATTGGATTGTTTTCTGCACACAGAAAATTAGTATGGCTCTTTGGGGTGCTGGTAGGAAATGTATAGGCCTTGATCCATTTCCATCAATTAGATAAACGTGTCTATCTCTTGCTATACCAACCAGAATATACAAGCTGTTCTGACATAGATCAGGGACATCAGTGACAAGGAACAAGCCATACCATGCAGAAATCAGATATTTAGTGGCCACTAATCCTGTAATAATAATTACAAAATAATGTAATGATGAGCCAGAGTAAACAAAATATATGAACAAAAATGGCAAGGACAAAATGCAATTGGAGTCTTGGGCTTGATCCAACTCCCTATTGCTGTGGCAGTTGTGATAGAGTATTACCCCTATGTAATTAGAGGTTTAGGCTTAATCCAGTTCCCATTTCCTTTGGGGAATTGGGATAGGCCCCTATGCCCTAATTTTCTGCTGTCCTGCCCCATGTATACTCAGCTCTGTATAAGCACCTGTTTCACCATACTGGTACTCTGTATTGTATTAGGGAATCACATTTCAAGACTCGGGTAAGAAAATAGTGCAAAATTGATACCTCTTTTGCACTAACTTTGCATGGGCCTAAATTATTAAATGAAGCAAGAGAAAAATCAAGTCTTTATTTTTATTCAACGTGCTGGAGACCGAAATACTTTTATTTCTGTTTCCATTAAAAAAAAAATTCCTGGTTCTTTGGAAAACTACGTGAAATGCTCCCACTTCAGGAAGGTTACTTCACTTAACGAGTTAAGTAGACAGAACAACTGATGAATATAATCTCTCGCTTTGGCTCACCAAACAGGTCAAAGTGCCTGTAAAACATTTAGTAGGGATGCAATTTCCAAACTTGCCATCAGGAATCTAAAGGTTTGTATTTCTAAGCATAAGGCAAAAGCAAACAAACAAACAAAAAAAACCCTTAAAACCAGTCTAGGCCATATTCTGCCTCCCCCTAAGAAACAAAAGCCAGCTTTCTCACAGTGTTGTAATTTTGATTTTTTTTTGTGTGTGTGTCTGAATGAGAGAAAATTGAATCAGTTTTGCAAGAATATGGACATTATTATCCTGATATACTAAAATATCTTTACTGTTGTTAATCATTAGTAGCCCTGATGTTGTCACAAGCACTCAGTGGAAAGCATTCTGTACACTAAGAATATGTTAAATATCTGCTAATTAGTAAAAGTAAACTTCCCTTGTATGCACTTTTCTACACAGTTATTCACCTCTCCAGATCAGACCAAAGCAGGTTAACCATATCTTCATGAATGCATGCATACATACATTATGGGCAAGCACATGTCCTGACTAGAACATGTAGAATTCAAATGAACTCAAATACGTGCACTGACAAACACAAGTAAATGAGTATTGTTGTGACTTGCACTGCCTTGGATGAACAGGTAGAATGGATTGGATGCATGTCCAGATGGACACACAATAAAATAAATAAAAAACACTTCATCAACACGCAGACACATATGGAGAGGACACATGCAGTTACACTCAGAGAGCACATACATTATGTAGGCATTTGCATCCTGGCTACATATTCCCACATTATTGTATGTCTGACCAAATCAGCCTGGAAATTTATGTGAGCTTGAACTATCTTTCTTTTTCTTCTTTCTTTCTTTTTCTTCTTTCTTTCTTTTTCATAGAGAGACCATGTACATATAATGTTGCAAAACTACTGATTCCAATAAATGCATGCATACTTTAGTGTGTACATACCAGTACTTACACTCCAGAAAGAAATCTCTATTTTCCAGAAAAAAAAAAAATCAGCTATTTTACCCTGTCAGGCTCTTTCTCTTTATTAGCTGCTGGTGTTCAGCAGTAAGTGGGAAGGGAGAAGCAAAAATATCAGCTATTAAATAATAACTACTTGGATTACATTTATAAAGATAATTTATCCTCACATTACTTCTTGAAGTTTTATTTCAAAGTATGGCTTTCCATCTACAGCCTTGTCATGAAAGATCTGACTTGGAAATCTAAGCATGAAGGAGCAGAAATAATGAATCCTTTGGTTAGTACACATAAATTTAAGCTAAAGGAACTGTGTTGATGCCTTTCCTCTTATTACTGATACAGTGCCATACGTGCATATATCTCAATACAGGTAAAAATATTTAAAAACATTGGTTCCTGAGAAGCTAATGTTTGAAATTACACTAATCCCAAACATACCTTAAGGGGCATGAAGAAAAGGGAGGAATAGAGTAGAGATGCTTGAGCAGTGCAAGGGTTTTCTACAAGAAGACAGCCAGTAGTTGCTGCTTGGTTCCACATAGTCCTTGCCATTTTATCATCCTTTTCAATCTGTTATTGTGGACTTGTCATTGGTAGATCTCCTCTGAAATGACTTACAGAAGAAATCTGTCCTGAGGAATCTGCAGAAAAAGACAGTACCTGAATAGCAACATTAACTGAGAGTTGGTGTAATAGTTTTGAGAATAGAGGCATCCTGGGAGTCAGTGCAGAGATGAGGAGAATGAAAGGAGAGGACAAAACAAGGAAAATAAGTTGGAGGAGCTAAGTTAAATGCTTTAGAAAGCAAGACTTATGGTAAAGATTGATGTTAACATTGTTCCTTCTCCTCAAGCTGGTATAGAGGTCACATCAACATATTTTTCTCTGCAAGACACTGGAGCACCTGTTGAAGGTCTCCTATGAAAAGACATTGTAATAGAAGACTTGTACCACTTGGGAGGTTATAAGCATTCTTGTCCTTCTTATAATCACTAGCCAACACTACAACTGTTGTGGATGCTCTTGGAAAACCACAGTTAGTCTCACTGTGGCAGGATTCTACAGTCCCACAACTGGCTGCCTCTACTCCAAAAGCAGGATAAACCCATTCAGAGAAAGAGCTTGACAGGTGTAGTTATGGCACTCAGGTTTGACAGTAAGTTTTAACTCAGGGCTCACCATATGTTATTGACAAAGCCACATCATAGAACTCTTTGGTGATTTCTCATTTGTTAAACAGAGAAAAAAGTTTTAGGTCTTTGTTGAAGTTTTTTTAATACTTTTTTTTTCCCATTTAAATGGGATTATTCCTCAATTAACCTTGGTAAAATATTTGGGAATCGTCAAGCTAGCAGCACTACATAAGTAACATGAAACACGCAGCAGGTGCTGCAGCATTTAAAAAGATAAATGCCCACACACAATTCACTGTCTAACTCACAGTTTACACTAGTAAGTCTGTGTATGGGCTGGTACTCAGAGCTGTCAGGCAGTATGAGTAGTCAGTATAGATGCATACTGTCCTATCTCAGTCAATATAGATGTATATTGTCCTCTCAGGTGTATAAGCCAAGTTTGTTCGAACTCCCTTTATAATCAGTTATTAAAACCTGGTGCTTAGAGGAAAATACTTGTTAAAACAGAGAAGTTTTAGGGATGTCAATGATAAAGCGACATTTTAATTGTATGTATGGGTATTAAAAAACATGTACATGTGTAAATAAAAATAAAACCTTAGTGGATTGTACTGACTGTCAATGAAGAAGGTTGTTGATAGTTTTTTAAAATTTTAACAGAGCTTTTAAACATTAGATTTTTCTAGCAGGGTTCACTGGTGAGATGCACTGTCTGATATGCCCTTGGCCAAAATTATCCTTACAAACATGCAGTTCACAAATGTAACACAGTGTGCTATAAGCTAATTATTTTCTTGGCTGCAGCCATCCCCCTAAGCCTGGGCATTTCAGCATAGAAGGAATTTCTGTAGATATGTCATTTGCAAAGAACCGTGAGATCCTTTGGGTTGAATGTGCTCTGATAGCTGTACACAAAAGGAGAAATAATAAATAATAGAAGGGGTATATTTCTGTAGCATTTGATTGGCTAAAAGGTGCTAATCTCAGACTTCAGTCTTCTTGAGCTGTAAAATAATCACATGTACATATGTGTAGTAGTACACATTACAACACTTCCATAGTTTAAGGTTTGCTCTTAGAACTCCCTCACAAAATTTCCAGGTAAAATTATAACACAGATACATAGTGGAATGGATTGTAAAGCATAATTGTTATAGTGCTTGGTTTGGGGAGTTTTTGAAGTACCCTGAAGAAAACAAGGTAACAGCTGTGCAGGATGTTGTTCTTGGGAATGGTTTGGCACAATCCTGAGGAATCACTAAAGATGCAAAGAGTTTTTCAGTCTTGGTCATGGCATTTATAAAAACAGATGAGCTAAGCAAGCCAAGGAATCCCATTTCTGTTAAAACTGAAGTCTTTCTTAGGCTCCTAAATTGTAGTTATATATTTTTGATGCTTCTTGAAAATATGTACATGCTCCTAATTTCAATCCTATTAACTTAGCAGTAAGGAAATTTGCATCAATATCTTCCTGTCTAGGTAATTTAATTCCCCTTTTAAAAATAAATTCAAATTAGCAACAATAAAAGAAAACACAAAAACTCAGTTGAACTCAAGTAGTTAACATAAACAACTCCCCCAAACCAATCAGGCATTGCGCGAAGTTTTTGTTTCTTGAGGAAAGAAATCCTGAGAAAGGGGGCCAGCCCCTGTTCTCACAAAAATATACTGTAATTCCCATTGGCTGAAAGAAGGATGGGGCAGAAGAAAGGGGACACTTGATAACAGGGCAAGATGTACTAACACACGCCATGTGGGGAGAAGGGCTACAACAAAAGGTGAAATATTTTAAGCCAGCAGCACCGACATTACCAGAGTTGCTGGGAGTGCTTTATTCAGTCTCATCACTGAACACTTTAAAAAAGAAGAAGCTGAATTGAATCATGACAGGCTTAAAGACACATGACTGCCTCAAAGCAAGAATTTCTTAACAATTTCAGTAATCATTTTGTAATAAGTTTTGTCACTCTTTTCAGACTCTCTGGCTTTCAGGTCATCATCTGCGTTCTGCATTGCAGTACAGGTCACCAATCTACAATGAAAAAATCTCATATTCTACTTTTAGTTCTCTTTTTTTTTTTTTTTTTTAATTACTGTGTACTAGAAAAGCCCTGATTTTGTTTTGGATAGCAAATCATTCAGAGGAAAGCTGAAATCCAAAAATATAAACAAAAACATTGCATATTTCAGGAAGAAGTTAAATGAAATATCTCTACTTCAGTTGGTTTTATTTATAAAGAAAATCTTAAACCATCAAATTACAATGGAGGGTACTATTTTGACTGTTCTAAGGTAGTTGTTGTATACTTGAGAACCAGAAGAAATTTCAGTAAAGTATGAAACTATTTTAGTAATATAGTGCTTTAGGAACTCAGTCTTAATTAGAAAATAGTAAAAAATAAACAATTGTGTCGGGAAATTATATTACCCCCCCCAACCTCCAAACCGGAAAATGAAGAGGTTCATTTCTACACATGATGGGATCTGTTGTCCAGCCACTACTGAAACAAGGCTGAAATTGCACTAATAACCTTGTAAGTAAGACATTTGAAGTAGCTACGCCAGCTAAGCTATCAATCTGAAATCAGTCCATGCACATATGGACCACAAGCTGCAAGCACTATTCATGTATCCTGCATGAAATGAATCTGTCAGTCTCAATTCATGTTCCATGTCTACATCACAAAAATTTACCCTTAGAAATGACCTTTTCTTCCTGGGAGCTTCAGCAAAGACATACAAGGAAGAAGGAGACACAGGAAGCAAACCTCCTTTGAACCTTTAAGGCATGTCACAGAGGAGAAGCATGGGAGAACTGATTCTCAGGACCAATGAGAAGGGAATGATGCAGAAATGGGCCCTCGTAAATCTTGTAGCTGCAGCAGATCATAAATCACTAGCTATAAGCTGTTCTGGATCTACCTGTGGTCTGCAGAGGAGTTTAGACTAATGTCTGCCAATAACTGCATTTTCAAATGTGTTACTGGGATCCCTAATGCTCATGCCTAACAGCCTTCAAAAGTGAATTTTGGTTCAAAGTTCAAATTGTGATACATTTTTTAACACATCCAAGTATAAAAAATGATATTTTGTTTTAAAAAAGCCATCCAGCTGCAAATTTCAGATCAGGACCAAGACACTCATATAGATTTGGGGTTTTATTCAAATTGTGCCACAGTTCTGGGGTTATATTTCTGTTCTTTGGGGAACGGGGGGGATCTGTACATCTAGACAGACTTCTTCCAGTAAGAAATATGAGAAGTTCAGAAATATCAATCAGAAGGTGGCTAAATATTTGTAAGTGGAGTTGTGTCTTTTGGGTTGTTAGCTGGCAAGATATTTCCCTGCAATGCATTTAAGAGATTTATCTTCTTGTTTTTCAAAATGTCAATGAGCAGATATATTTTTCACAAATTATTGAATGAGTAATTGCCAACATACTTTGCCCATGAGATTGCTCACAAGCTACTCACTAAAATGACTGTTTTGTATATTTTAGGAATTCACCACTCATAGATTAGTATTCATAGGGGGTTGTTGGCCACCCCAATCACCTGACTTCGTTTTTTACCCTTGGCTGGCAAACTTACAACCCATCAAAGGCTTCCCTAAGAGCAGCACGCAGACTTCCAGTTCAGGCATTCATATGGATACAGAAATGCATCATTGCATGTGACAATTTTTCTACAGAATATCATCTAATGAATGTTTGTGGAAAGGGAAGGAATTGCCTCAATTACCATCAAAACAAATAGTTATATTCAAACAAAAGTTCACATTTTTTTTCAACAGTCATCAGTCTTTATGTACTAACCTCCATTGACAGAATACATTTCCAGATTTTACAGATGACTAGAACATTTGTTAAAACTACTCTAAAATTCTTAGTTTAGAACATACTAATTCCAGTGCTGTATATCCACAGAAGCCCTAAATATACAGTGTAATAAATAACCATTAATATTACTTAATACCACTTAAAGTGTATCAGAATATGGGTTCATCTGCCTTGCGTATGCCCCCATTCAAGGGTGTGTTTGTTAATCTTAAAACACTCCAAACTCAATGTCATACCTTCAACTTCCCCACAGGTTTCCCATTGATTTAATCATATAGTGACGTCCACACGATATGGAGGATCCTCCATAAAAATATAGCACAGCTTTCAGAATAATTTCCAAACAGCAAAATCCAGTTTATTTTGGTAACTCACTGAAATAAGCAGACTAGCTCCCATGAGTTAAGCAAACAGCATTTGTCCCACAGAATATTTCAGTCAACTATCAGTCTAACAGAAAGCCTCAAAATAGCAAAAATACCCAAGACATTTTGTTTACTTATCCCAGATAGCTCTAGGAATAGATACACTCATTTGAGAATATAGACACAACCTTAATAGACTACAATGAATCTTCATGGCCCTGTATTATCAGCAATTTGCCCAGGATCTATCAGCATTTAATTAAAATACTGTCTTTTGTTCAGATTTTGACCTGAAGATTTATAAAATATTATTAACAAGAAATTTAAAGTCTTCTCAGTTAACAAAATAATCACCAGAAAGAAACTTCTCCTCCTTGGCTAACAGTGTGCCTCCTAGACCACAGCCAACAAGTGGTCTGACTCAGTGAGAAGAAGCCTGGTTAATGTGCTTGGCCAAAATCAACCACAGCTTGCATCAGGCTACAGAGGATGTTTCAGAATTAAGATGTACCTTGAAAGATTATACTGGCACAAAATAATTCTGGTGATCTTCTCAAGAGCCTACAAGGGACCAAAATTATCTGAATGGTCAAATCAAAAACTTTTGACCAAGTGCATCCTTTCAGTAGGTCCTGCACTACAGGGTCTCTGTGGATCATGAAAGCAAACTACGAGTCATAAAAAAATACTTGAGAAGGTATTAAGCAATTTATTGTCTACCTTCAGTACCTTGGGGCTTTAGCAAGGGTTTCATAATAGATAATGTCCTTCGTGGTGGCATTAGAGTTTCTGGCAACAGATGCACTGGGACTACGGTGAATGTGGCACAGGAATAAAAACAGCAGCGCCTTTCTGGCCTTACTGGTCACTCTCCCAGTGCACATCCTTGCTGCCCTACTACATGACAAAAGAAGCTGGCATTTATTAATTAAAACAAATAATATTTACAGGATTCCTTTCCCTATTCTTGGGGAAACACAAATTCAACACAATCAAATACAATCACAACAGCAAACTATTAAACAACTGAAAATAGTAAGCCGTTCCAGCATTCATCAGAATAAAATCTCAGGTTTGAGTGAGAAGACAAGGGATTGACAAAGAGAAGGAACTGCAGCCCTACAGTAAACCCTGCAGTAAAAAAGATCAACCCTTTCACCTTTTTGCTGTGGCAAAGGCACCCACAATTCACCTGCAAGTCTGCTAGCTATACCTTCTCTGAAATATTAAATGGTGCCAGGGACACTACTGTTGGCACCTCTTCTCCAGTTTCTCGAAGAACCCTGGCATGGCTGAGGCCAGGACCAAACAGCACTCTCCCAGACAGCTCCTGGGTGAGAATTGAAAGTTACCATGAGCCAGAGACTGTGTTCAAGAAATATTTTGCATATGGCTGTCCTGTCTTGTGAGATCAAGACAGCTTAATAGTATGGATAATGGATGTTTTGTGCCAGTTGACCTCAGTGCCACAGAATGGTCCAGGATGCATATCATGTACTAGCATGGACACAGCCAGTGATGTGAGCCTTCAAGATACTTGGTGCCAGGTTTGAGGAGTCCCTCCGTGAGCTGCCTGTTTGCTTTTCTTTAAGGATTTTAAAGCTATATGCCTAGGATTTGAAAGAATGCAGGGTGATAGGTGTATGCTGTGGCAACTTTAATCTCCTGGATGGCTTTTGAAAATAACTGTATTCTAGTAGTTCCTTTCTCTGCTGACCTGATAACATCAGCATAGCTCCCAGACTGCAAATGTTTCACGGCTTGGCACCACGAGCAGCCCAAACCCTGTGTATACAACTAGTAAAGACAGTGATATAGCTCTAGGGAAGCTGGGGATGGGGTGGTAAAAGAGAGTTTCAGAAAATGCTCTTGTTGGTGGCCAGAAGTGCTCAAAATTTTATAATTTCCCACCATTACTCTAGCAGGCCTCTTCCCCCTCCTCAATAAATCCTTGATGCCAAGAAGAGCTTTTGTCCCTGGAAGGCCTGACAAAATGGAGGTGGCTAGAGGTCATTACTGACTGACTTTGGGTACTCTGTTTCTGCAGCACTGACAAAGCCAAGGAAAGATGTAGAAATGCAGATAGGATCGGGGTGAGCTATGTACCACTGAGATTTACTGATCGTCACCGCAAAGGAATCATTAATAAGCAATATATACATTTAAGATATAATTTCCATCCATTGGAGCAATAAAAGCATCCAGACAGGACAAGAGGAAGTATTTTCCAAAGCTGAAATTTCTCTTAATTTACCCAAGAGCAGAACCTCTGTAAGAGCAAGTACATGTGAAAGCACAGAAAATCACAAGCAAGGCATAAGCCTTCCCTGGCCATGGGGACAGGCCACCATAACCAAGTAAATGTCCAGTTTCTGAAGTTCTAAAACAGTATGTGGAATATATGAAGCTTGATTTATTCTGATTTATTTGTGATAAAACATGTACAAATAACTGTGTCAATTTGTAGGCATCTTATTTGAATGTTTACATGAGCTAAAGAAATACATAATGTGCTTTATTATTAGCTAAGCTGTTTTACACATATATATATCCAGATGGGTTCCTTATGGCTCGTACTCTCTAAGTGGATTTGATAGAAGAAGGTGGAAGAGAATACAACAATTCATGTTGAAAAGACAAATAAGTCTCCACAAGTAACCATGTTGGTCAAAAATGTGGCACTTTGCTGCTCTACTAAGGGGGACAAAGAAAGAAGAGTTATCCATGAACAGTTATCAAAACTATGGCTTTCATGTCCCCTTATGGAGAGACAAGGTATATAACAGGTCTCCTTCCTGTCCAGGTAAGTACCTCTGTATTATAAAGGCTTAGTCATAATACACTATAAATATTTATTCTAAAGCAAAGATGACAGTGGTTGACTTGGTTCTAACCAGACTAGCAATTTCTGTAATATTTAACCACTGATGACCCTACTTTGGGTTTTTTGGAATATCTTTTATTTCTGTCACTACTGATGCCACTACTTTTTTTAAAGTGGGCAAAACTCTGCAGTGATATCAGTGATTATGGGAGACATTCTCAACAACAAGCAGGGGACCAGGAAGGAAACTGCAAGCCAAAGCAGCAAGTATGACTGCCAAATCTTCTAGAGACTGAGTAGGGAGTGAGGTAAGGCCTGACAAAGATGGCAGCCAAACTCCATGATGGGCACCACCATGTCATGCAGTATAAAACTAGCAGGCAGCAAGTACAATTTACATTACCTAGCACCCAAACCCACATCTAATCTAATAACATAATAACAAAATAACAAAAGCCTATGCTAGGAATTTTTAAGAAGGAACAGGGTAAAAAAAACAAATGAGCTCATGCCTTCTGACCTTTCTTGTTTTTAGCTTGGTTTCCTTTGGCAACAAGGTTTGTGATCATGTTGTGTGTGTGCCTGTATGTGTACGTGTGCATGGACAAGACAGACAGAAAGTGACCATAAGGGTGGTCAATAACTGCTGAGTGCACTGGTAGTTTGTAGTCAGTCCTGGCACTTAAATACAGGTCTCAATGGTAATTGAGTTCCTGCAAGTTTTGGGAAACAAGTGGCCAGAAAGACTTACAGAGACATGCAAATGTTCCAGATTGGATGCAAAGGCTGCACTGTGAGTGCATGACTTATTAGGAACTGGAGAATACACACAGGAGAGACCAGCTATGAATCGCCCAGCAGCACGAAAAGCATCCATCAAAATTTACAGCAAGGCATGAAGCAATGCCAGGAAATCAGCTTCTTCAAGTCTGGTGCTACTGTACATACGACATTCAGACAAAGATCCTCTTCCTATTTTCCCTGGTTAAAGGTACAGGGACATCCCCATTGCTGGTCTTCAGGAACCTGATCCTGATTAACAACAAGGAGACAAGAACTTTCAATTTGGATTTTTTTTAAAGACTGTGGAATGTCAATAGCCTCATGAATAAAATGTCTTGCAGGACAAGTAAGAATAAAAGATTTGATGACTTCTAAAACAAAGGGCCAAGAAACATCATAGGCCACTTAGCTGCGTCCTCTAAAGACTTCTAAGAAAAAAACAAATGTTGACTTTTGCCGATATTGTTAAGTGTCTGACAGATAAATGACAGTTAATCTCTGGTCAGTATGGTTTGGGAAGACCCAACAAGGCCTTTCCACTTATCCTTATACACAGCCTTCTGACACAACAGGGTGCCTTCTTTCTTCTTCTCAAGAATTTTAAAAAATTGAGAGATGCCAAATCACTATTCCAGACAGGACCCTTCAGAAACTATCGCAAACCAAGACAGTCAGATGGTATCACCAAGCTACACTCATAAAAGAAGTGAAGGAGAATAAACGTGTGTATGTTAATCTCCCCAAATTGCTCCCCAAGCAGCTTCCTAGGATCAGTCTACCCCAAATTGTGCCTGCTTGTTGAAGCCTGCATTTTGCTGAAACATGTTTCATGTAAATACTACATACCATTTCAAAAAGAGATCTGTCCAGGTTTATACTGGAAAGCTGGGGGACCCTGGAGGAGGACCTGGACATCCTGCTTACTAATGCTCTATTTGAATCACAGAACCTAGCAATTCATTTGGGTTAGTCATATTTATAGGACAGAGCAGTAAAGCCATTACATAGCAGTTTGAACAGGGAATGATGGCCAGTATTCCTGTCACTCAGTTTAGCAGACAGTCTTCTGTACTGTGAAGTTCTACATGTGAGTAAATTCCCCCTTTAAAACAAAAGCCAAAATTACCATTTGTCATTGCTATGTACTATTCAATAGCTATCGTGTTTAACTCCAAAGAGAGTGCTCTCTATGCCTGATGAAATCATCTCTCTATACATTGGCAGATCAATTTGGGATCCTCTGGTCTGGAAGTCACTCCAGAGTCATCTGAAAATAGTCTTTTTGGTTTGGTTCCAAGTCAGATGTGAGATGTTAAAATCTTCCCTCTTGATTTCATCAGGCAATATATAAGTATATCTAAGGGTAGAATTTGACTCTCATAGTTTTCTTTAATTTCACAACTGGAAAAGTAGTAATTTTTTTAAACTTAATTACCATTTCCCAGGTAGATATATTTTTCATATTTGCAAACATGGCTTCTAAAACATTGATTTTTCTTGCTTCCTTATTTACCATTGACTATATCCTCAGATCCCTTTTCTCTCATTACACAGGTTTCTGATTACATTATAAATATTCTCCAAGTTGTGAAATACTCTTTATATGTATCTCTGTCCTTCTGCTTTTACACTATACCCCTCACATCTAAAACTGATACTGATCCCATTAAATTAAGTAAGAGCAGTATTAGGAACCAAACAACTAGCTTTTTCTTAGGTGGTTTTTAATTTATGGCTGCAGTTTGGAAAGGGTGTGGCAAAGGGGGAAAAAGGCTTAACTTGTCAAAACAAATTTCTTAGTGAAAAAAACACAGCAGTCATAACAACATATATAAAACCCAAAAGGCTGCTAATATGATAGCATCTTTTAAAAGCCTTTTGATCCCCATGAACTTTAGAAACTGTCTCCTGTTTTTGAAAATTTGTCAACCAGGTATCATAAGATGGGAAGATTTTTAGATGTTTGAATGCTACCTTAAATTTAAGTAAATCAGGACCAAAACTTTTAACTATCACAATGGTTAGATTTGATTAAGATACCAGACCAGGTATTTAGGTTAACTTTATCTAATGGTATCAAATCAGGCAAAGAGCTTCACTTCTGTTATGTATCCCAAACAGTCCAAATGATCATATTTCTTGATGATCTTGACAGGCATGTGTAATTAAAAATAAAACTTGGTATCTGTAACCCTTTCCTATCATCTCCTCCTTCCAAGTATCTCCAGGTCCCAAGCCTGCAAACATGTACTTGTTTGAGAAGCCCTGCTGGCTTAGGCTACTCACAAAATTAGAATTACTCATACATACAGAAGTGTTTATAGCCTCAGATCTGAACCCCCAAGCTTGCAAGAAAGACTAACCCAAATACTGACTGCTCAAAACAAGACAACTTCAGTATAGAGTATTTAGTGTTTTGGGTAATGAAGGTAAAGTTACAGAGGGGAAATTCTCATTTGAAAGACAGGATATTTCTAAGGAAAATATTAGTACTATATGTAGAAATAGAATATTAGAATCCTGCAGAAACGAAAACCTAATTTAATATACTGTCCAGCAAAAAACAGCAAGTAAAATATAAAATAAAAAGAAATAATTGGGATGGTCAACAATAAGTGACAAGTAAATAAATTGTCAATCAGTAGTTTAAAAGGAGGAGAGAATAAATATCCAGCCTTTGCTCTCAAGAACAAAATGTTTTTTATATTTTTAACTTCAAAATTAAAGAGAAAAATATGACCGTTACTGTGGAGTAAATACCAAAAGATTATTACCATTTATCTTAAATATCCACATTTACTTCATAACATGTATATTAACAGATGAAAGTGATAAAATGGCTGTATGCTGCTCTGACAGTTTTTCTTTTCCTGATCCACACTTGTTTAACATTTAGTTTCCACTATTACTGCAATGGAATTATTTTCCTTCCTATTCGGGGTTACATTCATATTAAGAAAATCATCCCAAACCTGTTTTTTTTAGTAATAAATGTGCAGAGGAACTTCTGTTTACACATGACTGAGCCAAAACTTGCTTCCTTTCTATATCTGAATTGTCTTTATGAAGACAATGGGCTAGGTCCTGCTTTTATGTCATAGCATCAGATTCATGGGATGGGGCAATATGGATTTGACTGTTACCTAAACATGCAATTAGCTTTTGTTTTTCTAGGTGTAGCAGTTATTATGCTTTTTATATATCAAAAGCCCCCTGACTAGCTGTGGAAAGAATAACAAAGTAAAGGTTTCATTTGTTGTTGTTGTTTATTGTCAGCTTCATTATAAATTTTGGATTTTTTTTTTTTTTTAGGAATGCAAAGGAATAATACTCAAGGCTAATTTTTAATGAGAGTTTCTGCTCTGGCCACTCAGATAAATCCTTTCATTTACTGGAAACAAGATGTGGTAAATGTATAAAAAGTGAGTTACATTTGGCCTTGACACACATGGCCTTGGAAACTGTATCATGCCTAACAAACACGCTTATCTTTCATCCCCCTACAAAACATTCTCTTGCTTCCATCTTGGACCCTTGAATAAGCAAATACAAAGTAAAACTTTCATTACAGCTTACTCATACTAGGCAAATGGTACTTCTAAGGCAACTACTTAAAAGCATCTTCAAGGTCTCCATTACAACACTACCTAACTTTAGAATAAATAAAACAAAGCTGTTAAAATATTCCTTCAAATAAGAAGTCACACCTGCATTTATCATGCATCTAGAACTTTTAATTTCAAGAAAAGACCCCCCCCCCAAGTACTTTTGCTATATTTTTGATGTTTAACTTTTCTTTTTAGCATATAGTTTGCTTTATTTTTGTTCATCCTCACGAGACAGATTAGCTCAATCCTTGACACAGCAGGTACTGAGGCCAGCTGCTGGCTCAGCTGACCAGTATTGGCCACCACAGCTCCAAGGGACTTCTCACATGCCACACACCTGCCTGTTTACAAGACTAAAACCCTCTAAAGTTAAAAACTGTCAAAAGATCAGGCCAAAATATATTCCATTTTTCTTTTGATCCAGATTTTCTAACAGGCAGAGCTACTGTTGTGGCAGGGCAGTGGGTAAACCAGCAGAGCACTGTCTGGTGGCAGAGCCACAGGTGGCCCCAGCAGGATGGTGCATGTCCCCTCTCCTGCCCACTTACCCAGTCTGACATGCTGCCACAGCCTCATGTGTCTGCTGGACTAAGAGAGTGGGGAACTGGCTGCACGTATGGGTTTCACCCTAGGCTGAAGCTTAGATGACCAAATGCTCACATTTCATCATGTTCTATTAGCACAATTTGCATTGTTCAGAATGCTCTTAGGTGCAAAATCTTCTATTCGCTCCACTGAATTTCTGTTACTCAAATTCCATACTGTTCAGGGCTGCTAAAAATGTCAGAGAACAAGCTGACTTGTTTCCTTCTTGACACCTTTTCCCAAAACTCCATTAGACCTAACTGTGGTTACCTTTTGGATACCAGAAAGCAGTACCTCATTTATTCTTAAAGGTAACAAAGAAATAAGAGCTGTATAGTTTGGGGATCATCTATAAGGTTACAAAACATTGGCCTAAATTTTCAAACTTGTTTGTCTGAGGTTAGGCTCCTAAACTAGGCAGCAAGAAAGGCAAGTCAATACAAAAAAGCACTGTTAATCAAAGAAAAAATATTTACTGTCATTCATTATACACAGATACTACAGCCACCTATGAAAGAAAACACTATTTTTAGCTCTGCAATTAAGCAAGTGGACTTGGTTAAGAAAATGTGGATAATGAAGTTAGCAGGTATTGGCCCATATTTTCTTTACCACTATGGAGTGGGGCAAAAAAACAAACAAAACAAAACAAAACAAACAAACAAACAAACAAAACCCCTATTCTGATGTGTTAGAAGTTAAAACTTCAGATATGTGCTCTTAACTTCTCCGTCCCTGTGCCAGAGACATTACAGTCTGTTTCCAAATAAAAGTCGTGACATAAAGTGATCACCAAAATAATTTTGACCTTCAAGGACAAATTAAAATGGAAAAAACCCAGCAATAATTAATCTGCCATTTTTCCTGTTGAAGGTTAGAGGATGGCTATCCTCTAGATACTAAAAAAAAAAATAAAAAATACTTGTACATAAAGAAGAGACCACTGCAACACAACTCTTCCCACATACTACCTCATGGTCATATGCCTACCTAACATATACACAAAGCCACAGTAAAACCACACAAAACATGGAGTTTTTTCTACATAATGACA
This sequence comes from Cinclus cinclus, assembly GCF_963662255.1. Taxonomy (NCBI): domain Eukaryota; kingdom Metazoa; phylum Chordata; class Aves; order Passeriformes; family Cinclidae; genus Cinclus; species Cinclus cinclus. The sequence continues at coordinate 22,010,536 of NC_085051.1, read as the reverse complement.
CATGAATAAAATTTACACAGCTACACATGTGCACTGTGAGAAATCCTGAGAGCTGTTACCCTCAAATAAACAACATTACTGAAGGGACTGATGCAATTCCTATTAATTTAAAAAACAGGCCTTAATTTCAGTGGGATTTGGATCAGATTTGGTTGAACTCAGTAAGGACTAGGTATGCACTTTATAGACAGGTATGATCAAACACATTATCAAAGCAACTGTGAAATCCCTCTCCAGCATAACTGTTTCACTGTATAGAACTGTGCTGCAGTTCTATGAACAAATTAATATTCTATGATTCTAACCAAATGCCTTAAAAACAAATTACTTAAGGACAGATAAATTTGATTCAATTTGTTATTTTAAGTTGCTATATTTTTCCTGTATTTTTAATGCACATATACCTACATATATGCACATATACCTAGTCCTCTACATACAGAGTTCTACTCTACCCGTTCAAATCTATACAATAAATTCTTCTAAAAGGAATGAACCAAGAGACTGATTTAGTTAATAAGAGTAAAAAGTAATGACCATTATTTAACTGAGAAAATGTTAGCTAAAATTTCACCTATGGAGTATGGGGAGTACAGGGGACATGCTTATGTGGTACCAGTGGCTTACATGGGTGTTAGACAATGTAGGGGCAGGGAACAGAAAGACTGTGGACTTTTACACATCAGAACACCCAAATTAATCTGAAAAGAAAAAATAAAGATTAAATGCAATGTTACTTTTTGCAGAACAATATTTTCTTCCATTTCAACCTCATCAGAATTTTCTGATTTTTTTCCAAGATTGTTTTTCTTGCATGTAATACCTACCTAAATTTGGGCAGAATTAAAATACCTAAACCATGAGTTTCTAATGTACAGAAACATATATCAACTGAAAAAATAAATTAAAGTGATGAATATGCCTCAAAAATGATGTCAAAGAACTTCAGAATAAGAAATTATCACTCTTGAACAAGTACTTTTTGTATACAGGTCTAAAGGAGTTTTAATAATGGCCTCACTGTAGAAGCAAAACTGACTCCATAATCTCAAGAACCATATGGGAGAGTAAATGAAGGTATTATGCAAAAAGATACAGTATAGCAGGTTACAAGGGTTTCTGCACTCCTTCATTTGGGAATCTTTAAAGCTATTGGCATGACAGGACTTGGTAACATTTTGTTTACTCAATGCTAAACTGCAGGATCTCCATTCTCAATCTGGGAGCTGCATTATACATATAGTTTTAAAGCCCATTACATTGAGAAAGGCTTAGTATGGCTATGAATAATCAGAGAAGGAAACAAGCAAGGTAGAAATAGTTTGTGTGATACAAGTTTGGAAAGTCTCTGTTCAGTTGACAGGTAATAATTTTTAGTGGTATTAAAAAAAATTAAAATAAAAAATAAAGAATAAAAGAAAATACCCGTACTCTTTTATCTTGACAACCTAATCAGAAAGGATGTAGAAACCCAAATATTCCTCTCAGACTTTGAATAGTCCCTCTGCCCTGAAGCAAATGTAGCATGGAGCAGTGAATTAATAAAGCCAGAATATCTATTGCTAATACCTGGTTATTAAATATTGCTAATAATTGGTTTACCAAGCATGGGAACAGATTGTCAATCACACAATGCCAGAACTGCATCCTATGGAAATTGTTCAAACTGACAAAAAACAGACATTCACAGAGACCACTTTGGGGGGGCTGCAAGGTCTTTATCCCACTTCTGCAACTGGACAATTAAAAGTAAAACACAATTCAGCAAGAACTTGATTTTCAACACAAGTCAGATATTTCTACCCATTGTGAAGAGGAAAAAAATCTCAGATGCAGTAGTGCAAAACAAAAGGCCTTTCCCTGCAAGCATCTGCATCTCTTTGCAGCATTTACTGCTGTGAGGAGCCCTGTTGTGGACAGGCTAAGTCCTGGTAGATAGTCTGCTTGGAGGAGGAAAGCCCTTGCTGGATCAGTACGAAGTTACTTTTCTCAAGAAACAGCTGCTGGGCTTGCAAGCTATGTTACCAAGTTTTGAATTGCAACAGACTGCTGGTAAATGCAAACAGCCAGAAAATATTTTCTTGACTAAATAGTTAAAATGGGTGTTAAAAAAAAATACCTGAATGGAAGTTGCAGAAATGTAGACAGTTACTGATCAATAACTATTATTTTTAAAAAGGTCCTTGACTCCAAAAACTGCGATATAATAAAATAGTCAGCCCTGTACTTCAGTAGAATTAATACTGAATACGCCTTTAAAAAGTTACTAAATATTTATGAAGTGAACTATAATTTTATAAATGTACATTAAAACTTCTAGATCAGTAAAGCATCTTCAATTTTTTGCAAAACTTATACCTATCAAGAAAGAGATCACATTTTGCCTTTATTACTTCTACTATGGATTTGCATGTACCTGTATTTGAAGATATGTGCACATACACATCTGTCCATGCACATACAAAGACTCATATATTCCCAAGTATTGGGTAAGAAAAAAAAAAAGTAAAAAAGCACTTTGTACAATTGTTATAATAAACTAAAATTATTGCATAAATTTAAAATTATGTAAAAATGTCATGGCTTCTGATATTAATTTTTTTTAAAGAGCAAAACCAGAAAGCACTTGGAAAAACTAAAAGAAAAAACCAAACAAACAAAAGGGAAAATCCTGTTTTCCCCTTTTATAGGCTCTTTATTGTTGCATTTCGTTCAATTTGGCCAGTAAAAAAAAAAACAATAACCTAAAAGATGTGTCCTAGCCATATAGCCCCCTTGCTGTCATGTACTAATAAAAATCAGTTGCTTTTAGTTTTTAATGATAACTATCAAGTGTTTTAGTTTAATTTAAACACAAAAGATAGAGGGTTTTTTCTTTTCTTTTTCACAAACAAGCTCCTAAATTTTTTTAAAAAGAAAAACATGGGACTTTAAAAAGTCATTGCCTTAAGGTCCTTCAAGATTACTTTGAGGGTCAGTCTTCAACATAATGCTCCTTATACTGCAAGCCTGATGAGCAGAGCTCCCAAATGTTTCAGCTGCATGACTTGGCACCCTGTTTTTTTTTTAAATCACGCTATACACGAGTCCTTCAACCTCTAATAAAGCCTAGGGATAAAGGCGTGGGAGGCCTGCCAGTGTATGGGCTCGAATGGTTCCGAGTAGAGATCAGTATTGTAAATTTGGGGTTTGTCTACTGCTCCTGTTTTTCTTAATTTGGCTCAGATAGGCTGGCATTTTGCTACTGCATGATAAAAATATATGCACATGAACATACACACACAGAGTTAATTACAAAAACTCTATATGAAAATGTGTAATACATGCCAATAAATCCTATTTTTGTGAATTGGATTCTTCCTTCCTATCCTTTGTGGTCTCAACTTGTCATAAAGCAGTGAGCATGTGCCCTGTTCTATGCCCTGTAACTTCCATCATCATCTGCAACATACTGCAGACGGATAATCCATTTCTAAACTGCCTGCAAAGTCCACATCAGCCCTATGCAACAGGCACAGCAGCACACACCTCTCTAATTTACATACAGAGCAATTCAGGTGAGGAACCCTAACACCAAACTCAGTAGGTGAGGGGAAGATTTCTCACACTTACACTGACAGGCCCTGATGTCTGCGCACTCGGCTTCTGTGATGAACATTGTAAACATCCAAGTGCCCAAGAAACAGTGGCCAAGGCAGCTACTGATCATATCTGTTAAACTGGCTGCTCAGGCTCACTCTTCTGCCCTTACTCCAAATTTTCACCTCCTGTGTTCATCAGGAGCACTCGTCTTGTGTGCATTGCAGGAAACAAGGTGGGAGGAGCAGTGTAGCAAGGGAATCAGCTGAGGGCCTTTTCCAGGAACAGGTGTCCATGGAGGTGGGTGAAAATCTGGGAGACACAATGGAAGTAAAACAGAGAGTGTGCATGTGCCTGAGTTGGGACAGAGAAGAAGAAAGAATAAAAATAAGGGAAAAACAAGAAATTAAAAAAAAAAGGGAGGGAAGGTTGAAAGAGGAAAAATGGAAACTGTCTTGTCACGTTCCCATCATGAGCTACATTTAGTCATTTCTCTACCTGTGCCATATCATGCTTCCCCAGCAGATGTTCCTGTGAGGGTAAGGAGAGTGACTGAGAAGTGTTGCTTTGACGAGGGTGAGTCTGGGAACCAACAGTGGACAGATCTTTTTTAAAAGCCTACCTGTCATTCTGCTAATTTGTTTCTTTTTTGGCTTCATAAATCCTGATTTGGAAGGAAAAGAGAGTTACCAAATATATTGTCAGAAAACAGCATCACCAAAAGTCATGTCATCAGTCCCTCTCTTTCTACCTCTTTGAGAAGAAATCCAATTCCTTTTCCAACCAGGAATTGTGCCTGGCCTTACGCTTGGGACACATGGTCTGGAGACTCTCTGAGGAGTGAGAGGCCACAGGAGCAGATCTATGACAAAGGCTGAGAACTTTGGGGTGCCCAGGCAGGGAACCGCTCACTGCACCATCTGTGCACTGGAGATGGATCAACAAACAGCAAATTAGCAATGAGTATATGTTCACATCAAAACTAGCAAATATATTGGCCAGGAACTTCTAACAGGTATGTCAAGATTGTTCACATCCTCTTAGCAGACAAATAGGTCTTCTCTTAAATGACTGGCTATTTTTAACGTGACAAGACAGAGCATATAAACACATGCTGAAGAAAACCAAAACAAACAACTAAAATATAACAATATAATTAAAGAGATTTAGAAAGGAAACCAGAAAGTGATAGAGACCTGGCATTGGTTTGTCACTAAGGACAAGGGCAGCTACACCAGACATGCAGAATTTTATTGAGTCACCCAGCCAGACTTTCCAGAAAGAGAAATAAAAGGCATTGAGAAGTTTCTGTGTTGGCTTTTGTGTCTTTCTTTAGGTGTTTGCAGCTCACAGTACTTCTGTTAAATTAACAGTGCTGACTATGTATCCTATATATTGAGACTATCATGTCATGGCTGCTGGCCACTTCTCCCTGGCCCTTTTCCTAAATAACTGGTCTTTCTTGTCTTTACTCCTCTCCCAGGATATGCTGATATTTTTTCCAGAGTGGACACTATGTGCCATCCACTCAGTGTAGGATCAAATGCCCTCTCTTCTTGGCCACATCCTCCTTCCCCTCCTGTTTGCAGTGAGGGTGGACACCTGCATGGGCTGACATTCATCTGTACAGCTGGGACTGCGCTGTGACGAGGTGAACAGCAGCATGTTTTCCCAGTGCTTGTCCCAATTCCTCTGTTGGAAAACAACCTTATTTCCTTCAGTAAAGCTTTATAAACTCAAGGGTGTGGTGGGCCTTGATTCGGCAGTGCTTTCTGCTTCCCACACCTCTCTGGTATAAAGATTCACATGAGGGCAGATCATTTGAAGAGAACAAAAATGGAAGAATCACATTCTTTTAAAAAGATGTAATTTCTCCATGTCAGTGTCCCACTGCTTGCCATTTTTTATCTTCAACCATGCAGTTGTTTTGAAAAGGCATCATTTAAAACAATCAAATTCTGAGAATAAATTTTCTTTGCAACTCCCCTTTTCAGAGAGGTTTGCACACAAATTGAGAATTTTCAGGTTTCCCAGGCAGATGAACCTTGTCCACTCAGGCAGAAGCCCATGATGGCTTATGTTATTTAGCATGACATTATTCCATGCTGTTTACTTATACCTTGCTGAAAATAAGGGATGATGGAACACCTTTTTCGGGGCACACCCTGAATTTATTCTTAAATAAATTTACAATGTTCTTGGCTTAGAAATTCACAATTCTCTGAGTACTTTTTTAAAAAATACTTGCCTACTTTCAGGTGTGGGGAGAAGGTGATAACAGCCCTTCAGTATCTCCACTGGTGACCAAAGGGGGCAACTTCAGAAAACAGCCTGGCCACCTCCAGGGAGACAGAGCTGCTGCAATGGGAGAGCATGGATTTGCCAAATTCAGAGAATGAGCTTTGAGGATGAGGGAATCCTCTAATAAAATAAACAGAAAATTAAATTCACCTCCCTTTCCTCTCACGTGTCTCCCATCTACGCCTGCCTGAAAGAGAACAATGTGGTACCTAGACATTAGCACTAGAAACACCTAAGCTTATTGACAAACACAGGAATCACATTTGTTCTCTGTCTCAACTCGAGGCAATCATCTCTTTTCTCCTGCAGAAGTTAATGCTGCATCCTGGTGACCATCAGGTACTATCAGTGCCCGAATGCGTGTCCATGTCACCACACTTATAGCTCAGCCCGTGACTACCTGCACATGGACAGGAATGCGGGTCATGGCAAGCACTTGAGCTGTGCTGGAGTTTGGACTGTGGCCACGTGGAATAGATGGTGTCTACTAACCCCAGAGAGGTTCTGCAGAGACTAAAGACGTATTAGGAATGAGACTCACATCATGCTATTACCACGATGCATTTCTCCATGTGCACACAGAAAAATTAATAAAGCATCTTCTATCATCCTTCCAAGCCCTGATACTGAACAACAGCATCAAATATGCTACAAAACATAGGTAGCACTTCTTAATTTAAGTGGAAACTTTGAATTTCACAGGGACTACTTTCATAACACTCTTCTACAAATTAAGGAGCTTGACTATCCAGAGTTAAAATAAAGTGCTAGAAAAAGAATCCATTTTATATTCACATGCATATGTATTTTTTGTGCATGCATACAGCCAACCCTGTGCCTGTGTGTGCTGTTCTGAACAGTACTTGGTCACTTACACAGAAAATGGAATGTGTTTAAATAAGGTACAACTTCTCCCTGCTCTAAATAAAGTCCATGGACAATGCTGCTCTTTTCTGGTTATATTTATAAATGGAAATGGATTATATTTACAAACATAAACAGAAACAGCATTGTGACATTTCAGACTAAAGTTTGGCTGCTGCAGAGCTCCTCTCTGAACTTGTTAAGTCTACATCTTGTATTTTCCCCCGGACTACATATCACGTCTGCAGTACCGTAAATCTGCCAACCTTTCCTACCATTTCTACTGCTAATTAGGCTTCATTGGGGTTTCTCTCTCCCACTCCCTATGTTAGATAAACACAGTGTCAACTAAGCATGCTGCAAGCACTACTACCTGCATAACTGGTTATCAGGGCACTTCCACTGGTCATGCTAAACCAGTGATGACAACACTAGAAACATTTTGACAAAACACACTTCTGTGGACACCGCCAGTGAGTCAACAAACCCTATTTAGTATTCCATAATTAGTTCCTACAAAATATTTCAGAAAAAAAAAGAGATATAATAACTAGTTGTCCTTTTTTATGGGGGAGGGGGAGGACAGGGGGGCAACAATATGACATCAACCAAATTAACCTGCCCTGTAGTAGAATAGCTGAAAGATATTTATTTTAATTTATAGGAAAAGCCCCTTTAAGCATATTTTTAAAAACATCTAGTGTTTCAACAAGGCCTGATAGTTACTGAAAGTTACATGAAAAACAACCACTACACAACTTGTCTGAAAATATAATAATACAAATAAAAGGTAATTTACGTGAGTCCTTTATAAGAGCAATCTCTATATCCAGAAATGAGATGGCAGCATACTACAGCTAATGCAAATATTATAGCTAAATATATTTGTGGTAACACATCTCAAAGAGAAAGAATGAGAACTGATGTGCAGATGATCTGTAAAAGACTCAAATAGTAATAAAAACTGGGGGAGAAGGAGGGTAGAAGGAGGGTGGGGTAAGAGTGTTAAATCATTATTTCATGAGGCCCATATTCACAAAGCAATTTTTTACAGATGGTTGGAGGTATTTCTCAGCCCTTAACTGACAGGAATACAGGAGCCTCAGAGGCCTTAAGCAGCAATTCTATTCATAGGCCCTTAGCCTTTATATAATTGTGTTAAGTGTAGTAACAGACATAAATTAACATGCACTGACCCCCACTCCTAGCAATGTATGCCTTGACCTTTTAAGAAACCTCAAGAGTAGTACTAGTTTAGTATTTGATACATTCTCTTTTGGGGGAGATTAAGTGCTGGTCTAGGAGTTGCAAGTACTCGAGGCTCTAGCAGGCCTTACTCATCTTTGGCTACAAGAAGCTGCTTTTCTTTCATATCTTTAGGTAAGCAGAGTTTGCCTGCTTTGGTTGCAAACAAGCTGATACCGGTAAAGCACTGCTAAGCTTTATGGGTCCTAACAGAGTCTTTGATGTAAGTCAGGTGGCACGTTAGGAGCTCCTAACCTCTGAAGACATCTGCCCACAATGGCAGTTTTTTGAAGGAAGACATTCTTGTTGTTTTACAGCAAATCGTCCACTGCAATTTGTGGGCAGATAACGTCCATCAAGAAATTAGATACCAAAGTAAAAAGATAAAAATGGACTTCTTGCAAAAATCCTTATGTATTTCATTTACTCATTAATTGAATTTAAAATTTAAAATATGAAAAATTAATTTAAAATTCAAAATATAAAAATACTTTTCTGTAGCTACTTATCTGTAAACTTTTAATTTTGTTACTGGAATGTACTTCGTCTTTCTCTAAAATTGCCACGTCTGGAAACAGCAGGGGACAAAGGCTAAACCTGACTGAAACAAGGATGTGTTTGGTTGTTTTACTGGAAGAGGGTCCTTTTGCTTTTAAAACATGTGCTATCAATTAATCTGCCTCTCAATTTTCTACCTCATGACTATAGTGGTAGACAGAAATTTGTACTAGCTGTCTCAAGGAAGGTGGATTAAAACAAAAAGAAGAAAAAAGAAATCTACCAGACACAAACTACGAGAACTGCAAATGTCGGACAATGCATTTAACCATGAAGTGGAAGAGTGTTAACTGGTGAATAAAGAAGATAAGATGAAAGAAGTACGGAGATTTTAGGCAATGCTCACTAACTTTTTTCTCTCCCCACCTTCTTAAGACAACAGGTCTCACTAGAAATCAACTCAACGGCCTGTTTATACATAATTTGTATCAACTTTACACGGTTTTGCCCCCCTGTTCCAACACCCTGACCTTCCTTCCGCAATCCATGGGCTTTCTGCCACGTGAGATGAAGTTCTTGCCTGTGCCGGGGGGCAGCAGGTGCTGCCTGAGGCCCTGTGTGCTGCGGGTCCGGGGGCAGCTGTGGCCTAGTGCTGTGTTAGGCCAAGCCTGGCCGCAACCAGCGCCGGGGCCTGAGGGAACGGGAGCAGCCGGGAACCCGGGCGGTTCCCTGGCTTTGGAGAGGGCCCCGTGTGAGGAATTCCCGGGGGTGTGGGGAAAGCCCGTCGCTTCTCTCACCTGCCTGCGGCCCTCGCTGCTCCCGCGGCGCCTCCGGCCTCGACGGCGCGGCCGCACCTGCGGGGAAAGGCAAAGGGAGAGGAGGGTTAATCGCGCCGGAGTGGCTCCCGCAGGGGTCTCCGCTCCTCCCCGACTCACCTGGCTGCGGCTTGCCCTGAAGCGTCGAGGGGAGCGGACACTGGCTCACGGCCCCACCCGGATGTCCCTATCACCCGTGAGGATACACACACACACACACACACACACACAGTTCCAGAGGGGAACCCCTCCATCTGCTCAGGCCCAGACCCGGCAGAGCACGTCGGGGGAGGCAAGGCCAGCCCGGGACGCGCCTTGGCAGGGCCGGGCAAGAGCCCGACGGCAGGAAGAGAGGGCCGGGACTCCCGCGGGGCAGCCCGGAGGGGCTGCCGGGGCTGGGTGCCCGGTCGGGTGAGGCGAGCGCAGCAGCGGCCCGGACCGCCCGACGTGTCCAAGTGTCCTGCAGCGGAGAGGAACCTGAGAGGAGCGAGGGCAGGGAGAGGGGCAGGGCGGCTGGAGAGAGGAGCCCTGTGGAGCTGCGGCGGCCGCGGAGCCCGGCCGGGGGCAGCCCCCAAGCAAAAGGGAGCGGCTCCCTCTCCGCCCGCAGCAGCCGCAGCCCTGAGCATGGCAGCAACAGTTGGCTGGCAAGGTAAAGAGACGGGGAGCTGCACCACCGTGGCTCGGATTTCCCCTTGCGCCTCGCCTGAGCTGCCCCCCCAAATCTCTCCAGGTTTCCATCCTCCTGAGAGACAACAGTAGGCAGGGAACAGAGAGGATGTTTCTTTAGCCTTAGCTTGGCTGATCCCTCTTATCATACCTATCTTTTTTTTTTTTTGTTCCCCAAGTTCCCTCTACCTTGTCTCTGTCTTCAGAATGTGCTCACCTGAATAAAACCCCCATAAAGATGTTTGCTGGCGACTGGAAAGTACAAATGTCTCTTTTTTTCCCTCTCTAAATGGATGAGAATTAATAATTATGAAAATGCGAGTCTACTTAAAAGATATTGTGACCCTTCTACCTTTGTTTTCATGAAGCCAGCTAGTGCTAAAGCTACGTGTCCTGTACAAGAAGGAAAGGAGGGAGGGGAGCAATGAAGTGCTTTTGCTTTGCTGTCTTTCCTCACTTGTCTCTTAGCCGGCCTTTTACTCTTTTCTAAAGTGCGAAAAAGTCTTCAAAATATCTTTTATCTCTCGAGAAATATTAACTCTTAGACTGTGGTCCTCACCAGATCTCTCCAATGCAGGCTTCCCTGAAATGCAAGATCAGCCCTTTCTCAGCCGGATCTCCCTCCGTGCCGCTGTCGGGGGGGGGGGGGGGGGTGGGGGGGGGAGAGGCAGATGGGAGAGCCCTTGTATTTTCTAACAGCTGAGACATTAGATCGCACCCCCACCTCCTTTTTATTTTACAGCCGGGCGAGCCATAGGCCCCTCTGTTGCGTCAAGCGGCCACTCTGCTACCAACTTGCTGCTTAGATCTTGTCTCTTTCACGAGGCTGATCTGCACGGACAGATCTGCGCTTAATCGCTCCTTCTTTTGGGGGGCGGCAGGCAGGGAGGATTTCTCTTTGCTATTTTTTTCTTGCCCACGGAATCCGGGCTGGTAATTACTGCAAAGAGAGGGAAAATGCAGCTTCCCTAACTCCTGCCTGAGATGCTCTCAGTGCTGTGTGCATGCACAAGGCAGTTTCAGAACCACAGAGCTGGTGCTGATGCTGCTTTGCTCGCTTGCAATCACCTCGTCCAAAAGCATCGCCTCGGCTGGGTTTTCCCTCGGATTCTGCCTTTTTTACCCTTTTGGGGGGCACTAGTTTTTGCGGAAAGAGTGATTGGAGATAACACCGGACTGCAAGTTGCTTAAAATCAGGTTGGAAGTGGGCAGGGGGGAGGGAGGCGCCTTTGGCAAGCGCTTCCATGGTGCATCTCTTGCTAACTGGGGTCTCCCCCAAACCGCGGCGGAGCCGTGCACCTCCCCCTCCTCCTCCTCCCTCCCTATTATTTATGGGGTGATCCCAGTAAATCCCACCCTCCCCACCTCGAAATAAACCGAGGCTCACGATTACAGAGCATTTAATGAATCGTTCCGAATTTTTTTTATGAATTAATTTCGATCAACTAGGACACCCATATTTTCAATCGCGGCTATGCCCTGGAAGGAGGGGGGTGGGAGGGTCGGGGCGGGGGGGAGGAGGTGAGGATAGGAGAACTTTTAGGAAGTTTTAGTCTATTTTTATTTTTCCATTAATGAAATAAAAAACACAATACAGTTATCAAAATAAACGTGTGATTTTTCTCCTTTAGGCAAAAGTCGATTAAAAAGTTAGGCTACGAGGCGATGGGGAATATTTGGACGTCTGGGGGACCAAGCGGAGTAGGAGAAGAGGGAAAGGGTGTTTATTTCTCTCACTACATATATATCTAGAGACACATATATACACTCACAGCGGGAGGGGGATTTTGAGGGGGGGGGGGTGGGTTGGACGGGGGAAAGGGAAAGGTGCCAGGAATTAATAATAGAAGCCCAGAGAGTCTAGATAAGTCCAAGGCTCGGCGATCGCAGCTGCTGCTCCTTCGGCGAATGCGCCCTCCGCGAATGCTTTTTGGGGTAAGGGCTTCCCGGGTAGGTAGTTATGTACAGCAAGCCCAGACCGCAAAAAGATTCGCGAAGGACAAAGTCTCCCGCGGCTTCCTACATCCATCCATCCGGCTGCCACCATAACATCCACACGACCCACGGGCGATCGGCTCCGCCGTCCCCCGACACGCCGGGTCCCCACCCCCCATATCCGCCAAGTCCCGTTCCGAAACCCAGGACCCCGCCGGGGCGAGGCGGCGCTGGGAGGAAAGGAGGGGTGTCCCGCCACCCCCCCTCCCGCGGCGGGGCCGGCGGCGCGGGGCCGCGGGAGCGTGGCGGAGCGCGGCGTGTCCGCGGCCCCGCTCCGCGCGGAGGCTCCGACGCTGGGCACGGGCGCTGCGTAAAGAGAAAACTCTCCCCCCTGAGCGCTAAATAAATAGAGAGCAGGCGGGCCTCTCATTGGTGCGGGCTAAAATCGTCACCCACCAATCAGAGGGCGCCTCACACTGCCTCGCTCGGCTTTTTTTTTTTTTTTTTTTCCTCCTTTTTTTTTTTTTTTTTTTTTCTTTTTTTCCCGAAAGGGGGAGAGGAGAGAAGAGCGGGAGGGAAGGATGGATGGATAGAAGGAAGGATGGGGGAAGGAAAAAAAAAAAAAAAAAGAGGAAAAAACGGCCCTGGCCCTCTCCATGTTCAATTAGTCGTCAAACCCGCGACAAAAGCACGTCTAAGAGTGCGGCTGGGCCAGCCCAGAGCCCTTCTCGCTTCTGCTGCTCCCCAAGCCCCTCTCCGGGAATCCTCTGCCAAAGGGGCGCCGATAAGCTAAGGACCAGCCCCGGCGCGGGCTACCCCGGGCGCAGAGCCGCTGGTCCCCCCGGCGGGGGCGCCCCAGGCCGCCCGCCACCTCGCGGCGGGCAGCCAGGGACACGGGGACCTGCCGCTGCCTTCTCCCCTGTTCTCCCCGCCTCAGCGCGGGGAGCCAGCCAGACCCCAGGGGCGACCCTTCCGGGCCGGCGAGGGAAGCAGGACGTCCCCTCCCCTCCGCTCCTAGGCGCCGTCCTGGGCGCAGAGCCACCCGCCACCGCCGAGGACACCCGCTTGCTAAAAGTTTCCAGGACGTGTCACTAACTCCAGAGGTCTTCTCCTGAAAGCCTGCGGGGAGCCAGAGGCCCCACCAGTGCCCGGCGGCAACGGAACAAGGCAAACACACGTCCGCGTCGCGGCCCGCCACCCGCCGGGATTCCGAATGAGCTGGGGCAGCGACCCGTGGGGGACCGAGGGGACTCGCATCCCGGCCCGAACGCCAGAACTTGCAGTTCCACCACTGTCCCTCGGCGGCAAAGGGTCCCGCGCGAGCGGCACAGCAAATCCACGCGTGACGCCCCCGCGCACGTCCCATCCCGCACGGCCGCAGCTCCCTCCCGACGCTCCCGCCCGCCGGGCGGCACGACACCCCGCGCCTCCCGAGCCCCCGGCGAGACCAGCGGCAGCGGCGCGACGGACGAGCGGAGCGGAGCGGAGCGCAGGCAGGACGGGCAGGGAGGCCGGGGCAGCGCAGGCAGCAGAAGTTTGAAAACCTCCAGCACTTACCTGGCGGGGCGCGTCCCTGGCCGCTCCGGGGAGTCCCGCGCGGGGTGCAACCATCACCAACAGTGTTTTGGTGTTTTTGGTGGGTTTGTTTTTGTTTTTGTTTTTGTTTTTGTTTTGGAAAGCCCAAAAGCAAAGCGTCCTTTCCTTCAGGTGTGTATATAAGTTACTGTACTGTGTGGGAGGGTCACGATCTCACTAGGTGCAGAAGATTCCCCAGGATTAACCCCTCCTCTCCCTTCCCCTTCTGCAACTTGTTGAGGATTTTATACACACACGCGCGCAGGCACGGGCACACGGGCACACACACACACACACGGACGGGAGAGCAAGGAGAAAGCGAGCTCCGCGGAGTCCGGCTGCCCCCCGACGCCGTTGTGATTGGATGGTCTTTTCATGAAGAGGGGACGTCTCAAGTCGAAGTCACGATTTCTCCTCAGTTTGGAACCATCTGTGACTGGAGCCATGACGCAGCCAGAGCACATTACTCACTTTTACAGTCACGACTTGGAAATCCGTGCAGTTTCCAACCAAAATTACACCGCCACCATTGAATTATTTAATAGGATCCAGTTAAGGGTAATCTTATGCATTGTGTCAAGTGAGGCAACGATCTAGGAGGGGAGGGCTGGGAAGGCGAGGGAGGGGGCGAGGAAGGAGGGCATTTCTTGTTTTTAATGCCTGTTTTGTAGAGATATATTAAGAGTTGCAACGATTGGCTACACGTGTTGGAGGGGTTTTTTTTTCTTGCTTTAAAAAAGCAACAAAAAAAATAGATATCTGGTCCGCTTGTAAATACGACCACGCAAGCTTGGGGAAGGGACGGTTTAGACATTAAAAGGAGCCGTGGGTGGAGTACCGTGCTGTGAATTCAGACGCTGGTGTTTGATTAATTGCAAGAAATTATGTCTTTTTGTATGCCTAGATTAGAGCCATTGCATGCGGTCTTGGCCAGGAGGTGCTCTCACCCCAGCCCAATGTACTGTGCTATACTGATGTTCATGGCTGCATCATGCCATTGTCTGCAGGATCCGCAATTGTTGCTGGGCTTTGTGTGGTAGGTGCACCATTTTCTAAGCTTGCTTTTACTGCGAAGCTACGGCTAAACGTGCTCCGGGGGAAGCTCCTTCCTTGGCTATTGTCTGCCTCGTGCGTTTCCATCCTTTGCAGGTCTGAGTCTGCGGCTAAGCCCCCTTTCACGGCGGTTTCGGAGGGGATACCGTGGTCCGGGATAACGCGGTGGTGCATGTGAGTGCCAGACGGTGTTTCCTTGTCTCTTTTAATGCAATCTGATGCCATGCCTTTGCTAGCCGGAATGCCTGCGAACCTGCATGCTGGTAGCCTAGCGAGAACTTCCCCGGCTCTCAGAAGCGGTGAGGGGGTGACGGGTGGTTGCAGCACCGAGGTAACCCTATATAGCTACTCCGTACACACCATAACAATCCCCCACTACTTCTCCTCTAATTCAGTCATTCCACCAACTCTTCTGGTGAGGGTATGACTAAAGACACGAAGGACGGGTAATAATAAAAACAGACGCTCGCACACACACGATCTGCAGAAAGTGTGAGCACTTAGAGGGGGAAAATGAGGTGGGAGGAGAAGGGGTGAGTCCAAATAAAGCAACCTATAGCCTCTTATTTTGCGGAGCACCATCATCAGGTACAGGCTCTTTCAAACGCACGGGCGGGAAGGGCAGGCGGCGCCGAGCGGAGGAGAGGCGGCGGGGAAGCCTCCGCGGGAGCGGCGCTGCGGGCGGCGCAGCGCGGCCCCCGCCCGGCGGGCACCGGGGCCGGGACCGACCCCCGCCCGTGGCGGCGGCGGCGGAGCGGCGGCGGCGGGTTCAGCACCGGGGCGCGGACAGCTCCCGGCGGCCGCCCTGCGGGGAGCGCCCGGCTCGCGCCCCCGGCCCCGCCGCCGGCTCTGCCTCTCCCCCCGCGGAGGGCGAAAATAGAGGGGGGGGCGGGCAGGGAGAGGGGCTCAACAGCGCCGACACTCAGAGAGAGAGAGTTGCAGCTTGCTATTGATTCAGAGATTTACCGACAGGGTGATTCCCCTTACTGCAAGAATTCCCTCTGTCTGAGCTTCGGGCATGCACCAAATTCGTTATGTAGACGAGTATACCCCTTTCGCTTTAGAGGAAAAGTAGAACGGAAGGAAAAATTAATCCAGGCATGCATAAAATAAAGACAAGACTCACAGCACTCTCTGCATCATGCACAGGAAAGATCACTACTTACCCCAACGGGAACTCCTCGGTTAGGGGAGGGAGGGGAAGGAGGGGGAAAGGGTGGGGAGGGGGGTTGTGTGTGTGTGGGGGGGGGGGGGGGGGAAATCCAACAATTAATTTCCAGACAGGAGTTGGGAAAAAAATACTGCGGTGATGTCCAGGTTTTCTTCCACCCGCGCTCGCTTTTTATACAAGTGCAACCCTCTGTCTATTTCTGGAACACGATCAAAACCCTGATGCTATTTTTAGCAGGTACTGGGGAAAAAAATCCACACACAAAGGCATTTTGCTGGAACGCTACGTCCAAAACATTAAATGTGCATTTAGTCTGCCCCCCTACAATACATCAACCCCCAACCACGCACCCCCATACCCCAGCTTCTTTCTGCAACACCATCTACATTTGCTTTAGGTGCATCATTGCAGAGAGAGAAAAAAAAAAACACACAACAAAAACAAACAAACAAACCTCACACCAAACGACCCAAACTGACCGCCTTCCATGCTGTCCTATTGCACAAGCCCCTAATCCACAGCTGTATTGAGTCTGTCTCTGTGACTCTCTGCCTGTTGCCTTGCGAGCATTATTGTGTCTGTCTTCCTCCGGAGTCTTTATAAAGTGGGCTTCAGAAAAAACACAACCACCATGCACCAGTTTGCCATCATGCACAAATGTGGATTTCAGGCAGTGATGCTTGCTTTGCCGAGACACAGAGATGTTTTCATGTACTGAACAGCACCCAGCACCAAGAAGGTTTTTGGTTTTTTTTTAAATCTCCCCTCCCCACCCACTGCCTTTTTCCTCTTTAAAAAAATCCTTTGTTTGGAGAATAAAAGATCTATAAATATATATATGTAAAAAGGGGTGTGTGTGTTTGCGTTCTAGTAATTCACTACGAGGGGGGACTGGGGAAAAAATAGAATCATTAGGGCTTGCAGGCTGCAAGGAGCCAGCCTGAGACTCCTTTGCAAGGCTGCGTCAGTTATCAGCTATTGACGTCACGTTCAGATTCTCCTCTTCAGAGGCTCTAGTTCATCATAAAAGATGTCTGTGCTTGGAGCTTTGTGCTTGCAGTAAGACACTTCAATTCGAGGAAAAGAGTTAATTAGCAAGCCCCATATTTTGTGTAGTGCAGTTCTCTGCATAGTTGCACAAAAATCCTGAGGGGGCTGGGGGGGGGGGGGGGAATATGAGCTGGGGACAGGGACATATTTCTTAAAAAACACACACATATCCCATGCAGAAGCACAGGCAGGAAGAGCAATCTGCATAGCCAGACCTTGCAAGAACATTAGCCCCCTCTCGCCCCCTCCCCCCCCCCCCCCCCCCGACCCCTTCTCGTGGTTACCAGTTTTAACGAAAAGCAATTTGGAAACATAAGCCTGTTTTCTGAATATTTTTAAGGCAAACAGCATGGGGGTTGCTGATATATTTTAGCATCCTTACTTTCTCCCTTTCCCTGTCACGTTCCCCGCGTGCCCCCCCCCCCCCAACAACAACACCAGCAGCAAGTCCCCCTACCACTTTACACTTGTATTTGGCTACTGTAGCAAAAGACAGATATTGATAAAACCAGGATTAATTCTGTATATTTGTCAGGCAAACAGCCCCGTCTCCTAGAATGACGCAAATAACAGATTCTATGGCTCTGGCTTTCTATATTCTGCACCCACGCACTCTGCTTGGTCTCCCACGGAATCAGCTACAGAGAGCAATGATCCAGATTATACAGAGAGAGGGGTGGGGGAAAGGGAAAGAATATCAAATGAAATTGCAATTAAAAATTATAATGCTGCTATTGTCTGTACACAAATGGCTAAACCTGAGCTTGCACAGTGGTACACACAGACACACACTTGCACCCCCGAGCCCCCCGCCTCAAACCCAGGCATCAATAGCAGCCAAACAAAACAGAATTGTCTTGCTGACAAATCCGGGGTTTATCTGGCCAAGAGAGGGATTTTCTTTAAGCACCACACCTTTCCCTGCTCCCATTAAGCAAAATACATCTCTGAAACGACCTCTCTTGCCACTAAGTGCATGAAGAGGGGTCAATTAACAAATGCAGCCGAGGAAGGGAGGGCACCAGGAGCCCTTCCACGGTCCCAGAGGAGCTAATGAGGACCTTGAAGAGCAGATCGCCTTCCCTGTCTCCCAGTCAAAGGGATGCAGCTGTTTCTTAAAATGCTTAAATAAAGGCAAGCGCAAAGGGTTGTTGCTATTTTTAGACACATCTCTCATTTGTTGGAAAATGGCACTAAAAGCATTAAACAACCTCCCCGCCCTGGGGACAGGCTCAGGATCACACGCCAGCACCCAAGGGAAAGCTAAGGTTTATGGGACCATCTCTTCACCAGGTGAGAATATCCTACCATGCCCTACCCACCATCAGCCCTTTTCACACCTTGTGTGAAGAGAGAAGCAAAATGTTGGGGCAATCAAGAAGCCAGTAAGTTATTTACTGTCTAATCTGTACACATTCATTCCTTATTTATTAACTCACTTAATTATTACCAACTTCTTTTGCAGGCAATGAATTTCCTAATGTCAATAAACTGCAATCAATGAGGTAAGGCTGTCTCCTCCTCTGTCTCTTAGCCAGAAAATGCCATTGCAAACTATGTAGTGATATAGCAGCACACAGGGAGGGGGACACCACACACCTATATGAGATCACATCATCGGCACTGTCAGGCTTGGGGAGACAGATTAGGCATTTTAAAATGACTACACGCACTCTCTGGTAGAAGTGAGCAGATCCATTTTCCTTCACACATCTCTGGCATGCCAGCCACAAACCCATCTTCCCAGGACTGGAATAGATGTTGTGCTTCAGAACTAGGAGAAAAGCCAACCTAAACTGTTTTCACCACATACACATACACAATTGAGAAGCTGGCCTTTATAGCAGTAGCAGTTCAGAAGCCAGTCAGCTGCAGAGAAATACCACTGTAGGGAAAGACCTTATACCAAGGACAGGAGATCAAGACACCTCAAGAGCCCAGACAGAGTGCCAGACACACAACATACCTTCTTTGAGGAGCTGCAACAAAGCTCATCCTGGGTTAATAAAAACATTAGGCAACACAAGAGTTTTAGGATGGAAGAGTGCACACCTAAACTACTTTTTGTCATTCAGACCCAAGACATTTAGGATGTCCCATGGCCTACTGTGGAAGGAGGGGATGATCATCTTCTCTGTTCCCTCCCACACACACCCCAAGAGCTTTGCATTTCTCTGTAGTGTTTACTTCTGTTCTTATGAACAGAGGAAAGCTGTTCAGGTTTAGTTTTTCTCTGTCACAGAGGAAAGGGTATCACCCTGGTTGTGTACCAAGGATGATCTGTGAGGCGGGTCAAGAGTGGGCACCCTGGCAAGCCTTGCAGCTCCTGGACCTCAGGCCTTCTCCAGCCATAAAGATGCCTGGAATTCTCCCCACTGCTTCACATCCTGAGCAGCTCCTCGATGTCACATGTGTGAATTATTTAGGTTCGGTTCTGGTTGGTTGTTTTTGTTGAGGGATGGGGGGGTTGGGATTTTTGGTGAGGTTTTTTTTTGGATTTTTTCCCTAAGCTCTCTAGTCTTAGTGAAAGAACTAGATCTTCCTACTAATGGGTTTAACATGTTCTCATGGAAGCTGTAGTACCATCTTTCAGCTTCATTTTCATAAAACCAACCTGCCTTCCTCTTTGGTCTCCCCTGCTTCTCCAGCCCAGTGCATCATCTCCATCTCAGAAACATCTTCCCTGCTTGCTGCTAAAGCTTGGTTGAAGTGAGGTCTAGTGCCCAGAGACTCTCTCTCATGAAAAAAAAAAAAAAAAAATGGGAGCTATCCAAACTGAAAAGAATGTTTGGCAGGTGACCGTGTACCAAACAGCAGTTCCTGTTTCTCTTGATCATTAGAAGCACTAAAAAGAAAATCCATTTTCTATCTTGATAGTTTAGTTATTAGCCATCTAATTTTTTAACAATTAAGCATCCCTGCCAATGAAGTCTTAATGAAAGCAATGGATCCTGTGTTTTTAACTCCACTGCAAAGTGATACCTGACAGTGACAGAAGCGGCAGAATCCCTGTCAGCTGCAGGTACGTGGCTTTTCACCTAGAGCTACTGAAGATGTCATAGGGGCAGCCCAGTTTCTAACAAATATGCTCCACATATTGAACTGTCCTCACTCTTGGAAATTTCTCTTTTTGCCCTGGTGGATAATGCCCCAGATTGGTATACTACTATTAGTATTAATAGTAAAACATTAGGGCACACAAAATTGCTGCTCGAAACCAGCTGTGATCTGACACTTAAAAAGTAGCATACTTTGAAGATAAAACTATTTTAGTGGTATTCATTATTTGTTTTGGGTTTTGATCCAGCAAATTCAAGGCACCATCTCCTTCTCAATTTGGCTTTGCTGCAGTTTGACAGCTACCTCCTCAGAGCCTTGGAGTTCTGCTCACCTCTGAGCCGTTCAATAACATAATTGCTATAAAGTATTCTCCTAACCTAGTCTTACTCCCACTAACGTGTCAAGTCTGTTCTTGGCCTAGTTCACCCAAGCAGCTGAAAGACACGTGGTATGTTCCAAACATAAGGAGAACAGAAGACAAACACAAACAGAGTGAAGCGCCATCAGGATATACTAGGGTCTCGCAAACTCACCTCATCTTTTTGAATAAAATTCACCTTGTATCAGGTCAATCAACAACTTATGCTAGTTAACTCTTGTTACAGGAAAATGTAGAACACAGAAGAAAGAGCAATCACATTGAAATGGAAATTAAATAGAGCAACATCTATTCAACAATTTTCTGGTTTTTATAGATGGTATATATGTGCTAGTGAAAGGACTGAAGAATAGTGACTGCTAGTTAAAGCAGAGGGTTAGAATCCAGATATTCTTCTTCCAATCACATATTTGCTACAAGTGTTGATCTGAAATTTCTCGCGGAAAGGCATTTTCCTTGAATAATTTTGAGGTCCTCCTCAAATTTTAGATGAAGTGCCAATCACTTTATGCTTGGCATATTTACTCATGAAACAAAGAGAAGACAATACTCACTTACCTAAACAGGATGTTCTTGAAGATATCTATAGCATTGAGATATCAATAAAAGTCATCAGTAAGAAGATGCAATATTATAAATAATCAGAGATCAGAGCATGCAAAGAAGCAAAAAGAGGAAAGGAATGCTTCACCTCCAACATCAGAACAAGAAACTGCAGCACATTAGTAAAGAAAATCTCACCTGTGTCAGAAGATCAAGGACTTATTAAGACTTCAATTTATGGATAATTTTGAGAACCTGAATGCGTATACCAGGACACCAATAAAATAGACAACCTGTGCAAGTATCATTTCATGCAGATTGAATTAATAAACACTTTGAACAGTTTGGGGTTGGAATGTCAGTATATGTGGGTTGCTTTGTCATCATTAGCTTTTCTGTTTACATTTTAGATACACATCATTACTATAGCATGTAAAAGGATAGAAACTGGATTTTCCTCCAATGGCTGCAAAATCAGGCCCTGGAGACATACCTCTGCGTAACAGGGATGAAAAGAAGAAAAGCATTAGCATAATGAAGCTGGTGGAAAAGAGTAGTAAGGTCTCAATATTGAGGATGATATCAAAAGAAAATCATATCACTTCTTAATAAAAGTTAAACCTATGGAAGAAATACAGTGAATAGGCATCATACTTCAGATGCAAGGAGCATAACCTTTGAAGAATCCTGCTACAAACTTGATGAGCCTTTACACTAAGAATTGATTTTCATTAGCCTTTAAAATGGAACTTGTCACAAATAAGACCCATGACCTTTAACATAATGTGCACGTGTCTGACAACCACCTTAAAGAAGGAGTTATAAACAAGACCAAAAAGATAAGACAACACTTCAAGGTAAATTATACAGGAACTTGAACAGGTAGAAAATAAGGGAAGGCTGTGATGAAGAAATGCCAAAAATCTGTGTCAGTCTTTACCTCAAGCTATCCGGTTTTACAGTCAGTGTGAGAGAATGGGATATGGATAGGGTGATATTAAAGTAATTTAAGAAGAATTTATTTACTGAGATAGTAAAACATGAAGCCAAAGGATCCATCAAAGAAAAAAAAAGTCAACTTCTCTCAAGGCTGAAGACAGTGGGGTGGGAAAAAATATTAATTTAGTTTCATTTCTTAGAAGGAGAGATAAAAAACAAGGTGAGATGCCTAGGGTTATGAAGACCCGGCTTGTGAGCTCTTGTCCTGACCTATGATGCTCTTGTAACACTTCTTTCCTAATGTGTTGCTTCTGATTTGTTCTTCCTTACAATGTAGTTCCATGTAGCTATCAAAAATTGCAACAAAAAAATGCTACTCAGCCAGAAAATGGGACATATTTTCAAATAAGGACAGGCTAGTGATTTTATCATTCACTCTTCTACTTACCTTTTGGGGTAACAAAAATTCTCAAATTCACACTGTTCAGTAGTCCTGGAATTCCTATCTCTCTAGATCCCCAAATTCCAGAAATCCACATGCAGTAAAGCAGAAACATCTGACAGTTTCCAACAACATGAAGGAAAATTAAAACACAAGTTGATCAAAAGATCTAGATCCCATATGACTTTTTGTCTGAACACCTGTTTTTATCCTCAGTTAACATTTATGCACTGTGTGCTAATAGGAGCCCTATAAACGACAGCAAGATCCAAGCTGTTTCTGCTCAGACCTAAGATGTGTTTTCTATGCACGGTTTGCAAATTAAGCCACTGGTTCCCTGACTGTGACTGGCAAACCTTCAGTGTGTACAGAACTTGTGGAGGTCCCAGGAGGACCAGCTGGGCAAACACCAATGGCTTTTACTTTCCCAGATGCTGAATCTTCTCAATAGAAACATGCTACACTTCACATTCTTTTACTTTGCCAAATAAGTGACTATGTCTGTTAGTACATGGTGTTATTTGGTCATGAATTGGGAGGAGGTAATTCATGTGACTGGACATAGGAGTGGAAACATCTACAAGTTTTTACTGTTGACATGAAGACATGCTTCAGCTCCCCTAGGGAAAACTGTGGCAGCTGCTGGACTGACAGCTATCGTTGGGAAGACAAGACATGGCATGAAGTTTACAGGAAGAAGGCCACACTTCATTACTTGGAAGAATACAGGCCCTTTAGGAAGTCCTCAGAAACACCACTGCATTTTACACACTTGATCAAACCGCTACCACCAGCCAAATATATGGCCAAATGCAGGTAGGGGAACTACAGTGGTTCTCTCCATTTTGTCCCCGCCAAAGCACAGGATGGGCAGCAGCTCTGTCTCTGGTCCTTGCTGTAGCTGTATGTACACCCTTTAAATGACAAGAGACACGTATTAATACTTACCCAGCTCATGATGTGAACTGGATGGAGAAGTATCATACATAACTTAATGAGTATTAGTAGAATACCTGGAGATCCATGGATGAACAACAGAAAAGTGCAGGCTATTATCATATTGCTATAAATGCCGGCTGCAGAGCCAGGGGATGAAACCCATGTACTTATGCAAATGCCTCACAGATCACTGTTTTGTGCTGCTTTTGCAGTAATTGCAA
Source organism: Cinclus cinclus (assembly GCF_963662255.1). Classification (NCBI taxonomy): domain Eukaryota; kingdom Metazoa; phylum Chordata; class Aves; order Passeriformes; family Cinclidae; genus Cinclus; species Cinclus cinclus. The sequence continues at coordinate 21,987,261 of NC_085051.1, read as the reverse complement.
TTATTATAAGACTATATGAGCGGAGATACAAAGTTTGAATTACATTCCAGGTAATGATTTTCTGAGTAGTTCAAGGTTTGCATGTAAAAGCTGTTCTGAGCTGTTTTTCAAGACTGACAATGAGTATTCAGCTAAATTTAGAAATGTGTTAATTTTTGTTAACGTTAATATTGTATCAGCTGATTGCTCCTTACATTAGTAATGCGTCACAAGTTAAACTTTCAAACAGCAGCTTCATTATCATATGCTGGCAATCTCAGATTAAGCTCCTATCCTACTGGATGTTGTGCAAACCCAGAATCAAAAAGTAACAATGTGGAACATTCTAACTGGGAGCCAACATTTGAAAACAGGTTGGAGCATTAAAATAATGCTGGATCCTTATTCAGGGGGGGGACAAAAAGTAAAAATAATGCCAGATGATATTGTTGTTACCTACCCACCTGTGATGTGACAGGTACTGGACAAAATGAACAAGTCTCAGTATCTGCCCCATGATGTTACAATTCAAATGGAAGGGCACAGAACTGAGTCCCATGAAAAACAGAGGAAAATTACTGGTGTCCTAGCATGATTTCATATTTTAGAATAGTTATATTTTGCAGAAATAGTATTATTGAATTATAAATTATATTAGGGAGTGAACTTATTATTTATATTATAAATTATTTCTATTATAAGCTATATTGTGCAGATAATTTTGATAGGATTACAGTAAGTGGCAGACAAGTTCATAGGCAGGAGATCTTGGGTAGTACAAAGAGAAGTGGAAGGTAAGCAAGCAGTAAGAGCAAGATGCATGGCCTTATACTCACAGTGGGAGTCAATTGGAAGCTGGTGCCTAAGCCTGAAAAGCAGGAGTAACTGATGCTTCTACACAACAAGAATCTGCAAGAATATGTTGCAGTAGAGCAAATATGAGGGCTGAGACAACCTTTGAATCCTATCTGTGGTCCTGGTGTTTCAAGGGGAAAAATGTCATGGAATATCAAAAATAGTCCAATGAGCATGAAAATGAGTGGAGCAACTCAGCTTTATACTAGGTTTTCAATTGAGAAAGCAGAGATGAACTGACTGGGCAGTGGGACTGCACATCAGTGTCACTGAATTTTGGAGTGTCTTTCAGAGAGTTCTGCATTGAAATTGAGAGAGGGTAGTTCTGACAGACAGTTTGTGGACTTGTGTCCTCTTGCTCATTGTGCTAGAAACTAAAAGGATGTCCAAGCAATAAACTTTACCTGCACTGACCTTTTATCCAGTCCTTCTAAGAATGCATAGTTTAGTAGAAGAAAGAGTTTTGCTTCTTGTGCCCAGAGTTTATAAGGTGGTGTGGGGTTGCCTCTCTGAGGACTTTTCATAAGAAAGTGGTACTTTCATTGCCCATTTACTACGAAGAAGACTGTATCTAGATCTCCAGAGCAATTCTTGGTAAAACCTTTCTGAGAAGTACTGTGAGAAGAAATACAGGATTTTCATCTAAATGGCTTTCCACCTGACACTTAATATGCTGTATGGTGACATAAACAACCACCATCTTAAATAACAACTTCACTTTAGAATTATCTTATGCAGTCTCCTTTAGATAAGTTGCATCACAGGACATAGGTTAACAAGAGAAAATCAGGAGTAGCAGAAGACCATACAAATCAGGAGAAGTCTTAATAAGGGATATCCTTCTGCACAACAATCTAAACAAACATAAGCATTTTCAGTGTGAGATCCTGTGTTGATACAGTCCTGTTTACTGTTGGACTAGGAGGAGATGGTAACAGTGAGAAAGGACAGGGCAGAAAAAGAGGTAGTGGTTAGCTCTTTCAACACAGAGAATCCTTCTAAATCTGACATGAAAAGACACAGCATCTGGAAAGCTGCAGGAGGGTAGATGAGCAGTGTGCAAGCTGGAGAATTCCCTCTATTGCACAAGCTATGCAAATGTAATTGTAGGCTAGAAAGTGCAGTGACTCATAGGTGAAGTGGATGTGAGAATATCTGGGTTAAAGAGAGTTTGTACAGAGAAAACCATGTGTAGGACCTCAGAAGTTCCCAGAGAGGCGGAAGCGAAAGGAGTTAATGAAAATCCATTACCAGGAGTCATCCTGCCACAGACTACTTTCTTGAAGTGTCAAGGGAGGAGCTCCTGAAGCTTTTTAAAGCTGGTGGCATTTCAAAACATTCAGATATCCAGACCAGTTGAAGATTTGATGGTTGGGATAAGGAGCAGAGATGAAGCACAAACCTCAGTAAAGGACTGGGAATGACTCGGGGTTTTGGCAGAAGATGATAGAGATCATTGAACCAAAAATCAGAGGTGTTAATGCAGATTAGGACAGAACAGCTTGGACCCAAAGCAGTACCCCGAGGTGATGCACTCCAGCTGCTGTAATGTTATGTGGAAGAAACAAGAGAGTAGCACTGCCCCGTGGTGTTACACCTTCTGCAGTGACCCCAGTGCATCAAGATTCACAGGAATAAAACACAGGATTTCCTTGTTTCTTCAGCTGGACCAACAAATCAGAGATGAGGGGCCAACAGATGGCAGTAGAGGTGATTCAAGTCCAAGTTAACTTGAGATCTCCATATTTCTGTAAGGGAGGTGGACCAATGATGCAGCAGGCACCAGAAGAATTAGGTGTTGGATGTGTTCAAGACCATGTTGGATAGGACCTTGAACAACATGATCAAGTGCACAGTATCCCTGGGGGTTGGAACTAAATTATCTTTAAGGTCCCTTCCAACCCAAACCATTCTATGACTCTGTGATTAAGAAATTAGTGCTTTGTAAGCAGCAGCCCATTCTTGAGAGATCTGTCCTTCATGACAAGAGGTGAAAATAGTGTATGAGCAAGTGTGAAGGGAAAATGCTGCCTCTTAACCACCTCACTTTTGACTTTCTGCACAACCTGGCACAGCTTTGACTTCCACTACCACTTCACCCTTCTGAGGCACTTGGTCATCACCCTGCAGTTGCATGTTTTGTCCCCTCTGAGATCAAGCTGCTTCATTGCTCTGCTGAGTGCCTTCAGATTCCTCAGAAGAAAAGGCACTGCCCAAGATGTGACACATTACTCACATTGTACCCCGTGTCAGTTGTCACAAGGTATTACTCTTCTGGTTATACAGAACTTGAGCAGGATCTTCTGAAGGGAATAATGCTTTCCACTGGATAGAGTGGTTGGTCCCTACAGCTACTTTGGAAACCTTCCCCTCAGACAGTGAAGACCATCCAACTTTCTTAAATTAAAAAACCCACTTGAAATAAGTAATACATCAAACCCACTCTTCTCAGGAAAGACATCTCTTGATAACCACATCAAGTGTGGCAGCAGTAAAGAAAACCAGGATGTGCACCACAGATGGCTGTAGCCAAGGTGGAGACTAAGAATCAGTAGTTGCTGAACCCCCATTTTTCTCGAGCTAACAGTATCTGCAATTTGCAAGCCACTAAGAATTAATCAAGAATTTTGGCATTTTGGCTCGCACATTGCAGAACAGCAAAGTTTGGAACATGTAATTCTCTTTAGTTTCTCCATAGATCAGTTATCAGAAATTACTATGTATAAAGATTTCCCTCTACAGGTGGTTAGAGCTTGTAACAGCCTCTCACTTTCCTGCATCACTTTAATTAGTATTTTGCCTCATCATTTACTTGGTATTGTTTTACCTATTTCCCCCCCTCCACTATGGACTTTCAGTCTATTCCCAGTGTAGCAAATTCCCTATGCAAGAAATGTCAAGTCCCTCCCATCCTCCTTAGGCTTCAACGCTGCTGACTTTGACTCTGCAATTAAAATTTCATTTGCAAGCTCATTTCCCGAGTGACTTTCTTCTCCCCCCACCCCAAAATGTGACAAAATGGAAGTAACAGCCTCTACAAAAAGTGTGTGTGGGTCTTAAATGCATAGCTCCCTGCCTGCAGTTTGAGCTCACAAACTAACATGCTTTCCTGCAGGAACATCAAATGCACAGGACACACGATACGACAGCCTAGAGAACTCTTCACAAGGAGGGGGAATGCAACGCTGTCCAGTCTTTTCCAAGGCAGGCAGCCGAACAAATTTGAAAAGTCTACTTCTTGTAAAAGCATCCAACAACTGAAATTAGAAAACTTTGCAAAAACCAAAAGGAAAACACCTGCACACACGCACACACACACGCACGCACACAGAGAAACCTACCTTGCAAAAATCTTCTTCACTTATTTTTGTATGCAAAGAAAAAAAAATCAACAAAGCAAAACAACCCCCAAACAAAAAAAAAAAAAAAAAAACAAAAAACCACCTCCCTCCCGTCCAAAATTGCTTTCTCCTCTTCCCCACGCCTTAGCTGGATTTCTAGGGAATTTGGGGACTGGTGGGAAGAGCCGAGGGTGGAGGGGCTATATAAATAAACTAGAGCGTTTCGAGCTGTGTATCGCGAAAGGCTGTGGGTTTCGCGTAATGTGTGCCTGCACTCTTCCAGGAGAAAGGCAAAAAAAAAAAAAAAAAAAAAAAAAAAAAAAAAAAAAAAAAAAAAAGAGAGAGAGAGAAAAAAAAAAAAGGAGCCAGTTCGTGTTCAGAGCCTGACTTGGAGACAGGGAGAAGCAGCAGCAGCCCCCTCCTCCCCTCCCCCGCCCCGCCGCCCACGCACCACCCCCGCACCGCCGAGCCCGGCACCTCCAGAGCGAGCGCGCGGGACGGAATCGCGCAGCCCCCGCCGCCCCGCGCCCCCGCCGCTATTTATAGCCCGCGGTCCCGGCCGGCCGCGCGGGCACACGCGTGTCCCTGCCTGCCTCCCTCACCACCCCCCCCCCACCCCCGGTGTGTGTGCACCGCCACAATAACGCTGCCTTTCACAGGTAGTGAGGGTGGGCTCCTTTACCGTCGCACTGCCTCTCACAGCAGATTTTTTTTTTTTTTTTGGGGGGAGTGGGTGGGAGGTGATTGCAAACAGCCCCCGAGGTGCGTGGGGGAGCGGGGGTAGCCAGGGAGGCGGCGGGGGTACGTGTGCGGGAGCCGGGGTGTTGGAGCGGGCTCCCAGCCCTTGGCTCCCGGTAGCACAGTCAGTTCCTCCAGTGTGTGCTATTGACCTGCATTGACGTCATTGCGTCATTAGGTCTCCCTTAGAAACACTGACTTTCAAAAATAGTATCAAATTAATTCAACTGGCAGAGAGAAGCCACTAGCTGGAATGAGCCATAAAACTCCAGAATCTTCAGCCCAGCTTTGCTGTGCCAGCCCACCCCCCTCCCCCCAGCCCCCCCAGCCAAGCGGGCAGAAATCAGATTGTATGGAAAATACCACCGATGGAATAAAAAAAAAAGAGAGGAAAAAAAAAAAAAAGGAGGGGGGAAGAGGGAGACCAAATTAGATTGCAAACCCTAGACCAGCCTCTCTCCCTCTCTTTCCTTTCTCTCTCCCTCTCCCCTCCTTTCCCTTTTCTGATCTAAAAATATCCCCCTTGCTTGAGCTGACTGCAGTATCTTTTGTGTTGCATCTTTCTGTTTTTAGCCTTTGCATGAGCCATTGAAGGGTGGCCCACAGGAGATCAGAAGCACAAGATATTGATCTATCGATACCCTCTGGGGCCAAGAATTAATTTTAAATGAAAGAGCTGCACCTTGATTTTGGCAGTGGGTGGGTGGGCAGATGACAGGGGTTATTTTAGGATACCATTCACATTCTCTGAAGCTGCAGCTTCCACTTTCTCCCTCTAGATTCATTTTAAAAATATCTTTCCTTCCTCACCCCACCTCTCTCACGTGGACCTGTGGGCAAGCACATGTCACCCCCATTCATACAAACACAATGCAACAGAGCAGCGGTAATTTGCAGAGATGGTACATTCACAAACAGCAACCCAGTCGCTTTAATGCAGGTTGATTTCACAGAAAGGACACTGCAGCCCAGAGGAATTTGATTAGACTGGTGACTTAAATTTGCAAGCTGCTTATTGGGTCCCTTATTGTCTTCACCCTAAGTTAGCTAAACTGATTTAATGTCTCTCTCTCTTCCATTTTTTTTAATGGAGAAAAATTATATTTACACTGTAGATGGTAGACCTAAATTTTAGAACCAGTGGTAAAGGATAGTAAAAAACATTGATGACGGTCAGCTTATGAGTGCTTTGCATCAAGGCACACACCCATGGCCAGATACAGCTATATCTATCCATGACCTACACGATGCAGAGCTGTACATACGTACCAAACAGGAGATCTCATCCTGCAACATTCACACTGCAGGAGAGTGAGAATTTCTTTTTTTTTTCCTTTCATTGGTGAAAATATTCAGAAACAGAGGCACAGTGCTAGACAGTAATAATTTGCAAGATCAGGCCATAAATAGGGCTCTAGCCCTGCAAACATTTATTCACGTGCCAAGTGTTAAGACTGTGACTAATTTAATTTGAAATCAAGGGGATTACTCATAGTAGTAACATTAAATTCATGCATGTTTGCAGGATCAGGGCCTAAATGATTAATCACCACTGCAGCTAGGCACTTTTGGGTACACCATTTATTACTTACAATACTTCAGCACTGTATACACTCAGATCCAGCCTGGAGAGTATGCATTACTCTGCTGTAGTGAATAATGAGCATCACATTCTACTGAATGAGGAAGTATGCAACACACCCCAATATTCATATGCTGAATCTGATTTTTGCAATACTGATGAACCTCCCAGAGGCCCTGGCAAAAACCAGGGGCAAATTTGGAGTCATTTGAGAAAGAAGTTGCAGATGTGCAGCCTGCCTGAGATGGGCATCTCACATGTCATTTGTGTGTACAGAGGCTCCACTCTTAGTTCCGAGGGAGAAATAGGGAAAGATTGAAAGCACGGCCATTGTATGAATCATTCATCTTTGTATTCCTACCGATTTTATTATTATTATTACTACTACTATTATTATTGTCGTCATCATCATCCTTGTCATTGTTTTGCAAAAGATATTTTGGCCCTGTTTAGAAAGGTCTGCTCTTTAATATTCACTTCTGCTGGTGCTCAGCAACAGTGATGACACTCCACTGCAAAAGCAATTGACCCTTGACCTTAGGTCCCCACACGAGCTTGTGGCAAACTATTGAGTCAAAGAAAGTGAGTTGCACGTGAGAAGGAAGATGTGCTGAGGCAAGAAGTTTTCCAGACAGCTTGCTGGGAAAATAACTAAGTGATCCACGTGGATCACTGGGTGCCATGGGCTGTTGGCTAAACCTGAGCAGCACGCGTGCACTGTGCAGGTGACTTCTCTTGACAGCTTTTGGGAACAGAGTGATATACACGCTTCTCATGTTTTACAAGAGCTCCTTTTGTCCAAAGCTCGCTATCTCTGGTTTAAACCAACATTCGTGAGTTCTCTAAAATAAACAGTCCAATGTTGTTTTAGAAACATAAGTAGTCAGGAAAAATCAGTAATGACTTACTGAGGGAAGATAGAAGACAGTTAAAAACAACAGGATTAGGTTACCTGGAGCAAGGAAAGTGAATGCAGTAGAAGAAAAACAAGCAATTTGGTAATTTACTCCAATAAATCACTGACCAAAAATCCCTTTAACACAAACTACTCTGAAGTTTCTGAATTTTTGACATTCTGGGGTAGTGGACAGAGGGAAGGCTTTGGGGCATGTGCACTGGCTGAGGAGGGGCAGGGTGGTTTGGCAGGATGCAGGAGGAAGAAGGGTCTAGAGAAGAGCACAGGAAGGAAAGGATAGGATTCAGGAGGTGCAAAAACAATTAGAGTAGGGGGGCTAGAAGACAACAGGGAAAAAAGCAAGGGAGTAGAGTTGAGGCCCTAGCTCAGGAGCGTGGTGAAAGGCCTAGTGCAGAATGAAGGCCAGGTAGTCAGTTAAGAGGACAACTTAGAAACACCTCCCATTTCCCTCTGTGTAAGCGCAGCAGAGGGGAATTCTGCTGGGCACCAAGCCTGTCTCTGGCCAGAGCCACCCAGTGCTATGCAGACATTGTTTTCCTTCTTTTGGCACTGTTGTTTGACCAAGAATGAGTTTCTGAATTTCCAGAGCTGTCAACCCCCTTCCCAATGTACCAGGAGGAGCCTGGGGCTGGCCCTTAGCTCTCATCTCATCCCTACCACTCTGTGCAGGGTACACTCCCACTTCAAAGTACTGCCTTGCTCTTACTTGCCCACAGGTATGTCAAATAACCCTCAAATATGATGTGGAAATCAGAAGGGTAAAGCTGGCATGGACATATGGAAGGAAACAAGGGAGGAGAGCTGCAAACAGAGCTGCATGGAAAGGAAGAGATGGTGTCAGAAGGTATGGAGGTACAAAATCTGGGTGCAATGAAAGATTTCAGAGGACCTGAAGCACTGTAGGAAGTAAAAAGAGCCCAAAGGAATATGGTAGATGGCAGCAGTGAGTGGGAAAAAAAATGGGAGAAGCTGATCAACTTCAGAACCAAAATCCATACCTCACCGGGCTTTGGGGGACTTTGTTTCAAGTCTCCTGCTTGTTCTATGTGTTCCCTTCACATTTGTACTCTCCATCTTCCATAGTGTAGTCAGTGGCCCAGGACACTCCACAGTCCTTCCCTAGCTCCTCTTTGGAGCTTCTTGCTGGTACCTGCAAACACAGGAGCATAAAGAGAAAAGTTGTGTGCAAGACAGTGAAAGAAGTCCACTGTGGGGGCCTGGGCTCTTGACATGGAAAAGGTTACATTTTTCTAGGGGTGTGTATGTTTGTGGGAACCAAAGAAGACTTGGGAAGACTTGGTATCCCAAAACTTTGCTTAGAGGGAATTAAATTTCCTTCATTTCCTTTCAGGAAGTAGAGAAGCAGAGAGAGGGTGAAAACAAGCAAGGAAACTGAAGAGACTAATAACTGTGCTGCAAACATTGCTGTTTGCAGTGCAACCTCCACTCTGCCCTCCGGGTGCTGTGCCACAGCAGGGTCCTCACCTGCCTTTACATGCTATACTGGAAATGAGTATGGAGGACTCCTGGACAGAGTCTAATGTTTCCCTTGCCGTGGCAAAACACAAGGCAGGGTCACACAAGCAAACATGTGCGAGGTAGGCTTGGCCCCTGTTCAAGTGTTGATTCTACATATATCATATATAAAGATGCATTGACTTTTCCCTTTCTATACAGATTCCTTCTGTGCAATGGCCTAGCTCACTTCTCCCAGTGACCAGGAGATCACACCACTAGGCTGCAGACAATTCTGCAGACGCATCGGCAGGTGAACCAAATAACCCACACGCCATCTCTCAACATACACCTTGCTGTGTATCACGATATCAGCTTTACCAAGCTACTCTGGCAAACAATCAATACAGCTACAGTCAACACAGTTAATACACTCAGAATAGACGCAGATAAATGCTGGATTTCCAACCTGTTGTCTGTGGCTCTAACAATAGCACACCCAAAGAGAGTGTCTCAGGTCTATTTATTAGGCTCCTCAGTCTTTGCCATGCCATTTCCAGGAGCTAATTCTAGCAGCTCACAGTTAAAATAGCGTTGGGAAAGGATAGTTCTTTTAGCATTTCATTGTTGACTTCTTAGGCATTACAGTCCTGTGGCTACTGGAACTTTCTAGAAGAGCAGGGAGTTACCACACCACCTGTGCAGCAGCAAATGTTGTAAGCACTAGATAATAGTGAAAGGAGGCAGTTCAGTGCACACAATGCTGTATGTTCAATATAAGAGAGTGTACTGTACACAAGGAGATTGCAGTCTAAATGAGGAACTGTACAAAGAAGAACAATTAGAAGAGAGGAAGAAGGATGGACAAAATAAGTGACCAAATTTCAATGTGGGTGGGACAGATACATCTTGCTATTTTCAGCTTTTAAATCAAATTGGCATCCTGTATTTAAAGACTATTAGGAATTACTGCAGGAGCTTCAGTCCTGGAACCAGGAGATTTTCAGTCTGGATAAGCTTCATGGCACATGGCTTTAGGGGTATTAGAGGCCACAGGATACAGACAGCACACAAGCAAGTGACTGTGTCTAGCTTGAAGTCAAAGGAAGATGTCTTTTTCCCCATGTGCAGGAGGATTACCCTTGGAATTTGATGTCCAAAGGGAAATTTCTGGTCTGCACAAAGGGCAAGAAGTCTGACAGCTTGAGGATTTATCTGGAATTTAGCAAAAGCAAAAAGTACTACCAAAGGTCTGACAAACTGGTAACAAAGTGAGAGATGACTGTCTTGCATCTCACCTAACCAAACATGTCCCAAGGGCAAGCTAGGCTTCCCAAAGCTTTGCCCATACCACACACAAAATGTTGAATGGTGTAGTGTTGCTGTCAGCATCATGAATTAGCTTCTGAAAGGAGAAGCTTATCCTTATGCAGCAGCCTTGGATATAATGTTCCAGGCTTTAGCATACTTCAGGCTGAGTTTGTTTCTGCTGATTTCTCCAACAAATGTTATCATACACACATGCCACTATTTTGTCAGAGCATCTTACCCGATAGAAAGTCCTTTGCAGCGTTATTTCTACCTCTGCTGCATTGTACTCAAAATTTTCAGACATGCCATTTTGGAAAACTTATTCAAGACATTAATCTGTTTCAGACTACAGGTAATTCCAGATTGTTTCCTCTCGTCTTTTTTTTTTTTTTCTTGTATAAAATCTTGCAGTACCTATGTCTTTCTTGTTCCTGTGCAGAGGCAGAGATGGACACAGAGGGTAACGTTACCTTCTGACCTGCATGATGAGGGCATTCTCTGCCTTTTAAAAGTGAGATGAAGGGGCTTGAAGACTGAATTATCAAAGTTAAACGACAGTGGCTGTAGGCCAGGTCTCTTGAGGAGGTGCTCCTTGTGGAACACCAGTTTGTCACTATGGAGTAATTCAGTGTCTCCCCTCTGCATGCTGTAGGGACAGCACTGATACTTCTCTTTACTGCCTGGCTTTACCCCTCCCCCTCCTCATCAAAGAAAGGAAAGGGAAGCAGGAAATAAACCAGGGAGCAGGGGAAGACTCACTGTCTGCAACCCTGCCACTTATTTCAGTGCGGTCTGTAATGACTGGTGGAAGAGCCCTTGACTGTGCCGGCTGGTCACAGTCCATGGTAGGTGAAGGTCTGACATCATTGTCCAGGCACTTGGAGGGGAAGGGTTGCAGAAGGAGGGTGTGGGCTCACAGGGCAGACTGAATGAGGGTTGCCTCCCCAATCCTGATATCACTTAGGACCATCCTGACCAATTCTCTTTTGTCAAATTCATCCTTGGCTGAACTCCATACCCTGGAAAGTTATAAACTGACTCCTGGCACATCTGGCTCCATTTGGGACTGAGAATGTAGGACTAAAAAGCCATTAAACCAAATATTTTTTGTGAGGTCCTCGGAGACAAAAGCTTCTGCTCATGTCATATTTTCTTTTTTCCATTTCATCGGGAAATTTGTTTGAAAGCAAGATTTTACAGTGGTCTTTAGCAGTTCCTAGTGCTTTAATTCATTAGAGTACTCACACACACCTGAGGCCATAGAAGGGCTGGACTAAAGTACCCCCAGGGGTCTATGCTTCCTGTTCAATTGCTCAGTCCCTCTCTCTTCCTTCTACACTTGTTGCCCCAGCCCCAACACAGTGCTGTAGAGCAGAAAGAGACAGCAAAAGGTGGGGAACTTACCATGGTGAGAATGGGTCGGCCACATCAGGCTAGGAGATGGATGTGGAGGTCAAGTTTGCTTAGAAATAGGTATTCTGCTTGGAAATATTCTTCTTAGCCATTAGTCTCCTCTACTGTCACCTAGTGAAGGAATTAAAAATGTTTGGCAGCTGAAAGCATTTGCTACAAAACGTTAAAAAACCAACAAGGTATCCCCAGAGCCAGCCCGAACCTGTGACTATCACTAAGATCTTCCTGGCTTTAGAACTGCTGCTGTCGGTACTTTTAGTGGAATCTGGGAGCAGAACTCTGACTCGCCCCTCACCACAGCTCCTTCCTTCAGCAGAAGAGAGGCACAGAGAGACCCCAGGAGCCCTTTAGACCCCCACCACTTCTCTCCATCTCTCTGTTTCCCTGGGCACAAGCCCCCCGGACAAGACTCCCCTGTCACTACCCGTATGTTCTCCAGCAGCATTAACTTATGCACACACCATTCACCAATTGTTCAGCTTTTTTTGTCAATGAAGGCACATTTTATGAATTAGAAGAGCACATGCCCCCTTGTGGCTTGACTTCGCTCCCTGCTCCACACCGCTAGCCCCCTCCGCACCCCGGCGGTGGTACTCGGGCACAGGGAGGCTTTGCTCGAACCTGCACAGAGGTTAAAAATAGCCCACGGCAACCGAAGAGATGGCCGGGGTGTTTGAAGGACGAGCTGGAATGACAGCATGCAAAGAAACAGAAAAAAAAAAAAAGGCAAAAAAAGCGCGCAAGCATATTGAGCAATAGAGGGATATATATTTCTATAGAGTTTTAAGAAGGGTTTAGCTAATTGAACCAAACTGAAAAATAAGGCAGCTGACACATATGCAAAGTGCAGTCCCTTGCTCATCCATGGAGCAAATACAGCACAGCAAATGGCTTCTGCCTGACCTATATGGCTCAGACACTTGCTAGAGAGCGTGAGTAGAACTGATTCTTCACAGCCTTTTCTCTCCTCACCCCTTCCAGTCCCTAACACAGGATTTTCTGGGGTCGACTATGGTAGCAGTTTAATCACAAGAACCAGTTTTACTGAGAACTGAAATGAATCCCATGACATAATGCACAGATCCTGAGAGGATCTGGGTACAACATTTCGATTTGGGAAATGAAAGATTAAAGACCAGAGGAGAATAAGCAAGACTGACAGTGCACAGTCCACCCATGGACCTCATTTACAATCAGGGTCGCATCCTACAGTTGTTATTCATGGCAAAACCCAAGTAGACAGAAGCCAGAACAAACCTCCAAAAGCTAGCAAGAGCCCTGGCATCACAGGTTGCGGGATAGCTGTCTCTGGGACTGTGTCTTGGGTTAGGAACTAGGAATGCCAGAGATCCAATTCCAGCTATCATATCCCTCCTTTCCTAGGCAAGTCTCTGAAAAATGAGGATTTAGTTCTCCACCTCCTGGGGGCTATGTGGCTGAATTATAGATGGTAGAAGTTGAAAAGCAATAAACAAGAAATCAACCAAATTGCTAGCATGAGGAAAGAACAGGTATTAATGTAATTACAAAAAATAAAATCTTTGTTTCTGTAAATATGGGAAGGAGTGCTGTCTCATGGTTTCTGGAACAGGGAGAGGCAGGATTCCCAGACTGCAATGCTGGTACATGTGTGCCAGCACGTTAGGCTCAAACTAAGCACTCAGGGTAGTTTGGCCCTCACTTGCTGTTGCATATTCTTTGGTCAAGGATTTCCTTGTTTTTTGGGGGGAATCATCTATTACTGTGATGTCCATGGGTGGTCTCATGTGGAGACAGGATGCTAGACATAAACCACAGAGACACAATTGTGCATGTGCATATTTGCAATCCCTTTTAGTGTAACTGTCTGTCTACATCATTAAAAACATTTTTAGGTTGGTATGTTACCTTTATATCCGTACACACAAAGACCTCGATCATGATTAGGGCTGCTGAGAGTGGACATAATAAAAGTTTTAAAATACAAGCAGTAGTGGGTGTTATGAATGACCTTTGTTTCCCCTGCCTTAGACAGAAAACCTTGTTTTTCAGCAAGCCTTACACAGTCCTATATAGCTTGTGGGATGTTTTAGCTCATGTGACTGTCAGTTTAAAATACTTGTGTGGAATATTTCAGTTGAATGTTTTCTACCTTCTTCTCTCATACTTTGCATTAACTAACACAAGTTTCTTCTCCTGAGTGAGCAGAGTGACTCTAATACAAGCAATGGCAGCTAAACTTGAAATTGCTGTGTGTTCTCCTTCCTAGGTCTTGGTTCAAAATATTCAGTCTAACAAACTGATGGGACAGCTCTCACACATGGGGAGAGCTAAACCAGTATACTGGATGTCTCTTTCCTCCTCAGAAATGCAGAAGAAAACAGCTTGCTAACTTATCTTTCTTGGGGCAAGGGGCCAGCTCCTTTGACCCCAAATACAAGAAGGGGACTCAACACTTGGTGGAAAAAATTGTCACTGCCGCCTGTTCACAGGAGTAAATTATCAGGACTGCATCCCAAATTTCTCCAATACGCTTTTCAAAGGTAAATCACACAAGATTCTACCCAGGAGAGGGCAAAGATGCTTTTGTCGTACTAGATTTGGAGCTCCTGTTAGAAATGTCTGGAGGGTTAGTCCAGTTAGCAAAGACATCCTAAGGATAGCCCAAAATATCCTTGGTCCTCAGTGTTACAAAGACAGCTACAAATTCTGCTAAGTTCATTGTGTCATGCACCGTGAGCCCCCATCAAACTGACCTGATACAGTGGGACCTGTGGGTGATCAGGGCTAACTCCAAAGGGCACTGGGAGCCCCCACCATCACTGGTTGTTTGCTGGAGAGAGATGCAGTCCTGCTGCTGTGGCCACCAAGTGCAGTGCAGAGGGTGCTTGTTCTTGCTCACCACATTTGTTCTGGTGTGGTCCAGGGACTTTGTCCACTGTTTGGCTCATCTGGGGTGGCTGAGATGAGAGTCCTTGCCTACCCATGCTGGGGAGGCTCTGAAGAGGAAAATTGCTTTCCCCTGCCCATGTCTCTGGCACACCTGGTGGTGCCTGAGAGGGGGTGAAGCTCTTCAGGTCTTTGCATCGATGCAGCCTTAAACAGAGAGTGGGAGGAAGATGGCTGGTGATGGGCTGCAGAGCTCTTTGTACTGACGTTATTTCTGCATGATAGAAATTATGAATCCAGGTGGTTCATTCGTTTTGGACCCAGCATTGGAAGAGTGGATGTTAAGAAAGCACCGCATAAACCAGGCAAAGGTACATGTACAGAAGATAAAACTGTCCTATCCATTACCCTGATGTAAACCCCTGTAGGGTCAGAGCAGTCATATTGCCAGAGTTACTTGAGCCCACTGCAGCCACAGCTGTATTTTGTATTTTATCTTCCCTCCTTTTCAGCTCCTTGTTACAGTGGGGATGTGACTGTTTGAGTCGGGCAGGGCAGGCAGCCTGCCGTGGCTTGGGAAGGGAGGTGGGCAGGGGCACGAAGCGCCGGGACCGGTGGTGAAGTGGGCTTCGGCAGGGAGCATATCCTGCCCCTCAGCCGGGTAACTACATTTACCTTGGGGATATCCGGGTTTGTAACGGGGTGGTTTGGAGTTATTCGCCCCCCAGCACGCAGGGCTTACGTGCCTGTGCCCAAAAATAGAGTCGAGCTCGTCAGGCCCTCAGTGCCGGGAAGGAGGGCAGAGGCAGAGCTGCCCCAGCGCGGTGGTGCCGCAGGGGCGCGGAGGGGAGCGTGCGGCTGATGTAACCGCGTGTGTCCCGGCCAGGGCTGGGATGTGCGCTGGCTCCGTGCTGGGTCTGTGTGCGGGGCTCACGTGGAGCCACTCCCGCAAGGTGGTGGTGTGGGGGTGCGTGGGGGCATGAGCAGGCGGGGGAGCAGTCGGCGAGGCCACCCGGGCTCTGCCCCCCGGCGGGAGCACGGGGCGGGGGTGCGGCTAAGCTGCGCTGAATCCCCTTTAAAAAGCTGCAGTTTGGTGCCTTGCTGGGTTTTATTTCTCTCTCCTCTTCCTGTCTCGCCCTGGAGTTCTGTAGTAGCCCTGAATTAGCATGTCACGTGTATGGCATGTGGAAATGAATCAGGGGCATGTGAGGAGGAGGAGGAGGACGCCTGTGTCTGTGTTTGCATCCAAGGATCTCCTCTCACTCTGTGTTTGCGTAGGTGTCTAGCTCCCTTCTCCCTCCTCCCATCCCTGCCTGCCTCTCTCTCCCTGCCTCCCTCTCATCCCGCCATCTGGCCAGCCCAGCTCTCCCTGCCAGCTCAAGCAATACCTCAAGCAAAAACTGCAGCTTTTCCCCTGCACCCCGTTGGAAAAATAGGGTGCTCTAGGCTCTGGACATGTACTCAAGGGAGAACATACATGCACACACACTCCCAAATCAAGCTCTTTCCCACTCTTCACCTTCCCTGGATTTTTGCTCCTTAGTCAGCACCTCAAACCCTGCAGACTGCACCAAGGGCAAGCTTATTAACGCTAACAACAAGAGAACACAGCCACAAACTGAGTCCCAGAGCTGCCTCTGTCGGTGGGTACATTATCCTCACCCAGTTTTAGGGAACTGCCACCAGCACACATCTGCATGTAAAGCCAGGCATGAATCAAATCCACCCACGAACAGGGAAGGGAAAATGTCCCCAGTGGGGTACGGGAAGCAGGCAGGATCCCCGGGGAGAAGGGCCAGGCATGGTGGGGGGGAGCAAAGGCTCAGTGACAGCTGAGGGAGCTGGGGAGGAGACACCAACGCCCTCTTGGGGATTGCCAATTGCACATGCCATGGCTGTGCCTGTCTGCTCCAGCCAAGGTCAGAGCTTAGCACCCCAAAAAAGGGATGATGCCAGGGAAGGTTTGGGGAGCACACTGCACTCAGTCCCCTGGGTCAACAGGCCACATAAGCCCAGAGATCCCAGCCCCATTTATGACTCTCAATGGACTTGCTGCCCCCTCCCCTTGGGGCAAACTCCTCCTTTTTTAGATTCTCCTGCTGTACAGGGTGAGATGGGATGCTTCTGCGTCTTCCTAAAAAGACCAGCTCCCAAGTACTCCCCCAGGCAAAGGTTGCCTCAAGATGAATTAATCCAAAGCCCCCATACTAACCGGGAAATAGCTACCTGACACCTCCCTCCTCAAATCTCTCCCAAAACAGCTTCTGTTCCCTGTCGAGCACTGGAGACAGCTCTCCTTGACCACCTGCCCCCAGCTCCTTTCCACCTTGCATGCCATGGTCTCCCACTCTGCACACCTCCTCTGCTCTGCTCCCTGCCCCTCGTTGCCTTCCAGGCATTCCCCTGCCCTCCTCTCCTTGCCCGGAGCACTGTGTCCTGCCCCGTGGGCTGCCCTGTCCGTCCCCCCCGGGGGGGCTGCTGCTGCCGCCAAGGTGCAGCCTAGTGTGGCGAGAGGCTATAAATAGCTCCGTAAGCTCCACTCTCACTGACACCGTTTGGACAGAGGATGGAAAAATAAACAAAGGAAACTCCAGGCTCCAAGCAGCAGCTACATTCCTCATGCTAAATAATGTCAGATTTTCCTCCAAGGTGTGTGGGTAATATACAGATCAGCACTGGGGGGTGGGGGGGTAGAGAGCAGGAATCAAAACAAATTATACACACCCAGTGCATGTCAATATTTTGGTCCCTCTCATTCTGCCCTGTAGTAGCTAGGCACACAGAGATTGCCTATATTTAGAAAATGGTATATTTTTAAATACTCTGAGATGAGATTGTTTCCATTAATAATGATGGAGCACATTGGAGGAGGCAGACCTGGTGAGGAGCTGTCGAATGTTGCTTTAGTGACATATAGAGGCCTGAGAGATAAAGGACAGGGCAGGAAGGAGCAGAACAAATATTTTGAAATCAGGCAGTGATTACCCTGAAGTTTGCAGTTGTGTTGCTATTTTTACACGGGGGGCTGTTTGCACTGGGAGATTGTTCACAGTTCCCTGGTGCAGAGACTCAGACAGTGGAAGAGGAATTACATTATCAGGGGTTTATTTTGTGTTTTTTGTTTCCTTTTTTTTTTTTTTTTAATTGAGGACAGAACATATACTGCAGTAGAAAGGTTCAGCTCAGAATGGATGAAAAAAGGGATGGGCAGAGAAAAAAAATGTAGCATTTATTGCCCAGTTCTAGGATGGTAACTCAGCCTCGCTTAGGAAGGGCAATGACTGCATTTTAACAAAATCCCTTTTTTTCCCCCTTCCATCCTGTCATTCTCAAAATAGCCTTTCTCAATCTCAGTATTCCTACAAGGATATGTAAATAGTGAATTTTCATTTATATTATGGGAGGAAGTAAACAACCAAATAAGATCTGTACCATAACATGTGAGGAGCTGACATGCTGAGTATTCAGAGGTTGCCCAAAGAGCTCAGTATGTAAAAAGAGAAAGAAAAGAAAAAGAAAATAATAAAGAGAAAAGGAAAAAAACCTTTTGCCTTTACTTTATAGCTGGGTAAATAGAAGTTGAGCAACTTACCCAAGGCTGTAGTCTGTGGCATTGCTAGGACACAAAGCCAGTTTTTCTGTCTTGGGGCAACACCCTTCATATGATCAGGAAGATGCTTCCATTTATTTCTCCTAGACATTTCTGCTTAGCTACTTCACAGGCAGGATGATTTACAAAAGCAGAAATCCCACTAATATTCCTATTACTCTCTCATGGAGGGACATGTACTAGAGCTTCCCTCCCCATCTGGTGTCCAGCATGGTGGGAGAAGGCAGCCCCAGCAGCCTCCAAGGCCCTTCCATGTTGCAGTCACTTCTGTGCTCAGTCTGGCTGTGGCGAGTGGGCACCTGGGGCTTGGGGTGGCAGCTGCCTCTAGTCATGGTGCTACCACTCAGCCCTGGTGCTGGTAGGGCTGCCCAGAGAGGTGTCTCTGCTCCTGTCCCCTGCTGAGCTGAGTCAGCCCTAGCCCAAATCTTCCTCACTCCTGGGCAGGGGAGGCCAGAGAAAGGCTCCAGCATCATTCCTCAGATACCAAGTGCAGGGAGCTTTAGCTTTTCTCCTGGATTGCTGCCCTGGTGATGCTGGGGAAATCCACTCCTGAAGGGCCATGACCTGTCCACCACCTCCACCTCCTGGACAGGGCTCAGCCCATCTCCCCAGCCATGCCACACGGAGAAGGTCACCTTCCTCTGTAGCCTCCTGGGAGGAGCTGGTCTTCACTAACTATGGTAGCTACCTAATTTATCAGATTTGCACATGCAAATAAACTCCCAGTCTCCTGGGAAAACCCATTCATGCACCAAATTTTCCCCAATCTTGCATGGAGAGAAAACAGATATCACCTGACAGGTAGGAAAACACTGAGATCATATGTTCCTTAGGCTTTCTCTTGCTTCTGCCATGGCCTGTCCTGGGTAAGTCATGCTCCCTTTACCCAGCAGTACAGAGCAGGAGAAGCTGGGGTAGTCACAGGGTGAGATTAATCAGTGATTTGCAAACACTTCTAAACTCAGAAAAAATTAGAGTTAGGTGATGGAAGATGGCCGAAAATTTGGGAATTTGGGAGAGCTCCTAACCAGTCTTTTTTAACCTGCCCTGCACACACACATGCCACACTGCTGGGAAAGGACAAAGCTCTTCCCCAACATCAGGGTGAACTTCAAGCTGTCAGATGGCTTAAGAGGATCTTGGTGGTTTTTTGGCTTTGTTATTTTTTATCTTGGAGTGTTCAGCCCACAAAGTTGAGCTTTTCTCTCTTTCTTTCAAACAGATATAGTGAAAGGCAACAAACTGAGCTGCCTACTTTCTCCAAAGGGAGAAGGGTGGATAGAGGTGGGCATTGCAAGCTAAGCCTACTACACTTGCTGAAAAAACTTTCCTTGAAATACATGTGTGGAGTTCAAATCTATCTTCAGCTAAATCTTTGAATGAAAAATAAGTCGACAGCCTCATTCCGCCCATCTAATGCACAGGCAGCACACCCCACACACAGGAGCTTGGGATTTGGGGGAGAAGCAGTGGAGGGATTCCCATTAAGGAAACCCTGCTCACGGTCTCCTCTGCTAAGATGTGGGGGAGGGCTCCTCTCCTTCTCAGCAATACGAGCATGAGATCAGTTGCCTCATGGTTGCGTAATGCCCTCGCTCACCTGAGAATTCATGTGTTACTCCCATTTAGAGCCAGTAAGAAGAAACCCCTTCTTCTGGTGATTAGGGGCTAAGGACTGCTGCTGAGCAATGTCACTGGGCTTGTGCTCCCAACGGTTCATCTCACACCTCATGGAAACTCTTCCCTCTTCTAGGTTTCCTCTCCAAGGGAAATAGCAGCTTCACCTGGGGCTGGAGGTGGGAGTGAGTTAGCATAAATAGCTAACTACGTGTGCTGTGTGACTCCCTCGGGGAATGGGGGGCCACAATGTGGCCCAGTTGGATTTGACCTTGTAGCACCACGTGGCTGCAATGTCAGCACGCTGGTAAAGAGTGACGTAGCATAGAAGGCCAGCCATTACTGGAAAACTTATCCTGCCCTTCCAACCTCCCTCTAGTCTGCTCCTTGGCAACAGAGATGGACCCTGGTTTTAAGCTATGGCATGTTACCAACTTCTGGTAGTTGTGCTATAGCTATATCTACACCATCACAGGTTTGGAAGTACACTAATTTACTACAAACTCTCTTCCCAAACCAAAATAGGCTCTTGCCTTCTCTTTATGTTTTGGTTGTGATGGCTCATCAAGCTAATGGTGGCACAGACTGCTCTCAGGGGGTTGTCATAGAGCGGCAGAGCTGGAGGGCACCTGGGTTGCTTCATCTAATCTATTCATCTAGCAGGAGCAGAGTCAGCCGTAACAAATGTCATTCCTGACAGATGCCAGTTTGAACCTTTTTAAAGGCTTTGCCAATATCCTTCACACACAATCTCCTTTTCACAGAGGACCTCGCTGTGCTGCAGACAGCAAGTGCAATGGTTCAGCACTGGCCACACTCATACCTCCAAATGGAGAACCTGAATGGACCTGGCCAAGGTTCATGGTAACATCACATAAAGTGGACTGGACTGCTAAATCTGGCAGCTTCTGTGTTAGCCCAGAAACATTAAGCAAGCGTAGGTTGAACTTGCACTGCAGAGCTGTGAGTCTTGTAAACAATATATCTCTGAGAGGAAAGACATCATACCTTCTAGTCCTTCTTTTGGAAACTCTCGGAATCATGAAAATGAAATGGGGGTACAAAAAGAAATACAGCTATGGAAGACAGCTCCAAGGAAGACTTGCAATAGGAGGCTGAAGTATGGGGTGACTCTTAGCTGAGCCCCAAGACTAGGATTTCTACTGGCCTTTGTGACAATAAGCCTCTAGCTGACAATGCAGGCTGCTGTTACGGTGTGATATAGCTACAGGGACAGTGGCACCATGCCAGCTGGGTGTTTTATTCATATTTTGCTACTCTTATAAAGATAGGCTCAAGTGACTCATATGTGACCACATACTACACATTTAAAGTCATCGTCATGGATTTGATTTCTGGGGCTTAGGTTGTTGTTGTTTTCTTTCTTTTTTTCTTTTAAAATACATTAATTTCTTTCCCTCTGCTCTCCTCAATTTAATTATGACCATGTAATCTGGAGATCTGTAAGGCTCTAACATGAGGTCTCTGGCTATCAAGTTCCCATGTTCACAATTAGCAAATGGAGACAAGAAGAACATACTGGAAGAAAGGGGTTTAACTTAAGGTGCTTAAGGATCTGTGATCCTGTTGTCTCATCACTGACAGGAGGCCCATGGGTGAGGAAGGTTTTAGGTTTCAAGCCAAGATACAGGACACTTAAACCAGTATGAAAATCAGACTTTGGTGGACTTTCTAGAGATAGACAATAGGAGGAATTCCTAGGACGTAGGAATTAGGAGCACTAAAGGGATTTTAAATCACCCCCTGTAGTGTTCAAGAAACATTGAACAACACTGATGTCTGCTTGATCTTAACTGAGAAGTTCTCATTTCCTCTCAAATGTCAATGAATGCTGGCTTTTGAGAACACAAGTTGAAATTACTGAAATTAACTTTTCCACAATTTGATTATCAGCAAATGCTTTCTCCTTCTTTACTTACCCATCTCATGCCATAACATCCTCAGAGACATCTGACTTAAACTTTGCACTTGCTCCTAGACAAATTCTTGCAGAGGGCAAAGGACTTCAACACAGTCAAGTGGAAGACAAGAGGCTTGGAAAAGTCCAGTTTGGCACCTATGGTGCTTCCCCCAGGACTTCTATACTACACTGATGTGTGGAAAGCACAAGCACATGAAATACAGGCACACTGATTGGCAACATCCTCCAGAAATTATCTGGCATGCTTTTGAGTTCAGTGTTGGTCCACCATACTTTCCATATCATGTATGAAAAGTTATGTCTCATACCACACTCCTGCTATGCTAACAAGGCATCCTCAACATAGTTTTGTCTTATTTTAGGATGAACTCAAAGTATAGATTCAGAATGGTACCATCACAGAATTAAGAAAAGTAGATGTAGTGTTTGGGAAAAGATTTCAATTAAGTCATTGGAGAGAGCTCATGAACATTTTCCATTTCTAGAACAGATGCAGACATGAGGAATTCCCTGCTATAAATCCCTTCTTCCCAAGAACCTACTTCCCCCCTTTCTTCTGAGGGAGAATTTTATTTTTTTTAAGATTTTTCTCAAAGTGCAGCAGAGTGTAAGCTAGCAAATATTTTACACTTGGCTTTCTCAGAGAAAATACCATACCTGCTATGACATACCTGTCTCCAAGGATCTTGCCTCTGTTACAGAATTTTTACTGCCATCTCGGATGCTACGGAGCCTCCTGCTCACGTCCACAGTAATGGGTTGTCAGTGAAAGAGAGAGACGATCTCTACACATCTCCCATACAGTCACCCTGAGATTCTGGTTGCATCCAGACATACCTGAAAGTAAAAAAAACAAGAGAACTCAAAATTTGTGGACCATGGTGAGAAGGACAAGCATATTTAGGCAATGCTATGCTTTACTTGTCATGGCTATGGAAAAATTCTTCTACACTGGTTCTTGCTGTAGCAACAACTGAGACCTTCTGTGGGCTGTATCCCTGCACAGGTGGTCTCATGGTGAGATTTTGAATTTCCCACAGATGCAGGGAAAAACATTGGAATAAAAGTATGTGGTACATTGGGAAAAGCATCAGACCTTCTCATTGTGCTTAAACATGGGACAGATGCAGCACCTAAAGCAAGTGATTTCTGTGTAATTCCCTCCTCAGCAATGATTCTCCATTATAGAAATGAAGGATAACAAGAATAGCCAAAAGCATGAATCCCCTGGTTCAGCTTTCTAAATGGCAATCTCCTCAAAATGCAGGTGAGGGTCTGGAGGCTTGCAGTGTACATGTCCCTCCACTCTGATGTGGTACCAAAGATGACAAGAAGATGGAGGATGCTGTTGCATGTTTGATACTGCAGTAGTTTGGTGCTGCAGGTTTGGGAAAAGGAAGAAACCTAGCTTGAAGGTTAAAGTCAAGACTGAGAATCCCACCACTTAATTTGTGTTCTAGGAATTGTCTGCTAGGTGGCTTTACACAGACAATTGTGTCTCACTGCCCCCCTTTTTACAAGCAGGTTAATGACCCCAGCTGTCTCACAGGGGTACCTGAGTGAAGCAGGGGCTGCAAAGGGCTTTAGGAACCTCAGTTAAGGGGTGAGGGTAAGAAAATATTAACTGGCTGGTAGTAGACATGCAAAAGATGCTCTTCTGCATATTGGCTACAGGAAAGCAAAGGAGAAAAATACTCTAAGAGCTTCTCCTTGTCGTTTTCCTTTAGACTTCTGCTGCCTGATCTTGTTTCTTCTTCACAGGGAATTTTTTTTTTTCTGTCATATAAGCAGAAAACTCCTGGACCAGGATTGTGAGGATTTTTTGGGTGGGGACAACTGCAGACAGGTACTAAGCCTGTACATTTTAATCTCCCTATCTGGCTAGATTAAATACATTTATAGCACACAGAATGCGCTGCAAAGTAGAAGCTGGAAGGCTGGCTTTGTTGGGCAGGAGAGAGTTAATCCCTATGGGGTGCTCATGTACGTCAGAGCAGGTTCCTGTCTGTGCAGTGCTCAGCTAGGATTGAGAGCTTTTGTTCCTTGTTGTTTTTCATTATTTCTTTGCATTTAATAGTGTTTGGATTTTTTTAAAATACATTTTAAAGAGCATTTCAAGATGGAAAATGGGGGGCAGTTAGAGAATCCTGTAGGCTGAAATCCCCTACCTATCCTAAGATGTTAAAGAACATCACAGACACAGGCAGGACAAGTCCCCACCATGGCTGTGGCTTCTGTACTTCAGCCTTTAGTGCCTGTGCCACACCCTGCCTGGGCAAGTTTCCAGTTCATCTCTCATCACCTGCCAGGGGGCTGAGCAGGGACTAACAAATGGTGGTGGGATAGGGGTGGGGATGCTTGCACCACTTCTCCAGCTCTGCCCCTCTAGGTCTCCAAAAGGCAGCTATTACCGTTCCCAGCAGGATTGGTGACCAGCCGGTAAGAAGACCCGGTGTTTCGCTCCCAGGTTCTAAGTAAAGTCCAGCTCGAAGCATGACTCTCCTGTTTGATTTTTGACTGAATTTAAAACAGTTTGGAAGAAAGTGGTGTCATTCTCCGAGCATGAATCCTGCCAGAAAGGTTTGAAACTGACAGACCCTGAGGTGCTTTGTGTTCTGAATTACAGACATTTCAGGGTGGATGCAGTGCTGGATAATGTCTCTGTCCGCTCCAGAGGCAGAAAAGGTGAGCAGGGAACTCCCTGACAATGGGCTGTCCCCTGGGCTCTGGGGAAACAGGCTGCTTTGAGAAGCTGGAGGGCACACAGAGGTGAGGCACTGAGCTGGTAAAAAAAGCTCGGGAGGGTCATCTGGAAAGCAACGATCGTGAGCTTCGTGAAATAGATTAAGATTAGCCTAGCTGTGACTGAAGTTTTGGCCAAAACAACAACCCACAGTGAAAGGCGAGGGAACCGCAGCCCGAAGGGCGGATGGGCGTGAGGCTGCACAAAGGAGCATTCCGTGGGCTGAGAGCATCGCCCGGAGAAACCTTCCATGGGCAAACCCTCCCCTTGCAGAAACCAGAGCTGAAGCGGGTAAACCCCTCAGAAGTGCAGTGCTGGACTCCACCTGCCCCGGAGGGGATCGGCGGTGACACCGCGCCGCCTCCTCCTTTCCAGCCCCGGCGCCGCATCCCCCGGTTTCAGACCGTGTGGGCGGGAGGGAAGATTCCCCAAAGCCGCCGGGGCGCTGCGGTGCCCGCGGGGAAGCCGGGCCTCCCTCGGGGCCGTTCTCCGGGCGGGGAGGCGGGGACGGGGCGGAGGTTTCCCCGCAGCCAGGGCTGTCCCGGACCCGGGGGTTCTAGTCGGGCTGCGGGGCCAAGCGCGGGCGGCCCCAAGCAGGGGGGGCTCAGGAACACCCACGCAAAACCTGGAGCTCGTACGGAGCTTCCATGGGAGCTTCCGTCCTCAAAAACCCAGAACGCACCAGCATCCTGCCCCCCCCCGCCCCCCCATCCACCCCACAAGGGTCGAACCCGGGCCGAGGCGGGAGCCCCGCGGCCGCACCTGGGGCACGGAGGGGAGCGGGGACGGCGCTCCCCGGCCGCCCGGCGCCGCTCTCCGAGGGCAGCGCCCTCTCGGCCCAGCCGGGTGTCCGTGGGGGCGAGCCCACCGGGCTGGGGCCGCGCTCCGTGCGGGGGCAGAGCGCGGCGGGGCAGCCCCGACGGGAGCCCCGGTCCCGCGGTGCCGGCGCCGCCCCGCCCGGCCCGGCCCGGCCGCCTCAAGCCGGGCTGCTGCTGCCACCTGCCGGCCGAGCGGGGCCAGGCGCCGCCCGCCACCCCCGGGGCCGCCGAGCTGCGGCGGGAGCGGCTTCTGCCCCTGGCGGCGAAAGGTATCCGTCCTCCCCGGACAGGGACAGACCGGGACATCTGCGGCACGGACAGCCCATTCCCCTTCCAGCGTGGAAAACTCCTGTCCGGGGTGTTAGTTCACCCCGAAGCTGGGGACTCAGCGTTACCCTCGGCGCGTTCCTCAGCGTCCATTGCCAGCACACGTCGCACTGGCAAAGCCTGGCTGGGACAGGAGCACGGGGGACTGACAGGGCTGCCACGAATCAGCAGTGAGGGGCTCAATACGAGGACCCTTTGGAGGGCAGGAAGGGGGCTGTGGGTGTACCTAGGAGGCTCCAGCGCTGCAGGTGCGTAGGCACAGAACTGCACAACCAGGGAGTCACAGGGCACACAGAGAAAGGCAGAGCAAAAACTGGGCCCTGCAAAAGTGATTCTGTCAATGGAGACCAAGACTGTGGTGTCAGAGGACAAGAACAGGTAGCATGACTACAGCTCAACAAACCTGGTGTGCGCCCAGACTGGCAAAGAGCTGCAAGATGCTCACATCACACTGACTCCTCCCGGGAAAGTGCTGGGACAGTCTGTGGAATAGGATAGGAGAAGTGTACTGGGATAGGACAGTCTTACCTGTTCCTAGTAGAGTAGCCCATCCATCCAAGTCCATATACGTCCAGAGAGGAGGCAATACTAATTTTGCCCTTGGCCACTTCTCATCTTTGCTTCAGCTGCCCGTTCATTAACTTGGAGGTAGAAAGAATAAGGCATGACAGTACTGGAGCACACTTCAGTACCAGTGACAGCACTTTTCCCGGCATGGAGAAAGACAGAAGCACGGCAAGGGGGAGGGAGGTGGTGGGCATTGGCCCACAGCCACTGCTCACACCACTACCTGCTCCTCAGCCCCTCTGAGGATACCTGTAGGTAAGGAACAGAAACACAGCTGGAGGGGGCTGCAAAAGGGAGCAGACAGCGAGGCTGGCTCTCAGCCCCCAGGTGCTCTTCCCTCTTCTTCCTCCCACTCCTCCCACTTTCCTACAGCTGCTGGTGCTGCTCTTTCCTCCCACACAGCAGCTCTAAAAGGCTGGAGGAGACAGTAAGGAACAGGGGAAGCTGACTTACAAGCTGACAGATGCCACTGCCTGGTGTCTTTTCAGAGCCCCATCTTCCTTCGACCTTCATTGTCTCCTCCATTTGCTCCAAGTTGGCAGCAGTACTCACAGAGGTGGCCGAGCTGCACGATGTGGATGAAGTGGGACACAGAGAAAGATGGGTGCCTGAGAACTAAAGCTGGTTACTGAAGCCCTGGGAAGAAATCACTTTGCTGCAAGTAAGGGAGGATTAATGTAAACAAGCAAAAGTAAAACTCATGGGTTCTCTCCCAGAAAACCAAGCCATGCCGTCTAGGATCCATTTTGCTGGAGATCTCATGAGTAGTGCAAGCAAGGCTCTGAGATGGCAATCAAGGGTTGCTGGTGACACTTTGAAGTGAAAGAGTCACAGGGATGAATTAATTTCCATTTTATCTGCTGTGACCTTGCTGTTCATTCTAGTAATACCAACTTTTAAATGAATATTGTGAATTCATTCACACTTCACATTCCCCTCTCGAACTTCCTAGGGTCATGCTGACAACATTAGAAGGTCTTGTTCTTCTTTTTCACCCACTTGAAGGGTTGTGTGCTGAACTAAGAAATCACAGTAACCTGATATGCTAGGACATGTTATCCAGACTGAAAAAACTACAACTGCCATGCAGTCAGTCAAAAAGATAAAAAAAAAGCTCAGGGCTAAGCCAATAAACAAAATGGATGGAAAGAAAATAAAAGCCCTGTCCCTGGATTCACACAGGTAATGGGATGAGCAGGTCTACTCCTCTGCCCAGCACTAAGGAAGATTGAAACTACAGACAAATGGAAGGGGTTTGTCTTGGCTTCTCTCCTGAAGAGTTTCTAAAGGAACTTCCACCCATTTAGGTTTTTTCCTTATTTTTTTCTCTTGCACGCCCTCCAACTGAAGAAAGAAATTCTTGCCTACACTAAATACACAAAATTGTTTGTTCTTCTGGTCAAAATGTCTTTGAAACATTTTAGGAGAAAGTGTTTCTTAAGAAACACTCTAGGCTTCTACAGGCACAAAATATCCTGTTTATGAAAAGGGACCGAGGGTTCTTTGTCAGGGTACCAGTAGCAGTGCTGCACAGACCTGATCTGCTCCTGAGGAAATGCTGTCACTTGGGTTGCAGCCACCCAATTTTCTAAGAGCTTTTAGTGATGCTCCTGCTAAGGTTGGTTATTGTATGCAGGTGTAGGGGGGGGATGTTGCTATAGATATTCAAAGGAAGGCCCGTGTAAACCCACAGTGCCAAGGAAAAGAACTCTTGTGGAGCTCTTGCAACTTGATGTGCTGACTAAGCTGCTCCAAATAATTAAAATTGCCCTATGATGACAGTCAGGAATTAATTAAGTAGGGTTTGGAAGATCATTCAATTCACCTCTCTCAGATCACTGAAAAAAAGACTGTTAGGCACTACTGTAATCAAAAGATAACACAGATTAAATGGATTTTAGACCCAATTCTCATTATGGCAGTCTAATAGTTAATAGAACTGCTTCAATGACTGAGGTAGGTACATCATGTACTTTTTATTGTGCAAATGTGTGCATCCAGCCCCTGCTCAGGGACATACACACCTTGCCATCATGCCATCCACTTGCATAGAAAACTGCCCACAGGTAGACAGGTCTTCATGTCACACAAGACATGGAACTCACTCTTTGCAGGTCCCCAAGAAAGAGGGCAAGAGTGAGTGGGCCAGAAGATGCTTCTCTCTGTATGAGGTGTAGATCGGCCACTCTGGTGTTAACATTTCCCTTACCAGAATCACATCCTGAACTTTCTTTTCCAGAGGTAACTTCAATCTAGGCTGAGAAGGCAGAAAAAAGCAGATTATGGATGCTTACAGTCTCCTCAAAAAAAAAAAAATCTTGAAGTTGCTTTTAAGCAAGTATTGTACCCTCTCAGAAAAAGTCAGTAAAGCTAAAAGTCAAGCTGAGTCTGGTCAGGCCTCAGTTTAGCCAGTAAGGCACGTCTTAGATAAGCATGTCACAGAAAAGTTGAGAGAGAAAAGCCGTTAATGATCTTTTATAACACAAGAAATAGCAGGCTTAAAAAGAGCAGATACTTCTTCACTGGAAACTGACCTCTGGAACTCCCGGGAGTAGGTGACCATGGGAGCTTTTGTTTCAGTGCTCACAGGACTGCACTTAGGCTTGTCCCTTGGCCAGGGAGGCTGAACAGCTGCGGCCCTCCAAACTCCACGGACGTATATACTGACTGTGCAGAAATGCACATCAGTGCCAGGTGCCCCACTGTCTGCATAGGCTTTGCAGCATTGCCTCACGGCCTCTCAGGTGTCCTTTTTGTTTTCTGATGTCTCCAGATAACCAGAAGGAGCCATCCACTCAGCCCACTACTTTGGCCTTTTTACCTTGTCCAGGTCTGCCACCAGAAAGTCTCTGATGCTACAAAAAGCAGGACCCTTGTCTTTCTTGCTTCTTCTACCTGGAGCTTCCTCTTCCTTCATTAAGATTCTCACCACTAAAGCCTAGTTTCTTTTCTGTTTTCACCGAGAGAACATTTTCCTGCATTAGCTCCTAGCATAGTAGTGGGATAAGACAGGCTCCTCCATCCATTTAGTTTGTTTGGATTGCATCTGCCCACAAGTTAGTGTCCCTTAACAACTTCTATATATCAGATTTTTCTTCTGAGCATATGGATCACAAGACAGGCCATAGCAAAACACACTCCTAAGATAGTGGTAACACATGCTGTCATACTGTAATCTGTAACAGCTGCAGCTCTGGGAAATAATTTCTTTTAAAAAAAAAACAACATAGAATTAAACTATCAGAGAGAGAGGATATGATTAGATTTAGATCAACAAGCAGAACAGGCAAAGATTTTCCACTGAATTATAGTAGAATGATGATTATTGATTTGTCAGAATATTATTCTCAGAGACACATGGATGGCTTGGATTTTAAAATCAACAATGGTGTCATCATGGAGGGACTGTGGCCAGAAGGTTTGACTCAACAGCTGTCTGATCCCTGGCTAAGGCACCAGTAACCACTGAAACTCTTCCTTGGGCCAATGTACACCCTTCAGAGCAGAGACTGGCTCTTCTGTGAAGTACCCAGCATGCCATAGGCACAAATAAACATGCACAGCAATACTCTCTTAGACTAGTAATAACCCGATTCTGAAGGACTGAAAATTGAAGGAGAAGCCTGAACACGGAGTAAAGAAAAAAAAAACAAAAACAAAAACCTCAACAAATCAGAACACCTGCATTAAGAAAATTCCTAGATTATAAATGTCACAAAGCTAACTCCTGCCCACCTGTTTTCAAAACTGTTCCTTCCATGGCACTGTCATTGCATCTCCTCTGGGACTACTGAACTTGAATACTATTATTTTTGTTCTGGAATCTAGAAGTAGATCATTAGGTTTAAAAGTTTTTTAAAAAAACCCAGGTACTTGCAAATTTTGAGGGAATGCTTTTTTAAAGCAGCCAGCCTTATCAAAACACTGCTCCTAATTAATCCTGAGCTTTTCAAAACTTAAAAATAAAAAAAGCTTAAAAGTACAAGGACCCTCTCCCTTAATTCAGATGGTCACTTTCTTAACTTTCTTTGTGTCAAACATAGCTTGTATCACTCTTGTACAGATTCCCTAAAAATAGTAGTGAAAACAAATTGCCTTTAAACTCACTGCCTGTCCCTTTGTGGTAGTCATTTGCACAACTTTCTGTTGGCTCTCACAGATGACCAGCCATTGGATTCAGCAAGATGACCACAAATTGATAGGAACGTTTCATAAGCTTCAGTGTTCACAGATCCAAATTGTTTTGTTTGAATAAATACTGGCACACTTGAGTACATTCAGCAAATCAAGAGTAAAAATAAACTCAACAAAACCAATCCCACACGTGACAAAGCCTCTTGGAGGATATTTCTTTTAAGAGAGTCTCATTGACTCAAACATGGCCAGCTGGTCCTCTAAGAATCAAGACAACCTGCAGCACTCCAGAAGGACACATCTAAGTAATGCTTGAGATGGGAGAATCACCTGAACCTGCCACACAACATCCAGCAGCTCTGGAGAAGAGGAGCTTGTTTTTCTGAATACTCAGGCAAACTCTTCTAAAGCATTTTCACTCTTTCAGTGCTGATACAAACTATAAACTTGGCCTATTCCCTGTTTCATAGGCTGTTTTTAATTTGGGTTCCATGTTCTAAGAAGACATCAGACAATGTGCGGGAGGGTGAGGTACAGCAAGGAGGGGAAACATGTTGCCTAAAGTAATACAGGAGGACAGAAACAAGGGTAGGAATATTACTGACCTGGGTCCAAATCTGGGGGTCCCTAAATTGGTACCCAGAAAAGTTAACAGCAGCTACTGCAAACTGTAGGAAGTAAAAGCATCATAATACAGCAACAGATCTAATTAGCATCTTCAGCTGTACCATATCATTCTTAGGGAGAGGTGGTGAGTTTGTTGTTCATTTTTAGTCCTTTTCCTGTGAGAGGGAAAGAGGAGGGTTATAGAGTGGGTTATAGTGTAGAGTTATATAAGCTGCACCAGAAAACTTTTCTGATGGCTGTTTTCTATCACAGGTGATGCAAGACATCCACAGGGGATCTCAGTCTCCATTGCATTTTAAAACCTCTTCTTTGAATATGATCCTATGGTCACACTGGATGCCAATACAGTATTTCAGTGTTTCCTTTTTTTGTATGACATCAGTGCAGTCCTAACCAGTACAACTAAGGCATCAACAGTGAATCAAATCCAACCACTTTATAGGTAGAAGTGTCTGATTCTTTCCCTGTACCATTTTTCCTCAAAACCCCCTGAAGTCAGGAGCTTTAGAGGCTATCTGTAAGGATGCTACCTGCAAACAAACAGAGACTTTTTTCTCCATTACTACTTCATTTCTGGATACACTCTGAAAACAATTGAGAAAACCCCCTTTTTTCGAGAAGAGAGGATTTTGCCATTTACCTATGGGTATGTCATCCCTAAATCAGACTACTTCGGCGATATGTTAAGCAGAGCCAGTCAATGTGAAATGACTTACCAAGCCTCACTATTAGAAATTGTATTAAAAGTTCAGTTTGTCAAAGGTATCTCAACCGTCAATGGGAAGTAACAGGCAGTTTGAACAGGCAATTTGTCATGCTCTACAACAGGGAAGGTAGATCACCCTCTCAAGATAATAATCTTTTCCATTTATGAAAGACAGAGTCTAGACAACCACCTTAGCTTATTTTGAAATAACTTAAATGGAAGGAGATGCATGTACTCTCTAAATAGGTAACTTCCCCTGCAGAGAATCACACCTTTGCTCTTAAAAATTCAGTGGCTTCCATTTCAGCATGTTGCCCAACTTGTTTTCTGATCATAGAATCAGCATTATTAATTTTAATTGACAAACATTTGAGCAGAGTCAAACACTGAAATCCACCACTTCTTGGCATGCATACAGGAGGGTCGAAGGCATGGAGATGGGAGTGTTCCATTAGCCTTCTCCAAGGGCAGAAGTCAGCACTCCCCAGCAGATTCACCAGTGGGTGAAATCTTTAAGACACACTCTGTTGTTAGCATTACGTCAAGCTTATGCTCTCAAGTAGATCTTGTTACTTCCCTGCTTCAGTTGGATGTACTGCTTGTGCTGCACACATCCACAAGTTACCTAAAATTTCAGAGAATAGAGTTAAGGAAGCATAGGCTATTTTAAAATTGGCTGTATGGCAGAGAGAGCACACAGTAGCCAAGTAGCAAATGAACATCTGTACATACAAATTTTATGGGATTAAGGCAGGACACATTTAAGCACTTACCCAAGATTCGGAAGAAAAACCCCATCATCAGACTACTGCAATTTTCAAGAACCATTTCTAAGAGACAAATTATCTGAAAAGGCAAAGACAGCAAGAACAGCAATGTCCTGCTACCTCCTTGCTGCCAATTTACCGTATAGCCACACACAATCTTCCTACATTTTGCTTGATGTCTGTGTACAGTGCATCTTGCTGCATTTCTTAAAGAAATAAATTAGTAAACGCTGCAGTAAGCAAGATGCAAGCTGGCATGAGTATTAATGACCAATTTCAAGTGCCCATTGTCTATGAGCATAATCCTTGCTAATCCAGAAAAGGTCTGTTTTAATTTGATCTTTTGTCAAAGCCATGGATGACCACCTGTGCTCTACATATTTGTACTTTAGGTTCTTAAGGACCAGCTGTACTCTTCACTTAAATCCCAGCATCGCCCATCAGCAGTGAAAACAGACGCAGTAGAAAAGAGCTCAGCACATAGCAACCACTTGATTGAACCATGTGATACAACCAAGTTGTAAGGTACATGCTTTCTACCAAGTTAAGTTTTTGCATACTACATTTTAAAACTAGTGCATGAAATAGAAGATTTACCAGATATATTTAAGTGACTCCCCACTCTTTATCAACCACTAAGAGTGAAGCAGACCAGTTAACGAAACTGAATAAAAGCAGCCGCTCCGCACATTAATTCAAGGAAAAGCCTTTGCTTTTTTCCTAGATCAAATGGAAATTCTTTCCATTTACTTGTACCTGCCTTGCTATTTTTCCCCTCCCACAGCTCTATATCAGAAATCTCTGTAATTCATTATCCCAGTCCATGATCCTAGTGGTGGTATTAGATCTTTCATGAAGTGATCTTCCTCTTGGAGTTTATATAGAGATACAGCTATGCCTGTCTCCAGCCAACAACATTCAGCCTTCCAGTAGCCTTGGGAAAAGAATAAAATTTGACACGCTGTTGACAAAAATTTAACACATTCACCCATTTTAATAAAAATCTACCCAACAGTAGCACTTGCTCATACCTCTGTCAGGCTCCCTAGACAAATGGAAATTACTTGCAATAAAACAGAGGTAAAATTTGCATTAGAACTGCTCATCTTCAGTCATATATAAAAGTATTCAGGGATCCTTTTATGAAATAATAAGTTCCACTATTACAAAAATTACACTGATGTCATAGTTTCTACCACTGCCATACTCAAAATTTGCACCAAAGAGACAGGGAAAATACTGGGGGAGAAATAACACCCAGTAAGTTCATAAGTATTGTTAGTTCTTCAAAAAGAATCACTAAAAAGCATGTTTAACACTAGAAGATGCAGAGTAGGTTGAGATGACAGCCGAGTTGGTTAACTCTTCCATATTTCCTTCTGCCACAAACAGAGTCAGACATAGAGGTGCAAGGAAATTTCCATGGGTATGCATGAAATCATTGGCTGGACCAGGAGCGTCAAGGCCTTCCTGGCTCCCAGCTTGGTCTGCTCCCAAGGAAAAGGCTGTAGCTCCTCCAGGCTAACCTGGACTCTTGCAAGTGGCGCATGACACACAAAGTACAGGAGAAGCTGTGAGTAGCTCATAAACAATTTTATTTCAAATATGTGCCCTTTTTTATTCTGGAGAATCATGTCCTCCACCAACCAAAGACAGAACTGATTTGGAAATCTTCCACCTGACTTTTTTGTTGTTGATACCTTGACACCATGTCCTCCTCCTCCTCGGCAGCTGAAAGTATGGCTCAGGATGAGCATAAACTTGCACCTTATTCCAAAACGGCTAGAAATACAGTGAACAAAGAATTAGTAAATCAACCACTCAGGGAGGCAGAGGGCTATGAATATACAGACAAATATAAAACATCTCACTGGGATTTTACCAATTTTATTTTTCTGCAAGTATGATTAAAAACCACTTTGACTTTAGGGTCCTGATATTCCCTCCTCCTCATTCCCCAACAGAAACGAAGAATTCCAAAAGTGCTTCATGTTTCTCATGTTTTTTTAATAAAGTCTGTTCCTCTCCTTCCAAAAAAGCAAGTAATGTGGTATGGAGTGAACAAGACAGGACAAAGCATGAGTTTCACATGGATGAACTGCTGATTATCTCTTCTTACTATTTGGTACGGTTGTGTGCTTTGCATTTCCAGTGGCTTTAGATTATAAGACATGAAGCAAGTTATTTTTGGATGCTGATGCCAATCTGAGCATTATGGAAAAACTAACAGTTGCCTAGGTCCTGTTACAGGTGGTTGTGAACTCATGGAAGTTTCTTGGTTTAATATTTACACGGATGTTTTAAAATTATGGTCTGTGAAATATATTTTCCAAAGATGCTCCTCTATTTGACAAAAAAAAAAAAATAAAAGAACCCTTGATCCAAATCCCATCTCTTTTTTACAGTCTTGTTAAAAATTTCAATTCATCAATTTATCTTAGCACACTTAAGAACAGAATAGAGAATAACAACATTCTTTAAAAAGAGGAAGATGCTGATCTCTAAGGAGACCGTCGCTCTTTTTTCAGAAGTAAATGACACTGAATGGTGCGGATTCGATTCTTTGCTGGGGCAAACTCCGGCTGAAGCTTTAGTGTTGACTCATACCATTTCATGGCCTTTTCAAACTCCTCCTGTGAAGAAAGAAACCAGAGTGAAAAGAGTCAGATTCTAAAACAGTGAACACATTTTCTCTGCCTTTCCCATCCAAATCAGTAGTGCAGCATGATAAGCACAAAAGTAACTGAACCAATCCTTGTGATTTAGGATGTTTTCCTTCTCCCACAAATAACTGATATTTTCTTTTTCTCAATTCTGCATAATCCATGGAAAGGAGTCAAGTTATTGCTGAGAATTACTGACCAATGTTCTTGCCTTTTCTTTTTAATACACCTCAGTATTCTTGCTGTTAAAGTAACTTTTAAAAACAGATTTCAGTCAGAATTTGAGTAGATCAAAGCTTCATGGACAATGCAAAACCACCAACTTTTCTGAAAAGCTAACATTTTTAGAAACAACCTGAAATTATTTTTAAAAGATTACTCAATAAAAAGAGTAAAAACTCAACATCCCTCCCCTCCAGACTTATAGAGCATACAATAGCTAGACAATTTCAACTGATAGGCTGGTAGTTAGAAGCATTCATGTGGAAATAGCATCTATTTTTGTATAGCTGAAATCTCATTACCTATGCCACCCTGCTTTTTTATTAACTAGGAAAACATGCTAACATCCAATAGTGTATTCGAAGAAAAATGAGAGGAGAAAAGACCCAAAACATTCTGAGGTTTTCCGTCAGTTTCATCACTTATTTTTTCTCTTAAGTTCCTTTTCTCAGTAACTTTAGTTATGCAGTAGAGATAATATGAATTTCTGGCCATATCATAAAGACTAACTAAATCAAGGTGAGTTGATTTAAAAAACACTGATTTTTTAAAAAAAGGTGTATTTTAATAGTATATATAGACAGTATGAAGAAATTCGAGTCCATTCTGCAAATTATGTTAGGCATTGACAATCCAGATACTGAAAATGAACTTCCCTTGTGTTTGCTCACCACAACTCCAAGTTGGGTTTTACTTATTTTTAACTTCTTTCACTTATTTTTCACATATTTTACCAAGCTTAGCTCTTCAAGACAGAGACCAAATTCATCACTAATTTTCCAATATTGTAAAGATATCCTGTATTTAGATAGGTGGACAACACAAATTACCATTGTTTGCTACTGTCTTTACAAAGCTTTGCACACAGAATTCTTAAGCCAGCTTATAAAAATGTTGGCTTTAAAGTACTAAATGAGAAATAGGAGTAAAATCAATAATAAAAGTTTTGTCTTTCTAAAGATACTTCTTGATGATCATACCCCAACATCTCTTGAACGCTGCTCCTTCAAAATTATTTGTGAGACTAAGACTTTTGTCTTTTTTTATTTACATGTAAATAGTGTCCCAAAGACAGCTATACTTGGGTGACAGCACACTCACCATTGCTACATAGACATTTGCCAGTGTGAAATGATTAACCACGAAGTGCGGCGCTATTTCCACTGCCATGGTAGCCACAATGATGGCATCATTCCAGAGTTTGGCGTTGTGGAAGATGTTAGCTAGGCTTATTAGTGGTACATCCTGGAGGAGAAGAGCAAGCAACAAACAGTTTATTTCCATTGCAATTGTCTCAGGATCAGCAAGACAAACAGAAGAATCCACCACCAAACTGCACCCATCTGGGTCCTACCCACTTCCTTCTCTTTTGATGTTGAGAGTAATGATCCAGACCTATTTTAATACAAAACTGCATTTGGGCCTGAGTTACAAACAAAAAAACTTCACATCCACATCCACTCATAATAGTGACGAACGTGACTCTTGGACAGAAAAAAACTCAAAAATTAACTCACTTAAGTGTATGTACATTTAGTTTTTAGAAGCTCTTACCCTATTTTTCCCCCCAAAGATGAGATACACTTTAGAGACAAGACAAACTGTTTTGTTTGAGTACCCTCCTTCAGCTCTTGCATAAAAAGAAAAGGAATATGAACAAAGGGGACATCAGAGAAGCAAAAACACGGTCTAACCATAAGTGCAACACACGAATCATTTTTTTTGTCCTGCCTCTGCCATAGAATTGTTATTCTGATGCTCAGTAATAGCTATAAATAAAATTTTCTCAGCTGGACACTGATGGTATGTTCTTTATTTCCTGGATTTCCAGACTGTGACCTTGTCTGACTGAAAAAACTGTAGAGCCCTGGCAACCATAACAGCCTCTCTTGGTGCTGGGCCTCACCCCTTCAAAGCACAAAATACCACTTAGTACCAAGGCTTAGGTACCTTCAAAAGGACAACTAAAAAGTTCTGGATGTATGCAATCCCTGAATGCTTGACCTTCACGTGTCAAGGACTACCTGTGCTGGACAAGTTACTCATGCTTCCAAAGCAGATATTATGGAAGTCAGAAACACAAGAGAAGTTCACAGGAAAATTAATTACCTTTTATTTGCATGAGAAAAATCAAGAGAAAGTAGCCAAAGTGCACAAAAAGAGGAGGATAAACCAAAACACACAAAAAAGCTTTTAATTCAGTGCTAACTCTGAGTAAAAGTTGCAGCTCTATCTTTACAACTAAATCCAGAGTTTTCTCTGGAGGCAGCTTCAATATGGAGGACAAAAACAAGGTACAAATTCAGAGTCATACTGTCTCAAGCAACATTATATCATATTTCTAGAAAACAGCACTACTCCACCATAATCCTGCCAAACTGTAGCTTCCAATCCATAGTCTGACCCTTACAAATCACACAGCTAAGGACTCCTTTCCTGAGTAACCAATTACATAGAAAGACAGGAAAATAAGCAAAAGCTGATGTTTTAGGTCTTGGTTCCAACCTTGTTTTAAATGAATAATGCAAAGAGATAGAATTATAGGAAACATACAAAGGATTTGCAGAGGGGATGTGCATTTCTTAGTTGAGGCATTTCTGCTGTTAATGGCTAAATCCTTCTAATAATATTCTGAAAGTGTGAATTACGTTGTCTCCCAGTTTTCAGAAAAATTAGAAGACAAAGATTCCAGTGAAGTTTACATTTGTCCATGCTGCACAATTTGTTGCTCAGGTCCCAAAGAAAAAAATCTGCTATGTTGAGTAAGGAGCCTATATTGCATTTATCAGTTTGCAAGGGGAAGCTTGGTGTTTCAGAGCAGACATTACAATGCTCAGCACAGCACCTGGCAAGGTGAAGGGTACAGAGCACTTCAGCCAACTGAAATACTGAAGAGAAGACTGTGTCCAAAGTACTGCTTTTTTTTTTTTTTTTTTGAGCAAGGAACTGCTGCACAAAGTCAAGGACTAGTATACTACTGAGATTCACAGCCCAAATGCTTAAGATTCAAGCATTTAAGTAATTCCTTTAGATAATCACCTCCCATCCTCTCTAAAAGCACAACCAGAAGACATATTCCTCTCTCTAAAAGCATAACCAGAAAACATACTCCCACATCTTAGGTTAGAAGCCTTGTCCAGACAGAGGCTGATGAAGACTCAAAGTCCTGACTAACAGGAGGAAGTTTGAGTCTGGGATGCCAAGAGAAGTGTCACACCTACTGAAGTGCAGGAAATTCCACTGAACCTTTCAGCATTTATTTTTTGTAGAGACAGTTCATACTAAACAAATTGTTAAAATCTTGGTTTCACCTCAACCAGCTAATACCTAATGCATTACAGACACCTGATATACAGTGTTGGCCTTAACAAGAGTCTGTGAAAGCTCTGCCATGACAAGCAAAATGTTCTTTTATCTGGGTAGTGGACACACATGTGTACACACCTTCATGTGATGGGGTGCATAGTGCAATGCTTGCCGTAAACAATCAATCGCCTTCTTTCCTTGGCCTTTCACCCTCCAGTAAAGAGCTGCCATGCTAGAGAGGACCCACGAAGTCTGATTCTGGCAAAAGAAGAACACAAAAAACTGTTGTGTAAACACCGGTACTGCATACTCTTCCTACCTTTCACTCTTTCAATTTATTTGATATGCTGAGTAGAGGATGTTACACTTAAAAAGAGCATTAAACTATTTCAAAGCAGCAAAAAGTTTCTGACAACATATATGCAAATAGCCAAATGAGACTGCCAAACCAAACAAATTCCAAGTGCAACATTACTTCCTTAGGAAAGGAATAGCAGGTAAATAGCTTTCAACAGTAACAACAGTTTCAGCAGCCACAACAGCTTCTAACCAGCTCTCTTGATGCTGAGCATCTATATGTGCACACACATTACCCAACACGAAGGAAAAAACTTAGCTAACTTAGCTGATAGGACTTGTTGGCTCCCTGCAGTCACTGGAAAGAGAAAGGATGCCCTGGGATGCAGCTCAGTCCAGAAACTGGCTGAAACCCAGCCTCTAGCTGGCCGATTCCCATTCCCTGTGTTACAAAGGAAAATACTGCGAATTCTGTTTCTAATCTCTGCACTAAACATTCAGCTTTTCTGGATAAATTTTGGTGTGTGCAGGGGATGTTTTTCTCTAGCATGTAAGAGAAAAAGCTAGTATACATCTAAAGTGAAAAGAAACTAGATCTTGTAACATGAGGATAACTCGTAACTTTCAGGGGCTGGGCGAAGTTATATTGGTTTTAATTTTAAAGCACAGTAAATACCTCAGACAGCTTTTGGTCCAACAGGCTAGGGGCAGCAAACTGTTTTCACTAAGCCCTCTTTTCTATAGTAGTTTGGGATATTGTACCTACTAGCTGTAAATACAGAACAGCAATCCCTGGCATCTCTGTCTGCTTTGCAGAGCCTATGAAAATTATGTCCCTAATCCTCTCATCCTAGGGCTCACAGCTGAGGTCCTACGTAGCCTTTAGCTAGGAAGCTTGGGTTTCTCTGGGGAGAACAGGAAGTGCAGGCTTGCACATGGTACCACACCTCTGCCTGAACACGTGACACTTCAGGCCAACATTGTACCAGGTAGAAGCAGCAGGCTGAAAAAACAGGAAGTCCCTTTGAGCTGACTACTGCATGCCAGGAGTGTTGCTGGAGAGGGAAGACATGGCTTAACTCTACTTCCCATAAGCTCCAAGTCAATGCAGGATAAATAGAAAGAAGAGGCCTGAGAACTGAGAACAGTTTAATAAATTAATAATCAGCAACACTGCTCACTACAGGGTGGGAAACACTGGGACATTTGACAAACTTATATTTCAGCAGAAAGATACAGAGGACACTTGATGGCATAAACACAGGATATACCTCAACAAAATACCTGTGAGGGCATTACAGATGCTAAATAGACACAAATCCCTAGTCCAAGTACTAATACGTTCCTTGAGCAGGATTTCAGACAAATGACTGGAGACCGGATTGACCACTATGCCAGTCATGAGCACTAAGCCCAGATTTCTCATTTTCTCCTTTACACATACCTTTTCCAAAGCTTTGGCTATTCGAGTACCAACTTGTTCTAGTGACTGTGGTGAGTAGTGGTCTTTGCCAAGATTCTGTAGGACCTGTGGAAGAGGAAGTGCTTAGATCCTGGAACCTGGTAAGAGATGTCCCCTTGCTTGTTGGTTGCTTTTTTGCTCGGCGTTTTACAAATGCTGCAACCTGCTTCAACCTAAACATCACTGTCTATCTTGAGTTGATACTATCTGTATAACAAAGGCTATAACTCCATGGCACTGAATATTAAGAACACTAGAAATTTGGAGTATGCTGAATTGGACTTTCACTAATTCATCCATGAAGAGCTATAAATACAGAGACACTAATGGTGTTTTAAGATTTCCCTCAGGCCAGACTGTAGATAGCTGGGAAAACATTCTGGTAAAATTTCATGCTGCACTGTTCTTACAGTTTTATCCAGGCATTCACTCACTGAAAATCACCTCTGGAGATAAGGCACTGAGCTAAATGCACCTTGAATCTGCTATAGTATGGCCTTTTTTGTGTGACAGCCTTCAGTTCTGGCATACCTCTTTCAGTTGACTTTCTCCAGTGTAATACAAGCTGGCCCGACTAGAAACACCTTGCAGGTGGTCCAAAGTATGCATACTGGCTGGGAGGTTTGGGTTACAAAGGGGCTCCATGGCTGGTTCCTGCAGCTGTGTGGCAAAATCAATGTGTTCTGTAATGCTACAAACGTCATAAAACAAGTCAAATTAGTTAAGAGAACAGACTAGTCATCAGAAATCTCTCTAGTGAAAGTAAACTACCCAGAACCTGGAAGAAGCTCATTTGAGTAGCTCAAGAAGCAAGAGAAACTGGATCTCTCATCTGCACTTGCACTTTTCAAGTCTAACTGATGAAATTCCACATGATGTTTTCAAACATCTTAGAAATCCTGGAACTTCTTTCTTACTAACGTAAAATCTTCAGTTTACACACATTGAAGACCACTTAACTGTCCTGCTTTGTGTAAGTAACTTACTTAGGGCTCATATTCAAGATACTCACTCAATGTTTTTAGCAGAAACAGCAAGCCACGTGCTGGCTACAGTTGTAAGCTCTACCCTGCGGAGTTTCAGGCATTCATCAGGACTTGGCCAGCCAAGGCTACGGTAGTCACGCCTTTTTCCTTGAGAAAGTTAAAAAAAAAATAAAGAGAGGAAACTTTCTGGAAGCGTAAGGACATTCTCCTTCAGTATAATGATTCTTAAGATGCTTTAAGCCAGTGGATACATCCCCTACATTATATAAGTCACTGTCTTGCAGACACCCATTTCTTTAAGAACATTCCTGAATCTAAATGGACTGAATGGGACTGGTAGCATGCACAGGCAGAAATGGATCGTGCGCAAGACAGATTAGGAGATGAAGTTTCAAAATATGTTTCATTACACTTTTACCAAAACTACAGATTAAGAACAACTGCCAATCTCGTTTACAGGTAATGTCTCTACTTAAATGTCCTCAAACCAAATTTGTAGTCATCAGTAATGTTCTACAGCTACAGTTAAAAACTAATAAAAGTTGATTGGTCTATCTGTTTGCAATTCCAGGCAAAAAAATATTGCCAGTACTGTTCAATGAGTATTGTCTAAGACAGTCATTGGCTCTTACTGTGTTCTTACACTCAAGATAGAAACCTTCCTGAAACTATTTAACAATTACACTTTAGCTCTCCCATTTTGCAGAGAAGCAAAGCAAGGCAGGGAAAGGTTAAATAACTTGCTTTATGTTAACAAACAGATCACTGAGAGAAACATGAATCTGATCTTTACATCTGAACTAAAGCCAACTGAAATCTTTCCCTCAAATTTGATGGATACTATGTCAAGTCCTAGAAAACTGGTCTGTATTAAATGTTAGGAAACATTTTCCTCTTGTATCAGAAACATCCAAACTATTTCAAACACAAGAAAACTTCATATTTTCATTCATATCGCAGTAGATTTGCACAGTGGGAAGCCAAGTTTAGCAACATGCCAGTCTATCAAAACAGCTATGTAGACAGTATTTCAGTATTCATTTCTAGTTACATGAAATTTTGCCCATTTGGATGCAATGCCTATTTCTCATCCAAGTTACAGTAAACCACTTCATCATATTTTGCAAGTAACAAAGAAGTCTGCAATACCATGTATTTTGTCAAGTATTGTAATAAAAGGGAAATTTCAAAGGGAAATGATCCATTCTCATCATCACCACTGTGAACTATCTGAGTGCAAGTTCTCATTGGCACGAACAGCAAAGGACAT
The DNA here is from genome assembly GCF_963662255.1 of Cinclus cinclus. Classification (NCBI taxonomy): domain Eukaryota; kingdom Metazoa; phylum Chordata; class Aves; order Passeriformes; family Cinclidae; genus Cinclus; species Cinclus cinclus. Next base: position 21,944,739 of record NC_085051.1, on the reverse strand, counting down.
AAAGAGGTATGGAAATCCTACAGACGAAGTTCAGTAGTCTGAGAAGGAGACAGATACCATCATTTCTCTGTTCTACCAAGAACTCTCCAGGTGATCTCCAATTTGTTATTTAAATTTTGATGATTTAGTTCTTGCAAAGAGGATGCCAGCAGACCCTGTCTCACAGGAATGTTGGAAATTTTACACTCAAGGGATGCTATGTAATAAAGCCACAAAGGTAACTCAGAGGGAAAGAAGATAAACATTGAAGAAAGGACAGGTGTGTGCTCACAAATGATAGTCTCTTTTCATGTATTCCTTCCCTCCCATTTAAAAATTTAATTCAATAACCTACATTTGTCAGTTGCTAAAAAAGGAGGTTGTTAAAGATTTAATGTAAAAGCCTTCAAAATGTGAAATCTCTTTCCAGGTCATCAAATCATCAAGGGCTAAGATGCACTGTAGAACTTTGCTTACACATCAGTCCCACAACATTAAGATTTTAGATCCACTGAAAGGTAAGACAAGAAGTATGGGGGATCAATTACTTGGGTTTTATTATTTGGCACCATATTAACAGATTATTCTCCAATTCCTCTTATTCAACTAGCAAAAGCTCTATCTGCCTCTCAAAAATCTCATCTCTGTCAGTGCAAAACTACTCTTCTGTAGCTGTACAGCATTTTGGAAGACAGTCTCTAAGTTTTCTCTTATCATATTACTGAACAATTATAGCAGAACACTTGATTTTTATTTATTTACTTCATTTTTATTAGACTAAGCTTTCAGCTCCTTCTCTTTGAATTTTATGTTTTATATTTAGCCAGAAGTCAGTACCAACTCTTACTCTGCATCCTGATAAACTAACTTCTCTGCCCATTCAATTTATCAAAAGACATTACCTAAGTTCCCTTTCCCTCTTACAACTTCTACTCACAGTATCTACCTCTTTCATTCTCCACTCTCACCACCTCATCCCCAGAAATTTTGGAAATTAACTAGAAAGTTTTAATTCAACACATCAAGTTAGGCTGCACTTCATCAAGAAGGTGCAGATGGAAGAGATTTCTTATTTTTCCATGTACTCATCTAGAAGGGACATTTCACTATGCAGTTTTTGTGACACTTATTTTCAGCAATAACCCAATGTAATATAAAGGCTGCAAAGGAAATAAACAATAGTAATACAAAAGCTGCAAATTATTGGCTTTCTCTAGAAGCAGCAGGTTACCTATTGGTCCAGGAGAAGGTATCTTTGGTCCACTAATCTCTAGAGCAGTTTGGTATAAGTTTTCATTTTCTGCATTAGTCCCTTCTTCCACATTTCTCCCAACTGGCTCCTGGAGATCCAAGCTTTCAGCTTTCGGTTTCTTTAAACGTTTGACCTGAAAAGTGATCTACCAAAAGAACAGTATTAGCAAGGTTAACAGTAAGAAACACTATGACTGTTATCAGCTTCAATGCACTACTTGTGTTAGCCCAAAGATGTTACAGATGAGAATTTTGTCTCTCTCCTTTCCTCCCCATCTCAACTCATTCTTAAAGCATGCTCCCTTTCACTGCATCACATCAAGCAAACCAAGTATACAACTTCTGACCTCCAAAACTGGAGAAAATCAGTTTAACTGCTGGAGAACTGAAAGGCATTTTTCATTATCTATTTTACTGGTAACAGGACAACAAGAGGAATTTTAGTGTTTTCATGCTAACCAGAACTTTTGGTTAAAATATTTTTTAATTTTTAACTGTGAGCAAGAAGTTGGTGATGGATTGAAACTACTCGTCCATTTCACACCAGCCATCAATGACTACATCTTTTAGGCTCATAGGGGAAATTTATAGATCTATATCTCCCAGTGTTAAACCCCTTGAACTGTTCTCATCTCTCCCTCCTCCACAACATTTAGTACAAAACTTAAGTAAACTCATTCAAACTTACCCATTCAGCTTCATCATCATCATCACCACAGTCCCCAAAACAGGAGCTGGCAAGTCCATCCTGAGATCCCTTCTTCAGGACCCGGATTCCCTGCAAGTCCATCCGACGACCTTTTACTTCCAGTGCCCCTTCAAAAGCTTCCTGAGGCCAAGAATTTTCAAACTCATCCACCAAAGCCAGCATCTCTTCAGACATCTGATCGTCTTCTAAACCCTCCACTCCTTCTGAACCATTGCTTTCTGCAGTGACTGTGTCTAAGAGGAAATAGCATAAAAAACTTCAAAAATTATTTCCCCTGTGCTTTCACAAACTGTACAAAAAGGATCTTTTTTCTGTGACCTGACTTTTCCACCTGCACAACCCAAGTATCACTGACTACTCACTGCACACTGCAAAAAGAGAGAACTAGTCAATGCAGACCTCCTCACTGCCAATAAGCATCCCTGGTGTGCTTGGAGAAGAACAGTGAAGAGAATGAAACTAGTTTATGGGTTACTTGTTACTTTATGGACAGAGAGGGGAAAACACAGCTTCTCGGTGGAAAACAGACAGCTCTTCTGAAAAATCTAGAAACCATTTCATTTGCCAGAACTGATTTTGCAAGGCTGACTTACTTTCCAGTCTCAAGAAGGAGGGATCCCTTGCTGAATCCTGAGTAAGGACTTCTGGATCTTCTGTATTTCCCTCAGGGAGTCCTTCTGTCACTGCTGTAGCTGACTCATAGTGGTCATCAAAGTATTTCTCCTTGCCATAACTGCCATCTGGAGTTTTTTCATGACAGTGGCCTGAAAGAGAGAAATTTACTTATAGACCACAAGACAAAGCTCCTGCTGGATACAAGTGCAGAAACTGCATTGTGGAAGCTGCCATCTTCTAATACTCTGTGGATTTTGTGTGTTTTTAGCTTATGGATTAAAATAAACCTCATTCAGTGATTAAAAAACTGATCTGCCCATTGACAAGGGAGATCATGTAAAGCAGTTACAGGAAACTAAGTTACTAGGTATATGGTGTGAACTACTAATGCAACAAAAATCAGCTACTTTTCAAGGGAAGGCTGCACAGGAGAAATTACTGTGTGTTGGCAGCCACTCCAATGAACACTCCCAAGACATGTTCTAGTGACAAGGCACCATATGAGGTTTGCCTGCCACATGAACTTTCACTTAAGACACCACAGTGGTCCCCGTGCTTACATGCAAGAGAAAAAAGGCCAAGGCAGACTGATCTAGGAATGCCAGACTGACCTTCTATGCCAGCAACAAACAGCATGTTGGGATGACTAGCTCATGAAACAGAAAGACAAAAGCTAAGAGCATTAATCTGTACAAAAGCAAAAAAAAAAAATCAGAAGTTTATACAGCTGAAAATTTAACATCTATAATTTTGTGCTTCAGTTGCAAGTTCACATTCCACCAAATGCTAAGATCTAAGAACAACATCATAAAAAACCCAAATGTAGAGTCAGTAATAAGCAGAAACAAAAAAGCCCACACTTGCAACAGTTGCCTTTGAACATCCTTCAGTGCCAGGTAAGAATTCAGACAGTTGAGAGGGTGGCCACCTGCATCTTTGTAACAATACTTTTGATAGTAACACATTATAACAACAGATCTCACATTTTCTAACACTAGTTACTTTCTAGGGGCAGAGGTGCTTAGGGGACACAGCTAATGACATCATTCTCCACGTGTGAGAGGCTGGGAACTGCCCTGAACCCCAAGGTGCAGCTACAAGGCTGAGACACAGACTGGGGACACTTGTCTCATCACACAGAAAACCTGTCTCCACTGAGAGAGGAGACACAGTCCATGTACACAGCTACTGCTCTCAAACCCTTCCTTCATTTCTATCACTTGTGAGTGAAAATAGTATACACAGACAAATGAATTAAAAAGCACACAGTTGAATAAATGAAAAATTAAATGCATTAGATTCTCAAGTACATTCTCCATTCTACCTTCCTTGAGCTCAAATTGTATTTCTCTATGCATACTGCAAGAATTATTTTTTTCAACCAGCAGCATAAAATAATAAGAATGTGAATAAAGTAGATCAGTGATCCCTTTCTACTTCACACAATAATCCTATGCTACAAAACAATAATTCTAGGTTTTATGCCTTTATCAGGCTGGTGGGATGAGAGGATGGTTCCAACTCTCACGTAAGGGTAACCTGTTCCACTGCTTCTCTGCCAAGTGAAACTACAGCTTTAAGCTTTTTCCTTCTCCATCTGGGAACACTCAGGTGTCATCTTTGCAGGAGAAACAGACCAATATTTTCTGTGTGTGTGTGACCAAAATAAAACAAATTAAACTAGATTTATAAATCCTTTGGGAAAACTATTTCTTGTCCCTACCTTTTCTGGTGTATGTAAGAAGACAAACAATGGTAGGACAAAATATATGAAACAGAAGTAGTTGACTTCATAAACTCTTCTAATATCTACAATACAGTTATAGTCAACTTTTCCTACTCTATCAGTCATTGATTTTTTCTTCAATCTTCTGCCCATCTCTCCCATTCTGCCAATAACAAACTGGTTTCATATAAAAAAAGAGATAAAACAATGACTTCAATATATGGAGAGCCTCATGTTTAGTTATGAGAAATGGTGCACACAGAACACTTAAGCTGCCCCCACCTGACATCAACCCAGCCTGATTTCAATACAAGTCAAGCACTTCTCAGCAATATGATGACCACAATTTCCTTTGCTGAAGATCCACTCAACATTAGTAAAAAGAAAGAAGCAAAGGGGCTCAAACCCAGACAACTATTTTTAATTGAAATAAAAATGCCAACAAGAACTTTAAAAGCTGGAAAGTGCAAAGAGAAGGGAAAAAATGACAGCACTTAAAATTCTACTTAACACCAATTCTGTTAATATTAATTTACAAACACTGACAGCTAAAAACAGACTAAATGACTGTGCTGGCTTTCTTGGGATCTGAGAGCTGCTATATATAGAAACCTGAGTGACCTAATTTTTTCAAATTGCTGCTTTCACTTGTCTGATGTTGCTGCAGACAAAAATGCTAATTGAAAAACCAATGGAAGATGAAGATCTCTAGTGAGTGAACCATGAAGCCAGTGGTACTGAAACACTGCAAATCAGAACTTCACAGCTTCTGTCAGGCAGAGGCTGAAATCCAGCAGGAAGTCCAGTGGGGAAGAGTGCAAGACCAGCAAGGGAACAACATGGCCCCAAACTCCAGGCATAGCCTCTGTCTGTGGAACTTTAGCTGTATCACTGCAATACTCACAGCACCTTTGTTATGTGAAGGACATAAGTGACTGCTGGCCTACAAATGCTCAGCTACTTATTATTAATAGTTCACACATGTTCTGGGTGTCTAAACCTGCACTTAAGAGTTTTCCGTGTGAAGTCCTGACACGGTGACATTACAAAACTTGGAAGTCTAAAATTTCTACATTGTACTTTTAAGTTCAGCTTACTCCACCATAAAAATTGATTAGAGAAGGATCACTTTCTTGCTCATTCATTTTCTGAGAGCAGCTATTGTCACTCTTAGTGATTCTGTAGAGCTAAGAAAGCTCAGAGGGAAGTGGATCAGTCTGCTTTACCATATTATGAGACCTGGTTGCCAAATTCCAGTCATTGAATCAAAAATCATAGTGATGACACAAACAAGTGTCTGGGCCTTTATTTAAGTGATGCAAACAACACAAATAGTCTGTACCAGGTTAATGCAGAGGCAGAAAAAAAATGCACAGAGTAGGTCCTAATTTACAAAGGAAATCCCCTGGAGAAAAAAAATAAAATATAAACTCTAAACTGAAGCACTGAGACCTAAGAGATTAAAAGCAGAGCACAGTTCTGTGTATTAAAGGACTCTCTACCCATATTGCTATAGATTGTAATTTTTTTTTGCCAATGTGAACACCCTTGTACAGCATGAACCAAACTTTAAATATAGGAAAGACTTGCTATATAATCCATTCTATTTAATATCAACCACCTTCATGATTTTCAGGACCCCTCTCAAATGTCCACTGAAGCTGTGGTAACTACTGCAGATGGCAGGGCAAAAAAACACTAGACAAAAAGTCAGGCTCAAGATCTTTAGGAATGGGGTGATTCCGAACTCTTAAGCAGAAATCCACTTGCCATAAGGAGGGAAGCACCCGGAGTGTTGTCATCTGTCACAAGGAAGGAAAAATATTAGGAGGGAGAAGCAATACAGTAACTGAAATTTATGACTTGCTCCATCCAAGAATGGGTAGCAAATACTTATTCTGAACTATATTTAATGTTGCCACATTTCTCAGAAAAGTCACACCTGGAAACCATTGTGAACTTTTCCTCATATGAACTTTTGAACATATGAACATCATACATATGAACTTTTCTGGTGCTATGTGTATTGGGGTTTTTTGTCTAAGAGCAAATTTCTCTTAATTTGGGTGATCCCAGATGCTCAGATTGAAAGCCACTCACCTAAGGCAGGGAAAGCAATGTGCAAAGTACAGAAAAGAGGAAAGATGAACAAGACCCCCAGAGTATCACACAGAAGTGCTGCACCTCGAGCGAAGTCTCCAAAGTAATCAAACCTCACCATTAAATTATGCATTGATTGTTCTAAAAATGTAAATTAACTGCCACTGTAGCTGTTTGTTTCTTGTGGTTCTCTCTGGCAGAGAGAATGAAGCCTCACTAAATATTTTCACTGTCTGATTCCTAAATACCAACTAAAGATGCATGATTTGATGTAATCAATAGCATTAGAAATAAAAAGTAAAATTATCTCTTTGTCTTTGGTCAGCACAAAATTTTTACTGACATTTAGTTCTTTGTCAGTGCAGAAACTGCAAAATATGGCATTTCTATCTCCAGCATCCTAGGTTTACGAAAATTATTGGGTCCTAACTTTTAATGTTGTACAGACTAGTGCCCCTGAAAGTTTTTAGGTACGTTTTTATAAATTACAATGGCAAAATAATGCCTCAGAACTAAAAATCAAATAATTTTAAATTTAGTTACTGATTTTTTTTTTTCCCCCTACTATTTGGAATAAACAGAGCTGCATTATCTCCTGAATTATTACAAGAGTCAAAGACTGTTGCTGTAGCCAGTGACTTGCATTAGGTTAGGCAAAATGCATATTATCTAGAGATATATGTCACTTAAATGATTTGCCTCTTTATGGGTAAACACAGCCAAGAGAGAACTGCACTTAATACAGATGTAAGTCACTCTAATACCGGAGTTGTCAGAGTAGAGAACAAACTGAAACCAAGCTGCTAACAGGAGTTATTAACTCCATACTTATTTTTATGAATGCTTAAAACTAGTATTCCCCACAGTGAAATTCAGTAAAAATAGGTAATTTTTTTTCTTTCTTTTTACAGCAGGAATGACATATCACTGTGCTCAAAGGAAGTAAGTTTCAATCCTTGCATGCAGATGAGGTCTCATCTACAGACATCTCAGCAGCAGAGCATCAATGAAGAGTCTTCTCTTTACTTTTGCTAGTCACTGCTTACACAGATGCAGAGACACAAGTAAAAGGGGGTGGTGTATTATCACTTTACACATGAGAATGGGCAATGATGCTGCTCAGAGGTGATGTGAAAAATTTGGGTGTTCTCACCACTTGAGTGGCATTGTATATTTACAATCAGACTAAAACATTCATTATAGAAATTAAACTGAAACCCAGCACATTGTCACCCACCACTTTTACATACAGTCTTTTACACACAGTCTTGTTCAGTGCTCTATAATTTCCCAGGGTTTACAAAAATAATCTAGAATGAGAGAACTCACCTATCAGAACCTTTTGTGCATCTAGAAATACTAGGATCTCAGTCATCAATAATAAATGTCTTATTTTTACATCACAGTGACTTTGTTGCAATCTGACATTAACAAGCCAGGCAGTGTCACAGGGAAGTGCTGTTTGGGAGACCAGCCTCTAGACAACATAAAAAACATGAAGTTTGACTTTCATGGTAACATTAACATGGGTGATTACCATATTCACCTTGAAAGATCAAGGTAATTACAGTATGCAGTGTGTTAATTTCCTAAAGATCTTCTGACACGTTAACAGTAACCACGTTATTCCAATCACATATGAACATATATTTGATTGCAAAGCATTTGCTAAGGGAAAAAAAATCCTACCCACTTATTTTGAGGTGAGTTTTAAAAGCAATAGGATGAGCAGTAACTACAGAAGAGACCTATCTTTAGCAGCTATTGTTGCTCTGCTTACCTTAATCATAAATTAACGTGGTTCTATTTAGATTTTGCTCTAAAATTAAAGCAATCCTTTTCTTATTGTTTTCATGAAAAAAAAATGTATTTATACTTCAAAATGAATCCCATGATTGAGCTCTGAAAGCAGAAACTGCAGAACACTTAGGACTGAAGAGGAGTGCCATCAAAAATGTTACAGAAAGGTCACAGGCCATATCTACTAAACTGTACAACAGTGCTGCAATAAAACTCCAGGAGCAATGCCAAAGAAATTTGTTGCTTTCCACACACACAAGCAAATAAAAAATACAACTAAAGAATTTCCAGTTAATTTTTAGTGAAAAATAATCACCAAAGTGACAGAGCAGGTAAGTAAAAGGAGAAGAAAACTAGAAGTTTTAATTAGAATTAGCTGGCTGTGCAATACTGACCTGTGAATGTCTGCTAGGTCTGTATCTAGCTCAGGAGAAATACACCAGACCTACCACATATCCACTGCGCACTCCAGGACCCAGGAAGGACACAAAGCAGATGGGCAACTACATCTGCAGAAGCATAAAACACTTCACAGCCTTGCTGCTGACTGGAAAAGCAACCAAGCAGTGGGCAGTCTTGCTCCCTCTGAACCTAACAGCATCACTGCTGTTTTCAGCCACACACCACTCAGCTCCACAACAGTAACACCAGCAGACCTCCAGTGCCTTTTACAGTTGTTTACTGGATAAACCACTAGAAAGATGTACCTACTACCCACACACCATCATAGAATCAATTCTGGATAACATCTGAGTAAGCTCCCACTCTGATGAAGTTAAGTAACCATATGGGCACTGGAAAAGAATGAGTGTAGCACCCAAATTCTGAACTAAGCTTTTAATGCATTTTCTCCCCACACAAAAACACTACTTGTTAATTTTTAGATTTTTTCCTTTAATATAAATCCTCCTTTGAAAAGCCAGAATTTACAGAACAAAAACAAACATTTTCAAAGGACAGGACAAACTGCTGACTGAAAAAGTGAAGTATCGAAACCAAATAATGAAAAGCAAAACAAACTATTTTAAAAGTTGATTTTCATAAATTCCTCCCTTTGATAGCCAGTTGCCCTTCTTCAAAGATGAGAGGTGTGCTCAAAAAAGAACAGTCAAAGAAAATGCTGCATAGAAAGCTTTCATTTGATGCACAGAAAAAACAGGATGATAATTTATGCCATCAAAATTTAGACCAAAGCACACAAAATGAAGCATATAAAAGTTCTTTCTTTTTTATTTTTTATTGCAACAACAGTTTCCCAGTTAAGAGGTTTATTAGGCAAAACTGTTTTCACTCATAGGAAGTTTAAAGATCTGATTTGTAGCAAAAAAAGCTGCCTCTAAATTGGCTTAGCTATACGTTTAAAGATTATCTATTTGTCTCATCACAGCAGTTCTGATTAAACCTTTCAAGACATACAAATGCTAACAATATATAACAAGATTTCTTGATCGTATTGAGAGAAATACCTCACACCACAGCGTAACAGACCAGTCCCTGACGAACAGATACAAAAATTCTCCTTATGAAATATAAAGAGGAAATAAATATAACATGGGAAAAATTAAATACAAAGACAAACCTGTTTATAATAGAACACAATGCAGCTTAATAAGGGACATGCATGCAAAACATCCTGAAGAATTCAGTAGGCTACTCTGTAACAGAGGAGAAAACGTCAACCTCCCTCCCAGCAACAGGGAGGTGAAAAACTCTCCTCTTTCCTCTCCACCCACTAAAATAGGAGCTTATTTTTTTCATGATGCACATCTAGAAGCAGAAACTTACTCTATGATTCCAGGAATAGGGCCTAAACCATAGAAACATCTAAATGTAACTCCCCCAATCCTTTCAGTGAATAAAAGAAGACTAGAAAATATCTCTTTCAGAGGACCCTGTTTCTATGTATAGAGCAGGAAGGTAAGTAGCCCTCCACTCTGATTTCAGTCTGTGCCTCAAGGGTAATGATTTTTTCCTTGTTTGTTTTAGGAAGAGAAAAAAAAAGAGAAATAAGCACAGAAATATTCTGAAGACAAAGGCTTGTCCTCAGTGACTTCTCCTTGGGCCAGATTTTTTACTGTAGATAAGAAAATAGCTACTTATTAATTTCATAACAATAAACATTCACCCACAGTAGATCCCAATATAAGGCTTGCTATGAGTATTAAACAACTAGTATTTACATCCCTGTACACAACACAGTTCTGAAATATCTTTATGATTAAGCCAAAGACAATTCTCAGTTTAAGTATCACTACCATAAGTAAAGCCTACAGTGGCCTGCATATTTTTGCTCTAATATTTCCTATTTTCAACATATCTGTTACGCTAAACATCACATATTTTGTAAATCCTGTTAGTTCCTAAGTATCTATGAACTCAAGTCTAAAAAGCACTTTAAGTACAACAGTAACATTCTACTGAGAAATGGCACCATATAGTTGAACTCTACGAGAGTTAATAACTCCACTATGGATTACAGTTAGCTTCCCACTTCTCTGAACGCATGGGGCTGAAACTCCAAAACCAAGGAAAGGCCTCATGTGTGTGTCTTGACTACCACTTTGTAAGGTTTGCACCATATACTGGAATTAAAACAATATACCACGGGGACCTGATTACATGTTTTTTATCCTGAGAAACTAATTTGATAGGTTGTATTTATGTTTATCTGTGTGTATCTTCACTAGATTGTAACTGCTCATCAAGAGCAGATGCACAGTCAGACTTGATCCATGACAATTTCTAGATTTGTTTCAAATAGGTATCTGTGCAACTGCTCCTCCTAACTGGGCATCAAAGCAGAGGTACTGACACAAACAGTAAACCAGTGTTTGCTGGTCAGGTAAGCCTGTCCCTTACTAATCTGAGAGAGCTTTTAAGCACTTGGCAGTTTGTACCAAGGCAAGGCACATTTACACAAATCCATTAAAAAGCAGAACTGCTGCTTTAAGTACAATTTTTTTTTAAAAAAATCCTGATGTTGATGGTTATGATGATCAAGATGAGTCTTTTCTTAAGTAAGGAATACCTACAGAAGGTTGTATTTGATAAAAATACTGCCAACCAATCTAGACTGGAATTCAACAAGAAAACACTCTCCTCACACTACCAGAACAGTACACAGCCATAGACTAGTTACTGCAGAAAGACTAAAAAGTTTTGAAAGAATGTCCCTTCTCCCCAAAACAGTTACATTCAAGAAACTTCAATCTCTTCCTCTAGGGAAATACTGAACTGTCCTAGTTTCAGTCTCTAGTAGCCAGAACAGAGGACAGATTTAAAGCTTTGAGGACAGTCAGAGCACAACACAAACTCACATGAACCAGGCAACCAACCTTAAAAGGAAAAAGCCAAATCAGTAAAGCAGAGAGATCAGGGGTAGTTAAGTGCCTGGCACTGGGTGGCTCAGCATGCAGTGCTCATTTCAATCTGAGCACATGGCATTGCATGCTGCTTCGAGAGAACCTCCACGACTCATTACAGGCTGAGGCCACACATCCCCACTCTACAAGCTCTCAGTTTTAAGCCAGGTGAATACAGCCTTCAAGGTCTCAGCCACCTGCTAGTGACACTGAACTACATGCTGTCACTTCTCCCAAATATGGGGCCCACATGCTCTTTTCCAAATATGCTTTAACCAACACACTAATTCAGTGTGTACAGCTCAACTATGAACATGTTTGTAAAACTACATCTCCCTGGAGATGTAGCTGGGGAGTTACCATTCCTCCTGAAGAGACTGCTGAACATATGCAGTTGTTGGAACATTTTTAATAGGTGCAGCTCTAGGTAGTGCATCCAATTAAGGGTCAGTAAGAAATTTTAGCAGCTACATTTAAGTAATTGCCACTGGCAACGACAGCCTCTCAAACAGAGAGGAAGACACAGTCACAAATTTCTCATTTTCTCTACATTCTTGTGACAGAAGATCACCACACACACCTTGCAGAGAAATGTTAATACATCTGAGAACTGAAGGTATCAACTTTTGAAAATTTAGTTGGAGAGAGAATCTTTTCCCTTTGAGCAGTGCCTGACGATTCTCCTCCTCCTACATGAACATGTAGCTATTGTTAAAGATCCAGGTAACATATGAAGAATAATCTCTTGCACTCTAAAGGCAGATAAAAATGGGAAATGTCATGATATATTCAGTTTAATACTGTACTGCTTTTTCTTCATACTGAATGGTTTTGCATGCGTAAACTCACTGAATTTTCCTACAGTTCTAAACTCCCTTCCATGGTGCAATTCTCATTTCCTCAGTTACTCCAGCAGCTGAGGCCATGATTTTCTCCTCTCTTCTCTGCTAGCCAATGGCCTTCTGATCTTGGGAAAAAACCGAGTGGATACAGAACACTAAATATTGCAAGTACACCAGCCTTAACAGACACGATGCAAAGTGAGACTGATGGCTGTTGGGAGAAGCTGTCAGGTACACTGCCATGCAGAAAATAAGCAGGCCATGTACACAGGATAGCAAGACATACTTTGCATGATGACAGAAGCTGCAAAACAAACTCACCCACTAGCGTTTTTAACACATGCAAAAGAGAATGGCATCTGAGCAACAGAGATATACTTAAGGAATCATGCATTGTTTACAGAAACCTATAAGATTCTTAATGGCTTTCCAGCAAGCAGCAGCTTGGAAGCAATGTGCATAAGCAGTAGGTACACAGCCTTTGGATATTGGTATAGCTAAAAATGCCACGTTTAATGTAGTATCCCATTCTTTCATTTTTCAATTTAAGAATCTCAATCTATACATCTTTTACATATTTCCGACAAGCAAAATACATGGAAAGGGAAGACAGGCTTCAAAGTAAGCTTGTCATGGTGGTATTAGGGCAATGTCCTTCACCTTCAACTTCCTTCAGCCACACAAGAGACATGACATCAAGACTTTTCAAGGAAAAGTATGATTTATAAATCAGGCTCCAAGGAGGGAAAAGTACCAAGAAGCCTGCATCTGGTCAACTATCTTCAAGGTCACATCACTAATATTCTAAGATTACTGCAGCAAAAGTGGACTGTGGGAACTGCTTCTTCCCTTAATGGGCTAGTGGTGCCAAAACAGTAGGACAAACCCAAAATAAATGGGTCACATTATTCTCACAGAGCACATTCTCACACGGATTTCTCCAAGATCTTCCACTCAGAAGCACGTCTGACATTTCCTGACACCCTCACTCCTCAGGGATGTTGGCTTCCACCAGGACAAAAAGCAGACCTCATTCTCCCTATCACCCACCTGCCTGCATTCGGCAAGATGTTTTCACTCTACACAAGTACAATGTAACCTCCTCTCACTCCTTTAGCAATACAGAGCCCAAATATGGTGATCTAGACTCCACTTGTGTGGTACCCATCAGATATTTCACATGGACAGTCACCGTAAGATTCTTCCCTACCTGAGATGCTTGCCTGCCAGAGGGAGAAAGAATCCAGCCTTGATTTTCAGATTCCAGGCGGAACTTGCAGGGCGAATGGGGACATGGGTGCACTCCTGTGCATGTATGGGGCAGCAATAAGCAATTGAGTATTTAACTTCAAAGGATAACTGATCTTAGAGCTGCCACTGTTTCACACAGAACCCACTTTCTCTGTGCTGCTGAATGACCAAGGCAAATTATTGCCATGATGTGTTTCTGAGAGCTCTGACAAGCTGTTCATGTGCTTCACAGAATTCTGCTTGTTGTTCCCTACTGCTGTTGACTCTTCTGCTCATACAGATGAACTTTACCATAAGGCAAAAGAGAGAGTAAAAGCAACAGAGAAACAAACTGTCACAGACCCCACCAAACTCAAAGATAATTAAGAGTACTAATATATGCAATACACTCAATAAGCCTCAGGAGTACTCATGAATTCTGCCAATACGGAAACCAAGGTGAGATAAAGCTGAATTATAAGCATGCAGAAGCTCACAGCTCAGAATCCCATATAATTGGCACAGATTCTGGCCTTTTGCTTCAACTAAAGACCATTAAATTCTGAGCTAAGCTCAACTATTCCAAGAGTAAGCCCTTTGTTCCAAGAGTAAAGATCTTAGGGATGTTTATTCCATTAACATTAATGTAACACCATTAACACTGTAAGTGATAAGCACTCCCTGGACAAACAAGATACAGCAGCATGAGAAGGAAGCAGCTACTTTTATGATAAAAATGACTAAAAGGACCTCATGCTATAGGAAATGGACCAAAAATTTAGCAGTCTGTTGCTGGGACTCAGGTCAGTCATAACTGAGCTAAGTGAAAGGTGCATTTAAAAACACAAATTATTTCACATCCCTGAGTCTTAATCACACTATTGTAAAGAAAATTATGTGGTGCTTTTGCTTAATGTTTGTGTATCTCAAATCACTAAAGGGACTTGAAGTGATTACAGCTGTCAAACTAGTGTCAGAAGCTTAAACTGGGATGTTGATTTAAGGAAGTTATTTTATGTATCATAAGCTTATTATTAGACTTTCAAGCAGAGAGTCTCCTTTCAGGTCAATCTCTCCCCCTTAGGCCACTTTGCTTAAAGGTATAAGCTCATTAACTTTAACTTATTTTAACTTGTTAGAACCTAAGTGCTGGGGCATAAAGGGAAATCCATACACATATAAGCTGAAGCACCTTTCCCGTGTTTTATTTTAAGGCGAAATACATGGAATAAACCAGGAGTTTTGATTTCATACAGCACAGATTGTTGATACCACAAGAGGGCACTAAAGCCACGCCTAAAGAGGAACCACATTACAGAGTTCACTCTGAGGAAGGATGAACTGCACTCCTCTACCTACAAGGATTCAGGTTTCTTGGCGGCATGCACCTACATTCATAATGAACTCACACTCCCTCGACTTCCCACAGAGCAGCACAAAGCTTTTTGTAAAAACACTATCCTGCCAAGGATGAAAGACAGTGAGACTTGAACTTAAAACAAGTTACGTTTCATGTTTTGAACAGCATCAAGTCTATTAATAAGATTTTGAATTTTTGCCTTGTCTGAAACAATGTGAAGTGCATCAGCTCATAACCAAATGGAATTGTGAGTCAGAGGTAGATGCTTAGTCAGAAAAAAATTTTATGAGTACAAATGACTTCTGTGTGCTCAGGCAACAATTCTATTTACACATAGAAAGTCTTATCCAACAGCAACTAAAAAATCAGCATGTTTCAATGGTCAGCTGACCACCACACTAAAAATACTGTTCTTGTATTCTGTAACTTTTTTTAATAAAGCTTGGCAACATCTGAATGTTTACATTAGCCAGTGAAGCGCCACAAGAACAATCCCATAGTTGGACAGTCTTCTACAGACACCTTAACACCTGATAAAAACTACTTACAATATTTTAAGTCATAAAGCATGCAAAACAAATCTCAGCAATACACCATTCAGTATCAAAATGATGCTTGGCTTTCTCTACTAGCTTAATAAGAAGCCCAAATATTTCATTTCTGCACCTTTGAGAGCTGACCCTACTTTTCTCATTAACTTTTTTACACTTGTTAACACACATCTCTTGGTCCCATTAGCTGTGTGTCAGACATGGCTGCTGAAGTTATCTGTCAAGCAACACGAAGGTTCTTAACCTGTTTCAGGAACTGACTCACCAGTAACCTAACAGCTGATGTAGCAACACCCTTAACACTGCTAAGTCACTTCTAGAAGGATCACCACAGGATAATGCTGGAAGAATGATGTCTTCCAACCATTTTCTCAGGTATTTGGGAATAAGGCACTGTGTGGGCTCTTGCTGCATAGCATCTAAATTAGATGCAACTGTCTGAAATCCTGAAGCTATCTAAAATACGTGTCACAGATGACAGGGCTGGAATAACTTAGGACACTTCACACACATCCTCCAGAAGAAGAAAATCCCACCAAAAACCTCTGCAGATTTTGAAATTCTTCTACAATGAAAACAAACATTTATATAAACTTGAATACAGGAGGCAAAAGTTAAATAGAGAAGTGTTGGTCTGAGAGTTTTTAATTCTCATTCTCATGTGCATGAAGTGACTTGGGTTTGAAATATAAACTATCTATACCAGAAGTAAGTTACTAAAAAAATATACCAGGCAGCAGTACAGACAGGAACATATAAGCAAGCATCCAGAAAGTCAGTGTTAGTGTGTCACACTTCTGAAGTCCTGTGCTAACAGCAAACGTCCCAGCATGCTTGAGAAAATGCCTATTTCACTTATTTGAAATAAACACCAAGCACATACTGTAATCAAAAATCAGGCCATGAATTCAGATTTTTGATCCCATATTCCATCTCATGCTAGCATATAATTCCCACTGACCATTTGCTGGATTCTGCCGATGGCTCACGGCAGCAGAGCAAGGAATTCCATGTCTTGCTACTTAGTTCAGTTTTCATGAACAGAGGCTTTTGACAGGCGAAGCAAAAACACAGCTATCACATGGGCCTACAACCCAAAGCACAGGAAGCCTACTGCTGTTACTTCCAGAAATACTGAAGGAATGCTCATCAAAACAAGATATTTAACCAGAGAAACATCTGACATTCCAAGCTCTTGATAAATTTTTCAGTATAAGATATCCATCTCAAAGGATAAAAATACTTTATGACGTGCCATTAAGTGAATAATAATCTCTTTTCAACTGCTTTCCTTGGACTGAAGTATCAACAGAAGACTCCCAAAATTTCAGGATACTTTAAAAGTGCAAAATATGACTTCTGAGTTCCATTATTGAAACCATTCTGGTTTTGGAGACTTAACCTCACTTTCATATAGCCTGTCAAGGTTCCTTGAGTCAGTTGAAGCTTACAGTAGGGGAAAAATATTTTTTCCAACTTTATGCAAATAAGATATAAATATATTATATATATATATATATATATATATTATAATATATAAATATTAAAATACATAAATAAATAAGGAATATTTATGCTATTTGTCAGGTTTATGTTTTCAGGTTTCTTTAACTAAAACAAAAGATGGCCTAAAAGATATTATAAATAAAAATAAAAAACAAATATTAAGACAAAAAGGGTCCTAGAAAAAGGCAAATTACATAAATACAGAGTGAAAAAATAATGTAATACTGAAACTTAATGAGCACATTAACAGGCTAAGGCATATTCAGCTCCCTCTGGATTTAGCAGCTTTATAAATTCCTTATTGACCAAAATCCAACTCCAAAGTACCAGATGAATATATTCATGCTCACTTTGCCAATCAGTGGCCAAGCTGGCAAAAAAAAGGCAAGATAACACTTTTCTCTTAAGCACTTTTGAGATGGGCTTTCCCTCACATTCAAGAAACATAAACTTCCTATACAGCATATGCTGTAACAGCTGACCTCAGAATGAACATCTGGGATCAGGAACCAATGCAAGTGGAAGCCAAGAACCAAGCAAACTAGGTTATGACAAGGAAGAAAACCTTATAAAACAAAAGATTGCAAAGAGAACTTTGGAGTTCAGATAAAGCCACTGCTTGTTACTGTTTCTGTTCTGTGAATGCAGTCTTAAATTGCTTTCTGCTTAACTTCAAAATAGAGCAGGTATGACTAAGGTCTGACTAGAATAACTTTTACCTTGTGAGTTACAGACTTTTAAAAGACCTTAAGTAAATAAAGATTGTTTTGGTTGTTTTTTTTTTTTTTCTCCAGAACAGTGTGTCTCTTACAAGGAAATGTGCAAGTTCCATTACTGCTTACAGCATCTCCTAGGATTTTTCTAAGCAGGGCAATCTGAGGTAAAGAGATTTATTGTGAGGTACCAGCACAGGAGCTGACATTATGGACATCAGCAAGAGATCCATCAGCTGGGCTGCTACACCACTCACTACAGCCCACTCAGCCAAGCAGCATTCATTTCCCTGCACAACTGATGGGCTCTCAATCACAGCAAAATGCACAGGGCCATAAAAAGTAGTATTATTTTAATGGCATAGTCCTGGAATTTCAGCTACGATGGCATCATCCATCTTGTACCAGGGGATAGGCCTCTGTTCTGTGTTTAGACAGCATGATTCTAGATGCTAAATCAGAGGAGGTTTCTCCATGTCTTTTCACTGGAGAGAGAATTTTTAAAAACCCTCAGAGGAAGTTCTAGCAATGCTAAAAATCACAAGCATTTCTCTGGTGAGGTTTACACTTGAAAATAAAGAAAATTAGATGGAAAGATACCTTAATGACAATTTGAGACAGAAGGGATTAGAAAATACATTAATAAATTCTCTTCAAGATTGTGCATGAGTATCATATTTGCCATAGTCAAGTACAAAGTACTGAAAATATTCAGTGGGATTGAATAAAATGAAAGAATCCATCTTCAAAAGCTATTATTTTTTTAAAAATATAAGTAGCCATTAATGACAATAAATAATTATATTGAAAATATTTGATTTTTTTGGGGGGAGAGCTTAAGTCATACAGATTTTTGGAGTGTTAAGACAGTGATCACAGGTCCCATACAAATAATATAATGCTGACATAAGACAGTCTATTCCTTGAAGGCCGAACTCAAGAAAATGACAAAGTACAGAACACACTGAAAGGATATGAATTAAAACTAAACTGCTCTTCATCAAATTCTTCAGCTTTAAGGAAACAAATCCAGCTGACTGTAAAACTTGAAGGGATGTACAAAGGGGCTGTTGAGCAGTCTAGCAGCAGATGTGCACTTCCATAAATACTGAATCCAGCATTCCTCTTTACCAGTAAGAGATACTGGTCGTGCTGTTAAGGTATTACTGACAGTCAGGAAGTAATTTGCACTCAGTGGAAGCCCTCTAGATATTCAAAAAGTCATCCTCTAGCAATAATTTAATGGACTGCAACTTTTTCATTAACGGCAATATCTCAACTTTGATCCTTAAAGGTACAAAGCACTGTAAAGCAGAAGGGTGGAAACTCGGGGGGGAAAAAAAAATCTCCAGCACCCAAGGCAAATAGGCATTATTTGACTTGTGGTCCACCTTTCAGCAGTTGCTTACCACTGCACACAGAAGAGGTGATGTTGTACAGGAAAGGATAAAACTGCAAACAGCGGATCATCTTCAGGCTGCTTTCACACTCCAAGCACCTGGTTGTCAAATCCAGTGCATGTCTGAAGGCCTGCAGTGCTCCACTAATGTTGTTCTGAGCCAGGTATGCATTTCCTAGGCTCAGCAAAGTCAGGGGCTGTGAAGAGAAAAGCAACACACTGCAGCCTAAGTATGTTCACTGTTTAATACTGAAGTCAACTAGGAAAAACCCTTGTCAAGTCAAACCCTCCCAAATTTGGTGGGAAAGAATTTAGAAAACTTCTTGAACAGGCACTGCCTATTCTTATAAATAGAGAACTAACAGCTTGATGCACTGGTGGTAACCAAAAGCTGTTTTGCCATAAGGTTGTGTTAGGAGTTCCATCTTTCGACAATAAAAAAAACCCCAAAAAAACAGCTGTTAAATACACAGAAACTGAAATGAATCATTAATTAGTTACAAAAATCAGAAACATAATGCTTACTGCATAGAATGCCAAAGGACTAAACAGAAATGTGCAAAGACAATTTAGAATCCTTAGAAGTCCACAAAAAAAAGTAAAAATATCACTAGTGTTCTAGTAGAACAGATTCATTGCACTTGCCAAGAGTGTTCAGATTTACCTTAGCAAAGCTAGGTTACTGGAAACACCAGTGTCACTCTAGCCTAGGGGTACACATTTATGGCTTTCAATTCTTTGTAAAACAGTGCTTTTGTCTACTGTTTTGGGTACTACCCCTAAAGTATGTATTTTTTTTTTAAAGTAGATTATAAACAACTTTCTCACTGGGTAAAACTTAACACTTTAACACAGGCACACAGCATTACATTTATTGGTTGACTGAAGAGTCACTTGGACAAAGTAAATTGCTGCAACTAACAGTACACTACTAGAATAATGACTGTAGCATTGTAATTCAGCAGTCATTTTTCCCACTGAAACAGTTTTTTACATTGATTATCTACAAATGTGAAGATTGGGCAGTAGCTGAAGATTTTTCCAACTCAGCTGATATTACTAAACTGCATTTAGAAAATGGTGCAAACTGAGCAACAGGATTTTTTTTTCTTTTTAACTGCTTTTGCTGATAGAGCACATCTTTTACTCCCAGTAGCTGTCATTAATTTTAATTTGAATTTACTTTCCACTATATTCCAGGAAATATCATTCAAGTACAATGCCTCCTGCTAGCTCTTGTGGTACAATAGGTACTACAGGACTGAATACACCTGAAAAACACAGGAGCATGCAGTACTGTAATGAGGCAGGATTTGCAAGTATTTCTGAAGAAAAGCCCTGCTCACACAGCATGGTCCTAAGGATTCCTAAGCTCCTCCCCCTCCAAGCTTGTGCTTACAAGTGTTATTCTTAAGGCACATCATTTAAGCATAGTTCTTTCTGAAGTTATTTTTTTTGCACTCTTACCTGCCACCCAAACGGACAACATTCCTTTCCAACACTTGAAAACTTGTTTCTGAATGCTACATTGAATAACTTGATCCTGTTTTTAGCTTTTTAATGTGCTAGGTGACTGATGGCCCGGCAGGTTTAAACTCTGTTAATCTAACTACAGAGGTAGAAGCACAGGAAAGAAGTCACTTGAACTTCACTGCATCTCAAATGTAAGACGAAAATTACCTGCTAGAGTAAAGCTGTTCCCTGCTATGCCATTCCCTCCCCCTTTCTTTTCACAACTGTTCTAGTTCAAACAGCTTATACAGAAACTGTCTGTATGACACAGATGATAACCTACAGAATATTTACCATGTTACTGTTCAGAAATACAAAAACCTGGTTTGAATCTATGGCTAGAAGTAATGCCACCAAACAACTAGAACACGTCTTCCCCTATGTAGACAAAACCTAGGGACAAATAAAACTGTACAGATAAAAAGTCAAGTGTCACAGAAAGATATCTATACAGTCAAAGATCTTGGTGGCAACACACACTAAGGGTTTTAAGAATCAAGATACGATGCTGACAGCTTGACAGATCTCTGTTTTAGGTTAAAATGCTGCAAAGCACTTGGACTAAATTCCTTGAAGGCACTGTTGATAATACAGCTTTTGGGAGGCTAGAAGTCTGTCACTGATTTAAAAGAACTTCTTTAGATGTTTGTATTCTCAATCAGCATCATCCCTGGTGCAGTCAAGAATTTATATGAAAATTAATATCCATTGCAAATCACAAGCTGGAAGATGAAGTGCATGCACAGGTACACACAAGTAACATGTATTTAGAAAATAATAAAGGAAAACACATTCACTGCTGAGCCAACACAAACCCCATCATCTTACCTCAGAGGCATTGATGGCCAAAGCCTTCAGCAGGAGTCTGCTGGCATCCGAATGAAGACCATAATGAAACAAGAGGTTAGCAAGATTGACCAGAGGAATGTCCTGATACTCATGTGGAGCCAAATTATATGCTTTTTTCAAACAGGTGATAGCAAAGGTGCTATTTCCAACTGCACGCCAGTACAATCCAGCTTCATTAAGCACAAGCCACAGAGGATCTTCTGGCTATAGGAGAGTCAGGGAAAAGGATAAAAACACCCACAAAGAGGTGTCTCAGGAAGACAGAAATGCCTGCTCTTTAGTAAGAAGCAAACAGAACTCACTCTTGCATACTACATTGTTAACTAGATACAAATTAGACTTTGCTGTGACTATTAGCAGATTATTCAGTCTGCTCCATTCTACTCAAATGGACACGATTTACAGGCTGAACTGTAATTTAGTAGCAGCTGCTGCTCACCCTCTATTCATAGGAATGCTTTGTATAATGACCACAAAATCTCTTAAAATATACAAGTGATAATGGTTAGTTCACTACAGGAAGCAAGACTTGTGTGCCACTTCATAGTCTTAAAATTATACAAACACAGATCACAGATCTATGTAAAATGCTAGAATTTGAAAGTCAGGCAGCTATTAAATTACAGTTAGACATGCTTCCAGCTCCTGTGTCTAACATTACCTTTCCCTGTCAATGTAAGGTTTCAGACTTGTTTTTTCTTAGATTTAGGTAGCTATTTGTCTTAAGTAAGTTGACAACTTTCACTAGCATTAGATACTGTTTGAAGATTATAAAATAGTAAGCAGTAAGTGAGGGCAGTTGAAAGAATGGAGGAAGTGTCAAATATACCCTGAATGTTCCTTCCTCCTCTTCAACCTATAACAGCAAAAACAAGCACTCACTCTAGAGAAGAAATAGCAAAATTGAAAAATACTGACAGGTTGACAGAGGTAGGTAAAACATCCACTTTCAGATGCACTTCGAAATTATTCAGAAACGCTCTAGTTTTTACTATTTTCATTATTCTGCGTTATCCAATTCTACAAAACATTTACAGTATAAAAGCAACACCTGAAATGGATCCTCAGTCCTACCTACATGTCTGAAACCCAAATGCATGCCTGAGTAGGAAACATGCAGCTAGGATTAAGGAAGCAAAACAATGATACTATTTTGAGTTAGTAAGAACATCATTGTTCCCGGTTTTAAAAAAACCCTCCCACAGAAGGGTTCTAACTATGGTCAGAGTTCTAGATGAACTGGAAGGTATCAACATTATATAATATTCTTTGTTTGGAGTACCTTACAAAATCTGTGATTTCAAGATTACTAATGACCCCTGTTTTGCAATGCACATACATAACATTACTTGCACATTCTTCATTCCAAACTCCTCACTGAATTACTCTCCATTCACAGGTCTCAATGGCCTCCCTAACTAAATCCTCAGCAAGTTATTAGCATTTTGTCTTTCCCAATACAAAGATACTAACTATGGCATTCCTGTTCTAAGTAGTTTATCATTAACAGAACAGTTAAGACACAAGAGTATTCTTACATCAGCAGACAGAAAAGTTCAGGCTTTTAGCATGACAGCAACAGATTACTACAGTAAAAACCAAAATACTCATGCACTGCACAGTGTGACATTAGACATGTACAGGACTGTTCTGAACAACATAATAATAGGAATCAACTCCTACTGCTCATTTTTCTCCTGGTTAAGACTGATGCACATAGTAAATGGTACTGATTGTAGACTAAAAAAGTTATCTACACATAAAACCTTGACACAACTTCTACAAGAAAGTTAAATCGAGAAATATCAGCTTGACATGTCAAAAAGTCTCTCTCAATGCTTCCTGTCATTTGACTCTCAAAGGCCCCACGCAAGATGGAGGTGGCATTCCACAGGGTTCTATACAGAGGTATATTCTTTGCCCCAGAGTGCTAATTATCCTGACAGAAGATTGACAGAGGGTTGGTTTCCTTGGAGGGAGAGTAGGGGGAAAAGCAGGCTAGTGGGAAGGAGGAGGAAGAGCACAAGGCAGGCATGCAGGAAGGAGGAGTAGTTCCAAGCTCCTTCTCCCAGTTAAGCAAATGGCTGCCAGAATTGGCTGATACATTGCTGCTCCATATTCTTGCAACAAGAACAAGCAACTACAGGGCTGTTTGGTCCACATCAAGCTAAATCAGATACTTCTCTATATATGTATGCCTTACTTGTAAACATGGATTTTTAAGTTAGTTTCATCTCAGTTACAGGCAGCAAATAAACTCCTTCCTAGTGCATCACTGACTACTTTAGAAATACAAAAACAAATCTCAAGTAAGAATTCTGAATTCACCTCGTGACAGACTGACATACCTTTTTCATGGCACGATCTAGAAACACTCCTATCTTCTTCATCGTAATAGTTTCATTGTTGATACGAGAATGCAAAACCTGGAACACAAAGATTTGTTTTCCCCCAAACAACTGAATAAATTCTACCGTTAAGATCCACAAGGGCCATTCTACACTTGCTTCCTTACATCTTCTCTTTAGCAAAGGGAAGATAAAGATATTTTACTAAAAAGAGGATGTGAACACGTAACATTTATAGCAACCAATTCTCCAGAACGCAATATGAAGGTCTTAAGTTACCAGCTTGGTAGAATGCTATAGTTCTTGGAAATTAATCATATCAAATGACTGTTAGATTAAAAAGAAAGATGTGATTTCAAAGAGTAAATTAAATTTCCCAATTTGTGTGCTATTGGTCAGCATCTGAAAGTCAGACAAGTTAACCCTTTCTCCATTCTCCATTACTACTAGAAAGAATTTGTCCAAATTTTTCAGAAGAACTAATTACCGTGAAATACCAAAAACTTTCATGATCTAAATAACATGCTTAAGGCAATAAAGATGAGGAGTCTAAACCAGAAGAGAATCACCAAGAAAATATCTCTTACTTGTCTTGCTTGATCGTCTGGCATCCTGAATTTCAAATCTAGATTAGTGTCTAGTTCCTTGATCAGTATGTTTAGAGATTCATTATTACGAGCATCAGTAATGGACGAACAATCTGGTGCCTGTGCTTCTCCATGCTCAACAGTATCTCTTGGGATTTTCAGTACTGGCTGGATTCTAGCAATAAGGAGAACCAAGACAAATTATATACAGCACATGCTGCATGACCTCATGTAGAAATACAACAACCTGCTAAGCCTCATACTGCAGACTGCTATGAGACACAAGCTGCAAACATGAAGAACTCAAGGACCACCCTTCCCTTGAGAAGCAATTTATAATGTCTTTACTTTCCATTTTTAAGCACAGAATAACAAGAACAATGAACACTGCAGCAGAGATAACAGAAGGTTCTCATATTATGCTAATAAGGATTCTGTGAAGTTTAGGACTAAACAGATACGTGACAAAAAAAAAAGTTGAAATTTTTTTTACCCTATAACTTGATTTCAAAAACATCAAGAGGTAGCCAAATGACATATAAAGAACATTCTAAGATGAACACTGTTTTTTTCCAAAGGAAGCTGCTGGATGTTTGTAGCTGGGAATCTTTAACACAAGCTCAGTACTAGCGTTATACAAACTAGATAGAACAAACCAGCTTTTTTTTACTACCACTTAAAATTTAAGTGACTAGGGTATTATAACGTTGCACTGATTTACGTAAGCTAGCTATTGCAGTACAGACACATTTATTTTATCCTATATAATAACAAATATTACTGACTCTTCCATGACTAAGCTAATTTTCTACCTCTATGCCAAAGGAATGAGCTGGACTTTTCCACTCCTAATCCTTTTTATTGTTTTCTGGTGGTCTTCATCTTCTGTCATCATAACTAAAGCTAAGAGGTTGTATGCAATGTACAAGAGTTAACTGTAGTTATTAAACAGATGCTCACCTCATTCTCTCTCTCAAAGTACTTTTTTTTTTTTGTTGATACAGTCCACAAGACATTCAGACTTGTGCTTAAATCCTCATTTTGTCTGTATTTAATGTGTTCACCCTGGACTAACAGTCAGGCAAGAATCACCATGAAATTGGATCTGGCTGCTATACTTATAGCAAAGACAACAATCAAGGAAAATGCCTTCCTTCTGTGGAAAGGCCAGAGAGAGAGGTAAGAACACCTCTCTGCTGCTGATTCCTAATTGGATCCATCCTCTCCAGAAAGAAAATACTCTTCACACATAAAGATCTACAAATACAGCTTTTAAAAATCAACACTTACCTGAATCCCCTGTTTTCTGGAGGCAAGAAATAAGTTGGCAGTTCTTCTGGGTCAGGAATTTTAGGGAAAGATTTCATGCATTCTGACCGCTGAGGCCAAAGAATATGTTGCTTGGCCTAAGGGGGAAAGGAATTATTTTTAGTATTTTCTCAACATTTTTAATGTTCTAATGAACAAGGTAATAAATGGGATAGTAAAGGATAGTCT
Source organism: Cinclus cinclus (assembly GCF_963662255.1). Taxonomy (NCBI): domain Eukaryota; kingdom Metazoa; phylum Chordata; class Aves; order Passeriformes; family Cinclidae; genus Cinclus; species Cinclus cinclus. Next base: position 21,918,803 of record NC_085051.1, on the reverse strand, counting down.
GAAAGAAAATAAAGAGAGATATTTAAAACTACTATTTTTCCTTTTTTTTTTTTTAACATCAGCAATTGAAATTTCTACCTTTACTTAGCTGTACCACTTTACTGGCAGCAGATGTTTACAGAACAACTCCCTCGGTGCTGCAGTAGTTTCAAAGGATGGGAAACCAATAGAGAGAAACTAGACAGATGCTTGTATGTTGAAGAAGTTCAGAATACTACATTTTCCAGTGCTGTCACACATCAAAACTGTGGCCCAAACACTAAGAAGTTTCACATAAACAAGGAGAGGATTCACTTTCACTCCTCCTCTGTGAAAGGGCAAAGCTTATCCTCTTCACTCACTCTGCTGGGTTCCACACTCCACACTGAAACCACAGAACGAGCCACAGGGGAAGACTGCAAGGACTGGCTGTGAACACTTTGGTTTGTATGAGGATCCAAATTCATTGATGTCATACTAGAAGTTGAAGAGTCTTCACCAAACTAGAAACAATGGAAAGACAATTTTTCATAAAGGAGATGTTACATTCCTTGTTGAATTTTTCCATGTTATTTCGTCTCCTCACTTATGTAATTAAGCTTTTCTGATGAGTTGAAATGTGGGTAGCAGAATAAAAAAAATGGAATTTAAGCCACTCAGACCATGCAAGAGTAACATTCATACTGTAAACAAGTCAACAATGAAAACACAAGTGCAAAATCAAGGGAAAAAATGCTAAAAGATACTAAGCAGACACTTGCAATAGAACACAAATAGAATCTACCCGTCTAGATTGCACAGCTTGAGATCAAGTCAGAATTGATAAGACTTATGGCTTTTAGAATTATCTCAGTTATCTGAATTTAAAATTACTGTAATAGGGAATAACAATCGAAGACAACAGCAAAATTAAAAATAATTATTCCTATTTCTTAAACTAGTTAAGGGGAAACTTTACAACATACTCCACATTGTGAAATAACTAAAATCATAATCCTTATCTGTAATTTTAACACAGCAGAGGTGTTGCTTAGGTGGCTGTCATTCTGGATTTTCAGTATTAGCACACACCTTGCTTCCCAAACTTCTTAGTACTCTTGTACCAAATTTTCTTGATGCAATCAGAGGAAATTAAGGCTTTGGACTAAATTGAAGTTTTTGAATTCAAATAATTCTCTTTTCTAAGTAAAACAAAGTCTTTCACAAGAAACCCTCTGTATTTCTATAGTTCACTGTCTCTCAGCTTGTATTAACATCAAAAGGAATGCACATTAAAACACTTTGCACTCTGGAAAAGGAAGAGACTAAGATTCCTCACTATAATTACCACACCCAAAATGTAGCCCTTTTATCAACCCTGAAAATATTGAAATTATTTTGCTAATAAAGCAAATGGGGTGTAACTTGAAGCAGTGGTATCAATTCACAGACAAACCTGAACATATTCCACATTTTCAAAAATGTCTCCACGGTGGTAACGAACAGGCTGATCCCACTGACAGTGTAAACTATGCTGCTGGTTGCCCAATCTGCAAATCTGATGGTTCCCTGCAGAGCACAAAGTATTTTTTTATACTAGAGAAGTGTGGTTTCTGAGAAGACAAAGACAGCACACAGTCAACCTCTCTGCCCCCAGTTTGGTCAATCCTTTTTATTTACTCCATCAGCCCAGAGCAAACTCCAACTCCAAAAGACTCAAAAAGAATTCCCTGTTCAAAACACACTACAATCTCTTGCTTTAATAAGCAAAACACAAGAGCCACTCAGGGCCATCTTAACATATGAAGAAGTTATATCCAGACACTCATCTGAGCATGTGCCATATTTCATTGCTTTAATGAGCATGAACACTAAAAAGTTGTACCTAATTGAGCTTCTTTTGCCATCTGTGTCTCATGAATGATGTTCCTCAAGATTTGTTCCTCCTGGATGAGCTTGTACTTGTCTAAAACATCTTGTTGCCTAAGGTAATGGTCATGCTGCTTTTGATATTCCTTTAATTCATTTAATGTTCGCTGAAGTGATCTTGGAAATTAAACAGAGAAGATTTACTTTGAATGCTTGCTAAAACATCACCTTTTCCTACACTCTTCCACACTTTCAACTCTCCATTTCTTAAAGTATTCTTATGCTTAATTCTACTGCATAACCAAAGAAATACAGAAATTTAAAAACAATTCTTATTGAAATGTAAATAATTGCTGCAACAGAATTCCTTAAGTTTGATTGTATGCATTGCCACTGGGATACTTCAGTTACCTATGCTGGGCTTCCAATTTTTGCTCAAGTTTTTGCTGACATAGAACAGCATGCTTCCTTTTTACAGCTTGTTCAAACCCTGGTTTGGCCTGTAGAGCATGATCATAACACAGGACTGAGTGGTTGTACTCTCCAAGCATCTGAAGAATGACCAAGAGAGAATCAGTGATGGTGCAGTAATATTTGATAAACAATACTCGGTTTTTAAAGATGCCATTAACTTAAATTTTTATTTAAGGTAACAAGCAGCCTGTCATTTCTAACACTCAAGCTACGATATCTACTAAAGAAAGGCTGCAGAATAATTTTACTAGAATTTATTTCCAGGTGCAGATAAAAGCCTTTGCTAAAAGACACACTTTTGAATATAAGTATCTTGACAGAATCTTAAGCATTAAGCATGAGATTCACATGGAGCACAAGACACACTGTAAAAGAGTAAAGTATTTCAAGTCAACCCCAAAAGATTAAGTAATTAATTTTCTTCAAGTCTTGGAAAATATAAAGATTGTATTTACTGCGTATATATTTCCTAAAGTGTAATAGCTGGTAAAGAAGTCACTGTAATCCAGAGCTGCATGAACCACAATAGCTGCATCTGCAGAGAAGTGAGCCCGATGCAAAATATTTGCCAAATTTACCAGTGCAATGTCTTTATTTTGCCTAAAAGAATAAAAGAAAACAAAAAGGAAAAAAATTTAAAAACTAACATTAAAGGAAGGTAAGACTGTGTCAGAATCACACACAAAGATACATTAATTTGCCCGTCATACATTAAAATATATCACTTGCTAGAAGAATATCTCAAGTATTTATATGCCTAGCATAGCACATAGAGAGCAAGAACAAGTAACACAGATTACTCCTTAGGCTACTGTCTTAGAAACCAAAACCTGTTTACTAATTAGGATAACTAGAAAAGCAACTGAGAAGAAATCCTTATTAGCAATTCTTACCTTGAAGAAAAATGAAGGGCACGCATGGCACATTCTACTACTTGGTATGGCTCATTCTTTATTCGCCAGTAAAAAGAAGCCATGTTATAGAGTACCCAGGAAGAAGAGTTCTGCAGCAAGGAGAAACACATGAACTGTACAAACTTAAAACATGAACTAAAAGGTTAATCAGGGCTTTAATCACTATAGGATGAAAAGCTGAGCACCAAAGTTGGTGCTCAGCTGCTCTAAGCTATCCTCTTCCACTGGAAAGCTGCCATTTGGCAACAGTTGTCAATGTTTAGGAACACTGAACTAGCATATTAATGTATTAAAGAAACAGAATTTCTGCATTTCAGGCAGGTAAAAATACAAAATGAGGTGAAATGAGAGGTGACAGTAATTTAAGCATCAGCATCTTAGCTGGAGTTCATTCAATGAGGGTTCCTAGATTTTGTAGGAAGACATTTAATGAAAACATACACACTTCAGTACTGTTGTTCCTTCTTTGCTCTTCAAGTATCTGTATTTTTTGTTTAAAACCATTACCTTGACAAAGCAATTAATGTGGCTTGCCAGACAACATAACTACGTAAGTCCTTAAAGATGACAGTAAGTATCTATTTACTGGCTTTGCTGATGCCTTCTCTCTCTTACCTCTACTTGCCTACCAGAAAATGGTAGAAACTGAGAGTATGCCTTTTGAAACTGAACAGTAAGCCAAAAATACATGTGCAAAGCTGGATGCGAGCTGCTTGTACAGGTGTATCCAAACTTGTGGGACTTGTCCAGCACTGGTTTTTGTGTATCCAGCAAGATTATAGTTCCGTACCTTCATGAGCCCATCATAAATACGGTGACCTATTTCCTCTATGCTTCTTCCCAGCTTCCGTGATAAGTACGTGAAGATTGGATCTTCTTTAGGTAACAGGGGTGCAGAAAGATTAACTCTTTCCTGGACACCCTAAAATAAAAATTGAATATAGTTATTTCCTGACACTTAAGACTAGAAAAATATAAACAAAAGCATGACTCCTGGGAAAATGTATGGCTTCGTTATTTTACAATCTTATCTTCCTTTCAAGATCTCTGGGAATTGATAGAACAATTTCACCTCTAACAGATAATAATATATATTACTGCAGATAGGAAAACAAAGGAAGCAGCCAAAAGCAGCCTCTGCTTGTGAGTTCCACAGGGGAAATATTCAGTTCTGGTAGCACTGTGCATCTGGCAGCTACTGATTTCACTAATGACCACTGAAGCACTTAAGTCAGGGTTGTCAGGTTACATACACACAATGGACATATCCTCACACCTCTTCTCTTCCTTCCTTCCTTCCCCAAGCACAGGCACACTTCTTTCAAAAATACACCCAGAACCAGGAACAGAGCTAAAAAAAACTCCACTTAGTGTTTAGCTGCAAGAAAATCCTTATTTGTTGATGAAAAGACTTGCAATAAAATAAACATCAAGATAAAAGCACTAAAGCTGCATCTGCTTTAGAAAATCTGCTCAATATAATGCTGTTGACAAAACTAATTTTCCTACCACTCTTCCACTGTAGCTTTTCTAAAGCAGCTAAACTTTGTACTAGTAGGGAACAATTATCTCATCCTCTGGGTTAGGGCTTGGCATCCAGATGCCAAACAGACATTCAGGTTTGTTAGGAGCTACCAACAAAACTGAAAACAATTTTTTGATCCTGGATCTTCACACATTTTAACGACCCTGTTCAGCACTCTCCAAATTTCAACAGAGACAATTCACAAGCTAGTAGTAGTAGTCCAATGAAAGCTACCAATTAGCTAATGAAATGTGTTATGAAAACAAAGTAATCAATTTTCCTAAAAATATCCTCTAAAATAAGGCAAAAAATAACAAAAGAGAAACTGTATACCTGATGGAACAGGTACAACCTCCGAAACACAGGGACTTTAATCAGGGTCCAATTGTAGTTTAAAAAAAGTGTGAAACAGTCTAGGAAGATAACAATACCTTTCAACCTTGAGTGAGAACTGCCAGTAGGAGTTTTCTACTTCTCTTATTAATGGGGAAAAACACTTACTTGCATCTGCTCACTTACCCGTAAGTGCTGAAAAGCATGGATGCTGTATGGAAGATCTAGAACTTTTGTACAGTCTGGCTGCTGCAGGTCTGGAGGCACTGGGGACTTTGTGTCTATATAGTCTTCAGGGCTGAGGACATAACACAGCAGACTACAGATTAAAATACTGCTCAAGTTCCTAAGAGAGAGTATGGCAGCTGATATAGAGAGTACTCTGATTTAATCATTACAGAAATGCCCTGTTTGGGCATATTAGCCCATTTCTATTGTATTACCAGAGTTCAGTTGTATCAGGATGTCATGACTATAGGATAAAGTAAATAAATTTGTCTGCTTTAGAGAAAATATCAACATTTGGATAGCCTCCAAAATGTATCAGTGTCAGCCTAGTGTATACCACTGCTGTGATTATTGATGTATCTGCCAGGCAAATGGCAATGAATGCAAACTCTTCAACTGAAACAAACAAACCAATCCTAAATATGGGTGATGAGAAGTCCAAATGAAGGTGTATGACAATAAAATTGATCTTTTCCCACTTCGAGTACTCATGTGATTATGATTTAAAAAAACAAAACAATTAAAAACAAAACAGTCATTCCTGAAGATGAATTACCAGTGAAGCTGAATGTCAAGTACACTGTCTGCTCATCCTTCACTTTCTAAACATAGGGGACAAAATATGACCAGAAAGTTCAACAGCTTGGTAATCAATGGAATTTCATTCAAATTTAATTCAAGACAGTTTCCACTGCAATAAATATCTAGCTCAAAACACTGAAAGCACACTAAAGCAAATTCAATCCCCTTCTACATGATATATTTCACTTTAATTCAATGTCTGGTTGTATAAGTATAGAGTAACAGTGGTAGAACAGGGAACAGAAAGGAGGTTTCAGGGCAGGGCTAGCATACACAATTTGGGGGAAACAGCATTTATATGTTGTACCTGTTCACAAATATTGGCAGATGCTGTTTCCATTTTATTCCACAGTAACACAAAACAAAAACTGCCATCTAAAGAAAGCCAGTGCTAGCAATTTTTCACTTGCATTTAGAGGTAGTTGACTTTATTTTCATTCAGTAAAAATCTCAGAATATAAAGCACCTCATTAAAGCATCTTATTACCGGATATCTTTGCTCTCTAAGGTGATGTAGGTGCCGTCGTACAGATCTAGGTCCCCCAGGGGCACCTTTGCTTTAATGCAGTCTGGATCTTCTTTATTATGCCTTTGTTCCAGCCCTGTGTCTCTGTCCTCATTTTCCTCTATATGAATCTTTTGAGCAACTAACTGCTTCTGTAGGAAAAAAAGAAAACAGAAGCATGAAAGCAAACGTTATAGCTGCTATGATTCAACAGTCCAACGTTTTCCTTAAAATAAAATCCATTTGAAAAAAAAATCTAAAAAATTCTCATTAAACTTTGGGAATAGTTCCTGATTTTTTATAACATCTGTAGGACTTTTTCGGATTTGGATAGCATATAAATGCTTTCATTAGAGATAATACACCTTGAATGAGTCCTTATTTCTCCTGTTGTACCTAAAAAGTGGGCTAGTATCATTCCAAATCCATGGTAGGCCATTTAGGAAAAGAAGAAATGGTGGCTACAAGTACATCAAATCTTTCACATCTGGCCCTCCTTTTTCCACTCTAAGACCTTGTGGAAATAATACAAGATATTGCAACAAGTCATCATCATCTTAACCATTCAGTGTGCTAAGTAGAACTGAACATGACTACATGTGAACAGTACTGAACATGAATACCTGTGAAATGAGAAAACCTGCACTTCTGATTAAAGCCATACACATTTGATTACATGTTAGCGTGAAACAATCTCTATTGTTTACACTATTTACACTACTAGCAATTTGTAGACAAAATTACAATAGGTAACTTCAGCTGAAACTCATTTGTATACCACAATTTGGACATTAATAGTTTCCACACCCACAGCCCACACCCCAAAAAGCTTGCAAATATTATTCTATGGACAGGTAAAATGTCCATCACCACAAAAAAGAGTATACCCCAATGAGAAAGACTGGCTGAATACAGTCACACCAGGGGCAGTCCTGCTTGTTTTCCTTTCTCCTACTTCTCCCATTCACCTAAAGCTACCTCTGGTGTTCATCTGGCTTTCCACTTAGTTATCCCAGTCAGATAAAACCAAAGCTGGCACAAGAAAGGGGTGCATGGCCAGAAGGGCGATGAGCTGTTTGCTTACCTAACCCCTATTATATTTAAACTTCAGTTTATCAGTTCAAAGTTCATTAAAGCCTCTTTCAAAAAGGTGGGCTGAGACCCCCTCCTCAATAGTAAATGGGCTTGAAGAAAAACAGAGATGATTTACTCCATGTTCTTCTGAAATACAGTACAACAGAATCTAGTGACTTTATGCAAAAATATTAGGATTTATGACTAGCAACAGGGAATGATAGAACTGGAGACTGGTTATGAAAAAAAATCTTGAAATCTAAAAAATTTTTCATCCTTTCATTGAAGGAGAACTTTGCCAATAATAAATTATTTTCCCCATCTAAAACTCTCACTGTAAAGTCTACAGAAAAAAGAAATGTATGTTCAGAAATTAGTACTTCAATGTTATGCCTTACCTCCAGTTCTTTGAGGTAGTTAACTGTTGTTTCTTGTCTCATTAGTATTACCAAATCATGTGGGTTTCTCAAGTTCATTGGTGAATCCACCTGCAAGACATTTTGACAAGACACTTAACAGCATGTCTTAACATCTAATGCATTCACCTAATTACAGTGATTTTAAAAGAAGTCAGTTATGTTCATTCCATCACAGTTTGTCTGTTCAGAGGTTTTCTGTCCAGTCAACTTTCATATTATGTTCATTAAGAAAATCCATACTTCAAACAACATTGTCATTTGAAAAGCCAATTCAACCCGTGCTTTAACTTTAAACCTATTTTAATCAGGCACACAAGTTCTAAGCATAAGAGGCAAATAAATTTCCACAACAAACATCAGGAGTACCTACTGCTGAAATACTAGATACCTTAAACTGAAATCACAGAAACTTACATTGTAACTTTAAAATTCCTCCACCATGTCCCTCAGAAGGCATAAAGTAGTTCAGCTTCAATTCCTCTCTGCCACTCATTTCACACACTAGCCTACCATTAGGATCTACTGCTCTCAGGATTAATAAGTAAAGGAACAAAATCAAGAGGGAAGCAGGAGAAGACAAGCTCTGTTACAGAAGACCATGCTACAGTTTCCACAGATATACATGAGAGTTCACAGCTCCATGAAGAGGGACACTGGAGACAAGTCACAGATAGAACAGTTACACATCAGCCCCTAGCTGGGCTCAGTAAACTTCACCCCATGGCTGAAACAACCCAGCCTTGTCCTCATGCCAAACTCTGCTGTCTCAGCCCTGTTTCCTTCCATATGTCAGTGTGAGAGCAGTACCTTGCCTGCACACCAGCTGTGGCAACCACCAGCATCCCTTGGAAGCTAACCCAAACTCGAGCCTCCTGGTTGCTTTGTCTGAACTAGTGAACAAAATTAGTTCATGAAGGATTCAATGAGCATGAGAACACAAACAAGGAAATAGAAGTATGTGATGACAGGATGAAAAGACAAGGTGAGAAGGACAGGCAACATCTCACACTTTTACATGACGGTTAGATGGTTTACCTCAAGATGTTTTTCCTGGACCTGCTCAGTTTCTGTTCAAGCTTTCAGGATACAGAACCAGCCGCTGCACGAAGACGTGAGCACTTATCTGTTAGCACTGATGCCTCTAAATGGGTTGTCCACCCCCATGACATCTGTGCAAACTTGATGACATTACAATTTAATGGAAATGTCTGCCATATACACAGGTGCAGGAGAACCTCCTGAGCTCCAGTTCTTCCTTGTCACCTTTCTGAATAATTTGGACAAACTTCTGTTACACTCACTGCAGAGAACTGCATCTCCAGCATATTTTCTGGTCACCCTGATGTGTCCTGTCAACAGATTACACCTTAGGCTGTATTCTCTTGGTTGTGAGTCAGGTAACAAGCTCCAATCTACTTTCTTAGGACTACTGACTTTGAAGTCTACATTTGTTGCAAGATTCTTGACTGAGTAAGGACCTTGTCCTCTGAGATATAAACACTTGTTCCTTTCACTAAACCCTAAGCATGGTTTTGGCTAAATTTGGCTAAGTATTCCTTTCCAAAGCAAAAGCTGAAGTGCTTCTTTTAGCAGAGAGCCATTTTGATGGGTAGCTACCTATACAGTCCAAACAGTTATATATAACTCATTTTCTTCCTTAGCAAATTAATTCTCTTCTATCACCAGATGAATACAAAACAATGGGTGCTACTGACACTAGTCCATTTTTAGCCTATGAATTTGGAGATTATGGATTCAACTGTTACAAATAAAGGATGACCAAGAATCCACCATGATGCAGAGAACCAAAGCACATACCATTTAAAAAAACATAATGATTTTGTCAGTTGAAGTATTAAAGTCTACAGCATTTTATTCATGGTCATATTTCCTATTTCCTCCTATGGGTCCCACCTCACTTTGAACTGGCTGCACACAAAGCCAGAGTTATGTACTGAATGTAGCACTAGTTTATGCCTCGTTTGATAAAGAAACTACTGTGGTATGTGCAAATGAATGAAAGATTAATTTGCAAAGAAAATAAGCTTCACTGCGTTTAAAGCACTTCATCACTCATTCCAAAACAGCACTGCTCATTTGACATCTAAAGGCTGCTTGCATGATACTACACAGTCACTGTAGTGAAGTCAACAATCAGCTCCACTTTCAGTGATAAACAGCATCTGGGCATACATTTTTGGAGAAAGTTATGCAGGCGTCACCAATTAGATAACCTTATTCTGAAAGATGAAGGATCTTGGCTTATCATTCATTCAGAAACAGAATGATATTCAGGGTTGGCTTGTTTCTAACTTTTGGTAAGACAGTCTCACAAGAGGTCTGAATTTAGTATTAGAGAATTTGGAGCGGTATGTTACCAAACCAGTGTGTGTGAGTTAACAGGAAAGCATGGAAAGTCCCATCAACTCCCACTCCCATCAACTACTATCTGGTTGCAGAAACCAAAGTTTCTGTAGTCAACAATCAAACAGCAGTATCACTGAATTAATTCATAAAGTTACGGCAATTCACCAGGAGATCAACCCAGTTAAGGATATTTTTCTTTAGTCTTCAGATTTTTCCCTTCCACGTCTGACTCAGTTTGTCACCAGCAAATAAGCACTTTTTATTAACAGCAGAATCCTTCAGCCTAGTAAAAAGTTAACCTTACCAGTGTGTAAACACAAAGCTCCTAACACGGAATTTTTGTAGTTGTACTGGGTTTTCATGGCAAGGGGTTGCCTTCTGTAATGGGCTGTGAGAAGCTTCCCCTAAGTCCAACAGAGAAGACTCCAGCTGGCTCCAAGATGGAGTCGCTGCTGGCCATGGCTGAGCCCATCAGAGACTGTGGCAGTGCTGCTGTGGTAACACATTTATGAAGGGAAAAGAAGTTATTGCAGCCAGAAAAGAGAGAAGTGAGAATATACAGGAGAAACAAGAATGCTCTGTAGATATCAAGATCAGTGGAGAAGGAGCGGAGAGGGTGCTCCAGGTGCCAGAGCAGAGATTTCCCTTGCAGCCTCTTGTAAAGATGACATGTGCAGCCTAGGGAGGACCTCACACCAGATCAGCTGGATACCCAGAGAATGTAGTGAACCTGTGGGAAGCCCACGCTGAAGGAGGATTTTTGGTAGGACCTGTGGCCCTCCAGCAAACCCAGAATGGAGCAGTCTGTTCCTGGAGGATGGCATCTTGTGGGAGGCACCCTGAGCTGGAACAGTTTGTGACAGCCCATGAGAAGGAACCACACTGGAGGAGTTCATGGAAGACTTTCTCCTGTGGAAGGGACATGACATTGGAGCACAGGAAGGAGTTCTTCCTTGGAAGAAGTTCTTCCTTGGAAGAAGCTGTGGTAAAACCACTGTGTGATCAACTGACCACAAGGTCCATTCCTTGTCCTCCTGTACCACGTGCGGAGAAGAGGTAGGGAATTAGGAATAAAGATAAGTCCAGGAAGAAAAGGAGGGGTTGGGGAAAAGTATTTTTAAGATTTGCTTGCACTTCTCATTACCCTACTCTGATCTGATTTGTAATAAATTATCTTGTTTCCTCAAGTTGTTCTGCCTGTGGTAGTAACTGCTGAATGATCTCTCCCTGCTCTTTCCCAAACTCTTGAGCCTTCTCTTGTATTTTCTCTCTCTCCCCTGTGCAGCTAAGGAAAGGAGTGATAAAGCAGCTTTGGTGGGCACCTGGTAAACTCTTCATTATCCCCTTCTCTGTAGTGACAGACAGATGGCTTTAAAACTTATTCATCTCAGATCCAGTCAGCAACACTGGCAAGACTTACAGTACATTATCCAGCTTTTTACAACACACCTCCCTACATCTAACACATTTTCTTCACAGTGCCAGCCATTTCTACAGCAGGAAAATGCCAATGCTGATGTACTCAGCGGTGAAGAGCACCAACACTGTGTTTGCCATTGAGAGCAGTAATGACACCTCACGAAGAATGCAGTGAGTAAGCTGCAAACAAAGGTTTGCATCTGCATAACTTGTACAGCACAGATATGAGTAGCAGCAATGTAAAGGTAAGTGGGAAGCAGGATGTGCTGAAATCAGGAAGACACACTTTAAGCCCTGCAGGTCTTGTCACATGGATGCTCACACTTCCCTCATGTCACCCATGCTCATGTTCTACCTAGCATCTTCCTGCTTTCCTGTGCAGCCACACCCCCAAACCATGAAAATTATACCCTGAAAAAAACCATAAAATATCTCAGAATTTTCTTGTTAGCTGCTGTTTATTAAAATCTAAAGAGATGGCAACATGCCCCCAAAGATTTGGAAAAGCCCTCGGAGCTTGACTCACCTGACTCACCTGATGGATACCTAGGGACTGTTCTGGATTATGCCCCTTCCTTCCCACAAGACTCTAGGTAGATTTCAGAGGATATTGGTTACACTCAGTCTCATGTCATGCTTGTGCTCTTACAAACACTTGCCACTTTCACCCCTTCATGCAAAGTCTGCTGTGCCTCATCACCTGGTTCAGGAGTCACAGGAGTGAAAAATACACAGGTATCGTGACTTAGATGATCTTTTTCAAAATGTAAGCAACTCTCCACAAGGCTCCTCTGGGATGAAACAGAACAGGCATCAGCCTACAAAGCAAACACAGCCTCATGGTGTGGGGAGAGTGGAGACTCCTGCACCAGAACAGATGCTTTGTCCAACTTACTCATTTTTAACTCTAGTGTTTGGCTGATGGTGAAGCACCACGATCATTTACTCTTTCTCCAAAGTGCTGAAACTGTGACATGCAAGATGAAGCGCTTGAAATGCAAGAATTTGACTTCAATTCCAACACAGTAAACAGGGGGGGAAAAAGTTATGCTGAAAAGCTTTCTTTGAACCTTTGACAGCTACTGTAGTTACACTGCAGAAAGCCTGCCAGTAAAGCACTTTTAGAATAAGTGTTCTCTGTTCAACTTTGCCCAAAGGTTAAAGTTTCTTTATAAAGCACAGTTCAAATTTATTCACTGTCACAAAGTACACCAAGAACCCGATTCAGCAAGAAACACACAGAATTTGTGTAATGAAAAAAGACATCAAGTTGAATCAAACCCTGAAGTTTTAGAGTCTCCTATGTTACCTCCATATATCAAAATCTCTCAGCAATTAGACTTGTAAGTTTTGCCAAACCTTCCAGCATGTTTTTCCCAACAATCCAGTTACATTGCACCAGGAAGTAAATTTTTTAAATGAGGGACCATGAATGCCTCAGTCAGCCTTTTTTAAGTATGGCTTTTTTTTTTTTTTTTTTTTTTTAAGTACTGTGGAAACCACACTATTAACTGAGGCACAGGCACATCAAAATCAGAACACCTGTTGCTGCCTCGGCACATCCTAAAAACATTATACTACATACAGAAGGCAGATCATTAGAGAAAGAAGCTGGAAAACGTACTGTATCAAATGATAGTGTACAGAAAAATGGGCTCCCCATATTTGTTTTACAGGCAGTGTATTTTTTGTCACTGTACAAAATAAAGGCAATTCCCCCCTCCAACAGGCTGGAACTTCTTGCAGTCCTGAGTGGGAGCTAAGGATCTGAAATCTGATGCTTGTCTTTTGGTATACTCTTGCTGTCTTGAGATACTTTGTACTCCAACATGATGCTACAAGGCATTTCCGAGGAAGCCATGAAAAAATCTGTACGGGTTTCAGTGCAAGACAAACTACAAAACTGAAAAATAAATTCTTTGACTCATCCAAATGAGATGAGCAGGCAGTGTCAGAACACACTTACTTGTTCCAAGGGATGTCACTGAAAAATTCACACAGAAAAATGATGTTGAAATGAGTTTTTATATGTTTTGAGCTATTTAAAAGCTTACTGCTGCAGAACCTGTTAGCAAACAGCACTAGATATTTTAATATTATTAATACTAGCTGTGCTCAGGAAAAACACAAATTTTAAACACTTGTAGCACTTCAGAAATAAAACCTAACAAAGCTGCAGTATTATTGAATAGCTCTGCTCAGCTGAGATCACACAAGCTATGAATATCCTAGGTAACAGATTTAAATGCATCAAAGTGAAACAAGACTTTACTTGGAACACCATGTGTCCAGTGTGTTGCTGGTCATACTTAAGGGTATAAATTTCCAACCTGTATATTCTAGGTAAGGTTTAAATTCTTCAGTACCCATACACTTAGCTAAATCAAAACAAGAAATGGAGAGATCATTCAGATATACATCTGCAATGAGCAAGTACTTTTTATAAAAGAAGACTGGTTCTCGATGTCTGCTCACTGCCAAATCCTAAATTCAAGTGTTCTAATATTGGAAATACAGACAGGAAGACTATTTATTAGACTTACAAGATACCTAAAAAAGACTAACCCTGAGCAGTAATTTCTCCAACAAATGAACAACAGAAAACTCATTAATTTCTTTGTTAAAACTTTGAGGAAAATTACTTTAACCAGCAGTGTAGCTTTAAAGCAGGCAGGTACATGAAATAACAAGGACTTCAGAGTCTTGCTGATAGCTCTTTTGGGCTTTGGTGGGGTCTTAATGCAAACATGTGTTTGGGCCAATTCCAAGGCTACCCTTTATCTGTGAAGCACACAATACAGGGAAGGCATTCCAGGCACCAAGCCTAACTCCCACCACAGAATAACCAGTTTCGAACAGTTGATTTGTATCATCTTTTCAGATTGCCCAACCCTTATTTTAAAGATGACAGAACACAGGATGAGAGACCAGGAAATCTAAGTGTGAGGATGCTAAGAGAAATGAGACCTGGGAACACACTGTGTCCAGAAGACAAAGTCTGTATGAAAACACCAGGAGTTGAGGAATGAGCAGGACATGCCTACACGTGGTCAGAGCCACTGCTACAGCACTCTGGACTTACAGCCTGAACCACCTTGCTGTCTATTACCATGCTCAGCTAAATCCAGACATCTTTGCACTGAAGTTTCTCTGTCAGCAGTCAAACTTGGCATAAAATTACCTGCTGGGCTGTGGCAGGTGTGAGGGACATGGCCACCAACAGCTGCGGCTCCTCCACCTCAGATGCAAATCTCTGACTGCTGAGTTGAGAGCAGTGGAAGCTACTTCACCACCACTCCACTGAATGAAACATTTACATTTCTGATGCCACATAAAGGCTACCACAAAGCCTATTTTTATAAATTCAGACCTAGTCGTGACGTTCACAGCGACACAGAAATGCACAGGCTGTGCTCCCATGGGAGCAGGCAGTGCTGGTGAAGTGCAGTTGTAAATCCCCACCTGGGCAAGGACATTAAGCAACTCAGCCATTCACTATACAAAATGTTCATGTTTCTTCTTACACGCTTATGTAAAGGTAGAAAATTTAAAGGTTTTTTTTTTTCTTTTTAAACTACAGTTTTTCATACCACATTAATGCCTGTGGTCCTCTGGTAATCAAGAGAGGAGTTCTAAACCAGAGTAAGTTTTACTTTTCTTGAGGAAAACCTTACCTATGCCTCAGAACCATCCTGCTTCAGTTCATCACCCTAGGGCTGGATAACATCTAATGAACTACAGAACACTCAAACCAACGAGCCCAGGTGTCTCTGCATACCCTCATAAGGAGGCACTGACAACTGTTTTGGGGAAGGCATGGTTCCACCTTACAAACTTCAGTGAAAATGACCAATTTTGGGGGGGTATGTGTGTGGTTTTTGTTGTTGTTTAGCACATAATAGACTTGGAAGGATAAGAAATTCAGTCAAGTAAGAGTTCACATAACTAAGCAAACAAACCTTTAGAGTAAGAGCAAAGCAAACATTCACCTGTCATTTTCAAGACAGGACTGAGTGAACTACTTAAGGTATTATGGAAGATGCTCTTGTAAGCAGCAAATTGCTTTTTATCTGGCTGCACTGGAATCTCAGCTTTCCTTGGGTTTGCATGGCTGCTTTTCCTGTATTCTTGAGCACGTGGACCACTGCTCTCATCTCAACCTGTTAACATACATGTGCACCCAGATGCCAGACAGAGTAATGCATTAACTCACTCTAAAGCTACCCATGAAACAACTTGCCTTGCTGCTGCTTGAGGTGCACTTGCACTCAACTCTGCAACCAAATGAACATCTGGTAGGTAAGGTACTGCCTCCCCTCTCTACTGCACTAAGCCAGAGTGAAGCACGGCAGGAAATTCAGATATCACATTCCTTAAGCAGTGGTTGTCCTAGTCCCAAATAAGCTAGTCAGTACTGCTCTTTGACTCTGCTCTCCGGATAATCTCTTATCAACTTCAAAACATATGCCAACACATTAAAACAACTTTTTGCCAACTCAGATTCCTTGCCAGTGGCTCTTTGCTCCTGACAACACTTTTCCAATCCTACTCTGGATCATCTGCCTGGAGGGTTTCTGTGCTTCTTTTAGTTTAATTACCCTGACCTAACATCTTCAGAGTTTATGGCATAAAAAGGCAGCCCTCTGAGTCCCCACTAGTTTACTCAGTTTTAACCACCTCCATCCAAGGCATCTCTAGAAATACCCAACCTCAGCTCTCTGAGCCATGGCAGCAGTTGGTCTGCACCATTAAAGCCATGAATAACTGTATTCTGCATTGCTTTTAATCTGGCAATTGTCTGTCCCCTCTTTATGGCGAGTTTCTCTCTTCTCTTGAAGTACACTAATATTTCTGTAGAGTGCCTAGCTACCTTACTGGCAGACAAGCACTGTCTAAAATCTGTTATGTATCAGCCTGAACTTTATACTGAGTTGTGAAATGGCTTACAAACATGTGCACTGAGCAGATATAATCTCATTCAAAACAGACAATTACTCAGTCCCTGGCTTTGCAAGAGCATACATTTGAAGGCAGACTCAGACTTAAAGAAGAACATGAACTGATCCAGAGAATGATGTCTTTGATCTTGAAAACCAGCTACTAGAGCAAAAGACACAGCTTGGTGGCTTTTTTCTTGATGGCTGAGACTGAAATATTATATGCA
The DNA here is from genome assembly GCF_963662255.1 of Cinclus cinclus. Taxonomy (NCBI): domain Eukaryota; kingdom Metazoa; phylum Chordata; class Aves; order Passeriformes; family Cinclidae; genus Cinclus; species Cinclus cinclus. The sequence goes on along the minus strand of NC_085051.1, from coordinate 21,901,972 downwards.
CTGCTAGTAATTTGTTTTGTCATTTAGAAATGCTCACTAGAAATCTGAACAACAGTGCCTATTTAACAAGTACTCCTATTTACCAGAGGAGATCTTGCTGATATATGGAAAATTGTTCAGTCTGTGTTAATTTTTCCATTGCTACCAGATTTTGTACCACTAGGAAATCAAGTCTGAGCCAGAGTATACCTGTGGTCTTGTGTCACAGAAAAGCCAATCTCACTTGAATGCTTTAATGCAGTCTCATATTAAACACTTGCATCCTTGCTGTGCTGTAGGGAGAAACACCTAAGAGAGATTTTTAGGTCAGTAATGTATAATAATCTCACCTTTCTTCCCTTGAACACACTCCTAACTATATTTTGTATTTAGGTCAGAATCTGTGACTCCTGCTGTCAGCTCCTCATCCCCAGTGTGCTTTGGTAACAAGGAAAACAAAGCTCACAGCAGCAAACTCAAAGCTACAAGGAAGTCAGTTGTCACTGGGGCCCATCTGCATTTCCACAGACAGTGACTCGTTTAGCAGTGGGAATGTCTGTGTCTTACTATCAATTAAGTTTTGCCTACATCTTAATTATATAGGCTTCATTCAGAAAAACTGAAATAGTCCAAGTGAAGACCAAGCCTGTACCTCTCTAAAAAGCTGATAATGTTTGAAGATATGTTTCAGACTTTAAGAATGCTAATACTTCCAAAATTAAATCACATAAATGCTAATTAATATCACCACTCTTTGCCACCAGCAGCCACTTCCAATCAGAGACTGCTGTGCTGGAAGCACTGCAATGAGCAGTGCAAGGTCCAACAATGGCTGACCACCAGCAACATCCCTCAGGGATCAATACCAATTGTCACTAACACAGCTCTTTACTACTGACAGTGATGGAAAAGAAGCACAGCCTTGGTGCCCTCTGCAAAGGTGGGGTAGCATGGCCATTGCAGGGCTGCAGCCAGACAAGGTGGTGGAGAATGGGCTGGCAGGGAGCCAACAATGGCAATCACAAGCCCATGGGATGCAATAACCCCACACAGCAGGAAAGGCTGGGGCTGGATGAAAAACAACGTTCTAGAAATGGCATTTGGGCTCTGGTGGGGAGAAAGGTGGTGGTGAGGCAGCAGCTGAGGCAGCAAACTGCACCCTGAGCTGCAGCAGCAAGGCTGGAGCCAGCTGGGCAAGGTGCTTGATCCTGCCCCTCCACCAGGCACCCATGTGAAGGTGCCTGCTTCAGCTTTCTGTCTTCTCTTTGAGGGCCAGCAAAGCCCACCTGAGGTGGTGAAGCCCTGGAGCACATAACATGCCAGAGGCTCCCATTGCCAGTGAATCACAGACTACCTCAAGTTGGAATGGACCCATGAGTTCTCATGATACATAACAACTTAATGAAGAATATTCTGAAAAATTAAAGCAAAGGAATGTTCTGCAGTGAAGTTTGAGGCTTTTGTTGTGTTAGTAAGTTCTTGGTATTAGAAGGAGAGCTTAAATATTTTGGAATATTGTAGTTCTACCAACAACCTGACAAATCACTTATGAATCCTCCAAGTGCTGCTGAGATGCTTCTTGAACTCTTGACATATTTGGTGCTATGACCACCTTGCTGAGGAGCCTATTCTAGTGACTGACCACTCTGTCTGTGAAGAACCTTTTCCTAATGTCCAGTCCGAACTTTGCCTGACACAGCTTCACTCCATGTCCTCGTGTCCTCTCACCTGTCGCCAGAGAGAGATGAGCACCTGCCCCTCCACTGCCTTGCCTGAGGAAGCTGTAAGATTGGATGAGGTCCCCTCAGAACTAAGGTGAACCAGCTGAGTGAACTCAGCTGCTTCTCCTAAGTCTTAGTCTTGAGAGCTTCCATCCTCCAGGCTGCTCTCCTCTGGGAGGGCACACAGCCTAGAAGTTTAATGTCCTTATCCTGAAGCACCCAAAACTGCATGCAGCACTCAAGGTGTGACTGCACCGGTGCAGTGCAGAGTGGGACAGCAACTCCTGTCTGTTGCTGGACTGGTAGAGACTGTTACTTTTGCTATTAACTATCGAACCACTACTACATTTTGGCACTTAAAACAACATTTAAGTTCACAAAAAAATTTGCCCAGCGATTCACCAAAACACAAGAAAGGGGAAAAAAAATGAAATTCAGAGGTGCCACAGAGAGGTGGCAACAGCAATAACCACAAATTTAAGTACCATTTTCATGAGAGCCAGGGAAATGACAGTGAGAGATGCCAAAATGTATCTAATTAAAAAAAGCTCAGTGGACAATTCGCAGCACTACATTCCAGGTACCAAAAAATCTGGCTCCTCATAGTCCAAGTAATAACAAATTTATAATTGGAATTTCTTTGCTGGAAATGGGTGAATTAATTTTTGACCGTGCAAGAGAGAAGTTATTCCACAGATACTGTTTTTCTCACCTCACCTACAGCCCTTGAGAACTGGACAGGGGGAACACGGGAATGCCTCTGCTTACAAAGCATTTCGAACTGTTATAGAAAAGACTAATGCATAGCAATGGGTACAGTGGAAGCTTCTACCAGTACCATCAGTTAGCTGACATCATGAAATGCCATTTCTTAAAATCAGTAATTAACTCAGCTAATAAGATTTTTAAGCCGTTTTATCTAACTGGAATTTTCTAAGCCACAACGGCTTTTCGTGCAATAATCAAAATCAACACCTGACCCAGATTTTATAAGATACACTCAGTATACATACACAGATGCTTCCAGACGACTATCTTATACTTGCACCACTTCCCCACCATGTTAAGTGGGGAGATGAGATAGCACTGGAAGTGTTGTCATTAATTTATAATTAATGAGGGTTTTAAGAGTGCCTGGATCCACCCAGACAGAGGAAGTGCCCAAGAACTATAAAGATAGCAGGAATTTCCTGCAGGGAAAAGTCTGCTCCACCTGTCTGAGGACCTCAATGCATTTTGACAGGAAAACCCGACCAAAAAATCCTCACAAATGGAAGGCGATAATGAACATTTATGTCTCCAACTCCTGTACAAGGGGAAGGCCACACTGCTTGCTACAGCGATCAGCTCTTCCACTGCAGAAGGAAACGGGCAGATCTGACACAAAAGTAAATTTCTAGTACTGCTCCGTTTATAACAAAGAGGAAGGCAAGCAACAAGGCTCTTAGACTAAGAAAAAGCCTGAACATGAGATACAGATCGACTCTTTCAAGCCGCTTAGTGAACGTGAGGCACAGCCCACTATCAAAATAAGACATTCTGGCTACTCACAGGGCGTGCAGCATGCTCCTGCACCGTTTCTCTTTCCTACTTCCAGCAGGAAGGAAAGGCGGCTGGGTCGGGTGCGGCTGGATGTGAAAAATCGCAAACTCACTGACATCTCCTGCCCCGGGGTGCCCGGGCCGGCCCCGCTCGGGTCCCGCCGCTTTCTCCACCAAAGCGGGACGCGGCCTCGTGCCGGAGGTTCACGGGAGCGGCCCCTAGGCACGAACCGCCGCCGCTCCAAACAGAGCTCCAGCCGAAATCCATCCTCGACTCGCCCCGACCCACCGACCCCCCACGCCCTCCCCGTTGCCTCGCCCCGGGACTCCGGCGGATTCAAGCCACGTTTCACAAGCGATGTCAGCTCGCCGCGGGAGAGCCCCGTGCCGCGGCAGCGCGAGCGACCGGCACCGCCGGCCGGCTGTTGCAGCGGCTGCGGGAACAGGCGGGGCTTCGCAGCGGGCCGAGGTGCCCCGCGCCGCACAGCTCGGGGCAGCCCGCGGCTATGGGTGAGCGGCGGCACGGACAGGGGCTCTCCGCGCCTCCGCAGCCGGGTGGGCAGCGCCCCGCGTCCCTCGGGCCGCTCACCTGCTGCTGGATCTTCCCGTCCTCGGTGACCACCCAGTGAGTGGTGGCAGCGGCGGGTCGCGTCCCCGAGGCCAGCAGCGAGCACAGGCCCAGGGCCCAGCCGGAGAACACCCATACCCGCCCTAGCCCGCCCCGCCCGGACGCTCCAGCCGCCGCCATCTTCCCCAATCCCGGCCTGCTCGCACCCCCCGGAAGCGGAACGGCCGTCGCCGCCATTTTGGGAGCGGGCGGTGCCGCGCGCTCGGGCCGGTGCGGCCGCAGCGGGGGCGGGCCCGGGGCGGGGCCAGAGGCGGCGCCGGGAGCCCCCGGCCGGAGCGCTCTCAGTCCTGGGGCAGTGCCGGGCCGAGGGGCGGAGCGGCAGCCAGGCTACGGCCCTGGAGCGCTGCTACAGCCCCGCGCGGGGAGCCGGGTCCGGACAACGGCGCCTTCCCGTACCCCTGGCAGCCGCCGGTAACGACGGAGCCGCTGTCCCGAGCACAAGGCCGGCGTTAAATGCCAACAAGCGCCGTGGGGCGACACGCTGAACGCTTCAATTTAAAGGACGTAATTGTTGTCCGGGACACGGTGGAACAATTCCACGACGGCTCGAGGGAACGAGTTTGTGCCCAGCGTAAACCAAGGCGTCCCTGCAGCCATGCACACTCAGTTAATGCCAGTCCTCCCAGGAGCTGGGTGAAGGCAGCTCTGGACACACCGCGCCTTTTCCCTTCTAAAGTTTTTCAGTTACACAGCAAAAACAGAACTTTTCCTTTCCTGGTCTAGTTGACAGTAAATACCAACCCAGCAGCGAGAGCCTGTATCCCCAGTACCGAGTGAAATCTCAAAGCTGGCACGTTCAAATTTTGTTGTTTGATCTTTCTGCAGTCCTGCATCTTGGGAACATCAAACTTTCCGGCGTGTATTAAACAGCAAGATTTGCTCGCAACTCAAACTCAGTAAGTAGAGTAACAAGTTTACAAATGGTGTGTCAGTGGTTCAGCGATTTGGTTTCTACCAGTCTAGAGAAAATACCGCACAAGTATGATAGCTCCTTACTGCTGCCAGAGTTTTCAAATCAGGCGTATTACAGATTCCACAGAAAACCCTAGACTGCCCTTCCAAGCGGCTCTTGCTTTATCGTGTCAGGAAAATCCACAAACGCCGGAGGCTTATGTCCAAAAAGGAGACAGAGGAGTCCTGTAAGGTCCTGCGACTTCATTCTAATAAAAGGAGAGAGTCCACCGGAGCACACGCCCGCGGGGTTTTCTCTCTCGGGGTTGTTTCTGGAGGGCACAGCCTCCTTTTATCCTGAAATCCCGGCCACGCGTTGCCCTCTTCCTTTTCCCAATGGCTGAGGTACAGGGAAGGCTCAGCCTTCCCGAACCCCCTACAGCATATTCCCTCCTTGATCCTACCATTTCACCCCAAAGCTCAGAAACTCAGGCTCTGCAGACCCTTGTCTGTTCCAGGAGCTTGTCTGGGCTCTGCAAAGAGCCTGCTGCCCAAAGTAACACGAGAGAGACACTGGGATCCATTTCGAAGACGTTAACACCCACACCTTCACCCATCAAATTGTTTGTAGACTTAGTTTATCTCTCATAAGGTACTAACAAACTGTATCACACTATCAACATCGAGGAGATTGAGTAAGACAATGACTGACTCCACCGAATTTCCAAATAAGATGTAAGACATGCAGCTTTTGCTGAATATTTAAATTCCTCATCAAAATTCTGCATTTCAAAGTTGAATTACTTAAAACTTGAAACAGTTATTGCAGTCTTATTATTCCTTACTGGCAAACAGCTTTCTGCATCTACAACAATCTAAGGAGTAACTCAACTACACAATAAGGTACCACAGAACGTCTTTTACTAAGGTGACATAATGCTGAAGAGTAACTGTGAAGCAATGAGCCAAACAAAATTACAAAATGAATTTATTCCAAAGCTGTAAGGGAACATTTACAATTCAACAAGATGGTAAACAGGTGTTTCCACAAGAACTCACTGTGTTAAAAATAGATAGGAAACTGGGAAAAAATAATCTAACTACTTCTGAGGCCACAAGAACTTTGCACATCACCTCTGAAATACAGGAGTCACACCAAGAAAACTCACTCAAAATTCAGTGAGAAAGGAAGCTGCCAGTACCTAGTTACTAGTCTAAATACAAGCTATGTTTACGCTTTGGGATTACATTATTAAATCCCCTCAAAATACCAATTATAGCTGCAAGTGCAAAATGTCTTCTCTTTTTCCTTTTTTTCCCTCCCAATAAAAGCCTATTACATATCTAGTGCCTATTTTCAGAGTGTCATTCTGACCTCACAAATTTATCTTTAAAGTGTTTAGCCAAGTTTCATGGTTTTAATGCCAAATCAGAGTTTAGCAGCTGGCATGTAATAAGAAATACAAAATAAAGCTCGTATGTCCTGGAATGTCCAAAGTTTCCTACCTACTGTTCCAGAGTTAAGCAAAAACAGAATTAAATTTGAATTTAGCATCATCAACAATCTCTCTAACTTTGACATAATTTTGGTATTCTGGCCTTCTGATTGTAGTGATAAATATCAAAGAGTGTTAATGAAACACCTGAATCAGATTCACAAGCAAATACACATGGAACTAGGGTGGGGAGACATCACCTTCTGTGGATATCACTGAGTAAAAAGAAAATGAGGATAAGAAGTATTATTCACTCTTCTAAAGCCTAAAGTATTATACATTAACATGCTCTGGAACACTTAACTAAAATTCTTTTTCCTGTTGTGACTTCTTTTTACTATATACTAATTCCATTACAATGTTGAATGACCTGAGAAGTTAAAATTTTGAGTGGTGAGAATAAAAAAAAAGGCATTGTGCTCTCACATTGTATTTTCTGGGTGCACACCAGTAAATAAAAATCTCAAGTTGCTATGGAAAAAAATAGCATGGAATTGTTACCTTTTCCACCTGAATCGAACTACATAGCTCACATTTTTCCATGTTACCCAAAATACAATTTTATTTATATATTTTTAAATGCAACTATTGGTTAAAAAAAGAACCAAAACACACACACACAAAAATCACAAAACAAGAAAAACCAACCAACCAGCCAACCAACCCACCCTCAAGTGCCACCTAATCCAGAAATCTGCATAAAACAGAAAAGAGCCAGAAACTCCTATGGTCCAGCTCCAGCCTATGAAGCTTAATCACTGCATCAGTCTTTACCCATTCCTGAAATAATTAATCATTTATTGTTTTGGTTTTTTATGTTATTCATTTACTGAGATTTCACGGCATAACTATATGCACATATTCATATTAAACATTAAAAATTAATTTGCAAAACATCACTTCTGTATTACAATGCACGGAGAAGAGTAAGATGTGCAAACCAAAAAATGCCACGTTCTTCACATCTCTAAGTAAGAAGATTGCTTCATGCTACAAGCAGAACAGATTTCCAGGCATGTTGCAAACGTTAAAAAAACTGCATGTGTTTCAATTAAAGAAAGTAAATCAAAGCAGATTTAACAATGGTACTCTTCTCCACATATTGCAAAATACGGTTACAGATGAGGAAAGGATTACTTCAGCTGCTAAGCTTACCTAACACATATCTCTGTTGTCATGCCTTTCCTGTCCATTACTTAATACATAAACTCAATTATATAGTTTCAGTTATGCAGTAGCTGACTTTTAGGTTAATACACAAGCTGTCAAGATGCAGCTTTTGATGAAACATCTATGCTCTTTTCCAATTTTGAATCCTGAAGACACTTCAAAAGTAAGAACTGAGAACTGCTGACTGTAAGCATCCAAAAATACAGTTGTAGTTTCACTATGGACAAGTTGTAGTCCGTTAGAAAAGTAGATCATACATACAAAGGTATAAAGAACATTTAAGTCAGTCTCAATGGAAGGCAGTCCTTGAAGAAAACAATGCTCCAAGCAAACTTGCTGAGTAGCACTTTCACTTTGGCCCTTCAGGGGCACGGAACATTTAGCAGTCTTCTCAGTAGATTCTTCCTCGGCTGCGATTGCCGCGTCCTCCCCAGCCTCTTCCTCTTCCACCCCGGAAACCACCTCTTTGCTCTGAAATACGAGTCAAAACTTTTCAGGCAGGTTTTATGCTATATACAGATCCAAACTGAACAGCAGGATCTGGAGGTACTGAAGTTACTCTTCAGGCTATGCCTACTTAGGCACCAAGAAATTGCTGAGTTATTTTCTGGTCAGAAATGGACCCCACTAATTATAAAAGGAGGTCAGGAGAACAAGCCCATCTAAATTAAGTGCAGTCTTCCTGCATACTAATACTGTGATACATAACTGTCCCTGTAGTTTAGGTCTATATTTGGGCCAATCCATCACCATAGAATTGAAAACTGGCTGCCTAGCTCTTCCTCCTGCTCAGTAATACAACCTTGAGGTGTCAGTCTGACTTACTACTAGTGATTTTATAAAGTGATGGAAAATCAGAACTTTGTCTTTCTATCTGTCCTTTCCTATCCTTAATATTAAGTTATCACCAGCATATTACTTTTTTTCTGGCACTGGTATCATACTTCAAATACAAATCCTAGCTAGAGATGAATACCACACAAACTATTTGCATACTGTAGAAAGTGTTTCTCTTTGTTAAGAACAAATCAAATCACAGCAAAAAATCCCCAACAACACAAACCCGAATAGTTTATATAGTTTCTTTGGATTTGTTTGAAAATGTACCAAACCCTCATTCACCTTTCATGACTTCTCTTCATATACAGTCTTAAAATACAGTTTATATTAATCTACCGAGAGAACTGCATGCTGGTTTTAAGGGCTACAGAAATTAGAAGCTGACTGACAAGGCTGAAGCATCTCACTAACAAGAAACAGTAGCAAGCAGTAAAACATTTTGGTTGAAAGCTTCCCAATCTTTAGACCGGCAGGATTACAATCTTATCTTAAAAGACACAGGTCCATCACCTGAAGTCTAGAATAAGAAATTTGTAGATGGTGTTTTCTCTTTGTTTTATATCTGCCAATGCTTTATATTAGTTTTTCAGCCTGTGGGTGTGGATGACAATTTGTAACAACAGACTCTTTAACTGCCAGAGGTTAAGTGCCTACAGGCACACAGGAACCAGCTGCTGCTATTGCCAGGCCTACTCATCCAGTCTTATGCTTCACCCAAAAATATGACTCGCAGAAGGGCAGATTCAGTGTGACTAGGAGCATGAGGACATAACTGTGTGTGTGCACAGTGAACCTGGCAATTCCCAGAACTTCTGGGTCAGGAATGCAGTACAGGTTCAGTTGTATGACAGGAGATGACCCAGCTCTGCCACTTACTGCAATTGGCCTGTTCAATGAGAAACTGGTGCACTGTGCGTTGTAACAGAGAACACAACAGTTCAATTACTAGCTCTAGGTATTAAAACACAACTAAACTAACTTGCAAATGACATAAGTCATAGGCTGGTAACATTCAAACACTGCAACACATCAACAGCTAGGAAGAGACCACAAACAAAAATTCATGACAGTACAATGTGATCTTCCACGAATGTGATATCTATTTGCCCCACCCCAAGACATAATTGTCACTAGACAAAGTTTTTCCAAGCAGCTTAACTTACCGTAAGAAAAACTACCCAGGTTACTGCTGTATTTTCCACTGGGGGGATTATATATTTGCCTGGCATCCCTTTTTGGTCCTGCTGAAGCTTTCTTTGGGGGTGAACTTGAGGTTGTATCTTCACTTGCTCTTTTTTGACTGACAGAAGAAAACAAAACCATATCATTACACCCCTGCGGTGACAAATACAGTAATAGTAGTTCAGCCACAAAAATTAATCACTGGAAGCCAGCAGCAGCCAATGACAATGCCCTTAATAATAGTATCTCAAAAGACCCTCCAGTTGGTTCAGTCTTTAGTATCCCTAAAGCAAGACTAAGAGCATCTCTCCACAGCCACAGGATGGGTAATTTTTGATGTGAAACTTTTAGCTCACATACTGTCTGTATTGTACACAGCTTGGGAGGTTAATTTTTACTGTTTACAAAATAAACCCTACTGTTTTCTTTTATTATATGAAGAACTCTTACCTTGCATCTGCCTTCTGTACTGGTTTCCAGGACAATGTAACTGTACTTTTGTAAGAAGGAGGAATGTGGAAGAGATCCTATGGAAGCAGAATTGGACAGTTTATTGTACAGTTAAGTTCATGTTGGTTTCAATTAATTTTAGCTACTTACTGAGACTCTAGAATAACCATACTTTCCAATAATTTAAAATCCTTTAGTTCCATAGCAGAGAGAGAAGGCAGTAGCTTACTGCCTTATCTGGCTGCCTTTACTAGGAAATTCAAGTAGGATTTATCTTAGTGGAATAGTGTCTTACACTGACCAAATACAGAAGCATAGACTAGTTTGGGTTGGAAGGGATGTTTAAATATGGTCTCCTTCAATGACCCTGCATTGAGCAGGGACATCTTCCACTAGATCAGATTGCTCAGACCCCCATCTAATCCAGCCTTGAATGTTTCAAAGAATAGGGCACCTACAGAGAAAATACAGGCTTTCTCTCCTTGCCTGTGCACATCGAGCATCTTACAATGAACAGCAGGGGCTCCTGCTGGAAGACATCCAATATCCCTATGATGGTACAAGACAGACTTCTCAATATGGTGGGCCAAGTTTTCAGTTTTTTTGTGCAGAGTGAGAGGGACGAAAGACCAAAAAGGCTTTAGAAGAAATTAGAATGGTTTCATGGGGTCCAGATGAAAGTCTTTCTTGCAGCCCTCCTCAACATCTTCTTGCACCTCTTTGAACTATTCTGTACTTCTCACTTGCACTGCAGGAAAGGGAAATGACAAGAAAATCCAGAGACCCCTAAAGAAGAAAGGGGGTCTTTTCCTGGGGACAACCAGAGGTCCAAATAAGTGTGCCCACACCCTATCCCAAGAGCAGTAGCAGCAAAAGCTAAGCTGCTTGCAGGATCAGCAAGATCCACCTCTCTTCAGAAAAAGTAAAGCAGCACCAGCTCTGAGCTAGGTACCATCAACTAATAATACAATACAAAATAATACAATACAACTTGGTTTAAATCTATTCCTTTCTTCTGCAGAGGTTATTCTACTGTGAGAATTTTGTCCTTCATAATGTGAGGACTTACCTTGATTAAAACATTAATGTTATTGGTTATTTTCAGGGCAACCACTTTAATCTTGTTCTGTAAAAAAAAAAAATAGACACCACTGAGCATCTAGTAGCTTCATGCCAACCTTGTTTCATGAAGTCGTAACACTGACTGCTTCTTCCTAGTGAACTGCTATAGTAACAGTGATAGTGAAAGTTATGTACACTTCCAAATTTTTATCACAGCTGCTTTTAAGGTTCTTGTAGTTTCATACTAACTAGTTGCTTTTAATGTTCCAGTGTAGTTCCCACTGAGAATTTTTTTTGTTCAACATATGAAAATTTCCCCTTCAAAACAAAGCACAGATCACAATTAGACCAAATATATGTGGCTGCAGAGAACAGCTAACAGTCCAAACTAGATCATCTTTACTTGCAAAATGTAGCCTAACACGCATTTGCAATAATGTTAGCACTACTACTCCCTTAATCTATTTGCATAGTTAAAACTTAATGCAGCCTATTAATATGTGCCAGTGGTTCTTTCAGAAAGCTCAGTTAGAAAAATCAGAATTCCCATACAATTCTTACCTCCTCTGTTTTCAAAGCTTCTCCTGTTTTTCCTTGAAGCGCCAGACGAAGCTGTCGAATGTACACCTGCAACCCTCGAGCAAAATACTGTAGCCTAAAACAGTTAAAAGCAAACCCTTAGTAAAATTTACATAGTTCTGTAGAAATAAAAGCATAAGCAAAGGGAAGCTGTAATCTTGTTTCTTTCCCTTCAGGAAAAATGCTCAAAGTAAGTCCCCCATCAATCTGATTTGTGCTTCTGTAGCATCTAGACTACAATTCACTTTTCCCTAGAGTCAGAGAATTATAAAGGTTAGAAGAGACCTATAGGATCTGCTAGTCCAACTGCCACAACTAAACCACACCCCTAAGTGCCACATTCAGATGCCTCTTGAACACTTTCTGAGACAGTCATTCCACTACCTCCCTGGGCAACTTATTCCAGTGTCCAGTCACTCTTTCAGTAGATTTTTTTTTTCTCTGGTATCTAATCTGACCCTTTCCTGGTGCAATGTGAGGCCATTTCCTTGTCCTTTCAGTTGAGACATGGCAGAAGAGACTGACCCCCATCTCACTACAACCTCCACTCAGGCAGCTGTAGAGAGCAATGAGGTTCCCCCAACTTCCTTTTCTCCAGACTAAACAGCCCCTACTCCCTCAGCCACTCCTCATCAGACTTGTGCTCCAGACACTTCCTCAGCTCCACTGTCCTTCCCTGGACACACTCCAGCCCCTCAGTGTCCTTTTAGAATGGATGGTCCCAAAACTGGACATAGCCTTTGAAGTGAGGCCTCACCAGTGCTGAGTACAGGGGGACAATCACTGTCCTGGTCCTGCAGGCCATGTTATTCTTGATACAGGCCTAGATGCCATGGGGCTTCTCGACCACCTAGGCACACTGCTGGCTCATACCCAGCTGGCTGTCAACCAGCAAACCCAAGCCCCTTTCTGCTGATCACTCTCAAGCCACTCTGGCCCAAGGCTGCGGTACTACATGGGGTCCAACTGCAGGACCCAGAACTCCTTCTTATTAAATGCAGCTGTCCTCAGCCCATTGATTCAGCCTGTCCAAAACCCTCTGCAGAGCCTTCCTACCTTTCAGCTGATCAACACTCCCAGACAACTTTGTGTTTGTCTGCAAACTTACTGAGGATGCAGCCAATCCCCTCATTCAAATCATTGATGAAGATGTTGAACAGGACAGGCCCCAGTACTGAGCCCTGGGGAACTCCACTAACACTTTTTAACAAACATCTTGTAACAGAACATTAACACTTGCCTCTGAATCATTACCTGATTTTAAAGTCTTTCAATTTCTCTGCATTCAGCTTGGCTGTGAGGAAGTCCGGAAGTTTGCGACCCAGCTGATGGAAACTATACAATAAACACTCCACATAACTGAATTGCAACTTGGGCTCTTCATTGCCAGCATTTTCCCCATTTTCTGCTTCCTCTGGAGGAAGGGGCATATACTCCTGAAGAACAGAGATGAAAACAAATACATGAGACACATTTATGCTGACTGAATGCTCTTTCACAGTGCTTGAATTGGATGGTTTATCTGTGTTGACAATTTGAGAAGTATCCACCATCTCTTATACTAATGGATGAACTATTGAATAAAGTCCTGGTGCAGGTGGTTTGCCTACACTCCTGTGACTCGACTCAGAGGAAATACTATGGTGGCACTACTACCACAGGAAGTAACAATGTACTGCACCAATGTTTCTGAAATAGTGCTGAATTTGCTTAGAATTGTACAGTGTTTAATGAGATCAACGTGAGTCTCTGATGTCTATGAAGTTTAAAAAGAAGAAACACACTTGAGTTTACTGGATTAAAAACATTATTCAGGTAACAGCTCTCTATCTACACAGACTTTAAATTGCAAAATTATGTTCAACTTTCTATCTAGTGGATAGAACTGTCTCTGAAATTGCCACTTCAGAAAAAGGATAAAGCAATTAATACATAAAAATAACTTGTTTTGATGAAAACTTAATTTCTTAGCGTTTTGCAGGAAAATTGAATTTGTCTTACCAGCAATTTATCAAACAGCTTCTTCAAATTTGATTCAAGCTTTTCCATGTCACCACAAAATGAACTCATTTCAGCAAGAAGCTTCAAAACCTACAAATAAGGATAGCCAGGTTTTTGTGTGTTTTTGTGTGTGTGAAAATACACAAGCTTAATATTCAACCTAAAATCACATCACTACGGCTGGCACAGTAGAGGCCAGCTATTACAGCTAAACCCCTCCCAAAGAGCAGGAAAGAATACCAGGAAGAACATGTTTAATTTGTTTTTCCTGTCTGTAAAGAGAAACACAGGCTGGTGTGTCTAATATCAACAAGCATTAGTCAACAAGTAAACAAAACTGCATCTCCCACATCTGCAGCACAGCTCACCTTCAGTGAGAGCCACAGAGATCTAACTGAAGCTGTAGCACTGATTAATGCAAACAAAATGACAGATATTATGCTACTCTCTCAGGATGCTAAATTAGCACAAACTATGCAACCATCATTTCAGTAAATGCTATGTGCTTAAAAAATTGAGAGTAATATAAAAATGATTACACTGATCTACTTATTCTACCTTGCTTCAAAAGCTTGGGACAGATGACATATGCTTTAAAAGGCAATACTCAGTCATGCCTCAATAGAGCAAATTTTTTTCCTAGTGCAGCTACTTTTCCTACAAGCCAAGAAATGAAAACTACTTGAGCAAAGAGCTTGTGATTTTTAAAAAGGCTGTCTTTATCTAGGATGGTTATTTTTCACTATTTGGAAGATGTTTTAGCTTTTGCTTACCTCTAACTGGATATCAAGACCCTCCACTAGAGTAGTCAAAGAGCTGAGGTTTGGCAGAACATGCTCACAGAAGTAAGTAACAAATTTTGTGGAATGAACATTTTTCTGAAAAAAAAACCAAACCCAGAAACAAACCATCACACATTATTCATGTTACTCTGAAGTCTGAAGGAGCTAAATGTTTTTCTCCCATCACCCCTCCACCCTTATAAATGCCTACATCACAGCCGGATCTTAAAGCTTTATTAAACTTCCCTCTTATTCCTAAGACACAAACCTTGCAGGTAGCTTAAATTCAGAGGAAGTTCACAATAGCAGCTGAAAAGATTGCTTGCAACCCAAGAATAGGCCTTTAAGTGCTGCAAATGCCTGGCACTAAACTTGAAATAATCAAATTAATACAAAATAATGTGAGAATCTTGTAATAATTCACTGTAACATCTCAAATTTGAGAAGAGATGAAACACAAGGTATCTTCGCATTCAAAGGCTTTAAGGATGTTTTCCACCATTTGGATACATTAGAGGTTAAAGGTGGAGAAGTACTGATTTGTGGTCTTTCAAACACAATCATTGGGAACACCAAAGCCAAGCTCCAGACGTTAACTTTCCTCAATACTCCTCATGCAAAGCAAATACTTACTGAGAACAATGGCACTGCCTGCCGAGTGCACTGCAGAAGTCTGTCCACACAGTCCGTGTCTGATGGATTGAACGTTTGTTCCAGGTCAGCCTGTTCAGCTACCAGCTCCACCAGTTGTTGCCTCCCACTGACTGTCTGTAAGCTTTTTAATCCAGACAATATTTTCATGAACAGAACAAATTCTTCGCCTGTCACATCTTCCAGAACCTTAAGAGAAAACCAGAAAACATATTTCTGTGGTGGTAATTTGCAAATCTCCACGTCAAACCTACTGGATTTGAAAAGGTAAAGTATGCAAATATTTAGCACTTAAATTTAGCATTTAGTTATTTAAAGACACAAGTTTGAAGGAACACATGAAAGCATCTAGTATAATTGAATGCACCTACAAATCAATGCAACTGTCATGAAGTTGTGCAAAGGAAACAGGTTTTTTTAACTCTAAACCTAATAACAAACTCCTAGCTAACAAAAATCTTATGTTTCAGGCAGAATAAATGTTAAACAAGTATCTACTCGTTACTGGTTGTTTAAAAACTTTTTGCATCTTTCTCAGCTAAGGGACTGCATGTAAGTCTCATAAGGTTCCACAAAGACAAATCCCAAGTCCTGCACCTGGGATGAACCCACTTCTGTGCATCAGCACATGTAAGGGACTGACTGGTTGGGAAACTGCTCTGCTGAGAAGACCCAGGGTTCTGGGGGACAACAGGCTAAACACAAGTGACAGCACCATTCCTTGGGTGACAAGCAGTTCTGGGCTAAGGACAAGAGTACACACTAAGGGAAACAAAAGGACAGAGGATTGACAGGTCCTTGGCTGGGCCCTCATCTGACCAAATCTGCAATGCTGCGCCTAGCGTTGGGCTCTCCTGTATGAGGAACTTCTCGATAAGCTTTAGGAAGGCAAATCAACAAGGTGATGATCTGTGTCTAGAGTACATCAGCTGTGAGGAGAACCTAAAGCAATCAGGCTTTTCCAGCCTAAAGGAAGAGAGCTGTGTGTGGGTGTGGCAACTAACTAATCTTCCAACACTTCAGAACAAGACACCACCCACAGCAGCCAGGTTCTTTGATGAGGTGGACAGAATGAAAAAAAACAATGCAAAACTAAAATGGGAGGTTTCAACGGCCTAGAGGGAAAAAAAAACTTCTCTTGAATTGAACATGGAAGCTGGCTGCCCAGACAGTACAGGAACTCTTCTTCATTAAATGTTTTCAAAACCCAACTGGAAAAAACACCAAGAAGTCTGATCAGAATTCAGCTGCGCATGATTCACTGAGTTGATCCATCTCTCAAAGATCCCTTCCAATATGAATGATTGGGTCCAATTCCAATCAAAGTCACTCTTATAAAATTAGAAGAGCCATGACTCTAAGATGACCACAAAAAATGCTGCAAACTTTGGAGCGTATCAGAATAGGTAAGTACAAGATCACGTTTGCACAGTGCTCAACCAGACCTCCAAAGCAACACCAATGCTAAGGGATGGTTGAACAATATTTAAGTTTGAACTGAAATCAGACACTCACCTTCTTTGACTCAGTCAATATGAACTCTTCTACCTCCTTTGTCATCACTTCCTCTGGTAAGGTTTTCAGCTTTGTAGAAAGGAACTTAATGGCTCTCTCTCTTACAATATCCTCTCCCTGAAGAATCTGACTGAATAAACCTCCCAAAGTCCCTGAACAGAGAATAAATCAGGTAACGCAAATTATTTTAGAAGTTATGGAAGCCTGGACCATAAAAACCTGGATTTTTTATGCAGAAAGAAGAAGTTCCCTCTTAAGATTCCATGACACGTTTTAAAACAACTGCTTTAAACTGTTTAAAAATCACAATTTTCATGTATCTTGACATAAAAATCCACACTCTCTTATTAGGCTGCATAATTCAGATCCACAATTATTAAGTTCAGTACTGTTTGCAAAACCTAACAACTAGTGTGTGTCTCACTTTTGCACTGTACTAAGTAGACACAAAATTGAGTCCTGTTCTCATCCTACTACAGACTAGGGAGTATTAATAAAAGCCATGTACAGAAAAACATGTCCTTTACCTTTAGCATCCATCTTAAATATACTGAGCAAGGCATTGTTCACCAAATTGAATTCTGCAGAATCATCTGGAAATGGAAAAAATTAATATACATACACTTGAAATGGAAAGGTAAGAGTAGAAAAACAAAGATTGCTAATAGTACACAAGATGTATTCTGTCCTCAGAATTTAGCTATAAACAACATAACCTGTATTTTTAAAAATTATTAGACTGAGGAAGTTCAAAGCCATGATTATGGTAGTTGGAAGCAAAAAAAAAAAAGCTAATTGTCACTTTAGTTCCCCTGCCTAAACTAAACTTTAAAATTTGATAGGATTGAAAACTTGAAGGGAAATTATTAATCTATATATTTAGTTATTTTAATAAACAAGCTAACTTTCACTTAATTGATGTAAAATACACAATTATTTATTTTTAAACTCTTAATTAATCTACAGTAATTCTATGTGGCAGGAACTAATTCTCTTAAACTAAATGGAGAAAAGTGTAAATCTGAAAAAAACCAAACCAAAACCCACATTCTGAGAAGCCCAGAGTCTTAACCATGCTGTCATAATGGAAGTTTGAACACCTAATATTTAGCACTTTGTAACTTACTGAGATTAAATGCATATTAAATTCTTAATTAAATGCATATTAAAATCTTAATTTACCCCCAAAGTATTTATTTTGCACCAAAAATGCAACCATATGGAGCAAAATGCCCTTAGGCTTTTTCAGGTTCTAGAAACTGGGTCAGAAAAATTGTTTTATTTAAAATAAAGATTTTCAGTTTAGATTAGAATAATTAGGGACCTTTCAGCAGAACCAGCAGCCTAACTGTACAGCATATAAATATAAAGCAGGAGAAAATTATGAATCAATGCAAAACGTTTTACAGAACCAAAATTGTATACATATTTAGGTGTGCCATGAGATCAGCCAGGATGTGTCTCCTACCTGACTGCAGAAGTTGGGTCAGTATGTCTGCTACCCGAGGAAGATTATCTCCAGTGGCAAACTGAGGCAATTCTTTGATTGCTTGTCGCCGGATCTGTTGAAATTGTCAGTAACATAGAAATTAAAAACTTTTTAAAATTTCAGGAATTACATTAACACCCCAAATTTCCCTATTTTGACACACTTATGAAGGACTGGAGAAAAATAAAATTCAAACAGCACTTCTGTTCAGCAAATCATTCATATGATCCACAAAATAAAGGCTGGAACATGTGTTATTACGGAGTTTTATTTGCTAACAGGAATGACAGCTCTACAGCTGTGCATATGGCAGGGATAAACTCTAGGGTTTGTTCCCAGCACTGAAAGAAATCCTTGAATGATCTGTCCAGATCCCTTAAGACCTCATAAACAGAGATGCTTCAAATGTACAGCTCCTCCCAGCACCACAGAAGCAGCATGAAGCACCTCAACAAGAAAAAGTCAGAATCACATCCCTGTGGTTCTCAGGTGCAAACAAGATTTTGTCTTCCAGCAATATTTATCAGAATCAATTACTACAAAGTGCCTTTTGATAGGAAAATATGTAAATGCTATTCAAATAAATGGTAAGTTTCTTTTTACAGTGCTACTTCTTCTATCAGTGGCAGGAGCTAAAAAAGATAATGAAAACTGATGCATCTTCCCAAGCACAATGAATTAAATGCAAGAATACAATCAAATTTTTGTTTTCCAAAGACCAACCCTCCCCTCCCAAAAGACACAGCCCATCAAACAAAAAGAAGAAACAATAGCAAAATATAAATTCAAAGTATCAACTTGCTACAAGGTTCTTATTCTTACAGAAACATCTTCATCCTCGCAGAGGTCCAACTGGGCATTGATAGCTGAGTCAGCTAGCTCAGGAAAATGCTTGAAGAATTTAGGAATAAACTGGGCTGCAAGTCTCTTCTCCTTGGCACCTCCTTTCACACCATCCAAGATCACCTGGTAGGCATCCTTATGCTGAAAGCACAAAATCAGAATATATAAATGCAAAAATCCTGGTTATTCTCAAAACAAGGATGGACTTTCTTCTCCCGTTCTCCTAAACTAGTTAAGTGAATTATATTATACAAGCTTGTTACAAAAGAATATGTTTTTCTCTTAAACTGATATAATCATGTCAATTTGGTAATAATTGTCTCTGGTGCCTGGTTTTTACTATTATTCTGGATCCTGTCCGTTCAGGTGTGCACCACTCCAGCTGCTGGCCCTAAGTGTAACACCTCTTGCACACTGTGATTAGGTTAGTGCAAGGAATTCTATGACCACTGCCACTGAACTTGGCCAATTTTTCAAGGAGTTTCTGCCTTTTGTATGCTCATGTATTGTCTTTCAAGTAGAGATTAACTTTCCCAGTAACTGTGCCACTGCAGTGGATCACAAATTCTTGTTAACATATATGGTGCTTAAGTATCTCTGGCACCTCTTCAGGTAGTTAACTTCTCTGGAATTTCTGGTATCTATTCAGGTAGTTGGGGTGAAATACAGTGCTTGGAAGAACTTTTAAGGGAAACTACATTAAAAACAAAATCCCAGAAACCTCCAGTTCCAAATACAGAAATATATATTCCAAATATTAGGAATTAACACTCCAGCAACAGTAAAATACTCTCTAGTTGCTCCAACTAGAATCACACAAGTGCGTCTGATTCTGTGTCTGCAGGACTGAAACTTTAATTGAAGTCTTTGCTGTGGTTAGCTGTGTGTTTGTGAAATAGAAGTCAGCATTATTAGGATACTAGAGGAAATCAGGACCTTCTAAGATTAATTTTCCTCATGGTTGTGAAAAAGAATGCTTAAAACAGCTTATCCTACTTTGAACAGCAACCCTCACAGCACAGGAACACTTCCTTTGCTTTATTTACATTAAATTTCCCAGAGCCACATATATCATCACTACTACTCCACACGAAAGCTGTCTCCTAGTGAATACAGATACTAATTTACAAAGCAGTACATTGCATTAACGCCCTCCAAAGCAAGCTGTATTTTAAAATTTAGTGTCCATGCTCCTGAAGCACTGCCTACAGCCTGTTGATAGCTCTGTGCTGCCAGAATCTGAACTGCAACGGGATATAGATCTGGATGAAAAATAAGCAGAGAAAGAATCATTTGCCTTTCAGCTGAACCACATCACCACCCAGTTCACTCTGTAGCTGGGCCAATGCAGTGCACTCAGCAGCAAAGGCAGGAATGAGCCAGTAAAAGCTAACAATGAAAACACACATCATTACAGACATGCATTCTTAGGCTGCACGTTAAGAACAAGTTCTGTTGTAGAACACATAACATAAAACTTAATACACATGAAAAAGCATTCACACAGCAATGGTACAGAACAGCCTGTGCTCCCTGCATTTATGCTCCTGCATGCTAATTAGTCCTACCATGTAGGCAAAATACAGTTCAGGCAAGAGTTTGTTTTACCTGTACTTCGGAGCATGAAATGCTCTAGAAAAACGATAGGCAACCACAGAAGCAGTGTGAGCCTTCTGTTTTGTGCAGTCCCTTCTCCTCTGTAACAAAGGAATGCCCTAACCTGGAGACAGTGTCCAGACCTTTGTTTTTAATAACTGTTAATTGACCAATCATCCATTAAATTCTCTAGGTTAGCTCTTGAGCCAATTCATACCCTACAGTGCCCTGTGACAAATTTCACAATGAATTATGAAGAAATGTTTGTCTTCCTCTTTATTTTCAGCCAGCTTCCTAATAGTTTTTTTCAACTTCTCACCTTCATTCCACTTGCAGACACCTCACACTGGAGCCCCTTTCTCCACTGAAACACTCTTTTACAAACTCAGTACTTCCAAGTCTTTTAAACTACTTCTCTTGATGTCATAACTTTCGGTAGTCCTCATACTGATGCTCAATGTTTCTTCACTTGAGACAGTGATGAAACTTTTTGCAGTAAGAGATCTAACTTTTTGCAGTAAGAGATCATATCAATAACGTTGTTAAGAGATTACAAAGCAGTAAGTGGGGTAAAACTGATGAACAAGGAACAACTACTCATAGCTTCACAGAATGCAAAATTGGAGGCACCAAGCAAGATTATGAAATGACAAATTCAAAGAGGTAACTCCTTTACAAAAGTTAACAAAATATAATGAAACACTTTAGTACAGAACCTTTATATGTCAGAAGCACATTCAGTTCAACAAAGCATCAGAAAAGTTCACTGAAGATTAACCTCACAAGCTATGGTTGTTACAGAGACACTGGCTCTGGGAACTCAAAAACTGGAGGAGAGGGGCAGAGCTGGGAGAGTGTTTCAGGAATCATTGTTCTATATGTACCTTCAGAGTCCTTACATACCTGCCCTGTCACAGGCTGCACTTCTTAACCATGCTGGAGTTTACCTAAGATGGCCATTCTTTCCTCCACAAAAGCTACTCACAAGAATCAAAGTGAGATGAACTGTGTACTTCTGAAGTAGCAAGGCAGCATTGTTTACTCTGCACCTCTCCTCACAGTTCCCTACATTTTCTTTGCACTTTGTTTTCAGTTCTGAGGTGATGCATTTGTTGGACTGTTTTCAAGGATGCTTTGTTTCACTAGGGCACAACCCCATAAGCAAACTGAACAGACCTGAATTAAAATGAAAAAACCTTCAACATCCCCCTGCCCCCAACAGCCACCGAATTATTGGTTCTCTTAAAGAACTTTCTAAGTGACCCTGTACAGCAGCATTCTCGTTTAGCTTAAAATTCATGGTTAGATACAGATATGGCAAAACTATTTTCCTACTTATTGACATTATGACCAAAAGAAAAAAGTACCTTCTGCTTTTTCAGGGGGCCATTTGGGAAAATAGCGGACTAATGTAATTCCAAAACTACTTGTAACTAACCATAATATTTGCTATTGTATATATTCTAAATAATACTCTAATATTCAATAAGTCCATTGAATAATTCAGTACTGGTATAAACAAATGGCAGATCTTGCCAAGACTTCACAGAAAAAAATCTTCTTCAGTCGTGAGGACTGACCTTATGTTCTTGCCTCAAGGAAAAAAAGCACCAAAGGGCAACGGGCAGCTTTCAAATCATAAGACTTCACCTTCCCTCAGCACGCCTTTTAGCAAGACAGCCTGCCAGACGTCCTCCAGATTTGAAAGTGCGCTGGATCTGCAAGTGCGGTGTTCAAGGCCTAAATTCGCCCGGCGAAACTCCCCACCCCGTTGCAAAAAACAATCTGACTCCAGCTAAGAACCGGTTAAGATCCCCGACGCCACATTAAAAGGAGAGCTGCCGACACGACGCGGATGGTGCAAAAGCGACGGGAGCTGCTGAGGTCCCTGCAAATCCGCGGGCGCGCTGCTCATTTCCACCCGCCCCGCGCCGCCGCGGGCCTGAGAAACCCACTCCGAGCACAACCCCGGCGGTTCGCCGGCTGTGCGCCGAGGCGAGCAGCCCCTGCGACGGCACCCCGGCCCGCCCCTCCTCGGCCCGGAACTCCCCGCGGCGGCGCTACGCAAGCCCGAGGCCTAGCGAGGCCTTGCAAGGCCGCAGTCGCACCGCACCTGGCCCGCCGTCTCCGTGGCGTCCGCCAGGATGCCGTAGTTGCGGTAGAGCTCCTCCACGGTGGGCATGGCGCGGCGGAGAAGGGGCAGAGCCGCCGAAACACCGAACCGGCCACTGACGACGCCGCCGCCACCGCTCCGGCCGCAGCTCCCGCTCGGGCCGCGTCGTCAGCACCAGCGAGACGCCAGTCCCAGAGCGGCCGCGCGCCGCCGCCCCCCCGCGCGCCCCCTGGCGGTGGGCGGTGGCACTGCAGGGCCGGGACCCGCGGGCGCCGAAGGCGGGACCGGGGGCGGCACCGGCACCGGCACCGGCACCGCGCCCGACACGCCGCGCTCTGCAGCGCCCGCCCCCGGCGCCCAGCCCTGCGTTATCCGCCCCGCCACAGGCTCGGCCCGCCGCCGCGCTACGGGTGCGTTCTTGTGCTCGGAAATGTGCCATGGCCTTCCCCTCTTGCAGGGTGTTTTTTACCCCTCCCCTCCGGGCTCTTCTTCGCACTCCATCTTCCCTTGATTGATGCTTTCCCCCAGCGCCTTGTTTCTGTATCCCTTTTTGTCTGTCCTATACAACTACCATGGAAGATGCTCGGGAAGCGCCTGTTGCGTGCTGAGCTCCTAGTAGGAGACAGAGACTGCTCTCCTGTGATTTGGTGACGTGCATCTTTTCCTGCAGAGGAAGATGCTCCTTAATTCCAGAAACCGAAGTATCTTCAATTCATGCCAATGAAAGCAGAATGTGTTCATTAGGCTCTCATCACCAAATATAAACTGTGGCAAAAGTTTTAAGGCTGTAGCAATGTCTTCTCATATCTCAGTATGCTTTAGCATCCTGCAAATTTCACAAGCGCTTAAAATGAGAGGAGTCTCCTTATGTGAATCTGAGGGTCAGCTAAGCAAAGCACTGGACCTTTCTTAAATATCCTTCCCAGCAGCATGAAGGATGCTGTTGGAGGCATTTGAAGCTCCTGGCTATCTCCAGGGTCCATGCCAGTAGACCACATGCAGCAGGGATGTACAGCAGCATCAATCATTCACCTTCTTCCGATTTTCCACTATTCAGTGTTTCAGCCAGTGGCAGCAGTGACGGCATCAGTCACCTTTCTCCCCTTCCTTGAGTTGAGGCCCAGTGCCTTTACCTGTCTCCCGGTGGATTCATGTTGTTCCTGCACACTGTGTTGGGGTCTGCGGTGTGGAAACTTGTGGCTGCTGTCAGATCCAAGAGAGCTCTAACCACATCATGCCCCGTGGTGTGCCTGTGGCCATCACATTTACCCAAAGTAATCTTAAAAGACTATGCTGGGTAATCTTAGTAGTGGGAACAAAACATGAGAGAAGAAATATTTTAATGTAACAAAAGAGCTGCATGCTTAGGAGACCCTCTCATTTTCTAGGAAGGGAGAGCTTCTTTGGGCAGCCTGGTGGATATTAATAGATGTCAATCTCTTGTCCTCCAGCAGTTTCCAGGCAGCATTGCATCTGAATGCAGATTTTAAAATTTACTACAATCATCTTTGTCAGCACTACCATGGCAAGCTTTTACAGCTTGGCCAGAAAGGAAGAAAGAGTAACATCTCATTTAACTGCCTTGTACTCTCCCCTGCTGAAGTGTTTATGTAGATGGAGCTGCCTTATTATCTCCTTCTCTTGCTTTTTTTCCTCAAGAACACTCTATCAAACTGGGATTGCATTCCATAGCAAGCATGGATAAATATGTAGCATTTATGCATTGTTGTATATATGAGAGTTGTGGAGAAAAAAAAGAAGTAATCATGAATGAAAATGGTTGTGAGAGGGGCTGTGTACCTTCTGGGAAAGACTGGCTCTGCATTCTGTAGCAGAGCAGAAAGGGAGCTTCAGATGCTGGAGAGTGATGGGAGATGAGCTCCAATGTTGGACTTTGGCTACATGGCAGGGGCATTAATTGGTAGGGTAGGATGGTAAGCAACTTCAAAATACTATGATAGCATTATATAATTTGTTTCAACTAATTATTTTAATCACATTTTTGTACTATCTATTATAGGCCTTGGAACTATACTTTTCTACTTTTTGTAGCAGTGATACATTCAGCTGCTCTCAGTGTCTTTCTAACAGAGAACACACAAAATGAAAAGGGGTATTCAGAGCCACATTAAAAATTGTTTTCTCTGAGATTTGTTTTGTTTCCATCCTTTGATCTCGGAATTTTATATCCTCAACTATTTCCTTGTTTCTTTACTTCATTCATTTAGATTTTTCTCTCTTAACAACGATTTCCATTTTCTAGTCTTTAGTTTTCACCTATTTATGAAATAAATATAATATTTTTATAATGAACCTGTTTAAAATTAATCACTGTCAGTCTTTAGCTTTTATATGGAAGGAAATTAACAGCTGATAGTGTTACACGTTTTGAAGAAATTGTTTGAAATTATTTTTCAAAGTTAGTCATGGATCTCTTTGTTAAAGTTGTGATATTTTTGAAAATGCATCTTTAGGAACTTGGAAGTTTGAAATGCACATTTGAGAAAGACCCACAGCTTTTTCAGACTCCGCAGTGCAAGTTTCATAGTTTCCCAAAACAGGGTTAATCTGGCCGTCAGTCAGGATTTTTCTCTCATTTTTCTTCTCAGTCCCTGCAAATCCAAGCATGTGGAGATAACCCTGTAGTAAATTTGATAATGAAGTGGTATAATTATATATTTGATTCCCACTCCTGTGCGCTGCCCATAAATCAAGTACGCTGGAATCACTACAGGTTCTCCAGAGAAAAAATAATTTGCTTGTGAAATTAATGAAGTTTTCTATTTTCCTCAGAGGAAAAAAATTATTATTTCTATCCCAGATGTGGCCCCCTCTTTGGTGGCGCCTGGCTTCAGACAAAGACCATAGATGGGGCAAGAAAAGACTTCTATTATGACAGAAGGAGAAGACATGCTTAATGGAAACTTCACACTGGAACAGTGGTCTAGTCCCATGAAACAAACCTGGAAGGTTTCTGGGAATAATAAAGTGACTGAAATAGAGTCCATTTGTTGGTTTATACTGCATGAGCAATTGATCCTGAATTCTTCTAATTTCACTTTTTAGAATTGGGCTTGAGTCACTAACAGAGGTTTTACATGTGAAGGAGTACAGCAATTACCCCATCCATCTTAAAAATCTGTGGAAAGTTTTTTAGAAAATGGTGTCCGGATATCACAGGGGAATACGAGTGCGCAATTATGCTCACAGACGTAAAGCCTTTTACTGGCACACACTAAAGGTATCCTGCATGGCTAGCTGCTGTCTTCAGACAAGCGCAGATTTTCCACTGATTCCTTCTAGTGTGATGGGGTTTTCTTGCGAAATCTCTCCCTGGCAAGGCGAGCACTTTTTCCCGTCGGAGCGGCAATCCCTGCGCCTGCTGCAGGGGCGCGCTCCCAGGCCGTGCCAGCAGGCGGCGCTCGGCCCCCGCGGAGGAGCCGCTGCCCGTCCCGGCGGGAGCCGCTCCCGGCCGCGGGACGGCCCCCGGCCTTGGGGGCATTATTTCCCTCTGCAAAAAACCTTACGCCTACTCCGTTCCAAGTCACATCTCCAAATTCTGCCGAAAAAAGGGATTAGAGAAATAGAGCCGGGTTTTTCTTTCCCCCGGTATTTTTTTTTTCAGGTTGCTGCCTTTGTACACAGTCTACTCGTACCCCTCTTAGTGCTTACTCTGCCGCAGTGTGTGGAAAATGTAGAACATCCTTTTAAATGGTTTATGAACATGTTAGTAATGCTCCTCTCTTCTACAGTTCAGGAGATCCCACAGCCCCGTCAAAGCACGTGCCGTGCGCATTAACTGCGGTCAATCGGCACTCGCTGGGAGACCAAAATGCTCCATGTCTTCCCACATGGGCAAGGCTGGGTAAAGAATGAAAACATAGCTTTCTTCAGAGCCTTTGATTGGCTTGTTTGTGTGGAACATTCATACTGTTGGAGACAAAACATCTTGAAGATTAAGAAAATGAGATTGTGAAATACGGTATTTGGCAAGAAAACTTAAAAGCAGACATAGCATCCACTAATTGTTTAGTGGATAGCTCAAAGAGCATCTATAGAAGAGGGACAGATGACTCTTTTGTACTGAGTTTATTCTACTTTCATTGGAAAGTTCCACATGTATACAATGCTGCCTAGGACAAATTAATAGGACAGATAATGGGTAGTCCACCCTTCGTTGAAAAAAACATAAAATGATTGGGATGTTGCTGTCCTACAGGCTGAATTTTGGATGCATTGTGCCTCTCTGCTATGATGGTCATCACTGACTTGCCATGCCATGGTTCCTACCTACTGGGATATTTAAACATAAGGCTGCTGCTTCTCCGGGCTCACTCAGGGCATTTCATCTCTGAAATTTGCCTCCAAGCTTTTGCATTTTCACACCAGTTCATGGTCCCCCACAACATCCTTCTCCTCAAACTGGAGAGTGAAGGATTTGATGGGTGGACTGTTAGATGGATTAGGAATTGCTTGGATGATCGCCTCCAGAGGGTAGTTGTTAATGGCTCAGAGTCCCAACGGGCATCAGAGATGAGTTGTGTTCCTCAGGGATCTGTATTAGGATGAGTGTTATTATCTTCATTAATGACATAGAAGATGGGATCAAAAGCACCCTCAGCAGATGACATCAAGCTGAGTGGTGCAGTTGACATACATGAAGGGCAGGATGCCATCCAGAGGGAGCTGGACAAACTTGAGACGAGGGCTCATAGAAATATCATGAGCTTTAATAAGACCAAGTGCAAGGTGCTGCACCTAGATTGGGGCAATCCACAGTATCAGCACAGGCTGGGGGATGGACAGATCGAGAGCTGCCCTGCTGAGAAGGACTTGGGGGTGCTGGGGGATAGGAAGATGGACATGACCCACCCATGCACTTGCAGCCCAGAGAGCCAAACGTGTCCTGGGCTTCATCCAAAGCAGCGTGGCCAGCAGGACGAGGCAGGGGATTCTGCCTCTCTGCTCTGCTCTGGTGAGACCTCACCTGGAGCTCTGGGGTCCTCAACACAGGAAGTACATTAACTTATTGGAGTGAGTCCGGAGGAGGGTTACCAAGTTGGTCAGAAGTTGAAGCATGTCTTTTGTGAGGGAAGACTGATGAGCTGTGATTGTACAGCATGGAAAAGAGAAGGCTTTGGGGTGAGATAATTGCAGCCTTAGAGTACTTGAAGGGAACTTGCAGGAAAGATGAGGCAAGAGTTTACAAGAGTGTGTAGTGACAAGACAAAGGTGAACTAAGTTCAGATTGTAAGAGTATAGGTTTAGATTAGATATTAGAAAAAAATTCTTGATTGTGAGGGTGGTGATGTACTGGAACAGGTTGCTCAGGGATGTTGATGCCCCATCCCTGGAGATGTTCGAGGCCAGGTTGGACGGGGCGCTGAGCAACCCAGTCTGCTTAAAGGTGTCCCTGATCATGGTGGGGGGTTGGACACTGGATGATCTTCAAGGTCCCATTCCAACCCGTCCCATGACTCTATGAAATTACCCACCACTTGCATCTTGCTTGATAATTCAGTCATGGATGCTGACCCAGCTCCCACACTGAGCAGCTTGGCATCCTGTACCTTCCACTGCTCCTGAGGCTGCTGCTGGTGAGACAGCTGTTGCCACTGCTTCTGAAAACACGTGAGAGCTGCTCTGCAGCACAGTGACAGATTGGAAGTGCTAAAGCCACATGGCAGCAAGCTGTGAAAACTTTTCCACAGCTTCTGTGTATTTGCAGTGGCATTTGCAATGGCATGGAGCACTGTTTTCATCTGTGCTGGCTGATAAGAGTACGAAAATGACAGTGGCTACGCAGAAGGAGCTAGACGGTGACAAAAGAGACAGGAGAATTTTGAGGACTGTTTGTTTTTAGTTGGTTCTGACAATGCTATCCAGACATACTTCAGAAAAATCACAGCAGTGTGGATGAAATACCTGGACTACTTGGAATATGAGCTCAAGTAGCACTTAATAATGGTCTGTGCCACCTGGATGACACACTGTGGGCTGTAGCAAGCTGTGTAAACATGGCTATGGAAACTACAGTGTGCAGCACTTGCTGTGCTCCAAGTCATAGTTGAAATAGGATCTCTAAGCAGATGAGTCTTTTTGGCTTGGAACTTGACTAGATTAGAATGAAATGGTATTCCTCCAACACTTTGAGCCATTCTAATGTGAAAAATCATCCTAAGTAGATGCAGGCCTTTGTTATAATGGAAAAAAATATGATGGCAAGTTGAATCTCCAATTACTCTGAAAGAGAAGTAAAATATTCTTTTTCCTTCTCCCATTTCTTGAACTAGAGAAAATAGATTGCCAAAGAGTGTTTTTTTTTTTTTTTTCTGGCACAGCTCTTCTGTTGCCATGGGGATGTCAATTAATGGGGTTGTTTTTTATGTTCTTAACCTATCTGTGCCAACTAAGCTTTTGTATGCAGACCAGGTCTTACACCAATCTGAAAACTCATAACAGGAACTGGACTTTCTGTTTAACAAATTGTCTTCTGAAGACTTTAATGTATGCCTTAATGTTTTTTTTCTCCTCAATACTATACTTTATTAAGTAAATGAATGTATGGGCATGTATTGCATATATACAAATTGGAAGATGTCATAAACACAGGTTTTGTTAGTGCACACATATTGTAATCTGTGTTCTGTTCAGACTGTAAGTAATCTGAACTTTATTGGGATGTCTGTCTGTGTACAGGTCCTGTAGTGTGTGTTGTAAGGTGCAGGCTGTTCCTGTGCTTTGTATGGTCTGCAAAGACACTCATGTAACATAATGCACAAATATGTGCATATGCACAATATCTGGCATCATGAATGTGTCAAATATATAGGCATATGTGTGCATGCCTGAGTGCGTGATTGCATCTTTTGTTGGGTAAATGCAAAATGTTTTATACTTTGTATACTAATTTGTTATAAATGTATTGGAGTGTATAGAATGAAGAGATTCTAGACTGTGCAGTGTGACATGTACATGAGACTTAAAGCCTGGAAAGCATCTTTTTTGAGCATGTCTATATTGCATAGACAATTCTACCTTTCCCATGAAAAATATTCAAGCATTATTTATATTTTCAACTGAGCTCTGTGTCTACCATGATTGCTAAAAATGCTGAACAGGAACAGATATTACAACAGTTTCCTAGATGTTTTGAACTGGAGCAAAACAGCTACACTGGAGCAAAACTCTCCAGAGTCTCCTCTACCTCAAGAATCTGTGTTTCTTGGAGCACAGGAATATTCTGTGCTGAGTAGAAACCCTTGCTGTCTGCCAGCAAAATGTTGGTACTGCCCTTTGTTGGCTTCCCTGTGGAGTTCATGCAAATCACTTTGAAATACAACAAACAATAATATCCCTAAATGCTTTTAAACAAGACCAAATTAGAAAAAGCCTTCACATTGAAAACATAATTTTCAATTAGTATCTATTCAGTGGGAATGGGAATGAGGTGGGGGAGAGCTGGTATGTGAGATACACTGGATTTGTTAACATGCCTTGAAAACACTTGCTGACTGGCACTTTTTTTTCCCCCTTGTGAATATCTTGCTGCAATTTGCTGACTTTTCCATAGTCTCTCTGCACTTGTGCTTCAGATAGAAATGAATTCTGTCCAGCAGGAGGTAGACTTGAGACAATGACCAGCCTCCTGTGTTTACATGTCACACAGAGAGCTGAGTGTTGTTGCACAGGCTCAAAGTTGAGGAAGGAACAAGTATTTTCTCTCCTCAGTCCCTTCCTATTACTACCCACTAGTTTATATAGGAGAGCACTGAACATGGAAGTGGATGGCTGAATGGCCAGACACCAAAGTGACACCTCATTCCTCAGGAGCAACTCAATGTGTCTTTGGTAGCACTGATGTGGGAGGTGTTTTTACGTGGATAGAAAGTGCAAGTCTGAAGGAAAGGCACTGGGGACCCTTCACTACCTGTGTGCATTTTGTCAGTATTTCTCTCTCCTAACAGAGGAAGAGCAGAAAGTTAATTTGCTGCTGCAGTTGCTAACTACTAAAAGACAGGTATGAAATACACCAGAATTAGCTGCTGTTTCTTTTGTCCTTTATGAATTTATTTAGTCTCCCTACCCTTCAACATGTGGCAGCAATGACTGTTTTTCCTTGGTTTTTGCATAAGGATGAGTGTACCTGGTCCTTTTCTTCCTGCTTTGGTTTGCTTACATTACTTTGGCTTGGACCTTCTTTAGATGACCTCCTTGCCTTATCTCATTTTCTCTTTCCATTCTCAATTCCTTTAGTTCCTTGTTTTTGCTCTTGTCAGAATTATCATTTTCTTGCCTATGATCTCAGGAAATATCAGCCCTGCCACGTCTTGACATGGCTACGCCATGTTATTTTGCCCATTGTATGGAATGGCCCATTCCTGTGTTCATTTGTATGTGTTGTGTAGGTTACCTGCCCTCTCTCTTGCATTTCAAGGCCCTGTGCTAGAGTTGCTCTTTCACATCTGTCTATGTATCCCTGGGACCACAGGAACTCCTCAGACCAGTGCCTCTCACCTCATCACTGACCAGCTGCTCAGTCCCAGCTCAGCTCAGAACAGACATTGGGATGAGCAGTGCTGCCTCACTTTCATATTCTGTTTCATTATTTCCTGACCTTCATTTTCCATCTTGGCAGCAGGGACTGATGGTATCTGTAATGGTCAGGAGAATCAGCACAGCATCTACTGGAAAGAGGAGTCTAAAAATTGCTTTGTCAAAGTGAAGGCCAGTAGCATCTGGTATTTTCAGGGGTTTTCTGTCAGGACATGGAAGTTCTAGGGCACTCATTTCACTAGTTGCACCTGCTGTGGTGAAAGTGTGAAGATTTTGTCACGCTGTTATGAATACTATTACCTAGCTGAGTTTCCCTGCTTTTACGAAGAGAAAGAATTTATTAAAATATGCACCTAAGCAAGTGACAGAGAATATGCATACCATGTTCGTCAGGGAGTGAAAGTACTTTTTTGGGGGTATGTGATGAATACACTTCAGCAAAGACAAGGGGATGTCTTAATTTCTAATAGTAGAAGTGAGAACAAAAGAACCTTATAATAAAAAAATTATAAGAAAGTATTTTTAACATTTTGGATCTAAAGCTAGCATGTGGGCTAGCTTTGTGTTTTTTTTATTTTGTGTTTTGGGCTTGTGTTGGGAAGGGTGTTGATGATAGGGAGTTATCAGCAGTGCTCTGCTGAGCAATGTTCAAGGCCTTTTTTTGTTCCTCACCCCACCCCACCCCACCAGTGGGGGAGCTGAGGGTGCACAAAGAGTTGGGCAGGGATACAGTCAGCACACCTGACCCCAAGTGACTAAAAGGACATTCCATACCTTATGCCAACATGCTCAGCTTATAAATCTGGGGGAAGAAGAGGAAGGAAGGAGAGGGATGTTCAGAGTGGTGGTATTTTTTCACCTGAGTAAACAGGGTGTGATGGCTCCCTGCTCTCCCAGAGATGGCTGAACACCTGCCTGTCCATGGGAAGCAGTGAATGAATTCCTTGCTTTTCTCTGCTTACGTGCCTTTACCTCTTAAACTGTCATTATCACAACCCATGGGTTTTCTCCCCCATCCCATGGTGGGCAGTGAGTGGGCAGGTGTGTGGGGCCTTGGTTGCTGGCTGTGGTTAAAGCAGAGAATTCTCACATTACTTCTTTGTTTCTCTCATCTCTTTTCCCAGGCTCTGAAGCCAGAGGCGTTTATTATGTACATATTTTTGTTATTCTCTGACAAATTGTCCCTCAACTCTATAAACTGGCCATTTTCCTTTCTTCCAACATCTCATCTGTAACATATTCCGAATGAGGACCAATGCCTTGATTCATCAATGCCACCTCTGCATAGTTTAGAGAGAATCCCAAGCAAAGGGTTATCTTGTATAATTATATCCTTTCATGATGGAAATCTGCAGTTGCAATGCAATCTTACACATACTATGGAAAGATGAATATAATATACAGTAAAAGTGAAAAACAAATTTACTCTAGAATGATGTTGCAGACATCATGTAATCTCACAACAGTTTGGAAGAGGCATAGGCTTGGCCTCAATTTGTAATTTTTTAAACGGTGTGAAACAGTGACCTAGTGAAGATATGTGAGGGTCAGCAGAGTTTGTGGCAGTTTGTGGGCTAAACTTTCTCCCTTACCAACTCAATCCTCTTTCCATTCTGAATTTGTGACAACAGGAGACCACTGAAATACTTTCTTGGCTTTGACCTAGTATTGCCCAAACCATATATTTTTAGTCCAAACTGAACAAACCTGCTAAGAAGATCGTCTCCATCTATGTATTCCTTCCTGCTTTGTTTGATGCAGCACTGAGAACTGTAGGGGACAAGCAGGGAACAGTCTGTTTCCCTTTAGCTTAAGAGACAGTCTGGACTTTTTCTTGTGGCATGGGTTCAAATTTCTTGATTATTTACTGTTTATAGTTTGGGCAGTAATAGAGTCTGCAGCATGAAGAGCTCTGAAAGAGGGGCCTATGATTCCCCTATTAAAATACAGACAAAAGTATCAGCCACTATTAAGAAAACAGGAGAAGGTTCAACTTGTGGACATGTACTCTTTAGATGTTTACAATATGAACTGTTTCCTCATTAATTTTATTGGTCCCAGTGAAGCATTCCAACTACTCCCTTCCTCTTACCATTGAATTTGTCCCTTTGGGCAGCCAACTCAACTAGCAGTTGATTATTTATATGAGACTTACCAAGGAACAAGACAAAATTAAATGTTTGAATCACAAATGGAACAGGGACAAGTTTCTTGGAAACACTGCTTATTTTCTCAGAACTCTTCATGTCATAGATGAGTGACTCTGATATCCCATGCAAAAGAGGAATTAAGTTGGGCTGTTCTCTGTTCTGGATTTACTTAGCTGGTCCTGGAGTCAACAGGCAATCTACTCAAATGTCATTGTTAATGCACATCAAGTGATAGATAAAGGGGAATTTTGAAACAGTCTTGACTGTTCAAGATCCATGAGCACTTTTTGACGATGCTCATGCTCAAACCAAAACTCAGAACTCAAAGTACCTCTTTATATGTGAAAGAGGTATGCGAATATCTTGCATGAGATATTCACATGTAACCCTTTCCCACCTGCACACCAGAATATGTTGGAGTAGAGCTGAACTAACCCAAACTTTTTGATTCATCCCTATTAAAAGCCTGTACAACTTCAATTGTACTTTTAATTGTAAACAGGCTGTGGGTTTTCCTGTGCTCTTCTGAAGAGCTGCAGTGTTCTCCCATGTGTTTCCTGTGTTTTATTGGCAAGTCGCAGGATTTATGAAAGGGATTAGATGATATTGTTGCCTGTGGTAGCAGAGGACCAGACTCAATGACCCAGGCAGTCTCTGCCAATCCTATGTCCCTATCTTCCTGTAGACGACATAAATGATATTAGGACTGCTGGCATGAAATCCACATTGCTAATCTTTTTTATTATTGCTTTATCCATTTTGAGCTAGCATATTCAAATCACAGTGCTTGATTTTCTGTTGTCTTGCTGCTTATGCTGTCATTTGAACTGACCCATAAAGGATTTCAAAACTCATCTGAATCAGACTGGAAAGGCTTGAAGTTCATTTTACACAGATGTAAAATGATTACCTAGGCAGGGGGAGATCACCGCCCACGTATTTTGATTTACCAAAACTCCAAACCCATTTTTGTACTGTTGGTCTGTGAACTTTTTTCAACGACTTAACACTTCAAAGTATAGACACGCCTCTGCAAACAGAGGATTAGGATGTTCCAGGCAGAGGATTTTGAATGCAAGAGAACTTCCATGCAATGAAAGGCTTCTTTACAAGAGAATTACTGTCATATATAAACAGGTAGTTCTGAGACCAAATGAACGAATGAAGTCTGATTTCCTATGGTTTTGTATATTGCAGTTGGTTTTCCCAGTATCCTGTGATGTACACACTGCAGGTGAGGCATTTCCGGCAAGTTTCTTCATCACAACTCTAATGCTGAGTGAAGATGATCATATCTCGAAAACCTTCATTTTCTCAGACATTAAAAATGCTGGGTAAGAGCAAGACACTTCCCAGCATTGTCACTAGGGCATGCTAACCATCAGAAAGAAGCTGCAACATTTCCTCCCATCTGTCCATTTATATGACCTGGTACAGTGCACTACTGGTAGATTCAGGAAAAAATGTGCTGCTCTGCAGCCCATCTGCCTCATGGGCCACATCCAGTTCTGCAGCTGTTTAGCTGTGAGAAGCTAATAATTCAGAGGCAGGGCTGCACATACTTTCTGTGAGATGTTGGCTGCTCCTACAAGAGCCTCTGCCCGTGCCTGCTTTCTGTCACCCTGGAATTCATTACAGAATAAGCTTGGCTTTTTTTTTTTTTTTTTTTTTTTTTTGTAATGACAAGCATATAATAAAGCACCCATGATCTACTCAAACATGTGAATCTTCACCTTGGCTCTAAATAACACTGCAGCTCTTTTATTTTATTAAGGCCCCAAAGTGGGCATTTTGTTGGCCTCTGTGAGGTAGGGAAAATTAGATTGCTTTGCACTGCATAGCTCTTTTATTATAATAAATGCATTGAGGATTGAGCTCCTTAATTAATATCTGGAAAAGAAAGGGAAGGATCTACTACTGAAGCCCTTGGGCCATCTCAAGGAGAGGGTGAGAGTTAGAATTAGCTGGAGAAAAAGAAATAAAGCAGCTTTCTGAAAAGAATCTTCCTTGATACTTTATGTCCAAATACCATGGGAAACAGGATGCTTTTTTAGTGGAGGAGACATTCCAGAACAAACACAGAGAGCAAATCATGGTGTCGTTTGGGTCAGCATCACATTTTATCTTTCCTGAGCCACTTTCTCTTAAGGTCCCCAGAGCAACTGAGCAATGACAGTTTGGCCCCTCTGGAAATCTATGTGTAAACATTGTGGTTTCCTTTTTCTACCTGGCAAAGTGCAGCACTGGCAAATGACAAAGCAAGGTACGTCATGAGCCTTTGAAAGCAGTGTTCCTCTCCCCTTCTGTCTTTGGTTTGCATGCAGTTTTGCCAGTTAGTTGTATTTTCAAATTTAGGAAAAAACGCTGCCTTTTTCTTGCTGGACAACCAGAAGGTTGGACTGGCAGCTTTCACAGTTTCAAGTGAAGACACTGGGAGGGGGTATGCTTCTGACACATAAAACCATTCTCCCAGGCTGGGTGGCCAGGACTGGAATGTGTTACAGATGTAACACACACAGTTCAAACACACAAAAAATCGGAAGATTAAATACCTCCCAATGGAAACTTTGACAGGCAATATGTCTCTCATAAATACTGAATTTGCATGTAAAATAAAAGTGTAACAAAAGAAAGAACAAAGCTAGTCTTTGGCAAAATACAACAAATCATGTATTTTTGAAAGAATGTCAAGAGCATGTGACTGGTAAGTACAAAATGAACTCTACAGTCTCTTTGGCAGCTGTTGCTCATTCTGCCTCCTAACTTGCCAGCTTAAATATTTAACATTTAAGAGACCCATTTTTGCACTGAACTGGAAGAATCCACTTAGTATCATAGAATGTTAAGGGTTGGAAGAGACCTTAAAGATCATTTATTTCCACCCCTGCCACTATGGGCAGGGACATCTCCCACTAGACCAGATTGCTCAAGGCCTTATCCAACCTGGCTTTGAACACTGCCAGAGTTGGAGCATCTACAGCCTCGCTGGGTAACCAGTTCCAGTGTCTCACCACTCTCACAGTAACAATTTCTTCCTAACATCTAGCCTAATTTCCCCCGTTTCAATTTGTACCCATTAGTCCTTGTCCTATCACTACAGTTCCTGATAAAGAGTCCCTCCCCAGCTTCCCTGCAAGCCCCCTTCAGATACTGGAGGGTTGCTGTGAGGTCTGCACACAATCTTTTCTTTTCCAGTCTGAATAGCTCCAACTTTCTCAGCCTGTCTTCGTAGGGGAGGTGCTCCAGTCCTCTTACCAACTTCATGGTGTCCTCTGGAATTGCTCCAACAGTTCATTTCCTTCTTTTGCTGGGGACATTAGAACTGGATGCAGCACTCCAAGTGGAGTATCACAAGAGCATAGCAGGGGGAGAATCCCCTCCTTCAACCTGCTGGTCATGCTCCTTTGGATGCAGCCGAGGATTGGTTTGGCTTTTTGGGCTGTGAGTGCTGGCTCATGGTGGGTTTTTCATCAACAATTGCCCCCCATTGCTCTGCAGGGCTGCTCTCAAGCACTTATTCACCCAGCCTGTAGGTGTTTCTGGAATTGCTGCTATCCAGGTGTAGTTCCTTGCACTTTGCTTTGTGGAACTTCAAGACATTTGCCTTAGCCCACCTCTCAAGTGTGTTAAGGTCCCTTCTTCATCACTGACTCCAGAAGTGTCTCCCCCTCAGTTCAAGAGGTATTTTGCTTACCACCATTCACAGTAGTTCAACTCCAGCAACTGTTGGATGGTATTGCAAAAAGTGGCTTTTAATTTTTGTATATGTTTCATTTTTAACTTATGCCATTAGGACAGAACAGCTATACTGCTTCTGGAATTGGTGCCAGCCAGGTTGGCATTAGTGGGATTCAATGCACAAAACAGCATTGGGCAGTGCAGACAGAATTCAGTCATTCTCATTCTTACATCCATAGGCTCTGAAGGAGCTGTTTCAGTTTGGCTGCATTTAAGACAGAATCAACCCAAAATATTCATGTTACCAGGTTGGGTGAAGTTTAAAAGGGCTCTGGTCTGGCCCCACAGGTTTGATTCAGATGAGCTGTTACAAGGAATCACTCATCCTTGGGAAAGTAGACTTGTGGCTACACTGTGGAAAGTTGACTAGAATAGCACAACAGCTCCTACTTTTCATTTTTTTCAAACCTGTTCTAGAAAGGCATAAGAAGAGGCTGGATACACAGGACTGACTTGAAGTAGCATCCTTTGGTAATTAAAATCTGACTGGCTGAATGACTTTGACGAATTTTTGAAGCACTGAACTGAAAAAACAGGAGCAGATTCTCTTTTGGCATGCTAATACAAGCCTCTGCTATGAGCAGCTCCAAGCAACCATGTAAATACAAATGAAGTCAGAAAATGAGTTTATGAAACAAATACCAAGTTTGTCTTTCATTCTCTTTACTTTGATCTCTGCTACCAATTAAAAGATAAAAAAATTTTAGAGCACATATAAGTCCAATTAGATCTTGTAATGAAATCCTCAAGTATTACTGAGGTGGAACTTGCAATAATTAGTTTTGATACATAAATAAATTTTCCAAATGCATTTTTTTTCTTTTAAGATCATGTTCCACTTTGAGTTCATAGTGTTCTATTATTTCGCTGATGTGTGAGAAGTAGCTTCCAGTGTTTCTGTTCCCTTGGTTCTTACAGCCTCTATGCTGATGCATTAAAAATAACTAGAATTAATGACAAGTCTAATAAGTAATTATTCTAGAGGCAATGCTATGAACTGAAATTCTAACTTTAGGAATAGGTGAAAAATATTCATAGTCCCTTAGTTTCACACCCTCATCCATCCAGAGAAGGACAAAGAAACTGGATTATCAAGGTACTGAAGGCTTAATATAGATTTTACAAATGAACAGTCGAAGTCGCAGCAAAGATGCTGTGCTTGAAGTTATGATGAGTTTTTTAAGCAGCTAATAATTTCACAGGCTGCAGTGTGGATTGTCTCCTTAGTGAGGTTATTTGAATAAAACCCCAAATATCTTTCCCACGTCCCATTTTTGGGTAAAGATTTAATGAATTTACACAGGCAGAGCTCAAGCCATACATAGGTAGAACTTTTCACTTGCTGCTTTACTACACTCCTCTAAGACTTGTTTTCATTTAAACAAACTAAGATACAGTCTCATAGTTTATACTAGGACAATACATGTAAGGGACAGTTTTCTGGCTAAAAACAGTTACAAAAGGTGGAGATCATGAAAGCCCCCTTCTCCCTACTGCACATATCTGACTTGATATAGACCTTCATGTATAGTGAGTTTTTGGGGCATTAACCTATACCTTCAGAGTGTCAGAGCCTGTCCCCTTTTTGCTGGCAGTTTATGTTATTCAGGTGCTTAAATCCCTGCTTTGAAGGAGCAATAAGGTTGTTGTACAAATAAATACATGAATATTTATAAGAAACATATGGAAATGCAGATAAAAGTTGATTTAGTAATTCTTAAACAGCAATGTTTTCAGGTGTCTCTACCATGGCACTGGGAACCGAGTAACTGCACACAAAAGATAGGCAGATGCTAATTACCATTGCTCATGTCTGGCTTATCTTCAACAGCCATAGACATTCAAATGACAGGGGCTTTCCGAGTCTTGCAGGATTCAAGGCATAGTGTTGCAGCTGCTACCAGGTCTGCCTCTTCTAAAATGCTCTAAGCCCAGTTTACTGACTTTTGACCTCAAAAGACTCTTCTCTGGACTGCAGTCTTGGCTGCCTTATCCGAGTACTTCTCATGCTGTCTTCTTGCCTTCTTCTGACTGACTCTCTGGGCAAGTAATCCTAGCTCTGTCAAAATAATTTAATGTTATATCCTTGCTGCACGTCTTAGGGTTTATCTTTGCTGCCATGGAGGGAAACTCAGGTAAAGCTTGGGCATATACATTTCAGACCTAAGTCAGTGCAGACAGAAGAAGGAGGAAGGGCCCAGCTTGCTGTCTCACAACAGTCTGTGGTCAAAAGAAACCTTTCTGAGAAGAATATGTCAAGCTGCAAGGGGCTGGGAGTTGGTGGACATGGTAGAATAATGTGTTTTATACTCCCTGATAACTTCTGTTGATTAAAACACCTTCCTGCTCCAAGTACCACCCATGCAAAGGACTTCTCACCTGATTTTCTCTTTATAGATATTTACAGTTAACACAGGCAGGCCATGCCACCTCTATCTGGCTACAATGCTTATTCTGATGGGAATATTTTCAGCATCACAAATTGGGGATCCAGCCTGATGTACACTGCCTGCTTTAGCAATCTTGCTAAAAATCTCACAGTCTTCATATTTCTGACATCAGGATTACATAAATTTCTATGGCTTCCAGTGGGGGATGCACAGACTGACTTCATTCCATCTAGTCTGGGATGTTTAAGTCAAGTACTTCACTGAAATCAAGGTATAAAGATAACTGTAATCAAGGGAAAGAAACAGATAAGCCTCCAGGGGATTACTCATATTTAGATAGTGAGAGGTTGTTTTGTAGTAACATCCCTTAGACTAACAGAACATGACAACTAACTGAAGTAGTACCTGTAGTCTGGAAGCCTTATAGTTGCATTAACATGGCTCTGTATCCCAAATTTACAATGAAAGCACTTCTCTGAAATGTGGTGGGTTTGAATGATGTATACTGTTCATGCACTCCTTCCAAAGTACAGCTGGAGTCAAGCCAATTTACAATGTTGTTTCAGTACCTTACAAATAACTGTCAGTGAACTCACAGCTCAAAATACAGTTAATGGCAACATGGCTACAAAATTCTGCTTTTCTCTCTGCTAGCAGACAGCAGGCATTTTTCATCCCATGACTTTTTAGGCAGTGAAGGTATCAGCCACTTGATGGGGTGCTTCTTCATGTAATTTGCAATAAATTAGTGAAAACAGAAGAAAAAACTTGGTTGTTATGACTCTCAGCAATTGTGACAATAATAAAATGGTTTTTATATGATGCATCAAATGAAATCTTATTTCTTAGGTGGCAAAATCTGAGTATCAAGGATACAAAATCCTACAAAAAAAAACATGTGCTAAGGACATGTTACAGACTACCACTTACGAGGATAAAAAAGTTTAATTATCTCAAGGATCATGGGTAATCTGAATATTCATTGCATATCATCCTCAATGAATCATTTTAATTCAGCAAAAAGAGGTGAAATGTCTTTTTCAAAACATTTGTCAGGAGCCAGGCAGCAGAGCAATCCAAGGTGTGTGGTCTCAATGTTTATTAGAAACTCTGTAAAATACGCCAGTGTGTGGAAGCACACAGAAGCAGCCCATCACATCTACTCAGTCCATGTACAGCACTGGCAGTCAGCAGGGACACAGTGAGGGGATTGTGACCCCCGGTCTGCCAAACCAAGGCAGGGCATTCCTCAGCTTGAAGGAGGAGCTACACCAGTGGTGGCATTTCCAGTGTTCTCAAAGTGGAAAAGGGAACTGGATGCTAATATTCCAGAGCAGAAATATCTTTTTTACACTTTTAAAATTTGCTCAGACCTGTAGTGACACGCAACTTCCCTGAGTTTATTCCTCCCTAGTCATGCCCTTAGAGAATGATGCGATGGGTGACAGAAAGGACCAAGAACAGCGTTGTGTTCAGTTCTGGTGTGACAGTGGCACCCAGACTCAATCAACAATGGCAAAACTTCCAGTTCACACTCTATTTCCCCATGTCCTTGGCAGGGCCTGTGAACACTGCTCTGGAGAGGAGATGGGTGTCACACCTCCACCCAACAACAATGTGCTGTGGTGCCTTGTCCCCTTGGTGAAATAATGAGTGAATTTAAACAGGAATGGAGATGCTAATAGGCAGAGAAAATAAGGCTTTCTTTGTCACACAGAGCTCTCCCTTCTCCTTCATCCCAAAGATTTCCTCAAACCTGCAATACATGCTTTTAATTGAAAAGTTTAAACCATCAATCATATAAAAGAGCTTGCCACATTCTGCACTGCCTACCACCTGCTTATGAGGAAAAAAATAGAAAGTACCAAAGGAGCATATGAATTGAATTGTACTGAAAATTTACTCAGTCAATCTTTCGGGACCAATTCTTGTCTCTCAAACTGATTTCACTGCACTATTTGTCTTGGTAATATAACCAGAAGTGTTTTCTTCCTTCTGAGAATTGAAATGCCTCTTGCTCTAACCTGCCCGACATCTGAAAACATTCGGGCTCTTTTACCTACTGAGCAAAGTCCAAGCTGTTAATGTTGGGCCTAATAAAGCATTCCTTCAGAGATACCCAGTCAGGTGCATGCCAGAACTAGCCTGCCCTACTGTCCAGCAGTGAAAAGAGAAGGTTGTGATAGACCATGAAATAGCAGCCTGCTATTCACACAGGATTTGAACACCACAACACTTACATATTCCTGATGTTTTACTCCATTTCTGAAGAAAAACTGATTTCCTTGTAGATAAGGCTCTAATAAGAAATGTAATTCTGAAGCTTCAGATTTTTGGTGTAGACACTGAGAATGAGACATTAGAAACAGAACCACAGAAATGATTTAATTGGAAGGGATCTTAGAGATCACCTAGTTCTAACCTCTTGGACATTGCAAGGGACACCTTCCACCAGACCAAGTTGCTCAGGGCCCTATCCAGCTAGCTCTTGAACACTCTGAGGGATAGGGCATTTGCAGCTGCTCTGGGCAACCTGTTCAATGTCTCATCAACCTCACTGTAAAGAATTTCTTCCTTAGAACCAATCTAAACCTGCTCTTTTTAGTTTAAAGACATCCCCCTCGCCCGATCACTACATGACCTTGTAGTAGCAGTCAAAAAGTGCCTCTTCGGCTTTTCTGTAGGCTTCCTTTTGGTACTGGAAAACAACTTAAAGCCTGGTGTGCAGGCAGGTGACACTGCAGTTAGATCTCAGCTATCAGTATTTTTGCAAAGACATACTTCTAACATGTTTGTATTGATCTTTGAAGTACAAGAAAACCCATTTGACAAGAACCCGGATTTTTTCCTGATCTGTTCCCAAACATCCTTGATACAATTTCTTGCCTTTTCTTGATTCTTCTTTCAAGTCCTATTCTAGAAGATTGATTTGTTTGTAGTGTGCATGGGAAATCCTCACTCATGGGAAATGTCCACTCTCCACAAGCCTCTATTCCAAGCAATTTCTCACTTGCTGCTACTATGATCTATGGGAACAATATATATTGACTAGTGGCTGGACATGAAACTGTGCAAGGCTGAAGGACGCTTCTTTTATTGAGAACCAATTCCCTGCTTGCTCCATTTTCCAGTTATGAGCTCCAGAGGCAGAGATTAATGACAGCCATTCCACTTGTTTAAACAGCTGATGTCTCAGGCCTAGGTCCCACCTGGGGCTCCCGGCTGGACAATAACAACACGTCATTTCTGAGCTAAGCAAAAAAATACTTAAAACATGGCAAAGTTTTAGCTTCCAAGTTGGCAAAGAAAATAATTTCTGCAGGAGCAGAAAACCAGTTGAAGGACAGAAAATGAGAACCACTATGGGCAGCCCTGGAATTTTTGCTATAGTCCATTACTACTGAATTTTCATAAACACTGATTGCAAAATGTAGACATTGCTGGGGTGAGATGCAGCTGTTGGATATGAAGAGACACAATTGCCATAACTGTATGATGGATGTGTTCACGGTGAATGAAATGTAGAAGATGACAGGGTCAATGATAATAAATGTGTAGATACAGAGGGAGAAGCTGGAAGAATGTAGCAATAAAGAACAGGAAAAAAGCATATGGAGGTAGTTTGGGCCCCTACCACAAGTGTTTTTGACACAGAGAATAAAGAGGATAAAGACAACAGACCAGCAAAGCTGGACCATGGATTAAAACCAGTGCTTTAAAGAGTGAAAACCTAGGAACTAGGCATTTCTAGTTCCACACCAAAAGACCTGGATGAAGATACATATAGCCCAAAAAAAGATGTAGGTTGCTTTGCTTCTTTGGCTACAAGAGAAAGAGGCTGGCAATATTAATGAAACATAGAGAGATTATGTTGCTGCTTCATGTGCTACAGTTATTCTTTGTTAAGAGGACTTTGGATTCCAAGGTTCTTGTTCTGTACAAAAATAAAATTATTGGAAAAAGTGGCCAAGAATAATAGCTAGATAAAAGTATTACTTGTAATACTCCTACAAGCAAGTAAATAGGAAATAAGTAAGTAGGAAATAAGCATCATGCAGCCATCAAGCTTTCCAATTATATTTTCTTTCCTCATTCTACATGAAAAATACTAGCTGAGCCTTGAGTTACATTGCATATCATTGTTACATCCTGTAGCATTGTTACATCCTGTAGCTGCCCTTAACTTGCAGATGGGGGATTTTGGAGAGTGTTATTTGGCTGTCATTTATTTGACTAGGATACAAACAGGGAAAGAGAATACTCAACCCTCCACCCCTGTCATCATCACTTTGTCTATCTCCATCTGTCATCCACACAGGCTCCTAGTGATTAAATTTATAAGCATTTTCACATAGAGTGAGTATTGCTGAATCAGGAGAATTACAGTTTGGTCTCGGCATTGAGTTAATATTTTAAGCCTCATGTTAGTTAAAGGACTTTTACAGCTCCTTGATAAAAACCCAGCTGTTATTTTCAGAGAATTTGAGCCAGAGGAGAGCTCTTAGATCCCAGTTTCTGCATCCTGAGATTTTGGGGAGGAAAGATGAAGAAAATGTTATTTATCTGTGATGACCTGGTTTGTCTCCTTTTCCTTGTTTTGGGCAAAGAAAAGCTACTAAACCTCACCAAGGTGGTGAGGAGGCTGGGCTGGCCTGGCATAGCCATTCTGAGGTGTTCAAAAGGACAACAAAGAAGTCTGGAGGGGGCTTACTTTGCAAGCTGCTTTGGCCTCAGTGTGCTGCAGAGCAGCCTGGCTGAGCTGCTACTGCTGTAATGGAACCAGATGCTCTTGTCTGCTGACCTGATTGTGCTACTCTACAGTGATGGTCCAAAATGACAAGAGTGCTATTCTTGGTATTGACAACTTGATGAAGGCTGCCATTGCCTGGGTTGCTTGGGTGGTAAATAAAAATGGGAACTTCTCCCTGAAAATTTTGTAGTTTTTATTGATAGGTCAAAGAAAACCCTGGCTTTTGAGCTTACTTTGTACTGTTTCTTTGGGCTGTTGTGTAACTACCAGGTTTCCCTGTGCATCCTGATGAATCAAAGAGGTTTCTATGTAAAAGTCAAGCATCCTCAAAGGCTGGAATTTTGAGATGTCATATGAAGGATTTTAAGGAGAGAAGATGGAGGCAAGCTACATAAACCCCACATTTCTGCTGAGAAACAGCTTTACAGAAATTTCAGGCAAAGGAATCCTCAAGTTAGGACTATATGAAATAAAGCTCCATTGATCTCTCCTGAACTGTCTCACTAAATCTTGTTTGACTCTTCAAATAGCATTCTTCAAATAGCTCCTGATAAAATGAAGACTCAACCTCCAATGTAAGTCTTTAGCCACTCCTTTCGTTTTGCAAACAACACATAAATGT
This sequence comes from Cinclus cinclus, assembly GCF_963662255.1. Classification (NCBI taxonomy): domain Eukaryota; kingdom Metazoa; phylum Chordata; class Aves; order Passeriformes; family Cinclidae; genus Cinclus; species Cinclus cinclus. The sequence continues at coordinate 21,857,237 of NC_085051.1, read as the reverse complement.
CAGAGTGGTTTTACTGACCTCAATAAATGCTTACAGGCAAGCAGGGATGATCCCAGACACTGCCAATAGGAGGTCTTTGAGACTGATGTTATGTTTCCACAGACTCTGTCAGCTGAGAGAATCTTTGCAGTTTTACAGTCTGGTGGTGAGCTTGAGTCTGGTGTTGTTCAGGCAAGAGACCAGGGCTGGCTCAAGAATGGGGAAAAAGGCCAGGAGATTGTCTTCCTCCATTCCATGTCTGGTAAGGGCTGAGCAGCATGTGACAGGCAGCTCCCATAGAGTCATGTGGGGTGGTGACTGGAAAAAAGCAAAGTGAAAGGGAGAAGCTGCAGAGATACTGTTCTGCTTCCTACTCAGTACCAGCCAGTAGTTTGCTCATTGTGTGGGTGAGAATACATTCTGCTTCAGGAAGGACTTTAGGAGCAGGAGTGATTCTTTGCATGCCAGAATGCTCTGACTGCTTTCTTTAGAGTCCCGAGGGGTAAATTTATCTCTAACATGAGTCAATGGTTTTTCACAAGAGGTGAATAAACTCCACTCTCTTTTGTAAGAATAAGAATGTTTTCAGCAGCTAGGGGAAAAAAAATGATACGGTAGGTCTGCAATGAAGCTCACGTGTGCTATATTGGCAGATACAAGTCTTTTCCCTTCTCTCTCCAACAGTTCCCCCTGAACATGCTGGAGGTGTGCAGCTCCCAAATATTACAGGAATGCTCCCCTGGTAGGCAATGGGGGGGCAGAACAGCATATGCACACTGACCAGGTAAGGGCTGTGCTATGGGACATTTGGCTCCTGTGCAGCTGCAAATTTTCATAGGCATTTAAGAGACAGTTAGGCTCTGGAGCGAGGAATCCAGTGCATTGTGGCCATGTTTCTTCAGATGTTGGAGACAGAACACTGTAAGATTTATTACTTGCTCAGTTTCCTGGTTCTCACTTTCAAAGCCTCCACAGGAGAACTTTGCTTTGTTAATATGTTTCTAGCATTGCCTTCTCATTTTGGATTTTCTACTGTACTTTACACAGATTAACAGAGGGAAGATTGAGCAGAAGGTGAGAAAACAGGATGTTGGCTCACATTTATTCGTGAAAAGAAGAAGTCTGACCTCAGCTGGAGAACAATGACTCCTGTAGCAGGATAGCATATGAATGTTGATGCTCCAGAAGCCTCAGATTATTTTTAGTTTTCCATCTCAAGGACATGAATCCCATAGCGCAGGTAGAGTCTCTCTCTGAAGTTGTTAGACCACACAAAATAGGCACACACATTTATAATGAAGGAATTTTGGCCAGAGCTAAATAAAGTTGGATTCTGCTCTCAGTTACAGCAGCAAAAACTGAATAGGAGTTGCGATGCCAGTGACATAATTTTGGATTTGTTCCTGAACACTGAGCAAATCTCCAGCCCTCAGTCTTCCCTCCTTTATGTTCACAGGAACTTTCTACTGAGAGTATGCATTAGTTTGTATCTCTCTTTTCATCTTTCTTTCAGCATGTAAAATCCCAGGCTCGAAGTAGATTTTGGAAGTAGTAGTCAAGAAACAGATGGATCCAAAGAAGATGTAGAACTCAAAGGACGATTTTGTCTGTACAGATCTCAGCATACAATTGTTAGTGAACTTGGTGAATATCTTTTCCAAGTTTATTTCAAAGGCTTCCAGGACTCTGAGGAAAGCTGGCTTTGGTCACCTCTTCCTTCTTGCATTGTATTCCCTTGTCATCCTTTGAAATACTTCACTTTTTCACAGGAGCTTTTCTCAGTCTAAGACATTGTATTTGTATCTTTGAACAGAGCACGCTGAAGTAAAAACAATTGCTGCTTCTTCTTTTGGTACCAGAGTGAAACTTACTTTCCAAGCCACTGCATTTGCTACCCAGGCTGTGGGTTTGACAGTCCTGAGGAGTGAAGTTTCCTGTGGAGCAGAGTTCTGTGCTGGAAAGCAGTGAGTCTTCAGAAATCTGCAAAGAAAGCTTTCCCAGAGAAACTTTCTCTTGCTGCATCTCATCTTTCAGGGAGCTCCAGCTATTCAATGTTTTATCCTTTCTCAATTGATTTTTTTTTTTTTTGGTCATTTCAATGAACAGCCACTTTGGAGGAAGCACTTATTTCTTTGTGTTTTTAAGTCAATTCCCTGAACACAACATACCAATGATATCATATTTAGTGTGTGCTTATTACAGGTTGTTTTCTGACTTCCAATATTTTATGAATCTTCTGTCTCAGCCATATCTTCTTTCCAATTCTTTTTCTTCAGACATTATTTCTATTGATTCTCTATCATACCAAAATGCCATATTTCAATCTCTTTTGCATTGTCCCTTTCTCTAATAGTGCCCCGACAACTGCTGTTGTCAAATCCCATATTCATATTCAGTTTATTTTTAAACTCTCTGGAGATTTTGAACTTCAACATTTCTGGCCTTAATTAAATGGCTTTAATAAAGCCATCCACATATGAAAATGTGCTAAATTATTTATCTCAGGAGCATTATGCAGCTGCAGCACCTCCTCTTTTTCTCCAGACAGAGTCCTAAACCAACAATCCCAAGAGGGCTACAGCCCTCTGACAGCCAAAATATAAATCCACAGTCTGGGAAATGTTAGTGGATTGAATTTCGTGAGCACAATACTTATAGGGAATGTTTTTGAGATTTTGGGATATATCTGTATTTTAATTAATATCATTGTCCTACATTCTCTTCTGGGAGAAGTGCAAAAAAGCACAATTTTAATGAGCTCACATAGGTTCTTTTCCAGGTAAGTCATAATGTCCAGAGACAAAATTCACCAGATTAAGTCAAGGGAATCATAAGAAAATGTCTGATTAATGGATCTGATTTTGTGTAACAGGGAAACACAGCTGTTACATGTGAAGAAATTGTAAAAGAGACTTAAAGATAGAACACTGCATTTTACAGGTTTGAAAACCACTTTGACAGTAGTAGGGAAACAGGAAAGAGCTATCAAGCTGAGTTTAGGACATGCATGTAAATGGAAAGATAAGAGAGTTTCCAATGATGAGATCAAGAAGTGAAGTGCTGGAAAAGGAGAATGGTGATGTGTTTGAAGAAGTTTTCATTAAGATCTGAAGATGAGGAAAACAGGAATGAAGTTGAGGGGAAGGAGAATTAAGGTTGATGAAAAGCACCATCTGTCTCTTTGTATGTTGGATTATTTGAAACACATATTTTCACTTAAATATTGCTTTATGTTTTCCTCAGATTTTCCAAGGTAAAATATTTTTCAACAGAAATTTGAACAGAATTATATTATTTTAAAAATACTCCTTTTTAGCTGGAAAAAGGAGAAAGTTTCTGTAAATATTGTTACTGAAAACAGTACAGATATATTTTCCCAAGAGAAAAAAATTATTGGAAATCCATAAATAATTAAACCTTCTCAAGGAGTGAAGAGAAGTGCCTTAGGCATACAGGGGAAGAAAGAAATTGGAACACTTGGAGTAGGACTTTGGTCTGGATGTTGGCCACAGGTATATGGTCCTCTTGCTTACTGCAACAAAGCATCAAAAGTTCTTGTTCTCCTGCAGCAAGAGGACAGAGGTGACTTTGTTACATTGCTAATAGCTGGAGACTTATCTGTAGTTCGCTTGGGAGAAGCTTTTGGTTTTGAACCAAATGCCTGTCTGACCATTCTTCAATTACAAAGGGGTTAATGTGCCTGACCAGCAGGATTGATACACCTAAGGGCAGACTACAGCACCTGTGGTTTGCAATGTCAAGTTCAATACTGGCATGCATAAAATATTATTACCAGGCAGCTGCTTGCTGATGTGGCTAATTGTCTGAATAACAAATTGTTTGCTAACAGTAAAGCACAGAAATCAGAAGCAAGAGATAGAAGGATCCCAGTGGCAAAGTAATAGGTTTTCCAAATCAGTCAGCTGGGTCTACGCGAAGAATCAAGATCATAACTCATATTTTAATTTGTTGTGTCTCCTTCAAAAACTCCTCTATTTTAATACATACATTTCTCCATAAAATATATTCTACATTTTAAAGTCATCTTTGTTTTGCTTTTCATTGCTGTTTGCTATATCTGAACAACATATTTCTGATTCCAGTTCAATTAAAATCTCAGGTGTGTCAGTCTAAGCCAAGAAATTTAGCCTAAACACAGGAGTAAAACTTAACAAAATTGTGGCTGGAAAATGGGGTATTAACATTGTCCACCTGCTGACAAGCTCTTGCCATAGGTGAAAAATAGATTTTCCCTCGGTCCTCTCAGTTCTGATTAACCTTAGTTTGTCTGGAGTGTCTATATTTGCTAGAAAAACAGAGGCAATATCTGCAAAATCCAAGGTGTTCAGAGCCTGGGGATTGAAGCTAAGGTCTGTTGTTCCAAAGAGCAACCGAGGAACATGGAGGTCTCTATCAGCATCTTCTTCCCTTACCCTTTACTTTTCTTCTTGATGTTTAACCAGAGTTTCAGGATTAAATAAAAAAAAAATAATGATCAAGCACGATGTTCTGAAGCAAGATGCCTGGAAGATTCATAATACCACCAATTCAGGCCCAAAACATATAATTTAGATTTGTATGAAGCTTTTTTCAACAAATTATAGAAAGCATCTGATGGGTCAAAATCTTCTGAACTTAAATATTCTTGCTTGTTCCTTGCTTTTCTTCTGAACAGAATGATTTTTTAATTCCCCCTTGCTTACCTTCATTCCTCCATCTGTTTCTATAATTTCTACAGGAGTTGTGATTTGTTTTGTGAACTGTCTTTGTCTGGGCTGCTTCTGTCTTGAGTGCATTTTGTTTTGGCTTGCTGTGTTGCCTAAACCATTCCTTGTTCTTTGATGATATTAACAAATTGAACTGCCTCACTGGACTGACTTTTGTCCTCACTTATTTCAGAGAGCCTTTTGGATTGAAATCTCTAAGCCCATCACAACTGCCATTGTAAATCAAACTGACAGTCAATTACAAGATGGACTATGTATTTGAACAAGGCCAGCTTTGAAAGCTCAGCTATTTCTAATAAACTTACAGACCTGCAAACGCTGTTCGTTTGCAGGATGCAGGGATGCAGGACACAGGGGTGGCCACTACATATGAATGGCTGGTGCTGGGGTGTGGTGTTAAAAATCAGCAGCACTTCAAGAGAGCTCAGAGGAGTTTAGTCAAAACAATAAGAAAAGTGTTACCTGCCTCCCAAGTAATAAATATTAGTTGGCGGGATGCTATTTTTTTTATGAGGCTTTATTGTATCTGATGCATTAACACTTGCACTGCTGACAGAGAGCAGACAGGCTGGGTTGTACCAAGGTGTTTCAGAAACAGTCAGGCACATTGGAGTACATTGGAAACTTGTGATCCATGAAGAGATGCACAATAATGCACCTTGCACCACTTTTAGTAGAAAAATATTGCAGCAAGACAGTTTGTGATATGGGTGAATGTGTCTGTGAGTAAATTCCAGTTAGCACTTGGCATAGTTTAATTCCTCTCCATTTGGCAATTCATCTGGTGTTCTCCCTTCTGTTGCATTTCTCAGAATAAAGTTGAAGGGGCTGTCTTCAAGTGTGCAAAAAAAGAAGGAGCCTAGGCTGCACAATGAACATGTTCCTCATGCACCAGAAATGAAAGTAGTTCTGTTAGATTTACCATTCTGTTACAAATGATCACGAAAAATCTGCAGAAGTGTGGAAACAGCACTGGCTGGATAATCCTGCAGAAAGCATACCATGGTACTCAGTATGGGCTTTCCTCATGAGTGCTGCTCCACTGGGGTGGTATCTATAACTGTATAATCTTGTACTGAAAAAGGTCTGACAAAAGCAAAACAAAACAGCTCTTACTTCTGGGAGGATGCAGTTAGTCTAACCCAGGCATGGTGGAATATATGAAATGAGTACTCTGTGTGAATATCTCTGTCAGTCTTCCAGTTTATGGTGCCAATAAATCTGCTGGCTTGATATGAACAATAATAAGAGTAATATACAATAATCTAAAGAGAGAATGGTTTTGTGAGCTGATGGGGGAAAAACAAGATTTATTTTTTAAAAATGCAACTGTTGAAGCAGTTGACGAATATCTTCTTGCCTTGGGAATCAACATGAATTCTATGACTCAATGACCTGGAGTAGAAATAAAGACAGAAGTCACAACTCATATGCTATGCTAATGTTACAAGCAATTCTCCCTTCCTTGCCTGCAGGAACTTTGACAGCACATGGCAAAGCACAGGAAATGATGTTGCAAAGAGCGTACCAGGATTAGCAGGGAACAGGCCTGTCCCCATCTGCTTCTATGGCCCCTGCTGCTCTCCAGGAACATCCTGTCTCTCTATTGGCTTTTGGGGCAGAACAAAAAGGAAAAAACAACACTGTATTCAAACCTGATAAACTACAGTAGGTCCAGATAGTGAGAAGGCCAAGTGCTGCTCTTCAGGTGCTCTACCACTGATCTGTCTACCCTCTCCAGGCTGGTAGGAGAGGGATTAATTGAGATTCCTGTCTCACATCAACTCTTTAAAAACCCTCTTCACCATCATGGCAAGCCTATGACTGAAGATGCTCTTCCCTTTGTGTCAGAGGTGGACCCCATCTGTCCCCTCAGTGGACCAGGTTTCACACAGCAATTCCCATGGTCTCAGTCAGCAAAGATCTCAGTAGGCTGTTGCATCAGTCCTGTTATATTATATATATTATAGATATATGATATATGATATATTATGTATTATATATACCTTTGTTATATTTCCAGACCTGACTGGCCCTTTCAAACTACTTTCCTTTGACTGGCAGGATTGATGAGAAAACTACCTGTGCTCTAGAGTCCTTTACCACCACTCTCAGAGCTCTGTAACCCTTGACACGCCACAGACTGCTCCTGGCTGTATCACTGGCACCCACAAGAAGCGAGAGCAGTGGGTAATAGTCTGGACTGTACAGGGCTCAGTAGTTCCTCAGGGACAACCCTGACAGAAGCCTCTGCATCACACCTCTCTAGAGAGTGTATCAGGTCAGCAAATGGGTGCCTATGTAGCTCTCAGAGGACAGTTGTCTACTTCTTCCACCCATTGCCTTTTCTTAGTTGTGCCAGTTGTTACACGAGGAGAAGATCACACTGCCTTACTCAGCTCCAGTCTCCTCTGATGTGATGGGTCTTTCCTCGTCTGTGTGCGTAGCCATCAAACAATTATGCAAGGGCACCTTGGGCTTCAGGGGTAGTCTTTTCCTCCTGCAGGTCCTTGCTATTGCAAGCTTCCATTCTTGGATGTTTTTGGCTACCTTCCCTTCTGTGTATGCTGTGAAGGACTTTTTGGTGGTGGGCTGAGTCCACAGCAAGACTTGGAACCAGCTAACCAGTTCCTTCTCAGCCTTCCTGATGCTATGCAGCTCTCTCACTGCCTCCTGCAGCTTAACCACTTGCCCCACAAAGTGGGCGACAGAGTGTTTCTCCTGCCTCCACATCCTTGATAGCTGGCAGCTTTGTCTGTTGACAAGATTGTCACCAAAACTGCAGAAAAACAAAAACTCCAAAAAACATTTTTAGTGTTAACAAATTAAGACATTACTTTATTCTGGCTAAGATGCTTCATTTACACATTGCCTGGGTTGTGCAGAGAAAGTCATTGCGTCACACATGCTCTTTACTAGATTTTTTACATGCTTATTCAGTCAAAACCTAGAGAAATTCATTGGTTCAATATTCATTGGTCCCAAGATACATAGGTCTCAGTACTTGGTTTCTTATTGGCTCTTCACCCCTTCACCTTCCATGTTAATTAGGTTCTCATTCTTCAGCCTCTTATCTATCTTTTCCAGGTGTCTCCATGCCAGCTGATGCTTGATGTTCGTTAATGGTTATTATCTTTTTTGTATTTTCTGTGTTACTCCCAGTCTGTTTAGAGGTAAAGCTTATCAGGCCTTGAGTAGTGAAACACTCCTTTGAAAATAAACTTTGATTCCTTTGCCCCTGGGCAAAGGTCAACAGAACCCTTGACTAAAGTAGTATAAAAATTTTAAACTTTGTGTCATTCTCAACAAGATGAGGTTGAAGTGAGAATGACCAGTTTGTTGCTACTAGTCACAGGAGGCATGATAACAAACTGACCCTGACACTCAGCATCACCCACCTATTGTGTGTAGTTCTTTGTCTTTCACTCAGCTGTAACTTGAATTTGGGCCACATGTTCCTTCATGTGGATAAAAGAAGGACTCACTCTTCTTGGACCAACAGTAGATATACCAAACTTGCCTCAGGTAGAAATTGTACATTGCACATTTTATTCGGGCAAGGTTACTGCAGGCAGTGCAGTCTGGTTATCAGAGTCAATTCTCAGGACAGGTGTCTACTCCATCCTATGACTGTGTCAACATCTCACCTAAAAGCTCAAAATGAGTTGTGGCAGGGCTGGGGGTTACATCCATAAATCCTTCCAGAAGAGGAGACAAAGTCTTCTGCTACTGCTATTCCAACAGTGTTGCAAAGAGCTGTAGATCTGTCTCAGGTGTTGAAATATTCCTCGTGAAGAAATGCCTAACACTACAGAGGACATAACAATATGCTTTAAGCAACTTGGAGGACCTATTCACTCTTCATTTGACACTGTTTTAGAAAAGAAACATCAGACCTGTGTCATGGGTGATAGTGGGGTCTTCAGACAAAGTTTATTAGAGAAGCCCTGTTGCACCATGAGGTGCAGAGAGGACCCCCTGTATTGTAAACTTCTCATAGAGGAACCTGGGGATGGCTGAACCCAATCTTAGCCCTAGAGTGTCAATGGATTGAGTAACCTTGTCCTGAAGGATTAAAGATGGCAAATCAGATATATTTCTATAAAATGAATTATTTATTATGACAAATTATTAGACCAAAATATTAATCTAAATTAATTACTAGACAGTGTAAAAGCTAAAACTACTTTTAGTGTATTGCATTGTATAGTATAGTATGGTATAGTACAGTATAATGCACTATATCAAAGCAATAATATTAAAGCTTTCAAAAAGAAACAATTATTAAGCAGAGATTGATCTACCTCACTATACCAATGCTCGTGTGCAGATCTCTTTCACTCATCCTTGAGGAGTATCCTTGAAGGGCTGTCCCCACTTTAAGGGAGAAAACTTCATACACACTCCCCAAGAAGGAATATGTCAGAAGAACCTATCATATGATAGTGGACTGGACTTTTATGGTGTAAAGTGATATGACTGCCAGTCATATTGATTTTGTTTATCCCGCAGCTTTGATGACAATTTGTCTCCCATTCAGCCTGGCAGTTTATCTGCCAAATCTTTGTTTCACTATCAGGATGTTAATTGGGAGTTGATGTATCAGATGGATTTTAGTAGAATTTAGCACCAAACCCAGCATGACACCCCCTGTCAGTCCACCACTGATAGCCTTGCAAATAGGGTATTTTCTAAGTTATTTGATCCCATTCCAGGGCAGAGATCCTGCTACAACCAGCAAACAAAGTCTGCTTTATATGCTGCAAACTGCTTATGTACTTTTTATATGACTCACACAACAAACAGCAACTATGCAAGTGGATCAGAAGGTCCAGTTTTTGAAGAGCATGCATACAGAAGGATCCCTGGAAATACTTCTTTTGCCGTTTGACCTCCCAGAAAGAAAGGATGCCAGTAAGCTAGAATGAGATCAGATAATAAAGGGATGGAGAAAATGACTTAATATGAAAAAGGGAGGAAATATGTACAGACTCATTCTGGAATCATTCTGCAGTGGTAGCTTATTGTAGTTGAAAACAAGGAATGTGAGAAATACGCATGCCTCTATGTCTAGTTCTAAGTATTTTTACCTGTTGCCTTATATTTTTCTTGTCCCCATATATGTTTTTTGATAAAATTTGTGATTTCATTTTTTCTTTATCTGAGTATTTTATGGCTCCAGTACTGCTCTCCACTTGCACCTTATGCTTAAGTTTTTTCTTCCTTTCTTTGGTTATTTGCATAAAATCACAGATGCAGCATTCTGGGGCAATTAATGCTCACCAATCCTTTGGCACTTGCTCTGACATTCTTTTTCTGGTGCTTTTGTATACTCACATTTCCATTCACACGTCACTTATACCACCAGTCTTAATAATTCTGTAACAGGTTTCTTAGATGAATGGCAAAATCAGTCACTTTAAAAGTATACAGTACCAAAGAGTGACATTTATTCTTTTGCAGAGAGCCACCACAAGCTTTAGGTACCTCTCAAGTCCTAGTGTCATGGCAGAAGAACTCACTGAGAGTTAAGCAGAGAGAAGAGTGAGATTCATTCAATAGCCCTACTTTGGCTGTCAGATCTCAGCCTGGAGGAGGCAGAGCTACAGTAACTCCTAAGTATGACTAAGAAGTGAGAAAGAAGAGCTTTCACATTTAGATGACAGCACTCCTGGTGCTGTGGCATGGCTGTGACAGGACTGCTGCAAAGTGTATTGTCAGGTGGGATATGAGGTTGGTCCCTTCGTGCTTGTTGCCAGCTTCCAAACTATTTGAAACCTGCTTTTGAACTACCTCTGCATTATTCTCTATACTTCAACTGCATTGCCAGTTTTAATGAATATCACCTAATATTATGCTGGGGAGGATAAGTCCATGAAAACAGTATGTTTGCAAATTTGATCTGAAGTTTCAGTCAGTTCATAACATGGGCCATCTGGCACCCATGCTATGGGATTATTTCATGTGCTTGTGATTCATAGACCTCTTAGGTGTCTAAATATTGTGTTAGTTAAACTTCCTTAAACAAAGAGATAATTATAGGTGCCTAGAGCTTAAAATGGGCCACTGTAAAACAGCACTTTATACTGGCATTTAATTTTTCAGAAGTTTAAATTATCTATACACTTGTGAGTTTTCAAAGAGCTTTTTTTTTAAGGAATAGTGAAGATAGATGCCCAGATTTATTTTCCCATTCTTGGTTATTTTCTCTTCACCCACTTCCTTTTCTCCATTATCAGTAATAATGAAAGCAAATCCAGCACCCTTTCATATCGTTACATTTTTCATCAATCTTCATGGAACAGTGACCCCAAATTCATACTGAGTTCTTTTTCCTCCCTTGAACTTGTGTAAGGCATGTTGTTTCATGGAAGAAGTGGGTGTGCTGGGAAAGCAGTGGTGCTGTCTATGATGCTGGAATAGGAAAGCAGGCAGTAAAACCCATGGAAAGAAGGTAGAATCCAAAATCTATCCCCTTCAGTGCAGGAGAATGCATCTTTTGGACAAAAGATGAAACGTAGGTATTTTTCCATGATCTTTTGGTCTTTACTTGTTATTGAATAGTGCTGCCACTATTTTGCCACAGGCAATTTTCTTTCCACACTCAGCAAGTAGAAATGGATTCTGTGATCCTTGACAGTCTATCTCCTATGCCCCCACTGTCTGTCAAACATATCAAACTCAGGACCTAGTATGAATTGTTTTCAAATTTACAATTAAGTGTTATATTGCTTTTTAATCCCCTTGTCTTTAGCAATCTCATCTGACTTTGCCATAAATCAAATGGATCACTTGGTTTTAGACAAGGCTCACTACTTGGAATGAACAACTGTACATCAGCTCAAGGCCTCTTTTAATACAGCACCACCATTATGATACTATTTGCAGGACTTCAGCAATAAAGAGACAATGAGTTTAATTTTCCGCTCTAAATAATTATATAGAAATTGTGAACTATGTATCCTTCAATTTATTCCACTAATTTTCACCTAGAGATAAGTGGATATGGGTTTCCATTTGCTCCTGAGGATTCTCTGATTAGTTCTCTTTCATGACTGTTAACTTTATCTGAAACACCAGAATGGATGTACAGGGAAGGAAGAGGAAAAAAGCAAAACCAAAAGTCTCATTCTACCTTAAAACTGGCAGACAATTTCTTGATGATTATTTTCTCTTCCCGTGTAACTATTCCATTTCAGAAGTATGGGAGCATCAAAAATTTTGTTTGTAGTGTTTAACTTTCATGATTAATAGAAGACCTGAGTGGGGTATTTTTGTGGGTCGATTTGTTGGTTTTTTTTTTTTTCATTTTTATAATTTTGTACAGAGCCATTGTAGCTGAAAGAAGGTATCGTATGCTTTAATATTAGATATCCCTTGAAGGAACTGACTGTTCTAGAGATCAGGAAATGAATGATATTTTTTTCACACAGCAAGGTGACTTTTTAATGCATATTTTAGATAATTCAGCAGTTTGTGATAATATTGTAAATTACTGTATTTCCTTTTTGAGGCTTTATATTAAAAGGATAAACATTTCTGGCCGTGCAATCTCTTTTCCAGTTTCAAAGCTTTTTCTAGTTGTTCTTTATGGCAATATATTTCAATTAGAAAAGCTCCTATGACTCTGTTTTTTTTCTCCTGGCTTTTGTTGTGGATGATTTTCCCTGTGGAGGTAGCAGCACAAATCCTCTCTGCCCTATACTGGAAAAGGACATAATACATAGACCTTGAGCTCCACGTATGGAGACAGGGGAACTTAAACTCACCCCCCGATTTCACAAAAACAGGAACATCTCAAATTTATCAACTGAGTCAACTGAACATTGCAGTTGCTTGTGCAAAGTAGCTTTATACTAGTGTACATTTATTGCTTAATAAGTGGTTTCTTAGATATGGAAGACAGATAAGGAAGATATGTAGATACTAAAAGTCGTGTCCCAAAAGGATGGACACACAGTATTTGCGTTTTGAAACCAGTTCATTTTTTTCTGCAACTTTGCTTTTAAGATTCAGGCACTTACAGTGACAAACAGTGAAGGCACCAGTTGTTCTGTGTATGAACTAGTAAAGAATGTGAAGTGTTGGGTGGCAATCATCTGGAGAGGCAAAAGAGAGCTGCACTAAAGCCAGTCTATGTTTTCAGAGCTCACTTTGCACAAAAGCTGTGACTCACATGCCTTACAAATGCTTTTTATTGAGATCCTGAACAGCAGAAATCTCACTTACTGGAGCATGGGACAGGTCTCTGCACGTGCCCACCAAGTAGGTTGTTACACGTAGGTAGGGTGGTAATTCTGCAGGAGATACGACAGAGTATCTTTTGTCCTGAAAGCAGTGTGATCAGCTTAGCAAGAAGCTCTGTGCAAGTTGTAGGTAATTATCTCTGGACCTGAGCTGAACTGAGGTGCCTGGGGAGCTCTTTGCATTTGTCTCTGATGTATGGTGCAATATAGTCATGATGGAAAGCTGTTGCAGGAACGAACAAAATCTTCCATTCAATGCTCAGAGAAAATTTGATGTATTAGAGACACAGTCTGCTTATGAAGCTCCTGATCATTCCCTCTGAATTTCTAAACTGTTATATTGCAGTTCTTACTAATGGATAAGTTGGGTGATACCTGGAGTATAGCGACCAAAGACCCTGATGAGCAGGAGGCTGTAGAGATGGGGATCTGTGCTGTCATCTTGTGTGCTGAACCTGCACACAACCTGGCAGATCTTCAACCCTAGGGCAGGTAGGGAGCTAAGGACACAAAAAGAGGGTACTTTTGCTGTGGTGCATACCTGGCATACATAAAATACAACATAAATTATCATCTCCTTTGAAAGGATAGGTGCTGACAGCCTGTACTAAAGAAAATTATTTACCTATCAGAATAGATAACAGTAAATGCCTTGCAGAGAGCTGTACAGCTCCAGGTCTAAAGATACTGCAGCTGTAATAGAGGGATAAAAATGCATGAGGTATGTTAATTGAGCAATAAATGAAATGTATGATTAAATGAAGAGGTAACCTTTCTAAGGTAGGCCCTCTAAATGTGTGTTACTTCGCATTATGCCTTTGGGCTTTCTACACTAGAAAAATAAGCTGAAGTAAGGTCATGTTGGGTTCAGTTAACTCTGACCCAAAGATGACTGCTTTGCTAATATAGTTGTGCTACAATGTTTTATGTCTCAAATGAGCAGGTCAAGGAGTAGCCTTGACTCCCTGCAGACTCAGAGTGATCACAGAAACAGTGTTTTCAACCACCTGTGCTTCTGCCTTACCCACTGCCTGCACATACCTCTGCAATCTGTCACAATGTGACGGGCAGCAGGTGCTTGGGTGAAGTACATGACTGTGAGCAAGAACAACAGCAGGTGGTTAATTCACACTCCTGAGATTCCTCCCAGAAGAACTGGGCTAGGAAATATGTAGGGAAATCCCCATTCTGTTTCACCCCACTGATGGTCAGAAAAAGTTTGTGAAAATTGGCAGCTGTGAAGCTATTTGTATGTCCAGAATCTACAGTACTAAAGAACAGGGGATTGACTGAGAACATTGTTTCCCTTCTTGATGATGATCTGATATTACAGGCAGCATCAATGTAGAGGTTTTTTTGGCAGACAGTTGATTTATGGCTTTCTGAGATCTCCTTTGATTGCTTTCTGCCTCTGTAAAGGAATTATTGCCATTTACTATTCAGATTTAATTAGGATAATGCAAAGCCCTTAAATGGACCACTCACAGCATGTCTTCTTCCTAGTTTGGAAGGAATTTTCCTTCCTTCTGCTGAGGTCCTCTGTAAGTCTATGGTTTATTTGTGCTTCCCCATGCCTGAAGCAGTAACTGCTGAGATCCCCTGAATATTGCTGGTGTAAGTTCAGGCTGCCCTGCTCTTCTCTGATCAGCTCTCTGTAGGGACTGTTGTACCTGCTCCTACAGAGTCCACCACTTGCCTTAGTGCATAGGTAACTCAGTGAATTCCAGCTATTTCCATACCCACACTTGGACACTATAGCTCATCTTATGTTTGGCATTTCTTGTTCTTCCTAAGTGTATGTGCTCACACGCTCCCCAGGCACTCTGTGATAAGACTGAGGAGGATTAGAGTAACTCAATCTGCAAATCCAGTTGTGATGCCGAGGAAGAGCCAAGCCAGATAAGCATAGCAGTCTCCATGGCTCTGTGATACGAGGCAGGCACCCTTTGTAGTAGGTTTCAAAACACATTGGCAGTGACATGGTGGGGCCACTGCTTCATGTAGATAAATACGTGCAACTCTATGAAGATTTTTACATGATCTCTCTACTTCACAAATCACAACTGCATTCACTCTGCTGTGCCCCTGCCATGTTCCACATCCTAGTATCCCTTTTAGCCTTGCCAGGAGTGGACCCACTCGGAAGCAGCTGGGCAGCCTAGGGGAGTTCAGATCAGCAGGAATGTAGTGAATGCTGGTGTGGTTGGTCATGCAGAGACTGACTTCTTCTGACTGCTGTGTCTCAGATTTAAGCTGCACAAGGGTCAGTCAGGGGAGCTCAGATGGAAGAAAAAGGGGATCAGAATGAAGGCAGTAAAAATTTATTTGGCAGATGTCCTCTGAGTATATATGAGGACTTTAATTTACAGCCAGTAAGTGGAGCTAAAGCTCCATGAGAGGTTATTTCTTTAAAAAACATATGGTTAAAAATTGCTGATGGAACTTTTTTCTCTCCATTTCCTTGTATTTATTTAGTCCTTTTGTTGCACATAAACAATCACACTGCTGGGAGCTCACGGTGTGAGCTCTTAACTTTTCTATTTCATTCCTTGAGTCGTAGACAGAACACAGGATCTTTGCTGCATTGACTGTGCAGTTAGCTCTTTCCCATGTTATTTGTTTGCTTTGCAATAGTTCTTCTCCTTGCTAATTTCACACATAAATTTCCCCTGTCAGTTAAACGCAAAATAATTGCATTTGTGTGTATGTGAGTAGTCATGTTTTCAAGGTGACTTTCATACTCTTATTAATCTAATTAAATTAATTTCCTCAGTGGCAATATTGTGTCCAAGCTTTTGAGGAAAGCTGTCCTTTGTCTACATTGTTGCTCAGTATTGCAGTTCATATACAATATCTAATGTTTGTATCTAGAATTTTGAGTTACATTCCTTTAGCACCTCTGAACTTCCCCCCATAATTAGAAACATTTTGCAATTGCACTTCCTGGTCTCCATTTTTGCCTGGTCCTAATCACTTCATGCTTTTATTTATCTTGTATCCTGTTTAAAAATATTAGCTCCTCCTTTGAAAGATTTAGGCAGGAAAGTACTTAGCCTTAGATGTACCTTTAAGTATTGGATCTGCACAATAGATTCCAATGAGACTAGTTATAAAACCAAAGTTAGGAATGTGATTGAGTGGTTCCTTGGATCAAGGTCATTAATACTTCACCTTGACTTATATGACTAAGAGCCCGGTTCAACAGTGAACAACCAGAGACTCAGGCAGTTCTGTGATGTTTATTTTTTTCCAAATCCACTAGCAATAATACAAGTCCTTTGCTGAATAAGCACAGACCTTTTTTTACCCCCCCAAACCCTGGGCTATTGCTTGAAGCCATAAAATGTATTTTATCGAGCTCAGCTCAATCTCTACTGATTTTGACAAACTCTTATTTCACTACTGCCATGGTTGGCCATTTAACTTGAGTTCTTGACTTAATCTCCAGGAAAACAATGATCATAGAACAGCCCAGATCTATCATGTGCATTTGGAGCAATTCATGTCTGACATTAGCAGACCCACAGTCCATTGGATCTGGCTTTAAATTCATTAAATCTCTAAAATGAGCACCTACTATCCTGTAAAGCTGCAGTGTGATCCTTTAAGCGTATTTTGGTGACACAGAATGGGAAGGAGAGGTCTATGGAATGTTAAAGAAGAGAAGTTCTGGAACTTAGTTTTTGCTTAAAGTTGAGTAGTTCACCAGTTGTTGCAGACATTCTGGATCTTTCCTTCTGGGTCCCTTTCCACTGGAAGTGGGGAAGATATTTCAAAATCATTACACAAACACATGCACACTTGCTTGTATCCCTAAAATCTCTCTGATATGAACAAACATTTTTGGCATTAGAGTAACACTAGAGCAAGCACCACAGCTGTTTGAGATGTGAGGGGATGGAAAAAAAGACTGGACATTGCAGGGTGAGGGTCTGCCAAAGGCATTTTTACCTGAGAATGTTTTTCTGCCCATTAAATTGCTGTATTAAATCAAGTGAGAACCTGCCTATCCCTGCTGCATGCTTCATCCACAGCTGTGCCTATAGCAACATAGACAAAGGAGGTATGGGGGCATCTATTCCTTTGCCATTCACTGGACGGTGCCCCACAGTGACACCTGGACAAGCTCACTGGAGATGGCAGCAGTTCCAGGAATACCTTGCCAGAGTCAACAGAAGAATAGAAACAGTTTTAGAAGGCCTTTGTTTGATGAGGCTATCTGAAGAAATAGTCTTTCAGGATAATCAAGTCAAATTACAAGGTGTTTTAGAAATGTTAAAGTGACAGTATAAAAGCATTTGGGTCTGAAATCTTTGTAGGCTGATTAGAACGCATAATTTTATTTTAAGAATTAAAATTCTTTCTCATCCATTTCTGGGGACTGAGGTAATCAAAATTATTTAGGTGTTAGTTTTCATGAAATGATGGAATTATGTCAGGTATGACACTCTTTAGAAGTATGCTTTATTTTCTCAGTAGAGGCTTAAAGTCATGTCTCTGCTTTTAATGCTTTCTGCCTTCCCGATTTTACCCTGGAAATTTCTAATACCAGCACCGGCTATGAACAATTGCTTTAAAATATGTTTTGACTTGTTCAGTACACCACTCAAGTCCTCAAACAAAACCTTTTTCCCTTAGACCAGTTTTATCTTCTTGAAAATGACTGTGCATTTAAGCTTTTTCCAAAGAGAAAAGATGATTGGTGCATCATCTGATTGCTGCTTCCATCACAGTTCTGTGCACTCAAAGCACTAGAAATACTCTGCCAGCTTTGGATTGACACTTCCATTGTCTTTAACGGCTGTTTGGGCAAGCATCAAATCCACTTCTTAAACTGCTGCTCCCACACTGTGAACCTTTGTCCCTTTTCAGACCATTTCACCTAAATCGAGAAAAGGGCTGATTGCTACAAAGCATGAGACAATTGCAACATGTACTCGAAACAAGTGAGCATCTGTAGATAGTGGCAGGCAAAATGTCACCAGCCTCCAATGGCTGGCATTCCTTCTGCCAAGATATGCCACTCACAGCCAAAGTTACTTGCTACCTGACAAGCCCAGGTTGTGCTTTTGCCAGTGTTGAGCCTACAGTGGATCATTTGTTCTCAGCCTGACCTAGGACACTAGCAGCCTAGGACTGGGGAATTACAGCACCTTTGCACTCACTCAGTGAGAAAATAATATGCAGTAGCAGAGTTAAGTAGCTGCTAAGATCTGGCAGAGATCAGAAGAGCTGGCCATAACACGATGGTTCTGAGGATGAGGCCAAGGGCACGAGGTTTGCTATCTCTTACCTGCAGCATGTGGAAAGGCAGTCAACAGCCAGGCCCACACTACTGGATGGAAAGAAGATGCTCATAATAAATTCTAATTTTGAACTGACAATCTCTTATTATTTCTAATGTGCTGTCAGTACAATACAAAACTCTTTACAGGGCAACGTAATGTACTACCTTTTTCCCCTATGGAACAATCCCCTGGACTCAGTTGACCCAGTAAATGCAGAGGCATAATTATTACCTGCTGTTTCTGTGGTAAGAATTTGTAGATGCCTAGGATGCCAGGCCATTTTCTACTTGCTGCTCTCTGTACACAGTGGCACACCACAGAGATGATACAAAGGAAAACCTAGGGAATGGAGGACAGGTGGAACAGGAAACTGATCCTACCCAGCAGCAGTATTCAGAGTGTGTACCCTCCAAGCTAAATTTTAAGTATTTCAGTCAAGCAAGGTTTTATCAACATTATCCTGTGCTTGAAAAGGTACCTCTTCAAGCAGGACAAGAGAGTAATGATTTTATGGATTTGGCCTAGGTCCTAAGGAGCAGATTGTCATGCTTGAGGGATCATCATTCTCACAGAAGATCTGGCCTTGCCTCCACAGAAATCAGTGAGAGCTTGCTTTTCAGCTCACACTCTTGGGTGGCATCTTTTGAGAAATGCTTCACACAAAACAGGAATAACATTAAGACTGTGAATTCCCCTAACCAAAAACCAGAAAACATTGTATTAAGAAATGTTTTTATACTAACTCAAGGGCCTAGGTGGCACTCAAGCCCAAACTAGTGGATTTGCGCACTGTGCTGTGTTTGCTCACCTTTTCACCCTGGGTCATTGCACCATATGGACAATATAAGCAGGACAGCTTGGATAACGGGGCCTTAACCTGAGCAAGAAACATAGATGTGACCAAACTTGCCCTTGAACTCTTAGCTGTCCTTTTATGGCTCCGAGTGCATGCTTTGATGATGCAGCGGCGGTACCTTTCTGCATGGAGCCTCATTCACAGCACAGCATGGGTCCTGCTTGTGGACTGAGCCAGGCTTACACAGGCTGTGAAATCATTTTGTGTGAGATGCGTGTATGGTGTATTTTAGATGTTAAACAATGAGCAGCCAATAAGACAAGGAATGTCAGGAAGAGGAGGAAATTCTTGTGAGTTGGCAGCTGCCTAACATATTACAGACATAGATGTTATGCTTGCTTCTCCATTTCTTTATCTATTGTGAAAATAAATCTTTGTAGGAGATTTCTATTAGGAAGTTGGCAAGCAATTTAAAGTTGTTTTTTTTTTAAACACAGCATGTGTGTGCTTCTCATTTTCTGGGTGCCTAGCTTCTAGCTTATTTTGGCCTCAAGCCATTGAACATGTTGAGGATAGAGACCAAGACTAAGAGCTTAATTTCACATCCTCTGGGAAGCTCATGCACAGAGCTGGAGACTGGTAGGTGCATTTGCCATAACCCCTGTAGCTGAACTAATGTGCTGTAGCTTTCTTCACTAGCTGGATTTTCCTATAAAGCAATGTGAGAACTTGCCATTGAAAACTGAGGAGCCCAATCTAGGCACAGCATCATCCAAATGGGCTTTTGTATCCGTAGCTATGGGTGCCTGCACCAGAACTGCCAACTCTGTGGGCTATGCACTCTGCCAGTTGGCCTAACTTGCTTCAATTCAACTTCAAGCACCTGTTTTTCATCCATGAGCTTTGGCTGAATGCAGAGAAAAGAAACTGAGCTGCTCCTCTTATTATCACTGACAATGACTGAATGTGTAGCCTAAACTCTCCTTGAAGCACTTGAGTCAATGAAGAAACATGATGGATACTTCCAAAAAGGTGCTGCACTACTCTTTAGAGCTATATTTGGTTTTATTTTATCTTTGGAGAGAAGAGGAAGAAACCTGACAGCCCATTTCAGTGTGACTGAATGAGGGAGTAACTAATTTCAATCATAAACAGTATTTTTACATTTGGGTGAAATTAAGTGTGAATTATACATAGATGTTTATGAAATATTATGTGGCAAATGAAATATTTGCCACAGGCATGATTAAACTGTTCTGGTCAACTTTTCAGCCACCCAGTGGAATAGACTTCTTTAGCAAGAGGGCAAGTACCATCAACTTCCCTGGACAGTTAATAGTCCTGGGATTAATTTCTCTTCATCCCCAGGACTGAGCACCTCTGTGAAGAGTAGTGAATGTGCCTTCTATAATCTTTGATACCGCCAGTGGTAAGTTGGGTTTTATTTGCATGGTCTTTCACTTGAGATTTTGATCAAAACCAGCAGCTGGTTCTGCTTTTCTGTGTATCATGTTGTCACTCCAGGCAGTTCAGAGGGCAGTATTTCAAGGCCATAACTTCTGATCCCAGTCTAGTCTTTCCCTTACAAGCAGCTGAAGCATCTCTTTTGCTGTTTTTTGAAACATAATCTGTTGGTTTTGATCATTAGGAGCAGAAGCAGCTGGCACACAGAGAGTTCCCCTGTTATCTACCCGGGAAGCTGAAGTCAATATCAAGTTTACCTAAGTTGGAAAGAGAAGAGGAGTCTAAATGCACATTGCTTTTGATGTTTTGGGCTTTCTTTCCCTCTGAATTACTGTGGAACACAAAGGAAAAAAGCAATGAGAGAAAGGGGCAAGGCAGGGGACAATCCTGACTCTACTGTGGTAAGAGCTCCCAGTTGAGATAAATTGTGCTGCTGTTGTGGCACCAAGCTTTATTTTGGCTTCTTCTTGGCTGTAACATGAAAGTGATTCTGGATCTGTCTCTGAAATTTTATGTTCTGCATTTGGCCACAAGTGGTTGGCAGCCAGTCCAGTGCTGCATCATGCAGGTGCTCAAAGCTCTGACTTATTTGTCTGTCTCTGGTTCAAAGATGAGCATTGAAGGTAATAGTCAGCCTGTTCAGCTTTCTGCACCTCTGTCAAAAATATGGGAGTTTTAAGGGGCATCATACTGGGGAAACAGAGGCCACTAAATATTTAATACCAAAAAGTTAAATATTATCATAAAAGTAATTTCATATAAATGGCTTTCAGCAAATCCTTATCCATATTTCATGATTGAAATGGGTGTCTGGTTTCTAATGTTTGCATGCAATTAACTTTAATGGGTGCATCACATTACTTCCAATCCTTTGTCCCTCAGAGACCCTGGCCCTATCAAGAAAAGAAAATAGCAGGACATCAAACGTCAGTGACACTGAGGGTGATGCAGTGCCCTGTGCATAAATTTGAAAATGACAAGTTAATAGTCTATTGATAGTTCTTGAAATGTATTAAGACTAATTATTCTGTGTATCTGGGGGTAAATGAGAAAAGGCAGGAACTCCATAAGGTAAAGACATCTAAAAATATGAATATGCATTAGCAACACATAAATCTTAATTTTCTCATGTCTTTGTATAATGTGAGCTGAAGTATCTATTAATAGGTGGTAGTCTTCTCACTGATTTTACAGGAATTAGAAGAGGTCTTCAGTGAACTTTATATGTGTATCGGGGCATCACAACCAGTTTTGCTTTGCTAAGGTCAAAGAAAAATTCTCTCATTCTCCAAACACCTTCATGCCCACTAAGATCTCCTGTGAAGGGCAGGGCTGTAAGACAAAGCAGACTATGTTTTGCGAATAATTTAAAGCGTAGAAATTGCTGGATGTTCACAAATGTCCCTCCAGATTGCACGAAGATGTGTGTCTGATGACCTCTGAAATAACAGCAGAGGTTTTTAAAGCTAAACAAATATGTCTCAGACCATTAAACTGGACAGAAGAGAGGTTTGGCACATTTGATTCCAGAGAGAGTTTCTGAAATAGTAAAAATGCAAAAAAAAAAATAAAAATAGGTGGTGCAAAACACATTCTAACACTAAATCTGATTTCATTGTGGGCTTCTGAGGATGAAACTCTCCAGGCTTTAATTAGCATAAAATTTAACTGTCTTCTATTTCAAACCTGAATATTAATTAGTGATGCCCTTGGGGTAATCAACCCTTGTGGAACTCTGAGAAAAATGAACTGATTAGTAGATTGACCTTGAGAGTTCCAATGGAAGATGATGAAAATACAGATTGTTCAACTGTGCTGCACTGTAAACTTAACATAAAGTAGTGAATTGGGAAGCCCAAAGGAAGAAGGAGGAAAACTTAATGAGGAGGTTAGTTAAAAAGGATGCCATTCATTTTTCCACTTAAAAATGCAAACTCTTATTGCTCTGCATTCAAATCATGAATGGAAATTCATCTTGAAATATTTTCAGAAGAATCTGACTCTAATTGTGTGAACCCTCAAAAAAGTTCTCTGAAAAACATCTCAATCATTTCAAGTTTAATTTTTTTCTTCTTCCCAGCAAAGAGTTGATGTTTTCAGGAAACAGAAATTTTGGAAAAAATGGAGATAGACCTAGTGAGGTACACCACCATATTTGGAGTCAGGAAAATCTGCCTCTAGGTCCCTCATCATGCTATGGATTTTTGCGAGGGTTTTTTTCTGCCTTTGTCAATAGCTGTGCAATCCTGGACAAATAAAATGTATCTGCTTGCCTTTTCTGAGTAGGAACGAAGAATAAAAATCTCCATTGTCCATGATACTGTGATCTGTTGATTTGAGACGCTCAGAATGCAAAGAAAAACTTCAAAAAATTTCCTTCCCTTCTTAGCCTTTTGTATTAAATTTTGCTGTTTCTCCTTCCTAAAGCTTCTTTCTTATATAACAGTTTATCCTCGAATAGCTGTGTTGTGCCATTTCCAACTTTCTTGTCCTCCAAGTACATCTTACAAAATGGAACAACTCTTCTGTCTTTGTTGTGCCATTCAACATCCTGAAGCCTCAGCTAAGAATTCGACTGCATGGGCACATGACCCAAAGTTGCCATTCAAATGTGCTTTTCAGTTTTGATTTCCCAAAAGTGATCAGAAGATGTGAAAGTGTCATTATTGCAAAGCCGTAGGTTTGTATTTCAAAGCACATTTGAAGCTAGATAAGCTGTAGAAAGTACTTTAGGCAATGAAAGAATCTCAGGCTTACACATTAAAATAGAAAAGATAAGTAGTGATGTGCTCTTGGCACACAGTTGGGTGGTCTGGATTTTTGTTTTATTTTTATTGTGGGGTAAAATCAGATAACATGATGATGTGCATTCCCTAATAGAAATTTCTAATATAGGACATGTAGTGATACTGAAGGGTAGATAAGAGAATTCTAACCTCTGTAAAACTCACTGATGTCATCTTATCCCTAAGAACAAGTCAAACAAAAGGCATCTATTTATAGCACTTTCAGAAAATTTGATGCCAGTTGAAGGTGCTAGCTTTTCTTGATAATCTTGAAGACTCAGATTCTCAGTTTTCCAGTTCAGGCATAGTGGAGCTTGAAGCAGTCAGAAGAAGTAGCCTGCCAGGGTGCTTAAAAAGCCCCTGCTGGAGGATACGGGCAATTCATGCTATCTAGCCCTTCAGAAGAAGAAATCTCCAATGCAAGTGCCATCAAAGGAATTGTCTAATGTCAGCTTGTTGTCATGATTCAGTGAAAATATCGTATGTTCAGACTGAGGGTTGTTGACAGCAAGAACAGGAATGTCAGCTGCCGAATGAACCAGATGTCAAACCTCAGAGAAGACAGCGTCATGGTCAGATTGTGCTGTAGTTACAAGAACCTGGAATGGTTTTAGATAGATGCAGGAGGTGGATCAGGAATCAGAAGGTAAGGTGATCAAGAAGGGCCATGGCACAGGCCATAACCCATTATTGCCTGACTTTGCAAAGGCAGAGAGGTCCAGACAGGGGGAGCTGGGCTGTAGGTGGTGGCTGCTGTAGAGGATAAGAGTGAATGGTTAATGATTCCCCACCAGTGGTCTGTGGGTCCATCAGTTTAGATGCAAAATCTTGCCATCTTGCCGAGTCAGGACTCTTCCATGAGTGTTTTGTTCTAGTTCTCCTTGGACTGATTTCCTGGGACCACATTTTTTCTGTAATTGCTGCATCAGAAAGAGTGATCCTAATGCAGCAAAGATTGCCTGGATAAAGTGTAAATTAACTAACATTGACACCTCTGTTGCCACAGCTAAGCTATTTTTGGTACCTAAGGTAGTTTTTTTTCAGCCAGCTAACGTTTTATATGCTACATTGAATTCTGCAGACTACAAATATCCCTGCCATATAATTAGAACTAGACTTGGAATATCAGAATGCATTGAATATTCTGGGATGGTGATTTTAGTCCTTTGTACCACTGAATGTCTGCCAAATTTAAACTTAATGTTAGCCCATTCCATAACATAATGTTAACAAGTCAGAAATAATCTAAATACGCTGGGTGAGAGACTGTAATTAATAATATGTAGATTGAATTTTAAATTTTCTTTCCTTCTCAGTGTTATACATCTTCCTCCTCTACTTGTGTTTTCAGAGAGAAGTTGCATTTTTTTGTGTGTGTGACATGAATACAGGGACTCAAAACCCACTGAAATACCTCACAGAAGTGCTGAAGGTCTATTGGCTCATAAAGAAACACAACACATTTGGCCTCAGACATCCTGACTGCTAAAGCTGGCCACACTCTGAGAGGGATATGGTGCCTGGAGCATGGGAAGCAGCTGTGAAGAGATGAGTAGAACAGTGGGGGGTGGCTGTGGACTAAAAAGCCAAGTTGTGGAGAAACACCGTTCTGCTAATTGATTGACTAGTGTGTGTCTGTGTAAAATTTAAGGAAGAAATGCTTAGGAAATGAAGAGAAATGTGAAACAATTTAGTTCTTCCTAATATCTAACAGCTAACATTGCTGTGTATCCTTATTTCAATCAGCATTTTATAATTTATTAATTCAGAAATAGATCTTAGTTTTGCTAAAAAATCTAGAGCAAGTAAGGTAGAAGCCCAAATGACTTTTTCATAAAATGCTAGTTCCTTTAATTCCTTCATGGCAAAGGTCCAGATTACTACATATTATGACAGTAGCTACTGTGAAATTTGCTTGTGGTTAGCTGTAGTTAAAATAAAACCATCTGTTTCAAAAATGCTGACAAGCATTTACATTTACAATGCATTTAAAACTTTGGGCCTTGGTCTAAGAAGCATCAAAGATCAGATGGTCCAGGAAATTCTACAGCAGGACCCCAGGAACAGGCTGGGCTCAATGATGGGGCAGCAGTAGGGGCTTAGTGCCACTGTTCAATTAGTGGTAGGGTCAGAGACTGCAGGCTTTTCCATGGTGTCCTGTGGATTAGCACTGCCTTCTGTGCACCTGGGGCAGGACTGTAATTTCATACCAGCTGTTTTCATGGTCTGGATCTACCTTCCATTCTGTTACTCTAAAAAGCCATAGTCACTTTTAGGATACTGGACCTCTGCCTGGCCTGGTCTTTCTAAAATTTCCTCTTAATCTAAGTTTTTGACCCTTAGGATCTTAATATCCTTCAGGTTGTTGTTGTTTATTTATTTATTTATCTATTTGGCTAGGGTTTTTTGATGATTTTTAAATTTAGTTTTTAAAAATTTTTGCCCCTGGGGGAAAGTAGGAGATAGGGAGAAAAAAAAGTCTACCAATGATCAGAAGTGGCGTCAATGCAAACCACTATTTTTTGATTACTCTGTTGGAAATTGTTTAAGGCAGTTGTTGTTAAAATAGATGCATCAGGAAAAATGCATCTAGTCATCACATTCCAACCACAAATAAAAGTCCTAATATGCTGCAAGACTCCTCACTTTAAAACAGAATTCAGGACAACACAGACAGGGAGACTGGCTGCTTTTGTGCTGTCTCCTGTCAGGTTAACAATTAGTTAATTGTTGCTGCTAATTACAGTGTTCATTAGGCAATCCCAGGTGGCAGGTTTACTCTTCCTATCCATATCACTGAAACATTCTGAATAGGATTTCATGCACAAGTGGAGGTAATGGCTCTTTCTGTCTCTCTTGCACACAGACATAGCATGATATTCAACCTCCCATGTCATGTACTTCAGCTTCATCTGGGATTACTACCTGGCCTCATTTCAAAGAGAAGAATGGCATTGCTCTTTTACATAAATGCTGCTCTGTTTTGGTTGTTAATTTACACACACTTTGCCCAGTAGAATAAAGATGTTTGGTTTCATGAGAACAATGCCATTAATAATGCATATGACTTACAAAGAAACAGTGATTTACATGGCCAGAGTACTGTACAAACAGTAATTCATAATAATTTGTATCGCCATAATCTCAGAAATAAGAGCCAGGAAGGATGCATTAGGCTCCAGTAACCAGTCCTTTCCATACTTTCTGGGGGGCTGCAACTACTTGTCCAAAGCAAATCACCTCAGTTCCATGTTGTTGCTGGGGTACCCCACTGACTCCTGCTCCTCTAGACATCAGTTAACATTTCTGGAGTTCTGGGATTATGGTGCACTTTTGTCTCATCTTCTCCCCAAGAAAGCAAAACACATCAGGCTTTTTCTCCAAGATTCTGCTTTGTACTTCTACCTAATCAATAACTTTGCTCATATTTCAGGTAAAATTCCCCTGCTTTCTCTATGCTTTTATCTCTTCAGGTCTTTTTTTTCTCATCTCTTCTGCTTTAACTTCAAGGTAATACAGTACATTGGTTCGAAGCACTGGCTGTAACAGGTAATATGGGTTGTATTTCTGACTGAGTTATTTTGAGATGAAAGAAAGAAATAACTACCTCAGAGTCCCAGATCACTGAAAGTTGGAATTGTCAGCTAGAAGACACTGTGTACATACAGAGTACCATTATGCACTCATACAGCTCTTCTATATGGCTTTCTCTATATTTGATTTTCTTCTATTAGCATGATTTGTTTAATTCTCTAGATGTTCTTCAGTCTGTAAAGCTTTTTGTGATGCATTAACCTGAGTGACGCTACATGAACTGTGTGATGATGATTCCGATAAAATTGTGGTAATGCACTACATGATCTAGCCTGTGGGACACAGGCACTACCTTTCCTTTCCTTTTCTGATGAAGAGGAAAAGACTGTGTGTGTTTTCCAAGCACTCTGTGCACTTTTCTTAAGCCCATGTTTCTTATTTCAATGAAATATCCATGCCACAATAGTGAGCACTGTGCAGATAAACTTCCTTTTAAATACATTGCAGAAAGAACTTTTGACAAAGCCTCTCAGATGATGCCTAAAAGAAACTGCACAAAAAGCTATTCCATTTGAAGGTGTTATACAAATTCTCTGGCAAGTGTATCATAGGAATGCTTATACAGATAATTTTGGAAGAGTAACTAAAGTGCAATCCTGTCTAAAATTAGGAGGATAATCAAAGCCTGAAGTCTCTTTTCTCTTTCATTTTTTACATAATAGTTTTGCTCTTTTTCTGGCTTTTAAGGAAATTGCAGGAAAGCCCTTGAGAAAATCTCATCAGGACAAGATGCTAATTCCTGCCAATTTTAGTATTTTCTTCATAAGGCATTGACTAGAACGGTTAATTTAGGGTTTGAGTGTACTCCCTGGACCATTACAGAGAACTCTACATATAGGCAGCTGAAAATAATTGCTGCATGGAATAAGTTTTTGGCCTTGGTGTGTATAGTTCGGCTCTAAGGAGCGAAACACTTTGAGTTGAGCTGGTGAATAGTCCAGGCCCTGCCCTGTGCTGAGCTCTGAATCACATGAGGTACTAAAAGTTCATAGTGCATTGACCTCAAGAGGAGACCCTGAGGTCTGACCAAGGCACCTTGTCTGATGAAAGGACACTTTTATGGCCAGTGTTTCAAAGTAATTTCTCACCCCAGCAATTTTTCTTTTAACTATTTTTTTCATCTTTTTTTCCCCCCTTTTCTTAGTGTTTCAGATGCACTTTCATTTCTCTTTTAGCAGATTTTTAATTATCCTGGTGCCATACTGAGATGTGGCTGAGACGAAGACTCTAGCTGGTTTCGAGTCACATCTGCAGATCTTGTAGGTATAATCTCTATGGTAACTAACCCATGTTGGGTAGAAGAAAAATTACAGAGAACTAAAGGTTAATTGCTATTTTGTTTATACATGTTTTGTGGAACTCCAGTGTTGCAAATTAGGTATCCAATTAGAATATAGATATTAATAGATTGAGCATCTTTTTTGTTTCTTGGATATCTGCAGAACTACTTGAAATATTTTAGAAATAATGATTTCTTTTTATACAATCTTGTGCAGGGAGGGAGTGTATCTTAGTCAATTCTTTTTAGAAGGGGGAAAGAAGGTACTTGCCACTGCAGAGGGAAACCTTTTTCTTCATAAAAAAGAAAAAACCTACCTGTCATTCTTCCCCTGTCCAGAGTAAGAATAGTGTGTGGTCATTGTTCTAGCAGGACACCTAGAGAAAAAGCAAAAGGAAAAAACAACTAACTAAAAATATCAACAGATGAAATTTCTCTCATGTCATCCATGACAAGCTAATGTTCTGTACAGGGCTTTGGAAAAGCTTTTACTGTTCAATGTGTACACACTGGTCTTCAAATAAAATAGCTCAGGTCTTTAAAAATGTACTGTCTAAGTGTTTTCTCTTTCAGGGGATTTCCTAGATTCATTGAAGAAAGTAAAACATTAATTCAATTTAAGAAATGAAAGGCTTGCTGACTAGTTTTCTCTCCATACAGTATTTTCTGTCTCTGTGAAAATGCTTAAAAAGTACCTTGGGGATTAACTGTGTCACTGGAAAGAATACTGTTTTCAAAAAAATTCTTCTAACTTTTCATGGCCAAATGTTATAGACTTTATTCCTAGATACAGGTGTATCTGTGATGAAATATTTATCCTGTTTTACTGAAATACTGAGACAACTGGTAATTATGGATTATAGTCAGTTTAGAGATGGAACTGCCTAATATGGATTATCATTTTAATTTCTCAAGTGTGTGCTTTTGGGTTGTGCTGCTCATGAAAATACTGCTCTTTTTCAGTATGTCCATCTTTTTTATTAGGCTGTTTGAGACTGCTATTTTTGGCTTTCCATGCATCCAGTAAAACCTGCTTAGAAAAACTTGTATCTTTTTTGCACTTATACACACCAAAGTGACTCTCATGGGGCACACAATTATTTTCCTTCTACAAGAGAATGGAAATTTCTAGTGACTTCTCATTATTTTATTTATTCTGTAGGAAGAAATGTTTCTGCATAACCTTGTTGCAATTAAAATTCTTCCAACAGTTCTTAATGAACTCTGGGGAAGTCTCTCTTCTCATAGATCTTAGGAGAGTGAATTAATCTGCATTCAAACAAAATTAGAGATGTAATTACTATAACCTTTAAGAGAATAATTATGTTCCTAACACAATCACCCATGTTTTGGGGACCGTATTGCAAAGTCTTCTGGCCCCTGTTGCAGACTTACTCCTTTTCCTCATACTCCCTAACAGAATAGAAAAATTAGACTTTTGAGTCCCTTGAGTGCAAACCAGTGACCTACGGGTTAACAGTGTAACATTTGGTATTTCTGGCTCTGTTTTTCTTATTGTTTTGGGAATTGCAACTCAGAACCTGTGAATGACATTTTGACTGTAGGAAATCTTCTTAAATTAAATGAAGAAAAAGTTGCTAGGGATGGTCAGGTCTAATACTTTTCTAAACAGTAAAATATTTGCCATTTGTTTATATCAGTAAAATGAGAAATATTATGACACATCAGATGCTTCTAAAATATTATCTTTCACCATACATTTCTGCAAAAATACGGTAAAATGTCCTGGAGATCTAGATTTATTGCCTTTCTGTATTTCTAAATTAAATCTACTCATCTGACAAATACAAAAAATATTCTGGTTTAAAACTAAGTCCTAAATCTGCAAGGCTGCTGCTTGCCTTCATGCTTCTAACCAGAAAAACTCAAATTTTTGAGTAAAACTGTATTATTGACGATCTATGTGCCAGCCTCCTCACAAACCTCTAAATCCTACATGATTATGAAAAATAAAGAGAAATTAATGGTTTCAGTCTGCAGAATCAGCAAAGTGCTACATATTGAGGTTAGAAAGGTGGAAACCTAATGGAAATGATGTCCAACTTGATTTGTATACAATGAATATTCATCAAAGCATTTAAATCATGATGAAAAATGCTCTCATTATAAAAATTCAAGTCTGAAAAATGCAACATGGAATAAGTTTTAGTAACACCCTTAAATCCTTTCAATCTGTTTTTGATATCTCACTGTGCTGAGATATCCAATGGTATCCAGTGTTTTCTCAAATAAATATGTACAGAAAGACTAGCTATGATTTTTAGAAACATCACAATCTTATCTATATGGTTTTAACAAACACATAAAATACATATGTACCTGCAATCAGAAGATATTACATGGGTAAAATGCTTGGATATTTCATTATAAGGACAAGATGCTATATCACAAGCAGTAATACAAATTTGAACACATAGGTATCAACCAGACAAACAATAAGGTACGAGACACGGAGTTAATGTGTATCTCATATATATATAATAACATATATAAAAATCATATATATAACTTATTATAATTATATCACAAATGATAACTATAATAAATGTGTATAACAATAGGTATCTAGCAGCTATCCCTGGGCACTGCACTGTTTAAACCACCTGGCTGGAGAATCATTTGGCTCCCTGAATTGAGATCCACACAGAACCTGGACTCTCCTACAAGGGAAGACTCTATGGTTTCAAAAACACTGAACATGATTAATTTTTGTCCCATCAGTTGTTTAACTGGGTTAAAGAAATATGCATTAGTAAGAAGACTCACATCCATGTTTATTGTCAATCTAGGATCTATACCAAACCTGTTAAAGTCAGCAGGAGTTTGATGGGTTACTCTACTAATCAGGCAACACGTAAAAGCTCCTTTTGAAGACACCAGAAATAAAATATAAACTTTTAAAAACTTTTGAAGAAAAATACAACTGCCTGATCAAATTCTGGTAGTAATTATTACAGGATACCACTCCCTGCCTTGAGCAGTCATGTAATTTGTACATGTTATTTAATAGTTGCAGAACCTTATACCAAGATGAAGGTATTTATGCAACTGGATGTGTCTTTGAAGATCTTTTGGGATGAATGACATCATAAAAACTAAAGTTGAAAATGAAAATGTCCAGCAGGACCACTGAAAAGAATGAAATTAAATGTCTTTGTATAGGTAGACTTTCTTCAGTAAAGCAGGTGATTTCACCTCTGTACCTTATCACTAGCTGCTAACTAAACACCCACTGCTGCCCATTTCTTATATAAGATGCATATCAGGCTGACTACTTGCCTAATGGACTGAACACAGATGAAAGAGAAAGGCAGGTTTTTCTGTAGACTCACAGTTTCTCTCTTGTGGAGGAAATGTCTAGCATGTTTTGAGTGTGACAGCTGCCTCCCATAAATAAATATACACTGAGAAATGCTAAAGAAATTAGAGGAAAGCCATATGAGCCTTTTCTACTTTATTAAGAGCTGCAAGGAGGAGCCTTAAAGTTATTGTAAAGATGAAAGAAGAGGGTGTTATGTATCTTGGTCACAAAGTCTCTGAGCTGGTGGTTTATATTATTGAAGCATTCTGTACAGAAACATAAAATCTCATAATTTAATAAAGAAATAATTTTGTTACTAGTGCATATCCTATAAGGTGGAGTCAAGTACACACCTCGTAACTTCTGCAACTTGAAAATAAAGACAGGCCAGAATCCTAAGGTAGAAGATATGCCTGTTTCCCTCTGTTCTTCTTTCAGATTTTTCTTGATGTTATGGCTCTGTTTTTATTTTATGATGAAATCCAGAGTGTATCAGTAGTAATGCATTTCCATGGTCCTTTAAGGCTATGAACATAATAAACATTTATTATGGCTTAAGACATGTAGTAGTAAAGTGTCAGGATGATGATGTATTAGTGGCAAGTGAGACTCAGGGACATCATGGGGCCATGAAGTGATGGTTCCTGAGGTTTCCTTAAGCTTATCAGAAAATCCTGCATGACTAAGGTGGGGGCATCACTATCCATACCAGCAACATCCGTTGCCCAACTAAGGAGGGGGGCAAGAGATACCTAGTCAACCCCAGAAAGCCTTGCCTGAATCATAGCACAAGAGGAACAATACCGCTGTAACTGGACTTTTAAAATATCTACAGTAGTTACCATCTTGAATTATGGTCAGGAGAGAGGTTGGCAGGTGACTAAAGCAAATCATCTTGTGATCCTATAAACAGTGGTCCTAAGTTAGGCCTGTTGAGTACTCCTGGACCACTGCAGGCTGTACCAGCATCTCTCTTGCTGAGTGGGATGCCTCTTGGAGCTTGCAAACTCTCAGTTGTGCAATACTTAGAAATACCCAAAAGCTGATGATAGGGCCTGGGCTGATATCCCACTCCTTGAGGATCAACCCTTGACAATTGAGAAATTCAAAGGCATTTAACATGAGTACTTCTCTGAACTTGAGGGGAACTTTTAACCAGTACACCTTTGTACATTTACATATGTATATCTTTGTATTTTTGTAAGTTAGCGTGAATCAATTTAGGCACCCTGTAGAACATATACTGTCTATATCCAACATGCTGGATATATATATGTATATATATATATATATGTTGCTGTCTTGAACTATAGTTAAGTGCCTGCTGTAACTGTAGTAAATACTATTGGATAATTTTGTAAATGTTAAAGTAAATGATAAAGTGCTGCTAAATCCTTTAAATGGATGCCATTGTATAAGTCTGAGACTAGGATTGGGCCTAGCCACACCTAATCTTGAACAGGAGTTTGGAAAACAGGGGGGCCAACTCTGAACCTTGTGCCTCGATGGGAAGGTCTCCCTTACCTTTTGCATCCTTACCCTTTAGCATCTACAGTCTCTTTGTAAACCATTCAAAGTTGACTGTAATACTTTTTCCCTTTGTATGTTTCATCCATGGTGTAGCAATAGAGTGAACCTTGTAATCAGAATTTGTCACACTCAAATTTGTATTAAACCTGCCTTTGTTAATATCTTTGATGATGATTCTCTAAGTGACCTAAACCACTCATTCATGACAGTCATAATTTTCCCAATTCCTTTTTATTTTCCTGCTCTTGATAGCAAGAATATGCTGTGTGTTTCTGCTGCGCTCATTATATTTACTGTCCCATGTTGTGACAGGATTCAGGATGAGAATAATGTTCTACCTCTGTTGATTGATACTCTCAGTTTCTTTGACTACAGATCTTTGCCACATGCTGCCAATATGCAGCCTCACAGTAGCAGCAGAATTGCATACCAATATATAATAGAAAAATTCTTGCACTTTTCAAGACCTGACTGAGCACAACCCTGCTCTGAGCAGTTGGTTGGACTAGAGAGCTTCAGAGACCCTTCCAACCTGAACTACCCTATCAGTCTGTTTTTTTAAGACACAGATTTACAATTTACAGGAGTTAATAAGCTTTTCTTCAGAAACTAGCCACATGTATGCCTAAGTCTGAAGTGAGGTACTAAGTGTGAGGTACTTTGAAGCTGTTTACCCTTTAGTGTATTACTAACTGTAGATCTGAATCACAATCTGTCATGTGCTAACTGCTTCATTTGCTTGTGTTCCTTTAGTGTAAAATTGGGCAGAATGGCTAAGGCAAATTAAGGAAACGGACAACAAAGCTCACATTTTAAGAAAGTGGCATTTGCAACACAAAACGTCGCTGCAATCACAAAGAAATTGAAGGAGGTTTCACTGATAGCTTTGTAAATTCAGCAGTGTCTGTTTGACAGACAATCACCTGCAGTGAAAATATAATCCACCAGGAGGTATGTGAGTGACAGCTCTTGTTTCACAGTGAAACCTCAGAACACGGGGAAAGACTTATGTTGGGTCTAGACTACAGCTGATGGCATAAGATGAACGACCTCTTGGAAAAGGCTTCATCATCACAGTTTTCCCATATAATATGAGTCACTTTGCTTAACTGGTGCTGGGTAACTCCAAACACTTCTTAGTTTGGCAGGGGCAGACACAGCACCTGGTGCCCTGATAAGATTTCTTTTCATAGAAGATGGAAAAGGGACTGGTATAGACA
Source organism: Cinclus cinclus (assembly GCF_963662255.1). Taxonomy (NCBI): domain Eukaryota; kingdom Metazoa; phylum Chordata; class Aves; order Passeriformes; family Cinclidae; genus Cinclus; species Cinclus cinclus. Next base: position 21,823,006 of record NC_085051.1, on the reverse strand, counting down.
TGGGTGATTTACTTCTCACGAGTTGCTGTGGTCTCTTGCATGAATACAACACATAAGCATTTGTCTGGTAGTAAAACATTTTCTGCTGTAAATGCACAGGTTGGTAGTGGCAGCTCTAGTAGTTCAGCCATTTTGTAATTTATTAAGTGTTGTCAGAGCGGACATTTTAAAATACTGGTCTGTTCATCACTGTGAAGTATTTACAGTGAGATTTTCATGTGAAAATCATTCTTGATCCATTCACTAATATTTACCTTCCCTTTGACTTTTAGGTCAAACACAAAATTATTGTTTTTACAGGGAACCAAGCGTGAAAGTTACACATCCCCCTACATCCCCCTCCAGCAGAGCTGGGCACAGGTGTAAATAGGGCCATAAACTAAGGAGGTCATCCCTGTGCACTTTGCTTGACTGGCTAGAGTTGGTACAGTGTAGTCCTAACCCATGCCTGTAGCTCTTAAAAACTATGGAGATAGAAATAAATAGCAGTTTGTTTAATAGCAATGATATGGCTGTTAATAGTGAAAATAATTATGGTGATTATAACAGCAACACCACCACCACCACCAATAATAATAATAATAATAATAATAATAATAATAATAATAATGCCTATTTATTTGCATCTTTTTTATAAATGCCTTCTACTTAGCTGCAGCTCAAATAAGCAAGTCAAAGCTCAAGGAGTGAAGTAAATTTATGTTTTGAACAGGCTTTGGCTGGCAGAGTGTTCCAGTCAGGGAAGATCTGCCTGTCTAGGAAGGAAATGCAGATGTGAGATGTTAGTTTTTTGGATTTTTTTTTTTTTTTAAATTGCAGATAGCCAGATATTTTTTTCTTCGCTAATTGGCTTTTGGGGATTTGTTTTTCAGCTTTTTTTTTTGAGGAGGAGTTGTCTTGATGGACATAACTCAGTTGGTGAACTGCTTAGGTGGCTCATAACAAACATTCCTTGGAGTAATCACCACAGAGAGCTCACAATCTCCTTTGCCTGACTGGTCAGCTGAGTTATTCAATGTAGTTTCTATTTTCTATGAATTGTCAAGAACAATAACATTTTATGCATCTGCAGCTTTTCACAAATTTTCATTCATAAAAATTTCCTATATCTGGAAAAAAATAAACTTCTAACAAAGCAAACAAAATAGAGCTGTTCAATTCTTCACAGAAGTGAAGCTGAAAAGATGATCAGAGCAACTCACTTGTCCTTACAGCCCACTTATGTTTTGCATTTGCAGGACTGCACATGTAATGAGAGGACTGTGACAGAAAAGAGGCAGAAAAATAATGAAGAGATGCTCTGTAAGGGTCCTGCAGAAGGCACATGCACCTGGAGGGACTAAGGTATACAGGGAGCTGAATATGTTCTTTGATGGTACAGGAAGATGTTACCTACACTGTGATTCTTTCTGTGGCATGGCCTGATCTGGTCCCTAGTGTGCACTGCACCTCTCTGCCAGGAGGGGCCATGGGTCCCCACCACCTCACCCACGGGCCCTTGTTTCCTTGCAGGGAAACACAGAGAAAGGCTGAGAAGCCTCTTCAGTGTACTCAAAGAAGATCCATTGTCTGGACACAGAGACCATATAGCAACCTATTCTAAAACACCAATGCAACCATTAGGATGAGAAAATAAGGAAATAGAGCACTGGAACAACTGCAGTCTAGGGACATGACTGACTATTTGTCCAAATACACTGAAGTAGCCAGCTATAAAGTGTTACAGCACAGCGACAAAAAGAGCCTGCTGAGGTACCAATAGCATGCTGAATGTACCCAGGACAGCTAAAGAGAGGGTCAGTGCTGGAAGGAGGAATGTCACAATTGTAAGCATGTGGGAGACAGGGTGACCAATGTCAGAAGAGTTTTGGCAGTGGTAGTCGAATATCCAGTGTGGGCAGTGGAAGCATTAGTGTGCCTTCCATTACCTTTGCACTAAATGTGCAGGGCTTGGCACTTTCTGTCCATAAAGTTAATTCTGTATGTACAGAAACAGATGGATAGATAAGTTTCCAGCTGCAGAGCATTAATTTAAGGGAAAATACAGAAGGAATGTAAATTCATATGCAGATCAAATAAGACCACGTAAGATTTCTAATCATAGAACCCTTTGGATTGCAATGTAGATCTCATGGATCTGTTCCCATGAACAAGAATTCCTGATCTGAAGCTTTATTATTATCCTTGTATATAGATATTTTCCTGAAGAATTTTCATTTTGGTTTTCATAATAGGGGCAAATATTGGTGCTAACTATATATTCAAGGCATTTTGCACTAAAAGAGATTGAACTAGGACAGACTTTACTTTCACTTGGGCTTTTGTTCATCATGTTTTCTTCCTACACACGGAGTTCTGGTTTAAGCGGGGGAGCTACAGAGCTGAGGCAGCATCATGCAGCACATGAGAACCTGCTGTGCTGCTCTTTACAGAAAGAATAAACTTTGTAAAACCTATGGTCTCAGGCAAAATCCAACATGGATGCTTCAAAAGAAGGGGATATTTATTCCCTCATTGAGCCATGAACAATGTATCTCTCGATTTCTCTTTTGACCCCTATTATTCCCTAGCCCCACCTTTGTGGTAGTGGCAGAGCCTCAGGTTTGCACGTGATACAGTGCAATAGTATTCACATTTGTGATGTTTATTTGGAATAGAGTGCCATAAAAATACAAAGATGTGACCCTGATCTGCTACTCTGACATGACTGTATCTAAATGGAGTGGCATTAGTCCACCTTGAGGGTGGAAAAACCAGATAAGCAATGAGGTCTCCATTGCTTGCTTTGCACTCTGCTGCAAGCTCCTTTATTGGTTTCCCTATAAAACACCACTGTTCATGAGAGTTGCATGCATAAGGAAGCATCTGGTCTCCTCTCTCACCATTTGAAAGCAGTTAGTTCATACAATACCATTCTTTTCATTGCTCTGAAATTTCACAGAGAAACCCCCTACTGTTTCTCTTAGTGAGTGCCTTGTTTCATTATGAGGCTAACAGAAAATCTGTTAATAGGACAAATTCAAAACTAAACAAATGGATCAATGAGGAAGAGTTTTAATGTTTTCACAGTGAAGTGCAAGTCAGCTCAGTCAGAGAGAGAAATACAACTGGTATGTATTGACTTGCTGGATTGGTCCATATTTAGCCACATCAACACCTAGCAAAAATCCCTTGGTTTTTGGGCTTTTTTTTTTTTCCCTTGAACCATGATAAATACAAATGCTTATATTTGGAACATAGGGTGACATTCAGACAGCTGCATTTGTCTGATTGCATCTGCTAAAGCATTTAGCTAATTTTTAAACATAAGGGTTGTTTTAGAACATACCAGCTCAATGTATTATAAATTTAGTACTGTGATATAAATATCATACATATATATGTACAGACATATGCAGCCACTGGGGCTAGGTCCTCCTCCTCTTCCTCCACATTTTCAATTCAATTTATCTGAGCTAGAAAACAGTTCTAGTAAAGTGAACTTTGCTGGTTTTCCATTCAGTTTGGAGCTCTATTCAGACAGACTGTAGCTTTATCTACCCGAGACAGCACATTTTAAAAAAAAAAGGTTTGTGAATGGGTTAAAATGATGGATTCTTCATAGTAGCAGCTCTGGGCAGCATGTGAGGTTTGAGAGGAACAGACCATCCCTCCTGCCTCATTTCAGTCAGCCTCTGGTAAGAACTTAAGAATGTGATGCCTGAGATGGCAGCATCAGTAAATTACTTGCACACAATGTGTTAACAGGTTTAGAATGTAGGGTCTACATATGCCCAGTACTTTTCATCCTGTTCAAATTGAAGTGTGTATAAAAATATGAAGCAACTCACTAGATTTAAATCACTCTGCATGGTCAAGGCCTTAAATACCTCAGTTGCTTTTACACAGAAATCCCTACACAATGATTTATTATATATAGGGGAATAAAGATTTCTTTCTTATGCTTCAATTTTCACAGGGAAAAAAGTTGCCTAATTGAGTCTGGGTGGCTTAAACACAGTGCTGTAAAACAGCATTCCTCCTCATTATTGCTTTTAGCTGTATCCAACACTAATAGCATTTAAGTATGTTACTACATTATGACTGTTTGGTACCATCTGAAATTATTTTTATGGGCACTCACATCCCTTAATGTAAAGCAAAATTGTACCATACTTATCTGGTTCAGCTTTTGAGTAAAGAACTGAATGTACAGAGACTGAATTTCCTTCTGGTGTCTCAAGTAAGACCTGATGTGCACTGGACGTGACAGTGTGTGAAGGAATTCTGTCTTGCTGCTGATATAACTTAGAGGCTTTCTGCTTGAATGCTGGCAATGTACATTTTAGTTTTATTTAATACATAAATCCAATTTCAGAAGACTTTTTCTTGTTTGTTTGTACAGTCCTTGGATTCCTGCGATAATGACAATAAACGGCTCATGAATTAAAGGGACTTTTACACCCCTGTAGGTATAAAGTAAGGGGAGATTTTGGGCTCTCTAGCTGAACAGGTAATTTCATCTTAGTGCAGCCTATGATGATAACTCATTAACACATTTGCTCATGAGATTTTCCCTCTCACTCTTTTCTCACACATTGTGTCTCATTTATACAGAAATGGATTGACTTTTTTGAAAATCAGATGAACATCACATAGAATATGAATCTGTGTTTCCCTACCTGGATGTTCATGACTTGAATACTTCTTAAATTGTGCTGAGCTGAGTGTAGTGAGATGATGAATAGAACCATATGAACAATGCTTCCATCAGACGCTTGAAGCAGATAAGCCCATGAATAATTCAGCACAGGAGAGTGCCTGGCTTTTCTATGGTAGCTTCACAATAGGTCACAAGTGACTAAGCTCAGAAGAGGATGTGTCCTCAGTATAATTAGTCTTTCTTTAACACTACTGAATTAGCACTTCTGCTTTATTGTACCCTGAAGGTAAAATGGTTATTAGGTTACAGAACAAGCAAATTATTGCTAAATGCCTTGGGCAGATTACTCAAGAGCTTCTGACTATCACTTTATTAACTACAACATACGTCATCAGAAAATATTTAGCTTGCAAAATCGGTAAAAAATACAAATGTTACTGTAAAAATCAAAAAACAGGTGACTGGGGTGAGAAAGAAAATTAGAGTCAAACAGTTGCCCAAGTGTGACGTGCATTATATACATAGCACATCAGTCATTGCTCCCTATGTCATAATTGTTCTAATTGTTTATGTAAGATTTCTGTTTTATTATGAGATGATTTTAAAAATACAATTTAAACATTTAGCTTGAATACAATTTAAAAAATTGAAAATGTAACCCCCTCCTTACCCCCATTCTGAGGCTCGGTGTTGCTGCCAAGAGGCTCTTTCAATGGCACTAAGCTTGTTCTTTGCAGAAACCCAAGATAAGGCAACCAGGGGACTATTTTCCTGGACCAATTTCATGGCTAAATTACCCTCTCTAACCTGGCTGAGAAATTTTAGAAGGAGCTCTTGCTGCTTGATTAGTTCTTCCTGATAGTACCTTCCAGGTACAAGGCCCTGAACAGTGGTGCCTTGGCTGGAATCATTACATGCAGACTTTTGGGAGCCTTCCAGCAGCTCCATCCTAAGGAGCCTTATGATGCTGTCCCAGAGGATTATTTTACTACTGGTTTTACTGACCTGATATAGAGCAGGTACCTCAGCAGTTGTGTCAGGCTAACTTAGTGGCTCAATGGGATGCCAGGCTAAGGAGGGGAATGAGCAACAGTTCTTGGAAGTGCAATTGCAGCCAAAGTTATCACCTTGGGAAATTAGAGTCTGTGTCACTTTGGCACATAGATTTTTGGCCTGAACACTCACAGGTATCTCTCCTGGGCATTTAAGCCTGTCTGCAAGTTCTTCTGAGCCACTGTTACAACAAATTCTTCATCTTCTTCCTCTTCCACCAGCTGGAATGGGATGGCCAGAGTCCTGATGGGGGGGATGATGGAAGTGTGACAGACTGACCCAGGTGCAAAAGTGGTGGCATGGTGCCTGCAGACAACTCAGCAGCAGCCTGTCCCAGATGGACAGACCCACCTGCTTGGATGACTGCAGTAGCAGGTTTAGTGGCAGGTGCCTGTTTATCTGATGCTTTGCCTTTGGTAGACCAAATCAGTGTGAGAAAGTTCTAAAAACTGATGAGTGTGGCTGAAATATTCTGTTCATTTTTAGCATCATAAAGAGTAAGCTGCCTCACTTCTGGTGTTGTACTACACCTTTGTGAATGTGTATGGATGTATTTAACAGGTATGCATTTTAATAAAAATTACGTCCCCAAATATAAACCACAGAAAAAACACATGGAGGGGTATATTAAGTCATGAGCCAAGGATTCAGCAGAAAGCAATTTCCTACAATCATTTTACGTTGGAAATAAATAATGTTTAAACTTTTAGAGGTACATAAGTAAACTCTCAAAACTACAGGATTCAGAAATAGAATATGGGAGTAAAATACATCAGGAAGAATCTCAGGACCAATTTTTTTTGCACAGTTTGAAATGCAGCAATCAATTACTACCAAAATAAAAGGAAGTTACTCTGTGACATTTTAGAGCTCCTAAGTAGGCAGAGAAATCTATGTAAAGTATCAAGAATTTCAGAATACATGCACAGATTTTAATTGCACAATGGGGTCTTCTTTCATTTTATATGGGGTGTTATTAACAGGCATCATCTTTCAATCAAAGGGCTTGAGAAGAGCCTTGCTGCTGCTGAGATCAATAAATTGGTAAGGAATGAGTTGCACAAAGCTGAACCAATAGCAACTCGGTAGGGGAGCAATTAGGGAGAGCTTTATAACAATGCAAAAGACAAATTCTCCACATTGCAGACAGCTCAGACCTCGCACATATGTCAGACATGTAACTTACAGTGTATTTAAACAATGCCTTGTTCCCTTGAAGCACTTCACATCCCACAGAACCAGGTTTTTAGCTGTGATTAGTTAGTATCATATAATTTTTGTTAGTGTGTCTAAAAGAGTTGGTTTTCACTTTTCCAACCAGATCAGTCACCCTTCCAGGTAACCCTCCTCATCTTATATACTGGAATATCCCTTTGGTCAGTTTGGGTCACCTGTCCCAGCTGTACTCCCTCACAGTTTCTTTTACAGACCTCCTCACTGGCAGAGCATGAGACAAAGAATTAAAGTCTATGACTCAGGAAAAACATGACTTAGCAAAAACTAAATCATCAGTGTGTTATCAACCCCATTCTGCTTGCAAATCTAAAACAGCTCTGCAACAGCTACTGAGAAGAAATTAACTCTACCCTAACTGAAATCAGGATAGAAGCTAAAGCACTGCTACTTCTCTGCAACTAAACTTTTTTCCCCTGACTGTACAGAAGCTTCTGCTTATAGGAAAAATTAACATGAACCCCTTTTGGATATTCGTTTGACAGCTCAGTGTTAAAGGTACTCTGCTAATTATTTCCTAGGCAGAGGTGATGGTAGTATTGGATTTTCTCTCCCTTCAATAACTGGGAGTTAATGACCTGCAAAGATTTATGAATAGAATTCTGTTAATGTGATCTAGTTAAATCAAACTCTGAAGGAAAGTAAGGTTGGAGGAGGCTTGTTTCGGATTTTGGGATCTCCTTTTGTGTATTATTCCACCATACTCCATAGTAACAAAGTGTAAGGCAGATGCTCCCTATAGTTATTTTTTCTTAGCGTGATGGCATTTTCTTTTGTGAGATCAGGAGCCCCGGGTCCAGGAAAACTTATTGGGAAATCCCAATATAAAAACAAATTAAAGATGATTAATTTGAATGAGACTCCTATATAGCAAAATCTATCAAACAGTCAAATTTCAATATTCTTTAGTTTGCATCAGAGCAACAGAACTGCTTTTTGGAAAGGTAAAAGGGTTACAGCTGTTTCTATGCCAGTGGCCTCCATGCTGAGACTGTCCAAGAGATTCCTGCCTTCCTGTCAAAGGGCTGGTGAAAGGGGAAAGACACTGGCCCCACTCTTTTAGGTTAAACTGGGATTAAACAAAAGGTATTAAGAAAAAATAATTGGATGCAACTTGGGTGACATTAGGCAGTGTAACTTCCAATATTAATTGAGTTTCCATACTGTGCCAAATAAAGTTTTAGCAGACTGAAGCATGGCAAATTTGTGAATGCAGCAGGTTTTCTATTTGTATAGCAGTACTATGTGCATATTATTTCATAGAAATCAGGTGTAGAGCACTGCATTTATATTCCATCTGATCCCTCCAGGGCTGCAAAACCCTATGGCTGTGGACAGTAACTAAAGGTGATGATGAAGCCAAGAATAGATTTGGATGTAGCAAATGATAACAAAAGAGTCCACATTCAATAAATTATTTCCTTCTTGAAACATGTTGAAAGATGTACAGATAAAATGTCCAGGTTAAATTAAGACCTTAGTAATGAATATGGCTCAAAAAACTAATTTTGGGTGGGTGACCAGAAAACCAGAATCCGACTGACTTAAAAACAAGTCTGAACATGATTTCCTGTTGGCACTGATCTGGAGATATTTCTCTCTCATCCCTTAAACTCCCCGAACAGAAAAAGGACCTTTCAAACAGTGTAATATGTTAACAAAGATAAGTTGTACAGTACTAGTTGTAGGTTTCCATGGCAATACCTACTGAAGCTCTGTGACTTACCAGCACTGAAGCTGACAAAAATGAGACAAAGAGAAACCTGTCCTTCTTATTGCTCCTCTAAGAAAAAGGAAATTGAGAATTCCATGCTAACCATACACAGTGCAAGTTTTTCTTTACAGATCACAATATATTTTCTGCAAAGGTTGTATGGTTCTGGATATCATCAGGATGGCATGTTTTCAAATTTTCTTAGAATTCTTGTGAACTGCACCTATTATTGTGAATGGCTAAACTCTATATTCCATACCAGATTTTAAAGCATGTGATCACTATTTACTGAGTGGTAACATAAGGTTTCCTAGGGCAGGAATTCCAGTACCCATTTATGGCCAGAAGTTTGTATAGAACATACATGTCAAAAATGTCATAATTTCTTTTTTGATTAAGATTATGGTTGAATTGATTCTTTTACATGGTGGTTAATGAAGATGGAAAAGAAGACAGAAGAATGAGAGAAAGAAGATTCAATTTGGCTATCTAAGGTCTAGATGAAGTTCAATGATATTTTGGTGCTTTTTGGAGATATTTGAAAGCCATGAAATGCAGCTGATGTAGATCAGCAAAACAAGAGTTTTCTCACACAGCTGTGAGTTGTAAGAAGATGTGCAATTTATGTTCCATAATTTTTACTATTTTGACCTTGAAGTGAAATTAAACATCCTTGTGAGCTGTCTTGAAAATCCTGGATTTGGCAAAATCACAAAGCCATTCTTTCTTGCTGTGATTTCACATTGATTGTTCTTCAGCAGAAAACCAACTAAGCAAAACAGGCTGAATCTAAGAAAATATAAAGTAATAGAACTTTGGGATGCTTAATCAGACTCACTTAGCAATCACATTTTCAGTGAAAATTCTACTTGGTCAACTGGGTTTTAAGTTAACCATGTTTTACATTTTTTTGATGTCTCCTTACTCCACAACAAGGGCATTATTTATTTATATTATTTATGGATTAAATATTTCAACCTGAATTCAGTTGTGTTGCCTTTAACCAAAAAGTCTGTTTCAGCTGGTGCATTGCATGGCTACTAGAGAAGACAACAGTATTCAAAATATATTTTTCCTATAAACTACTTTGGTTTCTACTTATTAAAACTATATGAGGGGCTATAAATTATCCAGATTTCTACAGATTAAACATCTATAAAAGCGGATATTATTAATGTTTTTGTAATTATTATTGTAATTATATTTTTTTTTCTACGAAGTGATTTTGCTGTTCTGGACCAGTCTTAAAACCAACATAATCCACCTAGCACTTAACAGTTCATTAACTCAACAGTGATGCTGAGTTCTGTTATTAGAAGTTTTTTATGTGGGCTATTCAGGTCTGATGGGCAAAAGGCTTAATAGGCAAAGATCAGACTCATTCCTGAATTCACTAAAAGAGCTCCCAATCCAAAGCACGAAGCAATGGATAGCTGGCTATGAGTGTTGCCAGGATGATATTTCATTCTGAAGTAATAGTTGTCAGCCTGTTATTCATGTTGATGCCTTGTCTGTAGTGTTTACTTAGCATTGAAATATCAGGTTTTAGCCACTTACTGATTTCAATGCAGTGATAGGACATATAATCTATTTAGTCTTGCATGGTATTTTGGGCTTCCTGTTTCAGAGGGGAGTATAATACTGGGGCTGATACATAATCTGTAGCAACTGGGTAGGAAGTTATTACAAGAAAAAATTACAGCTAGTAACAAGTGGCTAACTTAAGCTGCAACTAATCATAGAGCATCCTGAATTGGAAAGATCCACAAGGATCATCAAAATCCATCTCCTGTCCTTGCACAAAAGAGTCCCAAGAATCACACCATGTGCCTAAGAGAGTTATCCAAACTCATTGAATTCTGTGAGGTTTGGTCCTGTGACCACTTCCCTGGGGAGCCTGTTCCAGGGCTCAACTACCACCTGGGTGACTAACATTTTCCTGATATCCAACCTAAGCCTCCCCTGACTCCGTTTCATGCCCTGTCCTCGAGTCCTGCCACTGGTTAAGAGAGTGAAGAGACTGGTTCCTGCCACTCTGCTTCCCCTTGTGGGGGAGTTGTAGACCACAATATTTCCCCTCAGCCCCCTATTTTCCAGGCTGAACAAGCAAAGTTACCTTTGTCACTCCTCAGCATCTTATTATCCAGTCTGTGCCTCCATCCAGGGTTGTCCCAGCACAGGTGCAGAATCTGGTACATCTCTTTGTTAAACTTCCTATGAAGAAATTGAGGAAAACTGGCTCTAGAAAGGAGCCCTGAAGGATCCCACTGGTGACTGCTCACCAGGCTGATATAAAGCCATTTATTATAACCCTTTGCACTCAAACCATGGGACAATTGCTCACTCATTGCATGATGTGTCTACCTAATATTTTCTGATGTTTACCTAATATTTAGAATGCCACTGTATCTTTTAATTTCTCTCATGTGAAAAAAACTATAACCATTCTTCTGCATCCTGTGCAAGTTTACTAAGGACAACTAGAGAACTCTGCTTTTCATGCTTTTTATGCAATGTGGTCATATATATTTCTTGCTTTGGACTTTTAAAGTAGAATTGTTCCCAAATCATTCTTTTATTTAAAATTATGAACAATATTATTAGGAGGATAGAGTATACAGGATGCAATATACAGATTCGGGCTGACAGACACAAAATGTTTTACTTAGGTTTTATGCCTGAAAATTTGTTAGATATTTGTTGCAGAAAATTGCAGATTTAGAAAACGACATTTTCGAGAAAGAAAAGCATTCTGCTAAATATTTGAACCATCTGCCTCATGATGGCTAAGTTAAAGGCAACAGATTATTTTTAAATACATAATATTATTAGGAGCTACTGTACAAAATGAACATTTTTTCACAATAAATAGAATAGGTTTTCACTGGTATAGTTTTATGAAACAGGGATATTTCTGCAGTACTTGGTTATTTTTAGTCAGAAAAAAAGGAGGAAAAAGTCTGCCTGGCTGGCACCAGATTATTTATGTTCTCGAGTGACAAAGTAAAATGACATCTGGCAGGAATTTCAGAAAACCAGACAAATCCTGTGCCTCAGAAATATGTGATTTATGTGGGGAGGCAAAGAGTGAGGGGTCTGTGTGCAGTATGAGCTTTCACAGGAAACATAACAATGAAAACCCAGGCTGCTTGTGTTCATTAAAGAGCTCATACTGCTTTTCACAGGACAGAAACTCTTTCTCCAAATTGTATAGTTGATCAAAAATGTACCTTAATTATCAAACTAATGGAAAATGATCTTATTACCATCTGCTAATGAGCATACCCTCCTACACCGACACAACAGACACCTGTTAGAGAGGTTTCTGTTATAGGTTGTTGCTAAATATTGTTAAACAGTCACCATGCTGCACTCCTATAAATACATATTTGCTGAAATGTTTAAATTCTACTGGCATTCCATGAGAGAGAAAAGTTATTTGACTCATTATTCTGATTGGAAGAAAGCAGTAAAATGTTTGTCTGTGGGCCAAAAATTAGCTACAATTAAAATATGGATAGGGAGAATATCTATCGGTGCATTCAGTTGAATAAAAAAAGTTAAAGCTATCCAAATCATTTTCACTCCAGCAAACTACTACCTGTTGGGGTCATGAAGAAAATTGTTTCAGAGGCATCTTATTTCAAAATTGTCTGACACTTGTTAAGAGCTAGACTACTTACATTTTCCTTGCTCATAGTTTTTAAGGTTTATACTATCTTCCCTGTCTCCTCTGTAACGTTATTCTTTCCTCTTGCAAATACGCCTGTGTGAATAGCACACAGTTGCTCAAGGGAGGTGCTAAGAGCTACTGATGCAAAGGCATTTTGTTATTTTTTATACTATTATTCTGATGGGGGAAAAAGCAGCAAAATATTCTTTAGTAGGACAACTATTTTCTATTACTAAAACATGGTTTATAAGAAAAAATGGCTTATAAAGCCATTGAAAAGATTTCTTCAAGCATCTGAAGACTGAGTATGGTGAAACCATTTCATTGTGGTCGGCTTTACACTTACGTATGCTTAAGTATTTTGGATGAAGCGACTTCAAAATCCTTAAAGTTCTGTTCCTGTACCCATGAAAGTCAGTAATAAATTTCCTTTGTCTTCAGTTGCATAGAAATAGGATCTGACAGGTTAAATCTTGTAATTTCTCATCAAAATACAGACAGGTTTTCATCATTTGGACTGTTTTTCACAGTGGGACAAGCTTGAACAACAATGTTAAGAAAAGAGAGGGGACAGAGAGGGGACAGAGATATAAACAAATGCAGAGATTCTTAGCTCTTTCCCTTGGCTCTAAACATTAGGCTGCACAGTCTGTAAGATTTTTTTTTTTACTTGTAGACTCCAAATGTTTTGAAACTGTCTCGCACAGGTGTGCCCAGGATGCTTAGGCTGAGAATGTTTCAGATAACACCTGGCTTCACTGGAGCACTTTTTTTTCTATGTGAAATAGCTAAATTTGTTTGCACAACACGCAGATTTACCAGCAAACAGATTAGACATGGCTTTCACTCCTAATCAGGGACATGACAGCTTCTTAAACAGACTCCTGTTCACCTATTTGCCATTCTGTTTGAAGGAACTTGCCAATCACTATTAAGGTGTCTTAATGAGTTTAACTTGAAAAATCAGCTGTTGTGCTGCAGATGTCCATCCATCAATTTGCTCCTGCACTTTCCATCAGGAACATTTGACTGTATGGTTATTTATCTGCTAGGGCAGTAAAACTGTCTCGACTTCTCATATATTCTGATGGGCATTTAAGAGACCATAATTTAGAATTATAGATCTATAAAGCCATCTTCCTTCATTATTTAATAAGCAGACCCTAAATTAATGTTATATATTCTTCCTTGTTTGTAGATCTCATGTCCCTTCTGTTATACCCATCTATCTATGTTGTTCTGGCCAATGATAATAAACCTTACCATAGAGAGAGACTTTATTCAGAAAAATAATTTATTTCAGTGGCTAAAGACAAAGTAATGTCATAACCTATATTTAACACCGGGCAATCTGTATAGACATGGAGTGAAGTGAATATAATGAATTGGAGAAAAAATGAAATGTGAAATAGTGAATCAAGTTTCAACTGGAAGGAGCTCTTAAGTAGACAGCAGGGAATTCACTACTCAGACAAGATTTTTTTTCTGTTTAAGTAATTTATAACATCTTTCCCTGGTGTTCACTGAAGACTACATTTTTGCCACCTAGATGGCACTAATAAGGTTCCTCACAAATTGTTGTCATGAAACTTAGCAAAATTTAAATCTTGGATAATTCTACTTTCCTCTCCACTATATTGAAGTAGAATAGTGGGCAAAAAAACCACATAGAGCAAAGCTGTACAGTGTCATTAGTAAACAGTCTAAAAACAAGTGAAAATGATAAACAAAAGTTCATTATCTTAACCTGCATTCCCTGTAGTTAATTTAATAAAGATGTCAATTCTTTTCTGTAAAGCTCAGTTAATTACATCATATGTATGATTCTGGTCTAAGTGACTCCTAAACCAGTTGAAGATTTTGTAAATCTGTCACTGTGCATCCAAAACACATATGTCCTAACTGTAAGGAATACATAAGCTATGGAAGGGTGCAGTTGTGCTGTGTAATTATGGTGCAGTGGAGACATGACCCTAGAATAAGGAAAATAGCCTAAAAGATGGACTGTAGTTCTCAACATCCAAATGCATATAAATAGGGTCAGGATAAGAGCATTAAAGAAATGTTAGAAACAAAAATCTCATCAGTAAGGAGACATGCTGCCTATCCAACAGCTGCAGAAAACAAAAGAAACAAGGTAATATAAGAGGATGAAATCAGAGTCACTCAGATAATCCTCCATGATTCTTTCTCAGAGAGAAAAACAAATGAAAAATAATGAAAATTACTATGCAAATAGATGTGAAGAAGTGCTTTTTAAGATGAATAATAATTGTTGGTGCCATTAGATGTAATTGAGATGAAGCTTAAAGGAGGTTTCAGAAATGAATTACACATTTATATGAATAATAAGCACAGAGAATGAAATTAGAATAACAGGGGCTTATAAGGTTCTTCTAATTCAATATCATGCATCAGCCACATATGCTATAATTAAACTTAGATCTATATCATACTATAATACAGTAATGAAACATCAATAATTATATTCCTCCACTTAATGGACCCAAGAAGGCCTAAAAAGAATTATAAATTATTGACATATATCAAAAGTTGTTATATGCAACAAAACTATGTGGTACAAGCAGCCTGTACCAGTATCAAAGCCAAGTAAAAATTCTTGGAGTTCTGTTTCATGTCCTGACCAGAACAAAGATTGAACAGACTGCAGAAAATCACACTACAAATAATTGAACAGCATCTTCTTAGAAAAGAATACCTTCCTAGAGAGAAAATTTGCTTGGTAATTAACAGAATATTTTGCTACAAGAGAAATTTTAAGTTTAAAGTCATCACTTCCTATGAACAATTTTACCCTGGTTGCTGACTGAAATGGCATTTTCTGAAGGTGAGCATCCCAAGGCTGCCAAGTTCTTTCACTGAAATTTCACTGCAACTCATGAAGCCAATGCAGCACCTCTACTTGCATATCTCATCAACAAGATATTGAACCTGTACCTTGGAACCTATTAGTGAAGGATAGGAAAGTGTGTGGGGAAAGAGGAAAGGAGAGAGAGAGTATGGGGAAGGGTGTATGTACAGGTTTGTGTGTTCACTCATGCCATGGGATAAGGCTCTTGGAAAGTCTGAAGAGCTACTTCCAGGCCACATAGGCTAGAAGAAGAGGTAAAATTTTCCTGGAAAAAGAGAAGGAAAGAGGAGATAAAACAAGCAAAAGGGTCTAGACAGCTGTTCTCTACTTCATTTTTGGACCAGGTAGAATTTTCCTTTGTGTCACTACAGTTATCTGCTATCTTAGATAGGAGGGCATCTGCAAAGGTCTGATTTTTCCTGGCTTAGGGAAATAGTTACCATTCATAATTAGAGATGACAAGCTACCCTACATGGACCCCATGATTTGTTTGCTCCTATGTGCAAATAATACTTGAGAAGCTTCTAAAATGACCAGCTGAATTAATTTTCCCCAACCCAAAACGACCCTAAGGGAATTCAACTGTTGTATCTCTACCACACCTCTGTGCCTCAACCAGCACCACGGAGGAGTTGTGTCTCTTAAGGCCTTGCAATGGCAATGATGTAATTATTGCAAATTTCACACTACATGAGATGGATGGGAATCTATTAAAATACTGTATTAGAGACAACAGGATGTTTTCTTGGAATAAATTTTTTGATTTAGTAAATGGTAGAACTAATAAAAGAAATTGCTTTATCAGCTTTCACAATAGTTTAAAACTTATTGAGCACAACCAGACAAGTGTTTAGTTATCTGAAGGAGAAAGCTTGAGAAATGGGCTGCAAAAGCAAGGTCTTTTAAAATATGCCCATTTTTAAGATTTAGTTTCAGTATCTTCTTTCCCTCCTCCCTGTCAAGTAATTAAAGTTCTTGACTTGTTTCAAAATGGCTCAGATTAAATTTCATTTTGTTAAGCACCTCAATTTTTCAGCTAGGAAAAAAAAAGACCATTAGGAATTTGCATTATCCATTACAGACTCCTTCATGATCTGAAATTTATATGGGAAATGCTAATTGGACATTCATCATAATAAAGATAATGATTTCTGTAGTCTCCGCAGTGATAATTAAGATGAAAGATGAAAATGATGCAAAGCGAACATTGTATTCTTTATTTGCTGTGAATGGAGAATGGAAGATTAATTCTGTCCTTGTCTGCAGGATAGGGGTGCCAGGCAGGGATAGAGTGGAATATGTACAAGAAGTTGTTTTGTCTAAGACATCTGAATTTGCTTAGGGGAAGGATAGTCCTGCTGATTTTACTCCAGTACTCAGATGAAGAAGGCTGGTACTGAGTGAGTCAAATTCTACATCTATTCCTTGACTCCCAGAGTGTCCAAGTGAAGAAGCAAGTGCCAGACATTTCACAAACTCTTTATTCCAGGGGGTTTCTTGACCCACTCCAATAGGCTTAAGTGAATAAAATTACTGGGAAGAACTAGAATAAGAACTCAGATCCAAATCCTGCTTTTCATGGTGCTTGAGCCACTAAGTTGAACAATTGTTTTTCTGACAATTTAATGCTTTATGGAAGACATGGCAATTATCCACAGTTTTTACAGATATTCAGAGTATCTTTCATTTAATAAAGATATTTTAGCTTTTCACACACATTTTAAAGCATTGTTCATTCTTTTTAAAACGGTACAAAAGTTTAATACTGACAGCTAATTGAAAGTGTATATAATGAATTGCTCATGAAAAGGAAAGCCTGCATAATCATGTCTAGGGGTGGCTGCTCACTGCCATCCCACGCCAAGTTCATGGAAAGCTCTAAAGCAGTCACACTGGAAATAAGTAGGTATACAATCAGTGGTGCACAGAGGGGTTCACAGGTGCCTTCTCAGGCAAACTGAGTTTATCTTCTTTATACTGCTTCTCTTTTTCTTTCCTTTTCTTCTCCCTCTAATCTACATAGCAACACACACACTGTGTACAAAGGATTGATCCTTTATAAGGGAATATTTTTCAAACCTAGACATTAAAGGAATGTAAAAAGATGCCAAGAAAATTCTATTTTCATGGGTTAGAATTTTCAGTGCAGTAGAGATCTAGAAAAGGAGACATAGTTTCCAAGCCTCTGCTTGTGTCACCTCAGCCTTTGATTTCCTCAATTCTAATGGATTCAGTAATCTTAGATTTTCTTTGCACTGGAATGAAAAGTTCTTAATTTCATGATCATGCACATCAGGGAGCAAGTCTGAAACCATCACAAAATTATTTAGCCACCTATGTGTGTGCTCAGACACACACAAACAAAAAATAGCTTTTTAAATTTATATAACTGCAATTTTGGGACTATACCCTGGTCAATTCCTATTGATGAATTAATTTTCTGCTATTCTGAGGCTATGTAGATTGATCTTGAAATAGCCAACAAATCTACGATTATTTGTTTGGAACCTAAAAAGGTGAGGAACCTTGTTTACAGATGACAAGTAGTTTATCTTTCTAAGTGTCTCCCAAAAGGTACTATATAATGTCACTGGGTTGAAGCATTACATAATTTTGAAAGGAATTAGTGTGATTCATTGGTGCTGCTATTTTAAGTCATATGGCACAGCACTCTGGAAGTCCTAGGACTTACACAAGGCTTGTTTCCAGCCTACACTTGACATACATCACAAGACTTCATCAAATTCAGTATTACTTTTCTTTTTCCAGAATAAGAGGTAATTAAAAAACATACTTGATTGAATTAGCATGGTGTGTGAGGAGAAATGAGGATGCATCTTTAATCTTAATGTGTTTGCTCTACATAAATCAGAATTGTTGTGTATCAAGGTAGTGTTTGTGGAGAACCATATCACAGCCAGATGTATACAGAGGTTAATACTCACCTTCTCTACAGTACAGTTACCAGCAGCCTTAAGAAGAAAGGCAGAAGGGGAAGTGACAGTGCTTTCATGGAACTGGCTGCAAAATACATTGCAAGCAGGCAAGCAGGAAATTTTAGAGATTGAAAGATTCTGTGGAATAAATAGGATATGAAAACCTTAACATGTGTCAGTATTTTTTCACAATAGTTACTGTAAAGACAGTTTCTCTTTTGGGAAAACTCACAGCTGTGGAACATTTGTAATAGTATCAAGAACATTTTTTCTTAAGCAGTACTGTCTTGCAGCATACGTTCATCAAATCTTGTTAGATAACTATGCTCAGGCAGACAGTATTTGACTGAGGAGGCCCAGAAAGAACATTTACAGCTGAATGGATGTTAGAAATCAGTAGATGGCATTTTCCTTCTGACAGAGAACCAGTTGTGTAGTAGAAAAGTTGTACCTTAGCAAAGTCTACAAGGGCTCTCATTATGATTTGTGGGTGGATAACTGTACCGTGCTGAAATTTCACTTTGGGTAATTCAGGTGAGTCTATTCAGCTTTATTTGTTTTCAGTGTTCTCCTTTGCTTCCTTTTCTATGAAGCTTTCCAGCTTTCCTTTGGATTCCTATGGGCACCCCCCATGGCAAACAAAATGATCATTATATATTTAATTAAGTTCATAAACATAACCTAGGCCCTATGTAGACACTGATGGTATAAACCTAGCTTTGAAACAACTGGTTAAATATAAATGGTGAGGTGGAGAACCTCCAACTAATAAGGAAGGTGACAAAAGCCTTGCATTTTTCTGATACTGTACATTAAAGGTCATTGCTCTCCTGTGATTATAGGCACATACACATTGCATTCACTGCTGTATAAACATACATACAAAAATGCAAACACCATAGGATTAACATATAATTAGAAGAATCTTTGGGTACCTGTTTGATTCATATAGAATCTGTTTCCACTCATTGATTTAGACAGAATTAGCTAAGCTGCCTCCTGAGAATGAATAACAAAATTCTTGTTTCAGGAACCAGTGTTTCATATAACTAAGAAATTATTTTGAAAGAGGCTGAATGAAGAGTTGATGACTGGAAAATGGAAATCCAGGTGACAAAAACCATTTGTGATTAAGCTAGATTCTGCTGTCTTCACCTAAAGTTTTAGTGTTCAGTATTTGTTAAAAACTAGATTGCTTGCTCCTAAGAGAGAAGATTGTCCCATTCTCCTTCCAGTTACACCTGAATTTACCAGTTCCAGCTAAATAGCTAATTGCTTTTCTCAAAATAATAAAACATGCACTGGCCAAAGACAGGCTTTACTGACAAGGAAGGCAGGAAGAATGGGCTTATTATTAAAATTTTGTATGAAACATTATAAAGAATAGGTATAGTTTAATTGATTTATGTGCTTACTTCTGAGTTAAAGTATTGCAACTAACCTTTATTGGATTTGAACTGGGAAAAAAAAATACTGATGTAATTTTCTTTTTGAAAATCTTTGCAGTCTCATGGCAAGTGTTTTTCTCCTTTTCCATTCTTTCACTTTTTCTCAAGATCAGAAGGTGCTTTCTTAAGTTCTCAAATACAAAGTTTGCGCATTTCTTTTAACACACATCACTCAGTAGGACTTTCACTTCAAATACTGTAATTTCTGCTGTGACTCACTCTGTTCAGCTTTGCTAAACATAGCTAACACAGTAATCCTGTGGCTGGAAACCATGTCCTAAGGCAGGGAGCCGGCTTTGATGCCTCCAAGCTGCTCCAGCCCAGTCATCTTGATTAGACAATTCCCTATGCAATTAGGCAGTACCTTAAGCTGTGTGACCTAGAAAGCAGGACTGATGGAAGACATACACTGCCAAATCTCCGTGCCTAAATGGGTAATGTACATTGGAGCTCTAATGAAAGAAAGTTAGTCCTCAGTACAAAGAGAATCATGTTACTGACTGCAAACTATTTAAACTGGAAATTTTTATTCTTTTCAGGCACTATCTTATGTTTCACTGAGCAGAAAGGAGTATTCACTGTGGTTCAGAAACCCAAAACATGATCAATTCCCCCCTTGAAGTCATTGGAACTGTCTTCAGGGTAATATATTTGTCAGTCCTTAAGTGACTGAATCTGGCACTATGACATGAATGATATTCCTGTGGTTAAGGAAATATTCAGAATACATTCCTAAAGCAACAAGGCAACTTCCAAGATCAGCTTTTACAAAATATAGCATGCTATTCAGTTCTCATACTCCTATGAACTAGCATTCCCTCTGTATCTGCAGATTACTTTATATGGCCTTCAACACGTTAGCATTTTGGTGCTATGAGATATGCATATTATACTATGCATAACTTTAATGAGCAACTTCTTGTCAAGGGAATTAATGGGAATTCCAGATAGGGGAGATTAATAGTTCTTACAGGCTGAATGACTCAAGTGACTTCAAATCCAGCCTGGGTGAGCGGTTTCCAGTGTTCTTCCTCTGACAAATGAGGATCAGGACTGGCTGCTATGAAAGCAACAGGGATGAAAAGTCAAAAAGTCATGGGGAGTTGACATGAAGGAGCTGAGCTTCAGCAAAAGAGACTGCAGGGTGTTTCAGAAGAAAGTGAGAATTATGGGGTGGATGCCAGTCACTGATGACCTTGTGGGCTGGAGTAGCAAGGTGCTCTATAAGTCCCCTCTGATCCAATAGGTCTGGGTAGGGGGGAGCTGGAATGGATGTAGCAAGGCACTGTGCAGGTCAATTTGAGGTGCACCAGTAGACTGGTATGTAGGGAGTTAATATAAAACCTTCCTAACATGCTGCTGGCTTACTGCCAGCAATATTAAATCCTTGACTTTCTGCTCACAATATACACTCAGGATAAAATTTATGAACATATTGCTGAGAAAAGAGTCCCTGATCCCCACACAAGCTCTACATTTCTTTTGGCATCTCAGTTTCTTTCAGTGCTTAACCCCTCTTACCCGCGCCCCCCCCCCCTCCCCCCCCCCCGTCTTTATCTGCAAAGGTTTTTTAGCAGCTGAAAGAACATGGTTTCTAATAGTTTTAAATTAAGTAGCAAATTTACATTTTGGTGTAAATTTAGTTTTGTTTGGTCCCCCATCTCCCCCCCTTTTGTTTTTTCTTTTTGGTTGGCTTTTTTTTCAGTGAGATGTCATGACCTCTTGGGTTTTAGATTATAAAATGCAAGGAGGTTTCTGCATGAATTGGGGAAGGAAGAAATGTGTTGACAAAGTTGTACTATGAAATTGGGGATGGCAAGGGTTTGTTTAATGTTTATACTCACATATTTTTCATGTCTGTTTTTTATAGTCAGTTCAAGATATATATATATCCTTCATGCTTTTCATCATGCACATTTTGACACTGTCAATTTCAAAAACCAGAAAACTTAACTTTTGTAAAAAATATAAATTGTCTAAATTGTGCACAGTAAATGCACACCTACATGATGAAGTGTTTTATCTGTACTTTTTAAAAAATGAGAGAATTTTATTAATTTCACTGCTGCCTTCAGGATTAAAAAGAATTTATAACTATATGCATAAGCAAGCAGTCCTATCTTGTCAAAAGTTACCAAGGTCCAAAGGAGACAATAAGGGCTTAGCTGCAACCACTCCATGCTGGGACAACTCTTGGCTTCCCTGAGGTACTTGGAGCAGTGGATGGAGACTATCATCAGCTGGCCATGGGGATTGCTCCTACACAAACAGAGTCATAGGATCAGAGTGTGTATTTCTTCCAGTCTAGATGGGAGTGAAGCCTGATGCATATTACATGTTTTGGGAAATGCAGAGAGGGATGCAGGAAAGATAGACAAAACACTGTGAATGTGTATAAGTGGACTTGCAAAAGATGACAGTTGGAAAATGAGCATTAGAGCTGACTACTTCCAGCTTTGATAACATGTGAAGATAGAATGGAATGGGCTTCAGAAGGATTTTATTTTTCTAATTTCACATGGACAATAACAGGAATCTGAGCATGTTGATAACCACAACTTTCTAATGAAAATTTGCATAGAGAAAACATGAGATGATATTATTTGAAGCTTGTTAAATGTTTGCCCAACCAACCAGCAGACCTTTGAGTCAGCTTTGTGTCCCAGATATAGCATGAAGGTCCTTTACAGGTATTGGGTCCATTTTCTATAGATGAGGAGGTAAGACTGAAACCTAAAACACTTTTGAAATATTTACCCAGCTCTAATTGAGGGCAGACTATGTAAGGAAGGCTTGCTCTAATTCCATTCTGTAAGTAGTAGTAGTCTTTATCTTCACACAGAACTGTAAGCCCTTATTCTCCATGAATGCTACATGAACTTAAAAATTTTCTTTTGGAAGAATTTTTTTAGTCTTTATTTACACATGTATATACTTCCCATCCCATGAGAATGACCTTCAAATAATAGATCAAAACATGAGAGCATGTTGGAGCATATTTGAGCTGAAATTATGGATATGCCTCAGAGAGATGACAAAGTTTCTCATTTATATAGTTCCTTTCATAGCATAAAATTAACTATGTATATGGTTGATATTGATTTATACAAAATGATGGGTTTAAGCTTATTGTGATCATGCAAGATTGAGATGTTTCACTCAGAATAAGAAGTTTTAGGGAAACTATGGCAGTGCTGAGCAACAGTCTTAAATATATTCTAGTCATTAGGGCTAAGTGAGTGAATAAAATAGGGAGCAGCATCATACCATTCTAGAAATCCATGCTGCAGCTGTGTGGTGTGCAGTCCTGTTCTGATCATCTTAAAAGATATAATAGAACTAGAAAATATTCAGAAAATAGTTTGGATTTGTTTTCACATGATGAGTGACCATGAGTACAGAGGTTCTTTGAGCCTGGAGAAGAGATGACTTGAGGTCTATAAACCATGAGTGTCACAGACATGGTGAACACAGACCAGTTTGCCTTATCTTCCAAGAGATGATCTAAGAGTTGTCTTATTGATGTACCAGCTGGCAGGATCCAAATTCTCCGATAAAAGTGGTTCTTCATGTAATGGAGATGTAAACTTTGCCACTAAGACTCTATTCAGATGTGAGAAACCATCTTCCTTATTTCCTCTACCTTTATCTTCTCTGTAACTTTGGACATTATATAAAAAGACTAGGCAGTGAACTGACTAGGCTGGCTTTCTGGAATGATTTCTCTGAAGCAGCAAGGACTCAGTAAAAAAACAAAAACTAACCCAAATAAAATCCATCAGGCCACACTTCCCTTTAAAACAGACTGAAAGCACCCAAAGCAAATTGACTAGCCACTGCAGCTCACATTGTTAAGTTCAAGAATGCTATTCAGACACAATAGATCTCATATTTGTCAGTCCAGGAAGACAGGAATGGAATGAATTCTTTGTAGCTGTTGTTTCATACACCACTCCTTAGGCAACGAAAGCTTTATTTCTGAGACTACCAGCACTAGATCAGGTCTCTGGCAAAAAACCCCAAAACCAACAAACATTTTATTTTGTGAATTATTACAGTTGTGGAATGAATCCCTGCTGCTGTCTTGAGTAAGCTGGGGCTGACTAATGTCTGCAGCAATAAGGAAGGAAGGTTTTGTAATCTACACTCTCTCTCAGAAGATACAATTCCATCTGCCATACTAAATCACAGGAAATGTTGCCTCTTGTCGAAAGTCTGAGATTAAGGCAACAACAATTTCCTTTTCTTAACTGTGTTTCTTGTTTTGTCCATCTGTTTTTGAACAAACAAGCAAGCAAAATCAAATAAAACTGAAGTAAAAAAAAACAAAACAAAACAAAACAAAACTTTCCAGGATGATCCTCTCCAGACCAATACTGCATCTCAGAAGTGTCTCTACTAGGATATTGAATGAAGTGAAACTTTATAAAAAGACACTTTATGCAAGAAATCTGTATCAAATTAATGGTCATAGCTTGTAACCTATTTTAAGACAAGGCTGAGGAGACTGATATTTTACTGTTCAAAAAACAGGACCACTGTTTTTAGCAATTGTGTAAGAGCATTTTTACTTGTACAAAGCTGTAAAGTGCTGATGAGAGCTGGTCTTACCCTGTGGATGGTGGCAGCAAGGTGGAAGGTGCCCTCCCATAGCTCCTGTCACCTCAGCCACCTTCAGCTGAGATTTTTTTCTATCAATTTCTGCCATCTTTCTTCAGGTATGAGGAGCTGTGCATTGCTTAGCCTTCTGTAGCACACATACAATCAGGAATATATTAAGCTTCCATAGCAGATAAAATACAATTGTTTTTCTCTGAAGAGCAAAACCAATGCTTTTTTTTTTGAGTTACCATTTTTGTTGCCATAAAGTCAGCTTTCTGGCTGGTTGTTTTGTAAGTCAGGCACAGCAAACTGCCATGCTACTCTGAGTAGTGTTTGTCCTTGACCATACTGTAACCCCTTCCCTTGAATTCTCCCAGCCCCTGTGATTACTGGTGCAAGCCTTCTTGTTACAAGAACAAAAGAAAAACTAGATCAGAATTATGGTCAGCATTTTAACCACAGCACTCCCTAAACTAAACACCTCTCAGTCACATGAAGCCCATTCATGTTGCAGGTGACAGCAATGGTGGAGTGGCACCAATGACAGCAACAGTAGACCAGGTTAAGGCAACTTGTCTAGACAGGCACCTTCTCAGAGCACACTGCTCTTCTACTTTGCTTTCACAGACCTACACCTTAACTTGGAAACTGGTCACACCTTGAAATATACAGGGGGTTGTTGTAAAGGGACCTAATAAAATTCCCTTTATTCCTGAATGCCCCTGTATTTCTCAGGTTATGAATATTTTTGCAGCAGTGTTGGACATGGAGGTCTTACAGAAGCTGAGGTCACATTTTGCTGGATGGTTTACAGACCCTTGAAAAAATCATATATATATATATATATATATATATATATATATATATATATATATACTTAAACATGTATGTTCGTGGTTTATGATTATAAAAAAAGACTGAGAATGTATTTTGTTAGAATCTCCTGGTACCAAGAAAAATGGACAATTTTGCAGTACACAGACCCTTATTTTCATTAGAACAAAAGCAACAAACTTCAGAGAGCAAGCTAGGATCAATGACTCTAATGTTATTTAATAGGCTAATCAGTTTGAGAGTTGGAGGGAAAAGGTGACTGGTATCTGCAGAAGGAAAGGCCCTAGCAAAGAGAGATGTGAGAATATTGTTAACCCTGTGGGAGAGAGAGAGGAACATAATTATCACCTCAGGAGACAGGTCATGGGGTAAATTCCAATGTGCACTACACAGCCATGTATATAAAGCCAATATCTACAGAAAGTATTTACAGTCAAACCAGGTTAAAGGAAACAAAGGTGCAAAGATAGGAAGTAACCCATTCTTTTTCTCTACCTTCCTCTGCTCGAACTTTCTGTAGCAAATTGCCTCTCTCACAGCTCCTGATACACATCAATCTTTAAGAGAGAAAGTATGGCCTGATGAGGTGAGGTAGTTTAACTCCAGC
This sequence comes from Cinclus cinclus, assembly GCF_963662255.1. NCBI lineage: Eukaryota > Metazoa > Chordata > Aves > Passeriformes > Cinclidae > Cinclus > Cinclus cinclus. Next base: position 21,797,392 of record NC_085051.1, on the reverse strand, counting down.
TGCCCTGTGAATAAATCAGCAACAGAGTTAGGAGCTGTGACCTCTCTCATCCTGGTGAACCTTCCAGACATAATTCGTCACTCCTGCTGCAGACTGAAGTTGGGTCTCAGTTGAATGGTTTTTTTTTTTCCTTCTCCATTATTAGGTGTGCCTGAAAATGTTGTTTTATTATGCAGCTTTGCTTCTAAGAGAGAAAAAAAGCTGAAATAAAGGTTGAAGAATAAAATCCACCTCTGAACTTTGGAGCAGCATGAAAATGAAAGCTGTCGGGAAGAATGTCTGCCTTTTAAATTACTCATGCATGGCTCAACTTGGACAATAAGCAAACAGCTGGGTCTGGTGGAGCAGGTTCACTCTCTGGAGGAAAATGGTTTACATAGGGTAAGAGTTTATATTTCCCCTTTATTGTCTGACTGAATGTATAATAAAAGACAGTCCAAGTGAGAGAGAGATCATTAGCATCTGTTAATATGGGAGGATTTAATAATTTGACATATCCTGGCCAAAAGATGGGATGGAAAATTGGAGAGAAAGTAAAAAAGATAAATTAAAAATGATGTCTACCCTAACTTTCATTACATTATTAAAGCTCTTTCCATCTGATCTCAAATGCCATGCGGATGGGTCAATTTGCAGATTGCTGTGGACATTCTAATGTTCATGTAGGCACTTCAAGACAAGCTGTCATAAATAGTTAAGTTGCCCTGGGAGCAGCGCCAAAATGCATTTCAGTGATGACTGCAGAGATGCCTGCTAAAAAGCAAACAGCACATTAGCAGCCCTCAGAGTTATTGTGCAAATGGAGTGTGAAATTCCAGTCCATTGCTCTGCACTATAACTTTTTGTCTCCCTGATAATGATTAAGAGAAGCTTTGCTTGATTTGATGGTGGGTGGAAAGAAGGGTGTGAAAAATGAAAAAAAATCTCCTTTGGATGTTTCACTTGACCTTCAGGAGACTCCTAGGGAGGGTTGGTTGTCTGATCTACACACAGAGGAATTAACTGGCTTTGTTTGCTCTAAAATCTGGTGCTGAATTAAGAAGCCCAGGGATGCATGGTGTGGAATCACCATAAAATAAAATGTCCCAAGTAGTTATTAAATATTTAAAAAGCAATCTGAACCTAAATGTTGGTTGAAATGAATGAAGGAGGAAAGATCATACTGTAGCCCTTGGGAAGAAATGCTATGCTTAAAACCTACAAGATCAGAACTGATTTGTGGTGCTGTGTTAATTTAGTGGAAATTTTTTTTTCCACTTTCATTATTATTATTAATGATAACACTTCATACTTTCAGACCATCTTACATCTCAAAGTATTTCAAATAATTGAGCCTCCCAGTCATCAAATGATTACTGCTGGTGGAGCACAAAGTGCAGTGCTTTAAAAGGTGGGTAAATATCATCCCATTTTACCTCTGAGATGGAGAGGGATGTAGCAATTTGTCAGGGCTTGCATTGGTGGCAGATGCAGGGTCAGAACATAAATTTTCTGAACTGTAGCTCCACTTAACTGTGCTGCCTGTCCAAAGCATTCATTTCATCTGTCTTCTGCTACCAACTGATAGGCACAAAAGTAACGGCCTGAGAAAATGACACAAAGATTGCTGAAATCAGTGGCAGTGCTTTGAAGGAGCTTTAGAACAGCCTTAAAATTTGATCTTTGACTTCATGTGCATTTTATACTTTGCTTTCCAAACACAGGGAACCCTTAGCTTTTAAACAATGAATGCCTCCAAAATTGTAAATTACCTTTGAAATCTCACTGACAGAGCTAATCCAGAGAAAGCAGGGGTCTAGTCTGCTTAAGCACTAGGCTAAACTTCTTCTGGTAATTGTATTTAGTGTCATGCAATGGATAAAATATATTATGGTGTTCAAACACATACATTGGACCAAGCTGTAATTCTTCCAAAGAACAGATTCGGGCAAAGAATTTGTGGATTTCTCACTACCCTAATTTTTACAGAAAACAGGATGAATGCCTTTGATTTGAAGTGAAAAGCTTTCATCAGTCACCATTTGTTACTGAAAAAAAGGAGAAAGAAATAGAAAACAAGGCTCAATCAGCAATTGAAAACTAGCAGCGAAAAGTTCGCTTGTGGATCTTATGACATTCTGTGTATTTTTCAATAGTTGCTGCAATTTTTACCAGATTTAGAGGCTAGATTAGCTACCTCTGGGGAGAGAAGATAAGACTTTCTTTCTGCCAGCTGAACAGTTATGCTAAGTACTATGTCAGAAGTCCATGAAAGCTGTGCTAAGACCTAGAGAGTGTACTAAGATCCATTAACTAAATCAGTCTAATACCCAAATTAAAGACATTATCCAGGCATCACAGAAGGCAAGGAAACTACCCCAAATTAGAGTCACATCCTAGCTAAATGAGAAGAAACAAAGTAAGGAAAAGAAGGGATGAATTATATACTCACTGCTAAAGTTGAAGCAGTACATTTTCAACTTAAAATTGCAGCTCTGTTGTATTGGAGAGCTCCATAGTGGTAAATAATAAAAATATTAGTTTTCCTAGTGCCTGTCAAGCATGAGCTTGAAAAAAAAGAAAAAAAAGAAAAAAAAGAAAAAAAAGAAAAAAAAGAAAAAAAGAAGAAAGAAAAAAGAAAAAAGAAACATGAACACTGGTGTCATATATTGTCTTTCCGCCACTGTAGGGACCAACATAAGGATTCCTGTGGTCTGTGCCTCTCCTCAGCTGACAGATATAGGCTGATGGATACTTGCTTTCCATCATAAGACAGTACCTGAAGAAGCCAGTTGAAACATGGGTGACTTTGCACACTTACACACATATGGGATATTGAAGCACATATTGAGATATGGAGAGGGTCTGCTAGGCTTGGCTGACTGGTCTTTGGGTCAGAGGGTCAGACATAAGGGAAAAGTCCTAGGCTTGCTGAGCCGCAGGGTCTAAGACCTCTTCATTTCAGAGTGACTTTCCTTTGTTCAAGTTAAACTGTTCCCCTTGTATAAAGGTGATGGACTGCAGAAGCACCAGCATTTTACCAGTCAAATCCATGTATACGTGCACAGAAGTTTGCAGTAAGCTTCTTTACTCTGAAGTTCATAGCATCTCAATTACTCCCAGTATGGATTTTTTCCTATAGCGAGTACAGAAAGAACACCAGCTGAGACTAACAGGCATTTGGAACAAGGGAGTAGCTTTGGGCAAACACTGTAGAGTTAAGAATTTGTTTGACAAATTTAGCCTCCTTCTGTATTTGCAGATTATTCATGAACAGACTTGGATTTGTTAGAATCTGCAGAACTGGTCAAACAGAATTTGCCAAATCCCAGCTTCTCTCAGCAGTGTCCTTGACCTGGTTTTGGGAGTATATTTGTGCCTGAAAATATCCAGCTAATATCACAAGGGAATATAAAGGAGATTAATGAAATAAGATGGCTTTCCAATGAATTTTCAATTCTGAGCCTGACCTGTCATCAAATACTTTAGCTGCTGTTCACCTGATTGGATGAACAAGGTCCCTGCCTCACAGCAGGCTGAAGTAAGTGTTTTGACTTTGCTAGCTAGATTACCTTCAAAGCTTTATGAATATGGAAAGATGGAAACACAGGTGAATCCAACCAGAACTCTAGTTGTGTCCAATATAATTTCATCTCTGAACTGAATTCCTTCTTACCTATGTCTTGAAACAAATTCAGTGGTTTATTTACACGATTTAGTTCTTGGTTACTAAAGAGTGTCAGTCACAGATGTTAGCTGTTTTTTTCCACAAACCCATGCAGTGTTTTCAAGCCAGCTGCATAAATGTGATATGTGTTCATATGCATACCCATGAGCCTTTCCTTCTAGAAAGTTTTTTTAGCATAAAAAAGCTATGCAAATAGTTAATAGTTATTATATAAGTAGTCTACAGGTCATATAAAAAAGGAATAATAGATTTTATTCAAACTTTTAAAGTGTCTGTTTTGTTCTTTCTGTTCAGTGTATTTGTTTCATATATACACTACAAATCAGAAGAAAGATTTGAGCTTAAAAGATCAACCTTTTTATTATTAACGCTTATGATATGTGATTAGTATAAATAATAACCAAGCTCTATTGAACTTTTACCAACTGGTGTGCACAGACCCTGGGGATGATAAACTGCTACAAAACATTCAAATCTCAGCAAGGTCATATGTTACAACTTTCTGAGGCTCTGTTCCTGAAATAAACACTGTACTTTTATCATGCATGCTGTGTGCAGTTTCAGCTGGATAAGGTCTGGAGACGTGTTTTAAGAGTGGGTTTCTGGCAGGTGTATATGACATTTAAAGATATATTTTGTATATTAGAAATTTTCTGCATTAGAAATTTTCTGCATGTCTCTTCAGGTAAACCTTTCTAATAAAGCCCCCATTATTCATGAACTTTGTCTATTCGAAACAACGAATCAAATTTACTAAAATCATTTCACAGGATCCCTTTAAATTAATGTTATTGTTTCATGCATACTAATTCCTCAGCCTCCTTCATCCCCTCCTTCAACCAAATTGAATATAATGTGAGAAACACTGTTGGAAGCTCAGGATTTCATAAATGCTCTGGATATAAGTAGGAAATGGGAAGACATTATGTCACTCTGAATATTAGTAACAGATACATTTTGCATTTCATTATTACTAGTTTTCTGAGCACTGTTTAATTAGAAAGTAAATCAGATGTGAATTGCAAATGGTTTCTTTAAATACATTGCAACAACATTTATTTAGGAACTAATAATTTTTTGGCAGAAGCATGAGAAATTTTTTAATTCCAGTTGTTCAATAATGGCCAATTTTGGTTTTTACTTGATTATAAATTCCTTAGCACAGTTGTTTTAATAGCTTTCTACAGCTTCTATTAATTATTTTTTAAAATTTTTGGACTGTTTCAAATATGTCATGCAGGAGATTCCTCAATGGAGGAAAATGTAAGATAATAAACCAGAGCTGAAATTGTTTTGTGTTACATATGAACTGGTTGGTTTATCCCCTGTACACCTGGATAGACAATGGCCAAAGATTTCCATTTTTAACATTATTATACATCATATAATGACTATCATATATTTCACAACAGTTGATGAATGCCTTTGTGATCTGGAAATCTGAAGATACTTGAGGAAAATGCTGCGGACAGTGACAAACCTCCCAAGCATAGTCTAACATACAGATGGCTCAAACTGCTCAGCACTGGGGGTGGATTTCTAGGGTGTGAGGACAAAACAGGAAGAAAAGATCAGGATGTTATCTCCTTGGTTTTGGGACACAAGCAGACATATTGAGGAAAATGTTAGCTCTGTAAGGTCACAGCTTTTTTTTAAGAGATGAAGGAGTTATAGACAACCCAGGTGAGAGTATAGATCTTTCCTGAGTTTAGAATTTTATCTATTCATTGAATATAAATCTTTCAAGAAGTCAATTTGTTTTCCTTTAAGAGAAAGCAACTTAACAAGTCTGTAGAGAAGGACAAAACTGAAAATAAAACAAAACTCAAACTGATTCTGACATGAAATGAAACATCAAACTGGGCTTCTCCAGCATCCCTAACCACGATCCTTCTGACATGATACCTTGAAATTGGAATTTCCAATATCTTGCACACTCCTGTTAGAATGGGAGGACTCCTGATCTCTGTGGTTTGCTGTTTTACCTCACCAAGTTTTGTGTCTGAAATGTTCTCTCCTCTTGAATGGGAGAATTACTTTGAGAGGAAAGTCAGGCACAGCTTGTGCAACTTGTGCTCTGGTCACCTTCTGTCCCTGTGATGTGACCCACTGAGGCATGGTGGGCTCATCTTGTAACATGCATGGGACATAAGTCTTTTCTGGCCTCTCAGGTCATGGTTTTGGTCCCAGTAACAGTATATGTATGTCAGGGCCCAAAACCTCTCCTGTTCTGGGATTGTATAATCTCTCCTCTGTATTATTTTGGCTCTTCCTCTCCATGTGAAGAAGAGAGGAAAAGAGGAAAATGCTTGGCAGAACAACTACACCGGAGGCAGGAGGCTGAGGGTCTACCTGCAGTGGTTCTGCTATGGACAAGAAAACAGATTAGGATATGAAAATGTGTCCCCTGTCTGGTTCCTGCCTTTAGAACACTGCAGGCTCCTTTCCACAACTTCTCAAACTGCATCTTCAGGGCACGCGTTCTGAGTTCTTCTTGCAAGAGTTTTAAGTATGAGTTTGTTTCTGATGAGAGGTTCTGTGTTTACTCCTTGTGTGGTTTTCCATAATATCTATAGCTGGTTGAGGTCAAGAACTACTACAATCACACACTCTCAAAGTGGCATAATGACAGTTTCTTCCCTTATCTGCAGTGTTCTTCTTCAACATTTTCCATAATGACACTGTTTATGATGAATTAATTCCTCTGATTGTGATGTTATTTGCATTTATAAGTTAGAATTTTGAAATAACAGATTCTGTCTTTGTTTAAACCTTTGTGACTTAAAAAATCTCATAAGTACAGATTTAAAAAAAAAAAGAAAAAAAAAAAAAAAAAGCAGCCTTTTGTTTAACTAAGTAGGATTCTTTCCTGTGCAGGTAAGTCCTTGGGTATTGTAAAAATTCTTGTCCAAATCTAATGTTTAGGTCACTTTTTAATACATTACTTGCTTGAAAGCTTAAAATAGCTTAAAATTAAATAGTTAAGGATATTTGCTGCCTGTGAATCCTGAATATAAATGACTACAAGCATCTATCTTCTGAGAAGTAAGCAGTATACTGGACTTTGTTATTTTAATTTTCTTTTCCCAAGTTCATTCATCATATACTTGTCAGTGAAATCCATCTACTTTCCAGTCCATCAAATAAACTTGTAATAGCATTTGGTTTTGACTGGTTTTGAATAACAACTTTGAGAACAAGATGGAAATTCAGTAAACATGAATTGTGAATCTGGTCCAAAATAAATTTCCTACTGTGAGGAAGCTGTTTTCAGTTTTTTCTGTCCCTACCCAGTCATTCTTGCCCTGTGGCAGCAATGTTTTGCTTTTTCACCCCTCATTCTAACAATAAAACTGTTATTTTGGGGTACTTCATAAATCTGATCACTAAAATGTTCCAAGTTAAAAAAAAAGTCAGCTAGCAAAACATTGTTTTAAGCACTTGAGTCATTTTGTTAACTATGCTAGTATATCATGGAGCTATGTTCTTAATATCCTTGTCTGTAAATCGAAGAAATAGATGTCTTCATGCTGAGACAGAGGTCTAAACTGATTATTAAATGACACAATAAAGATTATGACTGGGTGCCAAAAGATAGGCTTGGTGTTGTTGCATCATATTGGCTTAGCATTAGCATTGAGAGCCTACAGGATGAAAGAGGAGTTACTTCTTGTACTCATAACAATTTCAGTCTTTCCTACAACTGGCAAAGTAGCTTTGGAGTGGTGGAAATTTGCCTTCTAATATCATGGACTAAACCCCAACAGTTCTGTTGAAAAGCAAAAACAAAGTGACCAGCAGGCAACCATCAGACAGTAAAATTAATTTGATATAATTTTATATCTATGATCCTCCATAGGTATGATTGTTCATATGAGGTGGAAGGCTCCTTGCCCCATTTTAAATAAAGTTGCCTTATAAAGGTACTTGAAAGGAATGTTCAGGCTGTAATCAGGTAACAGATCACATTTTCTACACATTAGTTTGGCCTAACAACTCTTAAAACAACCTAGTAGGAAAGTGTTAAAACTTGCTTATATAATAAGTCTTAATTTCTGTGTGTCTGATGTTGTTTGACATGGCCCATGTAGCTAGAATATTTCCTGGTTTGCATATCCTTTTAGTTTGTCTTTTATTTTCCTTGTATTTTACACAGGTTCCAGCAGTCCTTTGTGAAGCAAGAAAAAAGTTTGAAAAGGTGCTTTAATATTTGAAAAAATGCATGCCAGGTAAAGAAGATGGGAGTGCTGTAGGAAGACTGTTCAAGGGAACCTGACTTTTACCACTGAGTAGGAAAACATAGATTATTCTTGCAAGATTTGCTCTCCAGGATCACAGGTAATTTAGCAGCATAGCTGCATTTAGCAGAAGACATAATGGTCTTTCCTTTTAAGGCTTTGACACTGCTGGCCTGTGTACATTTTTATGCATACAAAACATACACTTTCAAGTTCAACCAGTCAGTTATAAAAGCTATTTTTCCCATGTGCTTATTATTCATCTGTCAGGAAAAGAATGCATATTTTGTAGGTGAACTGAAAGGCCCACATTAAAACTGAGAAGCACTAGACTGTTGAAGATCAGATTTAATAAGTTAGCAGTATGAGTACTGACATTTTAAAATGACCTACGAACAGAACAGACTACAAGGTTGAAACTCATCCCCAGTTTAACCCTTGTTGTCCTAAGTTCAGGCATAGATTAGAAGGTAGCCCAAAAATGACCTGTAAACACTGTGCTTGATGCATTATTTTTATGGGCATAAATAAATGTCTTTAGGTTTCCTAGCTTGTTCGTGCTTTTGTTTGGAAAAAAATTAAGGGTAAGGCAAGAATCTCCTGAGCTGTCAGAGAAATAAATGAATACTTTTCAGGGTGTGTTTGAATAGTCCTCCTCTTTGGACTTTAGAGAGAAAGGAAAGATGAGAAGGGAAGTCTGGAAGAGAAGCAGGAGAGACAGAAGCAACAACTACTTTCTGCACACCTTGCTCAGGAGGTGAAGGATAGAAACACAGCCCAGTGCTGGGGGCATAGCAGCACCTTCCAGGTAGCATGGAGCATGGGCACACAGAGAGAGCTCGAAGCATCAGAGGTGTGCCCCAAATTTGGGGAGAAGTGTAGGAATGTGGCAGCAAGAAGGAGAACCTGTAGGCTGAATCTGATATCTTCATCTGAAAAATCGAAGCTGTCTCTTATTGGTAGGCAGCTGTAAGCTTCAAAAGAAAGAATGGCGTTTGATAGTAGCAGGGTCTGAGAACTGGAGACCAAGCCATTCAATAAATGCAGTAATGAGAGGCTGAACATCTTGCACAGAAGATCCCACACTCCACACCAAACCCCACAGTTAAAACTAATTGGCAAGTATGAAGGGTGAAGAACTATTCTGCAGATAAGAGCAAACATGCAGTTATGCATTGAAAAATGGAACTATTTTGTAAAAATATAATGAAATGGTGTGTGAATAATCCTACCTATAGCTACAACATATCAGATTGAAATGCTTATTTACAAATATGTGTCTACTTTCTAGGAGTATTCTGCTAAGAAATGAAATAAATGTTATCCCCATGCAAGTCCTTCTAGAGATGACTGGTTTTCAAAAATGCTCCTGTTGAATCTTTTAGCCCACAATTTGAAAAAAAAATCCTGTCTGATTACATCTAAGTTCAGGAAGACTGCCTATGAAAATACAAGAGGTCTTGTAACAGTTTTAATTCAGTGGTGGACTCTCTGTCATGATTAATTTAGTTCCTCTAGCTTCCTCCAAGTTTAGCATTTCTCTTTTTATTGAACTGTAGCAAATAAACAGGTATAGGAAGACATGTTTATCATTCAGCTGAGACATTCCAATGTATTTAGACCTGGTGTAACAAAAGCTCAATAGCAAAGTGACAGGTAATATGGTATGGGAGTAGGGGGTGGACAAAGTTGCAAGGGATGATATCGCATGCCTTCTGTATTTGCTTTTTATTTTCTTTTTAGAAAACATTCACAAAATGTTACTGTACATTTCCCAGATTTCAAATCAGCTGAGGTCTTGGCTCAAGGTATGCAGGTGCTCTCTGCAGAACTGGAAGACATCATTGGCAAGTGCTGCAAGAAAGCAGGCAATGTTTTTGCCTTGTCTGTGGGTTGAAGCTGTTATACTGGGTGCATGTGAATCAAACTCAGACTATGCCTTTTCATCAGGTTTTCCGATAGAAGAAAGTCAGCAGGGCAAGCTTTGGCTTTGAATGTACTTCATCTTTTCTGCAGTGAGGACTGTGTATTTGCCTAGTACTTCTTTCAAAGCCAGCAGTGCTGGTTTGAAAGAAAATGTATTTCTCAGGACACTTGGCTGTATGCTTACTCAGTCGACTTCTCTCTGCCCACCTGACTAGCCGTGTATACCAGGGCTCTCACCATGATATCTTGAGTACCAGATCTAAAGAAGAAAGTTAAAACCTTTCTTTCTTCTGCTGCCTCTCACCACCTCCCAGAAGACATATGGGCACTTGCTTGGAGCAAGGACTAAAAAGGTATCAAACCCTCTTCAAAACAAGTTAAACAGTAGGGGGATGGAAAAATGAATGGAACTAATTTCTTGTAAATTGTTTATTTATGAGCTCAGGATAATTCTCTGAAGAACAGAAAAGGAAAGGCAGGCCAAGGAAATACTTAAAGGGCATCTCTTAAATTTATGAATGTTTCTCTCCTTAAATGGAACAATCCAGAATTTTTGATTCATAGTACACAAAGATCTGGAAGTAATAGATCTGAGTTCTATAACTTGAGTTAATTTCCAATTAATATAACATGTAAAATGTTAGACATGCTTAATTCAAGAGCAAAGAAGCATTTAACGTCAATATGTGCTTTTCATCTACTGTAACTGACAGCCAGCTATACCACCCAAGCACCTTAAGTACCTTATTCTGTGAAGCATAACACTGACAACTTACTTAGATTAGAAAATAAATTATTTTGTCTTTATAAAATTTTAAATCACCACCAGACAGTGGAGCTGAAGAGCCACATGCAGCACAGAAAGGAACGTAAGGTTTCTTTTCTATATAGTTGTGTGGAGTACGTTAATTTACAAAAAAAGTCAAGCAGGTATAATTCATTTCTATAAACAAGTGTTAAGTCATAATACGTCTGATTGCAAAGTAAGAAGAAAATATGTTTTGGGCTAAATTTAGTCCTGTCACAAGGAATATAACTTTGGTGAATTCAGAAGGGAATTTTGTCCATTGAAAGAAATACAGTACCTATTCTTTCTGGTTCCTTTGTAAAAGAAACAGAAAATGCAGCTATAAAGTCTTCCCCATGCAATTTATTTTTTGTTACATGCAAATGACTTAAGGCCAGTTCCAGTGAAACTGTGGGAGACTTAGTCCTGCAGTGCTTGTTGAGGTGGGGAGAGGCAGAGTGGGACAGGTTCACACAGGACAGGGGAGAAGCAGCTGTCTGTACCATCACATTTCTGAAAGGTTGAACAATTTCACAGAACAGCTCCAGACTGTTATTTTAAAGGAAGTGACAGAGGACTGCTGAGAAGAAATTGCACATGGACATGCTGTGCTGTGATGCAGCAAAAAGCCTATAATTTAAGGTCCACTCTTACTGTTCTGAAAGCCTTTTTTGGTATGAGGAACGCAAAGTTTTTTGCCTATTAGTGGTAAAATGCAAGTCTGCAGGGGTTTGTTTCTGTCCCAAGAGATGTTTAGCTCCTTTAGGAGGACCTGAGGATCTTCCTGCTCTGATCTGCAACTTTCATACTATCATGTTTTTTACACAGGTCTCATCTGTCTCTATGATCATCAAAAGAGACAACCTGTCCTGCTGCTAAATTGTGGTCTTTGTCCACCATGGGAATTCAGATATGATGAGAGTGAGTTTGGGATACACAGAGATGTCTACACAAAACCTGGATCAGCTGTGCCTTATTAGAGCTGATATCCTCTTTGTAGGGATTCAACCACTATAGAGACAGAGTCACAAGCACGTGAGTAGTTTTGATTCACTGCCCTGCAGCTATTGTTGAATTGTAGCACATTCATTTTAAAAATCAATTGGTATCTAGTTCATGTTTGCAATAGTGAAACAGGATTGAGTTGGATGTTAAAACCCAGGGACATTGTACCGTTGGTGATTGAAAATGAAGAGATAATTGTCTTCACTTTGACTGCTTTATACTGATATTATTCATATAAGTACAGCAATAAAAATGGTTGCTTCAGCCCCTCATTTCATTCACTATACAAAATAGAAGCTTATTTCCTTTTCTGATTTGATAATAGTTAATTGGTAGGCACTGTAGTCTGCAACAATATCTTGAGGAATAATTATTAACTTCACCTCTGAGCTAAATCCTTTGGCTCCTGAGCTTGTTTGAACAGAGATCACTGAGAAGAATGCACCCTGAAATTATGACTGTTACATACAGAAATCCCTTCCATCCTCTGCTCCATTATTTCCATCTGTTACTGGAAAACATTCTTGGTATTACTACATAGCTTTTGGGGCCATGCCTCCTTCTATTCATTCTGAAAGAAATTTGCAGTGTTTTTGTGAATGAGGGTTATCTGGAAAGGACATGGTGTTGGGACAACCTCAGTGGCATAAAGCTTTGCTTAATTATAGGTGGGCAGGGTAGAGATAGCAGCATGCAGGCTTGCTTTTCACTTCAGTAGGTTTCAAATTCAGTTGAGGAGGGATTAGGGGTGGTGTTCAAACCTGAGCATCCATGTAGTACTTGGCTTCTCTGCTGTGACACCAAAATAGCAGGGGTGACTACTAGTCTTACAATGTTTCACTCAAACACATTCTCCCTACAGGAGCAGGATAAATATGGGAACATGTAAGCTTAATAGCATAATAAATTGATCAGACTTTGAATTCACAGCTCACTTCTGCATACCTTAGTCAAAGCTATCTATTTCTCCTGTGGGCCCTCCACAGCTCAGAGATAAAGTGATTTTCTTCATTGTCCTCGCAGTTAAGTTGGTTAGTGACAATTCTGAAATCCTTGGTGGACAATAATTGGTGTCACAATTTATTTAATACTCAAGAAAGGTATATTAATTTCAATGAACATTGTGAGGATGAATATTCAGGACACTAAATTTAAAATTATACTGCTGTGCCTAAAACCACTAAGAGTTTTTCCTGTTATATCCAGTGAAGCACCTTGAAATTTTGTAGAATACCTATACAAGAGCTTGGATAGTAAGTGCACTTTGCCACACTCCCTATGTCTAATCTAAGCCTGCTCTCTTTCAGTTTTCCACTCCTGTTTTTAAGCTTTTCTCTGATTTGTCTCCAATAATCTACACTCTGCCATGAGTATCAAGAGCTTGTGAATATCTCCAGATTGTGACAGGACAGAAATGGAACTCCAATGGCACAAAAGTATGAACTGAGTAACTAGGGACAGAGCAGGGATGCAAGGTAACAGCCTCATGATGAAGCACTTCTGCATTTCTGAGGGTGACTAAGGAAGACAATATGTGTCCACTCTGTCATTGTCCCTAACCAGGTCCTCACCAAAGCTTTGCATTAATAAGCACTACATTTAGCACTAAAAACAATAGTAGGAGAAAGACTGTTGGGATAATAGACTGATTTTGAGCTCTTACCCTATGGTTCCACAAACTTTTTGAAATTATCCTTCATGGACAGAAGAGAATGTACAAATGAGCTAAGACCAAAGCCTCAAGTAGTAGAAAAGATAATTTTCCTAGTCCTAGGTCTTGTCTACAAAAGCATATTGCACAAGTTTAATTCAGGTGTTTTGTGGTTTTTTTTAATTGATGTAGTTGAAAGTAATACAAATCCTTTATGGATACAGTTAATTAAATAACTGAACTGACACAAATCCATATAAATCAGTTATAAACCAAACCCATTAATATGGGATATGGAACAATTCAACTACATCCATACCCATGCCTCGGTTGTAACCAAAGCAATGCAACTCTACTGTGTCATCAAAGCTGCTATAACTCATTATCCTCTGAAATTTTTGCAATTAAGCTGCAAGATATTTTTGAAGCAAATCAGTATTACTGAAATGATTTTTAAATTTAGAACTTCTGTTGTTTATGATGTACTTATGGTATACATGGATAAAGTAAGTATGTCATTGAGATTCTTCACAAAGATATCTCTAAAAATACAGCAGTTTGTTTACAAACACAAATCCTTACAAGTTTCGTGTTATGGACAATATTTTATCCATGTTACCAAGACGATGTTGAGATACAGAAAAAATTCTGCCAAATATTTCCAAAAGTACTTTTTTCTCAAGTCCTGAAACAGTTGTGCCATAGCAGGAGGAAGATTGAGAGCACAGAACCTTACATGCCCTGAAATCTTTAGGAGAAACATTAACATACCTGCATGGCAGCAGCAGCAGGAGGCACTGCTATGACATGGAAAGGAACTGTGCTGCCAAGTGAATTAAGAGGGATAAGAGCTTTCTTTTGACCCTGTTCCTCAAGTATGAATCTCTGAGCTATTGCCTGTAAATTACAAAGCTTTGATTTTCCAGTGCACAGTTTAATACACGCGTTGACCTTTCAACATGCCATATGAAACTTTGATCCTTACCAGCCGACTGTCATGGTGAACTTTGCATAAGATGAAAACAATGCATTTCAAAATCATATTTCCCCTCCATTTTAGAAAACCCATAAAATATTTCTGAGGTGGAGAAAACTCATCTTTATACACCGACTCAGGGTAAAAGCTACAGAAGTGCTACATATAAATGGGTATGGTCAGAAGCCTTGATTATCAAGACCTTTATGCAAGGCTGATAAGAAGCACAGGCTGTCTAGGAAGAAGGTAAATGCCTAAGAAGAATTTTAATCAAGAAAGAGTATTCTTACTTCAGCCTTACCTTGGAAAGGATGGGGAAATCACTAACAGGGCAGTCCATGGCTCAAAATGTCTTTGGAACTAGGATGTAGTTATATCATTTCATGCACAATTATAGGGTGAGTTCAAAAGGTCTAGTTAAATCCAATTTCAGAAGAGCTGAGAGGTATCTGAACTGCCCACTTGAGAACAATGAAAATTTCATGAACACAAAATCCTGCGATATTTCTAGTCTTGCTAATGCTATGAAAGTAAAAAAAAAAAAAAAGCCAAAACAAAATCCAATACCTCCATGACGAAAAAGAAACTGACCCAAAAGCCCAATCAGAAAGAAAAACAGCACACAAAAAGCAAAAAGGTGAAAATAAATGTTTGCAACAGAAAGTACTCTTTAATTTATTTTTGTTTGTATTGGGCCTTTTCTGTCTGGAAACCCTATAAAATCAGATTGCAATGTTTTAAATACTGGATAATGTATTATGCAATTTTCCTCATGCATGGTAACCCTATCTAATTTTTATATCACACACTGTAACCTATTTTCATCAATTTGAAAGATGAAGAAATTTGCGAATTTGTCCTCCATAAAAACCTCTTAATATTTAGCATAGATGCATCCTACTTCCTTTTTTTTTTTTTTTTTTTTACTAAAGGATATTATGAATCCTTCCTCTTCCAGAAAAACAAGAAGTCATATATCCTATTCTATGTGTGAGCTACAACGTTTCCCACAGAGTTGCTGTGCTGGTGGTATTTAGCTCACTGTTTTACAGTGTACAGTGAAAACCTGCAATATCAGTTCACAGTCTGCTCTAAACAATTTTTCAGACCTACAAGCCTTGGATGTCAGTTTAAAGGCAGGCTTTGTCAGTTTTAAATGTCAGGTCTTTTTCTAATCTGGAAAGTGACTCTAGAGGCAGCATCCCTGGTACCACATCCCTCCTTCATCAGTGCTTTCTCTCAGAATCCTTCTGCTCCCAAGCCAAAAGATTTCCTGGCTTTCTTCTGACTGCTAGTAGGTATATTATATATTCCCCACATTCACAGACAACCCACCAGCATAAATCCCTCTGACTTTCCTCCCTTGCCTTCATGTGATCAATGGGACTGGAAATATGTGCACAGATGAGTGCAGTGACAGGACTCCACAGCCCAGCAGGAGATCCCCATTGTGCTTGTGCTCAGAGCAGACTCTGAACGAGAGGACACCTCTCCCCTGACTCTAGGCAGCCTGGGGTGCACCTTCTAACATTTGAGCCTGCTTGGCATGTACAAACACCCAAGCCACACTAATTCCTGATTGTCACACTGTACAAAGAACTCCCAGGGAGGGCTGTTATAGCTTTAAAACTGGCTATACAGATACCACATCAGTCAGGACTGGCTTTTTGCCTCAGAGCATTCAAGCCTATTTTGCTGCCAGTTTATGCCAGCACTGCTAGCTGACCTCCTCAGCTGCTGGCATAAATTGTTGCAACACACCCCTAAATTTCCTCCACAGGGAGCAGATTTGTTGAATTAAAAGGTGCAGTCTTTAGATAGCTACTTTTCTGGATAGCATGCAGAGGCCAGGAAAGACAGAGTGCATCAACTCGATCTGTGTTCAGTGAGGATCCAAAGTGTCACAAGAGCCAGCCCTGGCTGCTGTGCTGTGGTGGTTGAGAGGACAGCAGGACTGATTCATAATAAGGGGAGACAGGCATGGAAAGTGAACAGAACCATGATTACAGAGGAGAAATGAAGAGTTGCCTGACAAGTGTCACACTGGGAAAGAAAAAGGCAGGGAGGATTAAGGATGGCATCAGAAGGTAAGTCTCACTGCTCTGTGACCCCAGCATGGCTCTGCTGGCAAGCCAAGTGAGTGGGGGTGTGGTGAAAAAGTCCTGTCTAGGAAGGTGATGAGGGCCCGTGAATCACTGATGATGATTCCTGATTTTATTTTGATTGCATTAGTGGTCTGTGGTGTTTCAGGACCTATTTTCAATAAGGCATTTCCTTGGTAACAGGAATATAGTTTCAAATGTGTTTCATGTAAGATTTGGAAGTGCTAGAAACAGAAGTCTGTCATGTAAGCCTAGGATGGGGCCAGATTGAATAAAAGGTGAGGCAAATTTCCCTTAACTCTTCTGTGCTATTATTAAAAGACCACTAATTAGAGATAGAAGATAATGCTCCTAGACTTCAGCCAGCTTCACCACAGCTGCAGTGGTGTTATTTGGGAATGAGAGAGAGGAAGAATGAGATTATAAATGAGAGGGATCATTACAAAGACTTTCAGCACCACCAATTAAACTGTGCCTCAAGGACTATCTTCACATTTTCAGTCATTTGCAGACCTTATGATAATTGATAGGAATAAATCACATGGCAAATCACATGATAACTCCCTTGCAACCTTAAATAATTGAGACGCATGGGGGTCAGCTAAAGTCAGCTGAAGTAATTTTCACTTGGTTTCTAAGCATGCATTACAAATTAGCTTTGATTCAGCCTTAGAAGGCAAAGAAAAAAAAGCAAAACAAACAACAAAAAAAAACACATATACTCTCTCTGAGGTCTGCATTTGTCTGATCCAGTGCAGCCTGACTTTCAGTGCCTTCTCCAGGTCCTCTCTCAATGATATTTGATAATTTTCCTTACTTAATAATTATAATTTTGTCTTGATGCAATTTTTGGGGATTACTGAACTGGATATGATACATATATTTCCACTTCCATCAAATCTGAAAACATGGTAAATGACCACCTGACACATTGGACAGGTGACATTTGAGATGTCCATGTTCAAGAATTGGAAGAACTTGGAATATCTGATCCAGAACTTGTGATACTAGGTTTATAAGAGATGTTAGCTAGGCAGATTTTCAGACTTTCAGACTAGTTTCCTATTAAATAGCAGTTTGGAACAAATTTTGAAAACTTTATACACTGCCTCATGTAGTTGACTTTGCAGAGATTCTCCATCTTTTCTATTAGTACTATCCCCCTACCGCATTAGTGCACTGAATCTCTCTGTGTTTAAACAGCTTCCTAGCATGGGTCACTATAGGCTGCTGTCTTCTAATTGCTGAATCAAGTATGCATAAATAATTTACTGAAATTACACTGTTGCACTTAGGCAATTTTTGAAATTACCTCATGTAACTTCATTAAACTTCAAACCTGGAACATTAATTTGAGGGAAAAAAATTACTACTTCTGTATTATTAGATCATTCAGGTGATAAACACATTCTCAAAAAAGTCACCTGATGAGTTTCAGTCATCAGATTCAAATTGTAAATGGAATAGTTGTCTATGTATTAGAAAAACACATGCCATGTTTTGTTAACATAATCACAAAAATGGAGCTGCCACAAACCCTTTCCCCATCTGCCAGTCATTGCATTAAATGTTTCTGCAATTTTATTAGAATTCTCTGTCTCTGCAGATCCTGTTCAACTGTGAAATTGGAATTGCAAACAGAAATATTACATTTCTACATACAGTAGTGAATAAAAAGTCCAATTTTTACATGTAGAGAGGGGAAATGTATTTTTTTTTTTGAGACATAAAAACAGCAGAGGGAATATCCTCTCTTCCCCCAAGTATGAGGCAGAAGGTAAAACTGTCTGTTTCCTTTATGACATTTTTCTATGACAGTAGGTAGAAACTGAGGGGTGCAGGAGCAGCTTTCTGTCAGTAGCTTTAACATAGAAAGGACAGAAGACTGCCTATCCTTCTTGTCCTTGGAGAGGGACACCAGCTGAAGGTTAATAAGCCTGAGTTGCTCTGGCTGCTGCAGATCAGACTGCCAGAATGGATGAGTTGAGGTTGGATGCAGAACGGGCAAGCTCTGCTGCCTAAATCCTTGCTTGTAGTCCCATTCTTACTATAGATTTGTTGCAATAGTGCAAGAGGTATTTGGGAGGGTTTATCTAGTTCTGATAACATCACCAGTATTGGATATTCCTGAAACATTATTTCTAAAGCTGATAAAACACAGTGGTCAAAAAGACTTTGGTGAGTCTGATCACTGAAGTATTTTGTCTACAGGGAAAGTGTTTTCATACCTCTCTTAATAAAAAGTCTCAATATAAGGTGTTTCTCCACTTTATCACTCTCCCTTCTCCCATCTTCCTAATCTCATGGTACTTGTTATAATTTTTAAAGGGTTTTTTCCAAGACTTAAATGCAAACATACTTGCATTTTCAGTTTGCCTACAAAGTACATTTGTATCCCTTCTGGAAAATGAGAAATTAAGATGGAAAGAAGGACATGAGAAGACTCTGCTTGTTCAGCCCCTTGTGCACTCATCCTACCTACACCATTCAAGATACAGGAGAGATAAAAAGAATGACCTCTGGGTTATCTGGAAAACAAAATAGTGATGCCTCTGTAGAGCTGCCGTTTTTCCCCCCGTTGACCACAATGATCTCATGAAGTCATGAAGTCTAATTAATCCTGCATCAGCAATATTTGATTTTTCATCTCTTTGCATTGACTGATGCTTACCTGCAAACAAAAGGTAGAAGCTTTGCACACTTAGTCCAGCATTCCTAAAGAACTGCTACTATATCCTTTCATGAGAATGAATTAATGCCCTTGTTTTTTTTCTCTTGCATTAATAAATATTCAAGAGCTGTTCAAAGATTTCTGTATTTTTCCACAATTTTTTCTTCAGCAGTCTCCACCTGGGATCAAAGTCTTGGTCTACTTTTCTTTCTCATCATAACTGAACTCTGGTATTAGTCATGGCTTCTTGGGATTTCTATCTAGTCTAGCCTACCATAATGATCCGTGGAAAATGGCACTCAGAGAAGCAACTTTGTCACACTGCCTGGCTGAGGACACAGAATCTGCAGCTGCCTTCTCTCTCTGATAAAATTATGAGTTGTCCATGAATACTACAAACCAGCCTGCTACATTCATCTTTCTCTCTCTAATAACATTTAGCCTTAAATATTTTTAAAGAAATCTAGCTCCACCTGTGTCCCCTTCTACTTCTTGCATGGGACACAGACCACAGGGTGCCTCTGTGCTCCCTGGTGCCAGCATGCAGAGTTCCTAGGGCAGCAGCAAAAGGCAGATTCCCTCCCTCTCTGGCCTGTGGGCATCAGCACCTATCCTTCTGCTGCAGCCTGGGCTGACCTGAAACCTTTTACAGAGCAGTGTCACAGCTGGTTACAGGACTCCCCTAGGCAACATCCACCAGTCCCCACCCTAGGTACTCTTTTCTGAGGCTGCTTCTTTTTTGGTTTGCAGTTTGAAGTGTATAGGCAGATGTTTGTGTGTGAGGTCCTCTCACAGCTGCACCCTTAAAATTAACTCTCCCTCCTTCAGCTTGCAATAGCTACTTATAGGTACTTTGCACCTGTGATGCACCTATCATCTGTGTCATCTTGAGCAATTTAAACTTGGTTCTTAATTATTTACATCAGGTTTAGTCTAATGTTGGCAAGGTCAATAACAATGATGCAAAACTTTTACAAGCACATAAGAAAATGAGACCCCATAACTTTCTTTATAATCTACCTTGAATCAGCCTTCTCATAGGCTACTTAGAAGGATTTCTTCTTCTCCCCCCCCCATTTGTAGGTTCTACAAGCTGTGCTTTTGTAACAAGCCTTGTTTAATTAGGATTTTATTTTAGAACAAAGACATGCTTCCTTGGAAGGTCAGGGATGGCTAGATTTTACTCTCAGACAATTTCCTCGAATCAAATTCATCCAAGGATAAACAATGAATTCAGAAAAACTGTGTCACGTCCTTCTAAATGTCCCTGGATATAGGCAGGGGGCAACATATGAAGAGCTTCAACATTTTGCAGTCACACTATAACACATAATCTAACAATTTTACAGAAGAGAGATTTTCATACCTCTGCAGACTTGTCTGGAATAATTTTAAAACCTGAACTTTCTTGACAGGATCTACTCTGCATTTCTGAATTTCATATTCCATGCAAAAAGAAACTGGCACTTTCAGTCTAAATAATTTTGCTTTACTTCAAAGAAAACCAGTGAAAAACAAAAAGCAAACACAAATTTGTTGTGAGGGTGTATGACATAGGGATTTATTTTTCAAACTGCCATCTTGAATCTCTTCACTGTAGCCATCAAGCAGAACTGCTTGCATTTAAAAGTATTGCATAGAGAAAATAATAATGAAAAATAACATATTTGTAACACTGTAATGAAGAATGAGACTTTGCTTTCACCCACATTTAATTTCCTTCCATGATGACCTTCTTGTACTTGACAACAAGGAAGGAGGAAATGACGCTTACCATGGTGTAAATTTACTGCTATGACCTTGACGCATAACTAAGTCATAAAAATGGACAACTACAACAAATGAGCAAAGTCCTGAAGAGAAATTGAACTGTTTTTTTTTACAAATGTAGCTTGTTCCATAGGATGTTGAACAGTATGCAACAAAGCCAAGCCAAAGGACCACAAGCTACAAGCTGGTAGATTTTTCTGGAATTGCTTTACTGACTATAAGTGAGGATGAAGATGTGGATGTGTCTGAACACAAACTGAACAAGATATCCCAGGTCAGTTTATCCTAACTATATATATATATACATACATACATAAATATATATATATATATATATATATACATGCATATATATATATATTTATCTCGGTCGAGACCCAGGTCTTCATCTTTTTCATTATAGAAGAGAGAAAATATTTTAGCTCGCAATCTTAATTCAGTATTCCCAAACTTTTTGTTTAAGCTCAGCCACTTAAAGATTTTGCCTGTATCTGGAATAGTTAGAGCTTTATAGCAGCCCTTTCCATTTCCTCAAGAGATATTATCAATTAATTTTTCACCCCTAAAAACTATAGGGTTTTTAGTAGTAGATGTCATTGTCATCTGGCTTGTCTCAAGCTGGTTTCCCAGTGGAGCACAAATACATGTAACACTGCACACTTACTTCAAATCAGGCCATGACCAATTTACTCCAAGACCTCCAGGTGACATAAGAGTTTAACTTTGCATCAGAACTGATTCCTTTTGTGGCTTCCTGTTACACACTTATTTAATATGGATTTTTCTGTCATGATTTATAGATTTGTAGAAATACAATGAGATTTGTGGGAAGATTACTGGGGGTAAAATTAGAGAAAACTAGGAAGTTAAATTCACATTCTAACAAATGCTATAAGAGCACAGAAATTATAGTAAAACGCAAATACTACTTCCTGGATGGAACACAGTCGGCATGCAGAAAATCTCTTCAACAATGATTCTCTCCTGTCCCCCGCAACCTGCAGCCTTAACCACGTGCTAAGAGGAATGAAATGGAGGGTGGAGTGGAATGGAAACACCATGTCTAGGCTCTCTTGC
This sequence comes from Cinclus cinclus, assembly GCF_963662255.1. Classification (NCBI taxonomy): domain Eukaryota; kingdom Metazoa; phylum Chordata; class Aves; order Passeriformes; family Cinclidae; genus Cinclus; species Cinclus cinclus. The sequence goes on along the minus strand of NC_085051.1, from coordinate 21,775,522 downwards.
AATCTTTCTAGTCATGAGAACCTGATGGTACCATGTACCCAATAAATCACATAGCAGCTGTCAGCCAAGGTACATGGGACATGTCTTGCTGTTGAACCAACAACTGTGGCAAAATTACTGTCCTTGGATTAACTTTCTTCATTGTAATCTCATTTCAATATCAATGCACACCTGAATCCCTGGAGTTAAAGTTATCTGCCTCCAAGCTATGACTGCCCCTCACTGAGCTTGCTCTTTATATTTCATTGACTACATCTTTAAGAGTGAAACCAGAGAATTTTACACCAGTCAGTAACAAGGGTGTGTATGACTAGAGACACTCAAGCCTCACCCAATGTAAAGAAATAGTATAAAAGTGAGATAAGGGTGGGGAGAAATTAGGGAAGATTCCATGATAACTTCAGGAATCAGTCAACAGTCTGAATCTGTGTTCTCCTCTGTAGAGATGCTTATTGGTTAAGAACCTTACTCTGTATGCTAAATGATTATCTCAACATAGCACAATTTTGTATTGTCAGTGTATTTATTAATAAAGTGTGTTATTCCATCCTTTAAGGGAATAACTGTGGATAACATACTCAACTAGGAGTGGGGAGATCCAGGAAGGGCCTCTCTCTTCCTGAATTGCAATAAAGGATTTGCCTCTGATGCGCTGTTGGTGCATGTCTTTGAACAAATCAGTTGAACTGGCCTCCAATATAGTGAGCTGTTCAGTGGAGTCCCCATAACAGGACACTGACAGACTGATCAGCCACAAGGGTCTCATCATCTCTGGGGCACTGGTGCACTGATCAAACATAAAGAAGGTTCAAGAAAACCAGCTCTTCACTTGACAAGATTACTAGCTGATCACTGATTTTCTGCAGTCTCTAAATCATTTATCAAATGGCAAGAACTGACATACCTCAGTGCAGCTCCAGTAACATAACTATGACATGAAAGGCTTACAGTTTTTACCCCATGACCTGAGCTACCTCTTCTTCAAGCACAAAAAATAACACTGTTTATGCACTGGATTTATTACCTACAGTGTTAACACAGTTACAATATAACATTAATTTAGATAAGTTCGCTTCCATCAAATCTAGCTCTTGAAAAAGTAGGAGTATCAACCGGGTAGCAAATGTGCTTCTCTTAGCTGATGGCCAGATCATATGCTGCCTGGCTGAGCATATAACACCATATCCAGGGTTGCCATGCATTTGTGGTCTCAGGGATCTGTTACTATTTCACAGGTGGCTTCTGGATTGAAACATTATCTCAACTCAATAGGCTGACTCAGCCTATTCTGTTTTTTTGCTCCAAACCCACTGTGAGATTGAATGCTGCTCTGGTATGAATAGAGGATGATGTTTTGAAGTCAACAGAACAGTACCCACTTGTGCCAAATGAGAATCTGTCCCATATTGCTGTTTTAATTACAGTCATGTCAGAGCTGCTGTTTCATACATATTGATTAATCAAAATGTTACATGAAACATATGGCACCAACAGGAGTAGGGTAAAGGCCATCATCTTCCACTAGTCTTATCACATGAATATCAAGTCCTCATCGCTATCAGATAATACTTAATGCAAGCATATTTCTGTCAGGTGTACAAAAACATGGGGATATAGTCATCACTATTAGGTTGATGCAAACAGCTGTCCACATGGGATAAATTTAATTATATACTCCAGATGCTGTTGAAAACTGGCTCCAGAAATCGAGCAACCTGCCACTACTCATCCTTCCAGATCCAAACTCCCAGCTTCCAAACTGAGCTTTTCATCTTTTAACAGTGCTTAATGATAGCTGATCCTGTAACTCCATAAACAAACCAAGAGATATGGCCCAGGACCAAAATATTCTTTCCCTGAAGAGAAGTCTAGACACATCACAGTATTTTTTATTTTGCTGGCTATTTCTTTTAACACTGATTAATCCACCCAGGCTTCATTTTGAAGCATCACCAGAGGCAATTTGCATTAGTTATTTTGTGAGCATGGTTTCTCTTCATTTTTTCAATGTCTTTGTATCCCAGGAATCGCTCTGATCTATCTTAACTAAGTGTGGTGGCACCAAGCAGCTGCTGCTCTGCCAGAATTTCACATTTCCAGAAATACAGAACAAAGGTCCCAACCTTTTATGGTCATTAAAGCTAGTCTTACAATTTACCATACGGATTGAGTTGTTGTGCTGCTATGCCCTTGATGGAATCCTGTCTCTGATAATTGCTCTGCCTTTATAAATTACTCTCTGCTTTTCAGCTTTACACTGGTTTTATGCTGATTCCATTGAAGCCCTTGGGTGGTTTTGGCACTTCACTACTTAGCTCAGTGAAATTGCTTTTTTAAACAACCAAGTTGCCACTTCTAGTGTGGAATGTGACAGCAACATCAACACCATTCAAAGATACTCAGTCTTTAAGAAAAATAATGATGAAAAATGTTGAAAGTTGAATGTGGATTACTCAACATTTATTGTGTATCTTGGATTTTGGCCAGATAGGTTTGCATCTCTATTCTTGAGATACTCTTGAAAAATGACACTCTTGAGGAGTGACATGAAAGCCACACTATTGAAGAGTGGACTTGACATCAGGAGGTGTAATGTGTAGCGAAGGATATGGATGTGCCACAGTACAACTGCAATCTCTCTTGCAGGTCTGCATGCCAAGACAACTGCTTCCATTGTTGACCCTGATTCTTCTGCAAAAGTACAAAGGAGGCAGCTAAAGCTCTGTTCTACCTGAAGTAAATTTTCTATGTGGGAAATGATCTTCTGAATTTCCTTTGTGGCTTCATAAACCACCAGGATGGAATGTGGGGCGATGAAGATAAAACCACATCCTATGCTCTTGGTTTTGTGGGTATTTCCACAATTATAATTTCTAGGATGGACATAACTTAAACAAATGTCATGAGCATATTTTTTTTTCTGCATACACATAAGAAGAATAAACTGTTTACTTAAAATTTCAGATAGCATTATCCCTAAATATCTCTACTTTCATTGAGTAGGCACTCTGAAAAAGATGCTCAAGCTACAAAAGATATCAACACTATGAGTATGCATCTCAGGAACATTTGGATCCAGAAACATCTGCCAAACAAAACGATTTGTGCTAGATAAAGGAAATAACTGGCCTTAATGGACTGCACTCTGTCATCTATATCCAGAGTTATCTGTCCTGTAATTTGAGAATTATCCAGTCACAACAAAATTTCCCTGAGAAAAAACACAGGTCTTTTGCACCTGAGGTGAATCTGCTAATGTATCAATGAGGGAAACTAGGCCCTAAAGAGCAACTGTCAATGGATTTCACTATCATGCTTCATCTGAAATGTTCGTAGTTCTTTTATTAAGATATAAACTGTACATCTTAGAATAAAACGAGAGTTGTTTGCATCATTATGCTTGCCTTCCTTTTCCATCTCACAAGGAAATTAAGTTATTTTCTGACTTTTCAAAAGATCCTCTAATCTTGGGCACCTTTTCCAAGACACTACAGACACTGATTTCACGGGCAGTTACAAATGTGCAGCTGCTTAGGAAAATCCAGCGCCAAATCTCACCCTGCACACAGTGCACTTGGAAAATATAGAACCAGGTGATTTTGTTGGAAGGCCTTGAGAAGGGGCCAGACAATTGATTTCTCAGTCACATGTTTTCTCTTCAGCTGAGCACAGTAAAGAGTGAAAATCTTATTAAAATAATTCCTTCTTCATGCTTACCACCCTTTACTATTAATGTACAAAAATGCATTTTTCTGTGAACTATCTATCTTCAAGGTAGAAACCACTTGCAAACAGCAAAATTAATAACTGGAAATTTTATCACAGTACTGATACCTTTCAACAGAAATCTCCAGAAGTTGGAATTTCAAGTTTGATGAAGAAAACTGAGAGGGACAAAAACCCCTTTCTGTCCCAGAAGTAATCCCATACACCTGCTAGTAAAGGAAAGCTGCCAAGGCTTTGGGTGCTTAGCTAGAATTTGTGAGGTCCAGTCACATCAGCTATGTCTGCATTTTTAATTTCCACATCCTAGGAGAAAGGCAACTCAATACATTACTGAATTCATACACATTAATGCAAACCCTTTGTACATTTCCCTCAGGTCCTCCTTGGAGACATGTCCTAACACAGTGATATCTTGTCAAAACATCTCACAATGTGATTTCAGAGGAGAGTTTTTGCAGACTAAATTGTGTTAAGGTAGAGTAGGAAAGAGAATAAGAGAAAACAAGATACAATTCTTAAACTATGCATTTTCTAATTTTTAATCATTATCTTGGGACTGGGTGCAGGTGGCACTGACCAGTTTGACGCAGGCTGTATGTTAGTTTGCATTCTTATACAGGGTAGGCTGACATCTTGGAAACCTGTCAATGTTTCTACTGTCTTTTAGAAAAATCTTTATTACCTGGGGATACAAGTGCTCACAAAAGCATTTCAAAAATATATAAATCTAATTGATATTTTACCCAAAATTGCAATGCATTCAACTAACTTTTCCAAGTGATTTCTGCAGTGCAAACCACAGTCTGCTCATACACAAATTCAAGGTCATCTATGCGTTATATTTTTCTTGCATGGAAAGCATGTTGGTGCTTTCATTCTGAACAAGATCTCAGTTTAGTCATGGGGACAATGAAATCCAGAAGAGAAAACATGAAGAATTATCATCATCTCTTCACACACATCTCTTCCCTCTGTGATCATCTGCTCTGCACAGCTCAGTGCATAATGAGAGCTGTTACAGACTCCCAGCCTCTTACTGTTATTCTTCTGTTCCAGGGCAAAGTCAGCTGGCACAGCACAGACAGCTTTCACTGGTGTTTCCAGCTATAATGTTTTCCTTGTGCTGCAGTAGATGAGGATCAGTCACAAAACATGTTCCTTTCCTTCTGCTGGCCTCGCTGTGGGGTGGGCAACCCACAACAGAAGTGTGGTACCAAACTAGATGAGGTTTAATAATGTCTTATACCTATGTAGCTGAAACTGCAGAGAATATCTGAACACAGGCTGAATTGTTACATTAAGTATCTCACAGAACAGTGGCTGCTCCTGCCGCTAGGATCACATGTGAAAATTTGAAGTTATGGTACAGGTAGCGTTAGAACACTGCAGAGCACAGTTACATAAAATAAGCAATTTGTACCCAAAAGCTAAGATGTGGACCTTGAGTTTGAATGGGTATAGCTGCTTGAGAATGGATGCTTATAGTCTGTGAGCTGTTCCTTGTTTTCTGCTAATATAAAACTATGTTTTACTACTTTTTTCTTTTTGAAATTATTACCTCTACCACATTCTTTAAGATGTACTTGAGCAATTGAAAGCTCAGCTTGAATTGATGTTGCAATTGTATCCCTAAATAATGACTATTACAGTTGATGAGGAATGAGTTCTAAAGCAGGTTAGAAATGATTAATTATTAGGTCTTAAAGATGGTTGCACATATATTTGATTCATTTTATGTTTGCTTCATTTTATCTTTGTACCAGTGATGTTGTGTTGAAAAATTGGTGCCTACAAAAGCAGCTTTGTTTAGCTGCCATTTGATGATAGAAGAAAAACATATTGATGGCTTCCATGTATGCACAGGAGAAGTGTCTTTCACTCCTCATCACAAATTGCCATTCTCCCTAGTCAGCAGTTACTTGCACGGAACTTTACTATCTCTGCAGTAAGGTTTGTATTCATCTGCTGTGGAAGGAAGGACTAGAGAAAAAGTGTTTGACCTGGAAGGTCAGACATTCCAGGGAGAGAGCTCACTCTCTGAGTTTTGCTGTGGTTAGCTGTAAATTTTTAACCATGAACTACACATGCCACTTGTTTTATTCTCATCACTTTTAGGTTTCAATTAAAATCCAAACACAGGCAAACAGTTTATTTCTTTGAGCTATGTGCAGGCATCTTCATGGGGACTTCATCTTTGCTTCTTTAAAGAAGGGAGATCCATATGCAGAAACAGAAAGACAGATCCTGTTCCTCCTTGTGACAATAACAACCAGAGGCCATTAGAAAGGCTATAATCCAAACTGAAGGAGTAGACAGAGCAAATGGTAGTAGACTGACAGATATGGCCTTATATTCAAGGTATTGGGATCAAGGTGTAGGACGTCTGAGTCCAGTAAAAATTTGGCAAAGTGTTGCCCCAGGCTTCCAAAAAGAATTTTAAAATCACTTATATTTGGTCTCTCTAACATCCCTCTCTTGTTGCAGGTCTTGTTTACTTGACTTAAAGTTGTTTTGCATGAGCACTGTTTGTTAATGTAAACTATTCCTAGATGTACTGTCCTAAATGTACTATTCCTAATCCCTAAAGGCCTTTGGGATCACTGAGGGTGTCTCATTTTTTTTGAAATACAAATAATACTCATAAGTAGAATCTGGTTCACTTAGGAAAGGAAGGTATAGTGAATACTTGGCATTTAGCTGTTTCTATGGCCACTGGTCAGTAGGAACACAGAGAAGAAAGACAGGAAAAACTAAAAGAGAAAGAATGGAATATATCTAGAAGGAAGGTTATACTGAAAAAGAGGTGGGAATGGCGACTTGAGAGACTGAGGTTACAGGAGGATAGAACTGGATACAGAGCAAAAAAAAGTTTTAAAAGAAGAGATAGAACAGAAAGAAAGAAAAGGATAAAAAATGAAGGTGATAAAGAACCTGGAAAAGAAGAAATAGATGGGAAGACTAGAAAAGCTATGAAATTTCTGATAAATTATTTAGGAGAGACAAATACTCTACAGAGAAAGGAAGAGGATAAAAGAGTAAAGAAAGCATGGGAGAAAAACAAAAAAAAAAAAACCTCAGAGCACTGCAATACCTTTCTTCACAGAGCATATGTATCCAGAGGACATAGGAGATTCAGAAAGTTATTCTGGTCCATAATGAACTCTTTCATTCTGCAGGATGGTCATTAAATACCTATATACTCATTTGTGTGACTGTCTCAGGCTAGAAACTCTCATCTCATCTCATCACCGAAATAACAGGAATTGTCTCTGAAGTATTTGCCTTGGGTATTTACAAAATAAGCAGTATTCTAGCACTACAGGAAAACAGAAGTAGATGTAGTAGGGCAAAATTGGAGAAGAAAGAGCAAGAGAAAAAAGCTAAAAGAAAACCTGGGTTTAAAATTACAGTTGACACCTTAGGTAATTTTATTGGCAGGATCATTCAGACTCTGCCCTGTTTCATTAGGCTGTTGTACTTCTTAGCTTTTTCAGGGTGTGTTCACAATATTTACTGTGTTCTGTTCTTCAACAAAAATTACTCACCAGTATTCTTATGATCAAGAGAAATAGAGAAATAGATCAATTTATCTTGTATATTGTTTATAATAATTCAAATGCTCACTCTGACTACTCCTTGCAGTAGCATAAAAGATTGCAGTCAATGGAGTGTTAGAAATTGCTTACATCTTTCCTTACAAAACTAAGCATGCTGCCCTTTGTTTTTAATCTAGTGACATTAAAATAGTCATTTGTAAAATCTCCTCGAGGCTGCTTCGTTCAGTTGACTGTTCTTGATTAGACTTGCCTTAGTAGCACTGAAACCCTCTTTTGTCATCTGGATGCTGCACTAAGACCTAAGACTTGTTCTAATTTTATGTAATATTTTATATATGTAACCATACTTAATATTGTCATGAGCCCTAGAAAAACTGTCCATATTTTTTACTGATAATTTGCACTGACTCTAGAGGTTTCCCAGTGCTCTGTGTTGAGCAATTAAGCTGTAGGTGCAGGTTCTTTATGTGGGCTTGTTTTAGATAGGCAATTGAGACACTTACAGTACTTAGATAGAAAATGGATAGATAATATTGCTCATTCATTTGGTAATGAGGCCAGACAATGTGTCCTGAATGGAATCAAAAATTAGTAGTAGCAAGGTTCTAAATCTCTACCAGTTGAAGACACTCTTAAAACGGCAAAGGTTGATAACCCTTTTAACATCAATTACTTTTTGATTCTATGATAAAAGTGGTGATGTTATATGGCAGAGACTCTTTGCACATTTCTATCTGTTACATGAGACAAAAATGTGTTTCTGAGGTTACAGATGCAAAAGGGACAGAAAAGTAAACATATCAGTAGCTGCTCATGAGATAGGTAACTCCAGTCAGCTTCTGTTGTCCAGGTGTTACACCTGTCTTTCCCTCCACAACAATAATTTTCTAATTAGACTGTATCTGGTCAAAAGATTTGGTTGGGCTGGTCTTAAATTGACTTCCAGATGTCTGCCATTTAAACGATGATTTAAGAAAAAACACACAGACTGTTTTTGAAAAAGAAAGTATGGGAAATCCCTGTTGCATAGTGTCAGTAACTTGCACGGAATTTTCCTTCTTTTGTTGTGCAATTTTAGGAGTTGCTTGTTTTTTTGAGGCAGGAATTTAAAGAAAATAAAGTCTCACAGCTAAAGCAGATATATGCTGAACTCAAGAATTATGTCTTATCTTTTCTGATGAACTCTGATGTGTTGCTTAGAAAGTGACTTCAAATCCAAGTGGGGTTTTCAGATGGGGCCATTAACAGTTTGTTCCTTGTTCCCAGGGTGCCCAGCATGAGACACTTTTCCTGATTGGCAGGAGTGTAAAATCCTCACAACTATAGCTGCAGTCAATCAGGGATGTGCTTTCAGCATACAAAATCAGATCTGCTAAATACTCTAAAAATGGAGGTGCTATGTATCTCAGAGAGTGTGCTTGGTGTTAGTGGCTTGTTTGACTTGATCTCCTCTGTGGCTCAGTTTTAGGTCTACAATAAGAGGATAATGACAGCCTTCACCTCACCTGGGCTGGAGAAGATAAATTCATTAATGTTTGCAAAGCACTTAGATTTTAGTCATCAGCACCATAGAAAAGTCCATGAGGAAATGAGCATTTGTGTATTCAGGGCAGGGCTAGAATGTAATGCAGTAAATACAAACTAAGAGCACACACTGAACAATAAGAAGAAAATCAAATATTCAAGAGCTGTTCATCAGGTACATCCTGTGAATTCTGAGCACTGATTGACACAAAAGTTCTCTGTAAATAGAACTAAGAATTATGGAACTAAGTGGAACTAAGATCATGATGCATACATACCAGAGCCTAAACCAGCCTTGCTTTCCCTTAATCCTGTCATTTCCTAATTTTCAATTCTTATCCTTGAAACTTTGATAAAATTCTTAAAATTGTGCACACAATAATTTCAATTTGATGTCCACATATTAATATATACACACATCCTCTCATAAACACACACAATCACAGAGCACAATCTATTTTACACTTTTATGTATATTTCTTTTGCTTTTTCATACTCTTCTGTTGCCATTTCAGCATCCAACCTGGTTAATAACTGCAAATGTAGATGTTGTGTCTAATGACCTGAGTATAAATCTGAAGGCTAAATAGTTAAAAATATTAATAGATAAATAATGACTTCTTGTAAGTAACCAAATACATTCCTACAGACACATTTTCATTGCAGTATTCCAAATTATTAACCTGGCAGTTCCCCATATTTCTCCCTGATATATTCCTTTCATTGCTTTTTATGATAGAGCCAGGTTTACAGTTACAAATGAAAAGTGTTAGTTTTTTTAGGATGCTAATGACTTTTAGTGCTGGACTCTAAAAGCTCATTTGATACAGGTAACAAAGTCATTTTAAAAACACAGAGCTAACACTGCAGCAAGTTAGAAGTGATGGATGTTGTTAAACTGAGTTGCCATCACACAAAATATTGAGGGTGAATCACTTTCATACAAAAGACAGTGCTATTTTGCATATACAAATAAGATACAGATATAAGATGTGGTTTTTATTTAAAATAGATCTGGGTGCCCCATGCTCTGCCAATATTTTAAGAAAGTAACTGACTTATGACCAGTTTTACAATGAGCAACAAAAATTACCTTATTGCTCTTCTGATCTGTTCTGATTCCTGTTAAAGGGCAGCTTTTCAGGATGTCTTATGGAATGTTCAATTCAGGTTTTCACCAGAACCAGAAAGTTCAACTTTGCTGTGAATCTTACACTGATGTACCTAACTTTTGACAAATGGGGGTTTAACCATTGAATGCAGCTCTGAAGCAATGCATAGAAAGGAGTGGAAAATATATAAATAAGGAGCATGTATTTCACAGACATAGCATCCTTCTGCTACTGTTTTAATACAGAGCCTTGTATGGCTCACAGGCAGGACGTAGTGTCTGTACAGAACCTGAGGATGGGAGCACAGGTTGAGGGATGGATAGTTTGGAGATGATACAGAGTGGCCAGTCTTTATATACAGAGTGAAAATTATAGCTGATGTTCCAACAGCACTGAACAAACGTTTACTTAGCAAACAGTAGATATGTGAATCCTCTTACTATGCTGTGCAACAGAATTTATACCATTTATAGCTTTACAGAAAAACAAGCCTGGGACCTGGCAAATCCACGAGACATAGACTCAGGGGCAATCATTTCAGTGTTGGTTTAATTTTGAGACTGATACAGTAGAAGTGATGTAAAATAAATGTCAAGGTGTGATGAGTTCATCAGAAAGAATATAATTAGAGAGTGCTGATTATGTAAACAAAATACCATCATTCTCTCCTGTACAGAAAAATTAATTCCACAGAATTAATTTTGAACAAATGTTCCTCCCTGTCAGTGATTTTTTTCTGACATTTATAGCCAAGGGATAAGATGATTAGGTTTATTTTTCTGATACCCATATGACCACCCTGATTTTTTGACATGGAATGCTGCCCATGCATTCAGGCTGGTAACATTTGGGTGTGTTTTTTGTTCAGGGCCCACTCTGCAGGAAATTTGTACATGAACAACCACTGATGAAAACTAATTAGAAGTGGTCCAATGATCTGTTTTAGAGAAGATATAGTGATTGACTTAATTCTAGAAGTATGGATTTAAGCAGAGTATTACTTTTTATTTTCAACATTGGTATTCAGGGCACAAGTGGGAAAAAAGAAGAGCTTAGATGATGGACAATAACTCATTTGGAAGGGCAAGAAATAATTTAGAGGTGTCTGTGAATTGCAGGGAAGAGTAATGGTGTTACTGTATGCACCATGGCTCTATACCTGAAGAAATAACAGGACTTGATCAGTGATAACTTATGTAGAGGAGGGATGGGAGATGATGAAGAACCAGCAGAGGCATCCCCGAGAGAATAATGATATCTTCCCTCATGGTCCACGTCGTCCTACGCAGCAGGTGTGTTTGGATTGATGAGAGCTGTGCTGAGGGCAGTCAGTAGTCATTTAGTGTGGTAGGCCATGCACAAACGACTTTCGTTACTGCTGACAGCTTCATTACAGCAGGACCATCCTTCACTTATTGTAGACCTTCTTCCATCAAGCTGAAGACAAATGAAGGCATGACTGAGACCCTATATGTTTGCAATATTATCCTCTCCATTACTGTACCCTGGCCTGTTTTTGCCTGTAAATTCTACTGTTGTACCTTTGAAGTGTACATCAAGGACCCAGAAACATCTCTAATGCCTTCATCTGCATGTACGTACTGTATGTACTCCAAAAGGTACAATAGAAGAAAATGAAAGAGGGGCTTTGGCATAGCATGAAAGTGCAACTATTCTGATATCTGATAGGAAGTGATTTCCAGAGCATGCTGGGTCACCATGGAGTCCTTTTCTTTCTGGCATGGCATGAACCATCTTTCTCTAAAACTGAGTTTCTAACCAGTTTTCCAATACCTTTTCCAAGAGAATTATTAGGTTTCTGTAAAGCAATAAACTTACCCAGACATGAGTCATCCTCCTTAATCTTTTATGTGGGTGTATGCCATAGAATGGAGAAAGGCTGCAGTTAAATCTGAAAATTCCTTTTTCTCTCAGTAAGTGACTCAAAGCAAAAGGGAATTCCTATCTTCTGTGATACAAAAAAGTAACATGAAGGAAGTAAGGGGGCTGCCCAGATGCTTTATGCATACAAGGACTGCAGGAACACAGGGTGATGGAGCAAGGAATACACAAGGCAAGGCTGCATAGAGCTAGATGCAAGAAATCAGAGGAATTAAAGTTTAATGGATCTTAGACTATATTACAGTCACCAAATGCATGTGACAAGGTGCATTTTTTCCTGCTGGTGAAAGAGGTTTTACTAATGCTACAGGGCTGATTGAAGTGTTTGTAAGTTTCTGTAAGCCCTGTAAAATCACTGTTTATGACAACATTTGCCTCTGGTTGTTATCCCACTCAGGAGATCTGTCAATGCCAATGAAACAACTGAGTTTCTTCCTGGGGTAAGTTCTAAGTCACTTGTTAAATTATCCATTCAACTACTTTAAAAAAGACCAAAACACTGTACATAAAACCACTAGACCCCATAATAATAATATTATTAATAATCAGAACATTGAATGAATATATGTAGAATTGGTAATTGTGGGTTATGACTGGACCTTAATAGTAACTCAGGAATTACAGAATAAAATGGAAGCCTTCCAACTCTGTCCCAAAGACCTGAAATATGGTGATAAGGTCAAAGGCAAGAGACTGGACACACAGAAATCTAGTCTGAAGAAAAGACTGGACACCAGGTTGGTATAAAATCTTCACAGCTTATTAACAGCTTACCAATTGTCAACTATTATAAACATGGCAAATAGTAGCTTCAAAGGAACACTTGTCTGAAGACAAGTAGCTTTGTAAATGCTCATCCTAGCATTCTTGAATCAATACTCTTTGTTCCATGCTTCTTAGGAAACAACTTATAAACACTCTCTATATCAACATGATCTGGCAAAAAAACCCATTACAATTCCTAATTTGTTTATTTTAAAACTATATGTTTTATAAAAAAACCCTCCACATAAGTAAGTACATTTTGCATGATGACTTTTCTGCCAGGTGCGGAAGTGGCAAATTTCATGAGCCATCTGGACAATTACCTAGAGAATGTGTTTCTGGAGCTGTTGGTGAATGTTCATGTGGACAACAGCAGCACTGGGAGAAGTAAGAGTGGAGTTATGGGGAAAACCTACAGCTATGAGTGAGAGAGTTGGCATGGCATAAATCTCAGGCACTTTGTGGAAGGGCAATAAATAGTGGAACTCTAGAAAATCAAAGAGCAAATTAGAGACCAAAGCTTTATGCTGATGAAAACACAAGGACAGAAAGTCTGCACTGTTGGTGTACATGGTTAATATAAATTAACATTAAAAAAATCTCTAAATCTGCACCACATAAATTCTTCACATTAAAATTTCATGCTCAAATGCAGAGAATATTATGAGTTGTCTTCATGATTGGGAGGGGAATGCTGGTTATGCAACACTGTCAGTGAAAAGAGAACCTACAAGGGTTGAAAACACATCTGCAATGAGACTCCTCCTTTCCCATTAATGTTTGCTAAGTGTCAAAGTAAAACACTTTGCAAAAGTAACATTCTTAGAAATTACTGGTGAGTGTCCCTTGAAGCAAGTGTCTTCAAAAGGAAAAGCAGTTACCACAGATTCAGATTCAGCAACCTTATAGAAGTGAAAAAAATCACTGCAGTAGAATTTAACTTTAGAATGGAAACTGTGGTTACCAGGAAATTTTTTTTAAAGGATGAAGACAAGTAATAAAAAGGGTAAAATATCTTCAAGAACTTTGAAAGGCACCATACTGCATCCTCAACATAAATGCTTGTTTGTATAAAAATCATCTAAATGACAAAAAAAGAGAATGTGGATAAACAACAGAGGCAATTATAGGTAAAATGACATCCCTCAAAAAGTAATGTGTAAAAAATCTGATATGCAAAATGTAAAAGTGTAATAACCTATATCAAAACTGATTCTGTGAAACAATCTGCTAAAGGCATGGAAATTGGTAATACAGTCTCTCTAAAACGCACAAAAACCAAGCATACTTCCCAAGTCTGTAGGGCTGACAGATGGCTGAGCCATGGAAAAAGCACTGGAGGATGCAGTGGCCATAGCAGAAAGGCTAAGAGAACTGCTTACATTAGAGTATCCACATGGAGCTTAGAGACATTTCTGCCTTTACTTGCAGGAAAGGAAAAAAAGTCCGAAAAAACTGCCTCAAAGTGAAGTGTCAGGAGAGCATACCAATAAATAGAGCATATCAATAAAATGTATAATAACAAACGCCGTAAGAAACAGATGGTATTAACCCAAGAGTTCTCAATGTTGCTGCTGAACTACTAACTGCTCTGAGTGAATTCTTGAATAAATTAGTGTTTATTCCAGAGAAAGAGCAGGTGGCAAGAAGAACGCCCATTTTTAAAGAACTCCTGGTGTCTGTGCGGGTGGGGGACAAGCAGGCTGTGAAATCTACGAACAAAAAAGTCTTATCAAACAAATGTACAGAAGTTGTGATAAAGAATAAAAAATAACAGATGTGGATAAAAGTGACATTCTCAGGCAGAGTCAGTAAAGCAACTTGATCTTGAGATCTTTGGGCATGTCTCATCCTTTTGACAATAATACAATTTGATTTCCAAAACACTTTTGATCATACTCTTGTCCAAAAGTCTGTTGGTCTTAAAAGAACATAGTCTTATAAAAAGAGAGATGGAGAGAGTATGGCAGACATATAAGATCACAACTTGAAGGAGGTAAATAGGGAATGATTACACACTGACTTTTATAACTCAAGGAACTCTGATCATTAACTGAAATAGCTTAACAAACTTGGAATAAAAATCCCCAGCTTTTTACTCAATGGTTAATTAAACTGCTGAACTTGCAGTCATGGAATGAAGAAACCAAAATCATTACAAGGTTTAAAGAGTGACTGTAAAAACTGATGAAGTGCAGGCACACCATGAGCTATTAACATAGAATGCGTATTTAAACAGTGAATTAGTCTTTGGTCTATATACAATGGTCTCTATACAAATAGGTGTCCTTTCATACTCTTTCCATAAGCATCATCTTCTGATTGGTTAGAAGATGATCTGTTAGAGACAGAATACCGTCCACTTTTATTCTTTTTGATGTTCCTCTAAATGTCAGTATGGAAAACAGACTTTATAAGATGCACCTAATATAGTAATATTGACTATTGTATGACTGAAAAGAGCAGAGAAAATGATGGAAATACCATGAAGAGAGACTACCACTAATTTTTGGTTTAACTGTTATTAAAGCTTGAGAAATATGTTAATTCAAACACACAAATAAAATTATTTAGCATCTGTATCTCTAAAGATATGGGGGGAAAAAAAATATCAGAAAGGGTGTTCTTGAAACTAGAGTATTAGACTGGATTTGAATTTCTACCAAAATCCTGGCAGATGCATTGCAGAGACACTCCAGGCTCCTCTGTTTCCCATCTGCAAAATTGGGTGACCTCCCACACTAAGTCCTGACTTCAGGAGTGCTGTTAGCATAAGTACTTAATGTTTCAAGGCACCCAGAAAATGTGTTTGAGAAGGCTCCTAGCAAGTTGCAGTGTCATTAATCTTTGCAATTTGTTTACAAGCCTTCAGCCACTTTTCAGTTCATGCAACAAAGGCTTACATCCAAGCCTATCTGAATTATTTCTTGTAAGGCCTTGTGAGGCATTGAATCAATAGAGTGTTTTCTGTTTAACTTACTCTTTGAAGAATATTTTACATTAATATAGCTCTTCTCAACCTGAATGATACTAAAATGCTTTGCAGACTATGTTAGTACAACTGCAGCACTGAAATGCTGCACTAGCAGAAAGTGCCGAGAGAGAAAAAAAACTACAGTCAAGGACAGCAGGACAGACTGTTTCGGTTGTAAGAAACTGTTTCAAAACCTCTACTGCACACTGACTGAAGTTTGCACAGAGAAATTCTAGAATGGTCTGTCATTGATAACAGTGCTGCCAAAGCAAGAGAGAAACTGAAATATCACCAGGTGCTCAGGAATCCTGTGCCTTGCTTGGAATCCTTCCTGCTCCCATGGTGTCTGTCTATCATGTCTTCTGCTCTCCTGTAACCTTGGATGTGATGAGGGCTACACTGCTCTGAAACTACCCTGGAGTCACATCATCCCAGGGATGACAAGAAATGTGTTTCTCAGTTTTGTGGAGTTTAGATTTGCTTCAGAATCTCTGCCTTGCTGCAAAACTTTGGGAACTGGTTTAACTTTCATTCGAAAAAGGGCTGGTTCTTCTG
Organism: Cinclus cinclus; assembly: GCF_963662255.1. Lineage (NCBI taxonomy): Eukaryota > Metazoa > Chordata > Aves > Passeriformes > Cinclidae > Cinclus > Cinclus cinclus. Next base: position 21,759,407 of record NC_085051.1, on the reverse strand, counting down.
CTGAGTAGGAAGGAAGCTGTGATGCTGGAGGCAGGAGCTGTTCCTGTCATCAATTTCAGTACCTCACCATAACTGCAAGTATGTGGGAGTGAGATCTGGGATTTCTCCTATCTGACACCAACTTCAAGATTCTTTCCATACTGCTGAAATCTATTCAGGTACTGTAGGCAAGTTTCTGATATTTGTTTTTCAAGTTCCCTTTACCTGGGAGCGCTGGCAGCTGTATTCTGCTCTGCATCCTTCCCTGAAAGGTTCTTGGACTGAACCCCAGTTTTTACCTTCTTTTTGAGACGTTCACAGTCAGACAGATTGGAGGAATGAAGGAGCTGGAGATACAAACCAGCATACAGTGTGGAGTGAGGGCTGTGGAAAGATAGACTTGACATGCATTTTGCCTCTGCATAGAGTCTAATCTTTACTGAGATGAGGGATCAGAAACAGAGTGAAACTCACCATTTCAAATGCTTCTGGACAAGCGAAGAAGGCACAGGTCCTCAGGTCACACTAATGGACTCTTCACTGTCACAGTTCAGGCTCCAGGGTTACAAGGAGAAGGGAGCCACAAGAGCCAATCAATCATGAAAGGTAATTGCTGAATTGTACATCCACAGTGTGAAGTGCCACCATGGTGGTGGGGGTATGTGGGAAGAGTAGGGCTGAAAGCTGTTTCAGAATTTTTCTTATCTCAGACTTTGCTTTCCTGCTGCTGCTAAGTAGATGGCACTCATTTACCATAAAATGACACAAATGTCTGGCGTTCCAAGACTTCCTAAGTACACCAGTGTTACTAACCGTAGTGTGTTCTTTAATGATCCCATTACTAAAACCGCAGTAGCTACCTAAATTTCACATGTAATTTTCCTTTATGTCATTTCATACCTACAAGTAAAATTTTTTCTCTGCCTTCAACACTGGTTTTTACAGCTGACTTGTGGAGGAGGACTGCTACTGACCCTGCTCTCTTCCTCCATTCCTTCCAGATTAACTTGCAAAGTTTCATCTGATTTCAGAGAAACAAAAAATCTCAGCCTAACATTATCTCATGACAAAAAGAAATTTCCTTAGGTCCTGAAGCCAAGGATGGCTACACATGACCACTTTTTGAAGGTTTAAGACAAATATAAATGCTAGTTTATGAACATGCAGCACTAACCAAAGTAATTTGCTGCTTCATGGGTTGCCTGGCAGGAAGAACCAAGCTGAGCTGCTTAGGATTTTTTTAATATGTAATTAGAATAGTTTTTTATGAAGCTCAAGTTTGAGTCAGATTTCCAACAATAAATCTGATGGTACATGAAGACCTGAGAATTGCAATGCAAGCAGAAGCAAGATGCAAATTTTAAGTAGAAATGTCCCACTTTTCTGGCCCCCAACAAATCTCACCCTAACCTTTGCTGTCCATAAAAATCATGCCAACCTAGTAGGTTTACTTTGACAATGGGAGAAAAGAAAAATAGCTGTAATGATTCACAATGGATAGTTATCATTAGGTCCCAAGAAAATAAGGATGTAGCACATAAGTTAGCAAAAGCTGCTTTTCCATGCTAGATTCATTTTGCCAAAATTCAACAGTGACAATGAATTCCTTGAGGTGCATATCAGCTTTTTGTTCTGTGCTTACAGTGTCCAGCATTATGAGTTCCTGATCCTCATCAGAAAGTCCTTGATTCCAGCAAACTAGAAATAAAATAATTATAAAACTTTTTTTATAAACTGTTCCCTCTCCAGTTTTTTTTTATCCAAGCATAATGAACAAGTTGTTCCGCATTTGTTTGCAAAGTACCTGTGTGAGAACTACTGAAAGAAAATGCATTGATTTTTACTGAATGTTTTATTGGAATTTATACTTTTGGATTCAATATTTTTTGTTACTTTTAACCAAAAATCATTCCCCTCTACCTTTCTTTTCCCTTTCTAAGAAGCATCTGAAACAGTGGGAGAAGTGGGATGGGTAGAAAGAGAGTGAAAATAAAAAGAAAAAAGGTTCAGCAGAGCTCCTGCTGAGATCAAAAGTGGAAAACCAGCCATAGTCATGTTACCTTCAAGCTATTCTTTGCCTGGGCTTCTTCAGTCCTGGGCTGTCCCCCTAGAACAGAGAGGGTGACTCTGTAACCCAGCAGCAGCTGCAAGAGCATGGGGTAAGATGTGCTCTGTTGTAGTCACAAATAAGCACCTTAATTCATGTGGGTATTGTGACCAGACCCAGGCAACAGCAAGCACATTTGGGTCTGTGCACATGGACAGTTATTGCCTGTAAATAACCTGTCTTTAAATCAGCCTAGTCACCCTTTTTTCACCATGATGTATTTAAATATATATACGGTTCTTAGCAGCTACTGTCTAATCTACAGGATTTGGGAGATCTTTAGATTCCTGGACCCTCCAGACTTTTGGATCTAGGCATTTATTCTGACCACATTCAGACTCATATGACACATATGACACATATGACACCTGGAATGCACTTCTTATCCTGGAAAGGAGCCCAACTGTAGAGCTCTGTTGTTTCCTCACTGAACTGGGTGATTGAGCAATTCTGTAAATATGTCTCCATATGTACATGGATACTCCTGATTTTTCGAATTATAGAGAAAACTCATAACTAGAGCATAAAACAGAGGTAATGTTTAGATTGAATGTGAAACAGTTCCACATAAAATTAGAAGAAAATCACTTTGTCTTGCAGTTTGGCCTAAAAGGAAATTAACTTAATTGAATATGGACAGATGTATTTTGCAAAAATATTACAGCCAAAAATAATTTGCTTTTTAAACATATTTTAGTAGACTATTTCAATTTCAATGAGATTGCTTGCTAGAAAATTAAATACATTTTTGCTTAAATATAATAATGAATTCCATTGTCTGCATTGCTCAGGCAGAACTATAATATAATTGCGTTTAATACAATTAAACCCAGTTTTTATGAAAAGTAATAATGCAGACTATTGTCTACATTACTCAGGCAGAACTACAATACAATTAATGTCTTGTATTGAAGTCACTCAGAAAATATATGCACAATGCTACATGCTCATTTTGAACATTGTATCCTCACAGCTCTCTATGCTACTAAAAATGTTTCTCGTCATTCTAGTGGGCCCCTGTTACCAGCAGGTAGCAGATTTGCACAAAGTAAATTTAGTGGTTTTATCCCAGTTATTAGTGTACTCAATCCAGCAAGCTTTTCAAATCTCCCATCCCAAAACATTTCTGCTCAGCTTTCACCATCTCTCATGACTTTTAGCTGGGGGTCTTAATGCTTAAATTTCTTGTGAAGTGCTCCAACAATCCTGAAAACTTCCAAAGATCCCACAGTGAAAACAGCTATATACTCTGCTTAAAAAAAGTATTTCTATTTTAGAATTGTAACAATTAAAGTAATTTCTAATGCATGATAATAGAACCTGGGTGTTGTACTGACTAATAAAGTAACTTATGCTTCCTGAGAAAGTAGTGCATACAAAAAATTGTGGTAGAGTGACTGGTTGTTATAAAACATAAACAGAATGTTGAAGAATAGGAATGGAAACAAAAATTTGTGGAAAGAAACAAATGTGATTTTGGTAAGGGGTTGTGTCAAACTGAGCAAATATTCATGATTCTTTTTTGAAAGAAAACCTTTAATAAGCCTTGTTTGTCTTCAAAAGGTCATGAGAGGAAGAATGGGAAGATGAGGACAGGAATCTACAAAAGATAGTGGAAAAAGAGTAAAGAGATGTAATACAAACAAGTAGTGGAAATAAAGGTGGGAAAAAATATTGGAAAAATTTTTTATATGGCTCAGAAATGTTCTGTGAGCATCAGATCAGTTCTGATGACCTGCTTGGCATCATTCCTTCTAGAAGCAGAACTAATCCCTGAAAGCAGATCTGCTAAAGTCGTTCTCTTCTTTCACTTTGATCGATCATCTAAATTGTTCTTTTGTTGTTGCTCTTTCTGTTCCTAAACATGAATGTGGTCTTGTACATCCACCCAATGACACAAGGAGAGAACTCCTGGTCCTTTTCCCCCCCTCTCTACTTTTTTCCTGTTATTCTTTTACCTCCAGAAGTGGGATCCATGAGGATCTCACTGTTGTGGAATCAATGTACAGCTGCACTACTCTGTGTCAGCTTCTATCACAACTTTGACTAACTATGGAAAATTGAACTTTTTAATATTTTCAGTAGCATTTTATCAATAAATAGAATTATTGCTAGAAACTTTGAGACCTGGGTGTGAAAAGCCCACAAATGGATGGGAAAATTTTTGGTTCCAGGATTCATTGCCTTCATTGGGTTCCATGTCACAGCTCTTCGTTTTTCATTGAAATTTTCATTCTGCCTCTAGAGAATCAGCTTCTTTTTGGGGGTGGGGATATATAAATTAAGGGTGTAGAAATCTGTTCCAAGAAAATTCTTCTGCATTTACATGGAGTTTGGTTAGTTCAGTTTAGAAACTATATTAAACCTGATACAAGGATGTATCAACTGCTAGCTGTAGAACTATTTCTTTGGGTAATTCAGGAAAATGATGATGGAGAATTTAGAGGTTTTAAGTGTCTGTGATACAAAGAGCTTCCACTGCACTGTAGGCACCTGTCTGCTACTACGTCCATTCTAGTATTTCAATTTCAATTTGACACTCGGATTTTGTCCCATTGGAGATAATTATAGTTATTTTCATTACACTAATGCCAGGAGATTTCAAACAAAATTAGAAAACTTTTGCCAGGTAGTATAAAAACATATGACAAGACATAATTCCAACCCTGAGAAGTTTACAATTTAAATAGACAGGATACACAATGGGAAGCCTATTTGCATCTGCAGGCATCAAACCTCAGATCTTGAATATCAGACTTTAAGTGGCATGCCCAAATGTAAGTGGGATTTGATAATACATTTCCCAAGTTCCTGGCAACTCTTTTAATTTGATTCAATTGTTTGCCTTTGAATGGAACAAAAACAACAGCTGATTTCCTTATAGAATGCTTTGTGATTTTGGGATGTCTGCAGACATTGCTGGGAGAAATTAATCTGATGTCCTTTGTCTGTAGCTGTAAGTCAACCTCTCCAAACCCTGAAATAAACCTGAAAATCTTTAAAAGGACAAAATTATAAAGACCGGGGCTGTAAATATTATCTCTTATCCCCCCAAACATTATCTCTTATAGGCAATGCAACCTAAATCATCATAGCAGTCTTTGCAGTAACATGGAAGGAATGAATGTAGTGAGCCAAAAATGGAGAAGGCTTTGCCTTGCTTTAGAGAAGGTATTTATCTAGTCTTGCTGCTACAACATCTGAGCACACAACAGTTGAAACATATTTATTCACCCTGTGCTACTGAAAATAGAAGCTTTATCTATCAGGAAGCTCTGTGAATTGCAGGTAGTCACAGTGAAAATGCAGATATTTGAAGACCCAGGCTTGTGCAGTAACTTTGAATAATACTTTCTTTCTCATGAATAATCACAATTACCTCAGATGGAGCATATTAAAGCAGTGGTACTGTGGCTAATCTTAGAGAGTCTGCCCTGTTTCCTCGGTAAGCTCCCAATAACCAGGAAAGGGACACAGCATGGATAGTAAGCTTTGCCTGAGCTCCCACTGCACCTGTGATACACATCCCAAGAGTTAACTGAAACAAAGGATAACAACTAAGCAAAACTATGTGAGCTTGCTTCCTAACATCAACTATCCAGACGCTCCAAAAGTTCTTTCCAGCCATCTATTCCTATGATCTCAAATCAAACTACTGGGGCAGTAAAATAGCTGTGGTTTAACATATTGCAGTCACACAAATATTTTACTGAAATGTTCTCTGAGACTGAAATCTTCATATATTATGCATCAGCACAGGACTGTTTACAGGCATATTTTAGGATCAGCTTCCTTGTATGCAGACTAGGATCAGCTTCCTTGTATGCAGACCAAACTGACAGATGAGAGAGGATGAGTGCAGGGAAATAAGAATACCTGATGTGTTTTCATAACTTTATATTTGTTATTTATTATTCATTCACTCATTAAAGACTATGCAGCCACTCACTCAGAAACAGGTAAAGTTCCAGGTAATTTAGATTATAAAATCCACTGCAAGCACTGAGCAGTGAATCCTTGTACATGCTATGAACATGTCCCCAAATCAGATTTGATGGGGAAACATGATGCAATTTTAGAGTGTGTTTTGTGGTGAGAATCTAGTGAAGCTACACAGGTTCAGTTGCCTACTCCAGCAGAGTGAGGGCCAGGCTCACAATCTGCTGGGACACTTTCCCTAAAAAAGAACTATTTCTTGCATTGGGAAGAGCAAATTATTATTTTTTGTGTGTGTGGTTCTCCCTTTCCTTTCCTTTCCTTTCCTTTCCTTTCCTTTCCTTTCCTTTCCTTTCCTTTCCTTTCCTTTCCTTTCCTTTCCTTTCCTTTCCTTTCCTTTCCTTTCCTTTCCTTTCCTTTCCTTTCCTTTCCTTTCCTTTCCTTTCCTTTCCTTTCCTTTCCTTTCCTTTCCTTTCCTTTCCTTTCCTTTCCTTTCCTTTCCCTTTCCCTTTCCCTTTCCCTTTCCCTTTCCCTTTCCCTTTCCCTTTCCCTTTCCCTTTCCCTTTCCCTTTCCCTTTCCCTTTCCCTTTCCCTTTCCCTTTCCCTTTCCCTTTCCCTTTCCCTTTCCCTTCCCCTTCCCCTTCCCCTTCCCCTTCCCCTTCCCCTTCCCCTTTCCTTTTTTCTCCCTGGTAAACATATTATGAAGTATTTAAATTTAGGATCTTTCTATCCCATCTCATAGGCTCCATATGATTCATAAGTACTTCTGGTCAAAATGCAGTGACTGAAAAAACAATTTTTTCTCTAAACCTGCAGGAAAAAAAGTGGGGTCTTAATTAAACACGTCTAGTAAGTGATGGAAAGCAAACATTGAAATAGATGCAGAGGCCAGATTATGTTCTATAACTTCCTTTCAAATTCAGATGTACAGGGTAGCTGGAATGAAGCAGAGAAGGTATAAATGCCCTGTGTTAAGATCAGAGAGATATGGGCAAGGTGGAGGTTGTGTTCATTGTCAGTGTTCATCTTAACATGAAAATTTATTTGTTTCTCCTCAAAAGGCTTAGGGCTGCTGGAAATAATCCAAATACAGAACATTCCAATGAGTTATCTTAGCTTTTGGGGAGTATTTTATCTGCTCTAGTTCAGGTCTGATTAATCACAGCTTAATTAATAACCAGAGAGATTAATTTCTGATAAGTCTGTTAGGTCAGGTTTTAACTGCTAGCAAAAGCTAAGTGTGGTCCTAGAAGTCTTGGAACAGACTTGAGTTTTGGCTTACGTATCTCTTTCCTGATATATATATATTTATATATCTATATTGGTAATGGTTCCTGAAGTGAAGGATGTGGCACAAAGAGAAACAGCTGTGAAGAAAATTAAACAGAAGGCAATAGAATAAACTCGTGGAAGAACAACCCATCAAAGACCATTGAAAACAAACCACCCCTAATTCAGAGAGTTTCTGAGCTGCAGACCCATGGGTATTGATCTCCTATAGCTGGTATACATTGCCTGGCACTTGCCTACTCCTACATTCTGCCCTCGGTGTCTGTCTAGGACACTGTTGGAGATACTGATCTGGCCGAACTGTTGTTCTCACTCATTATGGACATACATATTTTTGTGTGACAAAATCTCAGATTTCACTAACATTACTGTGGGCATCATTGCTATGGAAACCAACTACTGCAATTTACTGTCTACACTTTAAAAATACATTAGTGTTGATGCATTTGCATCAAACCTCATAGAAATCGACCAACACCTTTTGTATTTTTTTTTACACTTCTGTGTAATGATCCAGAAAAGAGGAGCTGTCAGGCTTGACTAGTGACTGGCATAACATGCAGAAACACTTTACAAGCTCCATACTGATGAAGCTCTGATATTTGCACAGCACTGTCAGGGCAAACAATTTGGTTTTTATAGTGCAAGACACGAGATGTGAAGACTTCAGGGCTGTTCAGCCCAGAGCCTGTTTCCTCTCCTCAGGGGTCACCAGGAAGAGGCAGAACATGAGTTCATCAAAAAAAGCTCCTGTTACCACTCCAGCAGCTATTAGACTGCTGTCACTGTGGTTCTGTGCTGGGTATTTCACTCCTTGGAAGAAGTTCCCATGTGACAATATCAACTGCCTCTACAATCCTTCGGTCCCACTATTTCTAATGGGATTATGGCAGGCATAAATTACTTCTACAGAGTTTATGCTGAAGGTACCATTAACTCAAATATTTATTTCAGACATTACTCCCAAACCTTCTATGCCTGCTAAAGGTGGTCCCAGTGCTCAGAGTCACTATCTTTGTGCCTTGTAAATCCTGAAGGAGACACTTTGAGGCACAGAGCTTTTTCCAGTAAGATTGCTGTGGTGTAGATACATCCTCCTGTGCACGCGAAAAAAACAGGCATCACCTCCTCTCTCCCTAACTGATTAATGGTGAGGATACATTATCAGAGCTAATAGGAGTCAAATGAAGAAAGTTAGTCAAGTGAAACCCTGTAAATTGGTTCCTGTGCTTTTTCCATCTCTTTTAATATCTAATGCCAGGAATTTTCATTCCTGTCCAGCCAGAGCTAAAAGGGAAAGGATTAGAAAGTAAATAAGTCCCACACCTGCACCTGGGAGCAGTCAGCTGTTTCATTGCCCCATTTATTAGCAGGACAGAAATGTAAATTTATATCACAGATATTTTTTTCCTGTACAACCTGTCATTCTTCTTGGAAAAGTAAATGTGTCTGCTAGCTTTTCACCTATATGTCCACATTAGTATGTCTATGCATCTTTACTTTTCTCTTCCCTGACCTATATTACCTTTACCTGGGTGAAATTATCAGTTTTCAATAGGAATTTTGCTATCAGAGAGTAGGCTAGGTTTGATCTGATGATCTTAGATGTCCTATTTTAACACTTTGGTTTTAGTTTAAAATTCCTACCATAAAATTCTGATTTACTGCCATTTGGCGAAACAGTCCTGTAAGTGCAGGCCAGGGGATGGTGTTCTGAAGACCTGGTTCTAAGACCTACTGAGAAAATGCCGAGACATTGAGCTAGACACTCTATCTAGCTTTCCATCAGCCAATTCCAAGGACTAGTGGTGGTGGGAAACCTTACAGGGGAAAGCTGCATAGATTGGAGCAGTATTTCTGGCTCTACAGATGCAAATACAGATATTATCTACAGATAATAGGCTGCTGCTGCCCACCTGTGTTCCATGTTGATTTCCCCTTCTGTCTCATTCTCTCTTGTTTATCTACCACACAAATGAATTTTAAAAAATCTGTAATTGCTATTAAATTTCTGCCACAAAAAAAAAAAAATCAATAAAATCAATAGAGAACAAGTGGAAACTATTGGTCTCCTGGAACAGAACAGATAACTATACTGATCTTTGCAGCCCTACTGCTTCCAAGGACAATGGTGAGAGTTTGGGGAGATTTGCTGTACCAGTGAGCATTCAGAATGGCCTGATGTCAGTGTGCCTCTGAGACTCTTTCCATGCCCTGGGCTGTTCCCGTACTTTGATGTCATAATGCTTTCTGTAACACATGCTGCAGGCACCTGGGAATCTGGATGAGAGAGAGAAATGCACAGGGAGATAAAGAGCAAATTCATTTCCTATGCATGGAAAGATGAAATTTCTCTACATGCACACAGCTTATTGTCCTTGCAGTTGCTCGCTCTCTCTCTCTCTCTCTCTCTCTCTCTCTTTGCTTCTGTCACCTTGGCGATGGTTATCTCCCAACACTGGTAGTCAAGGCAATCTCTCCACCTTGACATAGACTTTGATTCAGTAAGCCTATCTGTGTAACAGCTGTTGCAACAGAGCGCAGAGTCTCAGGATTTTCTTACTTGAAAGCCAGAGAAATTGTTGTTTTCCTTATCTTCTTTTCTCTTTCTGTTTTAGAAGCACTACATTAACAAAATAAATGATGTAAACAGCCTGGACTGTCTTCTGTCCTTTTTCCCTTCTCCTCTCAGTATAGATTATTTGAAAGTAATACAAAGACAATTTCCATGCATAATATTGTTATGCATATCTTTCCTTTTCCCCAGTTAAAGTGTATTAAATTAAATGTGTCAAGCTGTAGGACTTTGTAATCAAACATTATGGGCACAACTGGTTTTGTCTTCTTGTTTGAATAACATTTTTCTTCTTATTTTTCATCTTGGATTCTTGGGAAACTGTAGAATTAGTTTCTTTCTTTGTGTTCTCTTTTAAAATTTTTATTTAATATCCTTCTAAATAAAAAAGCTAGTGACCACACTTGAGCCATCAACAGCAAACTTTTCAACTAGCAAACAAATAGCGTGAAGCTCTGAATTAATAAGCAATATGAACACATTAAATCACAAAATGTATCTAGCTCTTTATCTGATAAGCAGCTATACCTCTTACTGAACTGTAAACCTATGTCTGAATAGCAACAAGTCCACAGGAACCTGACCCAGATTTATATCTCATTACTACAGCAGGAATTATGATACTATTATCAACGCACTCCCTTTCTCAGCAGTTCTGACTATCCCAGTTACACACTTGCATGCAAATACCTAGAAGCAGCATCCCAATAAAAAAACTATTTTATGTTCTACACCATTCCTGATTATCTCTACTGTTTTTTTGTAGAGCTTTTTTTAGGATTTTTTTGTGGTTTTTTTTGTTTTGTTTTGTTTTGTTTTTCTGTGTATATATACTATTTGTAAATAACAGTGGGAAGGAACTTATGAGTTGTTCCCAGACTTCATTATCTTCTGGTAAGTAATCAAGGCACTTAAGTTTTTTTTTACTTAACTGCAGTCCATGGTTGTGAGAATCACATACATCAGATTAAAAACAACAGCCGGTAATGGTTTGATGTCAATATAGATGTTACACAAAACAACCAATTCCCAATTTTTTTTGTAACTGGGAGAAGATTTTCTACACCACATTTTGTGGCAATCACAAATATGATTCAGTTTAACAAACTGACTATTTTTAGAAAACAAAAGACTATCTCAGGATGGCTCAGCTAGAATTGCTGCATAACTTCAACTACAGAGGTAAAGTGGCAATGTTGTCCATTTATTGCTAACAACAACCTGAGTGATCCAGTAAATGCAGAAAATGAAATAGCCCCTATTTCCATGTCAGTATAATCCCATTTTGTCCTATTCTATAATTCTGCATCTCTCAAAATGTCTTTTTGTCTCCTCCAATGAAAGGCATGAAAAAAGAAATGCTGAAAATAATAACTGGGAGCTACGAGGCCAGCTCACAGAATACTGCCATTACTTTTTTGTTTGGGTCAATACTGGGCAGTCATGACTGTTAAACACCAGCTCATTCATCCTTCACAGGACTAAAATAGTATTTCACACCATACTTACTAAATTCCATAACAAACTGCTACTCCTTTATGATCTAGCTGCATTTTTTACTATGAAGCTGCATTGGTATGAACAACATGCCATGCTCGTGTGAAGCTGAATTGGTATGAGCAACATGTAATGCTGGTGTGAATAGCATTATCTTTTCAGACATTAACTAATAGTGGTTTAAATATCCGTCAGTCATATGATTCTCCATTTAGTGTTGAGGAAAGTGCACCATAACAAATGGTGATGAACAGACCACATGAAAAAGAATAAATGTTCAAGCTGAACTATACTGGAAGAGAGAGATCCACCCTTACAGACTTGTGCTTATTTTTAAATTTAACAGTGCCTCGGGCCTGGAACATGTATAGGAATACACAGATCTCTGTGACTAAAGGCTGCAATGTCACGTGTACTACATGCAGAGTAATATTTTCATTTCTGTGTCAAAGGGAAAGGAAAGCTTTTAAATATTTAGCAAAAAAATACATCTGACACAGTAAGAAATATCTCTTTAGCAGTCATTTCACTTTAGAGAAATGCTGCTATTCTAAATCACTCAGGTATGAAAGCTCTTCTTTGCTCTTTTGAAGACAATGTCTTAATGGCATTCATCACAGCAGCCATGAAATCCTGATGACAATTCCATAAACCCTTAAAAACATTGTAGGGAAAGTAAACTCCTAATTTAAACATGAACTACTCTTGTTCTTAATATAACAAAAAAATGAGAAGTGATTTTCTGAGTAACATGCACAGATATTTACTATGACTCGGAGTGTAAAAAAACTCTAAACTCTCGGCATGTTAATTCCCTTGTGAAGCTGGCCCAACCCTGTCTCCCAGATACTTCTGGGCCAGCTGACTCACTGGCCTGTCTTGTCCTGCACATGCTATTGAGCTTAGTAGCAGCAACATTTGTCATGCCCTGACCTCATCATGATATAAAATGAAGGGTTCACCTTGCAAGAGCAAAATATTCTTATTCCAATTATTTTCTTATAGTCCTACAACCTGCTGTTCTATCATACCTGAGCTTGCTTTATTTTATTTTTAGCAGCTAGAAGAATCAGTATTTAATCAAATCAATATTTCATTTTCCCTCTGAAAATATTTTGCTTTACAATGGCAATTGCTGTTTGAGAAATTTCAATTTTAGATGTCCTGATTTCAGTCACATAACCTTCTGCTATGGTGATTGTTTTATTATAGTTTCTTTTTACATGGAGAACTTAGGCACAAATGTTTTAAACTAGCTCTTCAGTATAAAAAGTTACACTGCCAGTAAACCAAGACTAGAAGTCAGAAAACTTCAGACTTCTTATTGAGTTATTTCAGCCTATGATCTAGCAAAAGACTTCAATAAAAACATCACAAATAATTTCTGGAATGGCCCTCTACCTCTGTCTTACACAGAGTGTAAGTGTCTGAAAGTGTTAGGCTTTAGAAACTCCAGTTATGTAAACCATACTTTCATGCAGCTCCAGTAATGTCACCCAGCTGAGGTCCAGTCATTATCAAATTGAATTAACACTATATTTTATTTCTGTGAAATATAATTAGTGTTACCAATATTTAAAAACTAGAATTACATTTTTCAAGATTAATTCCATCTATTACTGGATATTTTAACAGCCCCAGGAGCCAAGGAAGAAACCAACACTCATAAATTTGTGACTAGTATACAAAACTTAACCTTTTGGAAAGGCCTGATAAAGGCTTTTTTTAAAAAAAAAAGCCTGTGCTAGTTTGTTAGACTGGTGAGGTAATGTTTCTCACAATCCTGCAACTCCTGCAGCAGATGAGCTGGGTGCCCACAGCTCCACAGCTCCTCTGCCAGGCCACCAGGGTGAGAAGAGTTTCACCAGCAAAACAGGAAAACTTTCCAGACCAAAGCAGTCCACAAACAATGACAGACCCAAATTTGCCAGAAGTCTTTGTAATGTCTTAGCCAGCTTCACCACAAAAAAATCTCTTTTTCTACTAAACTGACCACTATCACAACTACCTTCTGTCCAGTTCTATGTCCCTGCTGAGTAATACCTTTATGACTGATAGGAAGTTGCTGCAACATATAAATTAGTATTTGTAAAACTCCTTTCCACAGTATCCTTTGGTCAATTCCCTCTTATTTATCATTGCAACTTATATATACCTGTGCACAAGAGAACAAGCAAGGACATGACTGATGCATACTACATTCATAGAAACTTGAAATAACTGTAAAAATCTAGCAGTTTTCTGAAACAGAAATAATCAAGAGAAGTGATTTGGTTTTTACAGAGTTGCGATGTGACCAGGATATTGTCAGATCTCCAGTCTGGTGCCCCAGGACCTGAACACCTCACCTTCCCATCTGCTGGGAAGATCAGAGTTGAGAGTACAAACAGCCTGGCATCCAACCCTCTGCTGCTTTTCAGTCTGGGCTCCCAACTTCCCAACCAAACCCATAGAGCACACACCAGGGAATCTGTGTCGTGAAGACCATGGGGGGTCAAATCTCTATCTATTTACTAAGGAATTTAAACAACTTGGGTTTTTGTCCTGAATTAACCCCAAATACCATTCAAAAGTACTGTCTGTGAAGTGGAATTCTGCATCTCTGTAAATCTCATAAATTATGTTATTGACAGCAAAGAAACACAATATTTGCAATTTCAACAGACCATCATGAAACACCAGCCCCCCACCCCAGGTATTTCAAAGGTTTTATTTAATATTATAGCAAAAGATAGATAGATAGATAGATAGATAGATAGATAGATAGATAGATAGATAGATAGATGCTCTCTCAACATAAATAGATAGAAGAAAACAAATACTTTACAAATGTGAAGAACTTTCCATCTTTCAATTATAGGCACGCTTGGATTTAGCCTACATACCTTAAGGTTCTTGACAAATTTAGCTTGGCTGTAGCAATGAGCTATACAGAACTAAAATTGATTTATCTAATATGACACAAGAAATCTTGAGAAGAGCCGAGCTAAGAATCTGGATCTTCAGAATTCCCATCCTATGATTAATCCATGCATTTGCTGTCACTCTGTATTTCTTTACATGGGCTGTAAAGGCTTGGAATTTATGCAAAGTGAGTGGAGATATGCTAGGTTGTGTTCCCTTCCCTGTCAGAGAAGACAGTGTCAGAAATACTTTGGTAGGCTGTATAAGGAGTAAGGATTGCTCTTTGCTAATCAAGGCATCAGCTGACAGGGCACCTTTTCATCCACTGCAGCTCCAACATTAATTTACAAAACAATAGTTTATACTAGGAATTGCCAAAATCATTAAAAAGAGAGTTTTCATAACCTGACACATGACACAGACACTTTCAGTAGTAAGCGATGTTTGAAGTCTGTAATAAACCCTGGTATATTTTATGTATTCCCTGTTACTTAAGCTAAGTCAATCAGATATATGAAGTGCATGCTATGATCTCCTGAGATGATTATATAGCTTCCAAAGATGAAAAAGGTGCTTATTCTATAAGACCTGAATGCATTTGCATTTGCATAGTAACAACAAGAAAGCAACAGAATGCAAGTTTGGTGTTCTGGTACAAGGCTGAACAAGTTGCTCTTGAGTACATTGCTGTTCACCACACAATAAAGACAGTGGTTTTTGGCTTTTGAATTCAAAAGGGTATGTATCAGGAAGCAAAAGGAACCAGCCTGGAAGCTCTGAATGCTGAATTCCTTTGCAAAATGTTTCATTCACACAATCCTGCCAACATGTGCCTTCAATGACAGCCAGTGAATGGCCACAGAGACCCGAGTACCTCTCTGCCTGGAGGTGTTCTTTCTGCATCAGAGGTGAGGAAGATCTACAGAGAGAAATGGGCACGGTAGTGCCACTGCTCAGACTTCTCTGAACATAAACAGTGGACATCAGTCCCCGGGGGTGTCAGCCTCCCACTCAAGATGGTACTAAACTCTTAAAAAGAATGTACTGCTGATTGATAGAAGACTTTAACAAGGGCGAAACCAAGACTCTGGGTGACCTAAACGTGTGAAAAGAGCAGAGGACACATTCTCTTTCAAGAGTTTACTTCAGAGTGTAAGAGACTAAATAGCAAATGGATGAAAGTGAGGAATACAGCAAAGGATATTTTTAATATTTTTGGTACCACAGAGTTTCAGTAATAAGTGAGATGGCTATGCTTACATGAAAACAACGAAAGGGAAAACTTTAAAAACTGTAAGGAGAGATGCTTGTCTTAAGTTACAATATCTACTTCTATCCCTTCTCAGAGCATACAGTGCTTTCCCCATGGAAAAGTTATGGCTAGTCTAAGTACTTCAGATTTCTGTGCTATAAGAAAGAGGATATCAGGATCAGATTCTTCATAAAATAATAATCTATAAGGCAATCTGTGACTTGATTCAGTAAAGCATGATTTTATTGCACAGTCAAAAGAAAATTCTTGAGTTGTGGTCCTAGACAGCTTGCTAAAGCCTTAAAAATGGAAAAGATGGATTTCTAAATTTCTAAGATGTTGAAGACTGATGGAAAAGAAGGAAGGATAATGAAGTTATCTGAAAAATAGCTGGCAAATTTTAAAGTATCAGAAGCTAGAAAAAGTAGAAACAACTGCAGCACAGGGGAGTAATGGAAGGTTTTTAAAAAAGAATAGCAACTGCCTTTGTAGCTAATCTGGAGATAAGAAAAAATATCAGATCTTAGGGATCTGTACTTCTAATAAAGAAGCTATGAGACTGGCCAACATCACTGGTAAGATCTTGTTCTACTTTGATAAAATTTTAAATGAAAAAACCAAGCCAAACTAACATCTCAGTTTCTATTTAACTAGGTTAAACATGTCTCTTAAGGTCTCTTCTTCTTAAGATAATTAAATTCATTACCAAGTTTCCTCATACTGTCTGAAAGTGCTGGTAATCATAAATGAGAAGACTAGGAACAGGAGCAGAGTTGATATCAGATTAAAACTATAAAGCCTCTCCATAAAATTGTCTAGGATAGTCCTTTTCAAGTATTGACGCTTCTCCGTTTCTGTTTCTCCTTATGATTGTATCATCATAGCACTTACTGGGTAGAGTGAAGGATGAGCTGCTGTGTTTACAAATGCAAAGACAGAGCTGGTATCCTAGAGAGCTAATCCATTAAGCAGGTAATAAGTATGAGGAGGAAATTCTGAAAAGATTAAAGCCTGGTATACTTAATCGTCCCTTTTTGCCTAGTGTATGACTCCAGGACAGTTCATGTACACTACGGAGATCCTGAGATCTACAGTTGTAAATGGCAGGAGTATGTACTTTGTTTCTAATTAATTGTAAAATTTGGTTCAAATATTGTAACCTTTTGAAATGTTGAAAATTTTTGAAATTTCCTTTTAAAACCTCAATGAGAAATTCACTTTAGTAAAAGAGATTAGGCCATTCCTGCACAGCTCTCATTTTGTGGTTAATGGATTCACCATAGATGTCTCCATGCAATCTCCCCAGTCTGTCCCCATGGGACATTTCAAAGTGTTCTCAGCCTGTAGTTCAGTATGCAGGTAATATAAGAGACTCAAGAATGGGATCAACAAAGTTTACTATTGTGCACTGTTAGCTACTGCCTGTAACAACACTAGGTTAGGTTTAACACAAGAAGTACTGTTTTTGAGTTTCTGGAGGTCAAAACTGAGAGGAGAGCCCCACTTTTTTTCCTGTTAGGAAAACGAAGCACTTTGGAACTTTGTGAGTCAGTGGAGGATGACAGATATAAATCTTTAGATGACATTATTTTTTGTTCTGAAGGAGGCAGCAGAGACACAAATATAGTGGTATTTCCTTGTTATATGGAGGTAACAACAATAGCCTTGCATGAAAGATTCTCTCTCATTGCTGCAAAGAGATTTTGGCTAAAGTCAAAGCAAGTATAGTCGGTTTAAATTTCCAGATGAAATCTGATTCTGAAAAATAACAGATAATTCTAATTCAAATATGTGCTAAATTAAACTAATTGATACTAATGTAGCAAAAAAATAGTCCACCCTGTCAAATCTGTATGTCTTGAGCTTCTAAGGTACTAAAATATTATTTTTCGTTTTCATTTTTTTGCCCTTTCTTTTCACTTGAACTTGTTTGTTGAGTTTCAAGTTTCATGGGTGAAGTGCTCAGTCTTTAAGTCTGTAGGTGTGCACAAACATGCAGAGGTTACTAGAGAACTTCAGCACTGTCAAGCTGGTTGCAGAGACAAGACTGCTTGGTTACAGAACTGTGAGTTATGGGTTATGAAGAAATCTTCATCTGTGGGACAACAGACTTAAATGTTTGGGAAAAGCTGGAAATATGTAATGGAGGGATAAAGGAGAAATTGAGTGAAAAAAGAAGCAGTGGCAAGACAAAAGCCATTTTATTCTCTTAGAATAAGAATCAATGTTTGCCTTTGGTTTCTAAGGGTTACTGAAATATAGCAATTTGAAGTCATGAGTTCTTTGTTGCGTTAATGCCTATCTGACAGGTTCTGGCATTAGTGCAATTCACTGATATCTAGAAATATGTAAAGAAGATTTAACTACAGGAAACAACTACTGTAAAATAAATTTTGTCCTGGCTGAAGCAGTAGAGACCTGTTTTGTGATCAGGTGATAAATAGTGTGTTAAAGTGGCCAACTAATAATGTTTTGTACAGGGGCCTACTGAATGCAACCTGCAGCTGTAATGTAACCTGAGCAGATCAGATCTGGGAGTACATGGATGTACAGAGCTGATAGTATACAAAGAGATTTGTTTCCTTGTTGCACATGAATGCCTGGGAAAGACAAACATTAACAATACATTTTCCAGCAGCTCAAAGCAATAGAAATTCACCTTTCAATACCAAAATCCTCAATTGAAGTCTCAGTATACCCAGAAATTTCAACACGTACATCATCTCTCCCCACGTGTGGGAACCACCTTGCATTTTGCAGGACCTCCCTGCGAAGACCTTTAACAGTCCTTTCTCTGTGTCCTGGGAGACACCTGAAGGAGTTCAGGGGCACGACAAGGGTCTTCAAGGGGGATAGGGAGAGCTCATAACCTGCAGCACTGAAACACTCCTTATGCTTCTCAAATGTCAATGCATATTTGCTGACATTTAAAAATGAGCCTTTTTATAATGGGGGATTCATTTTGAAACTACAATGAAATAAAGATTCTTTAGAAACAGGGAATGCTGGAAGAATCCAGAAAGAATCCCCTTCATTACCAATGACAGAACTCACTACAGTCATTCTGATGCAAATTCTCCTCCTTTATGATTTTTTGCCCCTCTGTGCCGCAAAATCATAGACTACAATATATCTGGATTCTCTGCATTAGATTGTTTCACTGCTTTCTCCAGAGATTTTCCTCTACAGTATAAATCCTGTATAATGTGTTAGGATTAGCAAAGTTACTTAACAGACTGTCCTAGTGGCACATTTATTAATACCATGTAATGAAGATTTAACTGTGTAGTAACTATAGTATCTTTATATTTAGCTTAAGAAGAAAGGGACTCCCCTCTGTATCAAAACACATAACAACGAGTGAAGTTTGGAGTGTTGGCCCATTGCTTCAAGGGTGAATATTATATCCAAATAATCTTTAAACATATACTGGAAGTTTATAAACCAGTTAACTGCACTCTAATTCAAGGAATGAAAAAAAACCCCCACATCTATTATCTGTTTCAGATGCAAGAGAATAATAAAAAGGATCATAAAAATCTGCCTGCTACCTAGCAGGGAGGCAGAAGAATTCCTGCACTGATGCTAGGCAACCCTGGAGGAAGAAGGCACTGACTTGGAACACAGTCCTTTCAAAAATGGTATTACATCAGAATCCCACCAATACTTTCAAATCTGTCACAGCTTTCTAAAGCCATTGTGTGACTTGTCTATGATAGCATGAGAATAAGCAGTGACAGATAGGAACTATTCATTTAAGAACACCAGTGTATAATGATATTCTGAGTGCCAGCTAAGATGCAGACAGTATGCAGAAGTTACCCTAACTTTGCTTATGCAGCTGTTATGTAGGAAAGCAATTTAAATTCTTTATTGGAAGAATCAGAAGAGTTATTTGACACATCCTGTCAGGGAGAAATAAGGCTCACCCACAGGGACTTTTTCAGATTTCGGAGATGATAAATTTTAGGGCAGATATGCAAACTTTCATGTTGGTTTAGCATTTTAAAGGCACGTTTTCATCGAAGTCTTAGAAGTGAGTAACACCCAGCTTTTGATGGGTTGTTACTGCCATCACTTTGCTAGATGAAAAGAGAAGTGCATTCTCCAAACTGAAGTGAGAGATGTTGAAATACTTGATATATGGGAAACTGTGGGTAGGGCCTTCTCCAGGAGTGGGTAATCATTTGGCTAAAAGGGAAAATGTTCACAGGGCATCTTTCCCAGACTTTTCCCAGAATATACTATATCCTCTCAGTTTTGATTTCTGTCCTGTTGGGATAGTCCTTTGGTCTGAGGAGAAGAGTATGTTTTCATGCACAGAACATACTTACTGTTTATGCCTACAGTCTGCCTCAGTAACTGTTAATTTCCAAGTTTCCATAAAATATATGCCACTAACTAACAGATTGTACATTTAGAGACATAGTTTGCTCCAATATTTATGCTAACAATATACTAGTTGTGTAAGGAAGATCAAAGGAAAATCTCCTTCCCTAGCCCTAATGAAAATAACTCACAGTTTTCACACTTCTAGTTGTTCAATATTTAAATACTCAAGAAAAGGAAAAACCCAAACCAGGATTTGTAGCTCATCTGGAGTGCTTACAGGTCCAGAAAAACTGTATGATCACACATGTTCATTGTTAGATGCAGTATCCTTATGAAAGCCGTAACTACTATGAGGTTCTTCAGAGCCTCCATACACTTACGAAGATGATCCAGTAGTTTTATTAAACATTTTCCTTAGAGATTGATTCTACCTAATCTGGTAAGCTTCTACTTCCTTTCTGTTTTTCACAGTCGTTGTCATGGTATCTGACTACTCTGCATCTTACTTAACCTAGCCTTTAACACTTTTTGTTTCACAGAAAAATAAAAAAAAAAAAAATCACAGACTTCTCCTTGAATGTTGTGTGATATTCTAAATGGGTTGTAGGATACATAATATTTTAACCAAGAGAGTCAGGGAGCTTTCTGTCATCTGACTCTGTCTTGAAAAATTAATTCTAATATATATATATATTTTTTTTTTTTTTATTATTTTTTTTTTTTTTAAGTTCCTACGCTGGTGGGTCACAGCTGGGAAAGGAAATGCTTCATAAAATCATTGAGTCACTTCTGATCTGTTGCCTGCTTCTCTGCTAAGGTCACCCCTGCCCGACTGCTGGAGATCATCTGATGGAGATAACACAATGTCAATGGGTATCTCTAAGTGGAAAACAAAAACCCCATAACAGGTCAGCTTTTCACCTGCTGTCTGTAGAAGATATGATTTTTCCCTAGAAACTGAGGTAATTTTAGCCTTGTCCTTGGTACAATGGGTGCAATCTCAGAGGTCATTAAACTGAATTTAGGAAAACAGCTTCAGGGACTGTGAGTTCCTTGACACTGTTCTTTTTGGTAAAATTTTCTGCTATGAAAAATCCCACCAGCCCTTTAATGACATTGCAGAGGATGTACACATTTGGTTGCTAAGAGCTGATGCTACACTGTTGTTAATCCTGCATGTTCTTGACAAAATCTGCTCTTTGCTGGTCACACTGTAAACAACATAGATCAGATCCTTTCTGATCAGAGGAAAAGCCATGCTCTTCCCAAAGCTGTTTCTCAAGGTGGTCATTCATTCTTCATTGACACATCCAAGCCCACACAGTTTAAACAATTTCCAGAAAGAGAGAAGCTACTTCTTAAACCTTTTGATCTTTGGCTAATTTTAAACCTACTCCAGCTGAAATATTTACTGCATGTCTTCCTTATAAATTATGTCATATTCAAAAAGTGAAAATCCTCATTTCAGCATCATCATCTCAAGTGGAAAAACTGCAAATCCTCCAACAGAAAATTAGGGAGCATTTGTTCTGCCTGTAACAGCTCAAGTGTGCATCAATTTTTCTTCACTGGCACAGATATGTTTAGGTTTGCTAGCTGGTGAAACTGTTGTAGTTATTCTGCTGTCCCTGAAGCCAGGCATCCTATGGCTACAAATGACTGCACTATTTAATCAAGACTTTGAATAAGAGAAAGCATTTCTAAGAGAAAAGTTACCAAGAACTCTGGGATCTGACTGCATAATTCAATCTCATTCAATTTTTTGAATGAAATTATGCATTTGTGCCTTGGGAGTAAATTCAACGTACACTGAAGTGTCGTGATGTACTCTTTTTCAGTCATCAGCTTTGTCTGTAGGATACAGGAAAATATGCTCTCTGAGCATTTCAGAAACATTAATCACTTCATGCCTTCATTGGAAAGATATGCACATTGTCCTTCATTTGCAAAGTAGGTTTTGCAAAAAAAGGTACTAGCACTGCTTACAGCCTTGGGGTGAATTGGAATTCTTTCAAGGGGTTTGATTTTTACTAAGCATTTGGCATTTTCTCCTGCAAAATATGTTTGGTAAAGTACCTCTATTGAAACTCTCAGTTTTGAAATGTAAAAGACATCAAATCATCAGGCATGTATGCACTTTTATATTGAATGCTATTATTTTGCTCATGTAAGTGCAAGACACAGCTTTTGTAATTTACCCAGAAGTGACTCAGAAATAAAAGACTTGGTGAAATTCTGATGAAGCCTAAGCATCAAATACATATTGTAACTACTAGATGACACTTTGAGTGTACTTCATTTCTTCTTGCCCTTTACACTTCCTTTCATCCATATCTGACTTTTTAACTTCAGTTTTAGCAAGTCACATTTTTACCTGTTCAGTCACTGAGACTAAAATCAGCAAAAAGTAGGGAAACTTCACTTCTAAATTAATTTTTGAGATGTGAACAGATGTGGTTCTGTTGTGTTCTTAACCTTGCAGGCCTGTTTAAGTTCACACAAAAGACATGGGAGATTAAAAGAACCTAAGGTTAGTGTTTAATCACACTGCACTAAACCTTTCAATTAACATCTCTCTACTGTTTTCCCTTCCCCTTGATAGTGGCTACCATGGCTTGTTCATAGCTCATCACTGACAAAGAGATTAAATGTTGTCCAAGGATATAGAAAGTGGCAATCTGTACTCTAGGGCTGAGGCAGATCACACTCAGTTTGACACCTGGCTGCATGAGCTGATTCCAGAGCAAGCTCTGCTTTGGTCTCTGTAGGTGTCACCAGCATTGTAGAGGAAAACATGCAGTGCAGCTGTGGGAACATTTCCTCCAGGAGCAATGGACTCAGTGTTGAATTTAACACTTTACAATGGAGACTTAAAATATTCTGGCCCTCATCTTTTACAATATCCCATATATAAAATGGCACAAATGTACATTAACTGTTAATTTTGTCTTTGGCTTTTTGGTTTAACACTAAAACCTCAAGCATATCTGTGAATGGAAAGGATACAGCACACCTTTAGTAGTTTACTGCCACATTTTAAGTGCTATCACACTGATTTATATATGATCACAGAAAATTATAGATCCAGTTAGACCTGTGGCAAACGGGCTGCACAGTGAACAATATCGTACAGTCTCATTTACCAATTCTTAAAAAAAATCAGGAGCCAGCTGCTTTGAAGTTTTACTTTGATCTCACTGAGACCTACAACCTGGCATGTAGTCAAAGAAAGGGAGACTCCACGAATGAAAAATTGAGCACCAGAATTTTAGAGTAGTATCAAGAATGCAGACAGAGTGAAGCTGAGATTGCTAGGAAGTCTAATTCCGCTTCATAATCACTAAACATTGTATGGCACTGCACAAGACAGATGAATAAATTTTTGTGGTGCTGAATCTCATGTTATGCTTTGAACCTGCTATTAAGATTAGCCAATAATTCTAAATAGCTTCTTGAGGTCACACCATTTACTGCACATTTAAGGTCCAAAAGGAAAGATGTGCAGGTGGGCAGACTAGTCAGGCATGAACTCAGATAAGCTTCGTCTTTAAACTGTGATTGGATATAAAACAAGAACAATTTAATCCCTATCTTCAATCACACTCTTCAGTGATGTTTAAAAAATTGTCCTCAGTTCACAACTACAACTAGCACTCTGATTTCCTTCATGAGGTCTCAGAATTTTAGCTCCTCATCTGAGGTCATAGTGTGGCCCAAGGGTGGGGGTGATGCACTGCCACACCTTTCCTCCCTCTTTGAAGCCTCTAGGAGGTTATTTTGCCCAATAGCTTAAGAAGAAAATCAATAGGTTCTCATGCATGTATGCTTGCAGTTTTACAATTCTGCTGACACAAAATACTTGTAACAGAAGGAAAATATTATTTTTCTCATTGTATGCCCACTATAAGAAAAGAACTTTATGTACTTTGACAAAGTTACTTATTCTTTATCCTAAATTGAAATCCCTATGATAAAACTCCAATTTGTTCCTTTATAGGCCAGAAGATCTTGAGACAGAACTTTCTTTTACCCTTCCTTTGTTCCTCCCTCCCTTCCCTTTGTTCCTACCTTCCTCCTTCCCTCTTGGCATAATTTATCGACATGGGCTGTCTGATATTTCATTGTGATGATTACCTCTGGGAAGGAGACTTGATTATTAACAGGTCACCTGGCCTCTTTATGCTTTAAAGAATAAAGTTTCCCTCTCTTCCAAATGTACCCGTCAGTTTAAGGATACCTAATTTAATACTTTGACCCTTTGCAAAGAGAACACAGACTATTCTGATCTGGAAGGGATCCATCAGGATCATCAAGTCCATCTCTTAAGTGAACAGTCTATACAGGGATCAAACCCACAACCTTGGTGTTCCCAGCACTATGCTCTAAGCAGCTCAGCTACTGATGTGCTGAAGAGTGACTTACAAGCGACTACATCTGGGGTCAGTGACACATAAATGGATAAACATTAAATGTACTGCAATATAATTTCTTTTCTTGAGTGAAAGACCCAAGGCTAATTTAGAATAGCACATCTGTACCTTTGTTTTCCATGTGTAAAGCACAACTGTAACTCTCTTCACACAGCTGATATAAATATTAATGTCTTTGCTAAGAGCTGTGACCCAGCATTATGAAGACAGTAGGTTGGCCTTTAGTTCTATATTCAATGAATGTATTACATAGCATTTAGTAAATAAAGCATGGGAGTCTGTGCAATAAAGCCTGAAGATGAAAGGCACTATTGAACAGCTACCATTCAGTAAGTACTATCCAACTGGTGCACTAAATGAGGCAGGGGACCCACGGGAAACATTTGGTCTTGTAATTAAAGACTACATAAAGGCATATGCAGAATAAGTGTTGCACTGGAAATATTAATTTTTGGCATTTCCTAACTTCAGAGTGTTAGATTTTTCAAACATTTTTAATGTCATTTTAAGGAAATATGTAATATATACAATATTTGCAATCCTTTATACTAAACTGTGCTTCACTGACAGCCTCTGAGGGGAGGAATTTTATTGTCAAGGGCATCAGTGAGTGGTAAAATATCTTTGAAATCACAAAGGAGAGTGACATACCCTAAGCAGACATACTGAACATTGTCAGAATAACAATAAGATGTAAGAGGGCTGAGGCCCGTTCTATACATGCAGCTGTTAAAGGAAAAGTTTCTTTCTTGTGAAAAGCCCCATTACTCAATAAATTTTAGGAGTAGGCACTGGAAAACATATGGATGAGAATGACCTTGTTTTGACAGGGAAGGGGAAAAGGCCTCAAAATCTGAAAGCTCTTTTTCTAGATCACATCTCAGCACAGTCTCAATCCAATTCTGCCCTGGGGTAGCTCACTGTTACACGTATTGCTGTTCTCTCTGCTATGGGGTTGGACTTTATATTATAAAGTAAGTGTGGAAAGGCTTGCAGCCAAGGGCTCTGATTACTAGCCAAAGACTTTGCTTAGGATCACTCACATGGTCCTTCCCAGAGGTTCTCTGAAAGTGACAGTGTCACAGTCTGAGGGAAATCTGTGGCTGGTTGTTTTACCCAAAGTTTCAGCTCAGCTGCAGAGCTGACTTTAAAGTCTTCTGCTATGCAGAACCCAGAAGTAGATTGCTAATGTGAATAATCATATTAGTATTATTATTGAACTATGACATAAAAGCATCATTTAGGATTGTGTCCTATTGGTTTGACAGCTGTGCTTTTCCATGTCCAGAAGTCAGGACTTGCCAGCAAGAACTCATCTCAAAATCTCAGTCAGATTAATGAATCTATATGCAAACAAAGCTGTACATTGCCATATATTTTGGACTTGCCTACAAAGGGTGCAGTGCAACCTACATCACGTTCACTTCTGGAGCATTTACCTGCTGTCAAGGAAAGTCATAGAATCAAACATCACCATCCAAACATTCTAGAGAGAACCCTGGATTGCAGTAGGCCTGTCTTGCTTCAGTGCTGGAATCACACTATTTATACAAAGAAAGGAGAAGTAGCTTCAACATAGTACTGTAGTGATCTACTAATAGTACATCACAGTTAGTATCTTTGCTTAGGAGTGTGTTGCATTATGTGGGCACACCAGTATATTTAGCAGGGGGTTGTCTCCAGAATGGTTCCCTGATTCATGCAAACAGCTCAGACGGCCTTTATCTGCAGTCAGAGGCATTTTCCATCACAAAAAGGCACTTAGCCAGCTGAAAATATGCCTTTAAGTTGTGATTAATTAAAAAAAAATGCTATAGCGCTTAAGTCTCTCAGCTGCTACTGCTAAATTCCAGTTCAAATTCTACAAATCTGTATAATATGACACACAATTTTTATGTGTTCATCACATTCTTCTCATGCCAGACATTTAGAATACTATGATATATATCTACAAGGTACAACTGTCACAGCATATTGCAGAATTGATCATTATGTAAATGAACAAATTTTTAGGTCAGCAAATTGACAGTCTACAGTTGTTCCAGTCTCCTTGTGAATAATATTTATTTATTCAAACTTCTACAATGAGAAATGAAAAGAAATATCTTAACACTACAAATTCACAAGTATTTAAAAAACTTTAGCATTTCTGTTCTATGTGCAGCATAGTTCATGAGTTTGTCAGTTTGCTTTCCTTAAAGCCAATTAAATGGCAAGAAAAGTTATCTGATCTTTCTAGTAAGCACAACTTCAGACACAGAGATGGTTTTATAGTGTAAATAACAGTCAGGTTAAATTGCCACTATAAAACTTTCAACTCATGATCAGTGGTTTCTATTTTTCTAGAATATATTTGCATTTTGACATTGCAAAAGCAGAATATATATATTTTTTTTGTTCTTGTTGTTCTTGAATATATAAAGAACCCAGCCCAGCAGCTAAATCAAGATAAAAGACATCAGTATTCTCTTTTCCCTGGGATGTATCAACCATCATTAGGAATGCAGACAGTAAAAAGGCAATTTGGGACTCAGAGCAGGTTGCAAAAATAATTTACAGTTGTGTTCGCTGTTGGCATTATGCTAAATCACATCAAGACTCTTCATTTGTTCAGCCTACATTCAGTATGGTATTAAAGACAAGTCTTTCCATTGGTATTTTTATTTTTTTTGCAGATAGGATATTTTGTTCTAGAGGTCTAATGTGCCAATAGAGATATCTCTGCGCTGCCACCAATTAGTTACTTATGTTGTAACGATAGACATTACAAATCAGGCACAGTGTGGAATAAAAGCAATTTATTACAGCATTTGTCAGGCAAAGTTGCTTCTCCTTCCTTTCAATTATACGCAGGAGCAGTTCTATCAATGATCATATATTAAATTTACTGCCAGTTTTAATTACTGAAAATCTAGGACAAACACACTGAAGTCTCATGTATTTTACACATTTTTTCTTCTGGAACATTTTTCAACTGAGTGTTATCTCAAAGTGCTTCATAAAGTCTAAGTTAATCAGGAGAGCCACATATAGCAGTTAATACTGTTGCCCCTTTCTGTGAGCAGTCTGTACTTAAATAATTTTTCAAAAATCTCAGACTGAACCAGTGGAAAGACCAGAAAACCTTCTCAGATTTTCATAATTACTCATTTTGGTGTGTACCAAGTAAAGCTACCTTCTTTTCCCTTCAACTATGATATGACACAGAAGTACTTGCTGGGATATAACTTCAAAATATGATTACTTTTGGTTTATGTTATGATTCTATCTGTTTAGACAAATACTTTCCCTCCTTGCTAGATTCCCTAGTTTCTTCTATGAGTCAGAGACTGCTGCCACTGGGACATCTTTCAACTGCTGCTGTACTGCTATGCAAACACTCTGCTATCACTCAAAAAACCAAAGGTCCGAGTCCTTGTTCTGTCCTTGGCACGAATCTGATCTTTATATTGTGAAATATATATACTAACCTTCTTTTCTACACTGCTTATTTTCAAAGCTGTGTAACTTTGTAACTCTGAGTTCCAGACAGGGAAGAAACACCCAGTCAGTGCAGGTATGAGCCATTTCACCAAGATTTCAAGCTCGTCTTTTAAGACTTCAAAGTAGTTTGGATAACTACTTTTGGATAACTATGGTAGATAACTCTCCCCTCTGAAAATATTAAAATAATTTGTTAGATTGTAAATTTAAATATTCTTCTTCCTTATGCCTTTGGAATGTTAATTACTCTTAAAAAGAGAAAAAAAACCAAAAAACTTCAGCAACAAGGGAAGAAGTGTTTCAATCTGGACTCCAAAGTATCTCTAACCCTCTGAATTTTCAGGTGCTTCTGTGAAGTGCCCTCAGACACTGTCTGGGTCACAGGCTGCCCTCTTGGCTTTGAGACCCGCAGTTCTTTTCTCTAGTGTAAGAGCTTGCAGGTTATTTCCACATTACTCACGCTCTGTAGTGACACACTTCAGTCCTTCAAAGCAATGCTTTTACAGTGTGGTAACAGTGCTAAGAACTCATTTCCTCTGAACTGCAAATCTGAAAAGTGGCTAAGATGTCTTGTGACACCCTGTCAAATACTGTAAATTGTTCTCACAACAATATTTCAAAACTGATGGCGGTGTAAACTTATGGGTGGGCACGGTTGGAAGGTAACACCCACAGTGAGATTGTGGGGAATCAAATCTGCTCTCTGTCAAGGAGGTCAGAACAAATTGGCTCACTTCAAGACACAGAATATTTTTTCTGTCAGGTCTTCATAACCAGGCTAGATTCCAAATTCTATGTGTATTAATTTCATCTTGGGTATAACTGACTGATGAAACATGATAATGGAAGGAACATGAAAGAGGAAACATTTGCTCTCTTATATTTGTAGTGTCTTGACAGGGAAAGTAAAACCAAGTTTTTGTCTCTATTAAACCTTACTGTTGGCTCAGGCATAAAATCTGTGCCATTCTTTTTGTGAACTATTTCCAAACTTCTGTGGATTTTATTGCAAAAAACCCCAGTAGTTCTTCAAGACAGATGGAATGTAACTATTAAAAAACTCTTAGATTTAGAAAAAAATGTAAAGATATTTTCTATTTAATCATGAAGTTATGAAAACCTATATGATGACTTAATTTATTTCTGTACTAAAAGCATACATATTAAATACTAACAGAAATGTAGTATGCTTGCTATGATAATGTTAATGCATATCAAATTACCAAGCTGGTAGAAATAAATTGTCAAATTCCAAACATTCACTTCGTTGACTTGAGAAGTCA
This sequence comes from Cinclus cinclus, assembly GCF_963662255.1. Taxonomy (NCBI): domain Eukaryota; kingdom Metazoa; phylum Chordata; class Aves; order Passeriformes; family Cinclidae; genus Cinclus; species Cinclus cinclus. The sequence continues at coordinate 21,730,339 of NC_085051.1, read as the reverse complement.
ATTAAATGGGCTACTACCTCTTCCTATGAAAGAGAACAGAAAATAAGCCATTATATAAAAATTTATTTTAAATACAGATTCCATTTAAGGGAAGAAATTTAGAAAGACTTGATAAAAAGGTAAAAATTTTGTTTCCTCTTCTAGCCCATTAATAAAATCTGGGTATAAAAAAGAGAAGATTAACTAGTTTTAGAAACATAAAGGATTTGGTGATAAGAAAAAGTCTCTCTGATACATTAATAAAAAGTGCTTTTTCTTTCTCTACTTAGACAACTTTCTTAGTGGTTTGGATGATTACATGAGGTTGCATGAGGCTGGGCCTAAAGCAACTTTGCTTAGATTTAAAAGAAAATAAAAAATAACCCAAACATTTTGGCGGTTTTCCATTTTTTTTTTAACTGCAGCTTGCCATAGTTTTAAGAAAATCATCACAGAATAAATAAAAACATAGAATAGTTTTTTAAAAATTGATGTGATAATTAAGGACTTGAATGGCTACAGAGTCAGCTTTCTAAATGATCTACATTATGCTTACCATGTCTTGTGGCATCAGTAAAGACAAATGCCATATACAAGAAATACCCTAGAGAAAATAGGAAATTGTATATATTTTATATATTTTTTCATGTATATATAATGTGTGTGTATATATATATTCTTTTTTTTTTTTTTTTTCTTTCAGGAAAGGGAATGAGATCTTGAAATCAGAAGACAAAGTCTAACAAACTCTCTGGACAGGAGATATGATACATTAAAATGCGATTGAAAAAAAACCAGAATATTTGGAAATGGAATGACTGCAACCAAATGGCCCAAGATTAAATGAGGGGCAGTGAAAAGCAGGAAAAGTTGCCAAAATTACTCCAAATAAAATACTGAAATCAGGGAAGAAAGGTAAAAAAAAAGACTGTAGAGAAGATGCTAAGTAAATGAAAGGCTTAAAATAAAGAAGCAAAACTTCTGGACAGGAGATGCAATAAAAAAATGCAGTGGAAAAAAACTCATAAAATTTGGAAAAGTATATATATATGTGTGTGTGTGTGTAATAGGAAAAACTGGAATGCACCAGTGGAAATAGAATTGAAGAAGTTTATAGCAAATTATTTATTCATTGATTTGAATAATGATCAAAATCCTGTAATTTCAATTCTTTGAATTAGTTCAGTCTGCATAAAAACAAAGAAATAAAACAATAAAACAAAGAAAAATACTGTTTTACAGATCACCTCAAGGACTTGTAACAGCTTACAGCATGTTAACTTTGTAAGAAGCTTAGCAAGTGAATTTTGGGGAAGCCCTGAGTATCCAAGAGATTATTGGCCTGAGGCAATGAACAAATTATAAGAACACAAGGGATGGAAGCATTTCTTTTTTCTTTTCTGGATCCCAAAAGATGGTTTATGATAATTGTCCATTGTGCTTTTTCCTCTTTCCCTTTCCATAATATGCCAGCCTAGTAGTAAGTGTGAAAAGGTTTAGTTGACAGCAAACCTAGCAAAGAGAAACATGCCTAGCAGACACAAAAGATTGGGTGTATGAGGAAATTAAATTTGTCAGTGTGTTCCATTGCCCATCAGTCTCACAATGTGATTATTCATTTTCTAAGGTAAAATCAGAGAATTTTTCAATGAATTAAAGAGAAGGACCTGAACCTGAACAATGTTTTGAGTGCAATTTAATCAATAGCTTCAGGGAACACTGTGTTTAAATTATGAATATATTCATATTTACTGAAGCTAAGGATTTTGAAAGATACCCTGGATGACAAGCCTAAAAATTAATTTCTATCATCCTATTTGTTCTCAAGCCTGTCAGTTACAGAGAGGATATAGGCAATTTCAATTAACTATGTAGCACAACTCAAGTGTGTCCTATAACATTGTGAATACAGTCAGCATTATTTATAAAACCAGCCTACGCCCTTATTTAATGATTTGGCAGTCGTGCTAAACCATTGAACCTTTTAGTGAATGGTGTTAGCTGAATGTCAATACCTACGTATGATTGCCTTTCATCTGCACAGAGAAATGGTAATTAGGATTTACACTGAATTTCTGACAGAGGTGAAGCTGAATTAAATCCTATTTATAAATATTTTAATATCATAAAACAGCCTTAGAGCATTCAATTTGAGCAGCACTGTAAATAAGCCCTTCATTATATAAAGGTTGGCTGTTTAATAACAATATGCAAATATCTTTGCAAGAGTACTTGTTTTTGTTTTTTCCCTTTGTTTTTTAGGCACAATGTTTCTCCCACTGGGGAAAGTGTACAGACAACCCTACTATCACTTTCATTGTTTATTTTTATGTATAGAACTTATTTCTAGTTTTCAGCTGAATCAGAAACTTATACTCTTGGCAGCCTTTTTCATTCAAGCTTCTATTAAAACTTGACTTAGTATCATGGGAATATTCATTATTTACAAGTCAAAGTCTACTGGCAGAAGCAGAAATTCAGACACTTTTTAGGTGGTATGAATTGTTGCAACTGCACTGACTGCAGATAATGATCTGTCCCATAAATCCAAATTCTTGATCATGTTAGAATTTCATCCATTTAGTCTGTTTCTAGATAAAGCTGATCATCTAGCTCCCAGGGTAACTTGCTCTGGCCATTAGTGAGTGATTTTATTTTGGAATCAGATTTTCTGACTTAAAAAGTCTGAAAACACCTAGTTTATACATGTGCTCCCTTTTTTTAACAGGAATTCCCATCATGTTAGTATGACACAGAGACAGCAGAAATGAAACCAGAATTTGAGTGAGTTTTAACACACAGATGCAGGCGAGATTGATAGCAAACCAACAAGGTACAAGATGTAAAATTGTAATGACAAGCAGAGGAGACAGACCCCAACAATATAATATTTTTCACTTCCTGTCTGGGGAGACATTGCAAACCTAGCACTTGGTAGAATATCCTGCAGGGTAGCCACAGTCTCAAATATTAGTGCTGTAATGACGGAATTTGATTTCTCAACTCAGTTACTTCTATTTCAACTAGGCAGCTATCAAGAAAAGTTCACCTGCTTTAGTCAAAACTTGGAGGTCAGTACAAGCTTTGAAAATGGGCCTTAACTGACATGTCTTCAGAAAAGAAAACAAAATATTAAACACAACTTATACCAGCAGTTTTGTGTTTGTGAACACAAAACATCTTTCTTGTATAAACTTCTGCAAAAGAGCTGAAATCAGGTCTACTGCATTAAGACTGTCAAAACACAAATACAGAAATTATGCCTTGAGGTAGCTCTCTGCAGTCTTGAACAAATGCTGATCTTTATTACAAAGCTACTTTTAATAGGCTGTCCAGAACTGGTCAGATATTAAAGGAAAAATGAAAAATAACATTGGGTGAAATACTTTAATCCACTTATGGCTTCTAGGTGTTTGCCCTCTGTCACATTTGAATGGCATTTTCCTTGGAAGAAATATCTGGTTTTTATTAAATCTGAAGGAAGGAAGGACGCTGCTTACTGAATGGACAAGTTGTCGTCTAAGACTGTTTTGGCTTGTCTATGCTTACTTTATGAGAATTGACAAGACAGTGGGTTTCCAATAAGGACACTTGCTTTTAAGAAAATTCTATTTATCCATGTCCAATCCAAAAGCCAAAACATAGGAGAACATTATCAATTTAGAGGTTGCCATGCTATTGGACACAATTTCTAATTTTTCCCAGGAAATTAGTATAATTGTAAATAGTATAAACTGTGACAGTGTTAACTGAAGAACCAGGAGTGCTTCAAAGCTATTTCTTTAGTTTTGGTCAGGATAGGGCTTTGGTTTATGTCTCCTGGGTGTCCCCACTTACTGCATTTTTATTTATAGTTCATTAAATGGTTTCCTGTCAGACTGAGGTAAATCAGACAACGTGCTCTAGCAGAATATCTACCAGGCTTCAGCTACTAATGGGTACTCAGGCTATCAGAAAAGACTAGATACAACTAGTCTGAAATGGAATTGCTGGTAAGGGAATAGTGCTGGTAGGGGAATAGAATTCCAATACTGTTTATTGTAATTGTATTGTTAATGTTTCTAGTATCCATTCCTGATGTATCACCCTATTCACTAACGTAGTTGTATCCAATTCTCTAACTGACAGCTTCTCCAAGCGCTTGCTTCATGTTGATCAAGTATACACAAGACGTTGAAAAAGACTTTATGGTCTTGTCCATAGAAACAGCCTTTCTAGATGTTTATTGAGAAATATGGAGATCTGGAAAAATCTTTAAAACTGTTGTCACTATTTTGGTGAGTTACTTTTTATTTTAGTTCTCACAAACAGAGGCAACAGAGAGGAGAGAAGAATGCCTATCATGTATCACTTTCTTTCCACAACCAGGTAGAAAGAAGATTTGTGAGCACTATTGTCAATGGTACATATTAATTTGATGCTTCTCTGAACTCATTATACCACTTTTCATGAAAGTATTTGGATAAAAGCTAGGTTTTAACCATAGGTAGATTTTTCAAAGAACAATGGCTGTGCTGTGGAAAGACAGAAAGTATTTATCTTCCACTAAAATTCTGTAAAAAAAAAAGTCATGTCAAGACTAACAAGGGTCAAAAGGCAAGACGTTAATCCAATCTTACAATGATCACTAGACTACAGCGAGAAATGAGCACATTAGATCATTCCTACGTGGATTTTTTATTTTCCCTGGCTGAAGCTGACAAGTAGACACATGATATTGTTAGATGTGGGTCATTAAAGAGAGCTAAACACCCCAGGTAACAAAGGCTACCTGTAGAACAGGCTAAGGATGGGAAACCACACCTCAGCATCAGGATAAGTGCAATGTAAAGCTTGTCAATCTACTCCAGTCTCATAAGGTACGTAATTACTAATGCGCCATCATAGATATTAAAGCTTGTTCCAAATAAAGCTTGATTGTCTTTTTGAGCCTACATAACATGATTTCTGCAACCTTAGCCAAGTACTTTATTATTAAGGCAACCTATGATCTCAGAATTTATGACCAAGTAATAATCCATATACACATATCAGCTTTAAATTTTGAAGACTGAGGTTTTATTGAGCTCTTTTGAATTAATTCAGGAGTTAGCTTTCTTTAATTGTATCATTATAACTCCTTTCCCTACACAAGATAAATTTGTAATTTAAAGTTGGAATCTTCATACCATTTAATAAGACCTGGAGGAGAGAATACAATATTACGAAAACTATTCTCTATTGATTGCATTAAAATTCTGTTAATGACAGAATTTTTAAAATACCCTAGATATTGTACAGTCCAGGATCCCTGGTAATTGGCTTCATCTAGTAATAAAGATATAAGAAACTTGTAAAATATACTAAACAAGCAGGCTAGGTGAGTGTGCTGGACAGAATTTGACTAGGTATGGTTAAAAACAAGTAGCAGGTATACGGTCCTTTAATATTCAGCAGTAGAAACAGTTTTTCCATGAGTTATAGGTCCAGCAGACCTGCCAGCAAAGGAGCTTCAATTTCCTGAACTGAGGCATGACAACCAAAATTGTAGCATGAGAAGTATTTTACATATTGCAGTGACATAGTATACAGAAGGTAATGGACTGAGTGACACAGGTTGATTCAGGCAAGAGAAGAAGTCGTTAATATGACTGGTCTGGAGACACACAATTCCTGAAGTAATAAATAAATAATAAAAAATTACCTAGGACCAATCTATCTTGCCTGCCTTCTTGGTGATAAACGGGGCCAAAACAGTGGAACCACAAGTTTGTTCATCTCTGAAAAAGATTTCACCTGATCACTTCCTGTTTTCTTTCCCCAAGTGCAAGATTTGCATCAGAGAACTTAAGCATTGTCTGTATGACCTTGTGAAACCCACAAGTGTCCTCCAAGATATGTATGACCTGTAAGAATTGGTTTGTGTTTGTGTCAAAGAAAAAGGGAGAGAGGTAGTGGTATATTGTTTTTCTTGTAATCAAAACATATAATAGCTTATGACAAGGTCTATTATCCCCTGGAAGGAAAAGGAAACGAGGAAATGCCTTTATGCTGCAACAAAAGCTGAATCACTTCAACTGTCAGCCTCCATTAAGACACACTGTGCAGGGACAGTGATTGCTAAGCCAATTTGTCCATCAGTTTTGAAAAACGCTAGCAAATATAAATAAAGAAATAGAGATGCATATGTTTCTATAGGCATTATTATGGTTGATTTCTGTAGCTATAAGCCACCTCTGCTGATAATTTTCATGTTATTTTGGAGATCACTGCTAGGAGCAAAATACAGCTCTGCTCCAGGATGCTGAGAAACAAAAAAGTAGTATTTCTTTTTATGCTAATAAGATTTGAAGAATGTTCCTTCATCATGGGGCTTTATCTTTCAAAGGACATCAGTCTTTATCCTGAACCTGTGTTTAGGTTGATTTATGCATTGTCTATCATCTCTAAATTAGGCAACCTGTATAAAATAGAACTTCAAATCTTGGTTATCTTATGGCATCCCAAGAGTTCTCAATGCAATTCAAAGTCTCTTTCCATATGGTACTGAAGCAGTTTGCTTAAAGAAGAAGGTGGAAGCCTGCTAGAGGCAGAATCACTTCGGCTGATTTGCCAGCAGGTTCTCAGCAAACCTATCCCATTGAGAAATGCAGCCAGTCTAATATATTCAATGTCCATGTTTCACAGATTGGGTGCTAGTCAGGCTGAGAATTCACAAGGCTATATGGCAGAGTGTGCCGGGTTTGGCTGGGGCAGAGTTAATTTTCTTCACAGTGACTGGTGTGAGGCTGTGTTTTGGAATTGTGCTCTAAACAGTGTTGGTAAATATGTGCTTATGACTGCCTGAGCAGAGCTCACACAGAGCCAAGGCCTTTTCTGCTTGATTGCTGGCTGGGGTTGAACCATGACACATAGAAAAATAATCTGGTCTTAAAAGAAGGAATTACTTTTCTTGTCCAAGATGAAAATGTATGCTTTTTTAAAGTAGCAGGTGCGAATTTGTGGATTTGCATCTTGCATTCACTCTCACATCTAGTCATCTGAGCTTCAAAAGAATAGGTAGCATAGTTTGCTTGCCTGAGGTAGCTACATTTCATAGTATCTACCTATTCACCTTTTTTTTTTTTTACCTACTTCACTGAGGTGGGTAAAAGTCCTTGCTTGAAACTGTCAAGATAATTTGACTCTGAATTCTTCTCTTGGAAATGCACAGATGTATGGAGATGAAGAAAAAGAGAAGAAAATATGAAAAGAATGTTCTTCTAAGGCTTGGAAAGAGTGGAGGATAAGTGTCAGGACTTGGCCATGACAAGACAAAACTTTAGACAGGTTTAATGATACATTAGCTTGCTGAGTTCTAGGGATAAAAGCTGGGCCTGATTTCTGCACAGGATAGCAAATACTCATGATGTTTGTATCATGAAAGTCCAAGCCCCCCTCAAAGAGCTGCCTGATGGATGTCAGTTAGGGCTCCAAATCTCTTTCTTTTACTGCCATCTGTATGACGGGGATAGTAACAAGTAAATTCATGGTTAAACACCTTCAGAGTCTAGCCTTCCTAATTCCTTATGTTAGTCACATTTTAACTATTCTTTAATCAGAAATCTTATAATTCCTCTTTTTAGTTCTGTGTTTGTTTCTGGTTTCACTAAGGGGATTTTTTTTCTTCAAATTATTAGAAATTGAATGTTAACAAGGAAAAAGAACTCATACATATAGGACACATCTTCCAGTAATATCAATTAGCAGCACTAGATTCACTGAAATCAGTGTGAATTGAGTCATTGACTTCAAGACTACTAAAAAGCCACTAAGGATGTTTTAGATGGAGATATGAAAGGAAACCTGGAGAGATTTTCAGGCAAAGGTTTTCTTTTGTTTGTAGCAATCTTACTGATTTACATAGGGATTTCTAATAAAGAGGAATAAAAAGGAACTGCTCAGCGTGGGTCACCTAGAGGATAAGATCACATAATCCATTTTAAACTAATTATAAACCAGGTATCATTTACAACTGCTTCTTCATTTAGATATGTAAAAGAGAATTTGGAGTCCTAAGAAAACTCAAAATACTGTTAAAATTTACAGACAATAGTTTTCAATATTGTAATGGCATTCATTAACTTCTGGAAGTGCTTCAAAATCGAAAATGTGCTCTGTATTGCTATTCAGTTTGTATTTCTACTTTCAGGGACTCATCTCCTGACTTTTGAACAAGTATGTTTTCAGCTGGTTTTAAGTCTCTGTACCTCCGCAGAGCCACCATGATTGACAGCTATGTAACTCTTAATAGTAAGAAACGAGGCTGATTTCTGCATAATCAGTTGAGAGGGCAAAAATTCCTGATTATACCATGTAATACCAATTCAGACCAGCATGCATCTAAGTTTTGCTGTACAGGGAATTTAATGAAAAAAGGTCCTAGCATAAGCTTCCCTTCCTGGAAATTGGTGTTTTGAGCAGTACCTGCTTTACCAAGAGCCTAAATTGTGACTCATTAGCATTGCTAAGGTAAACTCTTAAAACAAAATAACAACTGGCTTCTGCAAGAGCCTTCAGTGCAGACCTGTACACCTTCCTTCTTCGTAGAAACTTAACAAAATAGTGATTATAAACATGACATGGATTGGCTATAACTATAGAGGTTTTACTATATGCCTGATATAATTGGGCTCAGAAATTCCATGGGAGTGTCCCCCAAAACAGCAAGTATTATGGTGTCACATGGTTGTGAGACCCTTCATTATGGTTAACAACATCCTGGGGCTTTGTGTTCTCAGTCTGTATTTACTAGTCCATTTCAGCTTTTCACTGCAAGGATTTTGGACCTAGTGCCTTTAGTTTTGCTGTTAATATATAACCATCCAAGGTGCAATCTCAGTAGATCACAGTGTGGGATCCTGTGACACCTGTACTATTTGTGACTAGTATTTCCTGTGAGAGAGTGGCACTGCAGAAGGCCGCTGAGGTAACTGTAGTTTTCAAGGCCCCAAATTATACTGACAGGGTTTTTGTTTGTCTCTCTATGTTTCTATAAATTGTCAAAGACTCTGGCATGTATAAGGGAAGACTTGTTTTCAGTTTTCTGCTTGATAAAAAGTCAGCAAAACACAGATGATGCTTTCAGCTATAGAAATATGTTTGTTATTCTTTTTCCCAATATATTTTCTTACTTGAAAGTGTATTAATTCCATTCTTAGACCACATTTCTCCTAGAAATGTGATATTTGGAACTTAGTGCCCATAACTTTAAATTAGCCCACATATGCCTTTGGTTTTGATGAAATGACTGAAGAATGCCTAAAATAAACCTTTAAAATACTTAGTTATTCCAAGTTAACTGGCAAGATTTAACATGAAATAAAAAATTCTGGTGAAGATCAGTCCAAGAGTTTATAAAACCTTTGGAAAAAAAAAAATTATGTAGAAAGCTCAGGGGTTTAGGATTTGCAAGTGCCATTCTCAGCCCATGCTTTGGCAGCAAATGTAACTTCCCCACATCTACAGGGTGTGGAGAACCTCTCTCTTGATTGCTGTGACAGAACAGCATCTTGCAAACAGTATTTGCCCCTTGAGAGGCTCAGGAACAAGTCCTCCTGGTATCTTTGGAAGTGGTTAAATTCACAGAGGAGAGTGAACCCTCAGCCTTAACTTTCCCCCAGATCATGATCTGGGCAGCTGAGAGGAGCACACAGCAGTCTGCATAGGTCTGTCAAATTCTGAGCTATCAGATACTCTATGGAAAGTGAGAGGAAGGAGGATATTCTGAGATACTGAAGCACTTTAGTGGAACAGACGTACTAAGAACCCCTTGGCACTGCTGTTATTATAGCCTCATGTTGATAATGGAGAAAACTATATGTAAAGTAAAAGTAATTATATCATAACACCCAGTACAAGAGCCTACCAGCTCCATTAACTTAAGAGAGCAGAAAAATCTTTTTATTGAGAGTTGATAGAGTGCTTGACTTGCATAATCACCTTGTTCATGTTTTCTTCTGCAACCAAACTAACAATAAGATTTTTATAGATATAAAAATTACTTATACAGACATTAAATTCCTTACATAACTTTATAAGATAAATACACAGGTGCATGTAGAAAAGGACAAATAACAGATAAATAGAGATATTTTATAGATAGTTGAATAGAATGAAAGGTAAAAATTATTGCAGAAATGTTTGGACATCTTGAAACAACAAACAGTTCAATATGATTTATTTAGTCAGGGTAGACTAAAATTCACTAGTATAATAACAGAACCATTTGTCTTAGCAAGTATCTTGTTATTGGTGATCAATAATGTAGCTGAGATGACTGATGGCTTTGTTTTCCTGTGGCGCCTCAGCCACACTAAATTATTTATTTGACATGCTGCCTTTTGGCAAATGCTAGGAAAGTGATAAAAAATTTGCATTCCTCTGTATATACCTCTGAATGAACATGAGATATTCCTCAAATTTTTGGTGAATGACATATGGCTGCAGTTTGAGGGACAGTTTTGCTGACCAGACATGCTTTTGTCCCCTGGTATGAATAACAACATAGACATCAAAATGAAAACCAAGGGGCTACTTCTGTTGTTGTTGCTGTAGTACATGGCAGAGGAGAAAATGATGGCATTTCCATAAGTATCCAGAATTTGGATGCCTCTGAATACTCAAGAACCTGCCTCAGTTTGCCAGGATCTTTCAATTGTTCGAGACAATTTTAATCACCTTGAGACAGGTGAAAGTGTAAAATAGTAAAAGAGCATGAAAAGTTATTAGCAGGATAGAGAAAATGTCTCCTGAGCTCACTAAGCTCATAATTATTGCCCCTGACAGTGGCCAGTGGGGGAAGATTATTTGAATAATGAATATAAGAGAGTAGCCAGTTCAGAACAGTATTTTCCATTTTGTATCTTGCCAATTTTGTGTCATTTGCTGGCCACACTGAAGAGTTCTTTTATAAAATATACACAAGTCTTTGAATAACTCCAGGCATCCTTGCTCTTCTCTGTGCTGCTGTGTTAGTCTTTTCAAGATATGGTGATCAAAACTGCACTCAAGGTATGTGTGGTAAAGGATTTACGCATGGTTAAACAATATTAATTTTTCCTCTCTATGTTTTCTTAATACATAAGTCATAATATTATTTTCTTTTTATTTTTAATCTATTTCACAGCTAATTTGCACAGCTAATAAACCTATTTCTTGCTGGGCCTGAAGGTGATACTTTCAGACATCTATCCACAATAATTCCAGTGTCTCTTGCCTAAGTGTTGAAAAAATTATACTTTAGAGACAGCCATTGTGCATTGTTTTCTCCTTACACATTACTTTGGTATTTTTTCACTTTAATTTAATTTCCTGCGTTATAAACAAGTTGCTTTACTTTGTTTTTTTTTTTCCATTTAATTTGATTTACTGTATTATAAACCAGCTGCTTAGTACCACAAGACCCTTATACAAAACCTAATTGTCTGGCCTAGTGCACTGGTACCAGCCTGGAAAATATGTTCCTCATACTAAGGTGCTGCATTGCAACCCTCAAGTCCTCCAGCAGCCACAGCTGTGGCAGGGCTTGGCATTGTTTGACTCTGGCAGGACACCTATGGCTCAGTGCTGGAAGATGGAAGAGGGGTTTTGATATTTTGTAATTCACAACTGGGCATCACCACATTGACTTTGCACTGCAATTTTTCCAGTATTAGGAACCAGCTTTTGTGGTCATGTCTGGCTCATGACCAGTTTTGCAATACATAGCTTCCAGTATCTTTTGTCTTGAGATCTGTAGTGCAGCAAGATGAATGTCTTGACTGCTGGAAAAAACTGTTGTGTCTTGCTGTGAATCCTACACAGCAGCTAGCAGCGCTCTGAAACTTTTGTTTATTGTACCTATTCAGAGAAAATTAGTGTGCTTTGAAGAGGTGAGGCAGAATGGATGATTACGTACGCTGCTGAAAGCGATTAGTTCTCATTTGCTTAACATCATTTCCTAATGCGCAGCTCTAAAACTTTTCACAGGACCTTTAAAATACAATCAGTTTTCCTTGGCTATTTCCTAATAATTCAAACTGAGAGCAGAACCTGACATGCAATCAGGCTAATACAGGTCGATATCTATTTTCTTTCAGTTAAACAGGAATTTTAACACAGAGGTACCAGCTGTGGAATCACAAACAGCTACTGTATACCTATCTATCTGATTGCTGAACAGTCAGGCTGGGGACTGACTCAGCTGCTTTTAGTCATGCTGAATGAAGCCCAAACTCACTAGGCAAAACAAAGTGTATCACCACTGATTAAGACAAAACTAGTTTCAGAAACATTCAGCTTCAACCATATCTTTTTCATTTACATATAATTCACAAATATAAGACTTAAACATTACAAACTTGGTGTGATGTCACTTGGGAAAGTGGAGAGGAGAAGATATTATTCTCTGAGTTAAAGAGTTAAAAATACAGCTTGTGAGCTCAAAACCAAGTCCTACATAAAATACTTAAAAAAAATCCTGAAAAAAATTACCCACTCATCTGCAGAAGGATCTTCTTCTCTGTTTTTAGCAACACACAGCAATGGAAGTTGATGGCTGGAATCTGCAGAACAATTCTGCACCCAGATGAAAGTGCCACAAAAGCTTAGGATGCTGTGAGGGAAAGAACTGTCAGAAACTTGCCTAAAGACCACAGCTAGATATTTGTGAATAGAACTGTGAGATGTCCAGGACTTAATTTTATATGTCATCCAAAAAATGCCACAGTTCCCCCAGATGACATAGAAAATTATTCATGCATAAACTTAATTACCCATATGACATTTATCACAAACTTCTATCTGCATTGGCTGGTTATGATAGCCTGAATTCTCAGGTTTTTATGTTGCTATGATGCAGTCATTAAAACAAATCAGGGACAGATAAAATTAATAATTGCTTCATTTTTTTGCATCTCAGATAGTTTTTGCTTTGGTAACTGTTTTCAAGGCTGAGTGACTGAGATTTCTGCTGATGCATCGCTCCATAGAGGTGTAATAGTCTATCTGAAAATCACTGACTTAATTCTGCTGGATCATGGTTTACAGAACATGGCTAAAATGATTTCAATTTGCTTCTAGGTCTTAAAGTATCATTTGCTTGTGCTTGGAAAGAAGATGAGTACTAGTGACCAAAAAGGAGGAAAAGACATAAGGCAGAAAAAATTATTGAGATGAATGGCAGACTGCATATAAAACTCTTGCAAACAGTTGCACAGACAACAAGAAATCCAGAAAAGTGGAACTGGGAGAGGATTTCCATCTAATCAGGGTGTGCTCTACTGTTATATTTACCTGGCTCTTTTTCATTCTAATTCACTGCAGGTGGGTGAAGGAACTACGACAAAGTTGCTTACAGAGAAATAGTTGACTGTGAACACATAGACAGCTTTAGGCTCTGGGGATATTAAGCCAACACCTATAAAATCCTATGGGATTGCTCAACCTGTAGTTGACTAGAATCGAGTGATGTCTAATCCAAGAGCTATGAACCCTGGTATAACTAACACTTGTGAAACTTTACTTGCCATGATTTCCAAGGCACGCATGTGAGTGACACATTATTTACCATGGGTGAGAATACTAGGACTTGACCATCAAACATATACAGTATATAGTCATAGTGTATTATTCTACAAAGGTAGATTCCACATTTTTCCATATCTTTAATGATATTTGTTTACTGTTTGAAAACAAACAAGGTCTTGCTTAGAGGAATTTTTCTTCCTTATTTCTCTCTCATTTCCATGCTGTTATAATCCAAACCCTTTTTTGTGACAGTGTCTGTATTAAACTGAGCTCTTTTTACTAGGTTCAATACAATTTGCACAGAGAATGAGACTGACTGTCACTTATGGTTTGGGTCATCTGAAGGATAACATTTACTGGAAGAACCGTGTGAATTTTACCTATGGAAACAGTGAGGGGGGGAAAGTTTAAAAGAGTTTAATTAATTTGCATCCCTAAAGGTGAAGAGTTAGGCGCTGTTGAGAATTAGAGAGTTAACGTGACTGTGAAAGCTACATGGGATGATTTGGTGTGTCATATTGAATTATGGCAGCCTATATCCATGTCAAACAATGTATCTCCAAGGAGAAGATTATGAAAGTCAAGGACAATTTCTAGAAGTACCACCAATACCCCTGAAGATCCCACTAATATTAAATAAATATTAAATAGTCTAAGGAGAAATGCAGCTGAGAAGGAAAAATTTGGACCCAAAGCATGCAAGGGCGCTGAAACCACAGAAAATTTCAGCAAATTGTTAGAGGAGAAGTAGCGGAGACACCTCCACTACATGTTTCTAACGGTTTCAAAATTTATACAATGACATCATTGCTTCATTTACATTGCATATAGGATGGAAGATCAATGCATCAGCATAAGTGACTATGAAAAATCTTTACAACTATAATCTATTTTGCTCCAAAAGGACAGACATGGTGCAGACTACCATCCCTGTGTTATGCTCTGAGCTCAGCATCTTAAATTCACTGAATCTGCAGTAATCTTCAGTAGAGAAAGCTTTAGTATTCCTCATAATATCATATCCAATGTAAGAGGTAACTTTATTATTTGCCTAAACACCTGATTCTTTTTAAATACTACACAACTGAACTAATATTCAGGGCCTTCAACCTCCCCTTGTGTTCTGGGTAAAAACAAATTTCTTTGCTACCTATTTTAAAATTGTCCTCTAAATTTTCAATAGTGTTTTTTTTTTTGTTTTGTTTTTTTTGTTTTGTTTTTTTTTTTTTTGTGGATCGGTAGCAAAAAATAACTAGAAGCACTGGAATTGCCTCCTTTGCACAGCTCACTGCATCAGAATTTTCTCTTAATCTCTGCCTTGCCACTACAATTTTGTTTGTCATCTCATGCATGAAATGGGTACTTTGCATGAAACATATACTTGCAGTATCTATTATTTTATTTTTGTCCTTTGTGTTATTTTAATGTTCACTGTGTCTTCGTCATGTTTACACAGATGGAAAAATCCCCAGTGTCTATATTTTAATCATTGTATTAAAGTTCCTGATATAATTAACCTGTCTAAGTTTGGACTAGGGATATTCTGAAGTCAGTGATATATATATCTGGAAATAGGTTATTGACTTAGTTCAGATACTGGCTTGTCTGTACCGGTACAGCTCCATTTGCTTTAAAGGGGTAGCAATGGGGACACTTATTAAAAGTAATCCAAGGCCCTTTTACCATGCACACTATGCAGACTTGGAGGTGAATAATAAACTAGTAGAATCTGGATGTGAGCAAAGTAAATTTATCAGAATTATAATTCTTCTTTAGTTCTTATTTTTTATAGAATATCTGTGACAACTCTTCTGTTTACAAAAGTAAAAGTTTGTTAAAATCTGGTTAAGGGAAAGGATTGGAAGAGTCACCATCTCCCTGATACTTCAGCGAGTTGCACTCCTGCCCTGATCTAGGAGAGCTAGCAGTTCTACTGCTCAGGTATTGTTGGGTCCGTGACATCACCCAGCACATTTCATTTTTTGCCACAGAACAGCCTCTGCCATTTCACTGTGAGACACTGAGAGCCTACATTTGTGTGATATTGTGCTGAGGTTTTAAAAGAGGAGCTGCTAGATGAAGTGGCTAAAAGTGGTCTCAGAAAGAGGATTCATTTGGGTTATTACACTGTGACAGGCACTGTGGGTCAAACCAATGCCCTCAAAGGTGAGAAACAAATGGATTAGTCTAGTGCCCTTTGCATCCATAACCATCATACCAGATGCCAGCAGCTCTACATTTAAGCTGAAGTATCTTGCATACAGTTTCTTCCAGTTCCTGGAATGACATACAGTGTCTCCTCTAGCAGTTTTTAACAAAAGCTCTTGGGACTCAGAGCTTTTTTTTGGCCCTTTTCAGTCGATTTCCTTATAAAGCCGGGAACATTCCTCCTGCATCTTTCAAATCAATACCAAGGCAGCAGGGTGATCTGCATACAAATTGACTTGCAAATTTACACCCTGTCTGACTCTGCCAACAGGATTAAAAATCGTTCATGAAACAACAGCTCCCTGTAATCACATCCAGGCAGATTTCAATAATAACTCAGGCATATAAAAGCCTCTTGGTTTCATACGTGTTAAAAGTATTTTTTTCTCATTTTTGGCCTCTTCCTTGGATAGTAACTTCCCATTTTCTCAAAAGCTTTCTGCTCTGTATTTTATCATCCATTCTCCAAAACCCCCATCTACTTAGTGACTAGAAAGATTTTTCCTGTTAACCAAAATAAAAGGTGATTTTTTATACCCCAGTTTGATAGCAGACAGGATCTGGAAATAACCTGAGTCATCATCACTTCACCACAGATTGTGGCCACTATCACCAAATTGTCACTTACTTTTGATGTCCAATGAGTCTGGTAGTTGTAATTCTAATCTCCATGGACAGATGTCTACTTCAGAAAAGCCATGGGTATCCTATTTAGCATCTTATGAACAATATTCAATCTTTAGTAGGCAAAGCAGTTAGACTTCCTCACTGGGCTGCTTTGATTTCTGCTTCAGATAATGTGACTGTGTAATTAAATGTAGTGCCTGCTGTCTATTATTACACTGCATTTTTTCTGGTTCATAGATTCATCTTGATACAGTGTCATTTTCAGTTACTGTGGAAATAGAGCAAAGAAAAGGGACTTTTCTGTAAATTGAAACAATACATAAATGTAAAAAAACCATACTTTATCCTGCACTTCCTTTTGTCCAGGAGAGCTGAGACAGAAGTCAGGAGCTGTGAACAATTTCTGTCTTTTGATGACAGGGCTGTGAAAGACCGATTCCAGTTGGAGTTCTTGATTGCCTCATGGGGACGATCTGTCACCATTTGTCAGGGGTGATTCCTGCATTCACAGTTTTAGAAAGAGTAGTTACTGACTGCAGGTATAATAGGATGCATGAGTTTGGAGGGCAAAGCAAGGTTTTTGGCAAACATACTTAGTAATCACTGCAGAATGAATTCAGTCTGAAGTGCCTGAAATCTACTTGTGTCTTTTTAGTTACTTAACCATTTCAGCGCTCAGAGCACAGATCTGAAACTCAACCCAAACTGCCCCCAAAGTGAAATGATACAAAAAGCTATAGTATATTATTTTTGTCACATTACCTTCTTTTAAACAAACATAGTTATTAATTAATTAATTAGGCAATATGGAAAAGCATCACTTGTAATAATTTTTCTTTTACTCTTTTCTTATTAGGGTGCAACAAACTGTCAATCCCAGGAGAAAGCATGTGAGAAAAGACAAATAGTCTGAGTTGCTGAGAATGAGACTAGCTCAAAGCAGTCACCTTCAATGCAACATGGAGATCAGCACAGTGGTTTGCTTTCCCTTGCGCACATAGCAGAACTTGCCTCAGCACTCATCATATATAATGTGCAACAGGCAACAGTAATTACTGGTGCTTCCGGGAAGGAATACTCCATGCAATATGACTACCACTAAACGTCATCCAATCCTACTGCTGGCATCAGGAATCAATTCTGAGGCTGACAAAAGGCATTGCAAAGTAAAGAGCTGGAATGTGACTATTTGCTGCTCTCAATAATCTGTTGTCCTCACCCACAGCTTGCTTTGTTCCTGTCTTTGGCCTGCGGCTCACAAGACCCCATATGATGAATCCACCCCTACTCAGTGAATTAGCAGCAGCAAGGAACAGCATCTGATTGACTTGGTAGACAGTACATTGCTCTAGTGAATTACAACTATGAAGAATGCCTTAATGCTAAAACAAATCCTGCTTGAGAAGCTATGTCACGAGTAGGACCCTAGGCTTGCAGGTGCTAGACACACCAGGATCAAGGGTGCAGAAGGCATAGAAGAGTTCCAGTGTAGTTTGGCAGTAATGTGAAAGAGAAAAATCAGACAGTACAAACTGAAGTGTTTACTTCCTGTTCTTGAAGGAATAATAAAATTATGTCTATCTTAATATGTCCTGCAACATCTTTAATTATTTTGCTTTATACAATGATGTCTTAAATCATACCTATGCTGTTAGAATGAAAACAGAAAGCAGGTAGGTCTGCTTATTGCATGGCCCTAGAACTTGCCTGTTCAGAAAAGTCCCTCCACAAAGGCAATCAAAAACATTCTGTAAATTAGGTTGTAGTATCTTTGATTTTCTCAAATTTTTTATTTTCTTTAATTTTGATTTTCTGACTCTAGCTATTAGTTTAAGAGGACTCCTTATGCACTAAGCTCACTTAAAATGAAGCCTGGAAAATCTCTTAAAGGGAATTTATTTTTGCACCTAAGCAACTACTTTTCATGTTTTCAACACATGCTCTTTACATACTTGCATGTTCAAAATACACAAACCAGACTGACTGTCATGACCAAGCTATATTTGCATTATATAATTTTTTCTCATGGAAAAAGGCTGTGTCTCTGAGTACATCATGGCAAACTAAAACTCAGTGCTGATAGTGCTTTCACATGTGCACCAAGAAACAAGATATTATATCCATTATGTAAAGTGGGAAAAAAAACACACAACTTCCTGTTGTTACACTGATGCTTTTTGGAAATGCTGAGAAAAGAGGCATAATGCAGAAATGCAAAGCCCTTTCTACTGTGCAGTTCTGTGGATTTACATGGCCACATCACCCCAGCCTTTAACTGAGATCTCCTTTCACTAGTAGAGCTGCTGGCAGAACTTTTGGGATGTTGGGATGGTGAACATGAGAAACTATGAAATGTTGCAAGCTCCTCTTGAAAACTGTTTCTGCTAATAAATCCTGGTAAATTCCAATGGCATTGAAGCTTAATTGCTTGAGTGGCACCTGGCATTTGGCCCATGCCAAATAGCAGTTTCCCAAATTATTCCTGGGTTTTTCTTATTTTCAATAATCAGTTTGCATGCAGCACCCTGTTTCAGAAGCTCGCAGATTAAACCAGCATAGGCATGGGACATCCTTTGCCAGTTGGCATCAGTATCTGGGAACGTTCCTGCTCACATTACATTTACTACCATTAGATGTAGCTAGAATGCCTGATGCACTGGATGTGTTGATGAGGGACTGCAGTGTTCCTGGTCCCTTGGCAGCTCTGCACCTGTTTAAAGCAAGCACTATGCATCATAAAAGAGAAATCGTAAAGAAAACAAGACATGGAAATGAAATTATTTCTAAACTATTTGGCTTCCACTGCTTAATAAAGTCAGTTTGGAATATCTGCTTTGGTGCTCATTTTCTGGCCAGGGAGATGTAAACATACAATCCAGCCTCTTTGGGAACACATGTCCTAAGACATTAAGGAGGCACCTGGACAAATGCCAAGAAATATCTATGACTTCGACAGATGTGCCAAATAGCAAACATCACACTTACTAGTCATATTCCCTCAAGTCATCATATAACTGGGCTGTGAAACTGTGTGCCAGTGCTAAAGGCTGTGCCCACCTCCTTAACTACAGCCAGGCTGTGACAGGAGGGAAATATTGCTTATGTCCTCCCCATACCGGACTACTGCTGAGCTCTAAAATATCACCTACTGACAAGGTGGGCCAAGCCTGACAGACACAGGCACTGGTGCTTGACATTGGAAACTCAGTGTCAATTCAGAGTGATAAAGAAATGGTGGTTACCACAGGAGAAAATATAAATGTTAGACACAAAGCTTTTTGCTCCTTCCTCTGAGGAAAAGACAAAACACTGGAGGGACTACGCCAATGTGAGATTTGGCCTGCAGGCCACCAGCCTGACTGTACCTGTTTAGAACATCCTGAGGGCTACTCCAAACCGCAGTCCCAAAAAGCCAAATTCCATCTTATGTTGCTTAGGCCTAAATCCTATCAGCATTGTAGCACAAAGATCCCAATCCCCCACCACTTTGTCAGACTATAGTCAAGACCATTTTCTTGAATATGACAATGAAACACCACTTTGGTCATACTGTAACTTCATCCCCTCCCCTATTACAGTAGAAACTCTGAGATAGGAATCTGGGAATGAAACGCATTACTGACAAAACAAGCCAATGAAGTAAATGGAACAGAATGTCTCTATTTCAGAGTTGCAGTTACTTATGATACCTGCAGTGTGTACCAGTGCACTGTAGAGCAATGCTTTATAAAAGTTATTAAGACTCAGTAACACGATAACCACTGGGAGAGGTGTGCTTAGACCTGGGGTGAGTCTATTACGTTTTTCCAGGAGAATAAAAAGCACTGATGCTATGGACTTAAGCATTAGAGTCTACATTGTTCTATTAAGTCCCAAGAGAGAAAAAAAAGATAAAATGTTGTCATTAGGATGCTTTTCCTTAAGTACTTTGCAAGACCACAATTTACATGTGAGAGCAAAATGAAAAAAAATTATTTATATGGAGTTTATATCACTTTGAGTTAGGTGTACACAAACCACCATGGTTCTCCTACAAAAAAAGGTAATAGTATCTCTGGTGTAAAAGCTATCTTAGTGACATGTAAGAAACCAGGATAAATTTAGATTTCTGATTAAAACAGCAATTGGTATTAAGTATACAGGGAAATTTGTAAAGAATTTTTCTGATGGAGTGTTGGAAGTACTAATTTGTATGAAGACTATGTGAAGATTTTGTATGTATTTATATGAAGATTATGCATAGTTCATAATCATCTTTCTTGTGAGGCTAACATAAAACTGATTGTTGGAGACTTGCTTTCAGGAGAGCAAGGAAATATCCTAAATAAGGAAATACCGCAAACATCAGCTGGTCAGTCAGGGTATTCTAGCCCTGATTGTTATGAACCAGCATTTGAGATCACTTAAAGAATCACTAGCAAAGATATCAGTAAAAACTGGATTTAATATCAAGCAACAGCACAACAGAGGTTATTAGCAAAGCTCACTCTACCATTTACTAGGTGGCTAAGGCACACCAAGGAAAAAAAGAGCTACAAACAAAATCCAGTCAATCAATCCAAACCGAAATTAACCAAGAACTCTGCATGTGTGCTGAAATTAACTGACAACTGTGTGTGTGTTTGTGTGTGTGTGTGTGTGTGTGTGTGTGTGACAAAAGGATAGGAATGGCAAGGATAAGAAGGAATACAGCCTAAAGGCTTAACAGCACTCAAATTTAACATTAATTTTAACTTAACAATTTAGCAAAGGAAGAAGAGCTTACCAGCATTTCACTTAGCTGATAACTCGTTTTCAGGCCTAACTTATTTAAGTACTTAAACATCTAAGAGAGCAGCATTTCTCCCATACTTTCATAGCATTTGCACACTTGTGTGCACACAGACATAAAGAATCAGTGCACGGTGCCTGTGACAATTCCCCTGGAAGACAGGGAAAGGATCACCCGAGGTGCCTTCGCGTCTCCTGAAGGGGCCAAGGGCTGGGCCTGGAGGAGCAGGGAGTCAGCCCAGGATCCATCGTGGCTCAGCAGCCTCTGGGTGCAGCAAACAAGAGCCCGCTGGCTCTGGGAGGTGTCCCCTCAGAGGGAGGCTGCTGGCCACCCTCACTGCGGTCCAGGAGAGCTCCGAGGGCCTCATTTTGGATCGCCGTCCACGGGCCGCGGGCGAGCGAGACTTTGTCACAGCAACCTTTCATCCTGGCCGCGGCCTGGGCAACTTTCTTTGAAAGCGCGAGAGCAAAGACGTTATTTACCAGTCAGGCAAGAAAATCGGTTTCCAAGGCTGTTGATAACAATAAAAAGCAGGAGCTCGCTAGGCAGCAGCAGCTGCTGGGAGCAGACGTGTTCCTGGCACTCCAGGGACGCTGAGCCCAGGTGCTGCTCGTCAAGGCCGAGCCTAAGGAGCGTTACTGAGATCCTGGGACGGCCTGGAAAGGGGGGGCGGGGAGACGAGGGCAATGCTCCTCCACATTGACAAATGGGCTCTTTAGCCTCTCATTACTTTTTCATACTGTTGAACATCTGAGATCTGATATTGTACCATGTCTGTGTTTCAGGGTGCTAGAGAAATCGGTGTTTTCCTGACCGATCAGACTGAGAGCAGTAGAGGCAGAAGAAAGAGTGGTACAGGCATGCCGCATCTGGAGTATCAGATTTCAACCCCCTGGACGTGGGAAACATGGCACATATACCTGCAGTCTTCCTGATCTTATGATACCCCTTTAGGTCCTGTGTTACATTTAGGCAACATCAGTTTGCCTGTGACTCTGTCAGTGAATCCTACTGCTGTCTTGGAGGATTATGAGAGAGAAATCCGCTGGGTACAGTGCTCATTGGCACTTTGGAAAAACCCCACTGGTTTTTGAACCCTACCCATTGATTGTAGAGTTTAAATTGGTGCAGTCTGGCCAGATGACTGCAGATGACAGACAGGACAGACTATTTCAGTACTGTCACAGTATCCATAACACTATTCTGGATACACACTGTGCTATCCTAAGTGCAATGCCACTCAATCCTACTCAAGACAGCAGTCAGAGTGGAACAATGGATACCTGGATTATGACTTTCTCTGATGCAACATTACATAGGAGCAAATGGAGTAGTTACTTAATCTTATGAATGTCAGCTTCCCATTATGTGACTGTGCTGTATTTTCCTTTGCAAAGCACAAGAAATCTTTAAATAAAAAGGACTACCTAATGGTAATTTCCCCCATATAATGACATACTTGAGTCCAAAATAACATAAGATTAGTAACTTTCTTGGCCTTTTCTCTGTATAATGAATGAATCAGGTAGGTTTATAATAATATTTGGTTATACATAGAAGATATGATAATATATGTATTTAGTCATCATGCTATCAGAGTCAGAATGGAAGGCAAATTGAAATATTTGTCACTTTTGCATATGAGAAACACAGACATTGCCACATGCATCCCTGAGCGTAGTTATGTTTCTGTTACAGGAATACTGGATATGAGAAGAATGAATGTCATAACATCTGCACTTATAAAAGGATTTAAAACTCTAATTTATTCCAAAATTTTTTTGTTTAACTTAGTCCATAGCACCACTGCAGTGGCTGTGTTAGGAGAATTGTATCTCCAAGATCTCTCTATAAAGAATAAAGAAAAAACAAATCCTATATAGGATGATATATATAAAGTAATTTAGGCTACTTTTACCTTTTCACGAATTGTAGAAGAAATCTGAGGCTATCAAGGTTTTTACCAGGCTTTAATTCTGGGATTATTTAAATTGAGATAAATTCAAATCCCTGATAAATTATTTCCTCCTCCTTCTGTGTTCCAGCTATGATGCTCCTGTGCCCCTCTGGTGAATGTGTTCAATGAGTGAAACTGGGAGAAGACAATTTTTAGAATCAAACAAACAAAAATCCTCCAAAAAAACCACAAAAAACCCAAACCAACCAACCAACCAACCAACCAACCAACAAAGCCCCAAAAAATCCAAGCAACCAACCAACCAACCAAAAAATCCAGAAAGTAACTTTCTGTAAGTTTCATTCCCTGTATTGGATAATTTTGGAATATGAACTGAGCACTTGGGCTGGCCCAAGAGATTGGACAAGTGTGATTTGGAGACAAAAACACAGATCTGGGACTAAGGACAGGATCATGGCAAGGCTAACTTACATATGCTTTTCATTAGAAATGTCTGGATTTAAATGGAGAACTGAGATTGTACACTGGAACTGAAAACAAAAGATGCCAGGGAAATTCAGGAGCTGTAGTTACCTAAAGAATTTCAGGCCTAATTTTGGGCTTGGCTGTAGTTTTGTTTTGTATTAATAGGCAAAGGCAAGCTTTACTCTGCATCCAGATTTGTGCAAAGCAAGTGTAGAGTAAGTTCAAAACATTGTTGTATCAGGATGGAAGTTGTGTCTAATTAATTCCCTTGCTACTGTAGGATATATTTTCATTGCATTCTCAACAGTATTATGTTCAATTGTGAATTTGAAATAATCTATAGTTTTGGGTGTCTGGTTTTCGTAAGGAAAGTATTCCACAGCTCCAAACCATTGCTTATGGAAATACTTTGAATGATCCTTTATTTTCCTTAATTTATTCTTAATTTTTCTATTTACTACTTTATCAAAAGTGGCAGGCATATTGATGGGAGATAATGAACTTTTAGCAAGCTTTTATCTTGTCTAGGGGCAATGATAGCATACAAATCTAGCTACTTAATAAATCAAAGCAAACTACAGCTCTAGGTTTGCCAACATAGTGTTCCTTGCTAATCAGTTCTCAAGAGCAAACAAGCTCTGCAGTTGGAAAGGTGTTGGAAATTTAAACTTCTCATAGCACAGCTGCACTGTCTTAGGAATGGCAGCTGTGTCTCAAGTCCAGACTCCCCAGGGCTTCCACGCCAGCTCATGTCTGGAGGAAGTCATATGGCTGGCAGGCTGTAGATGAGGCAAAGCTTGAACTCCAACCTGGAGGCTTGAACTCCAACCCAGGCAAGCAAGTTGAGTCACCTGGCACAGTGAACTGAAGCCACAATCAGTCAGACATAAAAATGAAGTTCTATAAATGACTTCTGGATGACAGGAAGAGGCCGAAAATGCATTACTTGCAACCTATCCTCAAGGTTAAGGAGAGCTAATAGGAACTTACAAGCTGCAATTGTGTCAATAAAGTATTTCCCGGCATAGCTCATCAACTGACTCAGCAGATAAAAATTTAAAATTTCCTCTATTTGCAAGAGAGAAGCAGCACAGTCATTATCCCACTGAATTATGTTTTTACTGGATCACTTTCAATTGAGCATATTTTCAACAAGTCCATTCCATTTGGCAAGATAATTCTCCTTAGAGCATATGTTATGGAATGTGTGAGAAAAAAGAAAACCAACAGTTTCAAATCTCACCTCATCAAAGCTTTGAGTAATATCTAGTAATGGCTTACTCTGCTACAGTGCCTCTCATCACCAGAGACACTGAAGCCACTTAAGAAAGCAGGGAGAGAAAATGACATCACCTTTCACCAAACTGCTGCCACTTCTGAGGACAAACACTCAAGTAAGTGGCAAACAGAAGAATGATGGCAAATGAAGAATGCTTTCTGCCATGAAAAGCAGAAATAATACAAAAAAAATACATCATGAAAACCATTTAAAACACTGCCCCTCCCTCTAACAATGGGAAAAATTCCATTTGTATTTAATAACCACATAATATTAGGTGGTTTCTTGATTTTACTTTCAAATTGAAAAATTACTCCTGGCAGAACAATGCCTCATAAAAAATATTGGAGACCTCTTTATTTAACTTGGAGTGGAAATTGTTATTATTTAATACTGCAGAACTACATCAAGCAAACCCCTTACATTTCACTGGAAGTTTGTATCTAACTACTGACCCATGTTGTGACATCTGAAAAAATCATAGACTAAGGCAACATAATAATAATGTTATTTGGCACTTTACATCTTTAAAGAACTATGGAAATGTTAATTAATTTCCACAACAGCCTACAGGGTAAATATTTTCATACGGATTTTACAGATTAAGAGGAAGAAATATAATGTGTAGACATGGCTTCTCCGAGGCAATCTATCAAATATGTGTCAGATGTGGGACTAGAACTCAAAGATTCACCAGGCCTTTAAACAAAGGTGCCCAGGGCTGCCACCTATTTATTCATTAAAAGTAGCTTAAGCCATTTCTGGATTGTCTTTAATATGCTATTGTACTGTGTACTGATTATTTACAATAAAAGCTGACTATGGGAACCCGTTTTGTTCCATTTTTACAATTTTTTTTATATTGCAGCCTCTACTTAAATATTTTTTTCCATAAAATTAAGTGCATTCCAATCCAGAAATCAGGTATGTTAAAATATGTTCAGAAATGATCAGGATAGTGAATTGGAGCAGAATGCCTGTGTCAGAATGGGTGTGTCAAATGTGTCCTTCTTTCCACTATTTGGCTGGTTTTTTTCTCAATGATATTTTCATAAAAGCAGATCCTATCTTTTTGGCCTGTTGTTTTGTTTTTATTTTATTTTTGCTTTGTAACAATAGAGAGAAAAGTTTCAGATGCATATTTTTAATAGTTATTATTATTATTCTAAATCTTCTGTACCCAAGAGCTCCAGGGTCTTTTGGAAAGCTTTATGGTGCACCAAAACAAAGGCTCAGAAATGTAGCAACTTGTCTAACAGATCAATTCAATGGACAAAATGCAAAGTATTTGAGCAGATAACAAACTTCATTCACCAAACCAATACATCTCAAAATTAATATTAAATACAAGGACAAGAAAACAGATCAGACAGACATGCTACCTTCCTGTACAGAATATTTAGTCTGATAAAAGTTTTTAGCCTGGGACAGTCAAAGAGCAAATCCCAAAGCTGAAGAGACCTCTTCTTCCTCTGCTTGATCTCCCCCCTAGTTAAGTATCTGAGGTCTGGTCTAACAGAACTAACATATGATGTTTTTTTCATGCTACCCTCCAGCATGTCTAGGAAAACACACTTTATAATACAAAAAGCAAACGATCCACTTCCAAAATAAACACTATTCTTTCCAATCAGTGTCCCAGTTTTGTCAGTCTTAAGACCCTGAATACACTTGAGATCCAAGACTACAGAATTCTCCTGACAGCATTAGGCCCATACAAAATCCATCTGTTTCATTTTCTTGTATTTAGAAAAGAAGCTCTTCAGCTTCATCCTGCAGAGCATTCACTCATCTATGCCTAAACAGTGCATTTCAATTCGAGCTCACAAGTATTCATTTCAATCACTATTTGAACACTGAGCCAGATGCATTGGAAGCTATATATTTTCATATGAAAGAGAAATAAAGAATTTGTGTAAAGTCCTTTGGAAGGAATTCTGATAGGAACCCGATTAGGAAATCTGATGGGAATCTGGAGTCCCAATCCAGATTTTCTGTAACTCTGTGTACATTTTAATTTTTAATTTTAATTGAATTTAAATTCTGTTACAGCTAACAACATACCAACATAGTGTGTTCTTTGCACTAACTTGTGGCAAATATCAGTGCCACTTGATTTGGCTTGTTGGCATGGTGTTTGGGAAGGTGACCAGGATTCTAGCATGCAAATAGGCTTCAAAGGGTATTCCAGTGCAAAAAGGAGAAAGAGGTGAGGAATACTAAAAGGAGAGCAGCAGGAAGAATGTTTGCCACTGTTTCTGTTTACCCCTTTAAAAGCTGGTGAGTTCTTGGGCCCAAATGTAGTCAAGCCAGAGGGCAGAAATCATCTTCCAAATCCAACATAACCCAGATGATTGGAATCTGACATCAGTGTAGAAATTCAGTGCTCTTCAGGCTAGTTCTGCTACAGCTACACCTAGCTACTATCTCTTAAAGAGAGGACATCCAGATATTCCTCTTGGAAGACATGATACTGGACCTCTAAAACACTAAGCAGCTGCTAAACTGGTGGCAGTTAGATAAGTTTACCTTCATTTTATTATGATAATGAGCTCTACTAAATCTTTAATTAACATCACCCTTTTTTTTATAAGAATATCCCCAAAATCTGGATCCTTCTTTACTGTCCTCAGAGACTGTTGATGTTTCTTATAACATCCTCCCACTGTGAGCTGAGAACATGAAATCCTCTCTGCATAACCTGGGTGATTTCATAGCCACAGCAATTCCAGAAGAATGATATAGTGACATGTTTCTGCTAAAGAAGCTTTCTGTACCCTTAGCAGTCATTAAGTTTCAGAGGAGGGAGCTTTCCACTGAACTATTTCTCCTTCTCATAGTAGGATTCCTGCTTTTCAGCAGTCAGCACATAAAAAACTTGTCTTCTCCCCACTCCTGTTTACCCATATAGGAATGTTGTCTCTTACTGCACAGATATCTAACAAGAAAGCTCATATAAGGCTCACAGCCTACTCCTTAACATCCTATAGTTAAGAAAAATAAATTCAATCCATCCACTTGAAGTGATCCAAGGAAGTAAACAGTGCCATTCTTTGCTTAGAAAATCCTTTATAGTACCATGCAGGCTGAATTCTGGGCATTGTAAAGACTTCTAACTATGATTGTATATTGAGAGGATTGTATTGATTTCATGTAAGATGTGGAGGGTCTGTCTATTTTGGTGAGAACTCTGACCATTGTGGAACTAGGTTAATCTAAAGCTAGGGGAGCTGGCACAGCCTGCATTTGCTTGAACTACAGCTCTAGTTAAAAATGGCTACCTAGAAATTATTCCAACTTGTCACCATCTCTGTAGCATGTGATTCAAACCCACCCTTCTTGCTGAGACTTCTACATGAAATTCACCTCCTTAACAGGCCTGTTCTCATCTCCCTCTTAAAACAGTGTCCATTTTTCTTCTCCCTGGTAGTGAGGACTACCAAGGCAGCATTAAAATGTGGGTTTCCTTCTCTCCTCTGACAAGCAAAGTGTCTCAATGACCATAATAAAAGCCTTCTGGAAGAAGACATCCAATGTCTTATTTGGTTATGTCTCCTCTGTTAACACACACACAGAGCTGATGATGCTCTGACATCCTCTAGAAATGCTTTCTTGAAATGACCTTTCTCTTGCAGTGCCTGTTCAATACAATATTCCGTTTCCTACCCTTTTCTATGGTGTGGTTATGTGCTCTTTGCTGTAATAAAAACAATGGTTTTTCACTTTTTGTGGGGGCTACTCTTCATATCAATATCATGCAATATAATGGGAATCCACAGGATGACAGACTGTGCAAATGTACATCAGTCTCAGTACAGGGAACTCTCTCAAGAAGCAATGAGCTTTGGACACTTTATGTTTTTATGTATATCAATCTCAGTACAGAGAACTGTCTCAAGAAGCAATGAGCTTTGGATGCTTTAGTTTTTATACTTAATTAAATGAATTCTTCAGAACTGGAAACAGGTATTTTTAAAAATTGTTTTTTTGTTTTGGTTTGTGTTTTTCTAAAGGTTTGTTTCAAAGAAAGTTAGGTCAGAGCATTAGTCACTGCTGTCAGCTTCTGTCATCTTAGTTCCCCTGCGACAGGATCTGAAGGCCTGTGTGCAGTCATACCTATCTCTGTCCTGAACATGCATCAGTGGTTACCTGAAAGGCTGTGGATGAGAAGCTGCCATTTCCCCTTGAGTAATTGTAACAAGGAAGGAGGACACTGTGTGCACTGGGTTGACAAAGGATTAACCTGTTTCCTCTACTGTAAAGCTGTAATGGGCTCATTCATTACTCACAGAGCTTCATGACACATCACATGTTATGGAATGATGTCTCTGGTTCTTTCCAGGAGGTGAATGGTTAGGACAGAAGGGATGGGAGCCAGACAGGAGTGCTGGAGGAGGAGGGCTGAGTTAGATAATGATAATTAATGCTGATATAAGCTGGGAAAACAATTAACTAATTTTAAACAGTGTTTTAGGGTTTTCAGAGTGTTATGAAAACATTAATTAACCTTCAGAATTACAATTCTGAGATGGGTAAATATCCACCAGTACACTGTGATTTGCCCAAGAAATCCACATGATTTGAGACAGCAAGAAAGAAAAAATATCCCTGGTTGTGATATGTGTGTATATTGAAAAAAAATAAAGCTGTGTAAAAGTCATTCAATCCCATGGTGTATGTCTTCACCATGCTGTTGTTTTGGGGGCTGTCAGTTGCACAGAATGGAGCCCTGGAGCAGTGGTGAGGTGATGCTGGGTTGGGACAGTCGGCTCCCCCAGGCACTGTCTCTGCTCTAACACAGGCAGGCAGCACGTGTAATTGCCCACATTCCACTCGGGCAGCCTCCCCATGTCAGGAGCCTGGTCCATTTTCCTACGCTTAAAATTTAATCAGAGATTTTACTGCTCATCAACAGCTTAACGGGAGCAGTTAGAACTATAAAACTTTGCATATTTTGGCTTAATTACCACTAACAGACAGATGCCACTTTCAAGCACTCTCCTTTCCCAGCCCTTGCTCCCTGCAGCTGCTCAAACCTGGAACATAAATTCATTGGTTAAATAATGATAAGAGGCAAAATGATTAAGGATTAATGGGAAAGACAGAAATCTCCTTATTTCTCTTTGATGTTTTAATTTTGGTTGTCTCTGCTAAATTGCAGTCTGAACCTCTCATTTGGCAAGATAACAACTCCTCTTATTCCTCCTTTAAAGCAACAAGTAAATGGAGACAATATGGAATGATACAGATCTTGAAGTGTCAGGGCTTACTGCTACCGCGTGTGTTGTGTGCATAAGCAACAGCAGAACTCAAAGCAGTAAGGGAAGAGAGCCTCATGCCCTTCTCTGGAAAAAGTGTTTCCATTTGTTTCTGTTTTGAGTGCTGGGTTTCTCCTTTGATAAGTAGAGCAGCAAAAAAGTGAATAGTTCTAAATATAGGAGAAAATGTCGCAGTGATCCAGGAGCAAGAATTAAAGTGTTCGTGAATGATTATGGCTGCTCCTGGGATAAAAGAGCTGTATTCATTTGGGACAGAGATTAATCTCCTACTTTGTCATTTCCCATTGCTTCCAGAAAACCACATTTTAAGTGCAGTTTTGTTGATTGAAGCAATAAGGAACTGGTACATTGAAAGAGTATGCCAGTACTCCACTTTTTAAGTTCTCCTGGAGAAATGAATCCTGTCTGCACTTCTTTTTGTTTGGTGGAACTATCCCTTGACATGGAGGGAGAAGAAATGCTCTTCCTGTGGATCTGAATATTCTCACTAAGGATTAAAGGTTTTGGAAGGCAGAACCTAGGATGCTGCTTGTTGTCACTTATTTATAAGGCAACTTGTGAGGTTAAACTACATCTTAGATTGAATGCCTGCACTGATATCTGCTTTTCTCAAAATAATAGTTAATTTTAGATAGAGAAAATTGTAGTAAGCTCAGGAGCTCAAGAGCCCAAGAAAATTACTAAGCAAAAAGCCATTTCTATATTAACACATGGCTGGATGCATGAGCAAACACAGATTCAGGATTTTTCAGTATCTATTGAACATTTGTCGCTGATTCCTAGAAAACAAGGGTCATATTTTCAATGATTTTTTAAAGAAATAATACTAATTAGAGGAAAAGATTCTTTTATGTCCATAAACTACCATGGAGAGAAAGGAAAAACCAAAACCCAAAGAAATGCTCAACCATGAAACCCAGCAGAACTTTCAACAAAATCACAGTCAAAACCTGACTCCCAATCCATGGGAGTCAACAAACTTGCAAAAAATTCTTTCTTGAAACAGTTCTTTTGCCTTGGCAGAAAACTGAGAGGACAGAGAATGAAGTTTGTTCTGTCTGTTCTGCCTGACATTTTGCTATGTGGAAGAAAATAGACAACAGAACTTCAGGATTAACAACCCATGAAGAACTCATTACTACATTGTGGGACAGATCCTGGATTCCACCATGCTGCATTTGTTTCATCTCACTAACTCAAGAGAGAAGATACTTCTCACATCTTGCCAGTGCAGCAAAAGTGGCTTTCTGCACTTTTTCACCTGGCTGATTTGAGGGACACCTTGAGGGCACAGCAAAGACTCAAAGAGAAATAGCCCCAATTCTGTCCTGTGTTGTCATGTAAGCAACAATGAGTCAGCAAATAGTGGTCCAGTAGATGGTGCTCAAGACTGCAAGAAAATCCTAGGTTTTGTAAGGGTGCACTTCAAATGGATTTCACTGTACAGCTCTTTTAATTCATCTCTTATCCAGCTACTTCCCATTTCTACAAGGCTTTCAATAGGGCTTCTCAGAGCTCCCAGACCTTACAGGCACTGCAAGACTGTTCCTAACTTTGACAGACTTCGCATAAATCTGACTAAAATGAAAAAAAAACAAACTGTTTTTCAGATGCTGTAGTCCGAGTAAAGACTGAATATCAAAAAGGATCTTAGTATTTTTAACTTCTAATAGCTCAGGATTTCAGAGAAGGGCCTAGGGTTTACACAATAATATTTAACAGCCATTTTGTCTCTATTTTTCTACTTTTCTGGACTTCTCCCTGCTCATCACAAACATATTTTTAGAAGCAGTAAGACAATCTTTGTTCCTTACTCACCATGGCAACTGGTGGCTACACCAGCTTTACAGCTCTCTTTTCAAAACATGGTAAGGCTGACTAAAGGTGTAGTAGAAGTCTGTATTTCAGAGCACAATGATCTCTGTGTTGCATAATTATGGCTTTAGACTTAGAAAAGTAGGTAATTTGTTTTATTGTATGAGAAGAGTTTGGTTTTGCTCTTTGAGTGATCAAGAGACCTGGGTTCATCTGTTATGGCCACAGACTTACTCTGTGACCTTGACCAACCTATTCTACTGTTCTTTCCTTCCTGTTTGTAATGGGAGACACTTCCCTACCTTTTAGGTTGCTGGAAAACTGGACTTGTTTAATGCATGTGAAGATTTCTACAAGTACAATGATTAAAGCACTAAAAATGTCACAATATATTTATATACCTATCTAACTGACATCAGGTAAAGATACCCTTTGATAGAAAGGACATCGGAAGGTTTAAGCATTTCAACATTCCTGTAACACCACAAACAGTTATTAATTTCCAAATATTTCATCTCCAGAATATTCTCCTTTCAATGAACAATAGAGCCTGTGAATTCTGCAGCAATTACTTGTTCTTCTGCAAAGCATTCTTGGGAGTTTTATTTTTAGATATGGGAATTAAATGACTCAATTTTCCCTCTTGTTGTCTCCTATCTCAGCAAGCAATAAAATGTCAGCACTGTGGTAGGTAATGGGAAGGAAAAACACCTCTATTGACTGAATAGAGTTATAGCTGAATATTTTCATGAACATTCTACTGGTACCTTAAGCACAATAAACACTGCAGGTAAAAGATGCCAGAGATAACAAAAAATGAACCAAATACAAATAAAATCATTCATCAGAGGGCAAAATACCACAATTCAAAAGGGAGAGCTTTTTAGACTTCAGCCAGTTACTGCACTTCATTTTTTCAAACTACTTTTGACAGGTTCAGATAGAAGATTAATACAATATCTAACAAAAAATAAGGTATGCTGCAGTAATCTATCCCTGTCACTGAACCTAAATCATGAAGCATAGTGATTGAAAGATTGCTGTGCTATAGGTTTCCCAGTTTAGGTAACAAATATAATTAGAATTAAAGAGGTGAATTGCAGCTCATGTTCTGAGTGTTGAGTCTGGAATATGGGAGGATTCATCAGAATATTTATCTCTGCTTTAAATAAACCTGTAGTTTCCATAATCCAGGGCTGTGGTTTAAACCTAGCCAGGAACTCAGCTGCTCACTCCCTCCTGGTGGGATGCAGGAGAGAATGGGAAGTGTAAAAGTGGGAAAAGTCATGGCTTGAGATAAAGACAGTTCAATAGGTAAAGCAAAAGCCATGCACAAAAGCAGAACAAAACAAGGTATTAATTCACTGGTTCCCACGGGCAGACAGATGCTCAGCAATCCCCAGGACAGCGGGGCTCCACAACTCCTGATGGTTACTGGGGAAAATGAATGCCATTTCCCTGAAAGTCCTTTCCTTTTTGTTGTTCCCTCAGCTTTAAATGCTGAGCATGACACCATATAGTCTGTAATGTTCCTTTGGTCCTTGGGCTCAGATGTTCTGGATATGTCCCCTCCCAGCTCCTTGTACAACACAAGCCTGCTCACTGGTGGGATGAGGTGAGAGGCAGAAAAGGCCTTGACTGTGTGGAAGTGCTGCTCAGCAGTAACAAAAATATGACTGTATTATCAGCTCTGTTTCCAGCACAAATCCAAAACATAGTCTCTCATACCAGCTACTATGAAGAAAATTAACTCTGTCCCAGCTGAACCAGAACACCCAGACAGACTAACTGAGCCTCCAAGTAGTGTAGCTAGGCTGAAAAAGTAGGTTCACCTATGGCTTCTGATCTTTTTTATGTCAAGAATGTTGAACTTTTATTGCATAAAATTATCGTGATGCCCCGATTTTGTTAAGTCTGGCCTCTCCTTAAAACCTTGTCATCTGCTTTTTCTCATGCTCCTTTCCATCTGGCTGTGAAATCAGCAGGAAAGAAGGCAGCAAAACTCCCTCAAGCCTTTTCTCCAAGAGTTATATAGGACATGTGCTTTCTTCGTCTAGTTTTCAGCTCTCAAACTGCTTCAGAGAATTCAGAGCATCTTGCAGGAACTCCCAGCTAGTCACCTATATCTTTCATCATATCTACAAGCCTTTTGGTTTGACCATACAGGTCACAGGTCTAGCCTCCCTTTAAAAGTTACCTAGATGGAAAGCAGACCAGGTCCTTAGAGTCTGAGAGTTGATGAGGTATGTCAAGAGCTTTGAAATTTCTTGTCTAAAATCCTGACCTAACCTTTTAAATTTCTTTTATGTGGGATATGAGGGCTTCAATTTGTAGATCAGAATAGAGCATTTCATATATCTGATGGCATATATATTACACATATACTTAATATATTACCTAAGTTACATATACTAGATATTACATATCTATATATCTGTACATCTATATCTGTATGTCCATCAGGTCCTCTGATGAAGTTAACAAACAATTTATCCAGACAATATAAAATGCAAGAATTTCACATGGGGCACATCTAATGGCACTAGTAACTCTTTTCCCCAAAGGCTGCATGCAGTCAGCCTGCTGGATGGCTTCACTGAATTCAGCCAGGCTCTATGTTCATGATCAAAAGAGTAAGAAAAAAAAGCTAGAAGGAATCACCAAAGATTGCCTGGTGAGTTAATAAGGATCCTGATCACACAGCAGGGAAGATAGGGGGTAGGGGGGCTGTGCAAATCTGCACAGCTTCTGCCTTCCAACAGAGCTGTACTCATGGAGTGTGTAATTAATT
Organism: Cinclus cinclus; assembly: GCF_963662255.1. Taxonomy (NCBI): domain Eukaryota; kingdom Metazoa; phylum Chordata; class Aves; order Passeriformes; family Cinclidae; genus Cinclus; species Cinclus cinclus. The sequence continues at coordinate 21,695,680 of NC_085051.1, read as the reverse complement.
GTTACTGTTCATTTATTTGTACAAATCAATGGATTTGTGAGTGCCACCCAGTGACAATCTAACAACTGACATAAGACAGCAAAGTTTCCTTCTGAATAGCAAAAGGAACTACATTTCATTTTTCATTCCTTGAGGTATGCCCAGACTTGCTTGCTGCAGTCTTCTTAGGCTGCAGAGTAGTTTTCTTGTCCAGTGGAGTTATGTCCCATTCCTGGAAGTGTTCAAGGCTAAGTTGGATGGGGCTTTGAGCAGTCTGACCTAGTAGAAGGTGTCCCTGTCAAGGTAATTAAATCTGTATCCAGGGACAAAGGTGTGTGTTTCTTAGACATGGTATCAATGATAAATACTGTGTAAATGAAATCACATATTGTTGATTGTCCTGGTTTGAGACAAGTTAGGAGGATTTATCAATGTTCTCTTTTCTGATTTGGACCTCAGGCTCTTTAGCCTTCCCAAACTTTTCCTTTTCCTTAATGTTACAATCCTTTCTTCATGAAGCATAGCCTTGACTTTGCACAGACAGAGACTTTTGGTAGATACTGTTTCTGTTTCTATGGGATTTCTTTTTTCAAATGACCTTGAATGAACTTCAAGATTAAATGAGCCAGAATTCTCTTCCTCATCCCTAACATTTTAGTTATTAATCATCCTATTTACAGTTGTTTTAAACGTAGGCTATGATCTAACTTGGAGTTCATAGTATAAATGAGAATGGGTGTTGTGTGTGTGTGTGTATGCATGCATGCAGACATTTAGGAAGCTGTGAAATCTCCATGACCTTCAGTCCAACTTTATCATGCAACAGCTTTCTGCAAAAGACATACCTAGTTCAAAACAAAATCTCATTCCAGTCTTCCTTAACTTAGGTTTAGAATATTCATTTGTCCTTCTGAATTACTTGCTGATGAGGCCTGAGGTATTTCATTTATCTGAGCCTCAGCACCCCACCTGTAAAAGGCAGGAACAGAGAGCCTTGCCTTTCTGTGTAAGGTGCTTGAGTATCTGTGTACTGAATCAGTCATCCAAAAGTTGGGAGCTGTAACTGAGATGTGATGGGAAACTGAGTAAGAGGGAGGATTAGTTCACAAGGCTTCTGGAAATGAAGGTCAAGACTTCTTTCCAAAGATGCACAATTAAACCCAGCAATTTCAATGAAGAAAGAAACCGTTAAGGGAAGCACCTTTGACATACACACAGAGAATGCCACTTCCTAGAATATTGTATGACTCATGAGGCAATGTTCAAGAAGCTTTTGCCCCCTGCAGAGCAATGAGTTTGTTATCAGCTTGCACATCTCCTAAAATATATTATACTGTGCAAAATTAATACATGCTACCTTTTTTATTACAACTCACTATTGATTCTGCTTTATTTATAGCATATGAAAATAAAATGCTGTGGACTGTGTCCTATATGTAATTACTTCCAAAGCCTTTTATCAGTGCAGAGAACCTAGCTGTTAGAGAACCTGTGGGTACATTTCCTTCAGGGAAAATATAATCACTTTATATTCCATTCTAAACCTAATTCTTGCACTGTATCCTCATTGTAAATTGAGATGACAGACGTGAGCTGAAAGATTGTCAGAGCAGCTGTCATAATTTGCTGACTTCCAACAATAAATTTTCACCTGAAACACAGTCCACAGACTTAAACTGAATGGGCCACATGAAGAAAAAAGGGAGGAATTCTGCAGTGGTGGTAGAGAGGAGAAATAAATCTCACATGACAGAGAATCAGGAAAATAATGACTTTTTCCATAGCATTCACTCTTTGCTTTTTGTATTGATTATTAGGTCTCAACATTTTATGTAAGTTCCTATAGTTTTAATATCCTTAATGTGTTACCCATGCATTCACTAAATTGCTTTTCTGGTTCACTTTCACCTCACACCACCTGTACCTAAGCAATGGCTAAACATTTGCAGAGCTAAACCTGCTGTGGTGTTACTGGATTGCCACTAATCTGCATTTTTTTCCTATATCACATTAGGTCCTGATTAAGGTCCATACTCCGATAAGGTAATATAGAGATTAGACCCATAGGATGTCAAGTTCTCCATGGACATTATTTGGATTTAATCTTGGGAATGGGATTACTTTTCTGAAGTGAAAGAAAGATTGGGGGGGATACAATTTGGAGAAAACAAAGCCTTTTTTTCTTCCCTTTTTAAGGAAGAGACGGATGAACATTTGTGTTTCTAAAAAAAAAAATATTTAGAGTAAATTTTACACTATCAGGGTGCTATTTGTTTTAATTTGAAAATCTGCTGAAATTTGCTGGGCAGGCCTGATAAAGAAAAATCAGTCCTGATCCAGGAGTCAAGAATTACTGAAAGTTAATTGTGCTTTGATGTCAACACTGTTTATCAGCAGCAGAACAGCACAACACTTTTGCTGAGTATTTCCCACCACAATGAGGACTACTATCCTAAATATGCTGGCAATATGCATTTTAGTGATTTCTCAGAGCAGATCACAGTTTTGATATATCTAAGATTAAAACTACAGATTCCCAACTTAGAATTAACAGTAGTGAATGATCTACTCTGAATCAAGCAGCATTTTACAATGAATATGTTCCATAATATTATGAATGAAGTTTTCCAGACAATCCAAAAAAATGATGTGACATCAGTTTAGGCTTCTTCTGCTGTCTAAAAAACACAAGGAAATGTTTGGAAGGCCCTTTAACAAGTGAAGTTAGAGAAAGATACTCCAGTAAAAGTCGTCACCACTGCTTTCAAAGTTAGATACTACATAAGGAAAGGAAGCCAAAATAATTTTTTATCCCCCATGACCACTGTCTAGGGGCTATAATAACTAAACTAGGTTTCTTTCCTTATCTACTGAAAAAAAACTTATGCTCTGTCTAATTCCAGATCAGGTTCCTCTAAAGGCTGTTGGAAGCATCTTTACTACTTTCATCTGTCCTCTAATCTTTGTCTTGGTTGAGTAAATCAGTGAAATTTTATCTCCCTTATTTTGTTTGTTTCTTTGCTTGCATTTTTCTTGTTTTGTTTCATTAAAATGAATAAAAGAAAAGGGCACCATGAAGAACTTTTACCCTCTCCCCCTCATTACAGTTCTATTGCTTTTGTATGTCTAATTCCACTCACATTTGCTATCATTTGGAACTTTTAGACGATGGCATTAATGACATTGAGGTGAATTGAGGTATATTCTATTCTGTATTATTAAAGACATATAGAAATCTGTTTTGTAAATAGACATTTTCTGTGTTTCTTATTTTACAGACAAGAAACCAATAGAGATGAATGTACAGGTCAAAGCCTACTAACTTTTCTCAAAACGGTTGTCCCACTAAACTCATGCTTTGAACTATACTAAGACTCCCAAACCCATTTCATTTGACAACTAATAGTAATCTGTTTCTTCAAAGATAAAGCCTAGATTTTAAATTTTTTTAAAAAATACTACTAAGCAGCTTATAAACCACTTGGAATGTCTCAAACTATTGCAAGAAGCCTGTATTTAATTTTGCTGGCTTTTTCAGAATTTCCTTTAAAAATTCCCTGTGGGCAATATTCTGCTCTTTCTTGCTCTAGATTTCTCTGACTTTTTCTTACTAGTGCTGTTCAGAAATGAATTATTATTTATTATGAGCTTATACCAAGAGGAAAAAGAGTCTGGTTAATGCTACAGAGTAGATCACCATGTGATGCTACTGTTTCCTTCCTTTTCTATAAAGCTTTTTGAAAATGCAAATAAATCCAGCTAAATTTTACCTTTAACAATTGTCAAGTTGTTTCTTCAATGGCTGGAGAATCTCTAGAGTAGTCACTGTTTGATTCTTACAGAGAAAGGATAGTCCCAGATCTAAATCCTTGAGGAGGTGCATGATTGGAGTGAAGAAAAAGAACCATTTGCTTTCATTGTGCAGGAAGAATACATTGTGCAGCTTTCTTTAAAAAGAAAATCCAGAAGAAATGAAGTTTTGCATTTAACAAAGTTTATGCATCTTTCACAAGCATGAGTATGATTTTTTTTGATCACATATCTCAGTGTGGTTCTAGCCGATGTTAACAAATAAGAATAATTTCCTTGATTGCATTACCTAATATGAGGGCTGCTTCCCAATTTCCTTATATAACACCTTTGGGATACTATTATCCTACTTCTCTTCAAAAAGACTGTAAATTAGATCTGATAAGCAGGAATTCTTTGAGAAACAAAGGATTGTGCATTCAGATAAAAAACAGCTAACTAAGATTAAAATAGTAAGAGCCCAAACTAATTTCATACATTGCATACGTAGGTACACATATTAAAAAAATAAAATTAAAAAAAAAAGCCAACTGATAAAATATCTCCTCACTTTACCTTTTTCCAGTAAAGGGACATTTACATTTAGAAAGGGGTTATGTTTCAAAAGATATACACTCTATTGTCAGAACACCCATCTTTCCCTTCCATATTTGATGTCCTGTTTGCTCGCATAGTTATGAAATTAGGGTATTGATGTAGCATTTTATGCATTTCAACCTGTGTGTGTAAAACAACTCAATTTCAACACTTATTCACAATTTACCATCATCACAATTTCCAGTCAAAATATGCCTGTATAGCGTTACATTATTACTCAACAGCTGTAACCTAGAGTGAAAACAAATCCTGGAGCAAATCATCCTTTTTTTCTCAGAATATAAATGGTGTTAAATTGGTGTCTTCCCCATAGACACATTTCAAATCAAATTCCATTACGTATAGAGAACAATCTGAAATATTTATACTGAAATCTGGATTAAAAAAGAAATAAAGATCATTGTCCAACTCAAAGACACTCTTAAGTAATAAGGGAAAAGGTTTGGAATAGATGCCTAGAAATTACCTTGACAGATATTTAGAAGCTCTTTTTGGGGCGACAGAGAAAGAGGAATGAAGTTTCTGATAACACTTCATAAAATAGCAGGAGAAATTATGACTCAAAGATGTCTTCAAAAGATGTAAGGAACAAAGAAGAATGTGTTACCACTTCCTTTAGGAAGAGGATATTTGACAGAATTATTGGCAAGCTGCAATATTAATGGAAATATAATGACTGATTAATAAGGGTTAGATACAAAAATTGAAGCAATTTCACCTTATACATCAAGGATGCTTACTTGAGACATGATAAAAGTGGTTAGGAGACTAAACAAAAGGATCTTGCAACAGTGGGATACTGTAGATCAGTAAACCAAGATAATATTATAGATAAGGTCTTTTCAGGCTAGCTAACAGGTTATCTATAGGAAAAGATCATATGATAACAAGAGATTTCAAATACACACATATAGCCTGGGAGAAAAAAAAGATGGCTTAGACAATGGGAATAGGCTATTTACCTAAATTTAATGCAAGAATTTCCTTGGGGCAATTCAGAACACATCAATTTGGGATATTATTGTTTTGTCCAGCAATCCACATACAAGTGATTCAAAAAGTTCTTAAGCTGTTCTAATATTTTTTTTTTTTTACGATAAAGGAAGGGATATGCAAAGGTAGGATTAAGCCCAAGTGAAAAAGATAAAGTGGTTGTATTTTCCAGCCATAAGGAAAGAATGGGAAAATTAGCAAATTTTAGGAAACTCTATGTGGGTCTGCATCACTTCAGGGTGAAAGCTAAATGAAAGATAAAATATGGGCAATGGATTTTTATGTTTGGTGTTTTTCTGCTTTCTCTTCAGAAGTTGACTCATGCTGTTGAATTTTACAATAAATAACCTGAGGCTGAAACAGCCTCAAATTTTGAACTGTTATCTGATAGCTGATGCAAGGCACATAAGGCATCAGAAACCTAGAAAGGATACATCTTTAAGCAAGAAAAAGGAAAGCCCAGTGACACAGCCAGTAGATTACTCTCAAGTTCATAAAGTACTTGAATGAATAATCAAAAAATAGTATTTATGAACATTGAAAATTTTGACAGGAGGTGAATGACAGCAAGTAAGCATGTAATGGATACATTAAATCACACTTATTTACACACAATATTTAAAAATATAGTAGGATTTAAGGGTGAGAGGAAAGTACCAGAATTTACAAGGATAGACTGCAGTGTTAGGGAGCAGTGTATGGCTGTATGTGGCTGTACCCAAGTACGTGACAAGAGAAAATCCTTATTTCAATTTGTACATAGTACTGCATCATGACAACAATCATATGAGGCTTCAAAACTTCCCTGACATACTGTGGGAATGGTCTGAAATAACAAAATGCAATTTAACAAAGACAAGTGTAAATTGCCACGTTAATTCACCCAATCTAAACCAAGAATCCTAAACTCTGTTGAGGTCAGTGGGGAAATCATCACCATAGGACAATGCATAGAACAGCATGACATGCAGCCACTCAGTGTAATGAAGAGATGTCACCCTGAAGTGCATCTTCTAGGATGGTTGGCTCCTTCAAATTAGTTCATGTAATGGCTATTGGCTATTCAATATAATTGTGTCCACAAAACCAAATGCTCAGATTCCTCTCCTGGCTTTAGAGAAACTTATTTTAAAAATTGGATAATCTGCAGTTAGGTAATAAATAGAATAGTCTGGATTTGCAGTCTAGTGGCTGGTGACTTGCAAGTAACAGAAATATAGAAAGTGTTCAATTCTAGTCTGCCATAATTTCTTTTTCTCTTTGTGGTTGAAATATTCCCCGAAACAAAACCACCGAGGACAACACTGCTCTCTCTTTCCCTCTACTTCCCCATTAGTACTGTACTTAGAAGGAGTGCAAACATTTAAATTCAATTTCACTGGTCTTTTACCTGCCATTGCTCTGTATTTTTCATGGTGCAGAATTTTCCATAGTGCTTGCATGTCCCAGGCACAGGCACCTATATATAGGTGGTATTTTTCTCTGCTAGTGTACTGGCTGTGTGAAATAGCAGGAGCCAGTAGCAGTGATCTTTTATACATGCGACAGCCTTGTGTGAACTGCACGCTGAATATTAGCAGTTGCAGACATAAATTGCTGTTCCAGTTACATGGAAAATGCACATTTCTATTTTTGATACTGCTCCTGTTTTTAGAAGATCCCAAGACATGATGATACAAAACCAGCACAGAACTAGTTATGATAAGCTACTGGTGGAAGAAGGATTCTTGTATCCTGTAATGAACACTGAGTACTCTGTATGCTCTCAGATTAATTTGTGTTATCCAAGATGGCTTAACAAATTTTAGTATATGGGAGATTTTCTCTCTGTTTTTCTTAAAAAACAAACATACCCTGAAAACAAGCCCTGTCTGATTTTAAAACACCTCTACAGTCATGAACTGGTGACCAGCATTTCGGATTCTTTTGCAGAGGCAAATCTGAAAACTCCTAAGGTTCAATTTCAGACACCCCTAAACACAGGATATTAATCACAACTATGTCATTTCATTTGCAATGTTTTCCTCTGAGGATATATAAAAATACAGAAAAAAAAAAGGCTCAAATAACGAGTTCTAGGGATTCTTATGGTTAAAAAAACCTTTAGTGGCATGAAAGGTGGCATATCTTACATTGCAGCAATGTAATACATGCAGAGATTACTTTTCAGAAAAAGCGTGAAACAGATTATGAGCCAAGTAAAGTTGAGGTAAAAAACTGTTACACCATTTAAAACTAAATTATATTTACTTCTATTTTTGCTATTGTACTGTGCAAAAACCAGTGCTCTTTCTAGATCCATGCCTTCAGTGTCAGTGAGCACAGCTGGGGAACACAGCAAGGCTAAATGTCACACCATCTGGAACTTGCAAGAGATTTTGGCTACAAATTCAGATCTTTGTATCTTGTGTTCAAAATCAAAATCTGAGCAATGAATGTTTTAGAATCTTTTTGCCCTTCTATTACTTTGATTTTATCAATTCCCCAAAACCCATCCAATTTAGGCTCTAAAAAAATACAAGCTAAGTGAAAATTGAGATATGTACTTTGCATAAATATATAGATAATACATATTATAAGCAGAATTTGATTTGATAGTATGGGGGGGTTGGGTCAACCACTCTTGCTGGTGTAAATGAATTCAATTGAATGACTATCATCATTGTCATTGACAATCAATGCTGATTTATAGCAATTTATTGACCTGTGCATTTTATGCTAACACTGACAGGCTTCCAATACAGATCAAAGAAAGTCAGTCATGCATTCATTGCAAACTTATTCATTACTTCACGCTACTCTGAAGTCTACTAATAGATTCAAATACTGGGGAAAGTTTCTAATGAATTTTTTTTCTAGAAATGGAAAGCAGTTGTTTTATGCTCAAGGCTTTAGGCTTGTTAGGTTTGTAATTTACCCAAAAAGAAAGAGGCCTCAAATGAAAGGCTAGACTTTACCATGGGCTTTTTCTTTATTTATTTATTCCAGGACAAAATAACTCTATTGAAATACTATGCTATGAGCAGTGCACATTTCACTGTCCTACTGAAAAAACAAACAAACAAACAAACAAAAAAAACCCCCAAAAATACCCCCAAAAAACAAACAAACAAAAAAAAAAAACCAAAAATAAAAACATTAAAAAATGAGATCATTAGCTCATTTTATTCCTTTCCAAGATGGCTTGGTGCTATGTACAAAGTAGATTATAATAAATAAAGGGTGCATTTAGTGAGTCTCAAAAACACCACTGTAAAGCCAGCACAAGTAAAACTTGCACATCTCCAGCTCTCCTTGCAACTTTACTTACTTGTCTGAATGAGACCTAAGGGTTTGTGTTTTAAATGAAACAGGAAGATTTACACAATTGCTTATAAAATTTTCCTCACCTCTTGTTCACCTCCAGCACATTCACTTTTCTGTAGCTATTCCCATGACCCCTCAGTGACTGCAGAAAGGGTCTTCTATCCAGCATTAGCCAGTGCTAATGTAGCTGGAAATCTCCAAACCCAAATTCCTTTTCTGCTATCAACTCCCACAACGTTTGTGGGGGAATCCCTTGGGGTATGCCTGCAACATACAGTCAAGCGCTTCATGGAGATTGGAAACTGAAGCGTTTCACACAGCATTGCTTAATAAGGATCATGATCATTAGATCATCAGATCTCATTAATCATGAAATCTGAAAGCAGTCTGGCCACTTTTGACATTGCTATGCCAGGCTCATAAGTTCAGTCTTCACTGCAGTGTATTTATTCAGAGGCTGTGCTGAAACTGCTTCTGGTTTGGAAGCAGCCTTGAGCACTGCTGTCTCAAGGAGGTATGTTCACACACCACTGCATTGTGTAGACATGCCAGCAGTCTGCCTGAACCTTGAAATCCTACCTGTAAAACAGGGACAATGGTTTTGACCTATAAAACACACAGATACAATAAGTAATATGTTTTGACAGTGTTGTAAAGTTTCCCTAGAGCTCAGTGTAGTGATGAAGGCCAGATGAATAATGCAGACGTTTGAGCACTCACGCAAAACTGCACAATCCTTACATTTTTTTCCTCAGAGTTAGTGGATATTTTTGAAAGTATCACTGATTTTTCCCTTGTTCTAAGGCGAGGTAAGGTCAGCAAAGGTGTCACTTCCCCGAGGGCACTCACAGTGTCATCTGGGTCCTCTATTCACCCTCCTCCTTTGCTGCTGTCAGGACCAGGGGCTCTATTTCGTGTCACGACTTCCCTTCCTTGGGCTGTGCTGTGGAGGTGGTTGTTTCCAGTTCTGCCTGTATCCCTCAGTCTCACAGCACAGCTGTCTCCTGCAGATTTGCCAGCACTGCCCAGAGGAAGCTAAGTCTTGCCCTGCCTGGGGCTGTTGCAGGGCCCTCTCTGTGCCTGCTCAGCCCCTGCAGGACAGTACCAGTTGGTGAGCACACAGTCTGTGCAGGGCTCACCTTGGCTTCTGCCCTGACCCCCTAATCACAGACAGCTAGCCTTGCTGTCCCCTGGCCAGTACTAGACCAGAGAAACCCTGCACCTCCTGCTGTCCTTTTGGGACAAGGACAGAACATACCTTCATCTGGTGCCAAGCACAGCTCTGCTGCATTGTTCACAATGGGCTGTTTCTGTCCAGTTTTGTCCAGCAGCATTGTGCTGCTACTCTGGAACCCTGAATGGCTGAGAAAGGGGTTAACATGAATGACACTGGGAGGTGTCTGGATTTGGGTGATTCTTACTCCCAGACCCTGATGTCACTGAATTAGAAGTTAATGCCCAATTCATATTCTCAGTTTTCTGAAAAGCCAGAATTATTCCTTTATGTAGTTAGAAATGCGGGGCATTTGGGAGACTGATGATGTGGTAAGAAAGACAGCACCAGCCTCCTGACTTTGGAGACAAGCAGAGATCTCAACACAAGTAGTAGACATTGAATTATGAGGCTTTTGGAGGACAGGGGCATTAGCCTGCTTGGACTATATGGAGATAAGGTACTTGAGATCTCCATTTCAGCGGCTGACTTTGAATGATACTGTTGAATGCATAACTGGGCTGATTTTGCTGTGTGCTAAATACTTAGTACTTGTACTGAATTTTACATCTTCAAGGTGCTTTTTGGATACAAATTAACTGGTATCATTTTGATAGCAAGAAAGATGAAGAAAGAAGGATTAGAAAGATAATAATTATATCAGCAGCAGTGTATGACTGTGCCGTGTATTTCTGATTTAGTCTCAAAGACCAGGTAAAACATACATTGATAAGAAAAGTCTGTCAGTTTTTCAGGTTAGTTCTTGCTGATAGGATCTGAAGAAATAAGGGTGAGAAGGAAATATAATAGAATTTCTACCATGCTCTTATAGAGTGCTTTTGAAAAAGAAGCCAAAGGACTTAACAACTTTTATAAAAGTGATGAGAATTTTATTCTTGGTGACTGAAGACCCCAAATTACCCACAGAAGAATACAGTATAAAATCACATTGTAGATTACTAATAATTAGTTTTCCTTTGTGTGTTTTTCTTAGAAGTCACATGTATGTATTTTTTATTAATTTTCTGTTTCTTATGAAGCTACCAATGACAGTGGTTTGGGATTAGACTGAGACTGTCTAAATACTCTGCATAGTTCATCAAGATAACATCTAGTTATGGTCTGAATCCCAAATCAATAATGAGGAGGTAAAATTTTGTGTCTGTCTATTTCTGCTGTTCTGTATTGTTACAGGTGGGAGAAGATAAGAGTAGGGAAGATTTGCTTGCTCATTGTTTACCCATGTGTATGGCTTCTCTTAGTGACTATTCCTTCTGTTTTAAGACAATTACCTGGTTTTACATACACCCACAAACTTCTCAGTAAGATAAATTTGATGTCAAAAGCAGAGATTTACACCTTTGAATGAAGAAACTCTTAACAGGTTCTACTGTCATCTTATAGGTCAATTAAATCCATACTAATTGCACTAGTGATTTTTAGTGGATCACATGCTGATGGTGCAAATACTGTCACAGTCTGATGTAGAACCATTGCCAGAAACTCCTAGGATTCCAACTGTCATAGCTCTCTCTGTCTTGACTCTCATCTGCTTTATCACTAGAACCATACAATTAATGCATACAGCTACTGCAACGCTAAGTCTTCCCAGTTAGACAATGTTTCCGTTTCCCCATCTCATATTTTATGCCAATTAACAAGTTAGAACATGACATAAAGGAATACAAATAATAATTATATCCTATTTTCCCTCTCCCTGCAAAGGCTCAATTGATTTGTAATGAAAGTGCATATACTTCAAAAGTGCTTTGATCATGTTAGATAGGTGATCCTTCCAGTATCTCTACAAGGTACTGATTTCACTTTGCTCATTTTGTATATCAAGAGACTGACAAAATGGGATGCCTTTCCCATGGCCTCACACAAGATGAGGGTATCTACTGAGGGCCATGCTAAAATTAATACTTATGTTTCCAGAGCCAGTGACATTACAATGTGAGTCTGACTCAAGAATAAGTAATTTTTTTCCCTTTTGAGAAAGTTTTGCACTCTATAAAGCTGCTTATGGGGTGTGTAGTTTCTCCTTTCCTAGTCTTTGGTTATTCTAGCATTTATTCTGTTAAAACTCCTGGATTTCTTTAAAATGTAAATGTTCAAATTGTAAATTCTACAATATTCTCTCTCTTGCCTTCTCTGTTGCAACACTCACTTTTCTTAAGCTAAGTCTCATTCAAAGGCAGAAATCTCATCTATTAAATTAGGAAGACATTTATCTGGAGGTCTGTAGGATATATATTCTTCTCTGAATGAAGATATAGATGAGTTATTTGGAAGATAATCCAGGAGGACTGAATGTGTGTATTTCAGTGGAGAACCTCAAACTTTGTTTCTCTTCTTCCTTTAAAAAATCCACTCCAGGAGTCCAACTCCAGACATCAAAAAATTTTCCCCTCTTTCCTTTAAAAAGCTGTGCATGGGGAACTGAAATATGGCCAGTGATTCACCATAAGAAAGAGCTTCTTTCAACCTTCTCTGTAATGATACAGACCTTGTCATTGTCTGACTTCTCTGTCAGAGAGATTTAGTGCAACAAACGTACAGTTCTTTGACAAAAGACTAGGCACAAACCTTCTAGTTTGTTGCATGAAAGAATTACTCTGTTGTAAACGAGCTATGAATAAATGTGCTAAAGGAAAGCATCACTTTTTGTAGGTTCATATAGTATACAATAAAAACACATAATTCCCCAGTTATAAAATCTATTGAAGTTTTCCAACAGTCCCATATTTTTGACATGCCTTCACAACTGTGAGCAGCTGCCTCTACATATGTTCCTTGATTTTTATGCCCACATTACAATGGCATCAGAACACTCCTGGCTGTGCAGGCACATTTTTTATCCACCTCCAGCCTTCTGTTGCTGGGAAGGTAAACGCATTTTATAGAAGAGGAATGGGGGCATGGGGATAATATAGAATATGCGGCACAAAGTCTCTGATAGAGCTAAGGAGGATTAAAACCTAGATATTTCCTAGCTGAACTATGGCACGGTATCCTGTATGAAACATTCAGTCAAATATATTCAATCTGTCAGGTCTGCTTTACAAGAAGGTTCCTTTGTATTTCATTATAGGGCCACAATTTTATATAGAGGCTTTGATATGGAATTCTCAAAATAACCAAATAGATTTTCTATAAATGCTGCTCCTGTCACTGCTGGAGCATAGCCAGAAAAGAACTCTGCAAAGACTTTGTAGTGGAGAATGTGGGGATACAGGGGTATCCTCTTTCCAACAGTGAGGAATCTGGGGGCACATCAATGGTGCACTTCAAAGGTACTCCTCACTGTAAGTGCAATTAGAGTGAAAATAGTACTATTCAGTTCTCATCCACATATCTTTTTAGTAAATTGACATGGTATTGACTAGAGTGGTTTCTTCAGATTGTTGTGTAAAGAACAAAAGTTGCAGCAGTTTAGGACTGAAAGTGAAGGCATACAGTCAGCTGCAGGAGCAAATGGGCAAAATGTAATTAGTTAATGAAATTTGATTTGCAGAGTTTTGTGACAGTCTTTCTTTTTAAAGGAGAAGTATCAAGTAGACTGCATAGTTTCACAGGCAATGTCGACATAATATGAATATATTCTCTTTCAGTCTTCCTAATGTTTTCAAGTTTGCTATTAACTGGTCCTACTTAATTTGTAAAGTTTGATCTTCTAAGAGAATGGAGTCAGCATGTCATTCTGTGTCTGAGAGTAATGCCTGAAAAAAAGCTTAATTTAACAAAACAGGCAGTGTAATTATTTATTGTGTTGTAAAAAACCTGGCTACAGTTCCATTCCAATTCCAGTTACTTCTTCATATTTCTCTAGGATCTGCAAAAAAACTGCTCATTAATACTTCTGAACCACTATAAACACTAAACACACCTTGTCCCTCCTGACTTAACAATGCTAGTAAGACCTAAAGAACTTTTCCTGCTGCTGTCTTCCATGATGGCAAATTCGGGGCTTTGTCTAGTCTATTTTTAAACAACTGTTTAAAGAAAAGATCTTTCACACATTTCTTCTTTAGGACAATCAGAACTTAATAAATATCTCTGATAGGAGGTATCTCTTAGTCCAGCCCCAAATTGTTTATCTACCATTGGCTTAAACAAAGAGAGAAAAAGAGGAGTGGAGTGCTTTTATCTGTCTCTCTGAGCATCAGGTAAGTAGACATGGTTTCTTAAAGCACTCTTAAAGTTATCACAACCCTTGCAATGTGTCAGGAGAAAGCAGCATTTACCAGCAAAATAGGCCCCCAGGAGGTCTTACAGTGAACATACAACCATTCTCTTTCAGTCAAACAGAACAACTTTTGGTAAACTTATTCAAAGGCAGGTAAAAGTTAATTTGGGCACATCATGTCTGTCACTGGATTCCATATGATACAGGGAGTAAGAGCTCTTGGTGAATTTATATTCCCAAATCAGAGGAGCACATTTTCTGACACTTTTTATTGCTCCACTGAATGGGGCTCCCATGTGAATTCTGCATAAACAAAATGCTGAGTTTAGAGTGAGGAACATCAGCATTTCTCTCCTGTGCTGCTTTCCTTTGCTTAACCTTGTCTACATGTGAAACTTCAAAAGCTCATCTGAATTTCAGGTTGATGGTATCTACTAGACTGAAATTACATCTTGTCATTGAGTATGGATGGATAGAGACACAGGGGGTGGCATAAAGCATATACAGCAGTAGGAGCTGCTGTAAGCCAAAGAAATTTTCTGTGAGTTCTGTGGCTGAGTGCCTGCCTCTTTATGCTTGTGAAATAATAAAAAACAGCCATAGATCAGTTCACTTCCATTACGGCAGTGTCTTGTGGGAATAGATATTTTTTGTCTAGTAACAGTTCATTCCTTCTTAGAGGAGCCCTATGCAAGGTCTTAATCATGAAAACACATCCAGATGTCTTTGCCAATCTTTCCTGTGTGCTTATTTTAAAAGGAGTTAAGAATAAAATGAATTAAGGGAAGGAAAAATTGATAGCACAAGAATCCCATTTAAGTTACTGCTATTGAATCTCATCTAAGCTAAACAGTGCAGTAATTAAAGCAGTATTTACAATGTTATAAAGACAAAGCTAATTACTGGGAAATATGAGATGGATAATGCTTTTTCTTAGGGAAACTAGTGAAGAATCAGGCCAGAGCAATAAATCCTTCAACAACCTCATTTGTTAATTATGTTCATAATCCTCTTGCTTGTAATGATCATTTAATTTATTACCACCCAAACAGGAAAGTAATGTGAAGTGAAGCAACTGAAGGAGTGGAGAGAGTCAAGTTTGTAAGCCTAACTCTTTGGGCTGTGTGCAGGAAGCAGAGCTGTGGAGCAGTGATTTTGTATATTGACTTGTGCCAAGACAGTTGAGGCTGAAGCAGAATCTGTCAGAAGGCAGAGGCTTCATCTTAGATGAAACTGTGAATTGCTGCTACACAGCAGACGTTCATGGGGATGTTAGAAGACCTTCCCTTTCTACCATAATTTAAAGTCATGGGTTTCCTAGCTATTCCGAATTTAAGACTTTCAGGGATGACAAATAAACCAGATTATTCCATCAAGCAAACTGGAAGAAACCATTTTAAGTACATAACTAGCCCCTAATTAAATATATGGTACATTGCTTTTCAAAAAACTCATCAAATGAACTCAGAGCTTACATACTGGTTTCCATTCTCTGAAGAAGTGGATGTGAAAGAACAATTTGAGAAATGGATTTTTATGGTATACCTGTTTTTTCAAAGTGAACAAGTTCCTTTTTCATGGGTTCTTAACAAGGTAGGTAGAAGCAAAGGTCACGATAGAGTTAATGAACTAGTTCAAATGTAAAAAACTGAGAAGGAATGGTCAGTGCTGATAGTAAGATGAGGTCACCCATTTGAGTATTCCTATATCTTGTAGCCATTGGCAATTAAAGCACAAGAGAAAAGATTTCCCCTCAGAGAGTTTTCAAAGGTGATGTTGAGCCTTTGTTGTCCAAGACAAGTTTCCTGAGCTGACACTTTAGTGAATTGAACTGTGAATGGAGACTACCACTACAATCCCATATGGATATTATCTTAGATTCCGAATGCAACTTTGCTTTCAGTGCATCAGTGTGGCTTTGCATGTAGACCAACCTGTACTGCTCGTTGGCTGAAATTAATTTGTGAGGTGCAGTGCCATGGTGGCATGGTTATATAGCATTTGATGGTGATCTGTAACAGCACAGGACCCCTGTACCAATTCCCACTATATTTAAATCAGATGGATCTTGAGAGAACAGAAGACAGAGATGCCCACCTCTGGAAACCAGTGTGACTGACTGAGATCAACTAGTGTATATTTAAATCTCAGTAAAAATCCAAAATGTGAGAGGAAACACAGGGCAAACTAGAAGAAAAACTATGAAGAAACCAAAAATGCCTCTTGAAAGATGGTGTGGAGTCATGCTTTTGAAACTCCTGAACAAAACATTGAGGTTTTTTTTTTTTTATCAGACACTGTTCCTCAGTCCCAAATTCCCCAGGTACATGTTATAGCTCTCAGCCACATTCCTGAGGAAAACTTGCAGCCAGTGAGAGTTGCCTGCAAATGTGAGTCTGGGTAGGACCTGCTGGTCACAGAAAGCATCTGACACAGTGCTTGGAGAACAGGCAAGGATGGGAACAAATAGAAACAGAATTAAAATAAGTTTACAGGTCTGAGAGCTGAATGACTGATTCTTTCCCTGAGCTGTGCAGACATACCAGTGCAATAAAATATATTTTCTAGACATGACATGCCAGCAGTGAATCACTGATGATGATGACTGTTTTATTCTTTCTGCTTTCTAAGCCCCACAACATTATTACCCTTTTGCACTGTCAGATATTAAAATCGTATTAACGATCAGGAACTGTATTAAACTGTCTGAAGATGAAATAATATGGTAGCACATTTGAAGGTTAGAGAGAGCCCTTGGGTGTAATTCACTAAACTGTAATCTACCTGCCTGCTACTTTGCAGATGATGCAGGAAACATTGTTTGTGGGAAAATAATTGCCACCAAGATATACACTCCCCTACCCCCAGACGTGCACACAAACACTACTCTGTGCACCAAGCTGCTGTTGAAGCTGGACAGACAGCTGGAAAAGGATAGTCATTCATGCACAAACCAGTGTAACAGACAACTTCTTCATTGCATCATCACAGTCTTCCATGGCATGGCCGTGAGGAGAAATGTGTTGCTCCAATTACATGCAAAGGTATGTGGGGGACGAAGGAAGAAAACCCAAATGATCAGAGAAAGAATTGCCACAGCAAAATGGACAGTTACCAGGAAAAGTTTAGGAGCCCTTTGAGAGGTGACTGAGTCCCCTAGAAGGAAATATTTCAGTGACGGTAACAAGACTCTGAGCCAATTCTGACTATTGGTGTTTGTAAAAAGGGATGGCTGTGTCCTTGCCCTTACATTAATGAAACAAATTTAATTACTGTTTAAACTTTAAACTCTTCTCTATAACATTGGTGAGCCGTTAATCTAGATTCCAAAGAAAATATAACTCAATCAGTCCCTTATGGAAGGGTTGTACTGTGTTAGATGTGCCATAAATCATGTAGAAAGGTGATGCCCAAACACTTTCTGAATTTTTATAATCTAATTTTATCCTCTCCAAAATGAAGAATGTCTCATCTGGCAGACAATAAAATGGAGACAACTTTCTTAATTATGTTTATAATGCAACTGAAATGAAAATGCTTCTCTAGAATTTAAGTTTGTTCTAAAAGGGTCAAATAATTTTTAAAATTTGATTTTGAGAATACAGTAGAGTGAAAAGGCAGGGAAGGGAGAAAACCCTTGGAAAATTTCCACCCAAATCTTGAGTGATTTTTTAAGCTCCTGCTTCACCATGGCTCTGTAAAACTGAGTGACAAAATCTGTAAGAATGAAAGATTTTGCAAATATAGGTATTTTATAAAAAGCTTGGTGCTATCCACAGACTCTTAGATCTAATTGCTGAACAAGATCACAAGTCACACAGGTGCTATGTGTCAATGAGCTTGCTACTGCCTTACTGGTCTGGAAGCAACTACGTGGTGCTTTCTCAGTGACAGTTAAAATGACAAGAATATTCATTATCATCTTATTTTTTTAATGTGGAAGTATAAAGGTTTGAAATACTTTGCTCTGCAATGAAATCAGCTGCAGGGAAAAGACAGGACACCTAAGGTTTGCTGTAGAATTCACAGGCAAAAGAGGAAACTTCTTGAGGGAGTAGTGAGAGGGACCCTCCTAATACTGCATATATATAAACTTTGAGAGGAATGACTTCTGTGTATTTTTCTATGTTATTTGATGTAAATAATCTAGACAAAGAACATCATCAGCTGTCAGGATTACTTCCAGTTGCAGAGTCAATGCAAGTAGCATGTGAGTATTTGAGATCAAAATTTGGAGCACAGTACTTCAGTAAAATGATTTGCTAGATAAATGTGACAATTCTTTGTGTGTCAAAATAGCATTTTAATTTCACTTTTCCCTGTCCATCAGAGTGTCAGTGAGACATTATTTTCTTCTACTAATGCACTCAGGTACTTGTGGATAAAAGCTACAATAGACATTGATGCACAGGCCTCTGCACTTGCCTTAGTCTGTTTGTTGTAATTGGTATCTCTTTGGTACTACTTACTGAGACAACATATATTTTTCTGAGTGAAAGATATCAAGAAATAGCTTTTCCAAGCTAAGATGCTACCATCTTGCATTGTTTCATATGCCTGTCTAATCTATCAAATGCTCGGTGCTCGCATCTTCTCTGTTTCTCCACTACAATTGGCTCACAATGGCAAGAAAAAAAATGCAGAAAATTCTAGCAGCACTCTGTTAATCACTGAAGTCCTTGATTATTGTGTTGCTGCTATGGTGGATGCCACAACCCACTCATCTAGTCTTCTTTCTCTCCTAGGTAAAAGCATTTATCTACTATTTCCACCTCTTGAACCATGGGCAGCTTCTGCAAATCTGGAGTTATTAAGTGACATTTACATTTTTCATGCTAATAGAAGATTGTGATATTATGGTCATACTGAACAGAGGTTGAGTGAAATGTCTCAAAATATTGAAGTGTATCACTTTTTAATGAGGAAGCACACATGGCATTATATACTGCAAGTGAGAGTCACCTGTAGGAAATAAAATGGAAGGTTTATGTGCATCGAGACAAGAATGTACATTGTTCTGTTCTCGACAGTAAATTTTATTTTGTGAAATCTCTCTGAGATGGTATACACTGCTTAGTGGATGTCATATACTTTAGCTTTCAGTAATCTCAAAATACATTCAAATACTTAAAAAAAGTAGTTCTGAGATGTAAATTTTGTATTTCCTAGTTGAAAATGATAATTTTAAGTCCAGTTTCATGTACATCCAATGAGAAAAGAATTACAGGGCATTTCTGTTTCATGCAGATCATTCAGATCAAATACTGAAGTGCTGCTTCAGCTATTGTTTGGGTGTTAATTAGGCTAAACTTTGACTGAGGTCTCTGGGAGATTAGAATCCCAGTTCTCAAAATATAATCTAATTGCAAGTATACAGCAAATGGATAGACTCAAAAGTATTTGTAAGATAGGTGCCAGAGAATTAGCTTATGTATTTGACTTCTGCATCATTTCCTGCTCTTCAATGTCATGCTCCAGTTAACTATGTAAAGATTATTAATATATGAAAACAGTTCATAGTTAGAGGGATATTGATAAGTCATTCCAGTTTATGAAGGATCATTTGTGATACAACAGCATTTGCACATTAGGTTCAGTGACCTAAATTGCCTCACATGATCTCCAGGACTGAGGCAAATAAACTCACTTTTTGGCAAAACCTGACATTTGGTATATACTTTCTAGTCAGAATTAGCGTCCTGGGAGAGACTTGCTTACACCAGGTGAGAGAGTATCTGGCCAGTGGGGTCTTAGAGAGCAATGAAAAGATCTCAGGGACACTTAGTTTTCCACTTTGCCACCAACAAATTCAACAGTCATGAGGTAGGTGGAATAAAGCTGTGATGCATGTATAGAAAAACCCCATCATTTATTAGATCAAAGACCCATTCTAACTAATAGCAGTCTGGCATCCTTTGGAATGAGACATACCTCTTCTGCCTTTGAAATCATAGTGTGATGCTGTTTACTGCAATCACCAGAGCAATCATGCTATTTGACATAACTCTCCCAATATTTCTGCTGCATTCAGGATTCTGTTTTTTTCCCCTTTTCAGAATGGTTGATTGGCAGACATAGCTCAACAGCTGCTGCATTACACCCTGCAGTAGCTGCTTTTCAACAGTGTCTGTTCAATAGTTACTTCAGACACATATACATCATTTACTTTATTGTGAGCAATTGGTATCTTTTGGGATGATGGTGACACGATAAATATAAGTTTCACTACAGGGATATTTGAGTGAGAGCTGTCCTGCTTATTGAACATTTCATTTTATGCTGCTTCTCTTATAATTATCAACCAATACTTTTCTAATTGCATTTTGCTTTTAACAAAAATGACTATAAAATAGATAGAAATTATCCGTGCCAAATGACTGTTTTTCCTGCATGCTAAACCTCTCCATAATTGCTTCCTCTGTGGGAACATAACTTAGAGGATTTTTATATTGCTTTGAAATTCTAGGTCTTTCTGATTTGAAATTAAAAAATGGAGAGCTCTCCTTCCTGTTTAGTTCAATTTTGAGACAGGCTCAAGACTCTGTTGAGCTATTCAGCAATCAGCCTCAGCATTCAGAAGGTTGGAACTTTGGTGTAAAAGCTCCTCCAAACATAAAAGTCTCTCCATCTCCCAAAAATCATCCTCGTAATCCATGAGTTATGTCAAATACCTAATGCTATGTCTCTCTTGTGAATTAATGTTGATAGAGCATAGCTCCAAAAAAAAAAAAAGAAATTATTTTTCTGTCAGATGCTTAGGACAAAAAGCAAAACTGCATAGAGAGAGGCCTAAATAGAGTCCTGTTTGCCTGCTGTCCTGAATCTGTTCTGTTTACCAGCTGCGAAAGAAATGATAATGAAAAATAGTTACTGACTGTTCATCCGAGTCAGTCAGTTTATAGTTCATCCCAGCAGGAGATTGAGCCTCATGGGTTTTGCAGGTAATGTCTGCAAATGAAACCAGACATGCTGCAAACTCCCCTCTACCCCTGTGTTTGAAAGAGATTCTGGAAGGCACTCACAGCCCAGTTGGCCATTCTGTACCAGCACTGTCATGCTGGTGCCATGTGACCTGTAACATCTGTTCCTTCACCAATTAGATCACTTCCAAAGGATAAATTAAAAACAATTCTAATTAAACACTATAATGGAACTATCAATCTGTGTTACTCAGGCAGAACAAGGATGTAATTAGTTATTGATACAAAAAGATTTGTTTAAACTGGTTTGGTTTGCTGTCAGCCACCATAGGCTTTTAATGAGCTTATACAGAATCTGAAAATAACCACCACTGTATCTTTTAATCGAAAGACACACATGGGACCAGATTCTTATAAACTACTCAGTCAGTCATTCCGTGTTTGTCACTACTTTAGGCAAGAGATTTGCACATTTACTTTAATATTATCTCTTTTGTCTGGCAATGCATTGCTTCCACTATTCAGATGATTTATTTAACATATATTGTATTCACAGTATAAGGAGCCTTTTCATTAAATATCCTAAAACCCGGAGAAGAATTCTTTAAATTTCAACATTTACCAAACATTGCTACATCTCTTACCAGAGAAAACTGTGTTTTAAACTGAGACAAAATCCTGCACAGTCAGGTTTAAAAGGAGAGTGTGCAAGAAACATGATGACTGTATGTGAAATGCAAGAGGAGGTAGGAAGTTTTTATCTGAATGGGGAATGAATGCAAATGCCTGTTCTTTGTAACACGGAAATCTGGTGTGGGTTTTTTTTTTTGTGGGGGTGAACCCTGATGAATGCACAAAGTACAAGCTTGCTACAAGATTGCATTGATCAAAATCAGAGGTTTTACCAAAAAGAAATATGGAAATAGCTGGAAGTGAGCTGGCTTTAGTAAATCAATGCTGCATTTTATTGCATTTTCTTTTAATGGTTTTAATTACTTTTCCTCCATTATTTGCTCCATACTTGTCCATGATCTTATGATAAGAGTAGTCCCTATAGTTATCCACATCATACTGTTTGGACACTGTCTTAAACAGAATGAATTGTGCCTGTTCCTCAGATATTGTACCAATTCTGACATCATATATATTTATAAAACTGCAACATATGCACCATTTTAAATGTGTGCTTTCTTCATACATCTGCAGCTTTTACAAAGGCTGAACTGTTCCTCAAGGGAAGAAACAAAGAAATTCCTCCAAGAGTCTACTGGAAATAGTTTGCAATCTCTGCTGTAATTTTCATCTTCTCATCCACTTCTGCTACCCAGCCAGCAGAAGTGAGTTCTAATGGAACACAGATGTAGTTATTACAATGGAATAGCAACTTCACCTGAATTTGTCTAAACTGTAAACAGTACCTTTTCCCCAAATTAATTTTTTAGAGGATTGAAAAAAAGGAGAGTGTAATCTGGTAGTAGTTTGTTTATCAGTAAATAAAAAACAAGTTAAAATATTTTAAAAAGTTTAATATCTTTGTATTTTGGTGTAGATTTTATTCAACCTTCAATTTGCCAGGTTGTTCATAAGAAGCCTAATAGAAATTGGGAATTTAGAAAATAAAAATATAAAATTATTTTGGAATAGATGAAGGAAATGGTCTGTAAAAGGGAGGCAGACGGGTTTCCTTTGTTCCAATATAAGTGCACCTCTACTGGGAGGAACATTGTTCTCCTCAGCCCTTAGCAGGAAGCAAAGCCAGCACCAGGTCAATGCTGGATATAATTTTTCATCTGCTACCAGACAACAATTAAATCCTCTTTGTACAGCATGGAGGCTTATTAAAAAACACCCTTCCATCAAACAGGATTTTTTTCTATTAAATCAAGACCAAATTATTTACCTTATACTTTCCTCTGTCAGTATGAAGGAGAATTGCAACTAATATAAGAAAGCATTTAATTTGCAGTCATAATTTAGGCACAGAGTCTCTTAGTTATAATCAACATATAAGAAGCCAGTGAATGACAGATACATCATACTAAATTTGTGGCATGGTCATATCACCAGCCTGTTTGCTCATGTTCATCTATAAAGCTGCCAGATTGTGACCATTCTGGCTACAGAGAGCATAGGCCTGATTTAAAAAAAAATAAAATCCACCTACTAAATAAAAGGCTCTTGTTACATTTTTAAAGTCAATGCCACTGCTCAATATATTGGTTAACCCATAAGTGTTCTAGTCTGTGGGAACAATAGCAATCACTAACACATTAAAAGAGCAACATGTCTTTGTTGCAAGCCTAATAAACATCTGCTGTATTTTTCATTTTGTTTTTCACTCCCTTCAGTGAGGCTTAACTCAATCTGTGTAGAAAAAAATACGTAAAAAACATCTATATGTGTTTTTGATGGATGCAGACTAGTATTTTGGTGAATGTTTGGATATAGTGAAAGCAGCAATAGAAATTTATATTCAATGATAAGTGGAATTTCCTTCACCACCAAGAAAAAAATGTTTTGATTCAATAGTTAATTTTTCACAAAATAAAATTAGATCAATTCAATTATTAGACTGGAAACACCATGTACAGTGATGTTTCTAACTTCAGATTCTAACTTCATATCTTATGGAATGGCTCATTTTCTATACAGTAAATATCCCTTTGTGCTGCTGGATGCTATCGTGGCCTTTGAAAGTAAAAAATGTCCTTTCTAATCTGGGTACTGTAACCTCGTACAGGGTTTCTGTGTTTAGAAACATTGAGGATATACAGCCCAAGGAAAACAGTCTTACCTTGTTAGAATAGAAAATAAGTTGCAAGTTCTGTTCCTCTACTAACTTGTAGAACTGTAGATTGTAGCAGATGGAATACACTATGAGACGCACTGGGGACTTTGCTAGTGCTTACAACCAGCTCCCATTATCACATTCCCTTCTAGTTTTGCCACTACTGCAATCAAAACTAAGAAAGACAAATTTAGAAAGGTGCTATTTCTGAATGTCCTGGGCTTTTTCTAAACAAGAACAGTTCTCCTTGGATGAATAAAGGTTTATTATCTCTATTTATTTAAATTTGGTTTTTTTATTGGAATATTTTCATTAACTTCTATGTGTCTGACAGATAATTTCAGAGTATGATCTATGAAATGCCCTGATAACTCTCACAAGCCATAGAAAATGGCACCATAGGGGCCTGGCAAAGAGTATACTGTGAATAAGGGCTTATAGCAGTCCCATGAGTTCTGCTGGTGCAACTATTATTTACTGCAAATTAGTAACATGATTGGAACATTACAGAACATAGATGAAGTGATAGCACTCGCTACAATAAGGTTAGAGCTGAAAAGCTAACTGATTATGTTGTGGAATCACAGTGTAGGGGGTAATCAGAAGAGAAACTTGCAGGTTGGGACCATTCATTTACTTGAGATACTGTGACATTAGTAATTAGCTGGCTAGATTAGCCAGATAGGTAGAACTTAATTATTTGGCTGTTAAGAGGACTCTACATAGTAGAGTTTTAAATAAGAGTTCAAATTTTGTATTAGAAGCACATGTTTTAATAATTACTTAACAATTAATAAATTATTAATAGCTACAAAAACCAAGTTAGACACAGGAATATTGGGGCTCTACGTTTCCACAAACCCGATTATTGTAAACCATACTTCCAAGCAGTGAGTTCACTGCCTGGCTTTAGATCAACTGAAAAAATATCCTGAAAATATCCTGTTTGCAAAGGCATTGGAGTTTTGCTTTGGTAACTTTCTATACCCTTTGTAATGACTTGCAAGGGAAAGATAAGATATTTTGGTCCATAAACTTGAGTGAGAATAGAGTGAAGTGGTGATTTGGACTGTTCAGAGACTCTTTTTATTAAGGGTAATTTACCAAGAACTGCAAGTGTAGCCTCTCTACCATTCTCTTCCCTGGAAAGAACACCCAAAAATACAAACACCAGAGCAAAGCTTGGCTGCAAAGCTACCAAGAGTAATGCATGCTGAGTTATTATTCCCTTATGATATTCCTCTGTCATGCTTTTCTGTAGAATAAATGGGTATTTATGTGATAAATCCATGCCAATTTGGCATTCAGTGCTCATTCATAGTTCAGAAGTCTATTCTGGGAAGCTGATTTGCTGTCATATGGCAAAGTGTGCAGTTGAGTTACTGTCCTCTTCTATCTACTCTCTGATGGGTTTAGTGTTGGCCAAGAAATTCCAAATTGGTGAACCAAAGCCACTACAGTTACGTACAACCTACTCCCACCTACTTAAACCATTATGTAAACCACAGTGAAGTGATTGGTTATATTTGCACTATATTAAAAAAATTAATTGGATGAGGTCCTCCTGTTCCTGTAAATTTCAGTATATGAACAGACGGATTGGACTGTGATTTAATTTCTCCCTAATTAGTGAAGTTCTTTTGATAACACATCCTTCTCTCCCATCACAGAACAATGAGGAAGGCATGAATTCTGTACTTGAGTTCTCTGTGAAGGATCAGGCCTCTTAGTGCTTAGATTGGAAATGACCCAGGAGATCATGTTTCCAAGTACTTTGGTGTTTCATTAACATTTTGGCTTACAGTCAGGAGATTTTCAAGAGCATCATCCGGCTTCTATTATGTGGTGCCTTTGTTATACAATGTTTTGTGATTAAAATGGAACTCTTGTGAAATATACCACTTAATTTCTTGGAGACAATGTTGCTATAAGTTTTTTTCACTTTTCTTACAATTCTAAAAGACAGTGTGTCCTGATTTGGGCTGGAACTGCAACTTTTAGGGCTGTAAAGTGGTGACAGCTGGCCAGGAGGTACCATGTACTGTTTGGGGTTGGGTGGGCATTGGTCTGTAGTTGGTAATCAGTTGTATTGTGCTTCACTTATCTTATTTGGTTTTCATTCTGCTCTCTCTTTTTCCTTTTCATTACTATTATTATTATTATTATTATTATTATTATTATTATTATTATTATTATTATTATTATTAAATCTGAATTTATTTTAGTTCTTAGACTGTTCTTATCTCAGCTGATGGGTTTTACCTTTTACTGGCCCTCCTTGTCATCCCACTGGGCATAGGGCAGTGAGAGAGTAGCTGTGTGGTACTTAGTTGCCAGCTGAGGTTAAATCATGACAGAATGTTATAACTTTATTGCTATTTGTCAGAGTGTCTTAGATGCTTCATCTCAGATCTAGACCCCATTGTTTTATGCAGTGTAAAAGGAAGGGCTCAATATTATTTTGCACTTCTTGTCTTGACATCTAGTACTCTGTTCACCACTTAATTTCCTCCGTATACCATACTTGAAATGGCTGTTTCCTGATTCTTTTTAAAGTAACTTCTCAGTGTATCATTTGAAAGTGCTTTGAAAACCTGTACGAATTAATTGTGCAAATAACATTGTATAAATGGCAAAGGATAAAGAAAATATAATTTATTGATTTTTGAGATGCTTTCCATATTATTTATAAAATAAAGGTGCAAAGTGGGTTTTATTGCAACACTTGGTTTTAGCTGGTGTCCCTACCCATTCACAGTATGAAGGTAAGTTAATTTTAATCTACTATGCAGCTTTTAAGAAAACCAAAATGTACATCATATTGAAGCACATACCAATTCCTCCAAGAGAGAAAAACAAATCTCTGCTTCTTGCAATGTGAATACTTCTGGCTGCATCTGCAGTAATTACAGATCAGATCAGCTAGTTGCAGAGGATAGGGCACTAAGTTTCCTTTAATTCTTATTTTAAAAGGAAATCTTCTGCAAAATTATTACTTGCCCTCAAATGCATGGAAAGTAAAAGGCTGAATTTCTTTTTGAAAAATGCTTCTCTTTCTTTGCCATCACATTTCTGATATGTAGAATATATCCCTGCAGGGCACAGAACAGAAGAGCCTGCAAAATACTCTGTAGGAGATTCTGTGCCAAGGGTTTGGGGGTTTTTGTGCAGACTGTGGTAAAAACTGTCTGGGCAGATAAATCTAAGTGGGAGCTATGGGACATAACTGAGTTAGCAAACATATAGGTTTGGAAAAGAAATACAGACTACTTAATTATATGAAAAAGAGGGGTTATCACAAAGGGTTAGCATAAAGGTCCTCACAAACAAAATGTCTTTGGTCAAAGATGTATTGCTTGAATTATTTAACTGGTTTCAATTAACATGTGATAGCACATTGGAACTGGGTACCTCCTCAAATTTCTGAAGGGCCTAATTCTCACCTCAGCTAGACAAGGAACCTCTATTGCTACCTGGATGTTCCCAAAAGAAAGGCCCTGTTGTCCCTTATTTATTGAAACTCTTTAACTCAGAAGAACAGAAGAAATGTATTCAATATAAATAGTTCAGTGTAAATGTTTCTGTATCATCTGGAAATGAGAGGAAAAGCTAATTATTTTTTATGTGAAACTTCCAAGTAGAGCATTCTATCGAATTTCTTTTTAATTATATTAATACCTAAATCCCACTCAAAACAAGAATATAAATCTAAACAATAATGCAGTATATTAAAATTGATATTGATTATTGGGAGTAAAAGTGCTTTATGAGAAATTATAACAACCCTTTGGAATCCCTAAGGAAAAAAACCCATTGTAATAAAACTAGAATAAATGACTACAATCTAATCACCTTTTACGTAACTAAAATTCTAAAGTGGCATTTATGTTGTCAGAAGAGCTGTTGCTTTTAAGCACAGAGCAAACAGCTGCTGCTGCTGCATGCAGTTAGAGCATGCAGGAGCTGTGTCCACAATCTGCCCTCCTGATTAACTGTTCATTGACTCATTATTTTTTCTCTCTGAGCCATTTTTTCACACTTTTGCTTTATTTTGTGACTTCTTACTCTGTCTGTCCAATCCAAGATTGCCCCTAAGGGCCTGAGAAGAGTGGGGAAGTTCATGTAGATCAGCTGACCTAGAAGTGGCCCTTGATCTCACTTGTGCTAATAAATTAGGAGGATCACACAATGCATTGCCCTTTAAAACATGTATCTTGTAGTCTTGCCCTACTTCTGTAGAAGGAAGCCCAGCAGGTCTTATTTTGAGTGGTGTATTGCTTCTCTTCAACATCTGTTAGAGAAGATAAATACACTAGAAAAGGCAAATAAAATAATTAAACCTTGCATTTTGGGTGGGAAAAATGAGATTTGTGATGGCCATTTGCTGCTGGGAGATTTCAATGACAACTTTGTGCTAATTTCTAAGGCAATTTCAACTGTACATATGAACTTTCCTATCACTGAGGAGGGTTCAAGTTTCAAGCTGTCATTCCTGCTCAAACTTCAGATATGCCAGGTCCAGACAATCGAATGGTTCTAGGGGAAGCTGTGACTTTAAACTCAATTCAGTATTTTCTAGTAAGAAATTCTAGTGAGCAGAGGACAAATTTCATGTGCTTTCACTTGCCTGTGTCGTTAGAAACACGTTATAATACAGTATTAGGAATCCAAGCGCACAAAGGCATTGTACCTTGGTCATCCTGTCATGCAATGAAGACATGAGAAAGGTATGAACATGAAAATCCCATTTCTCACCCATTCTCTAATGTGACTATTTGAAATTGGTTTAGAAGATATGAGCCCTTTTGTTCCTGAGACCTATGATTAGTCGCTAATTAAAAGTTGCTCAAAAATAACTTTTTTCCAAATCAAGTATGAATTATTTTGTTCTCTCTGACACTTGCAACAGCTGAGAGATAAGAGCTGGTTACTGTACCATGTTATGTCAGAGGAGGAGGCTGTCCCTGAATAAGTTCATCTGAAAGGAAAGCTGGCAGTAAAGCACTTGAGTTAGTTAATGCCACCTCTCCCATCTTCACTTTAACCACTGAGGCCTAAAGAAAAAGCTGTGGAGAGTGTCAATGTGACGTATGAAATACTGATATTGTAGGGCATTTTGCCTTACATACTTCTGACAGCCTTGCTGAAGTGATGTAATTCTGAAAGAGTAATCTGTATTATTTATGGCAAAAGAGATCTTTGCTATTTTTACTGACATGTTATGGGACAAATTGAATATTCAGGAGAACTGCTGTTTACCTTCAGTTGCAGTCTCTACTGACAGGACCAAATACTTATCCATGGCTGCAAAACGGATGCATTTCTATTTTGTTTCCTGGCTATTCTCTTTGTACATATGCATGCTTAGGTACACTAGTGAGAGGTGGGAATGCTGAAGAGGTGTGCCATGTTGCACATTGATATCAGGGCTACCGACCGGCTCTGGAAGCCTCATATAGCCATATCCCAGTCCAGTGAGGTGCCATAAGGGAATGTGTCCACAGCATGCAAGAAATGCTGGGGTGTCATCTGGTCAGTAGGCTAAAGACTCAGAAGTTAGCACTGGGACTATACTCAGCCTTGTGTTGTATGTACACCTACAGTTTATCTTATGACAGTCATGGCTCAACAAAACTAACATCTTAAGCAATAGCAGAAAATTTCCTGATTTTGAAGGGTCTTGCTTTTTCAGAAAGAGAAGTCCAACCAATTACATAAGAACAGATTTAAAACCACACCAGTTTCAGGACAATTTGACAGGAAAAGTTCCTGTGTAGGTAATAGTAATGTTCTAAATAAATTTCCCTCAGGTTTGTTTGTTCCTCAACAAAGTGAATCCAAACAGGCTATATCACAGCATCCCCATCTGTAATTCCCATGTAATAATCCAGCCTTGAAAAGAACAGGAAATATTCTTTACCACTGGCTTCAATTAATCCATTTACTTGAGCAGGGCGTCACAGACACCTCAGATGCTGTAATGCAGATTCAGTGATGCAGTTTGGAGATAGATTCACGAATAGAATCCTGATATCACTATATGCAGACTCTTTATGTTTTAAGCTGCAGTCAAAATGACACCACTGAATGACTCTGCCAAAGTTGGATCCATGGCCAACAGATACTTTAGGAAAATTAGTTTATTTTCATTAAATACATATGATTTCATGCTCACATATTTTGGATGTTATTGCTTTAATAAACCAACAATTTCAATGGCAGGTAATAATCCACACTGGATATAAAAGACGCATGTGTGGGTGCATGTATTATTTAGACAAATAATTAAATATGCCATAATTAATATACCAGACCAGTCTATTTGAAAATATAGAGATCAGGCTCATCTCTGCATCTGATATAACAAGCTTCTCCTCATGGACTTTTCTCCACCTTCCCTGAGAATATTGGATACGTTGTCCTTGTGCCTGAAAATCTGCATTAATTAATTAATTAATTCATTCATTCATTCACTTGAACGTTGTGCATTTCTGAACTACAGGTTTATTTTGATCTATATGATACACTCAGATCCCTCTATGTTTTACAAAAAGCAGGGATTAAAAATATTTTTTTTTAAACTAGCAAGATGGATCAATGCGTTGTAATTTTTAAAATTCCAAATGATATTTCCTTTTTTCTAGAGAAAAGAGATGCTTGAAGAACTTGCAATGGAACATTTTACCCATTACAACAGTGTCACTGCTGACTGGTTGCATAGAATAAAACTCAAGTCAAGGTATTTGACTTGGGCAAAGTGTAGTTGGACATAAATGAGATTACATTAACACTATGTTTCATGGTTCTATAAAAATTCTATTTCTGGGCAATCAATCTGCTCTTGGAAACTCCCATACCTATTTTTGAGCAAGAACTGAGTCTCATTTTGCTTACTTTTCTTCTTCTGAGAAAGATAGGAAAAGGGAAAATTAGTGCCTTGAAGATACAATGACCTTCACACTAAAGATTATTAATAATAGAATTTAAATTGTTGATGACTTTCATAATTGTCTTTTTGATTTTATATAATTTCCAATTCCTTTACTATAAAACATTATTCCCTTCCTCACCTTAGATGCTTCATTACGCATAATATTGCACATTAACTCTCAAATACTATATTATTTCTGTGTGATTCTGGTGCTCAGTTTGGGTTCACCAAGTTTGTAATTGGGAATTGCCTGTATTTTTCCTACAGTTGAATATAGAATATAACATTCTGGAAGACTACTGAGACTATCATTTTTCATTTGATTTCTCTTTAACTATGAAGTATTTAACTTAGGTGAAGTTCTCTTATTGGCAGAATTATCCCCTTATTACTCTTTTTTCTATTCCTATCTCTGCTAAGTGAAAGATAATTTCCGTCTGAAGATTGTTCTTTGTCATGTTTAAGAAAAATTGAAAATTCAGTCTGTGAAGTGTGCACTAGTTTATTAAAACAATGTTTACAGCATCACTTTATAATTTCAACATGACAAATCCATCTCCAAATACTTGGAAAAGTAGGGTGATAATTTATAACGATCTGCTTTTTGTAAAAGAAAATCCCACTAACCAATCTTTGCTATGACATGTTTGTTATGGCCTTATCTTCAGTGTCCTCCTTATCAGAGGACATTTTAATGCTATCCACCTCTCAGAACTGATGCTTGATTTTGCAGCCTGGGTTTTCAAGTTAAATTACATTGATCCCTTCTTTGACTCCTGTGTTAAAAATTATCCTGAGTGGCTTTAGCATAGTGACCCAGGAAGGTTTAAATTTAAAATTAATGACCAGGGGTTCAGATTTAGTCCCTGTCATATTAGGAATTATACTGAAAAATCTCCAACAGCCTCCCTGTGTGCTGGAAAAATCTTTCAGATGACACCTTGTCAAAATCCTCACTTTATTCTTTCTAGTTTTATGTTAAGTTGCTGTCTGCTGGAAACAAGTTTAATCACAGCTGGAGTTCAAGCCAAGGTATATTTCAGAACCCCCAAGCAACCCTTCAGAGCTGTCACAGTTACAGAAATGGATGTTCTTCCTCTGCCCCACATGGGCAGGGGACAAGCTCCCGGTCCTGCTGATGACAAGGGCTGGTAAGAAAAGCTTTGATCTGCAGTACAGACTGCTTCAGCCTGCACGGGCTGCTGCAGCCAGAGCCACAGACTGGGCTTAGTGACAGTAGTGTGTGACTGACAGTCACATCAGCTAGCCTGCAGAGACCGTGTCGTGCCTGGGCAAGCTCACAATGTCCTTCTGGAGTGCACACACCAACAGCCTGAGCCAGGAGCAGTGCTGTGGTCAGGGAGACCCCAGCATATAATTTTACCTGGCCATCTGGCCACTCAGAAGACATTGGGGATGCAGTAGCTGTAAGGGTTGAAAAAGGGTTGCCTCTTAATCAGTTCTGCTTTTAATGTAATTGCCAGGGGTTTATTTCTGTGGTGAAGTCTAACCATGTTCTCTCTTCTCAGTCAAATCTTAATAGGTCAGGTTGCTCAGAGTCCCATCCAACCTGACCTTAAATGTTCCCAGGGATGGGGCATCTAGCACCTCTCTCGGCAACCTGTCTCAGTGTTTCACCACCCTCATTGTAAAAAAATTCCTCCTGTT
Source organism: Cinclus cinclus (assembly GCF_963662255.1). NCBI lineage: Eukaryota > Metazoa > Chordata > Aves > Passeriformes > Cinclidae > Cinclus > Cinclus cinclus. The sequence continues at coordinate 21,663,286 of NC_085051.1, read as the reverse complement.
ATCAAGGAAGATCCTTCCTTATATATAGTTTCTATGATTACAAATTTTTCAGTTCCATGAATGATAAACCAGATTTCACCATTCCTACTCTCAATGAACTCTCAATAACAGAATCTGAACTTCTCTTTTTTTTCTATTTATTTTATACCCAGTCCATTGTTCAAAACTTAATTGAAAACTTTCTTTGTTATATATGCTTCTAAAGGTCTTCCAATACCAACTTCCCAGAGAAGCAAGAAAAATTATCTAGAAAAACTACCAAGTTTTGTAGTTGACACAAAAAAAACCTATGCCTGCTTTGCTTCAGGAGGCATTTTTTTTCATGTGAGGTCAATGTAGCTTTTCTGCTCTATTTTTGACATTTGTAATATTCCAAACCACTATCTGTAGTATTATTATTCTTCTTTAAAAGTTTTTACCATTTTGTTTTAGATTTTTAGTCCCTTAATGACACATAAGATCCCTTTTCATTAGTTTGCTCCACTAAGTAGCGTAACATGATTAAAATAATGTATCATATTGGGCTGGAACTTTGATTTCAGAAGAGACCAACCAATTTGTTTCTTTTTCTTGTTTGTGAGGATGGTATTGATGATGACCTCAGATTTATTAGGATTTGTCTATGCAGCTGTCTGCATAAACTCGAGGGTATACTTTTCACTACACTTTCCTCTGGTTTGGATTTTGGGTTTTTAAAATCTTTAACCCAACACCTCTTTCTCTCCCTTATGACTTGCCAGGACTCTCTAGATGCTGGCTTTCTCCCAGATAAAAATGTCAATAAATCTTATTACTCTCAATAGCACAAAAACATTTTATGTTCTACAGGAAAAGCTCACATCCCAAAGCAAATTAAAATAACAGTATTCACTAAGGTCCTAAAGGAGTATTAACTATTCTGAACATGTATGCTGGTGGTATAAGGGCAGAGGCTGATGTGTCTATTTTAGGTAATAGTTTGGCATCAGCCATATGGCCAAAGTTTTATTCCTTGGTTAGTTATTAAAACGTGTTTTCTTTTTTACATATTTATTCAGTACTTTTGGATCTCTGTGCAATCAGAGCATTCTGTTAGTTTCTTTCTTTGCATTAATAATTTCTCTGCTGGTTCATCTATTTCCAAGTCAAGAAACTTCTTTAGTTTCTCTCAGCCCTCAACTTTCAGGCAAAGAAAACTCAGGACAGAAATGGTATATTGGGTGCAATATTCTGGCTTTACTCTTTTATTTCAATAAGAGCATCCCTATCCTCTGGAAGCCAACCTCCATCTCATGTACAGTTTTATACAGCTAAAGTCTACACTGCACTTATTGCATAACAGGGGTAAGCTGGTGCCTGTATGGCCTAAGTTTTTACTTTTATTTTCCTGCTGCTGGCTTCTTTCAGCCCCATCTTTTTTCTGGCTTCAGAGTGTGCATGTCTTTAGGGTTGAAACCTCCTAAAGAATTAATTTTGTGGCATTTCTCCTTGTTAGCCAGTGATAGGATGTGCATGAATGGTTCAAAGATACACCAGGGAAAGTTTAGGTATTAGCAAGCATTTTTTTTTACTGAGAGGGTGGTCAAACACTAGAACAGGCTTTCCAGAGAGGTGAGCAGTGCCCCAAGCCTGTTAGTATTTGGAAAATGTCTTTAACAGTATTCTTTAACTTTTGGCCAGGCAGCTGGACTAAATAATCTTTGTAGGTCCCTTCCAAGTGAAGAATTCTATTGAATTCTATTGAATTCTATTCTATTCTATTCTATTCTATTCTATTCTATTCTATTTAAAGAAATAAATAAATACTTCTTGATTTTATGCTGAAATAAATACTCTTTAAATATTCATCATGAGAACAGCTTCTCTGGAGCAACAAGAAAATGTTTCACACACTAAGTGAACTTGTTAGTGACAGAAATCATACAATCTATTAAAGGTCTTCTACAAACCCATTGCTTGTTGATACAGGTTCAAGGCTCTTGTCACTGTATTCCAGACAAATTTGGCTCTAAAAATTCCAAGAGCTCTGTGTTTCTACTCAGTACAATTATCTTAATTTATTTTTTAGGCACAATGAAGGGTTTAGTATAAAATAGTCTGAAAGATACAAATTTCACTGTTTTTACATAGCAGTACTTGGGTTCCTACAGCCATTATCCAAATATTGGTATTTGGGGCTATACAATTTATGCATATAATTCACGATATTATACAAATTATGCTGTTGTGCTGGGAGGGAGAAGTGCACACAAGGTGTTCTTCTAAAGAAAAATAAAGGATTAGAGACTTACGGTGCAGAGTCATCATGCTTTCAAAGCTCTCAAAGCTCTCAAAATTAAATTAGAATTTAGAAGAAAAAAATGAGAAGCTATTTCCCAGTCTTCACATATTTCAAGATGTTATTTTCCTTTCACCTTTTGTATTCTTCATCTTCTCCCATGGTTGCTAAATGACTTCCTGATCTCTAATTTTGACCCTACTCTGAAGTTCATGCTCCTAATTCTGTACTATCATACCTGGATGATTAACTGGCTTGTCAAATAAATCACTATGAGCACTCAGCTACCATTATTAATCTATTAATCACTTTAGCAAAGAATATGTTAATGCTATTCTGTCACCTTCAGGCAATTCTAGAACTGAAACAGGTTGTGGACTTGAGCTTGCATTCCAATGTGACTCTGTGCATGCAAAGCAACAGCAATAAAAAAGCCACAGATTATTGATAATTCAGCATTTTTGTAGAGAGACTGGAATCAGGCCAGCAATAGCACATGACATTAAGATCTATTTTATAAAAAAGGCACTCTTGCATGCTTCTCTTCTTGGAGTTGACCAATGACATCATCATCAGAATCATGGTGAGAAATGGGGGTCATGGTGGCACTTAATGCCACCAGGATGAGCAGAGTCTGAGCAATGGCCATTGTCACTCCTACAATATCATTACATAAGAGGGATAGCTGTGGAAGGGGCCATACTTCACCTTTCTGAGATGGGTCATCTTGTCTTATATTTTTCAGCTCTGGGTTCTTCAGGATGCCTACTCAAAGTTCCTTTCTGTTCTTAATTTTCCTCAAGCTTCTTCCTTTCTCTGGTCTCTACTTAAGCCCTGCTTTTGCCTTGGTGTTTAATTTAAGATCTGCATCAGCTCTTTGCTTTTCTACTCTTCATACTCCCAATCCATCTCCATTAAGGCTTATTCAAAATTAGAATTTTACAAATATTTAGGGAACTAATTCCTCTATTTAAATTTAAAAATAACTAAAATGTTTGGAAATAGATTCACCCCCACGCCCCCAAAAGAATTCAGGCTTTATTGCTATGTCAAATGTATTCAAAGATAAGGAAGAGAAATTATATATTACACTTCAGTCACAGGAAATCCATCGACTTAATGGCACCAACAGGGATTTACATTGTAGAGAGATGGAGAATTTAAAATATGACCGTTTTCCTTCAGTATCTTCTCTCAATTCCACGATTTGAATCTGAGGGTTTGAGTGACAAAAAATGGCTACTCAGATTTTGACAGGTTTAACTAGCATTAGGTTTTGGATCTTTGGGGTTTTTTGCATATTTAATAAATTATGCTCTCGTGAGGAATATTGCACTTTTGGTCTATTTATTGTAGGAACAAAAGGTATGTTGTTTTGATTCATTTTTATAACCCTTCCTAAGAACACAATACATATTTCTTTATTTATACTTAGGCTGACTTTTTACAAATCTGAAGAGAGTGTGAGAAGTTCCAGAAGAGAGATGTTGAGAAAGATTTCTAAAGGACTGCATCTTTTTCCATTGAACAACATTAACTTTGTTATTGCATAAGAAAAAGAAGTTCTATTGATTCTCAGTAACTTTTTCACCCTCCAGGAATAAAAACATAACTAACTAAAACAAAAGCCATATTTTATGACGAGTAATGAATGGGTCCTTTTACTTGGCTCCTCTGTTTAGTGAACAGAGTACCAGGAACTGACTAATGGAAATTGAATCAATAGTATGACCACATTATATTTGGATTCCTCAGTCCCTGGTTTGGGTCTCCAAAGGTAGAAATAGGACAAGTGCAAGAGATTGAATACAGCATCCTTTTTATTTAAAAGTGGAGACACTCAGCTTCTCTAGTAATTAAGACAATTAGGGACAATATATGTTGCATTTGCAGTTTCAGGCTTTGCCTTTTTTGTGCCTTTGTTTCTACCAAAAATTTGTGCCCAACCCAAAGCACCAGCCAGACAGCACTACAAATGCATAGGATTTGCTGAGGCAATTTTACTAGCAGGCATAGAAAGAACAGAATTGCTGGGAGCCAGCAGAAGGCCTCAGAAAGTCCACTCTAGAAGTTCTTCTAACCACCTCTTGGGTCATGGCTCATAAGTTGCCTCTGCCTACAGAGTACACAATATGTTGGGAATCCCTCAGCTTTTGAGATGCAGAAACATAACTTGGTTGGCTGCACCCCCTTACGTATGGCAGACCAAGTGCACGTAACTTTCTGGCAATTCAGAAACAATAACAATAACCACAAAAATAAAAAGTCTCTTTCAAATCAAATAAACCATAAATAAACTCCAAGGACAAAGGTCTATTTTGAAGACTGATAAACTATTGGCATCCTATTGGGAGGGGGATGCTAAGAATTGTGCATATTTTTCTTCTCTAGAGACATCTTCAGAGCAATTTTTAGGCTAATATTGTGAAGCAAAACAATGCTTGATGGCAACCTAGCACTTGATTTGATTGGGGAGAGGGAGCTTCAACTCTCCTTTGTGTTATAAGTAGGTATGCCTTTTATCAGAAGCTTTGATATACTTTTATTTTGTTTTTGTATAGGAGCTTTGGCTCATTCAATATCCAGGATGAGTGCAGAACTTTACAGATTCAGCTTTACACACGCTTCTGAGGTTTTCTTCCATAAAAAAAGATCTTGATTTATCTATCGGAAAAAAATGCTCATCATGTAACTTTTCTGCATTTCATATTAGATATATGAGATACCTATCCAGTTACTAGGGTGTCTACTAGAGTGTCTCCCACACTCCAAGGCTTTCAGCTGTGTGCTCAGACCTCAGGCTGTGGGGCAGAAAACAATATCTTGGATCCTCTAGACCCTTCTCTTCTCTCTTACATAGCCAGCAAATTTCTGAGGATTTCTTATACCAAGGACACACAATATACATGCTGAGTACTGCATGCATTCTGTGCCAAGTGCTGAGTGTCCATACAGAGCAAATAACCTCAAAAGTCATCACTAAAGTATTCATTGAACTGGGTTTTTCCAGTTGCTAACAAGGTAAACTAATTTTCATACAAGAAAGCTGCCATCTTAAGTGTCAGCTGGGCCACTGTCCAACAGAACTTGTAAATGCCACAGCTGATTTTTTAAAATTAATATTCTAAAAATAAAGTCATAATAATATAATAACAAAGTAAGAAGATTAGCTGAGAATAGACACAATGAAAAGGAAAATAACCCTGTCTATTAGGACTGATAAAATATGCTGAGTAGAGATCCCTTAGAATACATACAGAAGGGACTTTGTGGGAAAACTCCAGCTTTTTTTTTTTTAAATGGATCCATTCCTTTCTTCCTACTGAAGTTGATTTTTAAAAAGATTTTTATTAGCAGTATTGGTAAGAAATTAATTACAATCAATGATTGTTGGTGGTTTACATGAAGCAATTTTGCACCTGTTATTGTTAACCCAACACATTAAAAATGGTTAATCAGGCTACAGAAATCATTACTTTGGAAAATGGGACAAGAAATGAACTCACTACATCACCTCGTTACTATGCCATGTCTTAAAGCAGAATCAATGAGAGCTTAAACATTCCTGGGTAGCAACCTGTCCAGTTTGCTCATAGAAACCTTCACTGTTAGAAAATCACAAGCTCTCTAGACAAATTGTCCTACTACTTAACTATCCTTACAGCAGAAGGGTTCCTTAATGTTTAACCTCAATCTCCCCAGCTGCAATTTTAATTCCATAAAACTGGTTTAAAAATCATGAGATTTCAAAAGTAATATCCCTTGGGATCTCTTTATTATTTGCCTTCTAGTGTTTGATCCTTTCAGATTAACCTTTCCAAATGTCTCCTAGCAGCCATGAGAACTTGAAGCTTATTTTCTGAAAACTGGAAGCTGGAATTTTTGTAAAATAATATTACTCTGTAAACTGGGGTTTCAAGGGAAAAAAATCCCACCCAAAACTGAAGGGCTTGTAATAAATATACAAGAACAAAAAATGGTCTGTGAGAAATACATGATGAGTGGTGTACCATATTTTGTTAGTCTACATCATAGTTATGTATACATTTATGCAAATTAATACAAATTTAAGGACTGTTTCAGAGTTCCCTTAGACTGGTGAAAATAAAGAGAAGCGTTGTTAAAGTCAGTGAAATGTAAACTGATGTAAAGTAAGAGTAGATCACATCCTTAAGAATGCAAAATTGTAGGGTTTCTCTTGTAAAAGAATAACTTTGAAAAATTATTTCTATGAACTGTTTCGACTAAAATGCTGGACAGAAATAAGCATGCTGTGCATATTTAAGTATTACACACCATATCAGCTGCAACAAGAATATGTGGAGCTAGATTAATTTTTGAAAGCATTTATAATGTTAACTAATGTCTGTTCCTGAAACCTGTTTATTAGACAACATTAATGCAAAGAGGTAATATAGTTTGGCTACTCTGGGAAGTAGACATTCTGGGAAGTATCTCTTGGAAATTAGACATTTAAGTTTGTACTAAGTGTAACTAATTATAACTTTAATTTTTATAAGGGAGAAAATAAAATATCAGGCTTAGCATTTGTAATATGCAATTTTTAACCTAATTAAAGGGCAGCATCTCTCAATCCTGCATCCATTGTATTGTTAGGGGAAAAAATGAACAATGTAGTAGTGCATTTCTTTGCTTTTAGCAATCCTTCAGATCATCAGTGTAGTGCTCTTTATTTTCTTTATCTGGTGTAAGATTGCAGATAAAGGGCTGTAAGACTTTTAGATGTGCTTATACCTTCCTATACCAAAATTACTTTCTTTTGTATTTGCAGATGTGAGTACACTGCTGCTACTACATGCCTGACTTACTTGGGAATTGGATTACTGCAGTACGCTATGCATGGAAATAAAATATTAATCATGTTAGAAGGAGAGCTGATGCAGGAGACAGTGAGCTGAAACATGGGTGCTGTTTGTCAAGTGCAATACAAATGATTGACTTTGACCCATAAAGATTCCTGTGACTTCAGATCTGAAGACCAACAGAACTTGTCAATAATGTCACAGGTGCAATCAGTGACCATGTGAAGTACCCTGGTTTTAAAGGATCTTCCGTCAATGAAGCCTCAGGGATTCATCCTGACTATCAGCTACCAATCCACCTATCTTCAGGATAACTGGCAAGCCATCTTTTTTGCCATATGATAGATACCACTAAGGTATAACAAATGGAGAAGCTAAAAAGAGGTAATAGACTAGGAAGTTGAAGTGTTTGTCTACTGCCACTGACATATGGAGAGAAGCCACTTTCCTTCCTTTGTGCCTCCATTTCCCTTCTATAATTTATCTGTGCAGATAAAACAAAATATGTGAACATCTACATTCGTTTTTACTTTTAGATTGGCTACAACAAAAAGAGCTAGAGGGAAACATATACAGACAAAGAGTTACCATTCATTGAATGAACCTTGATGGTCTTTTGCCCCAATATCTTTTCCTTGAAATCCTCCCCCATCTATAAAGCTGATAGAGCAAGTGGGAAACTGGGTTACAGACTGATTTTATGAACTTTGATATCCATGTTGGACTATTCCAAGGAACAACTGGTCTGATGCATTTTCTATTATACATCCTCCCAGCTTTTGACAGTCAATAATCCATATAATCATAGAATGGGTTGGGTTGGAAGGGACCTTAAAGATCATACAGTTCCAACCCCCCTGCCATGGGCAGGGATGCCACCCACTAGACCAGGTTGCTCAAGGCCCCGTTGAACCTGACATTAAACACTTCCAGGGATGGAGCATCATGTTTTCCAGACAATCCGGTCCAGTCCCTCAACACTCTCACAGTGAAGAAATTCTAATATTTAATTTGAACTTTTCGTCTTTCAGTTTAAAGCCATTCCCCCTAGTCCTACCCCATGAAATGCCCCTCTTTGACTTTCTCGTAGGATTTGTTTAGATACTGGAAGGCTGCTCTATGGTTTCCCCAGAACCTTCTCTTCTCCAGGCTGAACTTGAACTCTCTCAGCCTGTCTTGACAGGGGAGGTGATCCAGCCCTCTGGTCATTACTGTGGCTCTCTTCTGGTCTTACTCCAACAGGCTACATCCTTTTTGTGCTGGTGGACCAAAAGGTGGACGAAGTATATCAGGTGAGGGGGAGTGGAGGGGGAGAATCTTCTCCCAAAGGCTCCAAGTGCCAGAGTCTGTACCTAAATGGTTCTGTGTTTTTTGCTCTTTGACTTACCCTCAATGCAGTTCTGTGATCCCTTTTTGGCAGCATTCCTGCTTTAGGCTTCCACTATGGTCTCAGAAAGAAAAGCACAGTAGATATTAGTATCTCTTTGTGCTGCTTTCAGCTGGGGTAGAATTAATTGTTTTCACAGTGCCTGGTAAGGGGTTGTATTTTGGACTTCTGCAGGTCTCATTTTGAGTTGTAATAATCACTCATTTTTCATGAAGACATACACCTCTGCCAGAGGTCCAACAAAGAGTATGTAAAGTGAACATCTGTGTTCCTTATCAGATGCCTAGAACAAGAATAGAAAGATAGAATAGAATAGAAGAAGAATAGAGAACAAGAATAGAAATCTGCTAGAAAGCAGATTTGATTGCTACTATGGTGCTCAGTCTCTCACATCTACCCAGTAGCTTATTTGAAAGTAATGGCTAAAGAAATAAACACAGTGCCTGTCTTCCTGTGTATCTGACCCTTCCTTAGCTGTGAATCAAACAATCACCAGGAAAACATAACCCAAACAAAAGCGCATGCTCAAAGAGGAAGATTTTGACTGATTTTAATGAAAAATTCTAAATGTTTCTCTTCTGTTGTAGCATGCCTCTGACCTATACTGCAAAAAAAAAGAAATTAAAAAACTCAGGCATCACAGGCTACTAAAACAGTAGTCTTTTTATGCTGAATTTATTCATCAACCAAGCTACATTAATTCCTGTTTTGCTGGAAATGTCCATTTTAAATCACACTGTAATATATTGCAGGAGTGTATAATATTGATATGATATGATATGATATGATATGATATGATATGATGTGATATGAGTAATAACGAACTGTCAGGTTGGAATGTTTCCCAAGAATTGTGATCTGATTTTGTGTTAAAATAAATAAACCAAGATATTCTTGCAAGAATATTTATAATTTACTTTGTGAGGCAATGAAAAAATAACCAGGACTTATACTTTGCCTCTCATAAAAATATGGCAGAGACCAACTTCTGTGACGTTAAACAAAGAGAAAAACATTAGTCTGGAAAGACTCCCAACAGAGAAGTAAAACCTGAAGCTATTAAAAATAGCGAGGCAAAACCTGATCTCAACCAACCTCGTTCTGTACAGGCACACTCCATTTGTTATGAGATATAACCCAATTATACTCCATTTCAGCATGCAGAAAAATGATCCAACCAGGTAACCATAGAAATAAATCCAACATAAATGAATGGTCCCAGTGCCATTGGTTACTTGACCAAGGGAGCTTAGCCCAAAAGAAAGCTTATAATTTTAGCACTCACTGGGGGAGATCAAAGACATTGGTATAGTGTGACTATGTCCCAGCTCAAACCCCATTACTCAGAGGAACAAAAGAAAAATAATTTAATTTCTTGGAAAATATGTTACACAAACAGAAAAGCTCTTATGTAGCATAGGTAGACAGGAGAGAAACACCTAATCTGTTGACATATCCTTCAGAGCTTAAAATCATAGCTGGGCAATGGGATCAAGTAAGGCCCCCTGAAAGGGCTTCCTGTTCTCACTTTTCCCAAGTACCTGTATCCTTTAACTAGCAAAAAGGTAGGCTAGTAATCTGAGGTAATAAAGCAGTTCACACCCTAACATACACATGGCAGTTACATTTCTGTAAGTAGAAGCTACACTTTCAGTTCTTGATCTCAACAATCATCCAGCTCCCTTCCACCAGCTAGGAGCTGAAGTGTGAGCTGGCTTCTCTTCAAGGATAAAAACTTATTGGCATGAATGGCAAAATGAAGGATTCCAGGGTTTTTATGATATGTTGGAAGAAAAGCTATTCAGTATATTTCTAGCTTTCTTATACAGTTTGACAGTCACTGGTGCAAGGCATTCTCTTTCCTCCCTAAAAGGAAACATAATATGAAGTTTGAATCTGAAAATGCTTCATAGTCATATACTTTGTGATTTAAGATTGTGTCCGCTTAATGGAGAAGAAAGGAAAAGCCTGAAGAAATAATAAATGTTGTAGTGCAGGGTAGTATTGGATTAGACCCGATAATTCCCAGTTCTACTGCAAACCATGCTCAGCTGAGGAACACTGGAGACAGCATAACAAACACTGAAGAGATTAGAGTTTTGTTAAAGGAGCAGAGATATAATTCTTTATGAAGTGTCAGAATTTGCATAAAGAACTGTGATCAGGTGATAGATTCTGGAAAGCTCAGGACAAGTAAGAAAACTCCCAAGGCTTCTCCTGTCTGCCACGGGTCTTGCTGATGAGTGACAGGAGATGACCAAATGTATTGATGTCTGTGGACCTTTTCCTATATATCTGAGAAAGAAATAGAATGAGAGAGAAAAAAAGCCCGTCTGCTTCATGTTGATCAGGTAGAGAGGGGATCTGATGTTGCTCTTTAAACTTAGTGCTTCTGAAAGGACACATTGGCATTTCTGGTTACACACTCATCATTACGCTTTTTAGTTTCTGGCTTAGCATAGCAATTACTAAACATAATGTTCAGTACACTAAACATAACCAAAAACTTTATCAGTGTTTGAAAATGTAAAAACTTTACCATGTATGCCAGTAGTATGAGTGGTGGACATGCACATATATGGAGAACTGGAATGTCATAGAACCAGGTGTGCTGGAGTCCAATATTTGAACATAATTTTGCCCCTGAGCATTTAGTAAGAAATTCTCTCTTTTTCTGTAAAGTGAAACCAACTGTAAACCCGGCTATAGTATAGACCTTTGAAATGGGCTATATATTATAGAAAAGCTACATTGCTGATGATCTCTCTCTGTAACACTTCCACAGAAGGTAGGACAAACTGCAGTTTCCTTTTCTTTCAACTTAATTTAAAACTGACAGTAGATACTTTATTTTTTGTAAATTGCAATGAAAATACCTCTTGATTATTCCATCATGATGCTCTTCTCCTGGATGTAGTAGAAAATAATAACTTCAAAATCACTAAGTGCCTTAGCTCATAAAATTTCACTGTATAAACAGGCTGTATTCCATGTTACTCCTGTTGGGAACTATATAGATTATTCTGATAAACTAGGTGGATGTACTTCTATACACTATGATAACATATTGCATCACTGTCACACAGTGGCTACTGTTCTTCTCTACCTATTTGGACTTTCAGCTTCCTAAAAGGAAACACAGCTAGGTTTCTTTTCCTTCAGGAGTGGAAAAGCTCATTAGCCAAAGGAAAGCCAGCAACAGTTAAGATAGTGCAGGTCGTATTTCAGGTGGAGATCCCAGTAAGGACTATTCATCTGGTAAAAAAGTAATGTTCTTCAAGCAGATCAGTATTCTTGCAGAATCCCAGACAAACAACTTTCTTTCACCTTTGATATTTCACATCCAGGGATCTACTCCTTTGTCATTTGTTTTTGCTGTGCTGCTGCTTTGGCCCTTATCATGTTAATTTTATTGCACATTTGACAATTTATGTGAAGCTACTCAATAAGAAAATCAAACATACTACAGAATGTGGTAAGTTCTCTAATATTATCTGCATAACATAGCGTTGTTTTGCTGTACTACATAAGGAAAAATTTTGGGAACCAGAAATATTATAATTTCAGGCAGATTTTTAAAAATTGTATAATAAAAGGAGACATATTGTTCTGCAGATATTTATCCTCTGGGTTCAGATATTTTCTCAGTTCTTGCTTTAGATGAGCTTTGAAGTTCTTATCTTTGCAAAGTGCACTTTTCTATTTCACAGAAAATGTATTTATGCTGGAATAGAGCTATGTTCCACAGGTATTTTTAAAATAACCAGACCAAAAAATCATCTTTTCCATTTGAATCTACCACAAAAAGTCTACAGTTTTGCTATTGACTGACAGCTAGAGTATTTGGAAAGAATCAAAAGCAGGCTGAACACCATTAAAATTAAATATATTGCGTTTTCTAGTCATATGTTGTGATTTTTGGGAGACTTTCAAATATCACCCTGATGCCACTGTGTATGTCTCTCTCAGTGGCACAGCTTGACTCAATTATCCTTACTCTAAAAGCTTTTGATATGAGCTGTGATAATTGGAGTTGTTTATGCTGCATTAATCTAGGAGGCTACAGATCAAAACTGCCAGAGTGTGAGATCGAGCTGACTTGGAAGAAATGAATTCTACAAGACCAGCTGCCAAAATTGCCATAGAAACATTAGGAATAGAGGCTATGAATATGCCCCATCTGATTTTTTTTTTTTCTCATGAGGCAGAAACTGTCACAGAGTTAGTCATGTTGATTCATGTCTAACCACTTCAGTATTCTTTTTTCTCATTGTGTTTTGTTTACAAACTGACTAGGGTGCTTACGGTAGAGACTGAGACTAGAGGCTCTGAAAGGCACTGCTGTGGGGTTTGACAGAACCTGGATATTGATGAGGTAAAAAGCCTTTGACGTCCTCCCTAGAGTCCAGGTAAACACTTGGAGCTAAGGGATATTATTGTTACCTGGGCTGCAAAGCTCAGTTTTCCCTTTCTCTGAAGACGGTGGTGTCTGGTATCACAATGCCAGAGGGAGGGAGAATCCATCTTCATCCCAGTGCTTACTTCACCTAGTGATGAGAGATTGCCCAAGGTGTGGGTGGCTTTTGGACAACTTTTGCACTTGAAAAGGTTGCAGCTGCAGTTAACTAAATTCCAGGGTTCCTGCAGAAATACACAAAGTGTTGCAAACAGCTGAATCTCTGTAACTAAATTACTCCCTTTGGTTGCTAAAAATTAGAAAATTGTACCTTTGCTCAACATATTAAGCACTTTTACCTGAATTTCACAGAAAACTGAAATGTTTGAGTATATTTGGGTTGGAGATTCCAAAGCATTAGGAGAGAAAACCCAGCTCTTCTTGGTAGTGGAAGAAAAGAGGAAGGAAGTTATCCTCTTAGATGACAGAAATCAGCATTTGGATAAATGTACCCTTCACAAAATCAACAATAGCTAAAAGCCTCTGGAACCTCCCCTTTTCCCCCACATGGATTAACCATATCAGCATTCTAACCTTAAAAATTGCTACAAGAGGTCTTTCTTTGTGCTTTGCATTGCCTAAAATTTTTGGTCTCTTTTCATTTTCCTTCCTTCATTTTCAGGTAGCGTGAGGCTCTTAGATTGAATACCTGAAAACAGTAAGACTCACACAGGCAAAACTGAAAAGGCTTTTCTGGCAAGACAAATCAATGAGTAACTTCATGGTTGAAATGTTTACATATGAACATCTTGGGAAAATACTGGTTGGTTTAGACTGTCAAATCACACTTTAATTGCATGCACTTATTTTTCACAACAGCATTAGAGATGACATAGTACATGAACAGTTGTTAGTGGAAGCTCTGTTAGAATTATTATTTTGGGAAAGTCATGTGGGAGAGCAGTGATATCTCAAAAAAGGCAACTCATTTGTACTCAGCTGGGTCCTACATGTGCAACATCAGCTGGGGCTGTAAGAGTTGTGAATGAATTCTTAAGATCAAATGTTAATAAATCCAAACAAGAGCATTATAGTATCTTTGATGAAATAAATCCCCATGTATAATAAAATACAGAAGTTTCACTTGTGAACACATAAAAAGCAGATAAATCCTCACTGTGCTAGTATAGTAATGGAGCTCAGAGAGAGTAATTTTGTTAATATCCTGGGCTGGAAAAAGTTTGAACTCACTCTAAGTTTTAATGGCCTAGGATACAAAAGAGTCTATGAGTCATAAGAATTTCAGATGTTTTAACATTTCATCAATTTAGCCTAAATTTTTAAAAATTATGTAGTGCCACTACCAAGTGTCTGTTCCTCTTCTTCTCACTTTTTCATTGCTTTTCCCCCCTTTCATTGGTCCTCTACATTCCACCTCAAGTTTTAAAAATAATAAAATCAACACAATCATAGGTAAGTGACATAAATTGGGAAAGGGCCTCATGGCAGAATTAAAAATCAAGGAAACAAAATAATTTTTTGTGAGGAAGATGGATTGTAAAATAATTCTCATGTGGAAAATATAGAGGAAAAATGCAAATATGAAACAGAATGACCAAGGGGCAGGTGAGCTGAGGGAGCATACAGGAGATGTGGAGCTGGCTGCCTCTGTGCAGAGTTCCTTCACCATAAAAATATTTGGGTGACATGTTTTGCAAATTATCCTAGTGACAATTCTCTAGTGTATCTCCAGAATTCCCAGAGAAATTAAATATGACTTCTTGGGGCCTAGAATATCCTCCCTATCAGTTATGTCTAGGGCCTTTTCCCCAAAGTTAATGTGCTTTCTCATAGGACTGAGCTCATGTGGGTAGCTAGTGCGGGTTCTGAAGAAAGATTTAAACAAGACCATTTCAAAAGGCAAAACCTTATAAAGTAGTTAAATCTAATGTAGGACTTTTAATATCACTGACAGGACAACACTGCCTGAAGTCTGAGAAGGGAAAAAATGGGTACATTTTAGTTGAATTTTTTACACTTTTGGGACCTAGCCTTCCTGTGGATAAAATATTTAATAGAGTTAATGCTACACGTTTTTGTGTTCTGGTCTACTCCTTGCCATTATAAAAGTCTAATTCTCTTTTCTCTCCCCTCGTATGGGCCTAATTAAATCTGTTTCCCCAGAGACTGAAGTGCACAAATTATACTTTTGCTCAAAACTGAAACTTAAAGGACTTATCAAACTGCTTCTGGATCTGTGTTTCTTGACCAGCCCCAAAATCTTTTTCTCTGTCTGGAAGCAACACTGTTTTATTTCTACATATCTATGTTTATTTAACTGTATAATGGCATGCAAGAATAAATTCAGAAATGTACATTCCAGCCTGAACGGAAAGCAGTGAATGAACTTTGCAAACAGGCTTTTTGAAAAAAGGAGAAAGCACTTGCCTGCATTTACACTCAGCTAAAGTATTGCTTTAGTGTGATTTAATATTCTATTAATCAGACAGTAATTTGCACAAGAAGTCCTCTTCATCCTTTGACTTTTGGATTATTTAGTATTTCTCTGACAAGACAGCCATTTGAAGTGAGCTCTTCTGGGTCCTCCACTTTATATCTTCTGGATAAATCTCCAATTCAGTGTGGTAATCAAAAAGTTAATGCAGGATGATTCAGAAGGGTTTAGTTGGAAAAGAACACTTAGAGCACCTCTCCCTTTTTTTTTGTATTGCCTTGTCTGTGATTGTCCAGCCTGATCAGCTTCTCTTCCATTACACAGCCTTTACCGGGTATCCTATCATGACAGTCAACTTGGGCTAAAAGGACAAAGGATGTGTCTAGGTTGTACCTTCAGCAGTGTTTGGCTAGTGGGGTGATATGTATGTTTTCAGATCTGGGCCCATCTCACAAGACAGATCACTCTGATCTATCTGACAGATCTGTGATATCCAGCCTCCTTCAAATCTGGAATTTAAGGCAATAGATGGCAGTGTTGGACTAAAAACTTTAGCTGGCAAAGAGGGTGATTTCAGTGTCCTGCTGATGGCACCCTCTATCTCTGCTGCAAGAGTGAACCTCTTCTCTGTTGCATGCACATCCCTGCTGCAGTCCCTCTCCACCAGGGTTGGGAGGTTGCTCTGCACCTCTCCCGGGGTTCAGTGCCCACCTCAGAGCTGCATCAATGGAGAAATAGGCTCATCACTTCTCCTCTCTCCTTTTGATCTTGTGTTTGTAGTCTGATGATTAATAGCTCCAGGTGAGTAATAACAAAAGAGAAAAGTTACTCGCATGTGCTGCTGTTATTGAATAACAGACAGATTAAATGCTGCATGATGCTGAGTTTTCTAAGTGAGAGTATTTACTCAAGTTTGCTTCCCCCTCTTGTGTGTGCATTATTTTTATGCTGGTAGAGAGACTTCATTAATCAATAGGTTTTACAAGGGACTATGTATTTTAGCAGCAAATTGTCAGTTACAATTCTTTGCTGCTTAGTTTGTCCTCCAGCACTGTTTACTTCATTGTTCCCTATTAATCAAAGCAGCAGAGGTGAGGACAGCTAGGAAAACTTGTGCTGGATGTTTCTGTTCATTCATTTATTCTGTGATTTGTTATTCTGCCCATCTCTCAGAATCTTCCTGTGCTTACTCAAGTGGATCTATGTCATCATCCCCAGGGTTACAAGAAGAAAGCACTGATTTTTAATTTCTACTGAGCTGAAATCTCAATTCTTTTAGCTGCAACAATGAAAGCCTCTCTTTTGCAGTTTTGAGTAGTTCTGCACCAAGATGTTAAAAATTGAAGCTCACAGCCCCCTCAAAGGGAGGTCAGCCTTGCCTAATTTGGCAGTTGAAGCAGTAAATCATGGATTTTAAATGTCTTGTCCAAGGTCATGCTGCTGCTCAGTAGTGAAACAGGGACTAGGACACAGAATCATCACCTCTCCATTTCATTTTTTCTCCTCTTCACCCAGATTTAGTCACCAGACTGCACTAGAAAAACTGATTTTCTATACAATTAAATCTTAAAAACTGCAGGCAGAATGCTGTTTCAAGTCCCAGTGATAAAAACACTCATTGAACTATGCTGATCAACTACATTTTCCAGATGGAAGGACTGCATTTCCCTCATCAAAATTTGTCCCTGTATAAGGAAATCTATGTGTAGACCTCAATGATTTATTATTATTTAAGATAATAGTGTATTCTTACTCTCTTTCCAAAGACTTTTTTTCACTTTCAAATGTTCCTTTTACTTCCAAAGATGAAGAAGCTTCACTAATGTAATACAGAGGTAGTTCAAATTCTTGAAACAGAATAGTTATACCAAAACTTCCAAGGCTTTATGCTTTCAGTATTTGGAAACCTGGCAAAATGCAGGAATTTTGATCCAGAAGAAATTGGTCAAATATCTTCTGATTTATCAAGAATGCAATAATAAAAATGTAAAGTAGTAATTTTGCTGCCATTGTTATTTCTTTCTTGACTTTTTGCAATGGTCTCACTCCTGGAGAACAGAGGACATATAACAGCATATTGCAACAGTCCATTTGGAAATTGCTTTGATATGTAGCCTGTGAAAAATGTTGTCTGGGCTCCTGTGATGTTATTGCTCTCCAAATCAACTAGAAATAGATTGAACAAGGAGAACTGATAGAAAGATTCCAATGCATGACTGAGGAGAGAGACTTCTGACATTGCAAGACAGCTTTGTAATGAAAGCTACCATAGACTGAAGTTCTGATTAAGGTGAGTGTGGAAGGATTAGAGTGACAGAGAGAAATATATACATATACACCTGTGATTTTTTTGAGATTTGCAAATTAATATTTTCATTTCTATTTTAGTCCACTTTTTATGCATCTGAGACCTCCATTTTTGCCACATAAAATCATGTGAAACAATCACTGCTTCATGACTTGCTTCAATTTGCACAAACATTTGTGATCAAACAGAGATTAACAAAATTTAAATTTACTAGTTAACAAATTCAGATCAAGATCTTCTGGCAGGCAGTCCCTGAGAAGGGGAAAAAAAAAATCTTTGTTTGAGTGCATTAGTTATTGAAAATTACTTGCTCAGTTCTTAATCCTGGGATGGAAATCTAATGACATAGCTTGATAAAGGAATGACTAAAAATGTTTGGGAAAGAGGGAAAAAGGGAAAAAGGAGAGCATTGTGAATTCAGTCAGCTTGTTGGGAAAAGCACATTGATCAAAGGATAATGACCAAAATGTTCTCTCTCTGTGTAGAAGTTAGTAATTTTCGGTGAGTGTATTCGGAAAGAAAAGAAGAAGATAAATGAAAATGAAAAATTTTCAAAAATTAATTAAATTAATAAAGCATGTCTAATGTATCTGATCTACTGAGTTACCTTTCAAAATTATATTTAATGATGCACCAAAGAAAATGAAAGCAGAAATCACAATCTGAAATTCAATGTTTGAGAGTTCTTTAGTAAAACTAGGAAATATTTCTTTTTCCATTGCCCTAAAACACCTTTCCATCTAAGTCCTATGGGGCAGTGAGTGCATCTGAAAAAAACTTTTGCTTTTCTTCATGGCCAGAATGGTCATTTTGATTTGGACGGTAAAACATACCCAAAATAGCCTTCATCACTGAAGTCAGTGGGAGCATAGGAACTGCAATACTTGTTTCCATGTCACATTTCAATTTTCTGTCTCCTTTTCAGCAATGATCAGTAATAGATCCATCAGAGACACAGAATCATAAAATTGTTTCGATTGGAAGGCACCTTAAAAATCATCTTGTTCCAATCTCACTGCAATGGGGAGGGGCACCTGGTTGCTCAAAGCCCCATCTATCCTGGCCTTAAACACTTCCAGGGATGGGACTTCCACAGCTTCTCTGGACAACCTGTTCTAGCTCCTCAAAGCCCTTGTAGTGAAGGATACTTGTTCAAGCACTGCACACTACAGTACAAATATATAGTGCAAAATTCTGCTCCAGTCTGGGTCTAGATAAAATTAGGATTACATCCTGAAGTGTGCAGATCGAAATTTAGAAAATTAATTGAACCACTTTTTACTGGTTACAAAATGGTTACAAACCACTTTTTAATGGTTACAAAACCATTTTTACTCCTATTTCTTTAAATGTAATGTTAAATATGCCCTGATTCTCTGTACTTGCAGTGGGGCTATTTATTAAAAAATAATCAAATGTGTATGCTTGTAGGCTGGGCCTGAGGTCTCTGAGAGTTCAGAGCTTTTGGAAAGCTTTTTGTCATAACTGAATTAGAGGATAAGAATAATAAAATGGATATGAAGTTGCAGGGTGGCATAGCAACCAAGAAGAAAAATGGGATTTTGCACAGTCAAGGATCTGGCTGGACCAAGCAGCCTGAGCATGAGTGTAACAATATGCTAAATTTCATAGTAACTTCGGGAATATTGTTTTCCGTGTTATCTTGTATCAGGAACTCTCTCAGTTTCCCAACACTGAAATGTCGTTCAATTAGTGAATTGCTTTTTGTGAAGAGTTCTGGTAAATGGGAAGTACTTCATATTGGCAGTCGAGGCTACAGAATAATCATCTAGGAGATTTTTCTGAAGGTCACATTGATTTAGTCATTTGCAGCCAAATTGGACAGAGCAGAAGAGATTGTTTTGTCAGCAACAGCTCTGCACTAGGATGAAATTCAGCCATACACAGAGGATCAAAACAAAACTTAAGCAATCAAATCTTGTTTGGAGACGCTAAAGGGAATCTAAGTGAGGCAGAAGGATTGTGTGGTACTTTTATGATATTCACAAATATTGTAGGGGAACATAGCCAACACCTAAACTGGAACTACAGAACATTTTCTTTCTTTATCTGTATCAATTATGGTAATATTAGAGGGTACAGTTATCGGCTAAATTACTGCAGGAAGATAAAAGAAACGTGAAGTCACTACTGAGCAGGAAAGAAACTTGCTTTCAATCTTACAATGTGATCAGTTGATGTGTTCACTAAAAAAAGTCTGTTTCTGTTGTGTGTTCTATATTGCATTCCATTGTGTCTAGTCTTACTGTCCACTTTCCGTCTCTTTATGTAGAGGTGGTGTGAGGTGAAAGGTGAGAGCAGATGTACAAATGTAACTATGATTCAGGTTTACAAGTGTAATTTCTGGCTTGATCCTAATATTTGTGGGTAAATTATATGACTTGTGCTTCTACTTTACACCCACTGAATGAGATGAGCTTTTTCCAAAGTTTATTTCCTTCTAGTCAGTACTTAGTACTAGAGCACACTTTGTCACTCTACATGTGCTAGTAGCTTGAAGTCCCAGTGTGAGTGCTGAACGATTCAATTCATAAAGAAGCTAGAAAAGCCCTGTTACATTGTTTAGGGGCAACTTTTGGCCTGACTGAAGTAATAAAAATGAAGTGCATCAGAAAATATTACATATTACCAATGATAATAAATTCTCTTAGTAAAGAGAATAAGGACACTGCCTCTTTAAAAGTGAAGCTAATTCTGTGGCAGACCCAAGATTTTCTCCAAGAAAAAAAGACAGAAGTTGAAATTATCAGAAATCTCATAAAGAAGAAATCAATATCTATGAAATCAGAAGTTTTAAAAATAATGATATTGTTTTTCCTCTATTGAAAAGTATAACTTTGAAAACATGAATGCTCAATACACTCCTGTTTGATTATGATTACTTCTGATTTTACAAACTAAGAAACAAAAATCTTGACTTTCACTGAAATCACAGGACAGTGCTACTTTTTATGCAAAGAAGATCCCATCACTCTGCTGCTTGACCGTGAAAAAAGTCTCAGTGGCACAGAGATCTCTATGTGCGAAAAGAAAATTGTGGAATTTATATTTCATGAAATTAACCTAACTATAACTTCTGACTTTGGGGTCAATCAGCTGCCAGTAATATTTCATAATTCCGCTGCCTCTTTGATTGTAGAGCTCACCTTTGACAGCATTTTTGCCAACTGAAATACCAAGAGAGACTAAACCCAGGCCTGAAGCGTCTGCATTCTTAGTGAATTTAGAGGATTCTGTGTCATAAGCTGAGCCAGTGAGGTTTTGAAGATTGAGTAATCCTTCTTAGCCTTGTATCCTGCAGGGAAAGGGGCTTGGAACAACATCTAACAGCTCACACAAATGAAAAGACTCACTCAAAGGCAAAGCTGTTCACTCAAGTAGTTTTCTTTTCTGAAGTTCTACGCTGGCTCTTAGGACTTTGCTATTAGAAGAACAGAAATGGTTATATTAGGGCATCTAAATCACATTCCCTATGCTGGTACTCTTGAAATTGTATAGAAATTATTGAAAGAGGAAAGCATCCTAATGAAATATATAGTATTATAATGCATTGTAATCCAAGAAAATAAAAGTAATACATCACAAATGTGACTGGAGAAAAACATAACATGAAAATTTGAGCCAGTATTATTATATTTTACAGCTCAGTTTCAAAATCTGTAGATTCCTGCAGATGAAGCGAACAGTCCCCACGTGCTCTTGAGAAGTTATGTGTTGGAGTTGTACGCGCTTATGTTTCTTTCTTCCTCTCCAGGATTTCTTGTTTTAATTATATACAAAGTTTTCTTTTTTTTATCATATGTAAGGGTAGAAAAAATTCTGTCTCGGGAGCTCCTAGGTTTTATTGGTATTGCACTTTAGGTTTGGGGGTTGTTCTGAGAAGTAAGACCAGTAATGAAATTCCTCACTGAAGAAAATTTTCAGAGTTTCAAACATGAGATGCAAATTTAGGTTATTTTCATTTTCACACAATTTTCCTTAAAGATGTGGGGATTCTTCAGGAGGTGTATTACTGGTTGTTCATGCTCTGGTACAACAGCAGGACACAATGAAGGAAATCTACCTTCAGGCCTTGCCTTTTTTTGAAAGAACATATTCATGTTTTGATCTCAAAAATACAATTTATCAACAGAGTGCTCATTAAAGTTACAAATGGTTAAAGACTTGCTGATAAAACTTTTACTTTAAAAATTGTATTTTTGAATGATACCTACTTCAGATTTTAATTTTTAAAAAAGTAAAAAAAGCCAAATAAACAAACCAAGACATGAAATTCCTGAGCCTGCTGTTTTAATATCTAAACTATTTTTATTTTACAGAAATTTTCTACTGAAAATTATTCTGACTGTTGTATTTTGCTGTAAAAAAGTTAGCAAAAAAATTTTGGAACACATAAAAGGAAATAGTTTTAGATTATCTTCTCGTAAAGAAAAGGAAATTGCACTATATAAACTCTCCTTATAAAGAGCTGTTCAGCCATCCAAAAGATTTAACATTATTATTAATATTAGTAGTCATAAGCCAGACTCTTATTAATTTTAAAATGAGGAGAATTTTAAATTTTTGAGAATTGCTGAAAGCAGATAAACAAACAACCTAACTTTTAGCCTAGCAAATCAAACATGACTGTGGTAAATCTAGAAGTACCTGAAAATGTATCAATATGGCAGAATTGCAAGAGGAAACATCAATAATGAGAAAGCAGTAGAAGCCTAACAGTTTGGAAAATATTCAGTGTGTATTTCTTAATATTAAAAGATTGAAGAGCAATCCTTTTTTCCCCCTTCATGTTGTATTTGTGTATTTAGGACTTTTCATCACGTTAGAAATTTCCCTACTTTGCATCACAAAAAATGTTTAACTGTCTCTTCTATATAAAGAACAGTGCAGCACTCTGATGAGTTTTTGTGATTGTGTGGAGATAATTTTGAGAACAGAATCCAAGGGCAGCTGAAACTGGAATCCAGATGCTGAGAGCTTTGTCTCAGATATGTTAAGAAGTACCTCTGGGTGAAACAGAACTGTGTTTGTCCTTCAAGTATCATGTCTGGCTGTGTTCTTACGGGCTCTCTAAACACAGGAGAAGAATACTGTGGTGGGCAGCCAAAATTGGCCCTTGGTGTAAGAGACATTGAAAAGCTCAGGAAAACACTACATGCTGAATTAAAAAAAAAAAATAAGTGTAGAGAGTAGAAATACTTGAGTAAGATTATAGCTGCCAAATAAAGCAGACAGCTTTCTTCATGTCATCTTTCTGACATTTTTCTTATCCAATATTAAATAATGTGTAATTTTGAAAATTCTTTTTGCTATCAAAGAATTGTTGAGAAATTTTGTTGTCCAATGATGATCAAAGCATTTCAGCCATCTAGAAAGAAATTGATACTTCCATATTTTTAATATAATTTCAGCCCCCTTCTATTGGGGCCAAAAATGTTCACAGAGATTTACCCGAATTCTGCAGTTTCTGGAAGATTGGGATTTCATTTTACTATTTGTGAAAAATGTCATCAAACCTGGTCTTTAGTTTTGCATTTTAAAAAGTAGTTCTAGTGTATCCTCTGCCAGCAAACCGTGATATAGAGTCTCATATCAAAGCAAAGGAAAGCAAAAATTACTGAATTTGCTACTTGCAACTTTCTAAGATTAAAGAAAGGCTATTTACTGAAAACAAGAACAAAACATATTCAGGAATAAATAAATGAAAAGCCTTTTCCTTCATTTGTAAGATGCAACTAAAAGGGACTGAATTGTATTTAAAACTGTCCACTCTGTGTTTCTGAGCTCAATGTCATTACTACTTTTAGAGATTTCTTAACACTTTCTTCACAGTTTAATATCTATAAGTACAATGTATGGTCCATTATCTGTAGAGGCTGACAATCACTGACAATCAACCAGTTCAATATCATTGGCTATTTTCTTTCCCATTGAAAATGCATCAATATTTCAATTAAATTTACTGGGAAAGAACTTGTTGGGGAAGTTTTTACAAATATTTTCTTGATTTTGTACACTCTGTTCTAGTAAATAAATGGTATGAAATCCTGCCTGCTAATCCCTGACCCTACTCCTTATAATCACAAGGTCACATTTCTACCTGAATTTTAGGCCTTTCTGAAACCTCATAAAATTACCCAGCTCATACTAGCAGCCTGTGTTTGCAAGTGTAAGACCAAACTTCCACCAAATCTTGTAGAAAATGTTGGTTAAAATACTGCACCTTTAATAGCAAAATTGGCGATTGCTAGCAGCTAGGTTTCCTTGCCAAAAATTAACTGCAATAAAGCTTAAAAACATGGCATATATTCACAAAAATATATTGTAATTGGAAATATATGCTGAGGAAGGAATATCTAGATTACGTTGAAAATCCCCAAATTTCTGCACAGCCTTTGTAATTGCCATGTTCCTATTATCCTGAATGTATCTAACTGCTGCATTTCCATTAAATCAGGCATTAAAAAAATCTCATTTAATAGCAGAAACATGTCTTGAAATTCAAATAGAAATATCTTGATGTTCATTTGCAAGTAAACTTTGTTAGATAATTCGTTAGCAACTACACATAAGGTCTGTAGATAAGAATAACCTGTATTTATTTGCACATTCTACAGGGAGCTGGCTATTCGTATTTAAATTTTAAAATTAATTAGAAATCAGACGTAGTACATCACAGCTTCTTCAAATGTAGTTTACAACATTCCATAAAGGTGTTAAGTATTTATATACATCATTTTATAGAATGAGCAAACAAGGTCAAAAATCCTGCTATAAACATAATTTCTGATGAACTTTGGGCTCTTACATCAATTTTTTGTCTTTTTATGGTTGACCCCAGTGACTGTATTTTGATTGGCAAGATGAGTTTTTTGAATGAAATCTCAAGTTACAGCTAGTATGTGTGAGGCACTGGTTGAAGTTCAGTTCTCCAAATGGTTCATTCCAAGGAAAAAGTTAGGATCCTGTCATTCGACATAGAAAGCTTAAAATCTCTGTGTTTCCCTATAATAAAGAATGCAGTTTTAACTAAGCAGGATTTATAAACATTATGAAGAAAAGGCATTCTGACCCTTATTATTAGCCCCAGAAACACACTACTATGCCCATGGGAACTACAAAAAAATGTATGTCTCACTTAATAAAGCTCCTAATTAAGTACTGTGAATAAAATTGAGTATGCATACAGTTTCTCTTTCAGCTGCTTTTGAAAATCCGTAAGATTTCCTACCAATGGCCAGAGGAAATTAACACTGTGTATGTTTTAGATAATAAGGATCTGATTTAAGATGTATATACAGCATTGTTTGTGTCTGTTTTAAAGAGAAGTGTATTTGGAAAGAAGGCTGAATCACGGCACAAAGATGAGTAATTACCATTGGTTTTATACTGCCTCTTGCAAGTGACATCACCCTTTTCCACTGAGCCTGCAGAAAGCATAATTCTCCTTCCACTGTGAAAATGAAAGTGGTGTCTCAGACTCCAGAGAAACCTGTTCTAAATATATCTTGTCACAGCAGTGCATATTAATTTTAGATCTGGGTGCATGTGTCTTTTCCTCTTAACATTCTTTGTAGTTTTTCTAGAAGACTGATGTAGAAACTCCTACTAAGTATTTACAGCATTTTATTTTATGGCAATATTTTTAACTGGGATCTTTCTACACCTAATTAATTAATGACTAAGAAAAGAAACATTCCACAGGCCAACATGTAAGAAGTAGTTTGGATAGACTTACAAGTAAAAAGTAATTAGGTCTACTCTTGATGTACATTTGCAGCAAAGCAGTCACTGAGATCCATTTGATCTTGCAAAATTCTGAAACCAGTATCTACTAAAATGAGTTTAGTAAAGAAGATGTCTCTGTCTCAATGTCCTCCACAAAAAAAGCTTAATAATTTGACCAAATTAACCTAGGAGCTTTCTAACAGCAAACTGATTTTTCCATGTCAAGTTTGGCTTCTTGAAACACAAGACGGTAGTCCATCTGTAAGTAGCACAAGTGTAAATTTTACCTAGAAATGAACAATTTAGAATGATTTGTCTGTCTAATAAACACTCTCCTGGGGTGTGGTGGTGTTGGTGGTGAGAGGGGGGAAAAACAGAGATGGTGAGTAAGACAGGAAATCAATTTGTTAGATTAACATTCTTGCAGATAGCTAGAAACTGGAAGCAAACACCAGCCTTAAGTGTGACTATGAAGAAATTTACTTGTCTTTAGTGTATTTGTTGAAAGTTGCAGGAATCTCCAGGGCATAGCACTTCCCTCTGTTTTATTTTTTTGTTTTTTTTTTTTTTTAAGATGAGCTCAGTTTAGGGAATTAGCTAATATGAGAGGACTTGATCTGTTTGTCTTTTTCATAAACTGAGTACCATTGCATTCTGTGAGCAGTGTCAGTGATGCATGATGCTTGAATTAAATGTCACTTTGGCTAAGGTCATATGTCTCTAACTGGACATTTCGAGATATAAGTCTCCCATTCGATTGCAGAGTGAAAAAAGAAGATATCTACATAGATATAAATGACAGATTAATGTTAAAATGTGAGTTATACTGGTCATTATTGTCAAATGTGTAACTATTATGGTGAGAAGAAAGATGTTTGGCTCAATTCCAAACTTTTATACCAGTAAAGTCTGTGGAATTTCAGCTGTCTGAACTTAGTGAGAGAACTGTCTGTGTACACTTTAGTTGTTTAGTATTTACTTCTATCAAGACTATGTTCTCCAACACATGTCTTATCATTTAGATTTCCAACCAGATTCAAGGTTTTCTCTTCACTTGAGTACTTAAAGGAGGGAAGAGGTTAATTTATTCCTTCCTGAGAAAGAGTGTCCTGCATGATATAAGACACAGATCCCTAGGAGATATACCCCTTGGATTCAGAGGCATATCTTTCTTCCTTTTGGCAGGAGAAGGCTCAAACATGCTCATTTAGCTCTGCAGTATTTTCTTACCCAAAGTTGCTTTCCCAGCAGTCTGAGAGTCTCTGGGGAAAGAAGAGGTGGAACTCTCTGAAGCCTCAAGATGCTCAAAATGCCCATTCTCCAGGAATGTTAGCTATAGCAGAACTGGCTCTGCAGATGAGGTTTGCATGACTTTCAGTTGTGAATTCTGTGGCTGGGGACGTGAAAGCACCTTCAAATTATCCTGGAATTCATGTTATGCCCAGAGTTGAACAGACCTCAAAGGAGGCCTTTGAAAACTCTCTACTTTTTTTATCCTTGATTTGTAGTCCTTGGATACTCATCTGGCAAACAAGACAATTTTAAAGTTGCACTGATATCTACACCCACAAACACTAGGTACTGCACCAGCATAAGGATGAAAGCCTTTCACAACTTCTCACTGGAAATGAAAGCAAACTTGAATGAAAGACTAGGAGTTATTTGCCCTAGTTTGTCTCAGTCTACCACTAAATCTACACAAAACACATTCCCTGAAAATCCTTGTATTCACTAGACTGTCCACTTTTAGACTTCTTATTTACTTCACATTTCAGAGAGAGAAAATAATTTCCACATGATACACTGGCATAGCCCCTCTGTGCAAATACAGAGCCTTCACCTGAGCCTACATAAATGTGCTCACCTGCAGCTGCTGTCACTCTGCAGTGCTGTGGGAAAGTATGTACAAACACTTACTGAGCACTGTGTCCTGATTTGTGGAGATGTTTAGAGTCAGAAGGTGCCATCTTAATCTGATGATGAATGACAGCCTAGTGAGAAAAGGTGGGGACATTTCTGCCAAGTACAAGGGCTGACATACTATCTGTAAATCCTATTGTGTTTTGCTCCTGATGACACCTGCCCACCACCACCAATATTAACCTAGTCCTCATTCTACAATATCTTTAATATATCACAGGTATTATAGGAGTGCTCAGGTACAGCTGTACAGTTTGAGACATATAATGAAATGCTATTTTTTAAATTTTGAGTAATTTAAGACAAAGAGAACAGCATAGTTTTGGTCGCTTTGTTTAAACAACCATAGGAGAGGATAGAAAGGAAGGGTGATCCCTGATTATAAAAAGATTTGGAAAACTTTTAATCATCATCCTGTGATCTAAAGAGGGAATTCCCTCTAAAGAGGGAATACAGAGTTACTATTTGTATAACAACATTATGTCAGTATGAGTCACAAAGAGTAAGAGTCAGGAGGAAGAAGGCTCTGAGTATGCAAAAATTGCAGCCTTGCTTGGAATGGTGTAGTGTGGCATATATAAATACATACATACAAATAAATTAAGACACTGTAACACTCACACCTCTTAATCCCAAAACTACACAATCCAGAATACATGGGAGGTTCACATGACAAATGCTTCTTGTTTAATTTTCCTATCTCTTAGCTTTCTTAGCTCTTCAGGGATGAACACAGCAGGACATGAGAACAGGAAACAACAGTAGACCCTATTTATGTGTTGCAGAAAACTTTCATATATGAAAATGAACAACAAAATTAATAGACCCATCAAAGCTTTGTGAAAAAAACAAACACAAATCAGGAAAAATCAATATGCTCTGGCATTATTCTTTTAAACCTCTGTGAAGTTTCCTCTGAAACCATGAAAACTTTCAATTTCTCATCATAATGATACTTCAGTGCCTGGGACTTGAAATAAGGACTTTGCTTCCAATACTGGCTATTGATAATACAGTCTGTGCCCAAAATCACAGATGGACACAAATGACCTGTGCAAAATCCTGTCACTTTTACTGTTTGAAAGAAAAATAATTAATTTTTCTATTATCGGTCATCAAACCTGCAACAAGAAACGGAATGCAAATCTTAATGTTATGATTCATTTTTCCAGTCAGATCAAGAAAGAAATAAACTGCAACTAAAAGAGTGAAAATACTGAATTGTGTTCCTTGGAGTAATTAGACTTCTTCTCAGGGAACCACTAGAAGAAAAAGTTTCAATGTAACATCAAGATCTGGCTGAATAAAAACGTCGTGTTCCATTTAAAAATCAGGATCTTTCTGTGGGTGACTGAATATATGTATGGAAAGGAAAATATATTGGCAAGTGTTTGAGAATTTTTCAAACGCTACCTTTTTTCATTTATTTCTTTGGGATGATGTTCATGCTCAAAATTTCTTAGCCGTTTGGAAATTGGTTCTGATACGTTTTGTTCTCTTCTCATTTGTATATTTTAGCAGTAGCACTGCTGTCAATTGTTACTAGGTACGTGGCATAAGATACATTTCCAACACTGTTCAGCATGCTACAAAGGTTATTGTTAAAAAGCCAACATTGATCCACTGTAATTGAATCTCGGATAATATAGCCACTGGATCAATGGCTGACATTTTAGTGACAGCCATAAAACTCTAGCACAGAGAAATATGTTGCAAAGTCCTGTTCTCTAAGTGTATCTCATACACTACAGTACTTACCTTTAGATAACAAAGATTTTATTTTCATTCATTTATGTACAGACCTTTAGAAGTATTTATACTACATCCAAGAGTGACACACAGTTTTACCACTACTCAGAACATCTATGGTCCACCTAATTATGTTGCTAAGAAATATTAAGGGTGTTTATGAATGTTGGTTGACAGCTGGCTGAACAGGAACCAACAGTGTGCCCAAGGTGTCCAAGAAGGCCAATGACACCCTGGCCTTTATCAGGAATAAAGTGGCTAGCAGGACCAGGGCAAGGATTGTACCTCTGGCACTGGTAACTTGATGCTGGTGAGGCCACACTTGGAGTGCTGTGCCCATTTTTAGGCCCCTCACTAGAAGAAGTACACTGAGGGGCTGGAGTGTGTCTGGAGAAGGGCAATGGAGTTGGTGAAGGGGCTGGAGCACAAGTCTTACAGAGAGCAGCTGAGGGAGCTGAAGTTGGAGAAAAGGAGGCTCAGGGGAGACATCTCTCTTTACAACTACCTGTTTCAAATCCTTTAATTCTTCTACTCTGGTTATATTTTAAAGGGTACCCACTGATTTTATAGACATTAATAATTCTGTCATTTATGACAAGAACACCTAAAATAGGTGATAAGATCTCATGTATCAGTGTATATTTACAGGTGAAGAATGGTCAGTTGAAGAAAAATGACCTTTCGCTAGAATATAAGATAGCAACTATTGCCAGTGGCAATGAAACAGTGACAGGATAATACACAAAAACTTATATATTCCAAGTGTTTATTAAAGAACTTAGTTATAATAAAATGTCAATCTTAGTCAATATTATGTTCTAGTGAGTGGGAAAATGAAGAAGTAAATCAAGAGCTTTAGTTACCTGCATAACATTTCATTTGTACTATCCCTTTATCACAACAAGCAGACAAACAAATGAGCAAAAAAGCAAACAAGAACCATCAAATAATAGGGGTAATAGGGGTAATACCCTGTAAGCATGTGGTGTTTGTGATTGTGCTACTCCTTCCAATTAAATCACCTATCTTAAAATACTGAAGCATTGCAGAGCAGAGGAATTCTGGTGTTGAAGAATTCCAGTGACTATTTTTCCTATTTCCTGTGGATGAATTTGCAGTAATTGAAATAATGATACTGTTGTTATGATCCCTGAGTAAACAGACCCCACAATACATGGAAACTTATATGGTCATCTGTCTTGTTTTGTCAGAATGGATTTCAAAATATTCTTCTAGGCTCAACTATTATGTAGGCTAGAAAGCAGAATGCGAATCATTTGCGTCTTTTTTAGATATCAACACTTGCACCCACTGAGGGGCAGAACTAAAATAAAACTAAAAAATAGACTCAAAATGTAACACCTCTCTCCCTCTACTTCTGAAACTACACTATCTGATGAGATATGACACTGATGTCTGCTAATATTGACTGAGGAGCAATTTCCAGTAGCAGTAATAGATTAATCTTGACAACATGTTATTCAATGCCAAAAACATGCCCTTGGCTCTGTCTTTCTGCTGTTTGGGAAAACAGCACCAGGGAGAGAGTCAGGGCTAAAGAGGGTGTAAATGTGTTTAGCAGGCTGACCTGGGTGTTCTTCCCTGTTAATTCTTGACAGACTTGAGCAGTTAGTCTCATGTAATGTGGAAAATGCCTGTGCACACAACATCCATTAAATACAGAGAACTGGATGCAGCAATGCAACTGTGGTCCCACATGTGCAGAATAGAAGGGAATAATCTCTCACCTCAAACGACAGTCTTGACAAACCTGCTCGGTATGTGGCTGGCCTTCTTTGTCTAAGTCACTCCTAACTCGCTCTCAGCTTGTTCTTCATGAGCAACCCTCTGCCCAGTTCTGCACAGCTTCATTGCAGCAACTTGCCGGTTGCTTCTTGCCTGCTGCTCACACCTGATGTACAGGATTCTCCATTTGATTTTATGGACTTTATGTGGCTCCTGTCAGCCCATGATTCCAGCCTTTTGAGGTGTCCAAGTAGCTGCTGTACACTCCAGCACATTAACAACTGCCTGCAATTCATGGACATACTGATAGTACATCCATCTCATCATGAAGATGAGTAAAAAAAAAGATGATAAACACTCAGTTCCAGTAGTGACCCCTAAGGAATGCCAACAGTAATGAGCAACCAGCTGGTAGGGGAGGTAGCTGGCATAACAAGCAGAGAATCAATCCATAATTCCTGTAAAACAGGGATTGTGCCAATAGAAATCTCTTGAAGTTCAAGAAGGAAGAGTGGAAAATTATGTGTTCAGGGTAACCCTTTGCATCACTGTGGGCTGAGAACTAACTGGCTGAGTACCATCCCTGCTGTAAAAGAATGTGGGGCTGATGATGGACATAGGGTTAAATATCTATCAACACAGCAGTCCTGTCTGAGTGAAGGAAACCACACACTAGACTATGAGTGGACTTTATGTGATATAGGGATTGTATGGACCTACTATGGACTATATCCCTGTAATACATAGGGACAGCATGGCAGGCAGACCAGAGGAAAACATCATCTTTCTCTGCTCAGCATCACTGATGCTGTACCTGAAATATTGTGGCTACTTTTGGCTCTTCACCTCAGGAGGGATGTGGAGATACAGAGTGGTTAGTTCCAAAGACAGTGGAGCCCAGTTCTTCTCACTAAAGCCAGTATAAAGAGGTGCAAAAGCAAGCCACTTATCATTTATGAATGATTCAAATAGACACTGGGGGAAAAGAAGTAATCAGGAAGTTGGATTGCCAGGGGACGAACTACTCAGAGGGGATGACCAAGATTTTCAAGGCCCTGCTGAACAAAGTCATTGCTAACCTGATCTAGAGGTTTACATGAGTAGCTGGAATCTAAAATCTCTCAAAGTTCACTTTGAAACAGAATTTCTGCAAGTATTTGATTTTCATAATTAAGGAATTATCAAAATATACTTTCCTTCTTAGTGTTCATTTACCACAAACTCAGCAAATCGTAGGGTTCTAATGGGACTTTCTTGATCTCAAACTAGTCTTGGAATTTCGTAGGGCATTGCAGTTTAAATTCAGAGGGCAGCTAAGTGGCTAAGCTACAGCCACTCTCACTGATAGACACACACACCCCCTGGTGGGAAGAGGAGGATGATCAGAAAGAAGGTGAAACTTGCAGGTTTTGGTAAGAGCTGTTTAATAATGGAAATAGAACATATGCATAATGAACCCACGTGGATGATGGCTGAAATCTTTTTGAGTTGTTCTCACCCAGGGATAGAGATCAAGTGGCTGCCTCTTGTTCCTGCCTCATCCTCCTTTTTTCTTGATGGTCCTGCTTCATCCACATCTACTAAACAGGCTTTAATGGCTTTCATGGTCATTTTTTCTTGCCCATCAGGGCAATTGGTACTGGCATGGGTTCATTCTCTTGTTCAGTGCAGTGCCTGTCACCAAGGCTGGAGTAGCCACAGTGTCTGTTAAAGGACATGCAGTAGCTGCAGTGTCTGTCACTGTATTTTCAGATACAGAGACTTTCTTTTCCCCTTGAGAGTACTAAATAATTGTGTCTCTCTGGAACAGCCAGGGTGAAAGCATATTTTTTACAAATATTTTACTAGTTTTTTCAGTTTTTTCTAGACTTTTTCAGGGGTAGAGTTCCAAAAAATTGAAGGCATCCAGTGCTAGGCACTTGCCTGTTCTATCCCTTGCACACTACCACTCATAGGTAGCTATTCAAGGGCAGATGTCCAAGTGATATTCTTAAATAGTTGCTAAACCTTAGAAAAGCTCCGGAACACATTCAGCAAAACATCTTAGTTCCTAACAATAGGTTCATTTTGGTTTCAATAACTCAATGATATTCAAAAATTTCCAAGTTCTCAAAAGGTACTTCTCCTTTCCCATTAAACTTGTGGGAAAGGGGAAGATGTGGTAAGATGTCTCTTCCATAGGCTGAGCCTCTCAGGAGAAAACTTTAAAAGTGTAATTATTAATAGTTTCAGATTGATGACTCCCTAAGTATGGAGATCAAATACCAGACTGGTTTAATTACCAGCAGTTCTATCATATCATAAACCGGTGTTACAAAGTACAGCAGCATGATAACCTTAGTCCTGTTTCCCCAGGTGGTAAATTCCAACAGGGAGCATACACTGTAAATAAGAAATAACAAAATTAATAAGAAAATTAACTCTATCCCAGCCTAAACTAAGACAAGGCTGCACCAGCTTTCAGAGAATTCTCAAAATGGTCGAGGCAATATCTGCTTCTTAGAAATATAAGAAAAATGCAGACTTCTTTGCTCATTTCATCTAATCCTTGTTATCATAAGCAACCACGTAACGACTGTATTTGACAGATTTTCTGCATTTATGAGCTGAAGAGACTACACTGAAATTCTCACAGGTGCAATACTGAGGTCTTCAGATCACTGAGACAGGAGCACAGTTCACAGAAAGTAATACTCTCTTCTTAAGATTCTGTCTGCCTCCTAAATCTGATGGATTTGCTTTTTTTCCTACCCAAATAGAAAGCATTCTAATTAAAGAATTCTGAGATAATTTTGTTTGGTTAATTCATTGTGAATTTGGATTCAAAAATGGTTTCTCCAGGAAAACAGATTCCTTTTGCAAATATACCGTGGCTACTTGCTCTTCTGCTTTCCAAAATGATGTTTCAGTATCTTGTAAAGCCATTAATTCTTCCAACATCTTCAGGCTTCTCTAAAAGCAAAGTCTCATAAGTGAATATCTTCTGCTAAAGCTGAATATTAGCAATATACCCAGATTCAAAAAAACCCTCAGAATTTAGAATACAGATTTCAATCCTGACTGAATGTTCACAAATGACTTTGTCATTTTAGTATTCAACAGCAACAGAGTCCCTGTGCTGAATATCATGTGCTTGGAGACCATTTAAGTACTGTATGTTTTATCTGAGGTTCAGTGTTTTGATATCTCATTTTACATGAAAAATCTAATGACATAGTGCTACAAAGTATTTAAATGTAAAAAGTTCATCTGTATACAAGCATAACAGGATTTTAACTGCAGAAATCAAAGCATATATGATATTTACCATGCAGCAAACCATCAATTCCAGTTCCTAATTTATTTGAAAACAGAAATACAACATAAAATTTGAGTTTAGGTTTTCCGGTGACAGATACAATGGGAAAACAGAAAGACAGAAAAGACTTTTCTGCTAATTATTCCACAACTGGTTTTTGTCATACCAGGTTTACATATTTAGTTTAAGCTCAAAAAAAAAAAAAAAAGAAAAAATAGGAAGAGAGGTAAGCATTTTTGCAAAAATAAAATAAAAAGAATATGCAGTTTTCTCTCTAATCTCTTGATGCTCACTCACTCCCCCAACAGGTGAAAATACCTTAGAAAAAGTCTCTATCAAAATGAAGGTAAAAAAATCTCAAGAGAGTGACTAGTCACCTTTGCTGTGCCCTTCAGATACTTGCTACAGATCAGTGATTAGTAAGTAGAATACAAGGCTAATAAAACCTGTGTTATTTATTCTGCAGTGCAGTTCTTTCTGAGGCATGTTTTCTTAGAAGATTGATTAGTCTATTTATCGTGCAAACTTGAAAAATGCAAAATGATTAGACACAGCAATTTTTTTAAATCCTGCTCTTTACATCAACAGTGCTCTAGTCCTTCTGGTATTGCCTATGCTAGTGTGAAAGTTGAAGTTCAGCCACCAGCATGGAAAAATATATTGTCATGGAAAGGCAATTTGACTGCATTATAATGAGGGCTGGGATAAAAATAAAGCTTTCTACCTTCACAGTGACTCACTAAGTTTACAAGGAAAGTTTTACATGAGGGGGAAAGAAGGCTGCTTAATACACAGAATATTGCTATGTAGATCAACGACAATGCCCTTTGCTCCCCAGCCTGCTCAAACTGGAGTGACAAAACTCCCTGTACCTGTAAACTCTGAGGCTGGAATTTCTCTGAAGTAATTACTTAAAATAGTGGTGACCTCCTTAAATTTTGCCCATTTTGGTTTTCACAGGTTCAGGAGTACTTATGTTGATGTAATCTGGAGTTCTGTTTTCCCTTCACACCTAAGGGTCAGCTGGCTATACTGGGATTTGACTCGCAAGAGCTTTTTTATAAAAAGTAGGACTCTTGTAAGACCGTGTTTGTGACAGCACCTAGCAAAGATCTGGTTACAGCTATTCTGTATGCAGACTAATGAATCAAACAAATGCACTCGTACCTGGAAACTAGATTAAAATTCTCATAAATTGCCTGGGAAATCCTACCAACAGTGGTGATTTAGGATCAGCAGTTAGTCAAGAGAGATGAATAAAGTGCTTTTCATCCCTTTTGTTTCATTTTTTGTCTACTTGGGAAAAGAATTCTTTAGAATGTCATTAGGACAATCTGCCTTCCAGACCTGTCACTCCTCTCAAGAGAGAAATTTAAGTATTAACAATACCTCTGAAGCAGAGTTGAGAAGCAAACCATAGGGAAAATGTACTACTTATACTTTCACTGGTAGGTTTTCTGCATAGAACCTAAGTATGGAGGAAATAAGAAATTAATAATTTTCATTTTTCATGCTCATTCCTGGAAGACAGAGGAGCTGTAACCCAATATGTGCCTTTAAAATTACTGCAATTCTTACATCTAAGCATTCAAGATTTAATGAAATGATTTAATGAAAGAGAAATACTGGCCCCTGTACAACATCCAGCTTTTCAGAGGACTTATCTGTATCAGGAGTGAAAGGGCACAGTCCAGAGGACTCATTTCACAGATTTCTCAATTGAAATGGCTGTTGAAAGGTGTACAAGCTTATTAGATCTATTCTGCATCATCTCTCAGGACAGAGAGGTGAATATCTCACACATACTTGTAGAAATAAGCGTAGCAGAGTGGACTAGATCCTGGAGTATTAATTTTGATCTAAAGGCATGAAGATGTCTTTCAGTAGTAAGAAATAGCACAGTCTGGCACTCTACAGCACCTCTTTCCAGCTCCATTCAGTTTAATGGGCCCTACTGAGCAAATTATTCCCATAACGATACAGAGAGAGAATGATGAGGAAATGCCATGACAAGACGGAATCTGATCCCACCTGAAGACAGACCAGTGCCACAAGCACACAAATGGAGCTTTAATAATTTCTGATGGCTCAAGACTGGGAGCTTACCTCGCTTAACAATGGTAAGATAACAGGACCAAAGACTGTGTCCTGTCCCATTCATTTATACAGCACCGGAATAGAAATCCACTGGCATTGTAATGCAATGCCTGTTCAGGGGACCCAAAAATTTGACATCCAACTCTGTGGGAATTTTAGAGGGCAGGAGCACAGACTACTATCCACAAGTAGGATAACAAGCTCCATGGTGGTTTCAGCTGTGCCACTCTGTTTTTGCATTCTCTGACCTTAGACAAAAAATTTTAACTTTTTCCACTGATATTCAGCTTTTCACAGGTACAGTGAGAACCTTGTAAGAACACAGCTACAGTCAACAGTACAGCATTTTACTCATGAAAAAAAGATTCAAATCTTCCTTTCAGAGATGAATAGTCAATTTCTGACAGTAAACAAAGCAAAATCCCTTGAAAATACAGTTTGATATGAGTTTGTATCTTGCTTGATGATTCATTTGAGAGATGAAAGCTTTTTTTATTATAGGAAAAAATAAACTTAAAAGACAAAAACCACTGAAAAATAAACCCTAAAAGCCTCAGTTAATGCTTTCTTGAGCTCCAGAAAATAAATATTCTGAGCGCTCGTTTTATCAGGGCCTCTTAAATGGAATAATTTAAGGGAAAAACAAACAGCAATTGTATGATTGTAAAGAGAAATTAGCATTTTTGCTCAAAAGGAATAGCAATTAGCAATGATGACAATTGTGATTTATACTAATTGAGATTAAGTCAGACAAAATGGCAACATTAGTAATCATTTGAAGTACTGTATTACTCATTATACTCTGCTTTGTAAACATCTCTCTTGAAATTAAAAAGTAATTAGTAGCATTTTAGTAATTTAATTCACTGTAATTAGGATTTTAGGGAAACTACAGCACTGCTGCTGGCAGCCTTTAATATTTTGAAATGAAGGAATGGTGGGTTTTTTTAAATCAGATTTTAGTGGTGGCTCATTTTCTGTGGTCCACAGAGGGAAATGATATTATTGGAAGTAATATGAAGGTATTCATCAGAGATGGCTTGGAATGGACATATTTATCAGTCTTAATCCAGAGCTGTGAACTCACTGGCTTAGAGAGACATTAATAGGGTTACAGGGCCCCATGTAGTTCTCAATTTAAAGTCAGTCTTGGCAACGAATAAGTAAAATTATTACTTTCAGTGGGACCTAACTATGTCCAGTGCAAAACAAGTTGTCATCTAAGCAGAACATGTGGTATGAAATTGTCCTTATACAGGATCCACTAAAAGGAGACACTTGGGCCATATATCCACCAAGTGCTTTAAACAAGTATGCATTCATCTCTGAAGGTAAAGTATGTCTGCAGAATTACCTTTCTCAGTGACAAAAGGATGTATTGGTAGAAAATGCAGCACATTAGACACCCTTTAGCGTGAGTAGTCAACTGGCTCAAGGTGTGAAGCCCTTACCCTACATAATATAGCCCATGAACCTTCATAGGACTTCCTGTAGGATGTGCTTAAAGACTGTATTTTAAGGGGCTGAGAAAACAAATTGTGTAAGTCTAACACACAAAACCTGTACACAAAAGAAAGTGGGATAACACAGAAAGTCAGGTCATCAACAATGGCTGCAGCACTACAAAAATTCTGCTTGAAGAATCCAAAGCAGGAACTTGAAACTCCAGCACTGCATGTCCAGCTCAGACATTTTGGTTTAAGGAGACAACTGTTTTGTTTTTCTCAGTCTCTCCCGATGGGGCTATTTTGGTGGTGCTAAATAATTTAGTACTTACTGGGGTACAAAACTGACTCACTCCTCTGAGTCACACGTAAGAGGGAATGTGAGTTTGGGATTTGCAAGCTGAGATTTTAACAGGTCTCATTATTGTGACTGAATACCTGAACAACCAAGATGCTGTTTAACAGGGCTGCCTCCTTTCTGTCCCACTAAATATTATATAAGAAGCTCTAAATCAGTTTCTCTTAAAATAATGAAATATACAATGTGGGTCAAAACTGTAACCAGCTATACTGAAAGCATACTGTCATCTCAATGTATATTAAATTGTATTATGAAAATTAAAACTGATTATAGGATTGTGGAAAGACAAAAGTGCTGCAAATCTAGTTCTGATTGTCCTAACAGGAGCATTCAAAATGGCTCAAAAATTAAGATTCAGTTCCACTGTATTCATTGCAAAATAATCACAATAACGAAACTGCAGTGGTTACTGTTTTCTGGTTTTAAATTAAAAAATTAAAATAGTGCTTGAGACACCAGTCTAAAGTATATTTACCATCTTTATGTTTATGTTTATATTTATGTTTACTTAATGAAGCACTGTAATTTCTTATAAACATACAAAAAAAAAAAAAAAGAAAAACAAACCCCCACATTATGGTAAATGTCTCTGACACTAGTAAAAGACAAATCCCACCAAAATACGGGATTTTCTTTTTCTCACAGATGGGTTGCTGTAAAAGAATGGCAGAACAGCACAAGACTGGGTGGAGAAAGAAGGCAAGTGCCTGTCAAGTTGAAGTGTCTTTATTTTAACATAACTTCTAAATGTAAAAAATTGATTTTATCAGAAGATTCTCATAATATTTGGAATTGTACAATCAAAGTAATGGCAAGCCCAGAAAATAATTTATTCTAAGAGCTAATATTAATTTTTTCGTTACCAACTAGATTGTTTTCATTTTCAAAATGTCATCTGTAAGTGTTACTACTAGTGATCTATTTTTTACTATCCTTTTATAGGTTTTAGTTAATTTCCTTTGGTCAAATATTCATTTATTTGTTACATATCTCAGACTCCATGCCCCCTTTATACAATTCTTGCCTCATTTTCCTTCTTCTTAGACATTTCTTCAGCATATCTTTAGGCAGGGGACAGAATGGAAGGAAAAGGGTCTAATTTGTTGAGCTCCCACTGCCATCACAACCTTGTGCTGTTCTCATTTTAGATGGGAGCCCCTTTTACTCTTATCATCTCTTTATTGTTTATTTGCAGTATTTTTTTTTTTTAATCTACCTAATCCTGTAGTTTGGTTCTGCAGTCTGAAATCTGCTCTTGGATGTCTTGTCATTCATTTAAAATGTCATTTGGGCAGAAACAGGTTTTTAAATAATAGTTGGTCCAACATTTTACTTATATCAAAAGGAAAGTGAAGAAACAATACTCTGACATCTGTTTTTCTGCCTGAATTGTTTCTGATTCCTGCAGAAGTCATATGACCTGGAATATGTTAACAACAATAGGTTTCTTTGCCATCATCTGGGATTATTTTGGTTATTTTGGCTTTAAGGCATGAAAGAATGTCCCTTTTTCAAGGGACATTCTTTCATTCATAGCAGATGTCTACCCGATTTTCTTTCTGCCACTGGGAGAGGGGTGAGAAGTTGACCTAGTGTTTTATACATGCCTGCAGGACTCTGTAGGAAGCAGGAAGACTGCATTGCAGCCCAGGGTACTGCAAATGAGCACATTTAACCAGGTTTCTAAACTCATTTACTGTTAGAGGCTCCTTCTATCACTGCATTTTTCTGGTGAAAGGACTATTAGGAATTTTTTAATCCCCACAGGCAAGAGAGAGCTTGAGTGGGATGACTCTATATTAAACTTAGATAAACAGTTTTGTCCTGATTTTAATATTGTTGTATTACACCTAAAAACAGAGACTGATTTATGCATACCATGCACTCTATTTATTATTTAGATCTCTTTTGTGTGTTATCAAATTAATTTTTGACCTTCTAATTCCTCAGATGCTTAATTTTTACCTTTTAATTTTCTCTGCTATGTTCAGTTCCCATCCATCACCTAAATCTCCTAGATGGAACACAAACTTTGCAGTTTGAAGTCAAGCTACCACATTACACCATGTTTAAGTACTTCCAGAATCAGATAAAATTAATCAATCTGTTTTCTTAGTGTAAAACAACTG
This sequence comes from Cinclus cinclus, assembly GCF_963662255.1. Taxonomy (NCBI): domain Eukaryota; kingdom Metazoa; phylum Chordata; class Aves; order Passeriformes; family Cinclidae; genus Cinclus; species Cinclus cinclus. The sequence continues at coordinate 21,623,166 of NC_085051.1, read as the reverse complement.
TTGATATTCCTCCTAATTCTCCTGAAAGATTGTTATTCCCAAGGAGAGTTACAAAATCTGGAACATTGCTCTTATGAATAGTAAATGAACAATTACAAGCCACAGAGCTGCAGCAGCTTTGGAAAGGCAATTCACTCAGTGACAGCTGAAAACTTTTCTACTGTGTGCCCTGCCCACCTGTGAGAATGTGCAGATGTGTAGCTGGAAGGATTGTACAGAAATATAATGCCAGGAAGACAAAGGCTTTATGATCCATCAGGGTTATTCCACAGGATAAAGAATTTGTTTGTCAGCATATTGATGGTGCATTGGAATTAATGAAAGCTGACATGCCACTTGAATTGGCATTATTTGTTCCTGTAATCACTAGTGATTCTACTGTCTAGATTGCTCTACTACTTCCTAAAATTTCATTAACAAACTTCCTTTCTTCTGCACAGGTGGTTTCTTTTCTCTTTTTCCTTCCTCTGCTAAGGACAATAATCGTTGCCAACTTACTATCTAAATAATGAATAGAGAGGAAGATGGGGCCCAGCTAGATCAGGGCTTTAATTGTCTTTAAATCAAACTATCTGTTTCCTCCACAAGAAGAGCACTTTCATAATTATCACCGTGCCAATTAACCGAGAGTTCAACTCTGGTGTTTGTAGGTAGAAGTGCCAAACCCATTTAGCAGCTGCCAAATATGCACAAACACACAGAGAACAAATAAATACTCAGGTCAATAATATTGGAATACTGGGAATTCACTTTAGAAAATGCAGATCAATGGCATAATAGCGGGCCTGGGGGTTTGGGAAACTCTCTTTAACAAAATGATGTTTCTGTTATTTTTAAAAACAAATTAATAGCTGATACATGTTGATAGTTTTGTGAGGGATATTAATGTCCTCATTGCATTCTACTACTTTTATATGTATTTCCTCTTCCTTAGGGAAAGTTCTTCATATTACATCTGCCTCCCTTTGAGTAAGAAGAGCTGGATACATTTCTGAAGTCAGGAACATTTCTAGGTCATCTTTGCTTTACTTCTACCAAGGAAAAAATAGTAGCATCTGTATCTCATTGTGTATACTTGTCTCGTTTGGTTTGATGTGAGCAAGGCTCCCCTGGCAACAACTGCTAGAAAGAGGCTGGGTGGGATTCTTCCCGTGTCACTTTACAAGAGACACCCCAAAAAAGTCAAACCTATATTGAAAAAGGAGCTCTAAATACTCCTTGAGAAGTATATATGTGTGACAGGATTTGGGTCTTTAAGGAAAAATAAGGTAGCTGGCTGGATTTGAGAAATACTCCATCCCAAGTCCTAAACTACTATTCTAAAACTGTAGTTATTTCTTTAGACCAGCCAACTTTATGAGGCTTCAATTGTACTAAACTTTTTTTTTGTTACCTTTAGAATTTATTGTTAGTCTACTGAACACAGCATAATTAGTCTGCAATTACAGTGACAAAAATTGTAAACCACGCAATTAACCTTATGACTACAGAAGTGTATATTCAGTACAAGTAGCAAAACATGTTAGTTCAGAATAATGACACTGCCATGTACTGAGTATGAAACTTATGAGATGATGATGAATTCACTTCTGTAGTTAACCTCCCTGTTACATGAATTAGCTGCAATTACCAACATAAAATCATCCATTATATAATTGTATCGCAGTTCAAGAAAAATAATACCTCATATCAGGGACACAGTCTTGCAACTTGATTTATCTAGTAAAGCCAAATAATCCCATTCTATAGCCAACATAAAGAGAATCTCCTTTCTGAGAACATTTTTAAGATCTTGCCACAGTTTTGAAGATTACATTTCTATGTTTTGTCCTAAAATTTCAGCGCAGACAAATAAGTGGACAATGTGATAGTAAGACCATCAGACCAGATCTCAGTGTGGTGACTGCTGGTTCAGTGCATGCAGAGTAGATCTATACTTTGATTTCTGAAGGATTAGTAGCTTAGCCAAAACCTTGCCTTGGTTTAGCTTCCTGACATGGAAACATCTCAGAGAAATGAATGAATTTTCTTTCCTTTCTCTCGCAAAAATTCAAAGCAGAAAGAATGTTTGTGTATTGAAATTCCAGATAGATAGTAGTGCAAAAAGAGTCCTGGCTAAATTATTCCTGCATTAATTTCCTCTTATTTTATGCTAAAGAGCAACACGGAAAAGCTGAAATAATTTCTCCTGTGCCAGGAGAAGCTTATGGTTGGATATGAGCCCCCTTTTACAGTGCAACATTGAAGAAGTAACAGAACAAAAGTGTCAAGAGGTTCTGCTAGAAATCTGGCCTACCACTGCAGAGAAATGTTCTGTAAACTCTATGTGATTCTTTGCTTTAAAAAATGTTTATCCTCTGCTTGAATAGAACTATCAATACTAATACACTACAACAGCAGCTGTTGGCATTTCTGCCTCTGTTCCTAAATCAAAATCTCATGTATTAGGGAGCTGTGCTTGATTTATAAGTCATAATTAGAAGCATAAACTGCAGATATGTAATTCTATTTTGTCTCTCTAAGTTCTCTTAGTAGTTTTAATTTCTCAATTCCTAGATTGAAGTATTCATGAAGTTACTACATGCTTCATCCTTCACTGTATTGGCAGCTCCTTTCTAGTCATGAGTAAAACTTTATTTTATTCTTTTAAAACAAAACAAAACAAAACAAAACAAAACACCAAGTAATCTTAACTGCTAGAGCTTAAACTATTTTTCAAAAGAACTGTCACATTTTTCTCTAGAGGAAACAGAGAGACAGACTTGTGAAATAAATTTCCAAGATTTTCAGGAATGGCAATAATATCAAGGAAGATAAGTCCTCTCTCTTGAGCTGAAGGACAATGCTAATTTTACTGTTCTTTATAAAGATATAATATAAAATACTATTTTCAAAAGCAGAAATACATGTATACAGTTTAGTGAAGATAAAATATTTAATAAAAATAGAACCTTGGCAAGTCCTGAATCCTCCCTCTCTAGGGATGCTACTACCATGCAAAAACAGTTACTAATTTTGCATCAAGTACTCTGTGCTTTTGACATGAAATTTATTTCAAAGAGGTTTAATCCCTTAATAATATAGGAACCTGAAGGAAATTAATGATTAAGGTAGTTTATTTTATTCACAGTTAAAATCAAATCAGGAAGAATCTCATGATTGGCAGAGACAACTCCTCAATCTTGTAATTAAACTTTTTCTACTAATCTGTACAATCACAAAACAGGTCACTGAAAACAACCTTTAACCAAGGTATTTATTCTCTTCATGTCATAGATTTGCACCATTTATTTCTTTTAAAATATGTAAATAAAAAATATGTTGGTCCATTATACTATAAGTAACTGGTAATGGCAGAAAGCCTATGAGGATTAAGCACAGACAAAAATCAAGAAGTGGGAAATTTGAAAATATAACTGTTGTCATGAAGTGTATATATTTCCCTGGAGATTCAAGTTAATAACAAAAAACACAAAAACAAAACAAAACAAAACCTAAAAACCAAAAAACAACAGTTTTATCTGGGAAACTATGAGGCAGAAGGTAAAAGGGAAAGGTAGCTCACAAACTTTTGAGCTGCATAGGTGATTAAAATAATGCTGGGGGAATTATGTCAGAGGGAGAACAACCCCAGAAACAAACTGCTAAGAAGTAGTAAGAAACTACTACATTGAAAGGCAAAGATTTAAAAGAATAAATGTAAAGAGGAAAGTTTTCCAGGAGGGATTCTGTGGATTTCAGTTGAATGAAAAGCCAGAAACTGCATAGCATTTATTTACCTCTTCTTCTGTTTTCCCAGGAATTAAAAAGGCAACTTCAGACAGTCCCCTGATGGACAACTCCTTAGAAGTGCAGTAGGAGGCAGAGGAAAAGGTTAGAATAAAATAAGAAGTAATTTTCATGTCTTTATTAATGTGCTATGATAAAAAGATGCAGATACTGAATAGAAGCTCTTCAAATAATTAATTGAAAGACTATCAAACAGAAGTAAATCAGAGGGGGGAAAAAATCAAACTATTCATAAAGAAACTCTTTTCTTGAAAAAATATGAGGACTGGAAAGAACCAAATCTTCTTGAAATCTTCTCCTTAATGCTCAGTAACTTTCTTAAGTCTGAAATTTAGTTGTTTGGAAGCTGTTTTTTTCCAGCCAGCTAGAAAAGACTACCTTACCCCTGTCCCTGGAGTCCCACTTGTTCACTTTTACTTTGTCACCTTTGATTTATCACCTGCTAGAATGGAGGAAGAATGCAATGCAGCTCTTGAGGCCAGAATCAATACATGTTTCACGCTGAGACACAATAGAGGAAAACTTTGGGGAACAAATGTCACCAAAAATGTTTGCATTGGAATTATTTGCATGTCGTGAAGTACATTTGCATTGTGACAATGGGGTTTTGTTAAATGCATTTGAAAATGTAGTAAAAGTTTGTAAAATATAGAAAAACAGTTCTTAAAATCAGGGAGATTTTAAGAAATCTATATCATAGAGGGAAGGTATTGTACAGGCATTTTTAGAAAACATTTTCTAGTGCTTTATTTGTATCAGTAGTTAATCTGTGAGAAGCACAGATGTATTTTTTGATGAAAGCTTTATAGGACTTACTGTGGTAAAAGTACAGCAAAAGTACAAAGTTTAAAATCTCTTTTCACTGATTTTCCTCCCACTGCTTGCAATGCCATGAGTTTTCTAGGTCAACACCTCCATGGATTCTTCATTAATAACATCAGGATTTAGTGTCCCTACCTCTACTATGAATTATATTCCAATTAAGTCTTCTCACAACTTTATGCTTAAAAAATAGAAGACATTATATAATCTTTTTTCTTCAATGACAGTTCTTTCATGTAATTCCATCTACAGAATTCCCATGTTTCCCTAGGCTTTCCCTCACCTTTTGCACTTTGAAAACACTTTGTAAAAGCTATCACCTCTGGTTGTATCAGAATCAGACTGAGGAATTGTTTGTTTGTCCGTCAGCTACATGGACTCTTTATTAGCTGATTTTATTTTCCATCCAATTATTTACATATGAAATGAAATAAAGCCATTCCACTTTTGTCCTCTTTCTTCTCCTCTTTTTCTGTAGGTTACCTCCATTGTGATTATTTCCAGGTCACAGAAAAATTTCAGAAGACTGGTCTCTATTATCTTTGCCAGTAGTTCTGGGCATAGCAGAAGTGCTAATAAATTAATAAAAATGAAATAGAATTCCAATCTTCTTACAAAACTGCAAATATATATGTTTTAATTCCTTCTCCAGAGAGATAGTAAGAAACTAGGATTGAACTAAGTGTCATTAAATTCTCAGGGGATTTATTTGCCAGAATGTATCCATGTTTGGGTGCTTATACACACATATGGAAGACTTCCACACATTTCTACAGATGCAGATTTTGAAGTGGAGTAGAAATCTACATGGTAGTGGCTAAAGCACAAGAGACTTGGCAGACAAATTGCTATCAAAAGTCCCCATGGAGGTGAAGCACTAGGATGTACATGCCTAGAAGAACTCAAGAGGAGCTACAGTAGCACTTTGTATTAGCTTTTCTGTGTGATATCCCATGGCATTTGACAGGAACAGAGAGAGACCAAGACATTCCAAAGTTCCAAAGAGGACAAAGTGAAGCAGGGAACAAAATAAAGTTGCAAAGCACCATTTTAGCCCTGAAACTTTATTTTGAGTTTTGAATAGAAAAGCTTCTTAGGGGACTGAATATTGTCTCTGTCAGAAAATCTGTGATAATTGCACTCTTATCCACTGCAAGGATGAAAAAAAATGAAAGAAAAAAAAGGAAGTCTTTACAAATAAGCAGCATAAAAGATAAGAATTTTAAATTCTAGAATGGAACTTACAAAGAATTTTAGGAAAACAAGCCATAAAAGGTACTAGCTCTATTATTCAAAAGCTCTGTATTAAGAAACTTCCTTAACATTAAAGACTTTTAATAAGCAAGACCATTGTTTTGAAGTGCTCAGACTAATCATCCTGAAGCTCAACGTGTTACAAGAGGTATTCTCATCTGCTAATATACTCATATTTCAAAGGCCATGCCACAATATCAGTTCTCAATCAACAGGATGTACTGTCCCTTGTACACCAGAGGACAATTTTAAAGTCTACAATGAAATGACAGATAGTAGAAATCTAATCTTAAATCAAAACCTCCTTTATGTGGTTAATGGGCAACTGATCCTTTAAGTTTCTTAAAATTAAAATCATGTTTTCCAGCTGCATCTAGTTCTCAATCCAAACCCCAAGAACGGGCTCAAATTTCAGTTCTGTAGTTTCAGATATGAAAAAAACTTTCACTCATTTCAAGAAATCATGTTAAAAATCTATTTTACCTAATGAATTTACCTCTTACTTTGAAATTTAACATGGTGAATGTACGAAAAGACTCAAAATCACAGAATCACAGAATCACAGAATCACAGAATCATAGAATCACAGAATCACAGAGTCACAGAGTCACAGAATCATAGAATGGCTTGGGTAGAAGGGACCTTACAGCTATAACCCTCCTGCCAGGGACACCTTTCACTAGACCAGGTTGCTCAGAGCTATTTTCAGCCTGCCTTTGAGCACTCACAGTGATGTCGGTGCCTCACCTTCCTGACAGTAAAGGATTTCTCCCTAATATCTAATCTAAACCTACCCTCTTTCACTTTGAAACCATCCCCCCTTGTCCTGTTACTCCATGCCCTTGTAAAATGTCCCTCTTCATATTACTTGCAGGTTCCCTTTAGCTATTGGAAGGCCACAGTTTTGATAATTTCAGCTAGTTCCCATTTTCTATATATACATTATAGACAAGTTTTTATGCATTACTTTTATTCTGTGACTTAATCAATTAAAATCTACCAGGATTACCAAAACTCCTTACACTGAAATTTTATCCTTCTGACCTTGATTTATTGTGTCGAAAATACCTAGTCTTCCTAGTCCTTAAGTCAAAATACCTTAAATTAATGTGATTTATTCTTGCTTCATTCATGTTTCTGGCTAAACAAAGTATGGCTAAACACAGTATGTCTCCAGCTAACGTGAGATATTGCTGATAACAATTAGTAATATGTGTCCAGGTTAATTCATATATCCTCTTATCTTTCAAGATAGAAGAAAAAAATCTAATTCCTTTGACACTGATAATAATATATAAATACTTGAGCATTGTTTCTAACTTGGACATAAAGTCTGTACTGAAAAATAATCAGATGCACACTTAAAAAGCTAGATTTCCCTCCTCATCTAAAGGCCCCAAAAACCACTCAAATAGAATTATTCTGCATTCTCAGATAAATCTATACAGGTTATTTATCCAGAATGACAAAATGAATGAACCAGTTCTGGGTGACTCTTTCTTTTTTTTTTTTTCCCTCTTAATTCTGATCATTTACTTCAGTGATTGGATTGAAAAATAATTGTTTATAGAGATTTCATTGTATCTGACACACAGGTTCTGAAGTTAAAATTAGGCTAAACATCTTTAAAAATATAAGGTTTCCAACAGTAGTTTCCAATTGCCAGTTCCAATATCTACCCATATATCCTTTGTCCTCTTCCTCAAAATGGAAAAAAAATTGTATCTTTTCAATTTTGAGGATAACATTTTTATTTTAACATTCTACAGAAGCAGGAAGTCTGAAAGAAATAATATATTTATACTTTCCTGGGAAAAAAAAATAGCATTTTGAGCTACACTCTTGAAAATTAAAAATCTTTTTTTTGCCCCACAGCCTTTTGGTTTTTTTAATGTTTTCACTAAGAAATTTTTAAAACTTCTTTTTAGGTAATTTTCAATTAGTAATTGAAATTTTCAACTAGTTGAACAAACAGATTCTATTATTGAAACAAATTCTTTAGCAGAAATTTGTCAAAGTAAGAACAGAATATTCTCCAGGTCTTTTACCCCACACTTGACAGGTGCACTGAGTTGATCAAAATAATTCCAAGGAAAACAGAACAGTGGCATTGATATTCAACATCTTTCTTCTTTAACTACAGTTCTATAGCCAGGAGCGGCTGCATTGATCTCTAAACTCAGGCAATTAGAAGAAAATTTTTCAGTAAAAAACTTCTTCAGTGATAGTCTACCTCTATTGAGGAGATTTCCAAAGGACCAAAAAGGCCTGAAGACACTTAAACACAAATAATTGCAATCCATATTTAAAAAAACCCAACAACAAAAAAAACAACGACAAAAATAATTCAGAGCTCCTTTCATTAAATTTGAGCTTGTCATTTATGGCTGCTCTAATGATACATTCTTAAGAGAATAACCTCAAGATATTGTCATTGGTCAGGGCATACCTCCAATTCTACCTTTCCTTTCCCTTCACTTCTCAGTTTTCATTTTCTCTTTAGTGCCTTTACTAAATATTGACATGAGTATTAAATATGTTAATTTATCTCAATAAATAAATACAATCATTGTTTATACAGGTCATGATTTTTGTTTCACCATGTGATATTCAGGGACATGAAATACAGTCCTCAAATAAAATTTATTTTTTCTGAAAATGATAATATATAATCCAAAATGAATTTTAATTTCAATCTGGATTAAATATATTACTGAAAGTCATGTGAGGTTTTTAAAAGGTTTGATCATCATTTTGACAACAACTGGGAAAGAAGACATTCAAGTCAGGCTGATGTTTTTTAACATGGACTCTAATATACTTTTACCCGCACTGAAAAAAGGGATGAAAAATGTTTAGATACAATCTGGAGTTTGAATCAAAGTATGTTCTTCCAAAAAAATCTGAAGACATTTTTAGAAGACAGTCAAAAGATATTTTATAAGACATAACACAAATGAAAGAATAATCAGTCTCAGCTAGGCCATAGCTAAATGAACCAGTTTTGCATCCTTTAGTCTACATCTATTATTGTTCTTGTGACCTGCTTCAGGGAATAATTGCTGAATTACTGGTCCTTAATTATTCAATTATATGTTAATCTGGAGCAGTGTGCATCCTCCCCACTCATGGCTAGCCCCTCTATAACCAATTTGCTATATCTACGCTGCACAGCTCTTGGAGCATCGCTGGCTGGGAACGTATTCCATAATCTGCTGTTCCTACTTAACCCAAGTACCCTTCAGCACGGCACACTGACCATCTGTCTGCCCTCATGTGCCACATTCCTGCACCAGTAAATTTTGGAAACACCCATAAGAAGCCAAACTCTTTTCAGAGCTCCTGGAAACAACTGCCTGCATCTGCAGCTGCCACTGCTGCATTCCCAGCATGAAAAGTGTTACCATCCTGTCAGGTCTGCCACTGCAGACCCCTGTGGGCCTGTAACCAAGGTCAGTCTTGGGACAGGATATCAATGATCAAAAAATACCTCTGAGGAAGATATGAAGAATGGAGATGTTTGTTACACGTGGAGACTCACAAAGTTGCACTGTGGCTCAAGGAGCCCAAACCTGGACACAGGTCTGGTTTTCTCAGTTGTGGAGTAGAAGGATCACTTCATTTTCTTTGCTGCCAGGGTGCACTGCTGGCTCCCATGCAGTTTGCTGCCTGCTGGGACCCATGCGTCCTTTTCTGCAGAGCAGTTTTGAACAGACAGTTCCCAAATGCCCAGGTGCGCAGGGTTATTTTACATCGGGCGTTGCACTGCCTCCCTCACACACCGTGTTTTGTGCCCACACGCTGCTCCCACACAAGGTGCCGGCGGTGGCCAGCAGCAGCTCTCCTTCGGCGCCCACAGCCTCCCCTCTCGGCCAGCTCTGAGCACGAGCCTGTGGGCAGTGCGGAGGAGCCTCATGAGAGAACCTGCAGCAGTACTGAGGAGTGTTGGCTCCAGTAATGGATATGAGAGTCCCCTGGGAGCCAGTCTCATGCCAGGAGCAGCCTGAGGTGAGAGAGGCCTGGGGTGGCCAGGCTGCTGCGGGGGCTTGCGAGGGACAGCTGGGCCCGGTTCCCGGCCCTCACGGGTCTGCCCGGTATGAGCGGCCTGTGCGCTGTCCGTGTGGGACGGCTTCCAGCTACCCTGGGAGCCTGTGCGCCACTGCGGGGACAGGCAGGAGCTCCTGACCTGCTGAGGAAACAATGTGCAAGAGCAGCAGCACTATTTTTCCTGGTCCATATGCTTGAGGATTCTGAAAGGGAATGTTTGTCACTCCTTGCAATGACATTTTGACAAGTCATTAATTTACTTCACTTGTAGCTGCCATTAGAAATTGTGATTATTCTGTTGTTGGATCTGAGCTGTTTGAATTTTATATATCCAGTCCAGCAAAGAATTTAGTTTCTCAATAGAAAAGTCTATGCACTCAATGGTCTTGTGTATGTTTATTGTTGTCTTACAGACATTTTAATTTGGTTGGGTTTTTGTAGATTGGTTGGTGTTTTTTTGGACACTGCATACTTTAATTTTCCTGGCATAATTCCAATTCCTATTAGGTTCTCACCTCTGGTGATGCTTGCTTGAATGTTCAGTCATCACCATCTCAAGAACAAAGTGAAAGGACTGTTGAAGTGACCTGATTTAGTCTGAGGATTTGCCAGCAGCTGAAAGGGACACCTGATCTCTCAGGTCTTAGTCACTAACAGTGTCAAAGGCTAAAAGTCTTTATGGAATAACTCTCTGGTTTCCATGTACAGATAGTTTTAGATACAACTTTGTCATTTAACCTTTCAAATTATGTTCTGCATTTTATGCTCTCGCAGAGTTTTCAAGGTAGCTTCTATGACACCAATGATCAAATACTATGAGTGACAGCCTATTACAAGTCTCAATATATCCACGGCATGCAGCATATACAGTCACTTAGTATAACATCATTCCCCTTCATTGAAGAACCTCATGTGGCCCTGATTTCAGAACTAGATTTCTTCTGTATTAGTAAATACAATTGGTTAGTTTATAAAATCTTGCCTGCGAATAGGCTGGGGGTACACAAGGATCCTCAAGAAAATACAGCATTGTTACCCCCTGCTGACCAAAGGTTTATTCCTTATCATGTGATTTCATGTCCAGAAAAAAAAGCCAGGGAAAAGAAGGAGGAAATAAGACACTTTAAAAGTTACTGGTTTTGTTTTCACCAGTAACCATTGCACCTGGATGTAGCCCTGCTTTCTTTGGAAATGGTTAAACATCTGCTTGCTGATGAGACATAGTGAATGGAACCTTTATTTTGCTTTGCTTTATTGTGTAGCTTTTGCTTTGCCTATTATACTGTCTTTATCTCAGCACACCAGTTTTTTTTAACTTTTACCCTTATGCTTTTCTTAACCTTACCACTGAAGGGAGGAGAGAGTGACTGTGTGGGCTTTAACTGCCTCCTGGGCTTGACCCACAACAGAAGTTGTTTTAAAAGGAGTATAGCAGTTTAACATGTCAGTAAACAGTGGAATCAATACAGGATTGGACCTGAGCATACTAAAGGAAGTTCTTCCTAAAAATGATCAGTAGTGAAATACTCAAGATTAACGTATAAATGGCCATTTTTAGGTTTCAAAGTTAACAAGCAATAAAATGAATGAAACAGTTTAGCTGTCTTTCAGAAAATGCAGTAGACTAGCAGCAGAATTCAATTTTTTTAGAAAATCTGTGTATTAAAGTAATACATCTATTAGACATTATGCTGTTCTTGAAAACAGAAAAGCTATCAACATACTTGTTATGTTCTGAACAATTTTTCTTACTGTGAATCATGAATACTGTGATTAAATTTCTTGCCAATTACTCAAAAAATGTGCAGGTTATTTGCATCTTAAAAATAGAGATATATTTTCATGTCAGTGTCTCTCTTCGTTAGTTTAGTTAAACAATAAGATTTGACTTCATGGATATGCAGTTTGCCTTTCTTTACTGTATTGACTAAGAATTTTGTTCCATTTTTTACAGTGTCTAGCTAAAGACCCAGGTTATCTTCATTGGAATTCCTGCCAGGATTTCTTCATAAAATAGTCCATAACAAGAAAATTTCAAAATGAAGTGTTCTTTGGGGACCTCATAATCTCCAAGCCCTCATTAAATTGCCATTTATACAATATGCTTCCTAACCACCAGGGTCACTTTGCTGTGAAGGTACATCACAAAGGGAAAGTAGTAAATCTCAGTGAATATTTCACAACCCTCTCCGGCAATTAAAGTTTTAAATGGCATCTTCTCTGCATAGCCAATAAAATGAGAATCAGAAGGCAGCTGCAGGATAGCCCAGATAAAATGAGCCCACTGCTGTCTCATAATATTTCACATTGAGAGAAAGAACACACACCAAACTGAAAAACAATATACATTGTTATGGCACCTCACTGTGCAAGCAACATAGGGCAAAGTACTTGCAGGAGCTAAATTTCAAATACAAGGAATATCTCTATCATCTAAGCATTTAGAGAATGAAAATCCATTTTCTTTCTCTCTGTTTGAGAAATGCAGTCTATTGCCAAGGTTCCACTCTCTAACTGTGAAAGGCCTTCATTGAATTCAGGCTTCCCTTTTCCATTAAACTGGGAACAGGATTATGTGGTATTTCCAGCCAATTTTAGAAGTTTTCAATCCACTGACCATGCTAACACTTTTTTTGCCAGAAAATGAGTTCTGAGTGAGTGAGTGAGTGAGTGAGTGAGTGAGTGAGTGAGTGAGTGAGGCTAGACTTGCAGAAGCTGGAGGGTTGAATGTTTTTTTGGAAGAGTACTTTTGCTCCTTGTATTTTGGATGCTTAAAAATGCTAGAGAACTGTGTCAATCCACCTCTCTGTTTTAGTGCAGAAACAAGAAAGTCCAACAGCGTACCTAAGAATTTTATGTCTAGATACTTCTCAAATACTGGTCTATGAAACCTAGAGATATTTTAAATTATATTTTGAAAACTGGGGAAATTATAGAGGAAATTCAGGAAGCGGTTTAGTGAGGGTAGAAAAAAAGGCACTGTCACATATATGTGGATGAATACATGAAAGATGCACATATATAAACTTTATTACACAAAAATGATAAAGTCACAGATGAATTCTTTAAGCTGTCAGTGATGACCCTCCACTTATTACTTTTTCCAGGTATAATATGCAAAATTTCATATGTAGGGTCATTTAATAACTCCTGTCAGTGAATGTTATCTTGCTACAACTGTAGTCTGTATGAATTAGTAAAAATCAGTTATTTACCAGGTGAGAACTTGAGGAAGTCAAGAAGTACAGAATTTGCTGTTTAAAATATAAATTTAGAAATATAAGTAAAGAAATAAGGTTGCCTCAGAATTACCTGCATGTGTCTTGACAATCTTAATGGAACTTAAAAACAAAGATCACTGATGCTTAAATATAAAAAATGTTATGAATTATGAAATATTATGAAGGGATATTTTCTTAGATAGCCTATTTACAACTTGTGCATTCCCCAAAATAAACTTGAATGCTTAAATAAACCCATTAAATCATCAAAGCATATTAATTTTAAAATGCTCAATTTAAATTTGGGTTTCACCAATTATTTTTATAGTGATTTTGTGTTCCAGAGATTCTCAGCCTTTTTTAAAATTTCACTTAATTGTGTAATAAGGGGTCACTTTTTGGAATGGAAATAAAATCCCCAACACTATCAAGGTTATGAAATAGTCAATAAAGCTCCATAAATTTTAAGTATAGATAATAATAACAATAATAACAACAACAACAACAAAACAACAACAACAACAACAACAACAACAACAACAACAACAACAATAATAATAATAATAATAATAATAATGAATCCTGAGTCTTCTTATCTGTTACTATTGTAGGAAGATCGATCATGGGTGTGAAGAAGAGGAAAAAAGTGCTGTGTTGTGTCACTGAGCAGACAGAAGTTACTCAAGACTTGAATTATTGGAAAAGTCAGTCCTATAGAAACTTGTGAGGTAAAAATGAAACATGACTTTCTCATAGGACTTTACAATACATTGCATTCTAGCATTACATATTACACAAATGATTTATTGGATATACAGGCTGTGGTTGTCCCGTCCCTAGAAGTGTTTAAGGCAAGGCTGGATGAAGCTCTGAATAACCTGGTCTAGGGAAAGATGTCCATGGAAGGGGGGGTGGAACTAGGTGATCTTTAAAGTCCCTTTCAACCCAGATCATTCTATGGTTCAGTTTTTCTATGATATGTGCTCCTAGCAGCGATGATTTTGCCATATTTTTGAAAAAGAAATCAAAGCCTTACAGTAAAAATCAAGAAACAATGTAATGAAGTTGTGTTTTTCATTCAATCTTTATGAATGCAAGCACCCATGACTTTAAATCTTAGGAAAAGCCATTTTAGATTCAGCATACTCTAGGCAGAAGAAAAGGAAGCACAAATTCAGACAAAAGGTATTCTAGTTTTTATAGTTTTGTCTCAAAGGATTAATGACAGCTATCTGTAAGTGTAATACATATCTAGGTATCTTTGAAAACCAGAGATAACACAACAGATCCTCTTGAACTTACTGCATGTTTTGAACTGCAGTGCAAAGACAGACTAGAGAGAATAGGTGTGCGCTATGTGGACAGGAGTGATAGAGGTGATAGAGGTGATAGAGTGATAGAGGCTTAAGTGTAATGAAAAATGATATTTTTCTGTAGTCTTCTTCTTCATAGAGTAAATCTTGCAGAGAGTGCTGAAAAACGCTGTTCCAAAAATCTTGAAACTAAGAAAAAATACAAATGCTCAAACTGGCAGGATATTTCACAGTGGAGATAATGAAGGTTTTCTTTTTATGCTTTGTACAGTGACGTGTTTCGCTCATTTGCATACCAAGGCTTGCAGACTCTGAACTGCCAACACTTGCTGAACTAACAGACACAAGGAACACAGGACATGAATTTCAATGCAATAGTCGAACCACAGTAGTTCAGCACTCTTTACTTGCAAAGTTATTTCAACTGTTGACCCTTCATTATTGAACAACTTACTATGTTTCTAGTTCCAAAAAAAAAAAAAAAAAAGAAGAAACTTGGTAAAAATCAGGAAACTTAATTTTTCTTAATTTTCATCCCGAAAGCATAGGGTTCAAAGGAATATACAAACCAAGTAGCAGGCTGACATATGTGCAGGGGCTATTCCTCAGCTGTGTTGCTTTGTGCTTTTCCTTTATGCCTTCTCTCTGAATACATGAATGCTCCACAGCAAAGGAGAAGTTAATTAAAGGCTAATCAAATGTTTCTGGGGCAGCCCTTTCTCTTCCTCTTTCCAGCAGCATGCTGGTGTGATGTATGAGAGGATAATAAATCTGCTAGGGAACAGCATTACTTGGAAAGAATACAGCTAAGTTTGTTCTGGTGATATTGCATTGACCAGTTATTGACACTTAGAGATTAACTTTCGTATAAATAACCCAGGTTTATTCTTGTGCATTGGACTTTTACAATAACTTCTTCATGTGCTTAATTCAGCAGGCTGAGTTCTTAGAGCTTAGGGAAATATGTCAGAGAAGACTCCCAGGGAATTAATACTTTAGTTCTTATTTAGTTGTCTCAGTATAGAATATGGCAAAAACTTCCCAGCAAAAATGGCCTCCTCTCTGAATGTGGAAAATCACAAATATTTATTCTGACACTACAGGGTCTTTGGCTTTTGCCGTATGCCAAGATTTACTAGTTTATTTTCTCTTTTACGCCAGGAAATATTTGTCAACGTTTTTTCTTCTTTTTTTTTTGATTTTTTTTTCTTTTTTTTGCCTCTTCACCTTTGGAAAGCAAGACTCTAGAAATTGCTCTACCTCTCCATTCCCCAGTGGCAGCTCTGACGATAAATTCACTTATCTAAATTTCATTACTATCATGGTTATGACTGTGTTAAACCCAGTGTCCAGTCTTACAGCTTGACACTTGGGAATCATAAATGTACCATCTCCAAGGAGAAAGCAAAGGCTATCATTGTCATTTAGTGTGACATTAAGTTAACTGAAGTTGCTCCTGTGTGAAAATGTTATCTTTTGGGAATACTCATGAACAGTTGGAGAGAGGGAAGAATTTCTTTGCAAAATGGTTAATCATTACTGCTTATGCTTGCCTTTGAGCATTTGAACACATAATTTGGTAATTAGCAGATTTAATTGCTTTCTGACACTGAGGATTAAGCAGCCTGCCCTGCTCTCCACTCCCAGAGCCATTAGTGCGCCTGTTGCCAAGGTCAATTGAGTTCATTTCGGAGCTATTTCTCATCTATTTCCCTCTTATGAAGTGAGTTCTCCAGGATGCCTAAGAACAGAGCATATATCAAGGCCCCATTTTCTCTCGGCTCTCTACAGCAGACAATTTCAAGATAATCATACCCAATTCTTTTACTTTGGAAGCTATTATTTATATTAAGATAAATAAACCAACAAAGTTTACAGATTTTTCAGTGTTCGGCACTTTTCTTCTAACACAGTGGCAATAATAATAATTGCAGGAAACATGACAGCATCACTTGCTTATAGAATCAGAAAGTAGAAATTGGCTGCAGTGTTAAATCCTATGACCTCATGTGGGTTGTTTAACTTTCCTTTAGTTTCTCATGTCAGGTGCAATTATTTTAACTTCTATTTACCATGTTATTTATTATTATATTCACATGATTATTCTCACATAAATGCCCATGTGTAATGTCTTTCATATTACCTGACATGCATCCTGGAGTTTAATATTCACTAAGTTCCTTACAATAAATGGATGTCAATACGATGTCAAATTATACTATTACAAGGACCATTATCCTTACCATGAAACATATGGAGACACTATCAAAACACAAAGCATTGAAATAAATGCTTTTCACTAGAGCAAGACAGCACAGATATTTGTAATTTAACTCTCCAAACCCCAGTGTGATTTTGCAAATATTTGGGAAAACTGCAAAGGGTTTGTTATATCAGTGAATCATTTGAAGCAGCATGGCCAAAAGAAACTCCAAGGAAAATATTCTTTCATCACTGACAGAAAAGTAAAATTTGTTCAATGATTTTTTTTTTATTATTAGTTATTTTTTCAAATATGAAGAAATATTGCACTCAAGGCTTTTTAAGGAAGTCTATGGATGGTGAAAATTTAGATGGATTTGGAATGCAAACAAATTAATAGAAGAAATATTCATCTTGAAGTTCTAAATGCAAAATCTTCACCTCTAGTTGCTAAAGTCCTCAAAAGATAGATGCAGAATTCTGGAAGAATATTCAAAGTATTCCTTCTCTTGTTGCTTTAATTTTTATGCTCTTTCCAGAAGACTGTAGATTATTTTTTTCAAAGAATGGTCATTTAAATGGGCCTGACTCTATTTTCTTGCAAATTACCTGGAAAGGAATATGAATTTTAAAGTGATTAAATTTGCTTGTGACACTTTCATAATAATACAGATAGGACCATAATTACAGAATGATATACTGTACAAAACTCAGTTGGTAATAAAACAAAAAAAAATGTATTTGGTGTAGATAAATATCAAATACCATCAAACAAAAATAAGACTAATTTTTATATGTAAAATGATGGTTTCAAATCTGGCTGCTACCACTCAGGAATAAGCATATGGGGATATAACTCATAGCTCTGTAAAAGCATCAGTTCCGTACTAGCAATTGTGAAAAAGAAATACAGTGATAGAAATCATTAGTAAAGAAATAGATAACAAAACATGGTTTAACAACGTCTTGGATACTGAGTGTATAACACAGGAAATAAAACTTTTATTGACTTGTTCTTATACCATCATGGAGAACAGGACTCATAGTTAGATGATAGACTAATTTTTCACAATACTTCCCCACATTTATGGTGTTATCTTTGGATATTCAGATTAATTCACAAGCAGAATTCTTTAGATTAGTTTCAAAGAACAATCAAGAAAAGCATAAATACAAGTCACCATTGCAGTCATTAATGTAATCAATAAATACTAAACCTTTTAAATAGCCAATAGAAATTTTGGCCCTGTGCATGCTGTTGAATTAATGTTACTTTGACCTTAAATTCATCAGTCTTATGCCAGACTAGGCCCTCTGATAATATAATGCAACAGCTCTCTGTTTGAGACTTTTGGAACAGGTGAGTTCAGGTGTTTTAACTACCTGACTGATTCTTGTGACTGCCCACATTGACACAACTGTTGAAAAAAATTTGTGTTAGAACAACCACCTCTGAAAAATGCTGTCCTCATGATAGGAACAGCAGCACATGGCCAGTGTTGCATGGGTGAAGCTGAAGGTTGCTGGCTAGTTTGCCTCTTAGGTTCCATGAGCTTGCATCTTGTCAGCTCTTCACCAGTGTCCAGGCTCTTCTAACTTAAACCCAGTTTTCAAGCTAATATTGCAGTGGAATAATCAGATAAATAAAGACTTTTGTGAAAGCTTGACTGTGAGTTAACCTGATAGCAGAGCCACATTCTTTATATCCAGTAGCAAGATTGCTTTTACTTTGATGACCTCATGGTTTAAACCATAGATAGAAACCTGGAGTTATATCCCAAAGAAGCACTTGGTCATTAATAATGGAGGCTATTATCTTTAATTTCAGACACTGTCAGACATATGGTCTGATTCAGGATATTCTTTTCTGTGAGATATTAAGGCACACTCCTTCTCTACCCCAAACACCCACATACAAATGTCTCTAAGAGGAAAGAAAAAGAACACTGGAAGAAAAATATCATGCAGAGCATTAGGAGACTCATCTGACACCAGTAAACAATAGTTTGTTTGGTTCCAACACTGATTTCATACACTAAAATGTTTAGGGATGTTGATTTTGTCAAGAAATGGATGATTTGATGCAATGCCTTTGGTGTTAATGACCATTTTTATTTTGATCTCAAAGTTTATAGTAGCTCAAGAACCCAAACAAAACATTTCAATTTCTTACATGCAGTTGGGTTTCTAATTCCTCCATTATTACTCTGATTATTGCTCTCATCTTACTAGCTTCTTCACCTTGAGCTAATGTGACATTGCAGTGCTATGGGAAATCAATGTGGCAAAAATTTCTCATGCTACCACAACAATATTGATTTAGGTACAAAGACTAAATATCAGATAATAGAATGGATAAAGAGATTAAAAGAAAGAAAACTCACATGTTTTTGGAAATCTAATAAGTTGTTTGTAAAAATGGGTGTAGTCTGTGGGATAGAAAAAGGCTTGCTTATTGAGTGCATGTAAACTGAAAAAAGCTTTCTTCCAGCATAATTAGCAGTAGCCTTGCATCTACACCTGGCTGCAAACTTCAGGCTTGACCAAGATGACCAAAGGGATATTCCAGACCAAATGACATCATGCTTAGTATATAAAGTGTGGAGAAGAAGGAAGAAGAGGGGATGCTTTGAGTATGGTGATTGTTTTCCCAAACCTACCTGTCCTTTAGGACTATTGCTGATGCCATCATTTATACTCCAGGTTTGAGGGACACAGAGCACATAAAGACTGAAGTATATGGGGGCTTAGAAGTTTTTTTGAAGATGTGACCTAAACTCTGTAAGGTCAGCTGGTTTATTTGTACATCTACTTGGACCATTCATTCTTTCATTCTTTTACTTTGTGTTTCTTGTTTTCCTTTGTGCCTGTGGTTTTTCTGGAGAGTGTTTACAGCTTAATCTATGTTTATTCCTGAGTATTTGAGAGACAGACAATCCATGGAAAAACCTAGAGAATGTGTCTGAAATTAGACTGATTTGCATGTAACTGCTTCCTAAATGAAAAAAATTAATACCCATTTTCTATTACCAGCAGATATGAATGAAACTTTCTCCATTTTGCCATGAAAAATTCTTTTTCATGGTCAGAAATGAGATTTGTCCAAACTTGACTTGAATTTCCATAATTCATTTTTTAATATTGTTGAATGTAATTTTATATGGGTGTTACCTGTTAAATATTATGTTGTAGATGGCCAATAAGCCTTCAGTACTTTAAATTTGAATAGTTAGTTTCAACTAGCAGTGAATTTCTATAGGTCTGCAGATAATATAAGTAGCAGAAGCTTTTATTGATTGGACTGATTAATGTGATATAAACACATGAAAGGTAAGATGTTCCCTTTTTATGTGCAAAGTAAAAGGAGTGTTTCCTTTCCTGAAGTACAACTTTTTTACAAATTCATTTTCAGAATATTATTTAGAAAAAACATCAATCTTTTAAAGTTCTGCTGCCATATTTGTTATTATTCATTGGTTTGGTGAATCACCATTCCTTTCTACTCTCTTCTCTCACCCTTATTTAGAAGGCAATTTATTTATTTTTCCTGTTGGAATGTAGAGAGAATGAATTTACATAGTTCATCTTTAAGTGCAATAACATTCTTTCTCATGACTAGAGAAGAGCTTTTGCCAGCAGGTTTTGACTTTTAAAATTAATTTTAGATACATTTTGAACGGCAGTAAAAGTTCTTGGACACTTCTGATTAAAAAAATAAGTAGGAAAATATGCATTCAGTATTAAAGTTGTTTTGGATTGCTCTTTTTTTCAATTAATGACACCCTTAGTTTCTTGTGACAAATGTTTATCATAGCAGGCAGACAAAAGAATGAAAATAATGAAAAGAAGCAGTGGGGAAAAACAAACCACTCCCCATAAATACTAAGTTTCTTTGAACAAAATAAGCAGGCAGAGAAATTTAAGGATTACTTTTGTTTTGCTTTCTTCAAATCAGACAGAGATAAGGAGAATTACAGTTAAACAAGAATCTCCACCAACTTAGCTTTAGAAAAAATATTTATTCATATCTTGTTGATTGGTCTTTACTGTCTTCAATTTAAGGTTGGGTATCTAGTGCAAAAAACTTTTTTTTTTTCAAAAGTGACCAGTGACCTCTATTTGGATAGACAGCCTGGTTAATTTCAATCTCTTGTCCTGAAAAAAAGAAAAAGACATGGAAGAAAGGTAAGGAATAAAGTCTGGTTGATGGGTTGTTATCTTAACTTTCCAGTACTCCTATGTTATTATAACACTGTAATTTTTTTTCGCTTCCCTTAATAACATCTCTTTTTATTATGAAGATAATTTCCTAATTAGTCTAACACTCTTCTCTAAATATTATAATCCATTTGAAATCACACCACAAAAAAGTGTCTCCCAAGGTGCACTTCATCCCATTTCAGATAAATGATTTGGTTGTCAGTTTTTCTCTCAGATTTCCCAGCTTGATTTTCAGCATTTAATATAAATACGTAACCTTAGCATGTTCTCAGAGTTAAGCAATCAAAAATGTTTTCCTTTTATCATCTGAACAGCATATGCTGCCTTCAGGTGACCTGAAAATGAAGAGTCAAACAAGGATATTAGAGATTTCCTTAATACAGGGGGAATTCAAGTATCCCAGAGTGAGTCCTACTTAGAGCCAAGACTGAGACTGGGTTCAGAAATGAGGGAAATGGGGAAGGAACACTTCCATAATATGTGCTCTATCAAAAGCCTAGTTTCTAGACAGCCTCTGAATGACCATATATCTGCAACAAAAATATAATCAACCTTTGGTCTGTTCTAACGTACTGAAGAGGCTCCTGCAGGTCTAGGCTGGAAAGAAATTGAGCTATGCAAATGTTATCTGATGTACTGAATATATTCCTAGTCATCATTTTGTTACTGTGAACATGACAACAGTGAATGTTCTTTACTGACATTGAGCATTCTCTTTTTGCCAAGAATATTTGGAGAGCACAAATTCCTTCTTTGGCATTCTTATATTTTGATACTTGGTCTTGCCACATCTTAAATAACTGCTCATGTGTTTTGAGAACAGTGTGCATGCCTTTTCACAAATCACAGGGAGCATTGAAACTTTAAGCTGTCACCTTAGAAACTCTCAGATGGGTTTTTAACCAGGGTAATTGCCAGCACACAGAACCTATCAGAAGAACTATGGCACCAAAGTGCTTCAAAGTAGAGAGAGTGGAAAACTGTCAGTCATGATCTTGGCTGTAAAGGCTTAACCAATGCACCTGTTCAGATAAGCAGGACTTGATCCACCAAAAGCAAAGTCTCACCAAATGTAATCATTAAACACTTGCCAGAAAAAAACCCAAACAAAAAAACAACCCAAAGAGTATGTGACAGCCACTCTGAAGAGTGTTGCTACTTACAACTTCAGTCCCATTAAAAGGTTAAAAGATTAGATGTAATATTTTCCCTGTAACATAATAAATTGGGAAATGGAAAAATCAAGAGATTACTGATATTTTTTCTCATGTTAATCCACTTGTCTGACCTTCCTAGCACAGAAATAGCAACTTTTCCCCCCAGCAGCCCAGATTCAAAAGTGGATTAGAGACAAAGCAGCAGAGTTAAGAACTCAAAGCATCAAAACACAGCATTTATCAACTAAACATCCCTGTGACCTTGCTCCTCACAGAATCCCAGTCTGTTTGTTACGTGTCTCAGATATGAACACAGAATGTATACTTTACTCAAAATCAACAGTTGACCTGTGAAAAAACAATTTCTATTATCAGGGGCCAAAAGGCAAAGGGTTTTTGTTTTTCCTAGTGAAATATTAAGCTAAAATTCACATGTCTCAGCAGCCATCCAATCTCTAGGAAAGTTTTTTATGATAAGTAGCTGTCTCAAGAGATGAACAAAGCTAGAACAGCAAAGTGTCTGTATATATATTTCTATCAGATATTTGATACAAAACTAGAAATCAGGATAAAGAGATATTATTAATATAATCAGCAATTTAATCTTCTCATTTAATACCTATGCTGCTGATGGAAGCATGAAAAAGATTGTTTTTCTGAAGCACAAGAAACAAAACCTTTCCAATTATTTAAAGTGCACACTAATTCCTGCTGCTTATCTGAGGGTTTCTTCCCTAGCAGAAGTTTTAAAAACTACATGCTTTTAGAACTACATCTGCTGTACAGAAGAACTGAGGGCTTTTGCCTCTGACAGTGGTGATCTCTTAGCTTTCCACCAATTGCCAAATTCAAAGGCAATGGAATGTAAGAGCCATCTGGTTTCAATGAAAGTTACTTTGTAAAGAGTAGGGAACTTTTAACATCCAGGTTAGGAGCCTTGCCAAATAATTTTACTACATCTCTGAATGTACATACTTCTTTCTCTCATGGAATCTTAGTTTACTGAAAGTAGGAGAATCAGGAAGAGAAATTGATGTGTGAAAGTAAAGGGTCTCCCTACTCAGGATTCCACTCAGCTGGAGATAACAGCAATTTTGTAATGATATCTATCATCATATAAAAGTTGTAAGCTGTGTAAAGGACATAATTTTTTTAATGTTTGTGCAGCATTAATGAAAACTAATCAATAAAAAATAACAAGTATGGAAAAGCTAAGAGCTTCACAATGAATAGAGAATTGCCTGAACTAAAACCAAATGGACATCCCTTATTTTTAGTTTTCTTAATAAGATTTTGAGAAGATATCTGTGTGTGCATGTAGGGGATGAATTACAGCTGTGCTAATTACCAAAGAGTGGAAACAGCCTTGCCCAGCCAATGAGGATGGGTGTTATAAAAGAATGGGTTAGCAGGTCAAGACTCAGTTGGAGATGCAGTCTATTGAAGATAAGAGAGTGTTGGCTGTGAGGTGGAATGGTCATGTTCATGCAGGAATAAAGACTCTTTAACTAGTTAAAGTTAGAAAGTGGTATGTTTATTATGACACTGAACACACCTGGGAGAAATCTCCTGCAGGGATGTGCAAAGTGCACAGGGCTTTTGCCTTCTTTTATCCACAAAATTACACATTCATATAATTACCCAATATGCCTATACATATGCATTACCTAATGCCACCTAGCCCTGCTTGGTATAAAAATGAGCTCAAAGTCCTTTTATATTTGTGCAGCTCCTTCCTTCAAATGGGTTGGTGGGTGTTTGAAATGGGTCAGTGGTCTTCTAATGCTGAAGTCTGGGAGTCTTCCTCGCCTTTAAGCTTTTTACCTTTGTTTTGTTGCTAGGCTCTCTGGCTCCTTGGCCATAGTTCAAGCGCCCGACCTGGTTCTGGCTAGTTTCAGGGCCCAGGTACAGTTACAATTTCTTCACTTTAACAATATCCCAACCACCTGTCTCCATACAGCAAAGCCAAGAAGTAATATACTGTCTTAGCTCTGCTGGCTCAGCCACTTCCTACATTGCTTCTACTCTAATTATTGTATGTATAGCTCCTATCCCTCAGCTAAGCTCTAAACTCTTTTATTTTTGCTTCAGTGTGGTTAGGCAAGGGACAGACAAGGTAAGATGCCATGTGAAGGACAGACAGGGTTAGGCGGTTTTGTAATGAACTGGATGGAGTTAGCACGTCATGCAGAATGAGTCAATGTGTGGAGCTGCCTTTGGGAAACTCACAGAGACAAGATATGAGGAGAATATTTTAAGATCATAAGATATTTTAAGATAATATATTTAAGATAATATATAATATATTAAGATATTTTAAGATAATAAATGACTGATACTGGTGTCAGCTGTGCCTCCACTGTCATGTGTACTTGATTTTATTTGTTTCATATTGTATGATCCTGTATCTCAGCACTGTATACCCTGGCATGGATCAATATTTGTTTATATTCTATTCTTCTAAATGCTTGAAGACACTAAAGACCACACACAACTGCCTGATGTATATGCTACTGCTAATGTTGTGGTACTTGCATAGCTGGAGACAGAGTTTGGTAGTAATAGACTGGATGATAAACATTGATGTTTTCACTCTGATTTGTGCTGCTGAAGACGTTGAGATCTTCTGGGATCCGTGTTATATTGTAAGAGTCTATAATGTCTGTATAAGAGGCATGCACATTGTCTGGTGTCATAAGATGATTCTGACTTTAGCAACTTGCCAGTAATACCCATATGAACAGGAATCTAAAACAGGTGAGTGGAGGTTAGCAGAGTAAAACCACAGGCCTTCACCTTATGCCTGAGGGAACTGTTCAAGTGATGCAATTAGACCCTTGAGTATGTCCAGAAGAATTAAAGAAATCCATTCTGTGTCTCCATTATGTTCCAAAATTATACAGTCATTTTTAGGTAACATTTTTCTCCACAATCATTTATGAGATAACATCAATGAATATGATGGGTCAAAAGCATTTACACCACCAGTGAAATAGAAAAGCCTTCTTTTTCACCTGCATTGAGGCACTGTATAGCAGTATCTAATTTGCCCAATTTCCAATACTTGAGCTAAATAGCACAATTTAAAGGTAAGATTGCTGCAGTGGAATCTGGGATTTTTTGAACTAGAAATTGTCATAACCCAAGGGTAATGAAATACATTCTTCAGAACTATCCAAGCTAAAATAACACCCTTCTCACAGATACTCTCCAAAAACATAAGTAAAATGACAGAGGCAAGCATAGTTTTCCAACTATTCTTTGTAGTTAGAACAGGTTCATGGCTTAAGTAAGAGGGGAAGTATCTGTGAAAGTACAAAGCAACGCTTTCAGCATGATTAGCCCTGCTTGATAAACAGAGCAAAGAAGCAAGCTTCTTTTCACTATATGCCTCCCAGCAAATGCTTTTTAGCAATTCAGCTGCAGAAGAATTACTTTTTTGGCAGGCTTGCTCTATTTTGTTGTCTGTGCCAGCTGGATTTAGTACCCATGTGGATTGGACAGTATGAACAGTCAGTACTTCCACATCTTCCTCTTTTAGATCTTCTGTCCATGGAAAGTCACCAGTGTGATTTTCTTCTGCTAGAAGTGCAACATATACTGCAAAAGAATGTAGGAGAAAGGTAGCCATATTAGTGAGCTGCATAACTCAAGCTTTGAATACCTGTTCAAGAAATCTATGGATCTCAGTCACAGTCTAGAGTGATGACTTAGCACCAGGTGATGAGTAAATCTCTGTAACTGGCAGCTCAACAGCTACCTCTATAAGAGGTTAATGGCAGAACAATAATCCTGCTCCTAGCATAATGGGAACAGTATTTTTGACGATTATTCCAGGCATAAAGAGATTTCTGACCCATTAGTGTAGTTTCTTATTAACTGTTTTTAATAAGAAGATTGATAGGGAAATTCAAAATTGCTTTCCCCCTATTATTTATACTCTATTTTAGGCTATAAACATTCGATAGTTTCCCTGTCCAGGAATGCATTTGCCCTTCCCTTTTACCTCTCTTTGCAATATAAATCTCTCCCTATAAAACATTGGACTGTTCCAATGGTAGACCATTGTGGGAATTTATCAACCTCCTGGCAATTTAGCAAGCAAATTATTGATTCAAAGACACAAAGCTTGTAAAAGAAAAACTTGAAATTTGCTGATTTATTGTCTTTGTGTGGTTAAAATTTTAAGTCCACATAATCAAAATCTCCTAACAATCTCAGCACATGGAAAGACTCATAATGCATCCTGTGAAAGTCAATATACTCTGTAATTTTCCTAGGGCATCTCAAATAAACAGAATTGTTACAGCTGGTAGTAGCTTGGCTCTAAAATTGGAAACTTCCTCCTTCACAGGTGGAATATCATTGATATCTCAGCATATTCCCAGCCTATTCACTGAGCTTCATCACTTAGCACTTTTTACTTGTTAGAAGGCTAATGCTGTGAGATAATATCTGTATAAGAATTATAGGTATATACACGTGCATAAGGCAAGACTTTATCAGGGGAGCTGAAACCTCTAATTTAGTTATGGTTGGGTGATAGCTCTTACCAAAGTCCTCAAAGTAGCAGACCCCTTGACTGTATTTCACTGAATGTGACAACCACATACTTCTTATTCTTTTGCCAAGATTTTCCCTGAGGTGGAATGTAAGAGGGCAAAC
This sequence comes from Cinclus cinclus, assembly GCF_963662255.1. Lineage (NCBI taxonomy): Eukaryota > Metazoa > Chordata > Aves > Passeriformes > Cinclidae > Cinclus > Cinclus cinclus. The sequence goes on along the minus strand of NC_085051.1, from coordinate 21,596,475 downwards.
AAGAATCTCTTCAATAAAAATGACAATGCCCTAAATATACAGGTTTGGAAAACACTATGACTCACTTCTATATGTCCAAGTGGTTCTATAAATGTAGGATATTTTAGATAGACTAGAGAAATTGTAGTGTTCAGTACTCCATAGCTAACCTTCCTGACATTAAGGTAAATATCTTAATCGTTATTGCTCTGCATAGTGTTTAGTTCCTGAAATTTTTGCTCCATTAGGTATAGATTGGAAATACAGAACAAGAGCATAACCAAGGAGCAAAATTAAAGAACTATTTCATTTTCTACTGTGTGCTCAAACAGGAAGATCCTTGTTGTAGTCTCTTGAAACCACCAGCTTTTCTCTTCCTTTTTGCTACTTCACCTTTCCCTTCTCTCACATTTCTATCCCTTGTGGGAGGAAAAAACACAGCTCTTTCTCCAAAATGATTGCAATTTCTGTATCATCTCAGGTAAGTTACTAGCAGCAGGTGAAAATAGAAGTGTTGTAAAATGACTTGCCCGTTTTGTAAAATAAAATTTGTCAGTGAAGTATGTACTTAGAGTCTACTCTGGGGATTTTTTTCCCACCTGTTCTGTTTCCACTCTCAGTCTCTCACACTTGTAGAAAACAAGTACTCACCAAAGGTGCTTTCAGGACTCCTAATCTTGTCTCTCAAAATGTCAGAAGGAAGAGAGAATATTCTTGGGCAAGAACTGAACTCTGGCCTTGCTCTTTGTTGTCCCCCTCTGTGTCCCTGACAGCTGGAGATAAAAATAGATCAAAACAAAAAGGCTGACTAAATGTTCTTCTGTGGCTCAGTTATATGAGGAATTTTCTGAGAATCTCCAGTAACAGCAAAATCAACTCTTTGGCAGAGTATTTTGGAGACTGCACCTTCTTCTTCACTGCTTTATGAATTTTGTCTTACTGATCAAATGAAAGTAAACACTTCCAGGATAGCCAGGGTATCTCTGGCCTATGCTCTTACAATTCAAAAAACTGTCAACTAAATCTTCTAGTCTGATTTCATACAGAACTTCTAAGTGAAACAGGTAGAATGAGTTGAATAGATCTAACATTCTCTTCTCCCATTACAAATAAATGTTTACAAGCATCAAAGATTGCTATCCCTACTTCAGCAACATGTAGACATGATAGAGGACGAGATAGAGTAATTTGACTGAGGACTGTACTACAGCTTCCTTTCCCTAGACTTCTGATTTTTGTAGATGTTCCTTTAAGAACTTGATATGCTTGGAAGCATGGCAGTTCTTTCCCAGTGTACACAATAACATTCCAGAGTCATTCAAAGCATCTGTTTGAAAGAAAGAAGAAACATAAAAAGAAGAAAATTATATTTCTCTTGGAGTGGTTGGCAAAATAGTTTTCTTCAAAAACCCCATAACATTATGCTTTACTGAAAGATATCTTAAACATAGTTATATTGCCTTAATATTTTAAAATATTATATAATCACATAGTCTGCATTAGGTCTCCTGTTCTATTAGCTGTGCTCTCATTTACAAATGGTGATCAGACTGTTGGAATACAATCATGAGTGAGGATGAGAATAGCTGCTGTTTGATTACAGGGAGAGAGGCTCACATGAAAGCTATCCAAGACAGAGGTTTGGATATGAGCTTCCATATAAATAATACTGAAAGTTCTGAAATATTTTTTTTTTTTTGCTATCACCTTGGAGACAGTTTGTGCCTAATGAAAATATATTGTAAGCCTTAATGCAGTAATCACTATCAGAGAGTTGCATATTTTTAATCCTTTAAAGATGTCGTTTAAATATTATCTATCCTCTATGAATATTTGATGCTCATTAAATATTCCCTGGAAAAGTAAAAATAACACTTACATTTGTTAAAAGATTTTGGCAGCAGTAATATAACCAGAATGGTTTTCACTTCCAGAATTAGTAATACATCCTCTTTCTGCTGACCTATCTCACTCTTAAATATTAGAAAGATAAATTCCCAAGGATGGAGGGCAAACAATCTGGAAAAGGTCAGAGGGAACAGAATCAGAATTAAAGCTACAAGGGAGCAACCACAGAATATATTTCTCTCTGATTTCTTCTGTAAGAGAAATATGTTGTGAAACATCACTTTAAGAAAATGTTTTCTGTACTACAAAGAGCTAAACTGCCTAGATAAATCAACCCGTCTCTCCAGACTGCAGGAAGATGAGATAAAAGAACATAACAGAGTGGTCAAAATCAAGGGTATACCATTAATTCCATTCTCTTCCCTTTCTCTCATCCCACTATACATATGTATGTGTAGGTCTATGCATGTGTGCACATGCACACATAGGCACTTAACTTAGCCTGACTAGTTTAGTTTAGTTACATAAAGTGGAGCTTTCCTAATAAAACCCTCTGGTTAGCAATTGTGGTGTGAATCTGATTAATACAGATTTTTAGGCTTATAAGCCTTATGTCTCAGTAATCTTTATAACCTGAAACTTTACAGGATAACTTTCATCCAAGAAAGATTTCTTTTATTTTAAAATATATTGTCCTTGTATTCTGATCCTGTGTCAAAAGGGTTTCCATTTTAATTTATCTAAAACTGTTTATTTTGTGTAAAGGTGATGTGACATCTGTTCATCCCTCTCTAATGATAACAAAAAAGCAGTAGTTTGTCCATTGTGTATTCAGTGACTGACATAATTTTTACTGAATTATTCATCTGCTCCCTACTTTTAAAATTGATTTCTCATGATAGATTTTCATTCCAACCAGAGTAGCAGTGTTAAGAATTTCTTAGGTGTTCTATCAGTTAAAGATGTTGCCTGTTTACAGTCTTGAAGAAACTGTAACAAGCTTTAATACTCACAGTCATTACTGTGTGTCCCGAGTATGCAAATACAGCAAAGCTGTTATTCCTCTCCTAACATTTCCTTCAGGGTCTGTAATGTGAGTTAACACTTGGTTATATTAGTGAAGCCAGGGAAGTGATATGTTTACCACTTCAGCTCAGGAAATGTATGGTTAAGTGTCAGTTATTAGCTTGGTCATAAACCTCCTTTGCAACATCAAAAAATGGCATTTATCACCTTAGGAGGAGGCTAATTAAGCTAGAGGACTTTGTTTAAATTCCCAAATAGCTTGCAGTGCATGAAGGTCCCTTGTGCATAATCCATTCTGATTCAAAATGCTAAAGGAAAACAAGAGCAAGACAGAGACAGAACTGGAGGAGCAAAAGGGCCATGGATTAAAGGCACATACATTATTCAAACATTCCTCTGGCTTCAGTGGAGAATTGAATTAAATGTTTCTGAGCTTTCGTTATTGGGATATGAAACTAAGTTCCTCTTTCCTGGAGAGGCAAGAATGTTTTATCAGAATGGTAGCCCATCATTACGAGTGAGGTATCTAAGTACTTATACACTTATTATATAAGTGGATACTTACATGATCTTTTGAACTTGCTGTCCTAATAACTTGATACACAAACCAGCACTTTTTTTTTTTCTCACCCGAAGGTACATTTTCATTCAGGTTTCTGAAAATCATGTCTCTGCTCTGTGGGTATGTATCTGTATGACTACTTATGGCTCATAACTTTCACCAGTGAGTGTAGCCATTCTGATGTGATGCCAGAATTGCAGCTGCAAGGAGCTGTACAAAGGCTTACTTGTGGATTTAGGAAGGAAAGTGGCAGTCTCAGAGTGAACACAAGAGCTCAATAGTAGTAAGAGGAATCAGAGCCTTTTCTGGCCCAAAAAGGACAATTGGTACCACAGATTTTACAGCAAGTAATTGCGTATAGAGAGATAAAGGGACATTAAAAACCTTCTTAATAACTATATACATTATAATAGCTTTACTAAAAAAGGCAAGCTATCTATTTTACATTAGACCACCAGATTTTTAAAGGAGTTATGGAAATAACTTGGTTTCTGACAAAATGTGGGAAAAAATTGAGATACCACCTATTTGAAGGGTTATGAAACAATTCTATATAAAATCAAGAGCTGAGAAATTCAGATTTATTTATAATAGAAAGAAGCATATAATTAATGGGATCCTATTCTGAAAGCAAAATAATTACTTCAATTGGGAAGGATACATGTGCATACAGATGTGCACATATACATGCATGTGTATGACATATAAGGATTGAATACTTCCTTGCTTCAGATTTTTCCAGCTTGTGAGATACTTTATTCATTAATAGATTATGCACTGAAGCCAAAGTAGTTTCCCTGTCTTGCAGCTGAATCAGTCAGCTCTCTGTATAAGCGTTATTCTGTTTTTGACCTTTTATTGGTTTTCCTATTGAGGAGAATCCCAGCTTTGCATCTGCTCATGTCTTTGCCCTTTATCCATGGAGTTATGTGCACTTTCATCTTTCTTTACACAAAATTTAATTAGTTTATTCTCACACAATAATGTCTATTGATTTGTTTTCTTATGTTTTGATTGTGCTGAGACAAATATCTTCTCTGCTTGACTGCTACTTGCATGTAAACTTAACTACCAATTACGTTTTGTACATTCCCTTCCTTTGCTCTTATCAGTGATTGAGAAAACCCATCTTCTTTCGAAATGTGTAACTATTTAGTTGGCTTTAGTTGGGAGTCATGCTGATGAAACTACACTAATTCTTTGTTTAAAAATAATTATGTTGTCTTTAAAGGAATGTCAAGAAATGTTTGCTTGCTTTAGGGTCTTATTATGGTAAATGAGCCCACTGGAACAGTGGCTTAGATAATTTTCAGTGCTTAAAGAAAAAGAAGCTGAATAACATTAATGCACATTCAGAAATGTGCAGTCTCTTAGATTAGGTTAGGAACAAAAGTTGTTGGATTGTTGATGATTCAAGGCAGTGTGTCAATATTTCTGAAAATATAGTGATTCAGCTATAATGAATTCTATAAGAACACACTCAGGGCGAGGGGAGAAAGGACAAACAGGCAGAAATTTCCTGCTCTTTGAGAAAACAAGACTATCTGGAGAGAAAAGAAATTAGAGGAAAAAAGGTAAAGGAAAAGGATAGAAATGAATTCTAAAGTTCAATAAGTCAGTGGAGTTTCCCATATGTTGAAGCAACTTTCAAGTGCTTTCAAATACAAGTCTAGGTTGGGAATCCTTTCATTAATATTTCCTTTGCCCTCCTATTAGAGCTATCCTTCTTCCATGTGAGAAAGGTAAAGTTCCTTAAGAGAAGCTGGAACTGTGGCTGAAAATGAGTGCTTTACTGATTCCTTTTGAGAGGTCAGCAGCACTTCACTATACTCTGTTATGACCTGTAAAAAAGTAACTTCTTGTGGTGAGATCTTCATTAGCTAGCAATTTAGTGTGGTGGAAGTAAGTCACTAGACAAAAAGAAGGTGTTGAGGCCGCTAGAACAATGTTACAGGCAGTTTGGGATTCTTACTTGATTCTTGTGAGTACTTAATTACTAGATCTATTTTTGCTGGGTCAGTCATCCTCACTATGCAAAGGGCTGCAACTGTCCAAAACACAAGTCTTTGGCTGCAACTCTTCTGTCCCTGGGAAGGTCCGGAAAGTATGGTGCACACTCAAACCAGAGAATCTTGTTTAGATCCCTCCCAAAAGAATCTTAACATGTATTAGAATTTCTCTGCTAAGAGACCAACACCAGACAAACTGGGTTAAGCAAGAGTTTTATTTCAAAAGCATAGTTCCACTACACTAAGACGTTTCTGTTCTGTCTCTGAATATCAAAGTTATGACTTTTTGTTGTAGGAAAAACTAAAAAAACTGGGCTGATAAGAGCAAACAAGTCTTACACAAATGTTTTCCAATTTTGACAGTGTTTTTCCAGCTTTTGTGCAGTTGCTGACATAGGAGAAAATGTATTGCAAGCTGGTTGAAGAAATTCTCTTCATTACCTTCTGTAAATAACATGTTCAAGAAATCCACTCCAAGTTTTAGTCTTCTGGAGAAAACTAAGAATAATTACTGGGTTCTCTTTGGATGCCCATATCACATAGGCAGGATCAATAATGGGGATAATTCTTTTAATACTGAACCATAAAATACTAACTCAAAGAGCAATTTTGTTGGGATAGATTTCCAAATCCTTTCACTGCTGTATCTTCTGAAGAATTATATTCTATTTTGGCTCACTTACGTTTAACACATAAGTGCTATAAGTAAATGAGCTGTAACATGCCTTCTTTCCCATTATGTGTGTCCACAGACATTACTGTTATCAAAAAGTTTCTCTCTACTGGGTATTACCCCTCGCATAAGGGAAAAGAAGTGAATTTTGTTTGGCCACTGTACCTTCTTCTGAGAAAAGTGATTTCTGTTGTTTGGGTGGTGGGTTTTTTTGTTTGTTGTTGTTGTTGTTGTTTTTTCATTTGGATTGGAAATAAAGCATGTGTCTTCAATTATATTATTTATATAATATAGAAATATATTTATATACTATTTATAATAGTCCATAGTATAGCATATATAGACAGCACCAAAGACACAGTAATGCTCTTCCAAAATGAAAAGGTCTTTATCTCAAATTGCTTCTCAAGGCTTTCAGAAGGAAAATATATAGCCTGTTGGAGCTACATATTAAGACATTTCTATTTGTCCTTCAACTGCTTCATGTTGGTAATACTTAAGATTCTCTGACTGAATAAAAAAATTACATTAGCAAATTGAGCTATTGGTTTTTTATGAGCTCATATTGGTCTATCATGGTTCTAGTATAGAAGAGGGAATCAGATGGGTATTAAGTTTATTAATCAGAATGCTACAGATTTCCTAAATACCTCTGAAAGATACTTTTAAGAAGTTCATTTCACTTCTTGTAAAGCTTAAAACTTCTCTACTGAAAAAAATGAGTTTACCTCAAAATGCCACATGAGGAAGTAAATGAATACAAAGTGAGATGCTGCAAATGGTGCAGGATTTCACCACTGCACTCCCATGTGATATCACACTTCTGGTATTATCTTCTCTCACCACAGGACAGGGGAGGGGAAGGCACAACTGTATTATCTTAGCTGTTGTGATATATTAAGCCTGACGTGCTGCCAAACCCCATGTGAATTAATAAGATTCTCCCGCTGATCCCCAGTGGCACTCAGATGGGTTCATTGGTAGATTGTGGCAGACATTTAAATGTTTGAGCTGGGCAATTTGTGATGAACTGTCATGATTCATTATCCCTATTGAGGGAACAGTGCCAGGAAGTATCTGGCTGACGACTTGAGAGACACCTAGTAAGCAGAATAAAACCCCAACTCACTCAGCAAAGCCCGCAGCACTGCTGAGGGGTCTAAACCCAATGACCAATACAACACACTGCCACTTGTAATAAGCCAGGAATTAAAAGCAGTTGTTATTAGGGACTTACACTCAAAGGCTGGCAAACAATATGCTCCCAAATCACAGTCTATCACCGACTGACAGCTACTGCCTGCCCCTTGCCTGCTGGGTGTATCTGGGTGTGTGTAAATGCAGATTGGAAGACAGTGAATTGCTGGTTACAGGAATAAACGTCTCCTGATTTATTTTAAAATGTAGAGTTTTTAAAATATCCCTGCCTCTTTTTAAGGAGCTGATTGTCCACAGCAGTGCAGAGCTGAGCCGTTTTGCAGTACTAAGTAAAAGTTTTTGACTAAAAATGTCGTGACAAAGGGAAGAGTGACTGCTTTTGAATCCAGCCTACATTCTGTCTTTATATGTATTCTAGGCAGAGTTCAATTGTTTTGCCTTCTATTCTTTCTCAGGTAATACACAGAATCTTCAGTGTCATGATAATAAATTCTTATACAAATTTCTAGAGCTTTAACCATCCAGAAGGCTATCATGGAATGGTGTGCTCTATATTTAAAGAAAATGTGAACAAATCCCAAAGAGTTCTTTGATAGAACAATACAAATGCTAAAATTCCGGGAGACAGGAATCATAAATGATTTATAACTTAATATAAGGAGAAACAGATATGCATATCTACCCTACTGAAAAATGATTTTTCTTTGTGAAAGAATGCCTTTTAAGACATATTTTTTGCTCTATCATTGCTGGATAATCAAAGGTCTCAGGTTTCTTCACCTGCCATTGTAATTGCAATATGTTTAGATGTTTTTGTGAAGAAATGGATAAACCATTTTTACTGAAGTTCATCTAAAGGTATGTAATTAACTATGTCTTGACACAGGGACTGAATCTACTAGCTGAAGGTTAAACTTTATACGTTTATGGTTCCAGTAATATTTGCAGCACCACTTGGTCTCTTTACATTGCTGCTTAGGCTTGCCAGGCATTGTGGATTGCCATCAGACACTTTTCACTATAGACTAAAGACTTTAAATAAATTGTGTTTCTTCAAAAGGTATTTTACTAAATCTCTTATCTGCCATTTGTCCTCTCATCTGTATGCATTTATTAAAGATGTGTCAGAATGAATGGTTTACAGATGAGATTATTTAGCCTTTTTGCTGAAAGAAAAAGCAGCTAAAAATACCTGTTGCAGCATTCTTTCCTATTTGGATGAATACCTATGTCATTAGAGAAAATGAATTTTGTGACCTTTCCTACTACTATCCTTTGTTATGTAGCAATCAGTATGAGTGGTGGTTTTTCTTTGAAAGCACATTCAGTAAGTCAGCTTTAAGGTACCCAGCTGCCTGGGAGCCATGGTGCAGAAAAACAGAGGACAATGGCAGTCAGGAATTAAATGCCTTTGCAAAACTACTATGGACAAAGGTATAATCATGTTGTATTATGATTCTTTCATGCATCTCCTAGTCTATAAGTGCAAATATAACAATCTTTCTTGTCTGAATAATGCTTTAGTTTGAAAAAGCTCTTAAGGAATGCTCTCATTTCTTGTTTTGGCACAGTGATTTGATATCTTTAGAGACCGTATGATTTAGCTAAATTGAAATCTATAGCCAAAATAAGGATCACTGGGACCTGGATTTGTATTTAAAATCTTTCAGTATATCAAAAAGTAAGGAGGGTTTAACTAAAGCTCTGTGATGATGTGTGTGTGTTAAAAAAAATGCAGTCTAGAACAATTTAATTTTTTATATTGTAAAAAATATGCAGTATGACAAATAAATATCTGGATAAATAAATATCTGGGTAAATACTTGAAGTTCTTAACGTGGGTTTTTTAATAAGTTGATAGGTTCAAATATTATCTTGTCAATTTATCAAAATATTCTTTGTTTGTGGTTTTTCTTACAAGAAATGAGATGTGCATAAGGACCAGTTTTATAAGGACTATTTTTAAATATTGATTCTTCGAATATCAGCATAATCTAAAGAACAGATGATTGCTTTTTATCTGGGAAAAAAATCCAAAGAACAAAGTGTGTACCAATGGTAGTGTGTTTAAAAGTAAAACTCCTCAAAGTAGAAAAATCTTGACTCTGAGATGTGCTGCTTTTTGATGTAATTAATACAAGAGCCGATGAAGTGCAAGGTGTTGCATTAAAATTTGTTAGTGATAAAAATGGTTATCTGCTTTTTAGTATCTCCTCTGTAGGTACAGAACTTCATATATGTTATCAATTTGTGATATAAAGAGTAGGAAAATATAAAAGAAAGACTTTCCTTTAACTTATTCTATGGAATCATGGGAAATTTTAGGTTGAATTTGCATGTGTTTAGGTTCTTCCATACCTGGGATTGGATGAAACATTAGTTTATTGCATGTGTGTGAAAATTTCACATACCTCAGGAAAAAAAAAAGGATCAGTAAAATAAAATTAATCCTGCTCCTTTATATATGCAGTGAGGATTGTGAAGCAGATTTCAGCTTGATCATCAATTCAAATCAGCTCAGATCAGAAAGAAGCAGAAAGATGCCCCTGAATGATTGGTTTAGGGCAGGATTTGATAGTTTTGAAACCATTTTCTAAGAAAAATGTTAGACTTTCAGACCATGCTAGGGAAACTAGAACTGATTCTTACTTACTTTAGCATTGTCAGATGAAGGACTGGGGAGAGAAGTAGCTTATAAAATCAAGTAATCCTATACACAACCTGCAGACATCCTGCTTCTGGACCACAGTACTTCCTAAGTAGCTACTTATGAAAAAACGTGTAGTGATTCTGGATTTTGTACAAAAAAATCCATTGTTTAGAATTGTCAGTTCAGAAGCACAATAAACCCTGTTAAGAATTCGCAATTTTAGCTGTAGGCAGAAGCTGAAATGCTCACTTTTAGGACAACTACACTTAGAAAAGGATTTAAACAGTAAAAATTAGAATCTGTTCTTCATCTATAAGGGGGGTTAGTAAATGTGATTGGGTTAATTTAGAGTCCAGTTTTAGATAATATTTTGACTAGGTCAAGTTTTACCATGTGTATTGTGCAAAAAATAAAGAGCACTGTTCAAGATCAGACTGGCTAAGAGTGTTGTAGAAAAAACAAATGAATGGGGTTTATTGTTCCCTAAATTAATGGAGTACAAATTGGAAAAGAGTTCTGACAAGATGAAGGACTTCCTGTTTTATTCTCTTTCACCAATATGTATGCAATATAAATTCATGCATAACCACAAGGAGACTAGCTGTGGGAGTTTTTGTCAAATTAACTCGGAGCATCCATCCATCCATCCATCCATCCATCCATCCATCCATCCATCCATCCATCCAAAATTTTCAAACTCTATTTTTCTGTAATCAATTTTACATATTCATGCCTGTTTCACACACCGTCATTTGAACTGGGCACCACCCCTCCAGTCTGATGTTCCCTTTAAGTTATACAGAAGTGGCTGGTGCAGAAAATACATTGTAGATTATAAAAGAAGGCAGGAATTTATATCAACAAACACAACAAGGTGTTTGTTATTTTCAAGCAAGTAAAATACGTCTTGCTTCTTATTCTTTTTTCTTCGTTTCTGATCACCATTTTTATGAGTAGAGAAGAAAGTTATCTCTAAACAGCCAGCTAATTCAGTTTTGATTTGCATGTAAACTTTTCTGATTTAATTTAAATCAATAGTTGCTTACCAGAGGGCTGATTAAGCATTACAAAATTGATTTGCCAAACAAAATTATGGTTGACATAATTTGAAGGTTTCTGACTGTCAGTTATTTTGTGGGGTGTCCTACCTAGCCACAAAAATGTTTATCAAGATTCTTTACCATGGTTGATTCCCTCTGTCAGAGGATTTAAATCACACGTCCTGAGTATGCAATAATATAGCTTTGGGCTGAAAGATATAAATGTGTTTAATAAAATCAATTCAAATCCTTTTTGTAGGCCTCAGGATAACTAAAGCAAGACAAATCCTTCTCTTAAATGACATCTTAAGGTCTCAAGCTCTCTGTTACAATATTATGATTAGTATATAAAATTGCATTTTATTAAATAATGAGTCTACTAATGTAGGTTCTACCCATGTTTAGATGGACACAGAACTACTCAGATCTGTCATTGTTCTTTCTCCTTTGCTTGCAACATTGGCAGTGTTGTTTCTTTATATGCAGTAGCAATTATTTGTGGTTTCAGAGCACAGGTATCTGGTTCTTGTTGCTGTTAATGAACCTCCAGTGACCACAAAGTGCTGCAGAGTGACAGCTGTAAAATCCTTGGTGGCCATAGGTTTGATAGAATGCAAAATAGTCAGAAATAGGACACTTAGTGAAAAGTCTTTTTTCTCTTATAAGATGCTAGATCTAGACACAGTTTTCATCTCCTGACAAGATATAAAAAGATGGGATATTTAAAAATAGATTACTGTCATTTTGAAGTTCCACTGACATCTATTTCAATTATGTTTCAAAATAAATCTTTTTCCTTTAAATCAAGTGTTAAACAGAAGCAAAAATGTATTACCTTAGATGTCCTATGTGTGAAAAGGAATGAAGTTTTACACTGATGTGAAATAAATATATCAAAATTTCTAACCTTTGGCAACACTTAGTTGTCAATATAAAGGTTAAGGTTGCAAATTGCTAGCAGTTATGTAAGAGTATATTTAGCTCATATAGCAAAGTTATGTACTAATAAAAAATTAGGAATGTATTCCTGATTTTTCTCACTCAAGAGCCATATCTATAAAGTCCTCTCCAATTTTCCCTGTCATATTGTGCAAATTTAAAAAAGAATGTCTGTAATTACTGTTTTCCAGTGGACAAAACAGAAAGAGAGAAAGAGTTGCCAGAACACTTTCTAGGTTTTAATAGAAACAACCACAAAATTTTTGGTAAAATCTCAAAAAGGTGTTTTCAAAGTCAGAAGATACCTACTCCAGTTGCCAGACTGTGCCTTTTGCTTTTTTGTTAACGTTATGCTCAATCTCTTGTGACAAAAGAATTGAATGGACAGCTGGATTGTTTAAATGCCACCTAATGGTGTTGTTATGCTTACAGTAAAAACAGTGATACCATTACTCATGCCTAATAGTATCTATATCAAAAGCTGCACTGTAAAACTGAAGAAGCAGTAGAAAATCCTGTCTTGTGCCACCTTGCCACTTCCAGGTCATCATAAACTCTCATTCAATCTTCCTTTTTTACCCGGTAAGTACTACCAGATCCTTTCATGATCAGAAATTAATCCATCTCCCTCTCAGGAGCTACCATCTCTGACAGAAGCTCTATAGTTCTCAAGGTTTGACAATTTCAACAAATTTCAAATCAGGGAGGAGCAATATATAGCATGTTATTCCTTTTATTCTTATATTTGTTTCTATTTGTAATCACACTGAGTGAAATTCTCTCTTTCTCTCTGTCAACATCTATATACTGTAACTAATGTTTAAATACCAAAGTATTATTTTATGCAGTTGGGGGGTGGGGGGAGGCAGGGGAACAATTATTGCCCTGAGTTCAGGGATATTCTTTGAGCTATGCCACAAGACTCACACAGACATGACCAGTTTTTATAATCCCCTTAGGCAATGCTGAAACTATAAACATGATGGGAATGAAATCTTACCATGTGTATCTAATGGCTCCAAAGGGAGTAACTAAAATTGGTGCTGACACAGCATTTGGCTTGTATTAAAGGTTTAACATACTACAAAAATCCCTGTGGCTTTTAGATCATTAGAAGAGGCTGTGGTGAGAGACTGTCCCAAAACACATGCTAGTGAGGTGTCTACTGGTGCCATAAAATAGCTTGCAAACTGAGGTGCTTTGCTCTCTTTGGACAGGGCAAATAGCCCTACGAAAATTCAGGTGTATGCATATGCCTAACTCCTGTACAGGTAGAGCATGGGGCTGTGAAATGTATATTAAAGTAATATTAAAATGTGTATTAAAAGAATAGAAAATATTAAAAGTTTATTATTAATTAGCTAAAAATAACTAATTGATAATTAATTCAATATTATAGTATGATAATATAATAATATATAAAGATCTATTCATGCATGACAATGTGGTTGTTCAATAGATATGTGTATATATATCTGTATGGCTATATACACTTATGTATGTATCGGTGTGGATATTGCTAAATCTTATGAGATCCATCTACATTGACACACAGTGTAGGTCCCAAACAGAACTTTACTTTCCTCCCTGCTAACTGATGTAAGAAAGGAAAAATGCCACTGAAATGAAAAGTACTGAGGGATTCAACCTAATCAAGAGTATGAAAATCACACCCTGAAAAATAGATGTAGTCGTATATCAGAACTTCTCTTTTTCTTTATATTAAAAATTCTAGTATAAGAAACAATTTGTTACAAGTGAAAAGTATTCTGTGAATAGAATAGTTTTCAGAAAATATAGATTGAAAAATATTAAGCTTACTATAAGAATTATTTTCAGACGGATCATTTCTCCTTGCAAATATTTCCACTGAACAATTTTGACTGGATTTTCTTGTTTGGATGTACACTATATGAGGAATTGCTTTTTTCTTTCAGTGAATTTTGTCTACCTGCTAGGAAACCAAATTCATTTGAGAAATGCTGAGCAAAATTTGTCACTCAAACATTGTAATTACAAGGAAAGCAATTTATACACTAACAGACAGAGACTTCAAAAAGTTTGCCAGATTCAGTAGTGGCATTTCTTACTTTTCTGCTTTCCTGCATGAGAATGTCTTTACTTCAGCCTTTCTTGTGAAAAATGTCTCCTATTTTTGACATTTCTCATTGCTTTCAGTTTTTGTTTACTTGCTACTTTATCTTTGCTATGAAATTTTGTTACTTGGGTTGCTTGAACATTCAAGTAATAAGCCTCCCACTGTTTTTCTTTTAATGACTTCTACAATTCATGGGTTTAGGCAATATCAACCATGTCTCAGTTAACTATAAAAGTGAGTTCTTACTTGTCCCTGCTCCCTTTGTTTAATAATAAAAGTCTAAATTCAGCGCAGCCCTAAATCATGAATTCAGGTTTTGTCCCTAAAGTTAATCTGTTTCCTTGCCAGCCATACCAGAAAGCTCCTGCCAGATTGAATTATTAGCAGATTGAAGGTCAGCTGGGGTTATTACTTTATATTTATGTTATCATGGGTGTTACTTAGTCTCCAGCAGTTCCCCAGGCTTCATTACATCCCACTTGACTCAATTTGTATGTTTCTTGATAACTGTGAAATGTTCTCAAGGATTGGTAATTAAAGTTTTCTTCTATATTACTGATAATATTCCATATAAACAAAATATATGAGAATTCAGAGAATGTGTGTACAGTCGTGTACCTAATTTAAATGCTCTAAGATATAGCTAGGAAGAATTCAATAGAAGTGTTTATTAAAACTGTACTGTAGAATTGTACCTATTTTTCAGAGAAGATACGCAGCATTATTAATAATTGCAACCATACCAAAAACGGTGAAAAACAGTGCTTGTGGAGATCTGAGGTACCTTTCCTCTTTCCCATTGAGGTTTCCTTACTGAGATCCTATATGTGATCAGTGTCTCCAGTGATTAACAGGTGTTTAGAAAGATAGGTGGCTGACAGTGAATTTCCTGAAAATGAAGGAATCCACAGGATGTGTAAAGACTCTGCTGCTTCCAGTACAGCTCGTATTGTACTTGTCATGAACCAGAATGTAAAGGCAACAATTTGGGTACAGGCAAGGGTGGGAATTTCAGAGTATAAATTCTTGTCTTACAGTATTAAAAGTATTTAAAGTGTCCTAACTTTTAGCTGAGACAGGCCATCTTTCAGAATCAGCCTCCTCTCTAATTGGTGAGACTTCAATGAATGCATATTCATTATGCATCTTGTCCATTCTGAGGATTGAATAGGGCATGGTTAAAGTCTTATTTCTGTGTAATTGCTGTCAATATTTATTAAACCTCATTGCAAAAACAGAGCAGAGCAGGGAAATCAGCCTCACTGGTGACAGCCTGAATTAAATAGAAGGAGAGAGTAGCCAGCTTTATGCTATATTTCTCATTGAAGACTAGGTTTTAATTTAAATGCTGCTGAACAATTTGGATGATGTCTGAAACCATGTCAACATAGCTGCTGAAAATTGAAATCTCTTCCACAATTTCATATTTTTTATTCTATTATCCTAATTTGAACCTCACAATTCAGCTTCTACCCCTTCCCTCTGAGAGCTTGTGGAATCAGACCATACTTATAAAAAAATTAAATGACAATTTAAGAGAAGGATGAGAATTTTTTCTGGGAAATATTTCTGCAGTCATTGTCTACTGCAGCCACAGGCTTATACTTTCGGGAAGCAGTGCTCTGACTCCAGAGCTCTTCTCTCAGGAGAACTACAAGAATCAAAATTCATCTATGTAACTTTTTTTCTTTTTGCCTGTGCACACTAGCACTGAGGACTTCTATCTTACTTTCCTCTTTTCTAAGACTATTCCCTTGAGCAATATTTTATCTTAGATGATGCTTCTGTAAAAATGCTATGGTGTACCATTAATGAAACAGCTGTTATTTCCTTAAGTTCTCTCAGCTCTTGCTGCTTCATCCCACCTCAACTGATTCACAATGACATATGGAGAGGGACAGCTGTGGTTTTAAACATTCCTTCTTTTGAACCCAGTACTGCTGACAGTTTCAACTGTCATTTTTTTCAACCATCTAACTGTTTTCAACAGTTGCTCAAAATTTCATTGTGTTCCTATAGTTTTAAATTTCCAATGGTATTCAAATAGTTCTTCTTGAAATTTTTAAATAATTTTTGTAATTTTGCTCTAAAATTCTATATATCTCATAGTAGCTCCTCTTTTGGAAAGATCTTGAGTTCCTTAAACTTTTCAAGTGTCATTAATTGATAAACTTTTGCTGGAGATCTGGTAACAACAAATCCTCTGTG
Source organism: Cinclus cinclus (assembly GCF_963662255.1). Classification (NCBI taxonomy): domain Eukaryota; kingdom Metazoa; phylum Chordata; class Aves; order Passeriformes; family Cinclidae; genus Cinclus; species Cinclus cinclus. The sequence goes on along the minus strand of NC_085051.1, from coordinate 21,580,285 downwards.
ACAGCAAATATATTTCTGAAAAAGTCCTGTTCTATCTCTCAACAGTATTACATTATTATGTCCATGAAATAGTAAATGTCAATTGTATTTTCTGGGGAAACTGACCTGAGAAAGCTAAGAGACTTTATCAAGGACACAGAATGAGTCTGTCCGAATTTTAGGACTAGAAACAAACATGCATATCATAGTTCTCTGAGTTAAACCTGAGTTACAGTCCATCTGTTCTGAGAAGAGGGCCTTAGAAAGCCATGTCAGTGAGAACTTTTGAACTCAAAACAGTAAATAGATGATCATCCAGTCTCAGTTAAGATCCAGATCCAGAGCTTTTATTGCAAATTTTGGTGCATATGAAGAAAGGAAAATGCACGCATTTTGGATTATAAGGGAAGTTTATGAACCTGGAAGCTAGAGAAGAGCAGGTTTGATTTTCACATATTTTGGATGTACACTGCAATCACAGAGAGACAACTGAAGTAGAATTGGATTAGGTGATTATAGAAAGTTATTTTTTTATTTGAGATAAATGGTCCAAAGAAAGGGTTGGAATGAACTTCAGCTTGTCATTCAGTTCACCCATCTTGAACAATGCTAAATAGATAAAACTACACTACATAATGAACAGTCAAGTTTATTCTTAAAGGTAGTTAACAAAGGAAATTCCACATCTTTTCTAGACTGTCTCAGAAGGTTTTCATTCTACTGCTTTGCTGGAATCAAAAATAAGGAAGTAAAGGGCTTTTGAGAATGGAGGAGAGGGATTCTTTCCATATAGCTATGTCAGTTAAATTTCATGCATAATCACTAAGGAAAACTATCCTTCTTGTGCCTTAATTAAATAACCCTTAAGGATGAAGTACCATGAGGGACAAGGTCAGGGTGAAAACTGTAATTATTTCCTAGAGCTATTGATTTTATGCTAATGATTTTAAATGATGCATATAACTTGCATCTAATAATCTTACTTTGAATGGCGGGTGCTATTTTGAGCTTTCTGTGTCACTTGGGAGAGGGCTTGTTTGGACATATTTCATCCACTGTGTCTGCTTTGGTTAGTGCAGAGGTTGGTGTGTAGGAGAGGCAGCTCAATATCAGGTCAAAGAAAAAGTTTTTACTTTTTGTTAGAGCAACTAAAGTTGGAGAGGGTGGAGAGAAGGGAAAGAAAAAAAATATGTATAAAATGTATAAAATAAGCCCCAACAGGATATCTCTGCCTACCCATTGAGTATGAAAGGATTTTGAAATCAAGATTCCCATGGATGAAACAGTTTCTCCTAGAAAATTCCCAAGACAAGAGTTCATCCCTGAGGTATCATACATCAGGATTCGTTTATTCTTTGTGTATCTTCTAAAGGCCTAGCCATGGGAAAAATGTTTATCTAAATATTACAGTATATTTTATCTCCTTGTTTATTTTCATGACTTAAAAACTCTCAGCTTTTCATATATTTTTCAAAAACTGTGTATTTCACAGACTTTATGGTTCATGAAGAAGGCAAGAAATGTGTGCTGTGAATGCATTGATTTTGTGTCCCTCAGTCTATCCAGTAGTCCATAATTTAGACGAGCACCATGATGATATAATAAATTGTTTTACTCTCTTATTGTTTATCAGGAAAAACTATAAATCCGGATATTCTGCTTTAGAGAGGCAACCTTTATTCAAGGTCCAGGAGATTGTCTGGAAATGTTGTTATAGTTTGTATACATCACAGATCACATCTAGATTTTCATATGATCTGCTTTTGTTATGTCATCTTCTAATGTGCCCAGGTAAGAACCATTTATGTACAATCTTCTATAAGGAAGAAAAAGCCCAACAATAAAAGAAACCTGTAAAACAAAGGGTCTTTACTTCACATTTACCAACCTGCACCAAAGCATTACAGGATGAGCAGTCTACCACTATTCAATCATTTACTGCGTGTCCTGGTTAACTGAGGAAGTTGCAGCTGTCAGCAAATCCGACACTCATCTACAAGCAGGGTTGGAAGGGGGATCCAGGGTGCTCCAGGCCTGTCAGCTTTGGTGAGCCTTGGTGCCCAGGAAGGTTAAGGAGCAGATTATCTTCAGTGTCATTACTTGGCACAGGCAGAACAACCACGGGATCAGGCCCAGCCAGCATGGATTTATGAAAGGCAGGTCCTGCTTGACCAACCTGATCTACTTCTATGACAAGGATCCAGAAAATACAGGTTATTACCTGTTATACTCTTATTACCTGATGATACTCTGCCTTCCTCAGCAGTGAGTGAAAGGTTTAGTTAAGGAAATTGAGTGGAACTTTCTCACTTTCTGAGAGGCTTGTCTTGGCTGCAACACAAGTGGGACAGGCTGGCAAGCAGTAGCAAGGACAAATTTTGTTCAGTTATGGCTCATGTTGTGCCTATTGGAAGGACTAATATAGACTTTGGTCACTGTATCTGTCAATCTCACACTTCCCACTGGTTCACAAGTCAAAAGGAAGAAAGTAAAAGAAGCAGATAAAAAGAAAACATTTTGGAAAATAATGAGAATGGGAGAAGAAAGCACTTGAAATAATGGGAGTAATTCTGTGCACTGATTACTTACCTGACAGGGTTTTAATTGCAAGATGGTCTTCACATACAGATGTCACAGTTCAAAATATTTTTAGTATCATTTGGGCTTTGCTTGATTTTTTCTTTCCTGCACTGCCCACATTTCAGTGTCTGTGTGTCTCTCTTTAATCACAGCACTTAGTGTCTCCTCTGCCTTTCTCACTAATCATCACCTCTGATTATCAATGGCACCAGGTCTCCTGTGATTTGCCCTTTGCGGACAGCTACTTTTAATTTGGTCTGTAGCAACTGCAAAGCTCTTACAGGCCAATTACAGAGCAGAATGATGCTTGGCAATAGGTCTAGAGGTGTATTTATTGGTGATTTAAGAAATAATTTTGCTATCATTATTTGTTAAAACAATGGGGAACACTAAGATTTCCAGTTTAGGAAATAATTTAGAAATATTACCACTCCACTCTCATTTAATCTGCTATTAGAATAAAAAAAAAATATCCAAACCCAATTTTATACTAAACTTTAAAAACTGATGGTTGGAAATACAACAGGCTGAATTGCCATTCTGGACATGTATTAGACGCTTTTTATGATAGTTTATTTACACAAGTAATACTGCTGCTGTGTTTATATGAGTAAGTGTTAATCAAGGAGTAAAAAATGTTTTGAAAGAAACTGTTCACAAACAATCATGAGGCTTTCATTACTAGATTAGATTGCTACTAATCTTTGTTGTACAGTGTCTGCTAAAATCCAAGAAGATAATCTTAGGAAACAACATGGTGAGAATAACATATTAGTTGTCATGGAAGTTTAGCCATTTCTAATATATAACTGTTATTTAGTATCCTAAATAGAATGGCAATGCTGCATTGTAATTTCAGACAAGGACAGAAACTGCAGAGAAAATTACTTTAGTTCCACTCCTGGTTTTTCTGAATGTCCTACATTAGTAAATATACATGTAGTAAAATGCATGTAGTAATAAAGGGACAGATCACCTTTACTAAGCACAAGTGGACAGGGAGGTCAATGATTCTTATTTCACTGTAAACTTGCATCCCAGGTAGAACTGCATCAATCACATAAGGATTAATTTAGCATTGAAAGAAGGAGATAAGGATTAAATTAGTACTGAAAGAATATAATTCTAAATGATAGATCTCCACTCATGCCTCCAACGGCCTTGCTTCGAAGCAAACAACACTACTCTTCTTTTGCTTTGAAAGTGTTGGCCTTCCTTTTTACTTCACAAGTGCAATTCCTAGCAGTCCCTTTTGTACACACACACACACAAACACACACACACAGACACACACACACAGCCTTCCTTTTTATGCTGAAAGAAGGTACTGAAATGAAGATGCTGACATATTTTCTGTTCATTGTTTCACAGATATTTCTGTGGTATGGTATTTTCTAAGACCAAGCCTGAAGGTCTTATAACCACCACCACTACAACTAGTGAGTGAAAAGCTCCCAGTTTTTTCCTTTCTTTCACTGAAAATTATCTTTGATGCATCCTTTCTAATTCTTATGTTACCACTACTAGTCAAGAGAATGACTGGCCTTCTCTCAGAAACTGCAGTCATTTGTCAAGGCATAATGACACCTGACTTTAACAAGCAATAGTCAGCTGTGGAGGGAATGCAGAAATAACAATAATAGAGAAGTTTACATGGTTGAAACCAAGATGCAGTAAGATGATTTTGTACCATGTTTTCTGGGAGGTGGTTCTAACAGAGCCTGTGATAATTCACTGTTATTGTGTTCGAGAAAAAAGTGTCATCTTTACCTACAATGCATGCCTGAAGTTGCAATGCCAAGTAAAATTCTAAATAAATTCTGAGTGATTTTAAGTGAAATAAGAAATCTCTTAGAAGGCAAGTCAATAACATAATGTGTCACTTGTGTTAAATTTTTATCAGTCTTTGCAAAAAACGCTGTAAATGAGATCAAATAATGATCTAATAATCTGATTTCCTCTTACCAAGGGAAAAAAGTGTCTGCCAGATAGGAGACAAGTAAATCTATGGCTATTGCAATCTGAAGTAAGATAACACTTTCAGTAAGTATCTTAACATTCATCAGTTGATGGTAACAGATGATGTATGTTCTTGGGCACTCAGTAGACCTCAAAGACACAAGAAGCTATAGAATAACCTTGTGTACATGATAGGAGATATTGACCTCTTTATCTGAAATATTGCAAGCAAAATTTTTAATACAGACTATATAAGGATTTTAAGAGTCTGAAGGGTACTGAGAACATTTTCCATATGTACAGAACATTACAATTGTGACTTCTTATGTATATAGGATGATGTTTTTCAGTTCTGTCCTAATGGTGCCAAACTGATGACCTTGAAAACTCCGAGCTCTAAGCACTCCCTTGCTGAACACCACAGAACAGACAGAATTACTGAAGGATTCATTTGAACTGCAGCACCATTTGTCTGAACTTTCAGCCTCCAGGGATCTGCTCTAAGTAGCAGTGGTGCACATTCATAAGGATGTCACTTTTGGTAGCAATTTTTATGAGAATGCCTGAGGAACTAGTTCATTTCATGTAAACTACTAAAAAGATCTCTGACAGATCTTTTCAAAAGATCTCTGACAACTTTCATGGATTTGAATATATCAGCAGAGGCAGAGTCATGTTACCTGGAAGGATATCACATAGCACAGAATATAGATTACTTCCCTCTAAAAATTACCAATACATTCTTGTAATATATAAACCATTGACTAATTTTTGAGTATTCAAGGCAGGACACTGATTTAACTGAAGAATTCCCAGTGCACTAAAGTGCATGAATCTTTAAAAGAATTCTGTCAAGAAATGTAACCACCAAAATTCTAACTAATGTTAAAAAATAAATGAAGATGTGGGCCATTGCTCACAAAATCCATTATAAATTGAAATGCTTCCCACTTTGCTTGAACCATGAATAAAAGTAGGGAGATTTTTAACTTCCTGCTTCACTTTGAATCAAATTTTAGTAGCCTTACAAACTTGTCTGAAAGTGAAACAGAATATACATAGTGTATTTGGCCAGCTCTATCTCACTGAACATCTAATTCACTCATTCTGGTGTGATATAAATAATAAAATATTAATAAACTTTTCTAAGCTATTTTTCTTTCAAGAAATATTTTTATCAGTGTTTTTTGAACACATCAGATCTTCTATTGATAAGATAAGCTTAATTTAAAACAAGAAAATTGAAATAGAAGCTTCTGCTCTACCTAAAATTATTGTTTTGTGTATCTGTCACAGGTTTTTCAGTGGAATTGATACAAAAATTGAGTTCTCCAGCTGAGATTCAAAAGACCAATTGAGTGTAACAGAGAAGAGATAATTTAAGCATTTCCTGTAACTAAAAATTCAAGTAGATATAATGCTGATTTTTAAAAGTAAAAGCTCAAAGGACATATTTGAGATACTCCAGTATTAACTTTCTACTCTGCCAATGGCACTGGCAAAAGGTTGCTGATATAATTTATAAACACTACAATTTAAACACACAGATTATGGTTTGATCAAATTGAAGAGATTTAGTGTATTTAGGGAATAATCTGATGTGGAACACTTCCTTACTCCATTCAGTTAAGTAGGATTTCCCCTTCATATACCCCTGCTGATTGCATGAAAATTAAATTGACTAAATTTCATTTTTGATCCAACTGGCCTATTGACCACATTTCCAATAGGAATTGCCAGGAGAAACAGTCAATATTTTGATCACTCACAAACAAATCCACAGCTGGAGACTTTTAAAAAGTTATTTATTTTTTAATTTCTTCATTTTTTCCTGATCAGGAAGTCTCTAGCATATACTCCCTACAATTTCATCTACATTTTCTGCTTGCTAATCTTGATCTGTAAAGTCTCTGCAAAGTAATACAATCTTGAGCTATCCATCTTAATAGAAAATACAGATTTCATTTATTTCCTTATTTGGATTTCTTTCTTCATTATTCCAGCAGCTTTGTTTATTAATGTGATAGCTGACCGAACATTAATATCTCACACCAGTAGATAGATTTGTCGATAATGAAAGGATCAATGGACTGAGGTGCAGACTGGTTGGGGTGTCAAACCTTTTTAGCACTGCTGATATTCCTCTGAAAACCCAAACTAAAAGTCAAAAGTGCAGAGAGATAAATCAAAGGATTCTAATTGCAGTCAGATTGGTAATAGAATCTCCGTCTCCTGGGTATTCTTAGAAGCTGAATACACATTTTTTCAAAGTCAGCAGCTGCACTTCAGTTGTTTCACCAAGTCAATTAGGAGATTCAGCAGAGCATGGCTTAACATCAGAAGAGTACTAGTATACCAACACTTGTCTGGCATAAGAAGCCGCTTTGGCTGAAGAAATGGTAGCATATTTAAGCACTGAATCATCAAAATGTGCAAATGAAAAATGGAACATTAGTGCAGATGTGTAGCGACTAAATAAGTCTAATTCTCCATTAAAAGTGGCTTGTTAGCGTAACATTTATTGATTTTACAAGAGGCAGAACTTGAAGCAGAACCAGATCAGCTCTTCTTCAAGAGTCAGTTTACATGTCTAAGAAAGAGAAATTCCTAGTGTGCATTGGGAACAAAATAGGCAGTGCTGAAATGACCCGGTATATTCTTTAGACTACAGAGGAAACTGACTTAGTAAGTAAGTTAATAACAGAATGCATTAATAAATTTAGAACTTGTTCTATGAAAACTAGATAGATCATAGGAAAGAGATTGTAGGTGCCTTGGAGAACATTCTCTCCTCCCTGTCAGAAGGCAGGGCCTATATCACTCCTGAGACACATTCTACTTGTTATTTGAAGCCTCTCATGATCTGCAAGCAGACTACACTAGTGCTCACTACCCTTACCACTGGAACATCTATCACCAATATAGTCATGTCAACCCTTTATGGACAGTCACCTCATGCTCAGTGAGATGCTTATATTCCATTTCTCTCATCGCAGATTCAGATACTTTACTTATGATTATTCTCAATTACCTTTGTTTTTTCCCCGTATCTACTTTCTTCTTAAAATCTGTTATGCAGAATTAGTCAGGACTCTTGGGAATGACAGGTTTATAAGGATAGATATTCAAATCATTGCTTCATACATATAGCATATTATCTCTGTTTAAACTTCCTAGTAGGATTATTGTACTTTGCAGTATCATGATATTGTTGGCCCATAGTTCATATCTGAACAACTATAACCCATACATTATTTCTATGTATTTGCTGCCCACCTAGTCCCTCTGCAAGAGCATTAGTTGAAACACACTGTAATATGTGTCACACACTTCTGTTTTCAGAATGCATTGTCAGACTGCAAATAACCCTTAACTTCTTGTCCTTTGGTGACAACCTTAATAATGTTTATGGGAGGAACAAACATCAGATAGGTCTCCTTATGGTTGACTAGTTGAGACTTAATGCCTAAATCCTTGTTGCTGTTCCATTTCAAAGGATTAATTTCAAAAATTATTTAGCTTTGGGAATCAACTTGTTTCTTCAAATTTTACTTTGATTATGATTTTTGTATAGAAATGGTGGGGGTATAAAGAAAACCTTCTCAATTCTCTGTACTGAAAAACTGGGAGAAATGTGGAACTAATAAGGCTGTACTTTAAAAGCAGTTTGACACAGAGGCGTTGAGTTTTCAAGTTGCCAGATCAAGAACTGAAATGAGAAGTATTTCCTATATGCACAAATGACGGGACGAACTCAAACTCTCTTTTAATGAACTATCCTGATCACTTCCTGTTTACATTCCCTGATCTTCCTGTTAGAGAAGATATAACTGGAGAGCAGACTTTTTCAGTGTTTCATGCTCTGTGTGAGAGGTCGGCTTTCCTACATGCTGTGTCCCAGTTAGGAATTTGGGACTCTTTCCCTGTGCTGACTTGATTCCTTGATTGTAAATCGCTTCTAGGCAATAACATGTGGTAACATAGTCAGTAGACTTAGCTGCCAAAGGCTGGGATAGTAAATATATGCGACAGGAAGGAATGTAAGTACTCAGAACAGATTAACTAAAACATAAATTAAGGAGGCAGTACAAATGAAAACACGATATTGAGGAAAGAACTGCGAGCTCATTTAACAGTAGCTGATTTAAGGACACTGTGTAAATCACAGAAATAAAGAATTAAGAATGAAGAAGGTTATCCAATGACCAGATGGGACATGAAGCATAGTGGGGGAAAAAACACTATCAAGTTAAATTTGTGCCAAGAAAACAGCATTCCACTTGTGTTAGAACCTCACAGATTACACTGTTGCTGGGCTTTTTTCCTTAAGATTTTTGAACTAGGTGTCATTGACTGCATCCAGTTTACTACTTACTCATTTCTCATAAGCAATAAGCTTCAAGTTATAGGTTGATTTGAATTTCATTCAGTGTCTTGTCAAATTAAAAAGCTATTTTTTTCACCATTTCCTTAGTCCAGATCTAATACTGTCTATAACAAGATGAAGAAATTACAATATAAATTTGAAAATATATTATTTTGTAAAATAAAATCAGATTTTTTCCCCTTTCTTTTTTGAGCTAGATCATTACTCTGGATCATAAAAAGAAAACTAGGATACTTCTTTGATCACTTTATTTCAAAGTCTGTTTTAAAGACTTCTGATAGAAATGTGAAATTTGTCAACACTTATGTTCATCTTTGCAGCAACTTATTATTGCTGCTTCTCATCTTGACATTTTTAATGCTATCATGTTCCAAACATTCCAGAGCTTAAAAGTAAAGGTGATTTTCTAAATACAGATGTTTAGTAATTCCTTCCTTGATTTTCTGCAGTACCCTACTGAGAATGACAAATCATTGACAGAGAAGATTCTTGCAAGCAGAAACTTTTCCTCCTGTTAAATCTTTCCCATGGCTCAGTCTAGACACAATATTTTAGATCTTTTTCATGAGCAGTGTGGATAAAATGGGGATTGAGTCAAAAGGAACAGCAGTACAAAGGCTGTGCCCTTTTGCAATGACAAGTATTTATTTGACTGTCAATGTCAAGTGCTGCTTTAATGGTTGTTCTCTGTCTTCTCTGAGGCTACAGCAGAAGAGGTATGGGATGGATGGAATGCAGTTCATAGTCTGGGCATAGTGTATTTAGACTAAATAGATGTAAACAGTGGGATGCAGATGAGTGATGTATTAGCCTAAATAAAAATTATAGGAGGACCAATTTTTACGGCATCAAACTGTATTTTAGAAAAACCTTTGTTAGGAAAACAAAATTATTATTTTTTTCTTTATAGAGTGTCACCCTTGGTCAGATGCCAAACACCCTGTCCAAACTGCTCTTTCAATTCCCCTCAACAGGAGGAGGAAGAAAATAAGAAAAAGCTTGTTGTTCATGAGAGGGAGAGTGAGATCAGTTACCACTTGCCCAGGCTAAGCAGACTTGACTTGGGGAAAATCAGTTCAATTTGTTGACATTTAAAAATAGAGTAGGATAGTGAGAAAAAAAGAGACAAAACTAAACCCAGTCTTTTCCCTTCTTCTCCTTAGGCTAAACTTCACTCCTCGGTTCCTGCCTCTTCTATTTCCTCAAGCCCCAGGTGGCACAGTGGCATGAAGAATATGGGCTAGAGTTAGTGCATAACACTCTGCTATTCTTTCTTCCATGTGCTCTTCCCTGCTTCAGTGTGGAGTCCCTCCCATAGGATGTAGTCCCTCACAAACTGCTCCAGTGTGGATCTTTTTTCAAGAACCTGTTTTGATGTGGACTTCAGTGTCTTTCAGTCCTCACAATGGTCTTCTCCATAGGCTGTAGGGGAATCACTGCTCTAGCACCTGAAGCACCTCTTCCTTCTTCTCCTTGACTGACTTGGTCTGCAGGGCTGCTCCTCTCATATTTTTCTCATTTCTCCCACAACCACTGGGCAGCATGTTTTACCCTTTCTTAAATATGTAATTGCTGAGGTGCCACCTGCATCGCTGATAGGCTCAGCTTTGGGGATCTAAATGGAGGAACTGACCCTGACTGACACACAGAAAGCACTGAAGACACCCTGGCAGCTCCATTGCACCTCTCCTATCAAAGCCTTGCCGCATAAATCAAATATAATATTGTCACTTCTTATTGAATTAATATTAAAACTTCTCTGCTTTTAAAGATATTTATGGAACTAGGAAGAAGATGTCCATATACTAACCAAGAAGAAACAAGTTACTTTTACAATGACACAGGGACTCAAAGGGAACTTGACTTATTTTCCTGGTGACTGTGGATAAATTGTTATAGCACTTAAACCTTTTTATTTAAAACACCTCTCAAATTTTATTGCTATCTATACTTTGTTTATAAGAACCATTTCAAGTTGCACATTGCAAAAATCAGTTACTACAGGCTACATTTCTGCTCATTTAATATTTTTCCACTTGAGATATGGACGACACAAGCAATAAATGCAGGCCTTTCAATTAATTTTGTTGGTTAGGGTTTTTGCTTTTCAAAAAGTGTATAGCTGAACCTTTTTTGATCCAGGTTTCCTTTCATTTGCTTCAAAAGGATAGAAAAATACAAACCAGATGCTACTGGGCTCTTAATTTCTTCTGCCTGAATGATATAATCACTGTGTTCCACCCCAAGGTTTAAGGAAGCAGATGCAGCAGTTTCCATACATGCTTGTACAGCTCTGAACCAGGAGGCAACAAACAGTGTTGACAGGACAGGTCAAGTCAATGAAACATGTAAAACTTACCCTTGAGCATTGCAGCCAAATATAGACAGGGCTTACATATTTGACAGTTATTTTTAAAGATTCCTGTAATGTGAGTCTTGTAACCTTTGAAAGAAGATTAAAAGGACGGAGAGACAGATGTATGCACAAAAAGAATTCTTTTTCCTCCACTGGACTTCTAAAACTGACACCATGTTTTGCAAAATATCAATGGAACAACTGTTTGTGTGAATAATGTTGATAGAGAAAATGTCTGCCAAGGTTGTTAAAGAAGGGTATGTCAGAGTTAGGAGATGAATTGTTCAAGTTCTCTAAGACAAGTGATTCTAAAGAAATTCACCAAGTTCCACATTGCACGTGTTCCTTGAGTTTATGCAAGATTGCTGTCAAGGGAGAATGCAAATGTGCAGGTCTATAACATCACTTGTTTCTTAAGTAAATTGAGGACAACACATCCCAGCAGTGCATGCCAAAGTAAGGACTCAGGCAGAGATGGAGTTTTGCAGACATTACCCAGGCTCCACTGAGCGTGGTTTCTGGGCTCCTATAACACAGTAGCTCCCTGCCAGCATCCCATAGGACATGATTCTGCAGTCTTGTTATTTGCTATGCTAAACACGTGTTTTCATTTGCTTAATATCTAAAGCTGTTTGTCCATTAAAGTTGTGTGGTTTTTCTAACCATAATGGGAAAATTCAAGCTTCTGAAAATTCTAGGCACTGTTCTTTTGCATAGGTTCACGAGCCTCTCCCAGGCACTCACTACATTTGTGTGTATCTGTTCTTTCCCAAGTGAATTACTGAAAACCTCCAAAACCGAGAGAATTAAATATTCTTAAAATGTCAGTATAAACACAATGAATGAAATGCTTGAGAAGAATTGTAAGCTGTATTTTTTTTTTGATGTTCCTCCTGTACTAAGCATTTTCCACAATAAACAGTGACATGACTCTTGCCCAAGGAACCCTGTGTGTTTTACAGTCTTAACAAGAAATGAGGAAAGGATAGAATCAGCACATTTAAATAATATTTTGCCTTCAACCCTACTGTTCACTTAATTAATTAAGTCAGTTCTATTTGAAGAAAATTAAAACATTATAGCTTTTTTTTTCTATCCTTAGCTAAGCTGCAAACTTGTAAGTATTTTAGGATCATGTATATGACAATAGCTTCCAGATATGACGGCTGTTAACAAGCTGACATGGAATACTTCTGCTTCTACATGATACAAGTGGAAGCACTGCAGTGGGACTGCAAGAATATGGATATATTTGGGAAAAATATGTTACAAAAGAGGTAGCTATGACCAAGAAAAAGGCACTAAAATGACAGTGGAGCCAACTGGGACATCCTCTGAATTAATTAAGGATTTTATTATGGTGAAGCTAGAAACCCTGTATGATGCTATCCTACTTGAAGTATCACAACAAAAATAATGTGTTAAAAGAAACCCAGCATGTACACTAATTTTTCAAGATAATCATGCTCAGTTAAGCTTAAATAGAGACGTATTGTAAAAGGGAATTTTTAAATGACCTTCTGATTAGAGAACTAAGTATGTGAAAATGCCTTTTTCCACCAAACCATGTCTATTCCCCGTATTTAATCTGACCTATTTCCTTTTGCATCGAAAGTACATTTTAAATAATATTCACATAGGTTAACAATAAGAGATTTATTTCTAAATTCGATATTATTTTCATCTAAGAAAATTTCAACAAATGTGTAGACTGAAATATAGCTGGAGTCATTAAGGTTCTATTTATATGACTGTTAGAAAAAAAATTTACGAACTTATTGTGTGAAAAACTTGAAAATGTTGTTATGAAGTTGCTTAATTTCCAGGTACTCTGTGGAGGAAAACTCAACTACTACAAAGAAACTAACTTTACATTACAAAATGAGAAGTCATCTTACTTCATGTGCCCTGGAACCAGAGAAATGTCATACTGATTAGACTGACTCTAGCTAAGGAAATACTTTGAAAGATGCATTAGATCAGGACCTATGCAGAAAGATCATTACCTTTGTGTGTCTGGATAGTTTCCAGGGGTTAATTTTTATGGAATTATTATGAGATGTTTCAGCAGAAGCTGAATCTGCACTATGTTTAAGACCTGATGAGAGAACTATCTTCAGTAAATTTCTCTAAACTCATCTTCAGTTCGCATGAGTTTCTGCAACCCAGGAACATGGGGTGGTGAGTTCCACAGATTAATATCACATCAGAAAGGACTTTTCTGCCTTTTCAGTAGAGCAGTTTCATGACAATTTTCCAGACAGCCCTCTAGTTCCTGTGCTGCTGTTTTATTTTCTGCTTTCCTTTTATGATTTGTAGACATCTAGGACACAGCCCATTCCACCTGTCTCTTTTTCAAATTGAAAAGCTTTATTTAGTCATTCCTTGTATGGTAGCTCTTTCCTATCAGAGTTATTCTTATTATCCTCACCTCTGTCATCTTTGATTTTACAATAACTGTTAAGATGGCACACCAAAACTGAATGAATACCCAGCATATGGAAAAATAATGTAAAAACATTTCTAGTCCAATGTTCTGCTTTGTTAGAGCTTTCTCCCTAAAAATACTATGACTTGAAAAATCAGAGGATGTAATTTTTTTCAGAATAAAAGCTGCATATAAAGCGATGTTACATTTGGTCACTTATTTTAAAACTAGTCACTTTGCTAGCCACATGAGAATTTAAAAAGCAAGGACTTATTGCAAAAATTTATCCTTTCTTTTATTTCATTTCCCTCCTGAGTTTGTGCGAATAGCTTATGGACTTTGTGACTGTGTGAATGGCTGCTGTGATGTAATTGAAATGTTATGTCTGAAGCCTAATGACAACATAAATAAAATTGTTATACTACTCAAAATGTGTCATTTGGAAATACTGACACGCTTTGGTAATCTGAAAGAAGATAGTACACAAATCAATTTCCCATTCCTCAAGTTCCATTGTAAGCATAAGATTTTAAAATGCTCTATTCCAGTGTTTTATATTCAATTTAAAATGTCTGTTTAAGAAATTGTGTGATTTATTTTCGGTACGTTACACAGGCATCCTGCTACAGTTAATTTTTTGATGTTTGCTAGCCTCTTATTTGCTGTTCCTTTGAGTTCCTTTCCACATTTTTAATATCTATATAGAAACCTTTTCATAAGTATTGCAAAGGAAAGTGTTCATTACTAAGTCTTTCTGATAAAACAAAACGAAGTATAAAACAATGACATTACTTCACACATGCCATGGGCATTAATGATACAGCAGTAATATGTAAGGTCTTGGGTAGCAATATCTTCTGTCACCGAGTAACTAGGGTGTTAATGCACACTATTAAAGTGTATGCATATTGTTCTGATTTTCCTCTTCTTCATTTTGTAATCCAAGCCTCTAACTTCAAGCATCTGTGACATAGCAGTTGTTTGTGTCAGAGAGGAATAGAAGGGGAAGCAGCTATCAGCTCTCCAACAGTGTGCATTGAGAATGTGGTCTCTGTTGAAAACATACTGAAAAGCCATTTCAAAGAGACACTGCCAATAGATTTTTTTATGCCACCAGTGCTGCCAGTGTATGCTGCAACCCATCATCTTATTTCATATTGAGCTGTCTGTAGACCCAGTGTGGTATGCCAGATATGATTCAGCTGACTACATTCACATAATGTTAAATATATGTGTTTCAGCAGAATAAAATAAAATGCCAAGCTGATATTTCATAAACAAACTTTTGTCTTTTCAATGGAAACTATTTTACCAATTAATTTCAGGTATTTGGCTGCTGCAAAATTTTTTTCAGTTGCTATTTGCTTATATATATTCATCATAAATATTAAGTATTTGACATGTGTGTTGTAGCAAGTAAAATGAACAGTTTCTGAGAAAACTTTGTAGGACAGCTGTGTATCTGCATTGAAATGTAATCAACCAGCTCCTAGAGAAAAACCCAGTCTTTGATTATATATGTTACCTCTGAAATAAAAAGATCCTACAACTTGGAGTTGCCTTCTCTTTGTTAAGATCAATGGTGATCTGTACAGCTGGGTTAAATTTTATCCAGTAATTACCCTGTCAGTTTTGTCTCACTTCAGTAAATGAAGATGGGCACTGACAAAAGATTCAAGCTTGGACAGAAAATATTTCTTAAGCTGCATTAGATCATCTTCATCCGTCATTCCAACCTTAGGCCATCCTTGTCTTTACTGTCAGTCTAGGCCAATGTGTTTGTCTGATCTCAGCAGACTGCCTATTGTCTCACTAGCAAAGTATTCCTGACACTGAGCCTTTCCTCCCCTTTTATTTCTCATATGCTTGCAGGGTCTAGGAGCAATCCTTCACCTCATGTGTTTTTCCTCTATAAGTCTCTTCTCATCCTACTCCGCATAATAGAATTGCTGTGCATTTTTAATGTGTGCTTATAATGAAATCCAGTAAAATTCATTTATGAAGTGATCTTTAGCTAATCTTAGACTGAGAGAGTTATCATGGGATGCTCTTGACCTTTCCATTTTAGAGAATAATTCACAGCTGGGCACTTGGATTCAAGTTCTATTTAGCAGAAAAATGAAAAAGTTCACTGGCCTTACAGCATCAAAATGTCGGTCAGCATTTTGTCCCAAAATCTATTCCTAGGATTTGGGGGGGGTTATTATATTTTTGGTTTGTTTATTTGTTGTTTTGGGGAGAAATGTTGTTGTTTTTGTTGGCTTTGCTTGTTTGCTTTATTTTAGTTTGGGGTTGTTGTTGTTTATCTTATTGCTTGCTTGGTTGTCTTTCTTTGGTTGTTTTTTCTTTGGTTTGGGTTATTTTGTGGTTAATTTTGGTGGTTGGATTTCTATCTCCCCTACAAAGTCATATGCATAATTCAGGCTGGATTGAAATATTCCTTGTTTCTATGTGCTCCTTTTCTCATCCAGAGATATATCTTAGTCACATTCGTCTTTTACCAAGTGTTCAAGTCAAGTCATTCTATCTACATTTTTGTATCCCTGACTATGTTCACATAAGGATAAGAGCAAGTGTTTCTCTTTGAGTAAGGAAATATCTAAATTTAACAGTCTCTGCAAAATTTAAGCCTCTTCATTACCTAATGGGTAATTAGAATCCTGAACAGAACAGCTGAAGTAAGGCACCAGGCTAATTCTGAAGAATCTCTCAAACCCACAGGACCTGCATTAGCACATGCCTAAATCACCCTCTAGCTGTCTGCTAAGAGAATTCCAGACCCCAACTGTATGAAATTCTTTGCAGAACTACAGAGTAAATGTTGCACATCTCACAGTTAAGAAAGTGATGATTTAGATCAACTAAACTAATTGCCAGTTGTGAGCACATCATTTTATAGAAGCAGACACAAAATCTTATTTCTTTTGATAAAATGTCAGGAAACCCTAGTTCAAATACTTTGGTTATGCAGTTTCATGCTGCAAGAACCATGAAATTACAATTTTCTCTTTGAATTTCTCTTTCTCAGCTTCTGTGGGTAGGATTCCTTTTATTTCAACATTTTCATAACTGTTTGCACAGAGCTTTTAGGGAGGTGAGAAGTGATAACTTTGATTTCTTGCAACAGTGTCCCCCTGAATCAGAAGTATCTTTTTTTCACAGTTACACATTGAGGGGTAACTTTTAAAAAGTAACTGCGAAATGCATACAGAGGTAGAAGAAGATCTAAGTGCCTCATCTGAAACCATTTTCAATATGAATCAATATTTATACATACTCCTGTGCAATAGCAGGGTTTGCTACCAATGCAATTGTATGTATGGGATAAAAATATTGTGAAAATTAGATATTCCAACCTACAAATTGGTGACAAATAAATTGGCAGGAATTTCTCTTCAGCTTAGTTGACGGGAGTGATAAACTTTGACTTTCTTTTCATTATCTCGGAGAAATGTCCAAGATATCTCTAATTGTATCAGATAATTACATCTAGATATTTACTCTCTCCTTCATGCTATGATCAGATCATGCTCTAATTTGACACATCTTACATGCTAACATAATTCTACAAGTGGTTTTACATCACAGCAGTCAAAAATAATCCCTCTATGAAAAGAGTCCAAAAATATTTTCCTTTTCTGATTGTTGCAGATACTTCAAGTACATGGCTGTAAAATTATTTGTGAAAAATTCTTATAGAAAATAAGTGCAACTCTAATATTAGGAGATGCTGTGGTTAAATCATTAATGAAATAGCTCAGATAAAAGATTAGGTGTTATTTTCTATCTTTAATATTTTATATATATATATATATATAATTAGGCATGGTTTTATTTGAAATAAGAAACTCTCTTTTTAGGAAAGATAAGAAATTGTTTTGAATGTAGTAATTAATCTCTATACTATGTCTACTAAGGACCTAGGAAAAATTAACATCAAAGCAAAATGGAATCTGAAAACATCATCATCTGTTTATAATTAAATAACATTTATTTAGCAAATATGGGGGTTTGATCAAGTTGATTTTTAGAAAATATTTGAAGGAAGGTGAAGGCAGCTGTCAAAGCCTGTTAAGGAACAAGTTTTAGGGGTTTTTATCACAAAATTCTATTTCCTGAGTACATTTTTGCTGGTCAATTTTTTTCAACTCTCTTGTTCAGCTCTCTTATCTCCCAATCTTTATTTTCTAGAGCAATTACCACTTAGTAGTGTTTTTATTCCAACTACAGCCTATAATATTATCTTTGCCTGAAATAAAATAATCCCACATATGAAGTGCAAGTCCTAAAACAGTCTAGAAGAAAAAAAGAGTGGAGTTATTGTGGTCAGGCAATGTTGCAAAAGAAAAGAATAATCTGCCCTTAAACTGTAGCCAGTATTTCAAGGTAAAAATTCCTTTTCTAACTCTATGTACAGCAGTAGATGAAATAAATGGTCTGGTGAGATCATGGAGTCTTCCTTGAGAGATACTATTAGGAACAGATTAGAAAAGCACTGAGGAAAAATACTACAAACACACTGGTTTTGCAATCATTGAAAGAAATAGAGGACCTGTGAACATTGCTCTCTGCTTTGAATTTTATTATCAGATGTTAGGAGGATCAATAGCTCTCACTTTTCCTCATTCTTGTGCAATTTTCCAGGTTTTGCTTGGTTAAAACTGTAGTCTCCTGCACAGGGTGCTGGGAAAATGCAGGCAGAGTTCAAGCAGCTTTAGTCAGAGAATTTGGACAGGTTTGAGGGATAAATATCAACTTTTGCAAATGAATACCTGACTGTAGAATGATGACAACAAGTGTTAATACTGTGCCCTGAATCATATCCTCTCCTAGCAATGCCATTCACTAATGTTCACACTGCAGAGTGATACATTGCCATGCATTGGCTTTGACAGCCAGTCTTTGTTTCCTAATGAGTGCCCAAAACCTCTACAGCTCTTCTCCTCTTAAATTTGATGTATTTGCAAAATACTTTTAAAGGAGAAATGTAAATGGAAAACTTCTTTCTGCTACTGTCACCCCTACTGGAAAATGCCCATGAAATAGTGTCAGGCAGGCATCAAAGGTGATCAGTATCAGTCGTGATATTGATTATATTTTGTTCTTAAAGACCACAAAAAAGAAAGGTTTCATCTATTGAACCATTCATGCTGAGAAAGCTAATACTTAAAGCACTGTAGACTTGCTAATAGTGAGGGTCCAGCCTTTCTTTCCTACAGTCAAACATTGTTTAATTCTAAGCAGATCTGTTTTGAATTTGGACAGGGTTTTTATTTATACCTAAAAATAAATATTTTAGGAGAGAGTATTATTTTATGAATTTAGCAAGTATTATTTTAGGAATTCAGCAGAGACAAAGAAAAGAACAAGAGGATGGCACAACAAAGATCCTGGTAGAGTTTCTATTATCTCCCAAAAGAATCAAACTACATTTGGAAATTCTTGCATTTCAAACTGCACAGCCTGCTTCATGCTAAGTGAGCTAAATTGCAAAGAGTATAAACTTTGAACCATCAGACAGTCTGCTTAGGATTTTACACAGGACTATTTGAATGTATTCTGATCAGAAAAATTAGTATAGACCTGAAGAATATAATGTAGTCAGCAGCTGATAGAAAAAGCCAGAGGATTTACCTTATTCTTGTAAATACAGTGATCTGCTTTGTCAGTGAGAATTAACTAGATAAATAACATGCAGTCAGTAACAAAACCATCTAATAACCAGCCAGAGGCTTGACCCCTGTGATCATAAAATTAGTTTGGCATTTTCATGAGGAGTATGGATGAGTGTCTTGGGAAAATAAAAAATTAATTCTAAGTAGTATTTTTTCTCTTTAATTTTGAGCTACTACTGTCATAATATTTGACTTTAAATTTCAATATATGTTGTGATGAAATAAACAGCTGAAGCACGGATGTGCTGCAATTTACATATGAAGGAACTGATTTTCGTACTTGATAGAAAAGTTTTACATTCATTAAGCAACCTCATGTTGCATGAGCCTCAAGGGAAACTATAGGATGTTGATATAAGTTATTTGCAAATCTTGGGTAATCATAAAAGATTCCTTTTTCAAGAGATTGTTCTATTCCTGTTTGTCTATAACTAATATTCACTGAAGACCTTTACAAATATTGATTTAATATTATATAGGAAACATTAGCTGAGTTGTTTCTGAAGTTCTGGGTACTATGCTTAGTAAATAATATTTCTGTAAGGCTGATTTTAGAGTTTTTGTGTTTCCTTTTTCTTATTCTGACTTCTTATATATAGTATGCAATGTAAATTATTTAGAATTATAGACACTTGTACATACTCATATAATGTCTTACGTATTTTCGTCTTCTACAAGTTAACAACTTTAAAGTACTTTTTATATTTCCTAGAGACTTAATATAGTTTGACTTGAGTGTAATTTATTTTATATCATTGATTTATATTCAAGCTAAAGTTACTCTCAGTTACTCTTTCCTTGCCACAAATGTTTCCTAACTAGAGTAACATTACAAAGCAGAGGTTTGAATCAAGAAATAGATCTCAAAGCATTTAATCAGAAATTAATATCTTATGTAAAATAGAAAAGGACTAGGATAATGAAAGATGGAAAAAGGCCTAAAGAAATAAAAAGAGATGCATTTTTCTTCCCGGCTCTGAACTTTTAATAATATATTTAACTTCTGAAGTAGATTAAATATGTAAGAGAGTTTAAGAAAAGACTCCATTTCAGTACCTTTGGCCATCTAAGACTTAATATGGTCTATTAAGAAGCCAATGAAAACTTTAAAATCATTGTGAAATGATTGCTGAATTAAAATATTTTTATGCTTTTTCAAGCATCCCTCATGGAAGGCACCTTATGTCATATTTTTATTTTGGGTTAGGAAATTTCTCTTATTCCTCATAACTTTTCCTTTTTCCTAAACACACACTTAAAAAAATCTAAATTCCTTACTGTCCATCTCTTCCTACCAAAGTTCATTAGTCCTAGAAGAGGACAGGATGACTTTCACACACAAAAGGATAGGTTCATTGACACTTGCAAAACCTACATTCTGTTTGATTTATTTGTGACCACTTATAATGAAGGATTTAATTAATGGAAAAAATTGTAACTACAGAAAAGCAATGAGTTATCTTCTCCTTGATAACAGTGGAAACAAAAGAGAACTATCCAAATTCTAGAAGTATTTATTTTCCCTTGGTCTCTTTCCAACTGTTGAATTTCAACGTTTTTTGAGACTTGTCTCAATTGAAGATGCCACACTTTTCTGCATGGGTGTTTGCCTACTGAGAATGCCTTCTGTATGTCCCAGAATTGTCATAGATCTCTTGGAGGGTGCATATGCCTGTGTGCCACTCAATGGGGATCAGAGGAAGGATGATTGTTTTAATTGATACTTCCTACAGGTGAAGCTTAAGAACTGATTTGAGCTAGTTCTTTCCTAATTTGGGGTCTTTTGTTGCATTGTGGCTGTGATAGTTTGCTCAGTGCCTGCAAGAAAGAGCATTTCTTATCAAAAAATGTCTTCAGTGATGTGGATATGATCAAAAATTTTGACCAGTATTAAGGCTTACCTTTTCTGTTTGGCTATTTTTTGGGGTTTTTTAAATTTTTAGCTGATTTGCAATTTTGAAATTCCATGTAACATTTCATATATATGTTACACGTCTTACGTGCTGTGTGACAGTTTCAATTGCACTGTTTTGGTGACTTTGCAGAGTGGTCACATATTGATCTTGAAGCAGGTGCAATCATACTTACAAAATCATACTGGTTTAGAGGTCAGGGACCTTTCCCATTGAGTTTAAACAATGATTACTGTGGTTCAAATTCAGAATTACTGTCATGTTGGTAATAGTTGGTTTGGACTATTTCACTGGTTTGAGATTTTTAGTATAGCTGTCTGTGGTTCATAGTATCATTTGTGGATTCAACACCATTATTTTCCTCAGTCTTCCTACTATCTTATCAGGCTTTGTGATAGATATCTCTGGCACAGAGGGAGACAGAACAGTCAGTAATTGCCAGTTGGAAATCTGTCTAGTTCACAGTTCTGTGTAAATCAATGCTTGTCAAATATGAGTTTCAGGTACCTCAGAGGCTGCTGTTTATTATGTTGTATGTTCCTAAGGACATGCTGATCCTGTGTAATGCTGGTTAATCTTAGTTTTCTAGGAGGGCTAAGATTCCTCTCATAGTCAGACTCATGAGATAATGGTGTCTTTGTAAATGTGCTTTCCATCTGTTTTACAGCTGTAGGTGCACTATATGCTGCATCCAGCATTTATATGCAGAATGTGTGATGGAGTGATCTCATAAGAGGTTGGTCAGAATTGATAAAAATGTATATTTTGTTCTCCCATATAGAGCTGATATAACAGATTTTAACAGATATACATCAACATACTTTTACCTTTTTCTCACCAGTGATGAGTGGTCAGTGGCACGAGAATGGAACAATCTCTTGTGCATGCTCTCAGGAAAATACTATTCTATCACTTCAGAATCTTAAAATCAGGGTCCCTAAATATTTATATTTAGATCATAACATGACCATAAAAGCCAGAGCTAAACCAGATTGTTTATTTTTTTAATATTTAAATTTGTTTTACTTTCTATGAAACTAAACAGTCATCACACATCCCAAGTATTTAGAGAACTAATAAGAGAAGTCCACACCTGCTCCCGTTTACTTCTGCTGAGAACTTTCAAATAAAGCAAAATACTGGGTTTGAGCAGGAAACAGAAAAATGGCTGCCTCACACAGGGTAATCATTGCCTTCTGATGTATTTTGAGACTGTTTGAAAGTTCATCAAGGAAAGTAAACAAAGTATAAAGTAAAACAAAGTATAAAGCAGTTTTAGTCCTAAATTCTACTAGTTGGAAGGGTGTTATGGTGTATTTCTACTGTCTTGTTAGAATGTGCTTTGCAAATACATTGCTTTTAGTTATAACAACAGAGGCAATGTTGTTGACATCAGCCACATGATTTGTGAAATAGAATTAATATCAAAGAAAATTATTTCCTTAATTCTTATGTAGCAAAATGCTGTTTATGAGAGAATATGGGTTGTCTTAACTTTCAGTCACTTAAAATGTTTTTCTATGATTTTTATAATACTCCCTATTAGTAAACATATATAATGGGTGAAAAAAATATCAATCTACTTATTAGTCATTCCCATTAGCAATTTAGCAGATGTAGAGAAGAACACATATGGAATGGTGGTGAAAATTAGGAACTCTTATTATTTGTACTGAACTGAAATTAGCCCATCAGCTGTGACTTGACATGAGATTTGTTTGGACACTTTAAGTCTGTTTTTAGCCTATGCTTCAGTCTGGTTTTAGTCTATGCTCGAGTCTGTACCTTAGGACTTCAAATTTCAGCTTTGACGTAGATGTTAATTGCACCCTGGCCTTGTCTTTAATTAAGTCACTTTCCATTTTGTAAAACAGGACAACAATAGTGAATGATAACAGTGGTCTAAAACTAGTAAGTTTAAATAAAGTCTCTGTCTCTAGTCTAAAACTTAAAAACCCCACAACTTTTATTTAGAGATAAAAGCCCTAAAAATGCCTTTTTTGGGGTTATTTTTTCAGGTAATATAAACTGTGTATTAGAGAATTAATATGTGAACTACTTGCTATCTTCCAGTCAGTGCTTGTATAGGTCTATTGAAGATACAGGTCAGGATAGGTGAACCTTTGCTTCAGAACTACCTGGGTACTGCAGTAACAAAGCTATTAAAGCCCTAGATATATTGATATCTTAAACAATTGGAGTTCTCACTGTCCTTCTAAGTCATAAAACACTGCACAGAAACTTCTCTTGATGAAATATTGTATTTAAATAAAATCAGTTTGATGAAAGGGCTAGGAAAGTAGAATGGAAGCCAGAATGGACAGCAGGAGTCTTCTGTTTGCTTTCTCTACTGTCTTAAAAATGCTGTAGTTCTGTAACTCTTTGAAAAAGAAAAGGCAATAGAAAACATACATAAATTTTATCTAATTAGAAGTTAAACTGTATGCCTCTTTGTAGGGCACACAGAAAATCTATTCACCACATTCTTTTTGTTTTACAGCCAACTTTTCTAGTAGAAAATAGGTTTTGTAAGGGCATATGCCTCCATATGAACTAATAATATATTGTGAAATAATAATTGAGAACTCATAATGTTAAATCAAAGAGAAAATTCTAAAATTCTGAACTTCTAAGAGAAAATGAGTTTTAACTTCAAGTTAATGTGAGCATTTACATCAGAAGTCTGCTGGGCTTGTTTCCACAGGTGATGGGAGCTTAAAATCTGGCCTTTATTGAATTGGTGTGGGTAGAACAAGTGATAAAGAAGTTGAGTCTATGCAATAAATTCTACTTCTGCAATGTAACATACTAAGGAAATTGGTGCTTAACATGTTGTTCTGATTGGCCCTTCACAAATAACAACTGCAACTGCTGCTGTACCTAAATGAAGCTCTTGTGGTTCTTTCCTAAAACACAAATTTATATATTATTAGCTTGTTATGGGAAGCCCAGCACTGGCAATGACAGGAGGTAGTACAGAGTAACCTCCATGTCCTGGCCATGTCCCCTCTTGGCTACTGCAAAAATTAAGACTGTCATGGCCAGAGCTATGACAAGAAGCTAGGAACACACATGGTTAATATGAAAATGGTAAGAGCCATTTTTATTTCTAAGTGATGTTTTGGGATGCATGGGGATGCTCTGAGTGTAACTACTGTCTGCAAGATAAGTCTAAAAGAAATCAGATTAAGATCATGGGAACTCTGGTGGCTACTGTAACTGAGGAAAGGAATCATCAGCTGGTTTACTTGCCACAGACCTAAGCCTTCTGATTCCTTTTATATGTACATTAATTTCCACCTGAAATGGTACATTAGAGAGTTTGATGCTTTCTGCCTAGACAGTAGATACTCTTACTTGCTAGCTACCTTGAAATATCAGTTTCTTTTGTGTTGCCCTTGCTTTGAGCCTTCCCTGGAACACTTATAACTTTACAGCTTGAACAGTTTGGCCTGCCCCTGGAATCCCAATTCTCGATGACAGAACATGACAACAGTTTGTTTCCTAAAAAATCCTATAATACTAAAGGAAAGTTCTTGGCACTGGCTAATCTCTAAGTAATCCCATCACAGGGAAATTCTTGGCAGTCGCTCCTTGAAAAAAAAAAAAACAAAAACAGCGAAACTTGGTTTAAAATATTAAACCAAATAAATAACATGATCACATTAAAAAATAAAACAAGACAGGATTAAGTCAAGAGAGGAGGAAAACCAGATTTGATTGGATTTTTTCCATTGCAAATTAAAGTACAGCTGCTCGGGGCAGAAACATGATGCTAGGTTCTTCTTGCAGTAATTAGAAAGCCAGTGCTGCCAAAAACTGTTTTCCCATCTGCCTCTCACTTTGTGGGATGTTCCTAAAGCCCCTCTCAGAAGGCTGGGGTTGATTAATCCCAGTCAGCCATGAAACTGAACCTGCAGCACACACCAACATAAGAACCCTAGAAAAAGAAACTGAAGAGTGCTTCCCTCTGTGGTCATCTCACAAAAGTATCTGAAAATCTCAGAGAAGGCAAACCCTTGATCCTGAAAACAGCGAAAACGTTTTTGATGTTAGTGGTTCTTATGCACCTGGAGGAATGGTGGACTTTTCTAACAATGTTTAAAATGCTATCTTTTTTTCTGTTTTAAGTTGCTTTAGAAACAGCCTTAGGTTGTTTTGAAATCAGATTTGTTTTCAGAATATTGCATCTTGTTTTTATTTTTGAAAAATTAAGGTACACAACTAAGAAGAAAAGGTACTTAGTAATTTTCAGTTTTTGTGATGAAGAAACAACAGAGAATTAACTGAGTTTTGTTGAAGAGGACTAATAAGGGAGGAGATCTCTCCTACTGGAACATAAATTCTTAGGCCTCTTTTCCACAAGTGCTGTGTCTTTTTCTATAATATAACTGTAACTATTCTGGTTTTGTATTTGTTTGAAGATGAAGTTTCCATTGGGTAACCCAGCTATCAGGCTGATTTCTATATTCCCCACATGGATTAGGACTGCTTAACTGATATTCAGTAGATAGAAGTTAAACTGATCTCTTTTAACATTAATATGTATAAAAAGGCAAATACATACATATACATTTAATATTATGCATATACATTCAATATTATGCCTAAAAAATGCTTCCATATATTTCTTTGTTGTATGTAAGCTGAAGGTTTCTTAAATGTAAGGTGTTGATTTTTTGAGAGACTAGTATAGAGGGTTATTATTTTTTAATATCTCTGATTAGCACAGATATGTCAGGTAATTTACACTCATTAAGAAAAATGTAATCCAGTTCCTTAGTAAAACTAATACTGAACTTAAATATATAACACTAAACAGTTTAAGGCCTTATAATTAGAAATATAGATTTTTATTGGGAGATTTTTAATCTATATGTAGTTGGTATGAGTTTTATGGCATTACTTAAACACTTTTTCACTTTGTCATCGTTACAGTTTCTCACATACAAAATTGCAACAAAATTTTAAACTCTGTTTTTTTGCATGGCCAAGTGAACTTGTGCTGTATTCATGCCAAGGTGGTCTCTCAGTGTGCATGAGTATTCTGAATTTGCAGTGTGTGACTGTCAGACTCTTCAGAGCATTAAAGGAGGGAGATATTCTCACAGTCAGCTCCAAAGATCTCAGCACTCTGCAAAAATGAAGCAGCATGAAATCCTTCAACTGAATGGCTGGTGGGACTCTTTAGCTCTGGCAAGACAGAAATCAGTTGTTGTCAGCACCTGAAATGGCAGAGAATTCCAGACCAGCACCCAACAGGAGACAACCATTGATCCTGAACCACCAACTGGGTGAGCTGGCAGAGCCTCCCATGACAGACAGAGCTCTTAGCATGGAGGTAGAGGTCACAGACAAGTTTTGTGGGATGAATGTTAATAGGCAGAGTAGCTTTGTAACAGGTTAAGCAGCTAAGATCAGAAGATACGGTGTTTATCTGGGAGGATTTATCAGTCATTTTAACAGAATTACTACTAGCTCACTAAAGGATTCTTGGCACATCACCCAGTATCATAGAACCATAGAATGTTAATGGCCGGAATAGTCCATAGAGTTCATCCAGTCCCAATCAGCCCCATGATGGGCAGGAACACCTCCCTCTACATCAGTCTTATCCCGCCTGGCTTTGAACACTGCCTGGATTGGGGCATCCACGGCCTCGCTGGGCCACCTTGTCTCAGCAGCCACACAGTTCCAGTGTCTCACCACTCTCACAGTATGGAATTTCTTCTGAACATAGTACTTACATTTCCCCTGTTTCAATTTGTACCCATTAGTCCTTGTCCTATCACTACAGTTCCTGATAAAGAGTCCCTCCTCAGCTTCCCTTTAGCCCCTTTCAGATACTGGAGGGTTGCAATTAGGTCTCCTTGCAATCTTTTCTTCTCCAGGCTGAACAGCTCCAACTTTCTCAGCCTATCTTCATAGGGGAGGTGCTCCAGTCCTCTTACCAACTTCATGGTGTCCTCTGGAATTGCTCCAACAGTTCATTTCCTTCTTATGCGGGGAACATGAGAACTGGATGCAGCACTCCAAGTGGGAGCTCACAAGAGCAGAGTAGAAGGGGAGAATCCCCTCCTTTGCTCTGCAGGTCGTGCTCCTTTGGATGCAGCCCAGAATTGGTTTGACTTTCTGGGCTGTGAGTACACAGTGCCAGCTCATGGTTGGTTTTTCATCAACCACCACACCCATGTACTTCTCTGCAGTGCTGTTCTCAATTACTTCGAGCTTCAGTTTTCTCCCATGCTAATGACAGAACACAGGCATATTTAGCTTTTCTGAGAATTACACAGAGTCCTGAGTTAAACTAAAGGTGCATCATTAAATGCAAAAAGCACCCATGGCTGTCCTTTTGGGTGTTAAGACTGGCTGTTACAGAATTTACCAGATACTTTAAATTACTAGAGAGCTCCAGAACACTGTATGTAATAAAACTGAATTAAAAATTAGGTACACTTCATAGCAAAGTGTTTTTAACATTTGTCATAACAGATATGTAATGAAAGAAGATGTTTACAGTACCTTGCAAAAACTATAATTTTGCCAGGCCAGAAGAAAAATCAACCCCAAATCAATCTCCACTCATGATACAGAAGCAATGACATATGAATATATTTTGGGAAAAAAAAAAAAGGATGCAGGGGCAGCTTGATTTATGACATAAATAAATGTAAGGCATATTAGTAAGATTAGTGTATAGGGGTGTTTGCACAAATCAAAATATGCAGTACCAAATTCAATTGCTTGCTGCACAACAGAAATACAGCATTCTAACAGCCAAGAGATAGTGTGTCATAAAAAAAGCAGAGTGGTTTCCAAGTATTAAATATATTAATGTTATTAATAACAGGGTAGTGCAGGATCTTGTGCCTGCTCTTATTAAACAACCTCATTAAAAACCTGAACCAAAGGCTAACATTATTAATGAAATTTGCTGCTACTGATGACTCTGTGAAGTTGCAAGCCCTCTTAAAGTATATTAAAGACACCTGAAAAGCCTAGGAATAAGAATGAAAATTTAATTTAGAATCAGTCTGTGAAATGCATGTGCTACAATTTTGCTATCTTCACTGCATAATGAACTGAAGTTTAACAATTCCTGAGACATACATAAATAAAACATGCATATGAAAGACTTCCAAATATGTGGCTTCAGTTGGAGAGAAAAGCCTGAGAATCACAAACCTTAAACACTAGATTGTGATAGAGGAGCCTATTGAAAATTATTTTCCAATGCAATATGGATGTGTTTTGGGCTGCACATACATATGTATCCTACAACATGGCAGGAACACTTTATCTACAAGTCTATGGTGCCATCAATATGTTCACATCATCAGACTCATGGTGGAGTAAATGATTTGGAAAAAATTGATATGATACTTGCATAGTAAATTATAGCTTGAATACAAAGTTAAAAGTTAGCAAATTGTTCCAGGGAATCTGCAGAAGTGCAAAACACAAGCAAGTATGCAAAAAGTTCACAGAGCCAAGAATGTCTTGTCTGTGTCAGAAGCATAAAAATTATGAGTAAATTTCCATTAGTGCTTTTAAATTAAAAATGGGCAGTTTCTGTATCAGTCACAGAAGTTTCGGAAGTAATGGTTAGCTTGAGTGTTCTGTATGGGTATATGGTCTAATGCCTTGACAAAAAAGTTTCTTTACATGGGACAATACCTCTCATGAGAAAATAGGGCAGTTATGTAATCTGACACAGTGAAAGCTAAATTTGACAAAAAATGTTGAGAAAGCAACAGTCCTTCAAGTTGTAAATTTAGGTCAGTGGGTTAGGAGGGACTTATAGAATTTCCCCAGCTTATATAAATATTATCAATATTTTTATTTAACAATATCAAATTTGTACAATATCTGGTATGTTAAAGATATTAAAGTAGGAGTTTTTCAAACTTCACTGGAACAAGCCACACACACATTTGTATTTTCAACTTTCATAAATTTAAAATAAGTTTGATCTCAAAATACTGCATGACAAGTATCAAAACAGTTTAAATGATTTGTCAGAAGTTAAATAGCAAACAGTCACATATTTCATAGGAAAGATTCACCTGAGATATTCCTTTGGCTTGGATCTGTGCTGTCATTATAGTACAGTGAATACTGTGCCTGATACAGATTCACATGCTGCTCAGAAATGTCAAGATGGAAGTGTTCAAGGCCGGGCTCGATGAAGCTCTGAGCACCCTGGTCTACAAGAACATGTCCAGGTCCATGGCAGGGAGTTTGGAGCTAAATGATCTTTAAGGTCCCTCCTAACTCAGGCCATTCCATGATTCCATGAAAAACAGATGTTACTTAGAGATCATAAGTACATGGTGGGCTGCTGCCAAAATAGTTTAACTGCTGTGAGTGCAAGAGATGGGAAGGCATCCACTGGATTTTATTCTTACAAGTTATCAAAAATAATTGACTGTAAGAGCCTGTTACTGTTTTTTCACAGTAAATAATGTATTTACTGAATGTGTTGAATGTTCTCTACACATATGACAAAATCTTAAGCTGCCAGTTATGCTAATTTTACTGCAATTTTGTTACTGGTTGTCTTTGTCATACTGAAGTTTTTTCAGTGCCTTAGTGAAGGGGAGAAATTTTCTTTCAGTGTGGTAAGCATTTCTGACATTAAAATAAATTGTATGTTGTATAGTGCAAGTCAATTAACACAGTAATGCCAAGTTTAATATACAAGTAAAAAACCATATACACCACTATTTTGAAAAAAAAATGTAAAAGTAAACTGAATTTGTGAAATGACATTAAATATTTTCAAGCCTCTCAATTATGTTGCAGTAATAATGACTGTTACATAAATCAACACACCTTGCTCAGCAGATCAGAACAGTTGTGGATGAGTAGCAGCTTGAACCTGGAAGTTCAAAGAATAGTAAAAGGTTAAAATTGTACAGTACCATATTCAGTGTTCCATGGTACATAAAAAGCAATATATTGTCATTCATGCTAACATTAACTACTGTAATATTTCAGGTAAAAGAGTGTATGTTTCTAAGGGATAATACATTCAATTAATTAGGGATCAGAGTCAGGAACAGGTTCTCAAATAATTTCTGCTTTTCCCCACAAGATAATTTCAGAACTGTCATTAATATAAATGAAAAACAGTAGCAATGCTGTCTGGCACTAATTATAGCACTTACCCCTACTGTGATAGTAAAGATTGCCTCCTGCAATGGAAATAGCTAACATTTGAATAGTGCCTTTCATCTCCAAAAAAATCCCCAAATATTCTACAAATTAGAAATTTGATCTTTCTGGGTATATGCAAATCCTTGATGAAGGATGTCTGAGACAGAAAGAGTATTGCTTTTTTCACATGTACATGTCTTATGACCCTGCAGACTTTATCCAGAAGCACACATTGGTTTTTGGACGTTAAATTACTCCGACAGAAAATATCATTTAGATATCAGGAATAAAACCAAGTGTGCAAACCACATATCCAAACCATCAAACACTGGTTAATTGGCACAAAAAGGTTCAAAGGATTGTACTTTGTAATGACATTTCTTTTCCTTCCTCCCTTTTTGCATTTCTTCCATAAATATAATTTTCCTTTACCCAGTTACTCACAAAATACACAAAACTCCTTGTAGCAGAGGCATAGCTCAGTATACATATTTGTTATGTTTTTGCAAGTATTAATTCTACCATAACCACACAGGAATAACTCCCATCAGTTAATCTGACACATTTAGAAATGAAAATTTATTAAACAGACCTTCTTTGTGTTATGAAATATGGTAACTCTGAGCCAGCACAGAGGTTAATAAACTATATAAACAAGCTATTTTTCTAGTTTGAAATGACTGAAGAAACGGGGTATTTTGTGAGGGCAGATGTGGCTACTGACAGTGACATCTGGGCTGGGTATGTAACTGAGACACTGGCTTTTATGAAAAGGTTGAGGGGCCTTTGCAGATCCCAAGAAGTGAGAAATCTGTTTTCTGGCTCAGCTGTGACTCTTTAGCGAGAACACTGCATTTCTAGACAACTGATCTTCCTCACAAGTGTGATTATTCATCTTGCTAGAGGAATGAAAGCTCATTTTGACCAAGCATTTTTTTAATACACGAGAGATAAAACTTTACTTCTAATTTATCTTTTTAAATGTTAAACTATATTTTCCTCATCAGCCAGTGAGTGCTCATATGGAGGAAGGAAATGTTCATTGTAGATACATAACATCTAAGCTGGGGCTCTGAAATTCTCAAAGAGCTTTAGAGAAAAGCCAGAAATGTAAGTGTTTGCAAATTTAGGCTTTAATTGAGGTGCTAGCCCAGCTTTAGCAGAGCACTGAAGTACATTTTTGAGACTAGTTTACTTTGATGGAATATAAGCAGCTGCTTAAATTGAAACACATATTTAAATAAGCACCTGCTTAAGTGATTTGCTGAAACTGAGTTTCTATTGCTTTCTCTGGGAGAACCTTAATGCCCTTCTCAGCAGTAAGCATCAATAAAGAGGTCTGATTACATTATCAAATGTCTAACAAATACTGTTTAATGCTGACTTTTTAGGTCATCACTGCTGGGAATAGCAAATAGTTTTTACTTTGCCAGGTGAGATTAATTTCTAAATAAATGACACTACAAAACACCCTACACAGCACCTGTGGGCTGTTCTGCTCCTGTAACTGGAGAGAAAAAAAAATAATGATGCTTTTTAAAAGCTTCCAGTTTGAAATATGTGGCAATAACTTTTGTTTATTTTCCCTCATTTAAAAAAAAAAAATCCCAGCTAGAAATATTATAGGTAAAATAATGGGCAATGATTTCCTCTTGTAGCTGTGCTTTAAAACAAAATGCTGATTGTTTTCCGTCTGTAGTGTTAAAACATGCCATCATGGATGTGATTGAAATGTACAGATAGAGGAAGACTGACCAGATCTCTTGGGAGCAAGCTTTTGCTTTCCAGTAAATATTTGGAGATTTCTAAAAGTTTTATTCAAACTGGGAGAAAACAAGTAGTCTTCATTAGCAAAACCTAACTGCTGTCAGTACAAGTAAAGGAACATTTATGCTATGCAAGTTTAATGGTGTCCAGTATGAATCTTCTCTACTTATCACTTAATGTTTTTCAATTACCATTAAATAACAAATACTATATTTTTCTCTGACAATTTTCATGTACTGCTTCATCATTGACATTACCTTCTAACATGAATTTTTTAGAAGATTTTCTTTGGAAGAGACTTAAAACAGGTTGACAGTGATCTGTCATAGAGGGCCTGTGCAGATAGCCTAGTTGGGACATTGTGCTGAAGTTCCCTTCCTACTTACAGGAAGTTACTGTGCTTCCTTGGGTTATCAGGTTCTTAAAAATCCATAAACATAAAGATGCTGTTCAAAACACATGAGAAAGGATCCTGATAAGAGAGGATAAGGAGGACTGACTGTCTTTTAATGGCTGAATACACTCTAGAAGAAGCATGTCTGCTTAGGACAGATTGGTCCCTTTCCACTTCTAATCCAGGACTAGAAGAATCTGCTCTACTGCTGAAAGCAGTGTGACATAGGTAACTACTGTCACCCCATTCAGACAGTGTTGGATTAGTGTTCAGTTAGGAATTAATCAAGTTTCTGTGGTAAAATGTATTTAACTCTGCCATGCCAAATTTTAGCTCATTGAAAAGGAATATGTTGAGCATTTCCCTAAAAACTTCAGTGATGAGCACAAATATAAAAATTATAATCTTTTTAGTTTGACATTTCAAGTGTGATCCAAATGCATCCAAAGGGAGTAGGAAGAAAAAGATTGTGAAAAATACTTGCACATATAGATTTCCAAAATTCCATTTGAAATTAACACAGCTGGGGATAACTCACCTGAAAATTTTGTTTGTAGATAGAACAAATTTCCATTTAACACATCTTTTATCAAAATATCCATTCTTAAATTAATCAAAATGAAAATCAAGAAAATAGATATATGCACTTTCAATTGTATGTTTAGACCCAAAATCACTGTTTTTCTCTATAGAGAGGTTATTTTCACCTTCTTGATTCTTGATTTTAGCATAATTTCAACATATGTTAGTCAAAAAAAGAAAAATAAAGAGAAACTCTTCTGTTTCTTCGAATAATTTATTATTATATAAAAATTTATTATATATATATATATATATATATATATATATGAATGAATATAAAGAAAAAATGGCCAAAAATATAAATATATATAAATAAAAAGAAAAAACATCCAAGAGTTTCCTCACTGGTGTTAGCACTTCCTAATTACACTCCAGAAGAAACACATTCATGGCTTTTGAAGCACAGCAATGCATGACTTTGCCTTCTGTAGAATGTGGTAAGAAAATTATCACTTGAAATAGGAGAAATATGGGGACTTCTGCAGTCAACGATTTCATCAGCCCTGTTCCTGTGTGGCAGAGATTTGTCCTGCTCACACCATTATGAATTCATATGCTGTTATGAATAACTGAAGATCTGGACAATCCCCTTGTACAGAAGTTTCCAGCATTTTCAAAGGTTTTGCTGAAGCCTCCTATGGTATGCAGTTCAGATTTTATTGGTAATGTTGTTATTGTAAAGATGTTTCAATAATAATGTATTAATTTTTGACCTAAATCACATGATCTGGCAACTCATATTATTGTCATACTGGTACTGCCACCTCTCATAAAGTTGTAAATTTCTAGCAAAATATCAGCTGCAGTAAATATTTGTGTAATGTGCACTTTGATTTCTCCCCAGCCTTGCAATCTGTGAAAAGTCAAATCACCTTCCTTTTTTTCCATGTTTGTTTTTTTTTAACCTTTGTTCATCAAAATAGGCTGGTGAAAGGCAGTCTGGGGAGCTGGTTGGTTTTGGAGCCTGTCTTGTGTTGCAGATTCAAGTAATCAGAGTTGCTTTTGGTTGTTTGAGTACAACAATGAAATCTCAAGGCTGCAGACTGCAAAAGAAAAACTTTGTTTATTAACCAGTTATAACAACAATGTCCTTCTGTGCAAGTGACCAGAGAAATAGAAATGACTCATCAGGTTCTTTAATTTCTAAGGCAAAAAAAAAAAAAAAAAAAATTGTTAAATCATCCAGTCCCAATACTGTTACTTTCTGGCCAAAAGAGGAACTTATTTTTTCTTTCTCTATATTACTTTACTCAGTAATGACAGGCAATTACCTCCATGTTAAAACTTTGAAAAATGCAGATTAAAAGTAAGAGGATGAGGTTAAAATACTGAAGGATCTTATTTTCAGCTAAAGGAATAATTTAATCCTCATAAGTACAGTGATAACAGAAAACATCAGACTAGTCTTATTTCCTTTTACATTTTCTAAAACAGCTGTTCTAGGAAAAATGGACTCTATAATACCATTTGTTTATGTTTTTCTGTAGTTCACTTCTTCTCATTTTCATTTAAGAAAATACAAGCCTAGCACCTCACTTACACTCAAAATTAACTTCTAACTCAGAATCGAGTTGCTCTGGCTCTACCAGCCATTTTTCTCTACTGAGAAAAAGCCCCTATCTATACAAAATTTATGCAGCTGTATTTATAACTTCATAGGTTGCATTTTACTTATGATGGAATTCATTTTTTTAGCCTGAAGATGTTATAAATCATTGTGCAAAAGACTACAACTCTCAATTTGTCAGGTAATTTAATGATATATTTAATTCAGAACACTCACAGCTCATTCAAGCAAGTACCCCAAAAATTGGATCACTTTCCATTGCCAGTAGTATATACGGGGTCAGGTACCTTCCCGCCTGCCTTTGCTCTCTTTCTAAAGTCTCTCTTCCTGTCACTGTTGTTATGGGTGCTGGTTTTGCATTATGGCAACAGGTAAGCAGCTTAAAGTATTCATGGCATGTAAGAGACACCCAATGGCACTTCAGATACAAGAGAAGTTCACATTTGTAGATCTTGTCTCACAGTTCTGCCTCAGGATAAAATCCAAATTCTGCTTCTTGGCTTTTGCTTATTAAATGTTTCTATTTTTCATATAAGAATAAAATTCTTAACAGACTTACTTCCTTGGGGAAGTAAGCATCAAAACTTGATAGTTACTGAAAGAAATAACAGGAGATTGAGATTACAGACTGCTTCCTCAGTCACAAATGTTAAATTCAAATAGTCATGAGTCTATGAGGCAGATAAATTGTTTTGCTGCATTATAAAATTTGTCTCTAATCTTTCCTTTATGTATGCATGCAACAAACATTTACTGTGGCCTAGGCAAAATTATTCATTTCCACTTGTTCCAGCTGTTTCAAACTATTTCTGAACATAGCATTTACCAAAGGAAATGCAAAAGGTTATTTTTTTAAAAAATGTGTCATGGAATGACTTTTACACTGCTAACTTTTCCTTTGACTGCTCAGATTTTCATCACTCAAATGAAAGGTATTTTGAGAAGCATAAAAGTCCTTGACTCTATCTTTTTAAACCCTTTTTAAGGCAGAAGTTCTACTTGCCTTTTTCCAACTGTTTGTTATTTCTCTGCTATTTCTTTCTGTGGCTTTTTGACTGGGTCTTCCATGCTTTTCCTGAACCTCCAGCCCTCTTGGGACTAAAGCTGGCACGAAATTGTCATTGTAATGCTTTCAGGTAAGAGCATGAATCAGTGCCTGAAACTCTCATGTTTGACTTTGAGGAATCCAGTCTGAATACTGTGATTCACATTACAGAGAATGCCATATAAAAATGAGATACCTGTCTTGATGCTGCGTTAACACTTTTCAAGTTTGCACTGCTCTGAAAAAAACAAATTAGCTCTGTCCCTGCCCAATGGTCCCAAGAACATGTGTTCCAATGAGCTTATCACCACAGAACTCCAAAAATGGGGTTTTAAATCCTTAGGGCTTTCAAAAAGAATTTTATCTTTCCTAGAGGAAGATAATTTTGTGAAAAAGGAAGATAGGTCTTGTTTTTCCCTTCACATAACCAATTCAGCAGTTCACACCTAAATTGATGCAGAATTTCATCTGTCTCCCATCAGTCTTCTTTTTCACAGTTTTTGAAACAGTAACTTGCAATTAAAAAAAAAAAAATTCCATGCCATGTTTTATCAGACTATGTTTTCTGTCATTTGATGATAAAGTCCAAGGCCAGTGTGCCCCTGGGTAGTGTGCCAAAGCCCCAGAAGGCACAGCTGACCACGCCTAAGTTGGCTCAATCCAACCTGTGCAGCGACACATACTTGCTCCCTTCATCTCTGAGAACTGGTAACTCTGATGTCCTGTACGTGTCCTTTTGAGTGTTGCCAATTATTATTTTGATTATTTTATCAGTTCTACTTCTCTTTTGGGATTGACTTTACAAATGAGACATAAAATATCAGAAAAAGAGTCCTTTTAAGGGGAGTATTTTAACATGTAGGAGATATTAACATAGTATCATGTAAAGCTGGAAAACTAATGGAAGATTGAAATATAGTTTGAAAGAAAGAATTCTGTGCTTTCTTTGATGATAAGTATTTTTAAAGTAATTTCAAACGGGAGGAGTTTTGGCGAATCATTGGTTTTTGCAATTCATCTTCCTTACACAAGAACATTTGCTCAGAAAATCTTGTTTCTTGGGAGAGTATGTCCATTCTTTCACTCTCAACTCATCAAAAAGAAATCAAAATCAGGCAATGCCCCCTTGGGCAGGTGATTTGCTCCTAAATTCTTCAAAGAAATTTTAATTAAAAAAGCAAGAAGGAGCTTCTGTTTGCTCAATTATTACTATAAAATCACTTATGAACAATGTGATTGAAGGCATACACCAACTACAATAAACCTATCTGTCAAACTAAATGGTCCTTTCTAATGTATGATCCACCTGGGAAGACCAAATAACGGCTTGAAAGTAATGATTTAGATTCTGGTGGTGAAGTTACTATACATTTAATAATATCTAAGTTAGACATCATGCATAGAAAAGTGAAAAGGTGTATCTCAGCACTTCCTGGTTTTAAGATTTTTGCCAGGAAAACCACTGCTGTAATATGAGACAAGTATTGCCATGTCCCCAGCCTGAGTCATCTAGAACCAGATGTCACTTTTCCACATTGTCTGACTTCTTGCTCAAAAAGGTTTGAACTCCTGGATTTAGGGATATATCTGATGGTGAGGTGACATATGTAAGATACACACATTTTACTAACACTCTTTGTAATGTAATGAACTGTAATTTTAGTTCCTGGTAAGAGGCAGATTGGAAATTCATAAATAGCTTTTGTTTGGACTTCAGTTACATGGAAATTGATTTATTTACTGAAAAATACTGTATAGCTCCATTGAAGAAGCCTTAACGTTCCAATGATCTACTACTTGTTTTAGTTGCAAGAGCCTCATCATGCAATATGTGCAGTAAATGTTTTGAGGTAAATCAACTCCTCCACTAACCTATGTCCCTAAGTGCCACATCTACATGTTTTTTGAGCACCTCCAGAAATGGTGTCTCAACCACTGACATGGGCAGCCTGTTCCAATGCCTAACTTCCCTTTCAAATAAGATTTGTTTGTCCTAATGTCTAATTTAAACGTCCCTGGAACTTGAGGCCATTTCCAGTCACTTGTTACCTGGGAGAAGAGACCAATTCTTACCTCCTTTCAGGTTAGGTTTGAGAACTTCTGATAACTAAATGCTGGAACAAAAATAACCATATAACTGTCCTAGGAAAAAGGATAACTGGTGTCTTCCTCCAACAGGGACGGTTTGCAATTCCACCTATTCTCTGACCCACAGGCAATTTGAAAGTCAGGCAGAAGGATTAATGGATTCATGGTTCTGACAGTGATAACTGGCCTGTTCTTCACCACCATTTTTCCTCAGAGACTTATCAGAGCATTTGAAAGTGTGTAGCACATGAGCAATGCAGCTCAGAATGATGAAAAAGGCAGCCAGGAGCAGCCTGTCACCATCAGAATAATTTATCTAGCCTTAAGTCTTTTGCTAGAAGGCCATCTCAAGAAAAATGGCATTCAAGAGCAGGTGGAGGGCCAGTAAGTAGACCGAGTTGACCTCCTGTAACATCATATAATTCATATGACCTATGAGTTGTAGTGTTAGAATAGGTGCTCATTTTGTGGCCAGGCTAAGGACAGCTAAGAAACAAAAATGTAAAATTCTCCCTCTCCCCCATGGGAAATTTTGATTTTTCAGATTTGTTTTCATCAAAAATCAAGCTGAAATACCATAATTTCTTATGAAATATAGAATTATTTTTGTATTTTTAATTTATAATATTAATATATCCCTTTTCCCATAACTAATAAGCTGAGTTGCCACATTGGTCTAACTGGAAGTCCTTCTTCAGGGATTCATGTAAAATGGGGTCAGAAATAGAGAGATTTCACAGGGGCACTGTGACTACTTAGATCAATAAACAGACTGAAGGTAGACCACACCCAAGAAAAAACATGATTTGCTTTCCTGATCAAGAAGTTTCCAAATTTTGTAGTCAATGTTATCTTACCTTGTGGAGGTCTAAATTTTCCATGAAATCATCATTATTGTGGAAAACTGGCCATTCCTTACATTTATAATAAGTATCTGTTCTGATCTTAACAAGTCTTCATTATATATGATCTCCTTATAAGCTTATTTCTATGTTTACATTTGTATATCCATACAAGGTATTACATGTTGATTTAGGGACATCCAAACAGACTGTAGACATGTTTGAAAATGAGGTGTAAAATCAGACGTCAATGAGAGATGATGTATCAGACAAATTAACACCTGCAAGTACAAATTCTCAAAAAGTCCCAGTGTGTAAGTATGGTAATAAGAAATAAGACAGTTTTTTTATTCATCCACCTCACTACTGCAAGCGATAATTGGATGTCTTTTTTTATTTAAAGACAATTTTCCTGGTGTTCTCACAGTATCCTTATGGCCTTATATGAGGGAAAACCACCGCAACCGTAATTACCTCACTACTATCTAATACTAATATAAAACTAGGTTAGTTCTAGATTATTCCCACTAAATACATACTTGGTGTTAAGCAGCTGTGTAAGTGCTTTTCAACTTAGGGCTCATAAATGGATTTTTATTAGTAATTCAGCAGTAAAAAGAATCTTGAAATCATTATTATGACACCTTATCATACAGTCTCTGCAATATTTTGGTATTGTAATTTATGCCATTGACTTAAATAACAGTTATATGTACACATGAGCCCATTCACACACACAACCAATGGGTTAAACTTACAGGCTGGGAAAGCATCTTACAGGTTGGGAAAACATTTAAACTCCCTGGCTGCAAAATGACATTTTTAGTAGGGTATGTAGAAACTGTCTTTAAACAAATGATCCCATTGCTGGGTATCAGAATCCAAATGGGAAATGGTATTTAGTGGTTAGAAAAAAAATTGTCAGTACGGTGAGAAAAAGATTAGGTTGCCTCACAGTGACTGAGCAGAGATAATAGAAGATTATATGAATGTGGAAATAGTAATTTGCAATGGGCCTTGTAAAACTTGTAGCATGTATCTGAAAAGTCAGAACATGGTAGAATGGTTCTACCTTTCCTTGCTAAATAAAAGATGTGCTCCAGTCATTTGCCCGACTGAGCCTTGTGCAACCACAAGTTTGCTGACTCTTCTGCTCTATTTAGGACAGGCTATTTAAACAGTTGCATTAAACAGTGACAGTTTTCTTTTGAACAGAGACCATATATCTGTAGCCAAATTTCTGCAAACAGCATTTCTAACCTCTCAATTTTGTGGCACTCTCTGCACTGTTTTATTTGACTTTCAGAAATAAAATTGTTTTAAATCTTTAACTTTAAAAAGATACTCACCGCAGAATCATAGAATCATATAATTGGAAGGGACCCACAAGGAATCATTGAAGTCCAACTCCTGACCCTTTCAAAGGATAAGCCCAAGGATCACAACATGTGCCTGATAGCATTGTCCAAATACTTCTTGAACTCTGTTCGACTTGGTGCTATGACCATTTCCCTGGGGAGCCTGTTCCAGTGCCGAAACACCCTCCATTTGAAAAACATTTTTCTAATACACAACATAACCATCCCCTGACACAGCCTTGTGCTGTTCCCTCAGGCCCCGTCACTGGTCACCAGAGAAAAGAGATCAGTGTCCATCCCTCTGCTTCCCCTCTGTGAGGAAACTAGACTGTGATGAGATCTCCCCTCAATCTCTCTCTTCTCCAGCCTGAACAGACCAAGAGACCTCAGCTGCTCCTAAGGCCCTTCACCATCTTCATTTGGTCACTCCTTTGGTCACTCTCTAATAGCTTTGTGTCCCTTTTATATTGTAGTGTCTAAAACTGCCCCCAGCACTGGAAGTGAGGCTGCCCCAGCATAGAGCAGAGCAGGACAATCCCCTCCCTTGCCTGGCTGGTGATGCTGTGCCTGATACACCCCAGGACAGGGTTGGCTGTCTTGGCTGCCAGGGCACTGCTGTCTTATTTTGAATTTTTCATTGACCATGATCCTCAGGTCCCTTTCTGCAGCATTTCTTTCCAGCCTCTTTGTCCCCCATCTGTCCATACATCTAGGGTTGCCCTGTCCCATATGCAGAATTTGGCACTTGCCCTTGTTACACTTTACATGGCTCTTGATTGCCCAACTCTCTAATTTCTCAAGGTCTCTCTGCCTTCGAGGGAATCAACATCTCATCCCAATTTATTTTTGTTGGCACATTTACTTAGTGTACCTTCAAGTCCTGCATCCAAGTCATTTATCATCCATGCTCTGCAGGAACCTCCTGGGCAGTATGTGCCTGGCTGTCTTTCTAGCAGAAAACAGGATGGCTGAAGCTCCCCAGGAGCACCACGACCTGTGAGAGAGGCTCCTTCCAGCTGACTGTAGAAATCTGACTTTCTGTTCTTGATGGAGTGGTTTGTAGCAAACATCTACGGTGGTGTCATCCCCGTTTTCTTTCCCTGAATTCTTACCCATCATTTCTTTTCTTGTTTTTCACACAGCCCGAGGCAGAGCTTGATACACCCCAGTTGCCCTCTCACATAAAGAGCAGTTCTACCACTTCTCATTGCTGACTTGTCTTTTCTAAAAAGCATGTAGCTATCCATGACAGCATTCCAGTCATCTGAGCTATCCCACCATGTCTTTGTAACTGCAATGAGGTCGTGGCCCTGCGACCTCACACATATCTCTCATTATTCCTGTTTATTTCCCATGCTGTGTGCATTGGTGTACAGGCATTTCAGAGAGGTAATCAAGTGTGAAGATTTCCCAGAAAGGGTGCAAGAGGCTCCACCACAGCCATACACACCCTCGAGGTGGTTTGCCTTCTGGATCTTTCCTTGGGAGGCAGATGAGAGGAATGTTTGTCACTGCTCTGGTGGGCCTGTCTTGTTCCCCAGCTGGATGTGATATCATGAACACTGCCCTTTGGACTCCCTACCCCGAGTCCTTCAGTTTAAAGCCTGCTTAACCAAGCTGGCCAGTCTGCTGCCAGAGATTCCCTTTCCTCTTCTAGACAGGTGAATGTATATTTGAAATATATTTGAAAGCATGATTCATAGAGTTGGAAGATAGTGTTCTAAATTAGTTGCCAAAAATAGAAAAGAATGAAAGAGGTTTATCTGTCTTTGTCAATGATGCAATATTAACAAACTTAACAGCTTCCCTGGGGTACCTTGAGAGTCTATTTGGTACTGAGAAGTTGTGCAAAGCTGCAAATTTTTCACAGTACTGCTAAACTCACAACAGAGAAAGTCATCCTGACAGCCAAAGTTCTGTCTCCAGATTTTTATTCTTTTTTAACAAATGATGGCCTGAGCAGCCAGCTGGACTTAAACCTAGAATCAGATTTTCAAAACTCAAGAATCTGAAATCTAGTTATGGCATGTTATTGAAATAGTTTTATGGATGAGATGATGCTCCAGATGTTTCAGAGCTTAATTCCACCTTGTCTTTTGTCCAAAGCACAAAAAAAAAACCGAAACAAAACAAAACAAAAAAAAAACCAA
This sequence comes from Cinclus cinclus, assembly GCF_963662255.1. Lineage (NCBI taxonomy): Eukaryota > Metazoa > Chordata > Aves > Passeriformes > Cinclidae > Cinclus > Cinclus cinclus. The sequence continues at coordinate 21,538,056 of NC_085051.1, read as the reverse complement.
CCAACCAAACCAAAAAAAAAAAAAACCACAAACAAAAAAAACCCAGAAAATTTGAACACATGGAATTATGACAATGATTCCACCAGGACCAGGGTGGTCCCAGAGGTGCTTTCACCAAAAAAAGTAAACAATTAAAAAAAAAAATCCATGACAGAGGGCTCTCTGCCGACTGTGGCAACCTGCATATTTCTCTGCTTCTCCAACCTGCCTTTGAAGAGGGAGACTTCAGTTATGTTGCTTAATTGTCAATGGTTATTTCATGAATCTTGGACTTTTAATAAACAATGAAGTTGTGTACAAGCTCTTCTGCTACAGCTTGAGTTTGGAAACGAGAGAGAAACAAGGTAAAAAATACCTTTCCTGTTATGGATTCATCTTGTTTTCTGGGTGTTAGGCACTAGAAGGATATCCAGCTCAATTTTATCTCTCTTAAAAGTGGTGTTTCTACTCACCACATCTCTCAGAATATTGTATTTAATAACCTGGACTCAATACTGTCTAATCCTTTGCTACTTTACACCAATGGAAAGGGTGAGAATAACCAGATCAAAAGTGTGGTTCTCATATACATTTATGCTCACTTTGTAGGAGAGTAAATGATAACATATTGAGGGTCTTGGTGTAAATTTATTTTTAATTTTCTTATACTTTCTTTTTAACAAGCTCTATTTAAAGGTGCTTTAAAACTTAATATTTTTTGGCCTTTTCCTTCTGTCATTATTTTCCACCTGGTTTTAGTTAATGTTTGCACAGTTCTTTGGAAGAGCAAGCACCAAGTCTTGGTTTTCTTTTCCTTCTAAGTGACTAGAAAACCCCTGACAGCCCTATACATAAAAATGAATGAATGACTTATAAATAATTCGAGCAGTGACTGCTTCTCCTTTATCATTCAGTTATATCCTTTTCATTGACTAATGTGGAATTGCAGGGAGCCCTGTATATGAAAAGAGCCATGTACTTTCATCTTCTTTAAGCAACAGAGCACCTGACTGCTAAGTATATGTCTGTTCAAATACAAAGAATTATGTAAAGACATAGAATATGCCCTAGGTGACTTCTTTAGCCTTAAGGACTTGTCATTTCTTTCAAAGAGTGTGATGGGACAACAAACCCACTACCATTCAGATAGAGAGCTCACCAATCCCACTGACTGCAGTACACCTTGTATTGTGACTGTTCTACAGGTAACCAAACTGAGATATGAGGGTGACATTACTAGAGAAAAACTTGCAGCACCTCTTCATGTTGAAGAGTTCATTTGACTTGAGGGGTTTTTATGATGGACAAGCAAGAATGAGAGGTTACTTTTGACTTTTGGATTAGCACTTGCCCTAGGATTTTCTGTACTATCATCTCTTCCTCTTAATTAGGCAGACCATGTCTGATATGCATTAAAAAAATGCACATATACTAAAGCCACCAAGCTTTGTCTCACAGGGGTAAATATTAATTACTGAACATGAATGATGTCTAAGAAATTTTCATTGTGATCTATGATGTGATAGTGAATAACCAGAAAAGCATTAATAGTTTGCCTCTTATCAGATTGTTGCTTTCTTTGTATAGAATGGCCATTTTCCAGAAAGTGGCCTGGGCAGCACTTAACAGTGAAGCTTCATAAAATGGGTTCATATGATAAGCAAGCTGTAAGCATGATGGACCCTTCTAGGGGATCAGATTAAAACACTTGCTGGGAAGCATGCAGACGAAAAAGATTTCTCATGAGTCTCTGATGAAGTGATGTGTCACACGCTGCATCATAAGCAGATGGTGAGTCAGTCACACCGTATTTATCATTACTTCTGATTCTTGAAAGACTGAACCAGCAGATATGAGACAAGAGTGGACTTTCATGAGCCATGCCTCTACATCTTAACTCTTATTTCCTCAGGACAGTCTCTGCAAGATATTTCAGCTACAGTTTGCCAACTGCATAAGGAGAAAGAGAAAGACCCACTGTATACTTCGACTTTGAAGAAAGTAAAAAAAATCTTTTCATACTTTTCTGATGTCCATATCCTGATAAAATCTTGTGATACACTGTCTAAACCTCCCACCCCCCAAAAAAACAAACAAACAAACAACAGAAAAAACCAAACAAAAACCCCTGCTACAGTCTTTATTTTCATTTTGCATGACAAAGGGCTCTTTTCAAGTTCCATGGCTGAAACCAAGTCAGTCCTCTCTTCCAAGCATCCTTTCTCAATAGAACATTAGGAGACTGTCATCCCAATACATTTCCCCGGAGCAGCCAAAGAACTACAAAATGCAGCTGAACTGGATTGCATAGACTGTTCTAAGAACTGTACAGTACTGACCTGTAGAGACAGCATTGCTCAGCATTACCCAGGAAATTTCATGGACCTGTCACAAGACTATGAACCACAAAGGTCACAAATTACTTTTCAACACCAGCTTATCTTGGAAAACACAGGTGAGGGAGGTTGCAGTTCTTAGTTCCCTACGCTGTCTGCAAGTCAATTGTACTTCAGAAAGAGTGAAGGATGAGAGGCTCTCATTCCTTCCCTTATTATTTATTTTATCAGGTATAACATATTCACATATTCAGGCTTCCCCATTTCCAGTGGCCAGCACCTAGAGAAGACACAACCAAGACAGCAGGAAATGGAAGTTGCTACCTGGACCAAAATTGTATAAATGAATACACTGAGAACATACTCCTCTTGTTGGTACATCTGTGCAGAGACATAAGAAACCCTTGTCTCAGCTAGTGGGTATTAAATATTGGGCCAATAACCCATTTTCTGCACTGATGCAGTGCTATATTGCCAATACTTTGCTTTCACTGGGAGATATTGATTCCACATAGGAGTGTGTTAATGTTTGATAGAGTTCAGATTTTACTTAATTATAACAAGTTTTGATTGCATCTATTGCAGAAACGGGCTTTCTAGTGAATTTGGACTTTAAAGGAAAACTTTTTACCCATAAAAGTGCTTCCCAAATTCTATATTACCTCCTTTTTTTTTTTTTTTCACAATTAGAATCTCTGTTGCAGACACAACACACAGTTCTTCCATGGAGAGCTTCATAGAAAGGTCTTGACAACCAAGCCATGCATAGAAGGACACAGGTCATTGGCTTCTTCAGACTCATTTAATAATGTCATATCCCTTAGAAATTTGCAACAGCCTTCTTTGATACTTACTGCAAGCCTTTAGGTGCCAGATGGATGTCTTTTAGGAGGGAGGTACTTGCCAATTCTTTACAGAAAAGACTCAATTTCATTAAGTTGGAAAAGACCACTCTCCCTTTCCTAGAGATATTAATAATTAGCAATGCTTTGGCATGGCAGCATGTGCACAGAGAGGAGACCAGGAGCTACTGAGAAGCAAGCACACCTTGTACAAACAATTCCAACTTTAGTTACTCACAGAAAATTAAAAGTTGTTTTGTACACACAAATTATACAGTTTTGGAGAAGTTTGGCAAGACAGTTATAGTCATTCCACCACAATATTTTTTGCCTTATGTAAGTTAAAACAGGCTATTTTTCCTCTCTGCTCAAGTGTCTTCTGTCAGAGAGCAGTTGAACAGACCTAAGTTATGGGAGATCATTCTGGAGGATAGAGTGATAGCATCCAAGGCACACACAATTTTCAGTTTTCCATGCCTGTGCCTTGGCAACACGTTTTACCATCAGATTGAGAAAAATAGCATCTACAGAGCCCTTTCATGTCTTTGAGCGTCTTAGAAACCCTACTAAGGGAAAATAATTGCATAATTATGAGCTGTTTAGCTTACCTCGCCATGTTAAATCCTTGTGAAGGTTTTATGGGAGTGATTTTGTTTATGTCATTAGACAGTCTCTAAGTTATGCTTACAGTACATTGACTGCATATGTCTGATTATTCTGCTCCTAAAGATCACTGGTTTACTGGAAATAATTTTCTAGGAATCAAGCAGTACGCTTTCTTTTCCTGTGAGATAAATCACAATAGTGTGAATACCAAGCATATCCTTACAGATGTCAGAACTCTGACAGTACAGCTATTACAACATTTATCAGAGCAAAATTATATTAATGATGTGTTCCATCATTTATTCCAAATCTAGCCACTATATGTCATTTACTTCTGTAGGTCTGTGAAACTGCAACAGAGTTAATAAAAATTACTCTTCTCCCCTTAGTGCAGCATCCTCTCAGCCAGCAATTAAGTGCAACATAGGCATTTGCCCAGTCCCCTCCCCACTCTCCCCTGGGGAGAAGAATTGGAAGAATGGAAGTCTTGAGCATTAAGATAAGAATTATTTAATAATTGAAACAAAACAAAATCTTACAATAATATTAACAATTTTAAAGGAAATGAGAGGAAGACAGTACATTTCAGTTGCTCATCACCAGCTGAGTGTCCCTGAGCACCATCCAGACAGCTCCCCCAGTTCACATCCTATGGTGTGGAAATTCCCAGCTCAAGTCAGCTGTCCTGGCTATGCTCTCTCCCAGCTTCTTGTGCACCTTCTTCTTGTCAGAGCCTGGGAAACGGAAGATACTTGACTTAGAAGAAACACTACTTACAACCAAAACCTCAATGTGTTGTCAATATTACTGTCATACTAAATCCAAAACACAGCACTGTACCAGCTACTAAAAAGAAAATTAACTCTCTCCCAACCAAAACCTGGACAGGCAGTCAAAACATGTATTCTAAAATTGCACATTCTGGCATTCATATCCTTCTCAACCTCTCTGATTTAAAAACACAGCATGACAAATCTTGTCTGATATAAACTTAGGATACTTTTCTTCTAAAATAGTTCTTTCTCATTCTGTTTGCATCCTTCTGTTTGTAGGAAGAGATAAGACTAAAAAAAAAGATATGGCACTCAGTGCCATGGTTTAGTTGAGGTGTTAAGGCATGGGTTGGACTCGATGATCTTGAAGGTCTCTTCCAACCTAGTGATTTTGTGATTCTGTGAAAGTATATGAGAAATTAAATTATGCTTTTAAATATGCATAAGAATATCTGATGGGCTGAAGCCAGCCCCGGGAAGTCATCAGAGCCCATATTTATCAAAGTAGATAGTGGCTTTGACAGCCTAGATGCCAGAGGGGTGACCTTTTGCCTCATTTTCACAGATCCAATTAATCATTTGGAATCGATGTGAAAGGAAGATGATCAGAGTAATGTTAAATCTGTATACATTGCTTAGACTGTATGTTCTCAAAAGGAGACAAAGTCTGTACCCTAATTTTTTTCTATTAATAATGACATTTTTTCCTGCTAACTAGGGTTGAGAATTTGGCATCTGGATCCTTTATTGTCTTTGATGAAATATATGAGATTGTCCATCTTGTTTATAAAACAAGCTGACGAGCTGTGTCAAAACGGAGTCTTACAGATTAGCAAAGCATAAAGTGCCATGCTCTGGTAAATAACAGCAATAAAACAAATTTACTTTTTATTGATATTGCATTGCTCTGAAAAAAAAAAAAGCTATTAGGCAAGAAAATGAGACAGGTTGTTTTTCTCTCCCATAACTTAACTTCACTGGGCAGACATCAAAAAAGACCGACAGGGAAGCTTGGTTCATAAACTTAAGTTTATGATGCTTTATTCAGTGGTAAAAACTACATGGTGCTTTGAGACCTCTTGATATGTATGCGCAGAAATCTCTGCCTCTTAGAACCAAGATCATGCAAAACATGGTACTATGAGGAGTAGATGAGGTCCAGAAGAACAATGCCTCTATGCTTGTGGCACAGAAGAGAGTGAAGAGGGAGAGTTGGCATACAAAGAACAGAAAGGATTAGTTTCCCATCTCCCATTTTAATTTATCTGGTCTTATATGTGTGACCTGATAGAAACCAGTGTTTAGTTTGCTACCCTGAATACTTTTTTCTTTGTTCATCTGTCAGATGGGTACCAAATGAAGACACAGAAAATAAATAATGATCCGTCCAAACTTGAAAGAGCTTAGTTGAAGACACAGAGTGGAAACTTCCAGACAAAGTTCTAATAAACACAGATTCAGCCTGATGATATCTTAATATAGCTGAGTTTACTTTTCTCAACTCGTGGGTAACAGTTCCTGTGGGAGCTGTGAACTGGAAGCAGGGATGGAGAAAGTAAGCTGCTGAAAATTTTGCTAGAACCCAATATTTTTAGTTCTCTGCCCTTCAAGATTAAATTTTCTCTAAGAATTCATTGTAAAGCATAAACACATAAATTGTGCTTTCTTGTCAATGACATTTCCTTCTTATTTAACTATTCAACAGGGTTACCATCCAGAGAATGATGGCAAGAGCTGTCTTAAGTCACTAGTACCTTTACAGTCTGATGGCAAGAGATGAAGTAAGCAGCAGGCAGAAGACTGGGTGCTTCATTTGTTACACAGTTACTCTTGAAAGTTTTCTCTACCCTAGCCGAAAGGCTGTCATTCTGTTACTTGTAGTTTTTCTGAAAACAAGTAAAACCCCAACATTTTTCTTTTTCTGAAAGACTCTGCACAACATGTTTGGCCTGTCAGCTAACACTCTTTGGAACTGAAAATATGGCCTTAAGGACAAGGAAGACACACCTTCCTGTGATTATATTCTGTCTCTGTCATAACAAGATTTTTACTGTTGAGTTACAAAACAAAGGAAGGTTTAGGGGAGCTGTCTTAGTATATTTTGACAAATCTCTTCTTTCTTGTGCCAGCTAAGGAATCACAATATAAATTAGCTGTTTCAAACAGCTTACTACTGTAATTAACTCTGCTAGCTCTAGGGTCAGAAATCGCTGTTTTATAACTGTTGCAAATCAAACTGCTCTGCCATCCAAGTAGTCACTTGCCAAGAGACCATGACACCTCATCCTTTAGATGAATATTGCTTGAAAACATCCCTTTATATTTGTCCCTATGAGGCTGAATGGGCATCCACTATAAAATTGTGCTGAGGGAAATGGGAGTTGAATCATTGAGGCATTTAACAATGCATAACCTTTATTATTCTGCTCCCAGGAGCATTGAATTTGCATGGCTTGGCAATTTGCAAGCTGTAATGACAGCACTTAGGACAGACATCAGTAGCAGCAATAGAGATCCAGTGAGAAGAGTAGACATAGCCCAGCTTCAGAACTTGCAGAGATATTACAGAGCTGTTCAGCCACTGGGTAATAGCCTCTAATTCCTTGGATATTCTTTGTAAGACACCGTTATCCTTGCTAAAGCTATTTGCTTTTAATATGGATATAATGTGTAACACTATCAAGAAATCCATGGGATCCAGCCATTATGTTTTAGTACTTTCTATTTTTGCTATAGTGCTTTATCTAATTGAAAGGTAAGAGAAAACCATGGCGTGTGCTAATGTAACTACATTTGGAACTAAAAATCCCCACTACCTCTGTCTTAGTGGTACAGTGAGTCAGTCAATAGATATATTTTCGTATGAGCAGATGCATATAGAAAGATAAAGTTTAGCTATCATTAAATATCTTTAAATCAGGCTAAATTATTTAAGTGTTTTGCTCTAGCTAAAATACTCAAATATTAGTAATATTCTTAAAGCAAATTTATGTCATATTGGTGTTCATTAGATGGTGAAATAGTATTTAACATATTGGAAGTGTACAGAATATGAAATAAAACTTAGATAATATTTTTTCTGGTTCCATTTGAAAGATTTTAAAAATTTGTTACAGCAATATATTCCATGAAAACATTTTGTATTTACTTATTAGCTGAACCCTTTTTGATTTCTTGGGGTGATTAAGGCAGTTAGATATATATATGGGCAGGGTATTATTTTCACTTGATCACTGGGCTAGATTGGTGACACTAATTTATTGGGAACTAATTTTCCCCAATATTCTTGTCTGTCACTGAAAAGTCATAGGAGATGATAGGAAAAAGTCCTTGTGCTTTGCTCGAGAATATTAAAATATGAGATGTGCAATGGGGGTCATACATTCAAATACTACAGTCTTCAGAAAAAAATTATTATGATCAATAGTATATCAGTTTCTCATGTCTAAACATTACCAGAATATGGCAGTCAGGTAAGAGATCACTAATTTCATCTGATGACAGAAAGAAGCTGCTGATTATAAAGGGAAGAGGATGAAGGGAAGAGGAAATAGACAGAAAAACTGACTGAGGAGTAGACAGCTGTCATATGCAAAAAAAGAAGTGGGGTGAGCACATGCTGCCTAGCAAAATTGTATTCCAAAATTCACGTGCAAACAGAAGTTATGAGACAAGTGAAGTAGATTATGTTTAGTATTCTTACGGCTGCCTGGGGTAGAACTGTGTGTTTTAAATCAAGGACTGACCTTTGAATTTTAATCAGTTATTTTAATGGAGTAGAAAAGGCAGACTGGTGATTTAACCAGAAAATATTATAAATTTTCTAAGTAACTAGAAAGCATAAGGAAATATGTTTATCTTGTAACAGGTAACTCACCTCCTTTTACTCTGTTAAAACTACAAGAAGTGGATTCAGATTCTTCTGCTTGGAACAATGGAGAAAAAGGGTCAATGAATTAGGAGTTAGACAATACACTTTGTCCAGTAAAAATCAGCCAGTATCCAAGTTAATACAATGAAGTGCTGTTTTGCTAATATAAATTGCATTCACTCACAGAAGAAAGTAAATAATTTCAGTGTATCAGCCTCTGGAATACACCCAAATGTTGTTCTTTAGCTAAGGCATTTAATCACAATGAAAGGGTAATTCAAAGCAAGGTTCCTAAACATGTGCAGGTTGGGAGTTCTTTGTATTATTATATTTAGAGTAGGTATGCAGTGAGAAACTACATATAGACTAAGAATTCAATTTGGGTTACTGGAAAACGCTGTAATAATTAAAAGTTATTAATAAAAAGCATTTTAAAATAAATTATAGTGGGTTAAAATGTAATTGTTTAGCTTTGTGGATATTGGACTGAATTTAAAGTTACGTGTACTGGAAATTTAATGACTCCTGACTTTTGAACAGGGCTGCACTAATTAATCAATTGGTAATTACAGCTGTGATTAACAGCTGTGATCATGACTGGTAACAAGTATTGATTAATTCCCCAATAATTCTGGCACAGTTTAGAGTAAGAAGCATTTTGCAGGATGCAGGAAGCATGATTAACAAAAGCAATAATAAAAACACTTCACTCTCATTACAGAGCTGTCTTGGGGAACAAGATTTGTGAGAGTGGGAAAGCTAGGTAGATTCACAAAGGTAAAGCAGCCAAAGATTGCCTTAATGAAAGAGAGTTATTGGGAAAAGTGGGTACATTTTTTCATAATGATAAATTTGCTCCAGACTTACAGTCATTATGTCCCCACTACTGAAGTCTTTCTTAATAACAATAGTGTGTTCATTTTAAACTGGACTCAGAAACTCTTTTTATTCCCATAAAAGATAACATTTACACACTGTCCAAAGTGCTGTGTGAATAGAGTCTCATTTTCTACTCCTACAAAGAGCTACTAATGATGGGCACAAGGAGATGAAATATACATCTGCTAACCAAAGCTGACAATTTCATTTTGTGACAATGTCTTCAATTTAATTTCCTTTGTTCCATAGCAGAAGTGAAAAGAAATCTTTTGAGAATGTTTGCAAAAAGCAGGATTTTGTGAACATATCTATTCAGAACCAAAGCCTCAGTTTCATACTGTCAAAAACAGGTAGACTTTTATGTTATCTACTGACATATACAGCTGCGGGCCAAGGCTCCTACTCCATTACAGTTGGCACAAAGATTTTTACCTAAGGCCTCTGTGGGCCAAGTGCAGAATGAGCTTGGAGCTGGATGTATGCAATAAAAAGAGAAAGCCTTCTGGTTAGCTAAACAATCAAACAAACAAAAAGAAAAAAAAAATAAAGCAAAAACTCCCACAAACAAACAAAAGAACAAAAAAGAAGATTACTGTTCATATTGTAAAGGATGTAGATGAAGAGAAAATGTTTCATAATTTGTCATCTATTGCATATCAACTTTGCATATCCCCTCATCTACCCCATTTCCTTCCTTCAGGCAACACTACTTTGGGATCATACTAAGTATGAATGAAAACATCTGGGGGTAGAGGACAAGTTTGGCAGGCCTTGTCCGTCTTACAGGGTTGTACAAGGAATATCTGTTTTTACTGAAGGAGAACTGTATAAAGACAAAGGGATCTACAAAGACACAAGAGACCTCTAAAAGCAGAAACTTCGTCCCAGTTTTTCCAAGTTTTCTGCCTTTGTAATGATGCCTTAAGTTTTAGCTTTTATATTTTTTCAGATTCTGTACTGCATTGGTATGTGACTCTCAACTTCATACAAAGTGTAAGCAACTTCCCTTCTCAGTTTATTTAGACAGAACAATCCTCTGCCAGCCCAAGAACCAAGGTCACCATTGCAGCTTCAGGCTCAAAAAGTGTAAGCACTGAATTGAGGACAGCAATCTGGGAGGATGTGACTTCATAACCTGAAGCTGTAATTGAGCAATTAACCCCAATAAGTAAATGGACCAAAACTTATAAAAGTGTGAAAGCTCACAACTGGTCGCCCATCTCATGTCCATCTTGGATGCATCTTGGGTGTAGCCATGGCCAGGCTCTTGTACTGCCCTTTGAAGGCCTTTTAATAAATACCTACAACATTGTCTAGCTTCTGTTCAAGGTAGCCTCTCCAGGCATCAGTGATCTGAGCTGAATCTTAGACTAGGCAGCTACACACTCTGGATCTGACAACTCAAGATTTTCAAATACTGTAGCTCATTTGTAACTCAGCTGCCATCTTGAGACTTGTTGCAGGGCTTTTGCTCCTTTTGCCTTCCATTAGGTATGGGGAGTAGCTTATAAATTAGAAGTACTGGGAGTTCTAGTTGAAATTGGTGGCCTTAGACTTTGGATTCCTACACTCCTTTGTTTAAGAAAAGTGGAAAATTTTTATAATTTTGTTTTGAATGTTATTTCTCAGTATTTAGAAATTCTTACATTTTTTCCCTTTTTTCAAAACAAAGACTTTTTTCCCTTAGAAGATTTTTTTTTCAGGGCAGACAACCATCCAACTACCTCTGCTCATGAAATCTGAATTCTACTTTCACTACCTGGTTAGATGATCACACCTCTGTTTCAGTTTCTTTATTTCTTAAACCATATCTATGATAATCCTGATTCAATTTAAGTTGTTGTATCTAATATGTTCGAGTTGAGCTAAATGCTGCTTGCGCACCATGAGTGAGCCCATAAATTATGTTTGAATATCTGAGGGTGACATCAGGTTCAGATTTAGTCTGAGAACAGGGGGATTTGATTTCCTACATACAAACAGTTGTCAGAGCTTTGATCCTCTCAGAAGGGGAACAAACAGAAACCCTGCTCCTGATTACTTTAAGCATAATGTTTGCTTAATATGCATCAGAAAGGTTCAGATCAAAAAAAACCCATAGGATTCAGAGGTCATACAGATTACATCAAGAGTATGAAATATCTGTATATTCTAGTGAGCACAACTGATGATGGTTTACAGCATGACAAGGTTTCTTATTATAAAAACTAAATCTCATTGAATCACTGTGAGCGCTGTTGTAAGGAGCAAGGAGCAGACTGAATCCTGGTAGGTACAAGTTTAATTTTTTAGTGGTCCCCTGGAATTTCTTTATTTTCATGTGAGGGATTAGCACATCTTTTTCTGTATCATTTCCATCCATCTTGCACTGAAACAAGGGAAGGAAGGGGAGGATGAGGATGATCACCTCTGTATCAGGCATACATAGCAAAGCAGCTAAATTTGGCCAAATCCATCAATTTCCTTAATCAAAGAATTTCATTCCAATGCAACAGGTAGTATCAATCAGAGTGTGCTTTCATATGCTAATATTTACAGAGTCCTCTTTCAAAACAGGCATAGTAACAGAACCCTTACAGACAGCAGAAGGGAGAGGACAACAGATTAGGAGGAATTATTAGATCTGAAAACATTACGATTTAATGAATAGTTGTATAGTTACCTTTGCCCACCAACAAACATTCCAGGCTATGTTTTACCAAGTTCAAGAGACTTCACAATCCAGTTAGTGATACAACTGGAAAATTTGAATCAACTTTTTTTCTAATAGTTCTATTTATTTTGTCATTAGTCTATTTTATTTTTATTACACAAATGGGATTTCTTTATCTGAATGGTGTATTATGCACCACACAGAAGGAATATCAGTTCCAAGTGCTTTCTACCTTTGCTCCCAAAGAGATTCAGAGGACAAATCTGGGTGTTCCCCAGAAGGTGACTGTAGGAAAACAGATACTATGCATATGCATATAAGGATGCACTTTCTCTATGGAACCAATCTGATAAAACTACCAGAAACAGAACAGATAATTCGTACAACATTTTATTGTGTTGTCTTTTTCTAGTATCACAAAAGTGTGCATTTGTATTTGCTGTCTTAATTGTGGGTAAATAAAACTACAAAATACACTTAGCTCTTTAGCAAGTCTGTAATGTTATTTATGATTTGCACATGAATACAATTTATTTGTCCCACAGATGCCAGGAGGCTGCAGTAGTTGTCTGAATTGTAATGATATGTAGGCAAGACATCGCAGGAAAACTTTTCTTTCATATGCTGGTTTGAACCAAAATGGGCACCAAATAATAATCTGTATTTTGCCCTGCTCTTGTGGTCATTTGCAATGTATGAAGAATCAGTGTGAAGAACGATAGAGAGCACACCAAAGCCTGCAAAGGCAGTGGACACAAGCAGCTGTGGAAACAGAACATGAAAGGCAAGAGACCTACAAACATATTGGCAGGATCTACCTGTAATGAACTGCAGGTTGTGAGGTGGATTTATCTCATGTATATTTCCTTGGGAGAAAGCAAAGTTTGCCTTGCTGGCAGGAGGGCAGGAAGTAACACCAAAAGAGAAATTATGTAAATATTTTCATCCCAGAAGATAGTCTATCTCAAAGGAAAACCCTTTTTATCATTCTTAAAAATGGCTTTTCTTTTGTGTCTCATCAGATAAAATTGGAAGTTGCTCACACATGAGAAATATTTCTAAATACTGAAATATATGTGTGCTTCATGTATTACATTTTTTACCTAAAGAAGTGTCAGAAAAAAACCCCAGCCTAACTCTAAAGGTGGAGGAAGTGGTTTTTAATGCTATTAAACTCTATAGGGATGCTGGTCATTCAACTTGGTTCCTCATTCTCCCTACAGTATGCCTAAACCCTGTTTGTGACATTTTTACTGTAAAAATCCCCAAAACCCTTAGAGTAATTAACCTTAAAAAAAGGATAATAAGACAGAAACCATTAATGATGTAATGGAAGGTAAGGTACAACAAAGCATTACTATTTTCTAAAGCTGGCAGTTTATTCTTAGGAACGTGATGACCACAATAGTATCTGCTACAAAGCAATGGGAATTTACAGACATCTTTTAACTGAGGAAACAGCACTGTAATTCACTGTCAAATAGAAGCCTGCAGGGAGATTTGTGAAAAGATCCCATCAGGCTTTCAGTAGACAGCACTAGAGGTTATGTTTTAATAAAAATTAATTTAATTTTTATGCAGCTGTTCAACAAAACTTTCAAATTACCTCACAACCATGCAGTTAAAGTACATCAGAAATAATAAAAACTCTCAGAGTAATACATAATTAAAATAGTCAATCAAATTTAGAAGGAATGTCTTGAGGTTTCTTGAAAAGCAGATGAATCTGTGAACCTTCTACATACTTCTTTAATGGCTGTGATAATGACATACATTCTACTTATATGATTCCTTTTTAACTCTATGGACATTGAAGATCCTTACTTTCCATGAAGATGACACCAAGCTTAGTGGTGCTGCTGACATGCCTGAGGGACAGGATGCCATGCAGAGGAACCTGAACAAGATCAAGAAGTGGGACCATGGGAAAGTCATGAGGTTTAATAAGACCAAGTGCAAGGTGCTGCACCTGAGCCAGGGCATCCATGGGTATCAACACAGGTTGGAGGATGAACAGATCAAGAGCAGCCTGGCCAAGAGGGGCTTATGGGTGTTGGTGGGTGAGAGGCTGGACATGACCTGGCCATGTGCACCTGCAGGCTAGATAGCCAAATGCATCAAAAGCAGCATGGCCAGCAGGTTGAGGGAGATGATTCTGCCTCTCTGCTCTGGAGACACCCCAGCTGGAGTGCTGTGTCCCGGTCTGGGATTCTCAGTATAAGAAGAACCTGGACCTACTGAAGCAGTCCAAAGGATGCCCATGAAGATGATCAGAAAGCTAGAGCACCTCTCTTACAAAGACAGACTGGGACAGTTGGGGTTGTTCAGCCTGGAGAAGAGAAGGCTCAGGGGATACTTTATTGCAGTTATTCAGTCCTCAAAAGGGCCCTATAAGAAAAATTGGGGAAGACTTTTTGCAACAGGACAACGAACAATGATTTTAAATTAAAAGAAAAAAAAGACTTATTTGAGATACAAGTTTTTTCACAACAAGAGTGATGAAACATTGGCAGGGATTGCTCAGAGAGTTGGTGGATGTCCCATCTCTGGGAACATTCAGTGCCAGGTTGGACAGGGCTCTGAGCAACCTGATCTAGTTGAAGATGTCCCTGTTCATTGCAGAGGGAGTGGACCAGAGGAATTTTAAAGGTACCTTCCAACCCCAAATATTCTATGATCCTATGATAACTTATTTTTGACCTTGACTAGAACTTGTAAAAACATAAAATCATCTGAAAGATGGTTTCTTGCTTTCTAGAAAGAATATGGGTTATAACATAGAATAGGAATGAAGGAAAAAATCTCTCTATTTTGGAATTGCTGGCCAAAAATTTGGAATTGAAGCACCTGACTTTGGACGACATCATTAAGAGTAATGGAAATATAACTTTTAAATACACAGGTGTCTAGATCTTAAATTTCTTTTGTCTTCTCAGTACAAAACTACCAAGTGAACAGCAAGGTGGCTGCCCCTCAAGGGAAGGTGGGCTGGCAGCAAGGCAGCACAGGGACCTCTCTGACAAGGGCTCCATTCCATGGTGGTCCAGTCAAGCCAGGAAGTCAACGCAAGAAAGCAGGGCCAGGACTGCCAAGGTACAAGGCAGGCATGGCACACCCGTGGTGCAGCTCAATCAAGGACCAGGGACCTGGGCATGAGCTCAGCTGTGGCTCTGGAGCCAAAGTGTGTAGGGTGCACAGATGGAGACTCAGGATGGGACATCTCTCAGATTTTTCTCACATCTTAGCTGTTTCCGCAGAAGCCTGGCTCAAGGTGCACTGTAGCAGGGCAGACCCCAAGGATTTGATGGAAGAGGGGAGAGGTTGCACAAGACTGAAAAACAAGGTGCATACCGGCTGATCGGGGCAATTAGACCCTGTTGGTGCACCCATTGCTTTGATATCTCAAATGGGTGTCAAAATGTAGTCTGAGTACTTACAAAGATGGACAATAAATCTAAATCAGCAACTGCTTATGTTTCATCCATTTATTTATCCCTAGAAGTGAAGGAAAATAAAATGAGCTACTGTGACTTTTATTTCTGTAATATATTTAAGTGTTGCTTAAGATTCACCTAAGTTCCAGTTTTAATTCTTTGATGGCTATTGTCTTCTTTCATGCATGAACATTTAGATAGAGATATATGACAGTGTTTAATTCTTCCTGTGACTAAATGATTATAACTCACTCTCCACGATACACTGGTGTGTCTTACTGAATCTGCCAAGTGAAATACATGTCCACAGAGAAGGATCAAAGCTGCAGAATCACAGAATCCTTTCATTTAAAAGGAACCTCTTGAGATCATCTGCTCATGTCCATCCAAATACCCTCAATTCACTTTCCAATAAAGTAACTCTAATGAACATTTTTCTTTAGGTATACCAATTTCTTGGTTATTTGTTGTCTGTGCAAGATTCTTGGTTTTCACTACTTTTACTTCTATTCTTGGTTTTATTATGATCCCTGACCAACTAACAGAGTTCCAAAGGTTTTTTTCACCTATGCTAGGTACTCAAACGATGAACCATCCATTCACTGAGATAGACTTCTGTACACTTCCTCACAGAGTTATGATTTTCTCGACAGTAATGCATAAAAATATCCCTCAAATTTCATTCATATTTTCAGATGGATTAATATATTGGTGTGTTTTCTCCTCTTGAGCTTACTTCTGCATACATTTATGTAATTAAACTGAGGAAATGTAAATTTCCAAGTTGTGCATACAACAATGTATAGAAGCAGAATATTGCATTGACTGTGGAGCTACTGCTTATACAAATGCTTGTATAATATCTGAGCAGACTAAGCTACCATACTGCAAAGAGCAATGATTATATCTTTATTTTACATGTTTACACCCTGTTGGATTTTTTGTCTGTGTTCTGTAGCTTTCATATCATGCTTGTAGAAAAATGAATTTGCATGAGTAAATGTAATAAGGAATGCTTGCTCTATGGTGCTGTCTTTGGACAGGTGTAAAAAGGCAAATGAGGAAAAGAACAACATTAGACAAAGATGGATACTGACAGCAACTAAGATTTGCTCACTGGGTGTATGGTATGGTGTGTGTATATATGTGTGCTACTGATGTAGAGTATAGTGCTAATAATGCCATGGGTGCAGGTTTGATCCCTGTACTGGGCCATGCAATTAAAAACTAGAATAAATGAGTTTTGAGGGTCCCTTCCAAGTCAGAATATTCCATTACTAAAGCCGGGGCTTGTATTTAGGACATGTTAAACCAGCATGATTGAGCTCCATCCAGCCCCATGGTGAGGCAGCTTTGAAATGCCTCTTCTGCATCCTCCATGTGAAGTCCTACAACAGCCCATTACCCTGTTCAAATCCACCAGCTCTTTCCTGGGCAGAGAGAGAAGCACTGCTAGAGTAGAGGGATTAGGCAGATGATAGCTCAGTGCAGAACTCAGTGCAGAAATACAGGTAAGGGAAAGAGGTGCAGTCACAATTCAAACCAGTGAAAAGGAACAGAATTAGCAAAATCATAAAAGACTAATGAGATGATAGCACAGGAATTGCATTGCAGACACAAGAATGTGTGATGCAGTGACTGGTGTGATGATAGCAGCAGCTATTAACTATGGCCTAATGAGAGGTGTGTACTCAGAACTGTGACTCCTCTGCAGTATCAGTGGGTCACTCTTGGCTGGTTTTGCCCTCTGTGCATGTTACACTCACTTCGCATTAGTTCAGCTGAGGGCTTTCCCAAATTAATGCAAGTTAAACTGGGGGGGGGAAGATGCATTAGAAGAAGCAATAGTTTTATCAAGTTGACTCAAGGACTTTATTACCCCCCCCCCCCACACACACACTTTTTGTTTTTATAACCTTTTATGTATGCAATACAGCCCTGAAAATGTCAAAAAGTTTTCCAGTGGGCATATTTATTTAGACAGAACACCATCGTAATTCTCATCATTAACATCACAGAAGGATCCCAGTAAATACACTAAGTATCCTCATGCATTTTTCCATTAACAATTTAATGAATGATATCACACAGCAATGTTAACTAATTACATTTTTAATTATTCTCTGAAATTACAGTTAGTCATATTTGGAACTTATTTCATTAAAATAGTAAACCATATTTCATGTGCCTACTGTAGATATTTCCAGAACTTCCTACTCTTTGCTCCACCACAGACATAATTAACAGGAAAGTTTTCACTACAATTTCAAGAAGAAAAGTCAGAATACCTATTTCTTTTCTAATGATAACCAGCAGCCTCAGCTCCCTGCACTTTTAAAGTGGGTAGGTAAGGAATATTTGTTATTCAGCACAATATGCCACAGTGACATTTCTTATCATTACAGCACTATAGGACCAGAGGATTCATAAATAGTATTTGCCTCCTGGCAACTTTATTCCATGATAATATCCTTTTGATGCTGGGACTGTGCACAGCTGAAAGAACCCCCAGGCTATTTCTGTACTTTCAAAAGCTGGTATACTGCCTCCTGGAGAAATCTAAATAAGAATTAATAAACACAACGTGCACCAAAGCCAAGAGTAACATTAATTACTTAATTCATTTGGCTGTAACAAAAGCAAAAAGATAGCTAAAAGGTTACAAGAGAATCACAAATGAAAAATACTGTCCCACAGATTCTCTTCTAGCTGTATATAATTACACCAAACCCCTGAACATAACAATGAAGCACTTCAAAATTCAGAATTTATTATTCCTGCATTCCTGAAATTCTGCATCCATATGGTTCTTTCTGAAAACAGGTTTTGATTTGCTTGACATCTTTGAAAATCAAAAATATTTTGTATAAAATTCAATTTATTGTTGCAAAGACAAAGACCTTTTCAAATCTGCCATTTGTCCTGACTTCAAAACTGATAATATTTAACACCATTTTCAGAAATGTTCAAAGACCTGTTAAAGGAAAAAGGACAATATTCATGTCCGAAGGTGTTCTAAGAAAAAGGACTGGGAATGGAGGAATGGTAGATCAGGAGCAGGTGCAAGAAATGAAGCAGTGGTGGAACGAGGCATGGGAAGCTGAGCCAAGCTGTCCCCACAGCTATCCAGAAAACTGATGGTGCAACACAGAGAGTCTAGTTCTGGGGTTTTGTCCATTGCTGTTTTCTGGTGTCTTGGGCTTGGGGATGGAAAACACTAGCAGTGGGAACAGCCGCAATCCTGTCTTTTTCACAGTCACCACAAGGAACAAAGTTGAGGTGGTGAACAACTTTGTTTTTTTGTAAGAACCTCCTCTTTCTGCATACTTTTATTCTTAATATTGCTGTTACTGGGCATTCCTTATTCCATTTGTGCTTGTTTTCAGTGAATTGTTATCCCAACCCAGTGTCTCTGCACTTGTCCCTCTCTTACTGGCAGGGGTGGTGGGAAAGGGAGTGGATAATTTGGAGTCTAATTTCTGTGGACGTCTGTGTAACAAGAAAAGCTTTGCAATGTCAGACTTAAATATGTGAACATCACTTTGATCTAGGTTCTTGGAAGGCCTTGTAAACTGTGAAGTGTGATGACCACCCCAAATGCACTGAAATTAACTCTATACAAGAAAACATTTCTCTTGTACTGCTGCTGATTTCAGAACCAAGCATTTACAGCATTTAAATAATAATTTCCGCATAACATGCTTTTCTTCTGGTTTTTCCTTACATGAAAACTAGCAAGCAGCTGCTCTTCATGCAAATATACTTGTTCATAGGCAAGGCAGGCTGCTTCAGCTGGTGACTTAAAATAAAACCCTGCATCTCCTGAAAATATTCTTTCTTAGTCCATTAAGTAAGAAAGAATTGCCAGGGTTTTCTTTCCATTTTCTTTTCTTTTTTTGGCAGTGCTCTGTCCCTAGTGAATATTAAGGTGCCTCCTCTCATGAAACAGAGGAGCAAATCAATGCAATGTCTTCATTTGTTGTGTATTTGTGGCTATAGCAAACCTAAGAGTGTCTTGGGGCAGCCTCAAAGCTTGTTTTCTACTCAAAGAAAAATTGCACAAGACAAAAACTGCCTCTGAGGTTTAATTATCCTTCTTGGTTACCTCTCGCCAGAAAAAAAATGTACTGTAGCTCTGAGGTTTTCCATGACCAAGATACCTGTACTTGTTGCTTTTTTTTCTTGCCAGTGGTAAATAGGTCTTTAAAAATGAATTGTTTCTCCTTCCTTTTTTCTCCCTGTACTCTCAAGAGTCCCTCTCTTCTGCACAGATGTGCAAATGTGGTGATGGAGCCTAGGAGAAGAACTAACCTAACACTCCCCATGTCTGTTTTTCAGTTGATATATTTATGTTTGATGACTGGTTTTGCACTTACAGGGATGGAAGTCTCAATTGTGGAATGGTTTTCTGATCCCCAGTGTTCTCCATCAGCATTTCTTTCATTGCGCATGTAATTCTTCTTTCCTTCTTGGTTGCCTTATTATTCTTAACATTCCACTACAATAATTTAAAAAACCCACTAAATTTTTCTTGAAATATAGGGTGGAAGCCTTACATCTGCCAAAACCAGCCATATTAGTAGAAAGCTTCCATAATCTCATTTCTTGTGAAGTTCCTGAATCATATTAGGGATAAAACTGCTGGTGGGGCAGTTTTAGAACAAGATATGTCCTCATTCTGTGATACTGTTGAGTGACTGGTACTTTATGGTTCTTCTCCATCTGGTACTTCTAAAATTTTTATTGAATGCACCTTATTTAACTACACATTTCCCACAGGATAACATATGATTCACCTGCATAAATGAAAAATGAAATATGAAAATTGACCCTGTCATGTTGTTAGGGTCTGTTGTAGCATCTTTCACTCCCATGACATTTGTTATTCCAACTGACTGGAATCTTTCCATGGGCTCTGCACAATTTGAGGCCCTTGAAATGGTTATTTTTCCAGCAGCACTATGCAAGGCCAGTACAGAGGCCTCATTAATGATCTGGAAAGGAAGTGCAGATTTTTGATCAGTTTTCCAGCCACTAACGTAAGTCATGCTGCGGAGATGCAGACTGTTGCAGACAGCATTGTAATGGTTTGAAAGCAAAACAAGTGAGAGACTCCAAGTCAGAAATACAATTTAATAGGATAAAAGAGAAAAATAAAATACATGCAATAGTACAAAATAAAAAAAAAACCACTGACAGTCAGAATATGACCTGACACCCTGCTAGTTAGGGTAGTGGTAGCAGTCCAGATGAAGTGGTCTTGTTGAAGTAGTGATCGTGTAGAAAGTTCTGGTAGCTCTTGTCCTCTAGAAACCAGTGAGTAAAAGCAGCCTTGGTGTTCCAAATCTCAGTTTTTATCTAGGTAGGAAATACTTGGCTCCTCCCCCTGGGTGGAGCTTCTCCCAATGGGATGATGTAGTTTTATCAGTCATGCAGTAGGACTCAATGGCCCATTAACAGAAGATATCTTCCTGGAGAAAGAATGGGTCAGTGGAAAAGATAAAGAACACTGCCCCCCTGGTTTCAACAGATGGTGACAGAATGCATAAATTTGGGCACATCTTTACATTATAACCTAGGACAGGCATGCACTATGACATTGTGAAATGACTGGCCTTCCAACCAAATCACCAAACATAATTACACCACATTTCTACAAAATAAATTCTGTGTAGTTTTGTGAGGCAGAAATAATGAATATATGTTATCCCACAGATTTTCTGAGAGCGTAGTTGAGTATGTCCTATGTGGTCTTTAGAAGAGTCAGGCAATAGAAATCATAAGAAGCAACTTTCTGCCATATTTTTCACTCACACATAGTTTTAATGGTGAAAGATATGTTAATTAACTTTGTTCAGTAATATTTTTCCTCATACACTTACTTAATTATCTTCACCTCTAATGTTAAATGTAGAGATAAAAAGAGATTTAATATTCTCAGCCCACCAGAATGATGATGAAAGACTAAAGCAAATATCATCTCAGGCAGATTATAGAAGGAAAATTAAGGTCTGGATTTTGAAACCTTTTCGTATCCTTTTAGTTTTTTTATTTTTGGCCTAGAGCTAGTGGAGTCCTCTTCAACTACATTTTACCTAATTGCTTTTCCACTACTTGTGGAATCGTTCTGCTCTTTGCTGGATGATTTCCAGACTGTCCCAATAGAAGTGGCTGAATTATATATGCTTGGAGAGAGAAAAATGTCTGATGCTATAATAAAAAGTATCATGAAGAAAGGAATTTTACCCATGTGTTTATTAGTGTACAACACAATATGGATAATTTCTGGTTTGCTAATTAATGACAGCAGCTTGCCCATGGTTCTGAGGCCAGCTGAGTGTGGTTACCTGCTGGACAGGAGCATTGACTGGGGTAGGAACAAACAGCGGAAGGCATCACAGCCTTGGGCACTGTCACTACCAGCCCTGTGACCACACCAGAGCTGTGCCCAGGGCACTGTCACCTCACTGGAGTCACAGGCTGTGCTGATCCCAGCGGGGACCAGAGTGGGTGAGGACCCAGCAGGGAGCAGGGCCAGACCTGGGTCGCTACCTCCAGGGGCTGCACAGGGCCCAGGGCAGTGCAAGCACCAAGGAGAGCAGGGCAGAACCCTGGCTCTGGACAGCCATGTTCATTGCCAGCTCCTCTGGCTTCCTTGGGTGATGGAGGTTTTACAGTGCTCCTCTCCTAGGAAAAAAAAAAAATGTGTTCCAACAAGGCACTTTAATGTTTCAGAAACAATTTTTTTTTCCTGAAGGGAAGGGGTAAACTGTAATGATTTCCAAGGTTTGTTATGATATTCTGCTACTTAGCAATTGCTTTCTTTATCTATACAGTGCCTGAATACACAAACTCCATTTGCAGCTCAGGTACATATATCTAGCTGTATTGTTTTGATCTTACCTCATGAGAATGGTATTTGACAGTGAGTGTCAATTTGCAAAAGTGTGTTGTCTGCACTTCCTGAAGAACAAAGCAAGATACTGATTATTTACTTATTTTTTAAGCCAAGTATAAAAGTATCTTTTCTTTTTTTTTTTAAACATTATTTTCAATGAAGTATCACAGCTCAAAGATTTAATTATGAGGCAAAGTGGAAACATGTCATAGAGAACTTACATTCTTGATGACCTTTCCCACATGTTCTTCAGTAAGAACAATCATTTTGGGACTTGGCTGGAAAATGGATTATACTGCCATAAAAGTGTAATTGCCTTATATTTGCTGAGGAAGATCATGCACCTGAACCATACGCCACTTACATCAATAGAAATACTTTTCAATACTTTTCAATTATGGCCTGTTCCATTGGTGTTGTACAGAAAATGTGGAATAGTAGCATGAGATTGAGAAAGAAAGATACAATGACCCTATAACAAATGGACTGGTTAAAAGATAAGCTATATACAAACACTTTGTACACCAAAAATAGATGAAGAATTATGTATTGAGGTTTAATGAGATTTTGCTAGAAATAATAGAGATTTGGGATAGAGATCTAGCCTGTGTCTCAAGTAACCTTCCTAATCACAGAAATTTTTTGGTTGTCAAAAACTTTAAAGTTTTTGTCTTTGTAGCCTTTTAAAATCAGACACTGTAATTTTGGGAACCATTTCTTCATATGCTTAGGAAAAAAAATATATGTCCTTTAGCAACACATTTTGTATTTCATTTTTAGGCTATTTCCAAGCATGTACTAATTTTTGACGGTGCTGTTCATGAGTGTCCTAGGCAAGGGTTACTGAAATATTGGTAATCCCAGTGTGCTAGAAAGCTGTGCATGAGTGTACTGGACTGCTGTGGTGAGTCTGCAGCCATTTCACTCAGCTGCACTGTATTCTAAGATATCATGTGTTCTGATACACAATTTTACTGGGTTTGTAATAGCTGGGAAGAAGGGAAGGGTTTGTGCTTACACAGCACAGGTTGAGATATAAAAGGTACAGTGGAAGTCTTGCAGATGCCTGGGATCGCGTGAGCAGCCAGGGCTGCTTGTCATATTCTATCAAGTACCAGGTTCAACATGGATCTGGTCTTTACTGTGATGGTGGAGAATTGGATCAAGCAGAATGCCTTGTATTGATGCCTTGAGAGGCTACCTAGAACAGAGGCTAGACAGTGCTAAAGGAATAAAGTGGGGATTTTTAAAAGGCCTTCAAAGGATACACCTTGGGCAGTACAAAAGCCTGGCCAAGGCTACACCGGAGATGTACGACCAGTCACTAGTTCTCACACTTTTATAAGTTTTGGTCCATTTACATATTGCGGTTAATTGTTCAATTACAGCTTCAGATTATGAAGTCACATCCTCCCAGATTGCTCTCTTTAATTTACTGTTTATACTATTGGGGCAGGAGCTGCAATAGTGTCCTTGGTTCTCAGGCTGGAAAAGGATTGTTTTGTCTAACTGAACTGTGAAGGGAACTTGCTAACACTTTATATGAAATTCAGAGTTATATGCTAATGCAATCCAGAATCTGGAAAATATGAAAGCTAAAACTGAAGGCCTCAGTATGATAACTTCTCTCAAAAGCACTCAAAACTTTTGTTACACTTTGACACAGAGGAGATTATTCTTTTGATTTCTGGTAGAGACTGGGTTTTTCCTTTTTTTAGACTAAAACTAGATAGCATCCCAAAAAGATTCCTTATCACATACCCAAAAGTTATATGAATGAAGCAGCAAACACTTACTGAAACTTTTTTTTGTCTTATGCAGTGATATTAAAAGCATATAATGATTCTTTTGATTTGGTCCTATGAAACTCCATGCAGATTTGCACTGACAAATACACTTGAGTTGTATTCTTCTGCTCAAACACCGAAGTGAATAGGGGTAACCTAACTCTCCTACCGAAGTTCTGTGCAGAAAAGTGTCTGAGCAAATATCTTATTTGCAATCTTTAAGGACCCTGTTTGAATGCAGCAGAGGAAATGCATATTCTGTCCACAGTAGTTTCATAACATGGCTGTATGTAGCTTCTAGACCAACAAGAGCTGACTCACATTAGCCAACTGGAAATGCATACAGAAAGAATTCACACATGTGCACACACCTTAAAAGCCCTCTGTCTTTAGATGTCCTTGAAAGTCCAGTCTGCTTACTGAATATAGGTACCAATTAATGTATCAAATATTGATTTCAAAATCACAGAATCTTAATTCCTGGTTAGAGACTCAACTATTTCACCTCCAGTTATATGAGTTATCAATAAAATAATGTTCCATTTTGCTGTTATTTTGCTGAAGAGGGAAGAGGTGACAGAAGAAAGAACCAAGTGATTATGGAGAATTTGCAGCCAAGTTAGTTATAGTATCTGTGTATGGGTGTGTGTGTCTATGAAAATCTTCTGACTTCTAAATTCAACTAAAATGTACACAGGCTTGTTGGGCAAATAGAGCTTTATGATGTTGTTTTTATGGACTGGGTTTTTTTAACAGGGCTTTGCACTTAAGAGTGCAAATAGTGTATAGTGTTCACAGGATGCTGAAAATGCATTAACTTTCTCAAAAACTTATTTAACCATGTTAAACGTAACTTAAGTAACTTTAGTTTCACTTTCATAATTTAAAACTGATATAATAAAGTATTTTTCAAAGGAAAATACATGGCGATGTCTCTGTATACTATTAAATATTTAAGTGAACATCATTTCTCCAAATTTTTTGGTGGAAAATAACTTTACCAAAGCAGATCAAATAAGAACATCATGTCTCCCTAGTACTAAGTGTATCCTCCCTTTGAATTATTCACCACCATGTATCTATATATGTACATAAAAAGCATGCAGTGACTGTGCAAAGCAGAGCTTTGTCTGTTGACATATTTCAAATTGCAGATCAAGCACAAAACAGGTAAGGATTTTCCTGAAAATTACTGAGTACTCCAAACTGTGGTGAGAATTAGAACAACATAGTGTACTTGGAGAGAGATTAATTGATGAGTGTGGACGGAGCAAAGGAGTATTGTACATTGTTCACCTTGGCCTCATTATCATGACAAAACTTAGTTATGCAAAGCACTGAAATACAAAATTGCTCTTTTGAGCAAATTTTGATACTGTATCAAAGCAAACTTTGATACTGTACATTCTAGATGAGAACTCTGCCCTGCACACAGGTATTAGCCAGCTGGTTTGTCTTTAACAGCTTTACGCAGCCACAGCTTAAGCAGAGAGTGCTGTCAGGAAACAAGTCTTATGTTGATTTACTGAAACAAGTGACAGTCTTTTCCTATTCATAGGATACATTTATTCTTGGCTTTGCCTACCAAAGCTAATCTCAGAAAGAAAGATGGATAAGCTCTCCTGGTTTGTGTAATCTCTTGTAAATATGCTTTCAACTAAGCAGATGTCAAATTGTCATGCTTGTAATGCCACACATGTAGGAAAGTTTATGACATGCATGGCAGCATGCTCCAGCAGCAGAGCTAATGCCATTAGTAACACAGCAGTCAGACATCATGAAGTGGAAATAACAAAATCGGTAAGAGGAATGTGCAAGAGGCCAATCACTTTAAACCAATCCCATCTCTCATGACAGAACAGGGCTACCCAGTTTTAGCCCTCTTAATTTCCTGTTTTTCTAAGTCTCCCCAGTAAAAGCATGCATCATAAGAAAAAGAAAGACATCTCTCCAGGTCTTTCCTTTAGCAAGGAAGAAAAAGTCTTATTCCTCTCAGACCTACAAGAAAACAGGAAGATGCTAACCCTAATAGCTGGCAAAAGGAGTTTGAGTAATACCACAGTTACGTGGTTTGAGTGATTCTAAGGTAGCACACTGTAAGTCAGGACACCAGAGACCACAAGTCTATGATGGTCTGTCAGAGGTGGATACAGTGGCAAAATTATCTTCTGTGCCATCAGTGACTCTGGCTTGTGACAGATAAATGGTCAGAACGTGTTAATGGTGAAATGTTCTTTTTATACTTAATTTTTGTTGTTTTTTTCAATTTGCCTCAGTTTTGCAGTCATCTGGGATTGATGGGATTAGACTGTAGGAATACCAAAGGAAATCAGAAAATGTCAAAATCATCTAAATGCTGACTACTAATAGTAACTCAGTGGGCTAAAAAACATCAGTATTTTTCTTCCAGCTAACTTACCCAATCTATCCACAAGTCTTATCATACTGGTAGCTGGATGCCTTCCTGATGTCCCCATTGTGACTAAACTACCCTAAGTTACACCTACTCACTCATTGACAGCAAGGCAGTCGTTAGAAGGCAGTGCTATGACTTGGCAGCTGTTAGGTCTTCAACCGAACAGCAAATTAAATATTGTAAGGCTTTGTCAGCAGCCTTTACAGATGCTTTATCGAAGAGAAGGACAATGAGGTAAATGTTTTGACTTTTTTTGGTACAAACCCTTTGGTTTTTTTTATATGAATCTGCAAAGAATTTTAAATCTTTCTCTGAAGACTTTATGCAGCCATGTGGATAAAGAGAAGTGAAATTTGTCTCTGAAAAGATGTATTGGCAATTTTATTCCCTTCAGTCCATGCTTGGATTTTGTGTTTGCTGTGAGAAGTGTCAGACAGCTGAGCATCAGAAATATCTCATGCTGGCCGTACTCATGATAGGCAGGTACCACATGTCACCTTCACTTTCCCTAATGCAAGGAGACAATGTCATGAGGAGCTTCAGTGAAGATTTACAGCCCATTGAGATCCCTTTTTCTCTTCTCAGGAGCTAATGTAAGCAATAAAGTACACAGACTCGTGGAGCTACATAACTCTTTTTGTCAGCTGTGTCATTTGGATTCAGTATATCCCGTACTAGGTGACAGGAGTGTCTGCTAGTGTGCAGTGAATGTTCTGAAAAACCAAGCATAGTACTCACCTCTTCCCTTACCACAACCCAACAAAAAGAATCAAATCTTTGGACAACAGCAACACAAGCCTTGCAGGTGCAATAATCTATTTGCAAATGCTTTCCTAGCTAGATCTGCATTTCTGTTTTCATGCATGTCTTCTCTTCTCTGCACCTTTCCCTTTTCCACTCCCCAAGTACAACAGAGGCAAAGTGCTGTCATGTCATTCTCTGTAATTCTTGACAGTATAATTTCACTAGGTCAAAAGTAAAGCAGTGTAACTGCGAAGAAATGGGTATTTGTCTCCTTTTCATAATGACAAAATGAAAGTTCCAAAGAGATTTATCACTTTCAGGAAATAAAAACTTGTGATGAGTGTTTATATAACTTTTGGTTTAACTTATGTCAGTGTTTTTTCAATATTTGTCAGCACTATTGCTAGAATAAACAAGTTGGGATAAACTGGCAAGTCTGTGTATTCTGCTTTTTTTTGCTGAGCTGAAGTGTGGTGCTGCCTATCATAAATCTGTTTCACTGAAAATTAGGACAGTCTTTTCACTTCTGGAGCACAGTGAAGGAGGAGAATTATGATGGCCAAAAAAATAGCTATTATGTGACAGGTGTTATCATTGTCATGGGTAAACTGGTTTGGGAAAAGCTAATTTCTGTTGCAGTTGTTACTGCAGAGATTTGAGTTGCTACTTAGATGACCAGGACTTTGTCACAGTATTGTGCATTTGCTGACAAATGACTTTGTGCAAGAAAGGTGTTCTTCTTCCTGGGTGATATTTCAGGTGACATTTATTAGTAAGTAATAACACAATGCATATATATATATACACACACACAAATACTATCTGTAGGAAGTTATTCAGAGAGCTGCACAGGAGAATCAGCGATCCATTCCAAAGAATCCTTACTTACTACATTGTCCAGAAGTTAGGCATCCTTTATATCTAAAAGGGAAGAGGCAGGGTAAAACAGTATTTTGTTGGACATAGACAAAGGGTATGTGAAGAAAGAAGTATACTATAGCATCTGGGAAGATGTTAATTTAAGATACTGATGTAACTGGTCTTACCAGTCATCTGGAAAAAGTACCTATATTTGATCTTTGCTAGCAATCTGGGCTTAAGAAATTCAGTAAGGGTAAGATGGTTCAAGGTTCTTTTCCCTAGATCTGGAAAACTCATTCAAGCTAAGTCCATTCTCTCATTTTAAGGTGTAGCAAACTAATAAACACTTGTAAAATATTTTAACCCTGTAATATCTCATCTCCAATTTCTCTGTATGTATACAGCCCTTTGCTTCTCATTAATTTGTTTGCCTTGAAGAAAGACTGACATTTTCTGCAAGGGCTGAAATTAGAGGTTTTTGAGATAAAGAAATATGTATCAAAAAGAAAAAAAGAAAAGAATAAAAAAACCAACTGAAAGAACTAAAAAAGATCTAAATTAGAAAAAGGAATGTGCTGTATGCTTAGCTAATTATGCTAGGATTTTTGTATGGTTTCTTTTTATTCAGCCACCAGTTAGAAAGCTGTAAGCTACTGCCTTGTTTTCCTTCTCTATTTAGCACTTGAAGGAAAGGAAATTATGTCCTAATTTTGCTTTAATTTTATTATTTGTGTCCTTGTTCTCATAATTAATATGTTTTGTACTGCAGGAGGGTGAAATTATATACTCGTTATCGAATTAATTAAGGTCAGATTAAGACAATTGATTCCCCACCACCATCCCTGCTGTGATAAGACTTTGGGGAGATTTTTTCCACTAAATCATTATTATATTCTCTAATTTCCTCCGGAACGAGGCAGGAACTTCTCCCCTATCCTAAAAGAAGGAATGCAATTGTACCTACTCTACTTGTTTTCAGTTTCATTAGTTTTATTCAGTGTTTCAGTATTGCTTAAAATTTGGAAAATTGCAAGAGTCGGTCTGGAGCCAACTTTTTCCTTGGTCTTGGGGGTGTTTTTTTGTGTAGTTGGCTTGGGTTTTTTCAGTTTTTCCTGACAGGTCTCAGAGGTCTCTGATCCTACTGGCAGGGATGCCTACGTGTGTATAAGGAAATCATGTAACTCAGTAAAGAGTATCCCCAGTGACTGCTCCCCTCAACCTCTCTGCTCATCTCTCCCCAAGTTCAAGGGCTAACATCAAATGGATGATTATAAACATCTCAATCAAATTTGAACACATGGACTACATTCTCTAGGGAGACAACAGCCCTGTTTTGTTGTGTTATCCAATCACAAACAGAATCTAGGGTAACGAGAGTAATTTGTATTGTAGTACGTATTTATAGTTTAAAATATTACCAATCAAGAAAAAAGGTAAAAGGATGTTAACATTCCCTACAGAACTGTAAATTGAAGCACTGGAGTTCTTAATTGACTGCAAGACTGAGAAAAGCAAAGACTAAAACCAGAATGTGGAAGTGAGAAGTTCAAAAGCGAGTGAGTAAGCACTTTTGATGTGGTGCTGTAAGTGGAAAAAGCAATAACAAAGTCTTAAAATTGGTGCTCCTTGCACTGGCATGCTGATTCCATACTGAAAAGTCAGTGAGCTGCGGCTACACTGGAACTGGAGCTATTTAGTACATAGGTAGAGCAGAACTTCCCCCAGCAGTATGTTTCCTGTATGACAAAACCATAAGGAAAGTTACTGAGAATAAAGATAAATTAATAATTTTCAGAGAATTAAATTGGATGTCCAGTACAATTACCTGAAATTCTTAGTCAGCAAAATACTTTTCCTTTTAATAGAGTTCTTTCCTGTTTAAAATATAAAAAACCATTTTAAAAAAATTAATGAAAAGTATGTCATCTGCTGCAACATTAGCAAGTGCTTCCCGGTTGTGACTGTGATAATGATGTGGAGGAAGTGTTTACATTCTCAAATTATTGCATTTGCACAGTATTCATTTTGTAGTTTACTTGAATATTTTGTTGAGGGTGCATTTCTTATCCTTTGTCTTTTTTCTGCTGAATTTTATATCATTTTAATAAGAAAGTTATTTTGCTCTGCATTTGCCAAGGGAGTCGTGCAGGTTCATTCTATTGTGTTGAAGTTTCTCTTTTGTTAGAACAGCAGATAGACACTCACCAATTAAAGTAAATGGCACACATTAATGTCTCTGTGGTGTTTTCTTTATTTCAGATAGATATTTCTTGTCACCTATTTCTCTGTTTTGATAAGGAAGACATCTACGCCTTTCATTTACTTGTGTAGCTTTGTAATGTTTACCCTGTTGTATGAAATATCACTAGACTATAGTGAGATTGGTGATCTTTGAGCTGTTTTATAATTTCTCACCCTGGTTTGGTAAGTGATCTGAACAAGTCTATGACAAATAATTGCTACTTGAATTAAGAGCTTTGGACATTGCTAAAAAACCCTGCTGAGACTGAGCTTTGAGAAGTTTGCATTTGTTAGTACAAATCATACTAAACCCACTGGAATAGTTGAACATTCTACTTCAAGTTTGCTTAGCTACCTTATGAAATAAACACTCTTGGAAACAATGCCTGTTCAAAGTTATTTCCTCAGTCTTACTGCTAATTTGTGATAAACAAGGACCTGAACATAGATTGCATAATACTTTTTTATCTCAGTGTCTCTGTTCAGTAAGCTCAGATGCCCTTAAAAAATTGCCTCTAGCATTAAGTGCATTACAATTTATTAATCTACCTTGGTGTGATGCAAAATGCTGATGCTAATCTTCTCTTCCTAACCATGTTTTTCAGAAAGGGATGAAATCTGGAGACTCACAATATTAATGAATGGCAGACTTTCTTAACTGATCTCTGTCGGGTCCTGTATGCAACTGCTTCTCTTCAGTGTACTTGCATTTTTTCCCCTTTCTAGAACACTGTTATACAAATCTTTTCTATCACTAGGTCAGGAGACATGACTGCAAAAAAACCTGGCTCGATTCCAGGACTGAAAGAAATAACTGCATGTCAGCAGCTCATTGCAGTGTAGAATGAAATGAAAATAAAACACTTGTCAAAGCATGGAAGTCTAATAAGTCTTCTAAACTCACATATTGAGATTTATATTCTCTTTTGAAGTGGATACAAATGTGTCTGACATGCTGTTCCTTGTTCAGGTGATCTTGATGAATGTAGCTAATTGTTCTACTGCTGTTATCTGTTGCAGGTTGCCTAATAACTCTTCATAAAATGCCTGTGTTACTACCCTTTCAGTCGTTGAAAGGATGCTGTAAAGTGGAGCTATTAGAGTCACCCTTTGAGGTAGCACACTAAAGGCTGATAACACCAAACCTGATAACTAGCACTACAGTATTAGGTGAAAGAAGCATTGGAGCCAGTTGCAGAAATGACAGCAAGAATTGGTGAGCTTTTATTATTTTTCAATGATCAAACTATAATGGAAGGTGTCTCTGCCTATGGCAGGGGAGTTGAGATGATCTTTAAGGTCCCTTCCAACTCAAATAATTTCATTGTAAGTCTTTGGGCCAAGAGGGAGGTAACAAAGCTCTTCTCCTTTCTTCCTTTTCTTCTATCAGTATTCGTAGCGGACTTTGCAAGGCCAAGAAGGTTTAAAGGGGAAGCAAAGGAAATAGCCTAAACCGGCTGAGGACCGAAGGTAGGATTTGGTGGGGTTTTTTGTACTTTTATAATGTTAAGGCAGAGCTGAAAGTCTTTGGTTTTGATTTAGCTTTCTTGGACGCAGTCAGAAAGTTCTCTGAATTAAGGCGTACTACGGAGATTACTATAGATCAATCCTGGAAGAGTTAAAAATAGTTCTCTAATGAGGTGCTGATACAGAAAATAAAGAAGTGAATCTTGGAAGAATTTAACTCTTCTCTTTAGAAAAATCATGATGTTTTATTCATTGAAAAAAGACTTTATTTTCAGGGTTTACAAGGCAAGTGTGAATCAAGTAAACAGAAATCTGCAGAGGCAAATTAATGCTATTATGCTGGTCAATAGATTAGGAAACTAAAATATGCACAACAATTAAATAAATTCTCCAAGGCCTTTGGTCTGTGAGGAATTCAGGAGAGTTGATGGAGGTAATCAATTACCTGGTAGCTGAACTATTGACTACACAGATTCTATCAGTCTATTTCAATAACAGGCCAAGTCAATAAACTGACTTTTTTTACAGACCAGTCAAATGTCCTCAATGAGCTCTTTCTGTCTGAGATGTAAGTGTATGCCTAATTTTCCTGTTGCACGACTTAAGAGTTTCTACCCGAGTTATGTTTTTTCCTTTTAGAAAGTAGGGATATACATATTTACCCAGTTAGATGGAACGTGAATATTTGCCACAATAGTAACTGATCAGCAGCTGGTACTACTGAAGCCCTATTTCTGTGTGTGAACTCCTAGCCAGCAAATCATTCTTGGGCTTATCTTTGACCGCAACATTAATAACTAACTAACACGGTTGGACAAACAAAATAATTAGCAGTTTTTAAACGATCTTTTTTCTTGCACTCCAAAGTAAATAGTATCCTACTGAAGAACTGGGAAAGTAGCAAGATTAATTTTCTTTTTCTCCGGGGCTTCCAAGTGAGCCCTTTCATGGAAAAAACACATGTGTAAGTAAAGAACCTCATTTGACAGGTATGTGAAGACTACTCAAATCTATCAATATTTCCTCAGAAAACTTGATAAAAACAGTAGTAAGCTCAAAGTTTTTTCCTCAAGTTGTGTCCTGTTACAACTAAGTTGATCTCAAGTTATTAAAAGGATTTAAAAGCTAATAGTTGTTGGGTTTTTCTGTAACTCAAATGAACTTGATTTTTAAATAGACATTTGGTATGCACCCATGATTTGTGGGCATTAGCCTCTGGGTGTACATAGCTGAACAGTTAGTCAACATCTCTAAATAATACACATATTGACTCTTCAAGGTTATTACGAAGGTACACTCAATGGCATTATGCTCCAGTGTAAAATTTTCTCAAATAAGAGGCTTAGAGCTTATCTTTTCTGTTAATATAGATTTGTTCACCCCCTGACCCCCCCCCCCCCCCCCCCCCGTAGATTGACCTTGGTCATTTTATTTTCTGTGAAAACTAAAGAGTACAGTCTTTATTGTCTTTGTACTGTCTTTTTTACTGGCAGTTCCAAAGGTTTAAAAAAAAACCAAGTATTTTTTAAAGTAACAAAATGCTACATTTTTTCAAGGAAAGTCTTCAGAAATAGTTCATTCACTTCTGAAGGGTCTCGCTGGTTTGTTGAAGTCATATGTTTCAAAATCCCAGAAACTCTCAGATAAAGAAACATGAGAGACTGCAGATATCTGTAACTTACAGGGTAGCTTCATCTAGATTGCAGCATCCCACACAATATTTTATATTTCCATAGCACATTCTTGATTTATAAAACCTGAGAACACCTCAGGAAGGTAAGAAAATATTAATCTTCCAATTCTTATACACTTAGAAGGTAGGTCATATTATTCATTCATTTCATGAAAAGATTTTCCTTTTCTTTTGTTCCACAATTATATACTGTTTTGTTTTTTTTTTGGGGGGGGGGTTTGTTTTTTGTTTTAACTGTCAGTCAAAACAAAGTGTAAAGACCACATTGCAGGACAAATGGCATATAAATGGATTTTGTAAATTCTGTCATATCTATGCAAACATTACAAAAAGAAGACTTCCAAATGTGGATGGTTAAAACACAGCACAGTTCACAAAGTGCTAGATCAGCCTCTCAGTTGCAACCATTTTCAGTATATTGATTTTGGAAGTTAAAACGCATGAGAACTTTTCTTGTGCTAAAAGTTAACCCTACTTCACTACAGAACAGGCCAGAATTTGGGAGTATGGTAAATTAAGATGTGCAAATAGGTGCTTTTAGCACCTTTTCACAACTCCTTTCCAGTGGTGCTCTGTGCCAGAGGGTATAACTGTTGAAACCCGGGGACTGCCTTGGTCACAGGAGTGAATATGCATCAGCTGCTTGTGAAATAGCTGGCAAAATCTTCTTTATCGTGCAATGTTAGTTCCTCTGAACGGATTAACACGTGCAGTTCTTCTAGGCACTTACACATTTATTTTGATTATGACCTATATTTTATGTACATCAATTATGGGGATTTGTAACCAATTCTACTGGCTTTAAAAGAAGCCAACAGAAGTGCAGCAGCGTAGTTTTGGATATTCTGGTCTTATGTCAGGTTGTCCTTAACAAATGCCATTCCACTTCGACAAAAAATAGCATCTTTCTTCCATTAGGACTGCCTTGACAATACAGATACTGTTAGTGTTTTGTGAGGCTTAATTGCTGATTTAACATCAGTGTGGTCAGCTGACTATGCTGAATCCTAATAGGATTTATGCATAGCTTGAAGAAATTGTCTTCTATGTTTTCACTAAAGAGTTTCTGAGCACAGGTGCCAATACAACAGCTTGTGGCCTCCTTGCTGCACAGACTCTGATCTAGAATACTGGCATCTTGAAAGAATCCTAATATGCACAGTGAAATTGAATGTTACAGCTATGTGTACAAACAACTGGCCTCTTTCTTCCCTCTTCCACAGAGCATAAGTTAAGAGAACTGGAGTACTAGAACGTCTACCTACAAAGGAAGTCATTGACCAGAAATGTCAAGGACAGAAAAAGCAGGATTTTTTTTTTTTAAATTTTTAGCTTTGAAAAATCCTATCATTTCAGAGTAGAAGATTAGCAAGGATATAAGCCAATCGAGTTGATAAGATGCCTAGTGGATACCAGAGATAAACAGCTTTACCGTGTATTTATCTTGTGGAGCCTAAATTTTGTCCTTACTGTCTTCTCTTTTTACATTTATCTTGGAGTTTCTTTACAGATGGAAAGTTTATTGAAAGCTGTGCAAGGAGGCACAGTTCCATATCCTACTAGAAACTTTTTTTGGCATGTCATTAGAACATGAGGATGTAAAAAGATTAGAGACAGGAACTGAACAAAATAAATGACATTCAGTCCAAGAGGAGCCAGAAAACTGTGCAGTTTCTAATATCTGAAAGAGGAATGACTTGGAGTGCCACAAGCTTTTCTCACTGGTGCTCCAGGAAAAGTATTTGAGCCCTGAAACAGTGCTGCTTATGAAATAATGGACAGTAATTTAACCATCTTGTTACAGAGAGAAATAAAGTCATAAATGGACAAAAAAGCTTGAATTTTTATTCCTACCCACAAGGTTTTGAGACAGCTGAAAACACATAACTGGAGTTTACATTCTCTCATATGACACAATCATTAAAAGTCGTGGCAGGTTAATTGGAATGCTAAGCCAGCACCTGGGAAAATCTAAAGGCAACAATTGTTAGCTTATTGCTTTTTCACCATCATTTTGTTACAGCAGGGGCAGCTACCTTAAGGCATCCCAATGTATGACTGCCTGTTCTTACATGGCTTTTATCACCATCAGTCAGAGCCCCATGAGGTCAGGGAACCATTTCTTGTGATGCACCCTGGAGTTGTGAAATCCACCTTTAGGTGGCTCTGAGAGATGAAGCAGAGGTAATGTGACAAGGCAGGCCCATTTTCACCAGAGTTCGGGGAGTAGAAGATTAATTAGTTGAAACAGTGTCCCCTTGGGATTGACTAGAAAACAGGAAAATATGTTGGAACATATTATCTCAAATATGAACTTTAGTCTCAGTGGCCCTATGTCTCAAGCAAATGAGTATTATTTTCCTTATTAATCAAACAGGTAGAACCAAAGCCTACAGATTATGTGTTTTGAAGGGATCAGGGTTCAGGTTTACTGTTGTGACTCATAACAACCCATATATCTTGTGTTGTTTGTGCTGTAGTAAAATGACAGTGCCATGGTGACACTGATGCCGTGCTGACAATGCTATTCAAGTAGGGACACATCTTGCTTGTTTTCCCAGCGGATGCAAAATTTTTCCAGCTCCTGTCTCATGAAGACTTGCTCAGCAGCTACACTTCAGATCCAAGTTTAGTAGTGAAATTCTTGCAGGGTATGCAGAAAAAGAGCCAGTGTTGTGCTATTAATATTTATACTTTAGGTTTTCTATCTCTCACTATTTTTTCCCCATCTGTTGAAGACCTGTCTTGTTGCTATGCCAAGTGCAACTCAGCTTCCCAGTTTGCAGTGCCTTCACACACCCTGGGGCCAGCACAGCCAGTACTGATGGTGAGCTGAACACAGTAACCACTTAAGGAGCTGAGATGCAGTTATCCTTTGTTCAGTAATTTCCTCCTGCTGGAGCTCTGTTGAATTCCTGAACACTATGTTTTCTTTCTCATTATTTGCTCAATTCAATTGCATGGCCTGAAATTTTCTTTTCTGGGAAGAGAAGGCTCTTCCTTAGATGCCCCTGTGAGTTTTGGGGACTCCACCAATTTGTTTGTTGCTGGTAGGTAGAAGCAGACAGCTTCACTCCTGGTCTTCCCAATTAAAATATGCAATGCTTTTTCATTCCTTTCACTTCTCTGTAGATACCACTTCTAATTCCATTGCTTTATAATTTTTATTATTAAATTTGCATTGCTCTCAGATTTTTCTTAAAAAAAAATCCAGCAAATCATGGAATTGTCTAGGTTGGAGAAATCCTCTAAGATCATCATAAGTTAACTCTTACCCCAGCACTGCCAAGTCCACCACTAAACCATGTCCTAAAGTGCCAAACCTGCATGTCTTAAATAACTTCATGAATGAGGACTCAGCCACTTCTTTGGGCAACCTGTTCCAACATTTGATAACCTTTTCAGTGAAGCATTTTTTCCTCATATGCAATCTAAACCTTCCCTGGTGCAACTTGAAGCCATTTCCTCTCCCCTGTCACTTGTTACTTGGGAGAAAGACCAACTCCCATCTGGGTAAAAGTTCCTTTCAGGTCTCCACTGAGACTCCTTTTCTCCAGGTGAAATAGTCCCAGCTCTCTCACGAACTCTTCATAAGGCTTGTGCTCTAAATCATTTATCAGCTTGTTGCTCCAACACCTCAATGTCCTTCTTGCCAGGCCAAAAACTGGACACAGTATTTGAGATGTGGCCTCACCAGTGCCAGGTCCAGGGGGATGACCATTGCCCTGGTTCTGCTGGCCACAGTATTGCTGATACAAGACAGAATGTATACTTTCAAGGTCCTGTGAATTCCAGTTGCTGGATGGTTGGTTGGTTTTCCTGGAACAGAAGATATTTTTGCAGGAGATAAAATGAGAATATTTGTTACTTGTATTTATCACTTCTGAAATCCTAATTAGGTATATATTTAAAGAAGCCATTAAACTCCTTTGGGACTGCAATATTATAATTTACCTCTGCAAATTTCTATTCTGAATAAAAGGTTTCTGTATAACTGTCTAAAATATTAAGTAGTTATTAACTAAACCACAACTAATTGCTACAGGGTAAAAATGCTTTTGTTCTACCACAACTTCTCTAATGCTGTATTAACTTACTGGTTGGAGGAATATTTAGGATGAGAAGCTTGATCCATATTAGCACTCCTAAACCCAAGTAATTCCTGGATAGATTTAAAAGCTTTGAGTTTTGTGTTATGCCTCTAAGATATCAAAAGCTCAGTGCACCAAGTGGAGTGTTCCAAATTTTCAATACTAAGTCAGGTCAGCATTTCCCCTCTAAATTTACTATTCCATGTACTTAATGAGTATCCAGGTTCTGTCGCAAGGGGCACTTTCCACTGAAGCTGAGTGTTTTTAGTGGGGTATTTGGCAGTGCATCCTTTCAAGAAAAGCAAGGGGAAATGACACCAGGTAGTGTTTGGTTTCAAGAATGTCTAGGGAATCCATGTTAGCGTCTTCCGTTTTCTGAGCTAACTGGAGACCACTTGGGCTCCAAGTATCCTTTGTGATCAAACTTCTCTGTGTTTCAAAACTAGTCTGACGTTCCAACTGTTTGTCTGCCATAAGTGTTCATGTAAATACCTTGAGCATGCAACTAGAATATTGACATATCATATACAATTAGAATTTCGACAGAAAGTTCTTAGGGCACTCCTCTGTTTTTCTGAGCTTTGCATTGTACTTTGCAGTGTTAAAGGGTGGTAACCACAACTAAAAGGTATAGGTGTCCACTGCTGTTACTGCACTCAAACAGGAGAGCTACTTGCATCCTGCCTCTTATTGTAACATTGTCCAAACAGTCCTGAAAGCACAGAAGCTTTTAGTACTTGATGGGGACTGATAAATTTATGTGCTTAGAAGCAAGTGCAAGAAGCAATGTGGTAGGTCCCTTGTCTCTTGATATGAAAAATCAGTGGTTGTAGGGTCTCAGTAAGATCTTCTGTAGTAATTAACCATTTCTAACTTTATCCACCAATCACAGACTCTGGGCTGAGTGGAATTAAGCATTTCAGCTCATTACCTGATATTCCTGAACAAGTCGAGATTCCAAAAGACTATTATGTGTAATCCTTGATTTCCTATCATCTTTATCCCAAGATTATTGAATCAGCAGGCAGATGAACTTTAGTTTGTGATCCTTTGGCATGGTTCCAGGCACTATAATATCTGAGATGATTTGCAAGGCATTTATACATTTTCAGTAGGAGGGAAAATTCTCCAAACTGCTCCAAATTAGTTGAAGAGCAGGAGGAAGAAAATCCATGAATTATTTACGAGAGAACATATGCTCCCTCCCATTCTTCTTTTGCACATGGCTTGTCAAACACCTTTTTCATACATTTGGAAGCTCTAAGGAAAATACTGTTAAGGCAAATGTATGTACATCCAGATGTCTACAGGCAGGTGTAGTAAAGCAAAACCTCCAATAAGATGTGCCACAGACAGAATGTGCACCTTATGTTTACATGCTTAGTACTGATGTTTTTCAGAGGCTACTTAGTCATGTGCCTGAACCTGAGTGTGTACTGAGAGAGCTATACATAAATATAAAGATTTGCATGTAAGGGTTTGGTCAGCAAAGTGCTAATGGTCATTATTTCTGAACACTGAAGAATTTTTCCATTTACCATTCCATTTTGTGAGGGACTAATATTATGGGGTTTCTTTTTGCATCTGGGTAAGAGCTTTTGATGAGTTTTAAATAAACTAAAGTTTCTTAAGGTCTTAGGCAGGCTTAAAATTCAGTGCATTACTAATAACATTTAAACATTTAAAGTCATCCTGTAAAAAACACCAAAAAGTCACAAATATCCTGGAGAACTGAAAGCCTCACTTCCTCTTACTTGGGAACAGAGATTCCTGATTTATTTTTTCCTGTTGTTGGTGAACTTAGTTTCAAAGATGTATCTTAAAATATGTCCATATAACTCAGTGCAGTACTATAGTCACCTGAGTTATCTGTGGGACATGAAGCAAGCCACAACATAAGACCATACAGAGAAACTGCCCTGCAACTTTGAAACAATATATCTCCATGTCAACTAGCTCTGTATCTTAGAAGGGGATTTTGAGGCCTCTGTTACTAGTCAGAGTTCTCAAACCAGCTCATTTGGCACCAATATAGAGCCTCTGCTTGATGCTCAGTTTATGCTGTAGGACATTCCTGCTAGAACCTTTATTTTTAGAATTTCTAGAATTTTATTTTTAACCCCTTGTGCTGCAAGTCGCATATCCGTAAAACAGAAAAGGTAAAAATGCAATATTACATCTTATGGATTTGTTAACTGTTTTATCATCTATTAATAAATTTATGTAAATAAAATATAATGTTGGAAAACACACACAAACACAAAAGTCATGTTAACCATATTCATCCATAGCAAATTTCTCCACAGATGTGCAAGACATATCATCATCTTTCAGCAAAGCACTTAGATTTTTGTGCTTCTTTTCTGAAAACTTTGTTGTGTGTGCCAGTAATCACAATTATTCTAGTAATGACACTCTTTATGTGACATCCTGGAGTTCTCAAAGCTTGCTAGCATAGCTGACAGCTATCATAGAACATGTTAGCTTTCCCAAGGGGAATGTCAGCCAAATTCCCTTCTTGCACTTTACTGTTCCAACTTAGGTATGTGCATGCACGTGTGCACACAACTTCTGGGGACTGAAAAAACAGAACCTTTTTGTTAGGTGCCCCAGAAGAATTTCACCATAGAATTTCAGCAGAAATAACAAAAAAAGCTCTACATTTCCTTCTCTCTGGTGACGACCTACTCCACCTGTTTACTGTTGCTTGCATCTGGCTTGGGGAAATGCAAGGACCTGGTTATCAGTCAGAACCACACATGCAGCAGCTGCCAGCTGGTTTACTAAAACTTGGAGAGCTGTTTGCAATATATTGGTGAGAATTTGTTATGATAAAAGTGCTGACATAATTACAAGATGAAGCAAGTTAAAAGTGTCAATTTACATCAAGGACAGGAGTCAAATGCTTTTGAAAAGAAAAAAAAGAACAAAAAATTCTTTGTGGTGCTTTGTTCTTCCCATCCTGCATTAAACAGAAACAGTGAGTGGTCCTTGGGAAAAGCAGATTTCAGATTCTGTTGCATAGCAATATCCTGTAATCTTTGGAATTTTATAGTGTTTTCAAAGTAAATATCAGAATAAAAAGTCATTACTTTTCATGTTTCTGTGGATCACTATAGATAAAAACTAATTACTAACCTTGTGGTGCAAAGGTGTTGGCAGAAATAATAATGATTTTTTTTGCAAGATTGTTTGCATGAAGAATAGTTACGTAGCAACCTGTTTATGCTTGAAAATAATTACCATCTTATTTAAATATGAATAATTTCTATATTAATTTAATAACCCAATGACAGGAAAATTTTCCCAGAACTGTTCACTTTTTGTGTACAGAATTAAGATGTTCTATTTTTATTATTCAGTTTATCTGCATCTTAGATGAGTGTTAATGTTTATGATCATACCTTTCACTAGCCACTGAAGAAAACAGATAGGCATTGCTACAATTTTATAGAACATCTCCCACATAAAGAATTTATGGATGTTCATTTATTGACTCTCAGAACCCTGAAAATCCAGAAACCAATGGTTAAAGAAAACCTATGTGGAGGTTATGTGGCTGTTCATATTGGAGGCAGAGGAACTGGAAGCACCTGGAAGGAAACTCAGGCAAGTTCAAAAAAACTCACTTAAAGATATGCCAGATATCTTTAAATACAAAAAAGGTAGAGACTTCCAAGTTCTAGAAAAAGTAAAGCTGGCTTCCAAAAAAAGGTGGCTTCCTAAAAAACCAAAATATATAAATATATATATACAAGACAATTTATTTAAACTGAGGATAGTTTCTTAGTCTTCTGATTGAGTTTTGTATATCTTGAATGAAACCAGTTAGAATTTTACTTCCCATCATCCTGAATGACTTAGTGAAGTAGGAGAAACAAAAGCAAGTTAATGGAGAAAAGAGGGAAGACCAAGACTTACCAATGAAGGCCACCTGCTGTAATGATGAGTTTAATGGATGCTTTAATGTCCGGTGTTCCAGTGAATGACAGATACTGCTCCTAGCTCCCTTTTGTTATGTTTTATCCTAATCTACATTGGTAGATTACTGTGATTTCCACTTGTGTTTTCAAACACTTGTGTTTTCAAATACTTATTCAGTTTATGCACTACAAGTGTGATAGTGGTGAAAGTAAAATCTCTGTGAGAAAATGAAACACTCCTGTGTTACTTCTGGAGGAGTGTGCAACATTGCTGAATTTAAAACAGCATTCATCTTTGGAACAGAGTGAGCAGTTTCATAAGATTGAAACTCTACTAGGTTGCATGAGTTATATATGCTTACCTTGGACATGTGATGAGAATCATCCCAAGAATAAAATTAAGCAGAGGTATTGGGCCTACATCAAAGAATCTGTGAAGGAATTTTCTCTGTCTGACCATTCAGGAATACTCTGGCAGTCACAGTCCCACCACCAGACACATTCACTGCTGGGATTGAAGCCCCTTCGCAGCAGGTGGCTCCAGTGACCTGACAGGAGCCCTGCTTGATTCCCTCTCTGCCCACCCCACACTCAACGCAGTCAGACAAGATTTCCTTACCGGCTCGACTTTTGGGCTCCCGTAATAGAGTCTTGGACATCACATTCCTTAAAACATTTTATTCAGTGTGGTAACACAGAAACAGCTTGAGGCGATGCCTTAGGAGTGGCCTCAAACCAAGGAATCCCTGGGATTGTATACCCTCTTGTAATGTACGCAGTTTAAGCACACTGAAATCCACCTGCATTACATGTATTCCTCAACAAATCTTATCATTTAGGTTGGAAAATACCTCTAAAATAAAGAAGTGCAATCATTAGCCCAACGCTGCCAAGTCCACCATTAAACCATATCTCCAATTGCTACATCTGCAAGTCTTTTAAATAACTCCAGGAATGGTCATTCAACCACTTCCCTGGGCAGCCTGCACCAATACTTGACAATCCTTTCCTTGAAGATTTTTTTCCTGCTATCCAATCTAACTCTCCCCTGGTACAACTTGGGGCCATTTTCTCTGGTCTTATAATTTTTCACCTGGGAGAAGAGACCAACCCCCACCTCACCACAACATCCTTTCAGGCAGTTGTAGAGTGATAAGGTCTCCCCTCAGCTTCATTTTTCTCAGTTTAAACACCCCCAGGTTCAGCTGCTTCTCCTGTCTTGTGCTCCAGACCCTTCCCCAGCTCCACTGCCCTTCTCTGGACATGCTCCAGCACCTCAGTGTCCTTCTTGTCATGAGGGGCCCAAAACTGGACACAGCACTCGAGGTGTGGCCTCACCAGTGCTGGGTACAGTGGGACAATCCCTGTCCTGGTCCTGCTGGCCACATTATTGCTGATACAGGCCAGGATGCCATTGGTGTTTTTGGCCATCTGGTGACATGCTGGCTCACATTCATCTGACTGTGGACCAGCACCCCCAGATCCTTTTCCACAGGGCAGTTTTCCAGCCACTCTTCCACAGCCTGTAGCACTGCATGGGGTTGTTGTGACCCAAGTGCAGGACCTGACACTTCAGCTTGTTGAACCTGACACAATTGGCCACAGCCCAACAATCCATCCTGTCCAGATCCCTCTGCAGAGCCTTCCTGCCCTCCAGCAGATCAGCACTTCTGCCCCACATGGAGTCATCTGTGAACGTATTGAGGGTGCACACAGTCCTCTTGTCCAGGTAATTGATGAAGATATTAAACAGGACTGTCTGCAGTACGGAGCCCCAGGGAGCACCATTGTGACTGCCTGCCACCTGAATTTAATACCCATCACTAACGCTGCCCAAGGGCTTCTTTTATCTCTCTGAGAGGATGTGGCTGCTACCACTCCTGGTCCTGCCCAGGTCTCATCAGCCACTGTCTCATGAGCTGCCAGCTCCTGGCAGCTCCCTTAGGAGAGCTTTAACAACTCTGAAATAGCTTACAAATTCATCTTGAGTTTTGTCAAGCTCTTCGTGTCACTTTTAGAGAAACCTAGATAAAGAGATTTTATCCATTTTAATTAAGGAGTAACAGGAGCTAACTCACTGAAGGATCAAATCTATAATTAAGCAGTAAAAAATAATTTTTCACATTCCTAGTTTGACAGGATTCCCTGGGAAAGGGAGATTTTGTACCATTTGAAGAAAAATA
Source organism: Cinclus cinclus (assembly GCF_963662255.1). Classification (NCBI taxonomy): domain Eukaryota; kingdom Metazoa; phylum Chordata; class Aves; order Passeriformes; family Cinclidae; genus Cinclus; species Cinclus cinclus. The sequence continues at coordinate 21,494,379 of NC_085051.1, read as the reverse complement.
ATCAGAATTAACAGATTGTATACATCTGATTTTGTAGTTCTACATTAAGTTGTAATTCAGGCAGTTTTGTCTTGAGTTGTAAGATACTTGTAAGATTTAGTCACAACTGCAACACTATCAGAAATAATAATGTAGTTTGTGATATGTTTCAGAAACCAGCTTAATGTCAATCAGTGCATCTGGGTTGAAATGGGTTTGCCTTTCTAAACAAGGAGCTTAAAGTGGTAATCAGCTAGCTACCCTTAGATTATATATGTCTTTCTAGTGTTTATTTATTCAGCAATGATAGGCAGAAAGCTGTTTTGAGCAAAACAGTTCTGAACTTAGTTAAAATCTAACCTGTCAGATGGAAAAACACATGCTAAAATAACATACCTGAGGTTCATCACTCAGGAGATAAAAGCTGTGACGAGGTGAAATTCCATTCCACAGAAGTCTTACTTGAACATGCGTGAAAGTTAAATAATTTCAAAATTTTCAGAAAAAATTAAATCCTTTGCTCCTGACAAAAAATAATTTCAGACCCTTTACACCATCATATGACATAGTACATTATCAAAGTATTTGAAGTAAGTGATTTCAAAATACAGCATAAACTGTTGTGTTTTGATGTTTAATTGAATGTTACATGAGTTATAAAATTGTAGGAAAGATGCAGGAGACAAACACTTCTCATTTAACAGTGTTAACACAATGTTAATTGTGGCTTCCCCCAGATAATCCCACATGCTGCTTGTTTAACTGTGATTTTCAAAATACTAAACATGTACCATGAATTAAGGTTTTATCGTCTATATTTATTTATTAAATTAGTTCCTAGTATCTGTATTCATCTTTAATGTTTTTATTGCAGTCAGCGGAACCTACCAGCTCAGCAAATTTATCCAGAAATAAATTTTTACTGGAATGAACTGGGAATAAGATAGTATGGAAAAAAACACATGTGTTGGTGGGGTTTTTGTTTGATTTTTTGTTTTTATTCTAGTTTAATGTAAAATCTTTTCTAGTCTAAGTACTATAACAGAAAGCTTTTCAATCTTATGGTTGTACCTGTACTATTATCTTTAAGCTGCAAGAGTCTTCCACTGCGCATGTCAGCCCCACTGAAGTCTTTCCTGTGCGTATAAAGTTGCCTAAAAAAAGCCTTTGTGGGGACTATATAACCAGCCATTGTCAAAAGTAAGGAAGAGCCATTTATATGAATATATTTTTATAAGCACAACCATATATAAACCATTTACCTTACAAAGAATTTACATTACAAAGCATTTACATTATATTATATGCCTAAAAAATTGAATTTATTTTCAAACCCTTACATTCTTGAGTAATTTACCCATCCAAGCAGTCACCTTGTGTATTTTGAGGTGGGTCAAGGTTTCTTTGTAAATATATTTTTCCCCTCAAACAAAAGTACAAATATCAACTGCATGCAAAATCTTAAGCTTGTTTCAGAAGTCACTAGTGCTTGAAAATGAATGTGCAAACTAATACACAACACTAAATATATATTTCTAGGGAGAGAAAGGGAGAGTGGGTTGCAGTTGTAATCCCACTGCCATTAGCAGTGACTCCCTAGGAGGGTCAGGGCAGTTTCTCAGCCTGGTATCAGCTCTTGATGACAGGTTGAGATTTGCTTTTTTTCCAGAGCATTAGGGTAGCCTCTCTTATAAAACATTGACCAAATAGTTGATGCTAAGGAATCCTGTTTCTTGTGCTTACAAAATTTAATCCAAAACCAAGTTGAAGGGTTTTAGCTTACATCGAAGAAAACAAATAAAGTAGAAGTAAGTGTGCCTTTTCCCTGCTTGATCTTTCTCCAGTAGTTGGGGTTTTTGTTGTTTGTTTTTGGGGTTTTTTGGGGGTTTTTTTCTGTCACTTTTGACAAAAATGCAAGGATTCTGATATTTTTATCTCTTCATAAATGCATTGTATACTCAGCTCTTTCCCAGCTGATTTCACATCTACTCACTTGAAATGTTCTGTATGGTAATACAGCCTGCTGCTTGTGTATTTACCATGACACCTTTCAGTGCAGTGTATGTCAACTGGCTTTTTCTCTCCAGTCTGGAAAAAGTAGTCTTTTGAGATAGAGTTTGAAATTGTGTGGGGTTTTTAAATTTTGGGTTTTTTTTTTCTTGATTGACCATTTGTGTGTTTATTTGATTATGATTATTATCTAACAGGGTTAACAGGTTCCTAATAATTGGATATTGTTCTTTCCCATTTAATGTATTATTATTCTTCGATATAACTTATGTAATTAATTTTAATTACACTGTATGAAGCAAAATGCCTTGTTGTTTTTTCACAATTTTGCCAGCTTTATTAATTCAATATAAAATTTTAAAATACCTTTGTCTAATACTTAATACATTATTTTCTGCTTGAAGACATGAAAATCTAAAAGGCAGAACATTTTCATATAAATTCAAATAAAGTAAAGCCTGGAGTTAGTTAAAACAAGCCTTATACCTTACTCCTTGTGCAAGTGGAAATTTCCAGGCAGATGAGCAGGAATTTCACTAAAGATCTAATCAGATAAAATAATTCCAGAAAACTGGACAATCCAGACCAGTTATAGTTACAAGGTAGACAATTGTTACTGATGTCTGGCCAGAGACTGGTAGCTGAAAGATAGACAATAATTTATAAGTCCAATGTTGACAAATTCTTACAGGTCAAAACAAGTAAAAAATGTCTCTCTTTTCTGAAACCTGACGACAGCAAAAAATCCCATTACAGATCTGTCAGTCATAATAAGATGCACTATGCTGAAGTGATGTAAAAACATAAATAAAAACATTCAATAATAGCTAAAGAAAATGAAAGTGTCTTCTGCCCACATAGAAGCCCCTTCTGTCTCACCCATGTCTTTGCTAATGAAAACAGATTTAAGAGGTGGGATATTTATTACGGAAGAAAGTTAAAGAAAAAGACTTGTCAGTTTGATGGAAGATGTTATTTGTGAGACAAAAACAGAACATGATATAAATTTCATGACTAACTGAGGAAGGGCTGGTCCTGCATGGGTAATATGTATATTGTATATGCATAATAGGTATATTTCTTCTAGCTGATGTAAACAACTTGTTATCATTCTGGATAAAAGATAGCAGATTGAACCAGAGGAAATAGCTGTATGGAATATGTCTTGTACAATTCTTACCAAATACAAGTTGCTGTGAGTTAAACATTAAATTGTTCTGCACGGCTTAATGGTATAATCTTGGGATGTTTACCATGTGAGGAGTTTATACCAGCTTTACCACAGATGGGCAAGTTATTCAGTCATTGGTTGGCATCTTTGAATCTTATCTATTGCCTCTTTGATGTGTGAAAGTTGGGTCAGCCTGGTCCTTAACCTTGACTTTTGTGGTCACTAGTAGTACTTAGATGGAGTTCCAGACTTCTTCCAAAAAATTCACAACTGTAAGACAAGTGAGAACTAATTGTTTTAGAACCAATTTCCAGCTTGTATGCAAGTCTGATGTACTGATTTTTCACTTGTTTACAAGTTTATAGAAAACCTGCATCCTTATTAAAAATCTGAAGCCCTGCTGAATAAGTCCATGGATTTTATCACAGGGCTACCTACACTCTATGTATGCTCTAGATCTAATGGTTTATCAAAATCAATCTTATAGTCTTTGCCATTATGAAAGAACTATTTATAGAGAACAAAGAGGAACTATTTGTTAATAGTACTCAGTTTAGAATGGATTTGAACCTAGCTGGGGACAGTTTTCACATATTAATTTTAAAACTTACAACAAAGCATGCAGTTATATAAGCATGCATCTCTGAATTATTTTTCCTGTAAATCAATCAGGAGAAATATATGTAGAATTCAAATTTTTCCTACAGTCATAAAAATTTAATATGGAATTTTCCAGGTACTTTCAATCATACCCCACAAACAATCTAAACTTGTTTTCTTCTAAAGTAAACAGTAAAAGACAGCTAAATTGACACAAAATTGTTAGTGTGAATAGCTAGAAATGAACTTCAGTCAGACCTATTTGCAGCTTGCTGCTGAAGGTTTAGTTTTTAGGGTGATGCATCACCCCCCCCTTTCCAGGCCGTCCCAGGATCTCAGTAACGCTCCTTAGGCTCGGCCTTGACGAGCAGCACCTGGGCTCAGCGTCCCTGGAGTGCCAGGAACACGTCTGCTCCCAGCAGCTGCTGCTGCCTAGCGAGCTCCTGCTTTTTATTGTTATCAACAGCCTTGGAAACCGATTTTCTTGCCTGACTGGTAAATAACGTCTTTGCTCTCGCGCTTTCAAAGAAAGTTGCCCAGGCAGCGGCCAGGATGAAAGGTTGCTGTGACAAAGTCTCGCTCGCCCGCGGCCCGTGGACGGCGATCCAAAATGAGGCCCTCGGAGCTCTCCTGGACCGCAGTGAGGGTGGCCAGCAGCCTCCCTCTGAGGGGACACCTCCCAGAGCCAGCGGGCTCTTGTTTGCTGCACCCAGAGGCTGCTGAGCCACGATGGATCCTGGGCTGACTCCCTGCTCCTCCAGGCCCAGCCCTTGGCCCCTTCAGGAGACGCGAAGGCACCTCGGGTGATCCTTTCCCTGTCTTCCAGGGGAATTGTCACAGGCACCGTGCACTGATTCTTTATGTCTGTGTGCACACAAGTGTGCAAATGCTATGAAAGTATGGGAGAAATGCTGCTCTCTTAGATGTTTAAGTACTTAAATAAGTTAAGCCTGAAAACGAGTTATCAGCTAAGTGAAATGCTGGTAAGCTCTTGCTCCTTTGCTAAATTGTCCAGCTTAAGATATAAGTTTAAGTACTGTTAAGTTTGAGTGCTATTAAACCTTTAGGCCTTTAGTATTTCAAGGGTATTCCTTTTTTAAAAAGGAATAGTAAAATAGTACAAAAAGGGTATTCCTTTTTTGATCCTTGCCATTCCTATCTTTTTGTCACACACACACACAGAGTTCTCGGTTAATTTCGGCACACACACACACACACAGCTACTTCTCGGTATATTTCAGTTTGGATTGATTGACTAGATTTTGTTTGTAGCATTTTTTTCTTGGTGTGCCTTAGCCACCCAGTAAGTAGTAGAGTGAATCTTGCCAATGAAATTTGTCGTACTGTTGCTTTATCTTACATCTTGTTTTTACTGATGCCCTCACTAATGATTTTTTTCATGTGATCTCAAATACTCATTTGTAACAGTTTTATATATCATATCATTGCCATGTTTCAAAAGCCAGTAAAATCTTTATCGTAATGAAAAACAAATTCTGTTTTTAAAATATACACATTCTGTGTGTGTATAATTATTTTAATTACAGCCACTCCTTCAGTAATTATGCTAAAAAGCCACCACTAAATACAGTTAAACCAAATAAAGGATGGTGAGGCTACATCCTCATTCCTTCTCAAAGTCAGTAGAAACTTCAAGTCAATTGGCACAAATACTTGAATATAAAAGGAGTGCCCCTAAATGACAGAAAGTTTTGTTCAGATAAATTTTGTTGTTTATTTTAGGAAAAAAAGCCCCTTAGTGTTACCTTCAAAATCGTTATTTACCACATCAAATCTGACATAATTTGGTATTTTCATTGGAATCTGGAGAACTTCTGTTCTCTTTGAACTTTGCATGATGTTAACTGGAAATTTTAGAACCTGCTTCTATTTTCTGCTTGTATAGTATTGATTACTTCTGGCATAGGGCCTTAGCAGGTATCATTAAAATTCCTTCCTGTACATGAAATGAAGAGGAGGTCAGTGTAAATCTCATTCCACTGTCAATTTACAGTTTTGGGTTTTTTTTGTGTGTGTGTGTGTGTCTTTAAAAGAAAAAAAAATCTATTTGTTGTATTGATGACTGATCCAGCAATTTCAACAAGTAATATGAGCAGATAGCTATTAGAAAAATTAAAGACACCAAGAGTAAAATCTTATCTGAATATAGAAAAAAAAAGTTTGTTTTTTTTTTTAAATGCTTACCAGGAGCCAAGTCTAGGGTCGGTGAACTGAGCATCTGTTACAGCCAAAAAAGCACAAAGTGTGCTAAATATGGAGATACAGATCTTGATGGTCAGAAGGAATGACAAAAAGAATTTACTAATATTTTCCTGCTGAGTTAAGTTCTGAGGATAACAAAATTAATTGTATTTCTAATTTCTACTTATTTTTAAATGAGCAGAGGCATCGCAAACATGTTTGACCTAAGCCTTCTCCTAGTGTTAGGGATTCATATGATCACGCACACACCTTCTCTCTGAACTGGTACTCCTGAAGAGCAAAACTACTTTGAATTTGGACTGTCATTAGGTGCCTGAGGGAACCCTACCTGGAATTAAAGCAGGGAGAGTACAAGTATGCCTCTGACCAGTCTGACATGAGCTGAAGGGAGAGGAGGGGACATGCTGGCATAACCAAGCAAAGGTGGGCAGCAGACCCTCGCTCCAGTAAGTCTGGTACTTTCCTTATGCAAAACTCCCTGTGATCAGACACGCATGAAGGGGTGAGCAACTCGATGTAAAGTAACCAGATGAACACCTAGATAACCCAGAGAATTTTTAAAGAAAATAAGCACAAAATTTTGTAGGATAGGGCTAGGAAGTTTCCTGAAGGAAGAGCAGATAGGTGGATCATGAGTAAATCACTTGGGATAAGGAATGGATGCTCTGATAAACATTTCATATAATGAATGATTAGCAGGAAAGTGTTGCTACATATATAAAGCCACACATATTTATTCTAAAATATCCCATTGAGTAGGCTTCTGTTCTGAGTTATAGTTAAACATACTTAAAAGCCTTTGCTGCTGGATATTAAAGATTAATACATTACTTGAGACAAATTTTAACCTTTTCTCTTCTGTATTTCATTTTTTTCTGTGTTTTTTTTATTAGATATACTTACCACAAAAATTAAATATCACCAACAATAAAAAATTGCTGTGATACTAATGAGTTTTAATTCAATAAACAGTAGAAACATAGCAGCTAAATTCAAGTACAGTACTAATACAAGGGAAAGCTGTGTCCATTCCCCATGGAACAAGTTAGTTTGACCTGCCAAGAATCCATTATAACTGGTCAACCTCGGATGCAAATTTTGTTAGTAAAAGCAAATGCTATGTGAAGTGTTGGTGGATCTGGTATGAATTTTGTGAAAGGTATCATTTCCTTAGAATGAAATGAATTATCAGTGAGGGATAAATGCATAAGGCACATTGGGTTGACGAATATGCCAACTTTAAATCAAAATGGAAAGTTGAAGTCTGGACTGTGCTGTCGCCTTAATGTTTTTCACAAGATGAGATAAGAGCATAAGCCTCATTTCTCAGGTTAAGATTCTTTTTGGAGAACCTGAATCCTGCTTTTGTAGGTAGGATATGCCAGTTCTAATAGCTATTCCATTTGCTGAAGTTCAAAATCCTCAGCTCACCTTTTCATTTTAAATATATGAACTTGCCCATTTTTTAAAAGAAGGATCTGTAAAAAAAACCCCATCCTGGCAATGAAAAGTATTTCTATCTTTCAAGCACCAAAAGTTCTCATTTTTATTCTGTCTGACAATTTGACATAAATAGTATGGAGATGCTACATAAGGTGATACAAAAACTGATGAATTGTCTCCTGCCTCTGGGTACAAATCAATCACCATTGCTAAATATTATAGATCAATTCATTTCAGGTACTCATACTGGATGTTATGAATGGGTTGTCCTCTAAAAAGATTTCATGGTCTGTGTTTATATTGCAAAAGAGGATGTTTTGCACTGTTTGAGTTCCATCAATGATGGCTTGGCAGATGAGAATTATTGCTCTCATTGATAAATCAACATCAGGTCAGCACTAATTTAAAATAAGGACTGCCTTATATAGGATTGACTTTTTGCAGAAATATACCTGAGGGGCAGGGCCTTGAGCACATCCACATTCTCCTGAGGGCCTGGCAGCAGGGCCAAGGCCAGCACAGCCCAGAGCTGCTCCCCTCCTGCTGGAGCTCTTTGGGTGAGGCTCCGCAGCACCACTGTGGTGAGGGCTGGGACAGAGCTGACCCCCATCCCATGGGAGCTCACCTAGGATGAGGGTCTAGTGCTAAAGCCCACTGAAGATCCCATTCCCACTGCCTCACAGCTGGGCCAAATATATCTGAGATTTTCATAATCTTAAAAGATTAAGGCCCAAAGAGCTGCTCCCAAAACATATGAAGATTCTTACTTGGCAGATGAAAGAAATTAAGAATAAACCCTTGCTCTCTGTCTCAGATATGTATTTTGTTGATCTCTAGATTTTCAAAACATCTATGCTTATTGAAGCACACTGGCACATTACAAAAAGGGCTTTAAATCATTCACTTCAGACTCTTGATGTCTGTCTGTATATGTGGTGTGCATCAGGTTGCTTCGTTTTGTCATGTCAGTTTTAAACCCAGTACAGAAATGAAAGCAATACTTTAGGATCTCAGAATTGTTCTGAAAAGAAACTCAACAAAAACTAGAACTGGGGCTTGAATATTCCCAAGATCAGAAATGTAAAGAGACTTTTAGTTCAGGACCTGTGGCTTGAATTTGATCCCAAGCAATGGGAAGGGAGCAGCAGCTATCAGAAACCATCCTACAGTTACAGCTTAGTGCAACACTGTAAGCCATTATAGAAATGCAAGTATTAATTTTGGGGTATACCAGACAACTCAAAGTTAGGTTTCTTATGATTTGTAAAAGGGAGAAGTGAGAACTGAGATCTAAATAGCTGGAGTTTAAAAAGCAGATTTGTCCCAGGAGGTCTTTCCCATATGAACTCTGTGTTGATTTGTGTTTCCAAAAATGCCCTGTGTTTTCTTACTGACAAAGTCTGTCTGTGTTGGCTTAGATATGCACAGATTCCAAGCACTGCAATATTACAAATTCAGAGATGGTTTACCCACACTGCCATCTACAGAATTCTACAAAGATCAGCAAATTATGAGAGATGTTAACAGATTCTCCCTTTTTTCTTTCTCTTTTTTGTTTTTTTTGTTTGTTTGTTTTTTTGTAAGTGCTTATAGCTCACTCACATATTTGCTTTTTACATGGATTTACAATGGTAAACTACAATGTGTACTGTGAATACCTTTCCAAGTGTTAATGTCTAGCAGTCCTACAGCTTGTTTCATCTTATTAGTGTCTGTTTTGTGGCTGGTGTGCATTTTACTGCAACTTTCTCAGTTTTCTTGTGGGACATCCTGTGACAGTGTGCTACCTTAACAAATAGTCTGTTAGGTCTGTTGCCCAGTACTGTAGCTCAGTGCACAATCCCAGGGTTCACAGGAGCTCACTCACTGCCTTTCTGGTTAGTTACTCCGTGAAGATCCCAAGGAACCTTAATCATGGTAATACAGTGCTGACATATGTGACCAGTATGAGAAGATGAGAAACTGCAGTGTACAGCTAAGTGCCTTTTAGTGTTTGCCCAGTAGTCACAGCTCTGCTGCTGCTCCATTCATGACCCAGGCAATATTCAGAGTAGAAGAAAAAGTTTCAAGCTGTTTCATTCAAAGTACCGCACTAGGGAGGAATAGCAAAGCACACAATCTCATCAGCAAGACTTGGCAGTCATTTGGGAGATAAAGGAGGCTGAGAAGTATTGTGTATGTTCAAGAATTCTCTAAATTTACTGTAAAAATACACCACTTGTCATTCTTAATGATTCTCTGCTGCCACTTACAGTGATTGGAGCTCCATTTGCAGTTTTTTTCATTTGAAAGCATTTCAGTCTTGGAACAAATTGAGTAGATCACAGACAGTTCACATTTCAAAGTGCTGAACGGAAACTTCCCTGGTTTGGATGGTTTTTGTAATTCAATTCTGCCAAGTTTTTTCCCAGGCACATAATACACTGTATTGCTGGTATACAAAACTTTGACTTGTGTAAATAAATAAGCTACAGGAGGAACTGCTATATTCTCCTGTTTGAATGATTCATGCACACACAGCAGTAGGAAATAGCATACTATACAGAGTAGCCTGTGTTGCTGGCACAACAATAGGATGGGATGCCTAGCATTGAAAGATAATGAGATTTCCTGTGAGCTGAATATGTATTCATTCCTTGGGATTCAGTCTAAGCATGAAAAATAGACAGCAGATTACGAGAAGAAAGAGAGATGAAGATAAACTTTTAAGATAATTCTTCAAAAAAGTGCTTAATTTTAAGCATTTACAAAAGATCCTGCAGAGAACAGTTCAGACATTATTTTTTCATATTCAGGAAGTATTACCTCAATCCTGATCCATCACTCTACCCTGATCTTTTCAAAGGCTGAAGGATTTCTTTCTGTCCCTCAAGAATAAATAAGAAGAATGGAAACAAAATCTTTGCTGACTTTATTCCTGTTTTTAGATGCCTTACCAGCAGTCATCTCTGGAAGCATATATTATCAGTCTCTCATTTTAGATAATGGAAGTTGTCCTCATGATGACATCCATATTTTGTCTTGGAAAGAATGGCAAACTTCAAAGTTTCAAACAAACCAGCTTCTTACAAGTATAGATGAGAAAACCCACCACAGTCAATAGAGAATCTGACACTGACTTCAGAGGATCCTTGTGTGACCAAGGCCAGGAGTTGTTCGGCTGTGAATGGGTGAGAGTGGTTGGGAAACAAGAACTTGTCTGAATGGTCAATCAAAATCGAATCACATTGTTTTTAATTGAATGTGAAATAATTAAACTTTTTTTTTTTCCCTGCTCCCTGTTTCCCCTCCCTCTCTAAAAGCAGTGCAGGAGAGCACTGAGAATTCTTCTCACGCTTTGTGCAGCTGAAGTGTCTGTATCTCCCTCCTGCTGTTTGCATCACAGGCATGTTTGTACCTACATCCAACAGGACTGTGGAAAGGCCTGTGGGCTAAACTGTTTACACATAAAAGCAGCATCCTCTCAAGTTTAATTTGACCTTACTCTAATTAGATACTCTTTTGCCAGCTGAAGATCAGGGAAAGGAAATTAATATTGTATTTATCTAAATACTAATTAACCATAAAGAGATCTTTCAATTGGAAAACTGTTAGGAAAAAATCTATATTATTTCTATGTATTTTAAAAAAATATTTAAAAGCAGCTTTTTAAGAACTTATGTTTTGGCCACTTCACAGAATTACAGAATTTTATGAGTTGGAAGGATCCTTGTGTCCAACAGTCCAACTCTTAAGTTTGGTGGTTTAAAATCAGAATGAAAGTGGAACATTCAACATTTTATCAGCTATACTGAATCAAAACTTAACTTGGGCTTTTCCAGGAGAGATTTCTGCTACTATTATATATATATATATTTGTTTGTTTGTTTGTTTTTTTTAAATTAAAATAAAACAATATCTGTATTCTGCAAGCAGCAGAAGAATCATAATGTTAGCATGATCCTAGAAAGTTATTTGACAAAGTTCAGATCCCCTGTAAAGCCAATCCCCTGTAAAGTGAAGCTGTGAAATCAGATGAACGATAAAAATGGGAACAGATCTCTCTCTTCTGTCATCTTTTAATCTTTATATGTGCTTTTAATCCCTCAGGTTTTGAAGTTCCTTTAAAAACCTCTTGTAAATGCTGCTTCCTTGTGTTGTTTAACTTGGAAAATGATAATGGCAATGTTGTTGGGAAAAGTTTTAGTGTTTTTTTTAAATGATTACTAGTAGTTATGTCTAGAAATGGTAATCCTCTTATAAGCAAAAGTAATTAGTCATGCAGTGACAAAAGAAGGAGAAGGCAAGTGACTGAAATATTTCCCTTTGGATACACATATAGCTGAATTAGGGACTCATTCATTCTCTAATGTCTGTGTCACCTTATGTTGGATTGCAATGTTTGCAGGACAGTGGTTTTTCATGCTGTGTGCCAGAGATTGTTTCTGGTTTGGGCAATGAATGTTTCCTATGTTGTTCTCCTAATAAATGCACATTCTCTTAATAAATGCACATTCAGTAACCTATTCAACTATTTATTCTGAAGAATATTAACTATATACTTTACTTCCTAGAGTCCAACCACTCACTTCCCTTCTGAGCAACTTCAAAAGAAAAAAAACCACAAAAAACAGAAATCTCTTATGGAAAAATGAAACTGCCTTTAGTTCTGAATTCTGCTGCTTCACCTATCATTTGTATCTTACTTGGTTATGACAGCTCTTTTCAGAGCATGAGGAAAATCTTGATTACTGGAATTTTTAATTTTTTTTTTTTAAGTGGTTTGGTTTGGTTTGTTTTTTTTTTTTTAGCACCAGAGTAATTAATGAGCTGTGTGGTAACTTAGGAATAGAAGCATAATTTTAAGTAAAGGTTGCTGATGAACAGAGTAATTTTCATTTTCTGGAAAACACCTCTTTCTCAAGGAAAAAAATTCTGAAGAATCTAGGACATGTATTTGCCAGGCTTATGGTTCCAGCTTTTCATATTAAAAATTTACATCACATGCAGTACTGGAGAAAAGGCTAGAAGATGTGCAAAGGTAGAATTAGACCCCTGGCGCTCAATCATGTTGCTAGATTGTAGCTCACCATTGCCTCTGATCTGCATTGTGCACTCCAATCCCTCAGCAGCTACAAAAACCCTTTGTCAGCTCCATTGCCCAAGCATCGCTGCCAAGAGCCTTCTGTCAGGTACTCTCCATAAGTAACAAGCAGCTGTTACAGATGGAAGAGCAGAACTGCTTCCAGGAATTGGGAAGGGAAAGCAGGACATTCCTGCTAGTGCCTTTTCCATTTCTTCATGATGTATCAGACTGCTGACACCAATTTTCTTCACTGCTATTGCTTTGCTTAGCTCCTTGAAACAAGCATGTTGCTGGGGAAAACTTTATTTAAAACAATGTGAAATTTTCTTTTCACTGTTCTGATTTAAAAATGCTACTGAGATGAGATAGAGAAAAGTTTTAAAAGTTGGTTTATTCCCCATTTTCCCATCACACGTTTTCCCTGATGATTCAGATCTATTCTGTGTCTTTAGAACTTACATTCTTGTGAAGGAAAGGGATGCATATCTGGAGCATACCACCAGCATTTTGATAAGGGCGCACAGGGTAGATGTATAGGCTCATCCCTGAGACTTATTTGCAGCTTCTTTTTTTTTTTCCTACCTCTGTACAGCAGAGGCATTTCACAGATTCTACTCTAAAAAGAGCTAAGTGATTTGGGGGTTTGTTTTATCTTCTTTCTCTCTCTCTCTCTTTTTTTTTAATTTTTTTAGAAATAGTAAACTTTCTGGACTCAGCATTCCCAGATTATTTGCAATGTCAAAATGAGTTCCCCCATGTCATTTGATCTGATTACTAAGCACTGCTAATGGAGGATATAGTAATGAAATTGGAAGTGTTTGGATTTTGGTTGTTTTGCCAACAGTAAAGAAAAAATATTTTTATTCTAAATAGACTGGAATTCCTAACAGCAGAGAGGGCAGGAGTTGTCTAAGTGAAAATAAGAAAAAGAAAACATGCCACATTTGGTTCAGATCAAAAGTTGTAGAGTTTTTAAAGTTTAGCTACTGAATTAAAAAATCAATCATTTTCACAGCTACTCCTGAAAAGCCATACCAAACGGTACTTTTCTGTCTGAACTTTTTGCACCCTGGAGAGTCCTTAATAAATCCTTCAGTGCAGGATGCATGACGATTGTAGCAATCAACAAAACCACTACAGCACTAATTGTGGAAAGCATGATTTACATTGATGCTGGGCAGTGGCTATGGGCAGTGCAGATCTGCTAAGGATCTCAGCAGTATCAGTCAGAGCAGTATCAATGCCCCATCTGGCAAAAGAGCATCCCCCTTAGGACTGTTTTGAATCACAGAAACTTTTTCCCAGAGAAATACTTCCAGGGCTTTAGAAGGAACACAGACAGTTGAATTTTTGTGGGTGTACTGCATCAAATACTAAAGACACATCAAAAATCCTAATAATCCTCGATGCTTGCCAGAGGTTACACTTGGTCTGGTTCATCACCTGCTAAATACCTAAATGTTTACTGACTCATTGCCAGTCTTCACATATATGGATGTTGTTCACTTTCCTGCCTTTTGCTTAAAGAAGTCTCCCAGTCAATGTACCTTCAGCTGGTGAATCTGCCTATTTAACGCTAAGGATAGATTAAAACCCCAATGTATATTTGGAACTGGTCCTTGTTTTTGTGTTAGAAGCTAGCTTTAGGTGGATTATCCATGTAGCAATTAAGGCTGTTCCACGGTGTGCCCTAAGCAGGATCAGCATGTTGATGTCACACAGCAGTCCAGGCCCGTGGGTGTTTCCAGGCAGCAGCCCTCCCTGAAGTGCTGTCTCCAGCAGCCCAGCAAGCCGCCTGTCTTGCCCAACAACTGGCTGCTGCCAGACTGGCCAAGGCCATCTCTGTGTGCTCCTGGAGCGTGGCAGAATCCAAGGGCAGCCACTGCTGCCCTGGATAAGGACTGCGTACATCTGTGTATCGATAGAGTATCTCAGAAGGCATCTATTAAACACGGCTGTTATCTTGTTTTAATCATTAGGAAACTGGAACGCAGAAATTATTTTCCTTAGGTAATCCAGCAATTTTGTAGAGGAAACAAATAAATGCCAAGTGGCTGGACTCAGAGTACTGTGCTTTACTGATGAGATCACACACGCGTTTTTCAATCTCATAAAAAGAGAAGACTTTTCAAGAATATAGATTTATTTTATATATGGATCTCAAAGGACCCCAAAGTTTGTATGCCAGATGTGAACTCTGGGCTGCCTAGAGTTATTGAAATCCTTTAAAAATAACCTGCTGCACATAGCTGCACACAGCACAGAGCACTGCTGTGGCTGTTAATCACACCACTGTGTAAACATATTTTCCATTTAGAATTCAGCATACGTTTAATCCTTCAGTTCAGAGAAATGCTGACAACAAAGAATTTTCATCTGGCAGATTAATTTCTCTTTTATTGCCTCTTCAGAAAATCCTACACTGGTATCTCATTGTGTCTCTAAATCATCCAGAGAGCACAGGGAATTGGATATACCTGCGGTCAACAGTTGCCAAAATCTAGTTTATAGTTAATAGACAGCCATCCAAAAAAATAACTGAAGATGTTTGTACAAGACTGTGAGGAGAAAACACACTTGAAAGAATAGAGTTGTGGGAAAGTCTTTTTAGGTCTGTATTCCCCTTGATGATACTAGATGAGATGTTAAAAGACAGACCTAACTTCTCAGAGGCATTAAGGAACTGTGGTTTATCGAATTTCATGAGGGCAGGACTGCAAGAATATGAAGTTAAATAGAAAATTTTAAGGTAGAAATAATGAAGTTCTTTTGAGCAGTTTGCATTTCCATCCGGGGGGAATGATCTACCCCTGAGCTTAGGAAAATGCAACTTTTACAAGTATGGTTTCCATGGATGCTGTTTAGTTTCATGAATACAAATAACCTATTGTATTAGGAGTACAGTCATCATTACGGTAGTACAGGCAATTAAAACGATCAATAGAGTATACAGATCTAGAAATAGCAACAATATAACATGCAAAATAGCATAGTCATGACTTGTTTCTTACACAGAATGCAAAATTCTGGGATTTGCCAGTACACAGACTGCATTACATCCTTCAGTTTCTCTTTGAGTGCACTGTGGCACAGTAAACTGTTAACTGTTGTCTTAAGCTTCAAGGAAAAACTACTTAGGTAGGCGATGAGGTAATATTTTTGTGTGGATTTGTCAGCAGTCTATGAACCACCAGGAAAAAAATATGCAACTTATGAGACAAAGTACTTATAACAGCTTCTGAGTCTCTGGCTTCTACTACCACTTAGTGACAAATTCGGCCAAATATCCATGACCATGGCCTTAGGCTGCCCCAAAGCTTTTCATATGCAGTGCTGGAGGCACCCGCTTACACTGAAAGTTTCTAATGGGCCTGTAGTGCGCTGATTCAGTGAGGAAGAAGTGCTGAAACAAAGCAAAAGCAATGTCTAGGCAGCACTACTGATCCCCTGTGGCACAGCACGCACTCATACACCAGGATGGTGTTGTAGAGGGGAGAGACAGGAGGATAACTTTATTAAAAATGACTGCTTCTGCTAGAACAGAAGTGAAGGGTGATATTAGTGGACCTGCTGACTGTGCAGAGGGAACAGATGTTGGAGGTTAATGGAGCATTAGTAAAAGAAAGAAAATCAAAGTCTTCTAATACCTGGAATGGTATTTTTAGTCAGAGGTTTCTTTACCTGAAATGCACACCGTTTAATCGTAGTTGAAATATAAAGTAAGACACTGCATGGCCTTGTTTAGCATAAAGGGTTTCAGCAGAGCTATACTTGGCCGCAGAATTGCCCTCTCTGAAAATCTCACTTCAGAAGGTAATACACTGCAGCATTACCTGCAGCCATTGCTGTCAACCTAATTTAACTGTAATCATTATCTCTTCAAATACACATAAAGATTGGATTCTGATAAATTATCTTGTGTAGTGAGGAACAGCAGATTAAAAAAATTAAAAGGATATTTACATCAAGGAAAAAACAATGTAGTATATAAACATGCCCTGTGTTTATGTTGCACAGTTACAAGACATAAATTAACAGCTTGTTTGCTGTCTTACCAGCAGTGAACTGTGGAGATAAGTGATTTCCAACTGGTAATAATTATTTTTTCTAGTAATAATAAAGATTCCATCTGATACTGTTAAAATATAATTTATAACTTCAGGATTCTGTTTTCCTTTAATAGGGACACATTTTGGCCTGTGAGCTCCCAAACTCCTTATGAAAATAATTTAAGATCACTATGTGCATTTCATTTCTAACTAAAAGAACTATGTGCTGACAGACTTAAAAACTGAAATCAATTGTTTATTGAAAGAAGCCTCAAGGTAGTGAAAAAAGATAGCAAAGTATTCTCAGGCTGCTCAGCTGAAGTGTTTCAGAGTTCAGTCTAGCTAAGTGGCCATATATCCTGGCTTTTCAGATGACTTTCATTTCTCTCAGGAACTGCTTGGGGCACTCTGGAGGTGTTCAGGTTTCAAGTTGATTAGAAAAAGGTTTTTGTTTTGTAACCACAAACTGTTTCCTTTTTGCTGCACTGAACATTAATGATTCTTCTTCAGTGTCTCATGACAAATTAAATCAGACACCAGGTTAGTAGGAAAATTATGTATCCTGAGAAGCACAAACATATCATTGCTGAGTTACAAGCTGTAAATAGTGATGCTAAATAATTTTTTAAAAATGCTTCTGCATGACTATTGCATTTACTTGAAAATATAATCCAAAGTGAAGTGAGCAGTTTGCTTCTTTGTTTTAATTAAAAGCTTTTCTGAGTGGTAGAAAAATGGAAATCAGATCAGGCATATTTAACACATTGTCTGCTTGTGAATCATGAGGCTACAGTTTATAAGTAGAAAGAATTAAGCTAGAAACTGGGTATAGGCAATGGGCAGTTGGCCTTTAGTTTGCTTTAGAATTAATGTTTACTTCAGATGGTACAGTGATGGGCCCAGCGTTAATCAGAGAATGTGTTTGTGTATCTTCCACACACATACACACACATCAGTCTGCTTCCAGGTTCCTTCTGGAAGGAGACAGCTGCAAGTATTTCAATAGTATAAACAACAACAAAGAAAATGAGTTATAAATGTCTGTGTGTTTAAGTACAGATACTAGATTGAGAAAACAAAAATATAAGCTGAATAATTGCAGAATTCTCCTCAAAGGGAAACATTCTTCCGTGTGAGGGAAAGAAAAAGAAGCCTTATCCCATGGGGCTTAATAGCACAACAGAGCAGAAAAAATATTCACAAATATATTTTTTGTGAAAGCCAGTTGTGTTTCATAAGGTTATTTCAATGAGGAAACACTTCAGAGAAAATCACTATATTGGTAGAATAACAAATAGAATTATTTAGTAGTATTTTCCATATGTAATTTTAGGATGTCTTTTATTAACAAGGAGTGTTGTAAACTATGTCATATAGAGTCGTCTATACAAAACCAGGTTCTTTTGTTTTGCTCTCACATCTTCCATGGTAATACAACAAAGGTACTGTTGAACAACCTAATGATTCCTGCTATTTCATTCTCTGTTCCTCCTAATGCCAAATCCTTCAGATGAGCATAGATTTTCATCCTGGGTTAGACCTGGGTCCTGTCTCAGAGGAAGACCTGCGGAACATTTATTTCAGAGTATTTAGGAAGAAACACACAGCATAGCTGTATGAGCCATCAATTGAACACAGGTCCCAGCCCCATTTCCTGAGCTGGAAGCTGCCCCTCGACCAGAAGGAGGTAAAAATAATCTTCTAATGTCCCTGATCTGACGTCAAGTCCCACAGTTGATAAGTATGAAAAATTTTATTCTCTTAATTCTAATGCAACCATAAATTCTATTAATATTGAAAAGGATTGAAAAATCCATGATCAAAACTTCAGGGTAATTTAGCTGTAACTGTGTATTTTGCGCTTTCTTCCTGTTTTTATTGCTCATTATCATTCTAAATCTTAATTGCCAGCTATAGCACCAAAATATCATACATTTATGGGTTTCTTAGTGTCAAAAATATCTTTCAAAAGAAGGCATTATATATACAACAATTTATACAGTGTATGAGTATGAGCACATGATCAATAAAAGAAGCAGACCTTGCAAAGAACCAGGTAGAGAGGATGTGAAATATTGGTAAATTCAAGAGTCTAAGGAGTTTAAAAACTGCATATGTCAGACATTAGGTTTTTGGGTTTGGGATATTTTTTTCTCAGATAATAGCATTATTAACAAAGAAACAAGATAAGCTAAGTGGGAACTTATATGAATGATGATGACAGTTTAATTTTTGCAACTGTCACTTCAATTCAGAGTTTAGACTCACATATTTGTCTAGTTACTGGTGCTCTTGGCTCTGTACCAAATATGGCCTTGAATCATCAAACAGATAATCCCAGGTTTACAAAATTCCCTAAGAAAAGACTCAAATGCTTTCTTATGCCATTCATCTTACAGAAGAGTAGAACAGTTCAAAAGAAACTGTGCCAGCTAATATTATGCTAACTATTGCAAATGCTAGTAGTTACCAGTAGATATATGAATTATTAAATATTTGCCTTGTAAATTAAGCAATGTCCTAGTTATCTTTGTATGACTATCATGGCAAACCATTGGGCAATTGTATACAATAAATTTTTACATAAACCTTAATTTGGCCAGATTTAGACAGACATGAGATTTAGTCACTTCCCATTCTAATCAGCTGCTCAGAGTTGTTGCAAGAAATGAAACAGCAGCTGTTTTCTGCCTGCCATATTAAATGGCTACATTGCATTAGTGAATGCAGTCATATGTTTCACCCACTCACTCTCTTCAGATCTCTTTTTCATTGTCTGCTACAGGGAAATTTTCTCTGAGGACAAGAGGAAGAGGTGTAAGTTTAATATTCTGAAGTGCCAGGCTTCCACAAGTCCAAAATGAAGTCCCTACATTTTTCAGTGTACTTTGGCTTCCTAACAAGATGGAAGATTGTGTATAAATGTGAGAGACTAATTTAGTATCACATTTCTTACAGCAAGAAAACAAATGTTTCTTAGATGGTCTGGGACATAGTCCTGGCAGCCAAAAGGAATCAGTGCAAGATACAGAGGAGTTCTTAATTTCTCTTAGTTTAAAATTACATTTTAGAAAGAAAACTGCAGATTCAATAAAAAAGTTTAAACTGACTTCTCGTTTTCCTGTATGAGCTCATACATCAATTGTGGTGAAATGGAGCTGGCTTGGTGGAGTGTATCATTAGAAGAGTCTCTCACATATACCTTTTTCCTCCAAAATGCTCAGCTGATTTGCCACCTAGCACTGGAAAACCACCACGAAGGGAGCGGTTACTGAGAAAGAGTGGGAGAAAAAGAAGACATACTGCTGTGCCACTCTTAAATTTGCTAAGAACACCTGTTTTTTTTTCAGTGGCAGGATATAAAAATAGTAGGTAGTTATGTAGAATGAGAAGTTAAGGAATGTGAAGTGTCTGTAAGGAACAGTTTAGATTACAGAATAGATGAAAGTTATTATGTGCATTGTCATTTCATCCATTTCACACAAAAGAGCTTCACAGAAGCCATGGCATACAGACACATTTGTTCTACATGTGATTGCCTCTAATGAAGATTACAGATCCAAGCATATTCCATCACCATTCCTCTAAAGTCATGAGACTGCAGTGAACTTCCTTACAGGCAACTACAGCCAAATGGCTTCTACTGTCCACACATACCCTATTGATAGAATAGTTAAAAGTAAAGAACAAACACAAATGTGGCTTATTGTCAAGATGGGTGAATTTGACCCTTCAGGGTGCCCTCACCACAGTTGTCAGTTACCTGTTGCCTGTTCTATGGTCATGCCTAGGACAGCTTTCCTCTGTATGAAAATGAATTTTCTTCCATGAAGATCATTCTGTTACACATGACACAGGCTGGTACAACTACTGTGGATTTTTGGGGGAAAGGCAAAGCCATGTTCACAGCAGCAAAATACTGCTGGAAGTATCTATTACAAGATGTGACTACACATCACTGCCTGTAAGATGGATGGCATAATAAAGAAGTCTAAGAGAGCACTTCTCAATTCAAATTGACACAGTGAATCCCAGAAAGCCTATTTTAACAAGATTCAATGACTCCAGGACAGAACTCTTATGACTGCATTTCTAACTTTCTCTCTTTTTCCATCCAGTCATCAATACTTTTAGGACTTACATGCCTTTGATGTGGGTAGGAGCTGATAACTTGGGAACTCAGATAAGACAGGACTGTTGAAAGGCTGTGCCTGTGACCTGAAAGCAGTGTTCAGATAAGGTGTCCTGATTGGGCCCACATTGTCTGCAGCAAGATCTGCTTTCTGTATCAGAAATTAAAGGCTCCGTTGAAGTTTGCATATATTTTAGACTGGAGAGTTTCAACTGGCTGAGGAGGCACCACTAAGTGAGAAGCTAGAGAAGAGCAAAAAGTTGAGAGCAGTAGGAGGAACTTAAGGGCAGAGACGTGGAGGAGACAAAATGCCATCAGTAAAATTAAAATTGAATTTTTAAAGGAAAACCCATATATTGCAGAAGTGAGAAGTTTACTCTCCCTTTTGGATTTTCTGCCCCTCATTTTATTATCTGTCCTCTATAAATCCCTTCTTGTATCCTCCAGTGAACAGGAACAGAAATTCCAGGAACAGACTAATTTTTGCTCAAGCCACTTAACACTAAGGCTGCCAATATGAATTGCCAGTCACATCAGGCTGTTGTTGTAATCCTTTGTAAGAAGAAATTGGACCTGTTTTATAGGTCACATCACTTTTTAAAAAAATGTAACCCAAGCAACACTGATTTAGGCTAGCATGGAAACACACATCTGAAGCCATTAAACTAAAATGACAATTTGGGGGATGGAACAGAGTCAGACAAGGGCTGGAAACAAAAGATTATTTCTCCTTTTCTGTCTTTAATTATGAAGCATAAGTATAAAATCCTTTGTAACAAATTCAATAAGAAAATCTAGCGGGATTAGCAATTAGCACTACCAGGGTCCTTTTAAACACTGCATCATCCACACAGGGACCCAGAAAGGGAAATGTGAGTTCTTGCTCATTGCTGAGTCCCATGTGGGGAAATTAGAAAGCAACACATACTCGTAGGCAGTACCAGCACTTCTCAACGAGTCAGCCTAATAGCCCACTGACGGAGGTGACGTAATATACCAGCAAGAGTCTGCTCCTGAAATCACATTGCTGTGGCTACTGATGTGGCTGCTATCCAGTTAAAATAACATGCAAGGAGAAGCAAGATCAAATAATCCAAAATGCACAGCAATGAAGTGGGACACAAGCTTATACCTTTAACAAAGGTTTTCTGGAACTTTTTCACTGGTAAGGACTTTATCCAGATGGACAAATAAATCTCCTGTGAAATATCTTAAAATTAGAAGACAGTAGCCTTGGCTTGGGACTGGAAGCTGGTGGGAGCATGAGATTTTTGTTAATCTTTGTTAATCAGATAACAGAGATGCCGTTTAGGACTGGTTAAGATCTAATATATTTCTATGTATCTAAGTGTGACTTATCAAAAGCTAAATTCTACTTATTATCTTGTGGTTTTTTTTTTTTTTTGAATCGAAGAATATTTAAAGCAGTAAAGGTATTTCACAACTCTCCATTTCTTGACTGTAAAACTAACAAATAGCTTTAAGAAGCCGGGTTTGCTGCAGTTTCAAGACTGAATACAGGAAGATTCAAGGGTATATTCTATAATAAAGATCAGGGAAAGAAACATAGTTTTGCTTCCCTCCAATTCTAGGGCTGCCAAGGACCAGTTCGATGATGTGATGATAGTATCTAAATTGGCAGGAGATTTTTGTAGTGTAGAAATACAGAACTCTCTGCATGAAAACTGTTCTCCTTGTAAAGGCTCCTTGCCCTGATTTCCCCCTTTTAGTCCCATTCTAACCCACCTACCAAAGCAATTTCTGGACCTTCTGTTTGGTCTTGATAGGAAGTGAAGACACCTCACGTTTCACATCATCTCATCCACAAACCGTAGAAAAATACAGTGTTCGCTATACAGCTGTCATCTGTAAATACACTTAACAGTCTTAGACATCAGTTTCTAGATATAGATTATCCTAAACTTTGAATCAAACACATTGGAGATAGCAGAAATTGTTCCAGTGCAAGTATTACTTCTTTGAAATGTCATTTTCATCAGCCATGACATTTGCATTTGCTTTTGCTTTTAGATCATGACACATGCTATGAAAACTTTTTCTGAAGAATGAGATTTAGGAAGAGAATGGGAAAGTGACAGCTCTTAGAAGCACTTGTTCTTTTATTTTTCATAAGCAATGTCATGGTTTTCATAATTACCTGATTTTTTTCCCAACAGAAACCACTGTGGCTGTAGTTACAAGGCAGTAGATATGAGGAATTAATAATCGAGGAAAGTGGATGGTAGAGAATAAATGCAGTGACACTGAAATTAAATGATTGCAGGAAAGAGGAAATAAAATGTGAGTTAAAGAGCAGTAAATCTTGCCCAGGAAGGGAGCAAGACAATCGCGAATGGGTCCAAATACTCCCTTACAACTTCTGTGAGGACTTCAGAGGGTGATGAGGCGACATTTTATGGTTACTCTCCTGACCTAGACATAAACCAAACATTAAGGGGCTATTTGCAGAAATTGTCTTTCTCTTGAGGCTCTCAGCTGTCTCTGTGAATGCTTTGTCCCTTTCTCCTTCCTTCACTTTCTGTTCCTATAGGCAAAGATGATGAGTTTTATATCCTCTGATGTTCCTCTGTAGAATGTCAGCCTCAAAAATTCAGCTTGAAATTTTCTCTCCTCCCCATCTATCTTCTCTCTTCTGTCTCTGGGTGACATCTGGTGTATTGTCTGAGGTCTCCAGGCAGCTTCATACAGCTCCAGACTTGCCTAGGGCAGCTGGCTAGAGTGATCAAAGGGGACGAATGAGTTGTTTTGTTTTTGCTGAATGTCGGTTTCTTTAAGTCACCTTTGGGTTCTGGGGATTTTCAGAGCAACTTTTTATTTGCAACTCACTTGCACACAGTCTTAATGTTGGAGGAATGGAAGCAGGCTTCAAAGAAACCTACAGTTTTCTTTAGTTCTTGAAATGCAGTCTCCTTCCCCATCGCCAGTACACTAACTAAACAGAAGAAACTTTCACCTTAGAAACAATGGTGCTTCTTTTTAATGACATGCTCTGTTGTGTACTGGGGACTCAATAAATTTTCTCCACATTTGTTAAGGCAAAGTGTAAAACTGCCTTTGTTGATAGCAATGATAATTTTCCTCAGAAATGAAGCAAATTTAGGATGCTTCTTATGTGGATAACCTCAGAAAGAATGTATATAGATTAATTTTTTTTTGTGATGATGAAGTTCCCCTATCTTACCAGATTGTCTTCATCCATTATTCCAGCTTGCTTTCAACTTCTCACCTGTTTCCTTGTCATAAATACTAGAGACAATATTTCTAGTGCTCAGCTTCTGAGTTTTATTTTTAGTCTCTTTGTGTTTTTTCCTTAACTCCTTCCCCCTTGTAGCAAACTCTTCTTTCTATCCCCCTCCCCTACCCCCCACCAAGTATGAGTGGGTTTTGTTTTTTTGTTTTGCCTTCACTCAACCAGATCTTTTCTTGTTTTTCTACTCTGTCTCTTTGGGCTACCACAGATGCTTTGTCCATGATGTTCAAAAAGCTGGTTCTCATGACTATGGCTTTATTCTGCACCTCATGCCCCTTGCCTATCCCATCTGAATTGACCTCTGAAGCTAATGCTCCTTGAGCCTTTGCTCTGACTGGACAGGAGGTGGAATGGTGACTGTTGTGAGCTAATCCTAGTGCCAAACACCTTGAGGGCCAGGCACACAGCTTTTGTGTTCAGCTGAATTCCAGAGGAAAAAAGACCTTTTCACGCAGAAAATCAAAGTACAGAAGCATTCTGCTCATCATCTCATCTAATCTGAGAGGTAACTGGCATAAGAGACAGCTTTGTCACCTCTGCCAGTTTTCCTGAAGCAAAGCATTTCAGTGCCCAGAGAAATGCTTTGGAAGGATAAGCATCTCAGATTGTTTCAAGGTGCCTTTGTCTTCAAAAAATGAACTGTTTCGAGACAGGCCTTAGATTATACAGTTTTTATACACTCAGAGAAGGAACCCAGGATTTTGCCATGGGCTTTAAGTAGTTTTGCATAGTACAGCATGCCTCTGCTGAGATGCCCTCAGATTCTGTAAGAATCTGGTGTTTAAGCAGAGCTACAATAACTGCAGTTACTTTACTGAACTCCAAAACTTACATGATAAACCTTTTCATGTTTATGGAGTGGAGTCTTACAAGCTGCCTTAGGGTTTGTGGCATTTTGTGGACTGCTTCATAGCAGAAAATCTGGCAGCTGTGGTGCCCAGTTCTATCTAAGATATAATTGTTCTTTCAAGAGATCCTGATCCAGTGGATTGATTGTGAAAGTTTGGGTTTCTAGCCATTACCTGTGGCTTGAAGAGATATTTGTTCACAATGGTAACAGCATTCTTTGTGTAATAACTGGAGTAATTTGCCTTCATCTCAGGAGTGCATAATGAACTGCACCCTGAACATGTCACCCATCTACCTCATCTTCCAATCTGACACCCCCCAGGGTTCCTCAAGACACTTTGCACATCCAATATACACCAGAAAATAATCAGTTATGAATACATTAGCCTTAAGGTCTGCTGAATATCACATCTTGAAATCCAAGATATAACTGCCAGTTGAATTTTTGTTTAAGAGTGCAGTGCAGTGTTACTGTGTGTTCAGTGTGAGCAATCGTTAGATGAGACATGACAAACTGCTCAGTCATTCAGTCAGATGTATTAAGGGAGCTGAAGATAGTATACTTCAAAAGGAGCTAAAATCCTAGAGTGGCTAAGGCTATCTCTCTATTAACAAAGAAAACTCTCCAAAGGAGAGGCTGGAGCCTTTGCAGGGTCCAAAGGTAAAGGAAAAGAACATTGGTAAAGGCAATAAAAATATTAACTGGGAATAGAAGGGGAGATTTAAATTGAATAAAAAAAGATCCAGCAGTCAGGTTTACTGGTAGCTTCCCTGATAGTTGAGTTCATCAATGGAAACTGAGATGTACACTCCAATTGTCCTAATTCAGTCTGGTGAAAAGTGAGGCCTCTTGCTTCTACAGAAAATAAATAATGCTGTTGTTATGAAATCTTGCTTTACTCTTATATACTTTATCTTTTAGAGCAAACTATATACTTTCAGTTAACAGAACAGCACCCAAAACACATGTTTGAAAGTGGAGCTGGAAGGATGTTTTCTTGTCCTAAAGAGTGAATCCAACTGAATCCCAAGGAACTGGTTGTGCTTCTAGGGACAGGCTGTTTTCACACATCATACAACAAAAATAATAGAAGTCAATAAAGCAGCCAATTGGAGGAGGAAGAGCAAGGCTTTACAAGCATCAGGTAATGTGATTTATCCAAGAAGACATGTGAAAAACAAAGTCATCTTTAACATTTAAAAAAACCCCAACAGAATAACTGAATATCTGACACATTGTCTTTATAAACAGTATTCCCCAGAAAAAAAACCGAAAAAAAGCAGTGTTTTATTTTGTTTTTTTACCCACACACATTAGTCAGTTTTCTCTTGAGAGGCAAGATACAAATTTGCTTTCATTTTGGATACTTCCCACATTTACATTACCATAGAAATCATGCTTATTGGTTTTCCCCCAACAAGGCTGATTTATGAATATTTCTAAAGGAGCTAAACTTTTCTTGCCTTGGTAAAAATGCTGCAGATAACAATTTAACAATAGGAAATTGTTATCTGCAAATGATTCACAAATAGTTCTTCCATTTCTTGTTACAAGTAATTGAATTGAAAAAAAGTCCTGCAAATATTTTAAGTTCTTTTTTGGCTTTTATCAAGTCTATAAACATTTTGTCTAAGTGCTTTGCTTAAATGTGTTCTGGGGGCACTTCCACCGTATTTCAGATAGATAATTCTTATGGTTAGGGAATGATCTTAAATGGATCTGATTTTACCTGCCCAGGCAGCATGGAAATAGAAGTGGTTTGTGGAGCATTTTTTTAATTACCTGGGTGAATATTGCTCCATGTATTACTTTCAACAAAATTAAGGGACTCTTAGTCTGTTTGGCAAGATACACAGTCTGAGTTTTGAGCTCTGAGAATGCTGTGTATTCAGAGCAATTACTGGATAGGAAAGTTCCTACCTGAAATGTTTGCATCCAAACCCTTAATTGAATGTTTACTGGCCAGACTCAAGTGAGATATGTGTTTTTGTTGGGTTGAGATTTTCTTGTTTTGGTTTGGGGCTCTTTTTTTGTTTGGTTGGTTGGTTGGTTGGTTGGTTGTTTTTTCCACTGCAGAAGACCCCACCCTCACATTTTTGCATGCATTGCTTATATAGTGATTCTGTTTGGATTCTGATTTCACAAGTAATTTTTTTATGAGAATCAGTTGCTCAGCTGCACATAGTGTTGACAAAATGAATTGCATTACTTAATGGAAATAATTTATTCTGTAACAATTATGTGGTGTTTTTCATAAAGGACAATTTCTCACAAGTGTGACATATTTTAACCAACAGTTCATTAAATACGTACAAGACAGGAAACACTACTGGGTTTTGTGCTCCAGGTTTTTAACCTAATGGGGAAAAGTAGAATTTCATTAGCTCTCACTACTGGTAAAATTTTGCATCATCTTTGCAAGACTCAGACTGCTCTAAGAAAGAATTACAAATACCTAAGCAGAGCTTTATTCATGCTTAAGGTGGCACTGTTGAATACAGACACCATCCACCTCACTACAAAGTAGCTCTAGGAATTTTACTGGAGCTAAAGGTTTTCGATGGAAAGAGCAGTGACGCATATTAGAGAAAAATGTCCAGACCAGCTTTAAAACGCTGCTAAACTGAAGATCTGACACGAGCTGCATTCTGGCTGTGCTGAACTGTAACTGCTTCAGGAGAATTAATAAGGTCAAAGCAAACAGTGTGAGAAACTAAAGCGTGAACTTCTCCAAAATGCCTTGTCCTGTGGAGGTAGAAAGTATTTCACAAGATGTGAAAGGAATATAATGTGATTTTAATCCTAAATCACGCTGATGAATGATGTTAGAGAAACCAAATAATGCCAGTTAAGACAAAGGTGTCTGTAGTCTGAGTATTTGGATCCAGAACACATTTATTTAGATTTGTGAGATGAAAAATGAGTGATAAGAGTGAGCGTAAGTATCAGTGGCTACTAAAAACCTCCTCGTGACAAAAACATGCTCTGTATCGTGCATCCAGTTCAAATATGTGAGATTACATACAGTTTTCCTTCTGACTAAACTTCTGATAAGGCATCAGAAAATAACTGTATGGTAAAGGTGGAAATCAAACCACCTGTAAAGGAATTTGTCAGAGAAAAAAATTTCTCAGTTTCCCTGGTGACACCTTCTATTGCAGGGCACCAGTGTACATGTCTAAGTCTTGTATATGTGTAAATTGGAAACTTGGTTATCTGACACCTAAATTGTCCATCTGGATTCCCAAGGTTCTCAATACCACACAGTGAGCACAGACATAAATTAACCCCTCTTTTATTGTATGTCAAAGCACTGGAGTTTTTTGATACATTTCATTAGGTTCAGGATAATGCCAGACACTGAAGGAAGGAAGGAAGGAAGGATTCCAGGAAGGATTCCAGGAAGGAAGGAAGGAAGGATTCCAGGAAGGAAGGATTCCAGGAAGGAAGGAAGGAAGGAAGGATTCCAGGAAGGATTCCAGGATTCCAGGAAGGAAGGATTCCAGGAAGGAAGGATTCCAGGAAGGAAGGAAGGAAGGAAGGATTCCAGGAAGGATTCCAGGAAGGAAGGAAGGAAGGATTCCAGGAAGGATTCCAGGAAGGAAGGAAGGAAGGAAGGAAGGATTCCAGGAAGGAAGGATTCCAGGAAGGAAGGATTCCAGGAAGGATTCCAGGAAGGAAGGATTCCAGGAAGGAAGGATTCCAGGAAGGAAGGAAGGAAGGAAGGAAGGATGGATTCTTGGTCCAAGTGTCAATTTGGGAAAGTTATTTTCTTTGCAAGAGAGAAGCCTCCAGGTAAACTGATTGACTCTAATGTCACAAACCTCAAGGGAAAAAAATCATCTTAGTGAATTGGAACAGTAGTTAGAATGAACTAATTTGTGGTATATTTGAAAACATGATCAAATAAGTGATAAGAAATACATGTGACAGCATCAGAAAATAGGGATATTCACCAGACTTATAGAAAATATGCCTCCATAAATTCAAATTTTAGTATGCTTCAGGAAGAACTTCTAAACACCTCTTCAAAAATCTAAACCTAAAATTATAAAATTAATCTGCACCCAGATTTACCTACCACAAATATGGAGCCATAACATTTTGCAGAATTTCCAGTCAAAGTATACATTGTCATCGTCCTGATTCTGGCCAGGGCATAGTTCATATTTGAATAAGCCAGGAGGGGGAATGGGCAGGACACAGGTTATTTTGCACCACCTGATGTCACTGCAAGGGGGAGGAGGGAGGGAGTGTCATCTGAAGGGAAGGGGTCTCTTCAGCATAGCATGAAGGAGGGAGCAGTCAGGTATTGTCTGTTGCCAAGGGGTCCGTGTGATTCACCCACCTCTCTCTTGTACCCTCTCATTCATTACCTGCTGTTCATTTGCTTACCTCACTGCTGTTTCCAGTAAATTGTTCTTAACTCATTATCTTTACCTTTTGTACCTCCATTTCTGCTCTTAGGCCACCCGCAGGGGGTGGAAGGGGCAGGAGTGTGGTTTGGAGCATCGCAGTGGGAGGACTGAATTGAGGAGTACCATTCCTACACCACGGCAGTCATATTTAACAACATTAACCATATTACTAGGACGTGGTTTTCAATATAGTTACAAAAGAGATGCAAGATAGATACAAAGCACAGAAAATCAAGATGTGATTTTGGAAAGGAATGACAAACTTGATTACTGGAGACCTGAATTTGTCTCAGAGTCTTGAAGATATGTATTTTGCTAAAGTCAAAGGAGAAATCTGCTTTCTTTCAATTTCTGCAAAACTTTATCTTTTCTTCAGGAGCTCTAAAAAGTATTTCATGAGACCTTGCTGTAAAATTTAACTTTCCTGTTTGTGAATGAATATATTTATGTTCAGGAAATACAGGGGTTTTTCCCCTTCCTCAACTGTGCCTCAACATCAGGTACAGGAGTAGTGATTCTCCATCAACAGAATATATATATAATATATAATATATAATATATAATATATAATATATAATATATAATATATAATATATAATATATAATATATAATATATAATATATAATATATAATATATAATATATAATATATAATATATAATACAATATATATAATTATATAGATATGTGTATATATATATATATATATATATCAGGTTTATCAGTCAGTCTATTTCAGATTAAAGTTGTAACAATCACACATTTCCAGCTTCAAAAATGTCTTGCATTAATCAACAGTGAGTAGAGCAGCAAGTAATGAGCCAGAAGCACTTATGACAAATGAAGACGTTCAGTACAGTGAAGATCACGTATTAAAAAAACCTCTCAAAAAATCAAGATCACCACTGTCTAACCAGATAACTTTGACAGATAAGAATTGCTATACTCAATAGTGGCTTATCTGTTTCAGAAGCAACAGAAGCTTTAAAAGTTATTACCTGCTAAGTGGAAAATTACAGACCAGATGGAGCTAATTAATTTGCAATTAAAAAATTGCCACAAACCAGATTATATAATTAATTTTATGCAAGATATAGTTATGCAAAAGATTGGTCTACTACTTTTAAGACATCCAAAACATTCATAACAGTTATATAAGATGATGGATGCTATGGAGTTGGATAAGCATCTACAAATTCCTATATGTAGCAAGCTTTGGTGGAAAATTGCAAACCTGGATAAAAACTTCCAGAGAGCTCTGAAACTTGGTTTTAATCGGGCAGCTCTTTGATCTCAGCTGAAACCTCTGCTTGGAAAGAAGTAGAAAAAAAAATGCAAGTTTGCCTTTGCCCAGCTACAAACCAAGTTACAGAACTATTTTTCCAAACTGGAATATGCATTTCTACAACTTAGTTGAACCTCTGAACCATGGAGGTGTCTGTGCTTCCCTGGTAGACTCCTGTAGCTCTTGCTTTAATTCCTTAATATATTAAAAAAACTTTCTTATTGTAAAGTTGCACAGAAAATAGTGAAGTGGTTAGAGGACTCAACTTCCAAAAATTAATTAATCAGTAAACCTAGGGATATTCTGAGCTTTTTCCATGTGTGTACAAGTGTGTACATATATACATATATACATATATCTATGCATGAATACATAGAAAAATGTTTCAGGATCAAACTTTGCTGTATACTTTTAAAATAAGATATTTTTATCCATTTGATTTTTGCTCAGTTTGGATATTTTTCATACAGGAAAAAAAATCAGTCGTATTTGTGAAGCCATATAAAAATCTTCTAGTTAAACCCTGTGGGGCAGAGGGACAAAAGACTTGAGCTATTTCTCCCAAGAACAACATGTTCAGGACTCTCATCTTATTCTTGATTCAATAGCACCATCACTTCCTTGAAATGAAAGACAAGGAAACATTTCCAGTCAGCTAATGCATTTGCAGAGACCTCTTCTCAAAGGGAAGCAGGAGGACAGAGTTTTCACTGCTCCCCTCACCGCTGTTGCACACATCTGTGGCACTCGTTTCACCACAGCACACGGCGCAGCAGCTTTCTGGGCACTGTCACACCAGGGGTTTCAAAACCTCTGCTGAGACTGATCCCAAGGCACCATACGCAGTGAATTATCTAACAGAGTAGGGGAAAAGGTATGAAAGGCTAACTTGGGGACTCTTCATTTCTTGTATAAATTTAAATAGATAATTCAATTGCTTTCCACTTCTGTGTTCCATGTAGTAGAATAAAGAGAGCCTTGCAACTTGACAAAAGCCTAGGCAAGAAACCCTTTAAAACTGCAGCATGTTCTTATATTTGCAATTTATTTTGTACTTTCTTCTCATGGTGCATGGCACTGCATTGTAGGTAAGAATTCTGTAGTTGGCTGCTTCAGGAATATTACAGACTTTCTAATGAAGGGAAAGATGTGTAAGTGACTCCACTACCCTACATCTTTTGTAATGTTGTTTTTGTTTGTTTGTTTGTTTGTTTTAAATAGTATAGTTAACCTTCACCGTGATCTTCATTTTCTTTTGCACTTTGAGAATCAGTGCATGTGAGATTCTATTTCACTAAATCCTGACCACAGGCTATGGTCTAAGGACAATCTAAATCTTCTTGGAAAATAACAAAGGGCATTTTGCAAGGGTGGAAAGAGACCTCACCCAGAGTTTCATATGTAAAACCATTATTTGGTATAAGTCTTCCCCCTGAGGAGGTACTGGTGAGATTTTTCCAGCACTTCAGTTCGCATAACCTTGCTTGCAAGAAAGTGGCAAGAAATAGTTAAGAGAAGATTTAATGTATTAGGGATCATGGGAAATTTAGAATCATGGTAAAACTGTGCACAGGATTTCTGAAACAAAATATCTAAAAGTTGAAACTTTTGCTATATCTGAAATCCTCTCCCTCTGCCTGATCTTTAATGAAATTATAGAATTAATATCTCCCTTGCAGTGGCACACTCATACACTCAAATGAAGAGTTAGTTACAGTGCAACAAGGAAAACATCTACATGTTTGTTGAGTTCTCTTTATGGCTGTTCAAAATATTTTTTTCTTCTACCTGATGTTTTCAAGAGCACTTTAAATGTATTAATAATTATTTTAGCCTTTTAAATCAGGTACAGTAACTGTTAATTTTCTTTTTTAAGCCAAAAGACAATGCTATAAAGCTTTTTTCCAGGTGTTATCTGGTGAACAAAAGGAACAATCTCAGAAAGAAACTGAAAATTAAGTATCAAAATAAATAGAAAAAATTATATTAATTTTAGTAATGCATGCTCCTTCTCCAACTTTAAGATTTTGTGGGTTTTTTCCCATTTTCCTCAGTATATTCTGAGTTAATACATTAAAAGTAGAATGGGAGATAATACATTAAATAACCAAACAGGAGTAGGACGTTTCAGAGTTTTGCTCTGCTTTCTTATGTTCCTCTATATCAGTAAAATATAACAGAAACTTAGGGTCTACATACATAGAATGGACTACAGAGAATACTTTTCCCCACATGCCATTTAAAAGGACAAATGCACTGATATATACAGGAGCCACCTGTTATGGTTCTGAGTACAAACATGGACTGTGCTCATGACAGTTAAACTTCATAAATGGGCCTGTCATATTTTAAACTCAGAATCATTAAGTCCAAAACATGGAGGAAACACTTAAATAAGAAAATTAATAACTTTGTGTGAGGATTAAAGATATTCTTGACCTGATATGACAAGATCTAAAACAGCAGCTTATGACAAAATCAGACCTATTCTAACACCCATCTTTGACCCTTTTAGAACTCTGTTATGCAAGGAAAAGGGAATTCTGATCCCAGTCATTTTCATAGAAACATAGAATACAAAACTCTCATAATGGCACAAGCCACAAAGCCAGAAGTTGATTTGCATTATATATCAGTTTCTGGCTGCACCATTTCCTCGGACTGGTAAGATGGAAGACAAAATAACTTGTGCACCAGAATTTTTCACTTGAACCCCCAGGGCTTTGTATTTTTCCTTGATTCTCCCTGGGTTCTGGCTTGCACTATCATTCCTGCCCACAGCAAAGAGCAGAAGTGGAGAACAATCTGTGATCATGGCCATGTGTGACACCCTCTCAGCATCACCACAGCCTCAGCTCCCCAAGGATAGCACCTCCCAACCCCAGCAGGGTGGCACACAGGCACTTCAGTGTCCCTTAACAGAGTCACGCACTGCCAGCACTCCTCATTTCTTCCTGCTCTATCCACTGAGAGCTGCCGGTACAGTTTGTCTTTGCAGTCCTTGTTTGTGGTGTCTGTAGCTGTTAAAGCTTCAGATCTGGCTTTGGTTGTGATGCTGGATGGTAAAGACTGAAGAACAGTCCTGATTTTGTGGTTCACCAGGGTCTAAAGTGTCTCATTCTCTGTGATGTCTGCCATAGGAGCAAAGGTCTGTAACCACTGATCTATTTCCTCAGCTGCTCTAATACTGTGCAGCATTTAAACAGATCCTGAAACACATCATCAACCTGTGCATATCTTTTCCAAGTACTGATAGTTTCTTTAGGAAATGAAACCAAAGATTCACTGCAATCAACCATCTGTACTGAAGTATCTTTCCTTACCAGTCCAGTGTGGGTGGAAGCGTAAGACATCTCAGTGCTTTCTCTGTAGAATCACTTGGGTTTTTTTCTGACACGAGTGCCCACCATCCTGGCAGAGAATAGAGCACTTCCCTGGGTTGTGCATCTACAAGATGCACAGCCCTTCTTATGCAATCTTCTGTATGATCTGCTGGTCCATCTCTGAGACCCCTCTCAATCCCTATTTTCATGCCCTGAAGGAGATTAGATGATGATTTGTTCTTCTAACACATCTTCAGCTAACAGATCCATCAAGGATAGTCTCTGATTGAACCCATCATCAGGGAGCTCAGTGGAAAACTAAACAGACATCTGTACTCACCCTGCTCTCTCTGGACTCCAGAATACACACTTCACCCCAACTTTCTAAAGCTTTTAGAAAATATTTGAATTATATGTATTCTTTCAAAAATATTTAGAGAAGTTTTGCTACAACTAAGCCTCGATTAGTATTTCAAGTTATCCACTGATGAAAATCTGCATCTCAGCTCTTACTTCCTTTTTCATATTCTAAGTGGCCACTTGCCAGCACTCTTTCTGCTGGTAGACAGTCATGTGATAATGGTTAACTGACACTGATGATCTATTTCTCTTAGTTCGTTTGCTCAGGACTTCTCATCCAAAACAATTTTTAACAGAAGAGAACAAAATAAGTAAATTATTTCAAGAAATGTGACAAGAAAATACATTCCCAAGTTTTTTGGCTTTGGAACAATTGTAGTTATTTAGTTATATTAAATGGGACTTATAGTGAACCTTGCCTGCTTACTTGCAATTTTGATTAAAAATATATCCTGGAAAGTCAGTGGCAGGATTACATCACAGGATCAGGGAAAATGGGCCTCTAGAGGTCAATTAG
The DNA here is from genome assembly GCF_963662255.1 of Cinclus cinclus. NCBI lineage: Eukaryota > Metazoa > Chordata > Aves > Passeriformes > Cinclidae > Cinclus > Cinclus cinclus. Next base: position 21,459,683 of record NC_085051.1, on the reverse strand, counting down.
TTCACCAGCAGCCCGGTCAGGAGCACTCTCAACTTCAGATCATCTTTTCTAGGGTCTCAGAATTTGAATTCCCACATTGACCACACATCCAAAATGGAAGAGATGAAGGAGCTAAAGAGATGGGAAATCCTTCAGCTCATCTTATATTTTTCCACTTTGTACTCATGTATCTGCTCCTTACAGACCAAACTGAAATTTGTAGACAGAAAGGTGTAATTTGTTAGTATTCCTGACAGAGGTGGAAGAAAAACTGCAATGTGCAATTCTGTGGCTGCCCACCTTAAAACCATAAGTTATAAATCACAGATACCTCTAATGAAATTATCAGTCTGCCTTGTTTTATGTACCACAATGAAATTATCAGTCTGCCTTGTTTTATGTACCAGCAGGGGAGTGCATTGCATTTCTCAATACACATTCAGGTTTCAGTGTGTGATGAGAAATAAATCTTCATCTTACCCTGATTTTAATTTTTTAAATCATTCTTTGCTTTTATTTGTTGAAGACTGACCACGTAATTTATAAAATGCATGTGTTGTCTGGCAGACTGCAACTGGTAGATGACTAGAATATTATTGCTGAGGAAGGTGTATAATCAATCAGAGGAAAATAAGACTTGCTGTACTATTCTTCTTGATGATCAGGATCAGTTTCCGTCTAGATTTGAGACTGAGTTCTAGGTGCTAAGGCACATTCATTTTTTGATATTGTTAGTCTGGAATTATCTGAAGAACAAATATTTAACTTAAATGTTAAAGTGCTAGTTTCTTTCTCTAACTGGAAAAACAGTCAAATTGGATTTACATTTTAGAAATTGGCAAGAAGCAACAGAGGACTAGAACTGCAGCTAAGTAGTAATGCATTTTTTCCTGACTGGCTCTGATTTCCCTTATGACTCTCCTCACTGTGTTGTAATGATGAAATTAATGTGCAGGTTCACTCTGTAAAAGGTCAGTGTGTTCAAAGAAAAAAGCCCTAAAATGGAGCTGTCCTAGATTTATTATCAGGTTTTCTGAGGAGCTCACCCATAGAATCCAATAATGATCCTGAAGCCAAAGGCAGACAACATGAGATGACTATTTTCTCCTGCACATCATGGACTGTCAGACTTGCACTTCTGTGTGTTTGTTCTGGTCCTAAACTGTTCAACATCTCCCTGAGTCACCCCAGTTCACTTATAGAATTCCTTGACCTAAGCTCCTGAATTTGGTGATTGCTCCAAACTCTGCAAAGAAAACAGAAGCATTCACAGACACTTGGATATCATCTGGACATTATATATTTTTATGCAAAGTGGCATTTATTGGTCATCTGGACAGAGAAGTCACAGTGCTGAGTAAAAATGCTTTTTTGCCAGATTCCTAGCAGTCACACAGCACATTTACTGCAGTACTTTCCTAAATTTATTTTCTCTGGTGCTGGTGTCTGCCTTCCTCTTGCTCTCTGATTCTCCTGCAGTTTCTATCAAAAGCTGTGTTTCATATGATTCATCTCATCTGCAGCACAAGGCATGCTGGTGTTCAGATATTTCTGGGAAGGTGTTTGCCTGAGGTTATTTTCTCAATCGGTTTCTGAATGGTCATTTGGCTCTAGGTGAAACCTCTAAATGAATAACCCAAAGCAACATTTTAATTCATTTTCCCTCTCAGAAGTCATCCTCTAGGGCAATTAGCTGCTGAAATTATTTGTAGGAACTGCTCTGCACTACATTCAAATATCAGAAAGGATTCTTAGAGTAAACACTGACATTCTCAATGTCAACAACTACTAACAAATGCTTTTGTATATAACAAATGCTTAATGTATATAAACCCACATTTTCAAATGTTATAATTCCCAAGTTCAGGTTATTTTTTTTAGGGAACATATGTATGGGGGGAAAAATAAAAAAAAATTGTAAATAAAAAAGTTCATGTATCACTTGGTGATTAAGAGGAGTACCCTATTGATTCTGGGACAGCATCAGTTGTCCTGGCTTTCAGTAGTTCAAATGGAAATAACGTTTTAAGAGAGCTGTACATGCTGTATAACAATTCCTTCCAAAAATAAACATTTTTATTACTGCAAATGAATTTTCTTGTACAGCTGAAACAAATGGAAACATTCAGAACTTGACTATTACTCACAATTATGTTTTGCAGTATCCTAAAACTTCTTACAGAAGCATAAGAGGAAACCTAGTTCGGGAACGCCACTTTAAAGCAGAGATTTTCTTCAGCTATAAAAATTATTGTAATAAAGATACTTCTTTACTTGTGGGAGAGTTCAGAAGGGACTCTGATGGAAATTCCAAGCTTACTTGACTGGTTTTGCCCATATGAGCATGCGGATTTGGCAGAAGGAAGAGGAAGAAGCATTAATGTTGTACAAAGTATTCCTATGATTTTTGATGTATTTTATTATTTATCACCTGCTATGTACATAAAGGCTTTTTCCTACTCCACCTGCTTTTGCCCTGTAATAGTTATCAGCCTCCAAGCCTGTTACTGCTCATGCAATATTAACATTTATGATCTTGCCAAAATGTTTAGAACAGAAGCCAGAATATGCTTGCATGCATGCACACACCAGGGATGGCATACTTTCAGATCACAGAGGCAATATCCCAAGCATATGAATGCACTATGTAAGCAGAACTGGAGGGATTAGAAAAACTAGAGAACTTGGCTGCAATTGACTGTATGATTAAAAGGTTAAGTAAAGCCTTTCCAGTATTTTTTCTCAGCATAATTACTCAACACACTACTTTTCACAGGGTGGAATGCTTTAAGCAAGACTGCTTCTGAACTGGACCTGTAGTTGTAGTTCAAGGTGATTTTTCTTTTAATAGAAGGCCAGTATATTTACAGAAGCCACAGAAATGCTATATTAATTTGTGTTTAAAATCTTCTATTCTGTTTGGGGTCAGAATTATGAGCTGGGTATTTTAGAGTAGAGAGAGACACTTCTACTGTTTGCCTGAGAGCATGCTATGTGAATATCATCATAATTGTAACAAGCATTCTTTTTCTCATGGTTTACTAGATAAAATGGAACCATTGGATGAACAGCTGCAGCTCAAGCAGTCTCAGCTAACTGGCTAGAAATGTCAGCATATATTTAACCTTATAGAACCTTACAGAAATGTGAACCACGGGAAAAAAGGTACCCCTATCAAAGTACAATGAGGTTGGATCTAATCCTGCAAGTGCTTGGTGAGGTTGCATCCTTAACACTGAACATTTCAAATTCATAGTCAAAAGGCTTAGCATGAGGAAAGGTGTTTTATTTTCACTTCAAAAATCATGGGAAGTTCTAATTATACTTTTCACTTTTATAAAGTTATAAATCATATGATCTCAAAAGACATTGAAATCCCTGATGAACTTAATCTTATAATGCCCAAGAAATAGAAAGCTTCTTTAAATAATATTTGCTAGGGCTTATGGGAAACTGCTAGCTCAACCAAGCAGAAAACCAGATCTCTTTACTCCTTTATCTGTGCTTCAGTCATCAAAAAGCTGTCTAACTAATGACTCTTGCCTCCTCATTTTATTTTCTTAATTTTCTTTTCAGTGAGATAACTCTGGTCTTCTTAACAGGCATCAAAAAACTTTGACCAAACAAAGTCATCAACTAATTTTCTGGAAAACCAGAGTAGTTCTCAGCTAGATCTCACTTTTTCAAATATCTTTATAAAAGGTTTACACTTTAATTAAAATAAGTAACAGCAAATTACAGGGAAATGTTGTTTAGGAAGCCAAACATAATGAATATCATCTTTATTTAATGACAATTTACATGTAAGTATATGTAGGGTGACTGCACTGAATTTGATTACTGGAAATCTTATATATATCTTCTATAAATTGTTAACAGATTTTCTTTTTATCTTTTTTTTTTCCATTTTCATCCCTGTCTCATCAGTCTTTCATACTCTTTCTTACTCTTCATTTCTGTATCACAGAAAGAAACAGCAGAGATTAGTTTTTTTAATGGTTTTGATTACTTTAATGATTCCTTTAAATTTTAATGGAATATATTTTTAAGGCTTCTGAAATTTCTTCTGTGTATCTCAAATCAGCAGAATTTCAGACTTACAGTGAGAAAGTGAAGCTTAAAGAGAAATGCTTTAGACATAGAAACATGTCCTACTGTCAAATGATTTCTATTCCCTGAAAAGAAAAATGGAAGATGAATCCTGCTAAATTCGGAGTCATAGTATAGATCCTTTGTGAGAAATGGGAGAGACCCAAGTAAAGAAAACACAGACAGATCGACAAGGTTTTAAGGAAGAGAGGACCTGACTGTGCCTAAGTATAATGTTGAGAAATAAAATCAGAAGAAAGCAATTGTCCAAAGTAGGTGTAAACAATATTTTTTTCCTTTCATGTAAATTAGTAAAATAATATTAATTAGTTAAGCAGTCTTTTATAATTTACAGGTGAGATATGAATATGTATTAATAATAGAATGCAGTCAACCTGCTGTCTAAATTACCTGAGTAACTGCTGTTGATGGATTGTGGTGTAGGTGCAGAGGTGATTGTACTACATCTTTCTTTCTTAAGGGGTGATAAAATTTGGAAATGCTTGTAACAGTTAACCAGCACCTTTGTTAAATCGCTTTGAATCTTTATTGTTTGGGACTAATGATTGCAATCTAGATTAGATGTGTGAAAAATTCTTGGAAGGACAAAGAAGTTTGAAAGTCCTAATGTCAAGAAAGTTTGATTTTGTTCCAGTGTGTTTACCTCATGACTTTCTGTAAGCCATCCATATCACGTGGAATAGAAATTAAATACTATGGTTGCAAATTGTTGTTTTATCTGAAAACTGAAGGTAAAATTAAAAGCTGATGTTATGTTGTTAAACTAGAATAGGTGGCATTTAAAAGGCTGAAAAGAATGTGCACACTCAGTGAGAGCAAATCTTTTTGCCATGAAATCTGAAAAATTACTGTTAGTCTGTTTTACAAAGATGTTTGTTTCTGACAGATATCACTGATAGATTGCAGCTTTTAGTGTCCATATCTTCATAAAACCAGAAACAGTCAGATGCCTGAATAATTTTCCATGCAAAAGAACAAAAATGAATATATAAATTGCATAAAGGTAAAGATAAAGCCTATCAATAGAGATCAACACAGGAATATTAGCTTGAGCTACAGGCTTTAACATAAAGGGAAGAAAAAAATTAGGTGTATTTCATAGAAAAATTATACACTTAGTTTTCTTAGACTCTGGAATAGTCCACAGGAGCACTGGTGGACCTGGGCTGGACATTCATAAGTAGCCAGGACAAAGTAGCAGCTATAAAGCCTTATGAAACAATTCTCTATATATCAGATAATGTGATTGTTATTATTGTTGATTTCTCATTTCTACAAGTGCTTTCAAGGTGTCTTGGTGCTTGAGTTTACAAAAAAATCTTGTCCTCTCCATTTTGTACTGTACATGTAGGGTACTGGTTGACTTCAGTATTTCATGTTTATCCTGACCCTAAAAGCTCATTTGCTTCCTCTTGTTCCTGAATGCTTGTCGTGCTGTTTTCAGCTGCTGCCCTTTTTCTACTGCAATTGCCCTCCTACTTTGGTGACCTTGGAAGCCAGTGAACAATTCTGAGGAGCTAATCAGACTTTTACAACATTCCCCTGAAGAGCTAGTGAAGTAGCACCTTTCAGACAGCGTTAAGTGGACAAATCTTACTGCTCTATGATGCTTTTTTGTACTTGTTTTGACACACACAGATCTTTGTCCACACAGCTGATACAAGTGCATACAAGCAAAAGTGATTTATGTTTAATTAAAATGCCTTCCACAGCTTGACTGAGCATGAAAGTCTTTCAAAAATACATCCCCCAAATAAGGACTCTAGGGAAACATTTACAAAACGAGATAAAAATGAAAAAAGCACACGCAATTACTTAGCAAGCCAAATTCCACTTTAATAATTCATGCCATTCCTCCGTGCCATTAGTTGAGATGAGGAAGTGGGGATGGTGACAAAGTGTTCAAAAAGGACTTGTAAATGCACACTTTGAGCTTTCTGAATATTTCAGCTTTCTGTATGGGTCAACAGAACCAGTTCCTTGAGAAGTGCATCCTCATCCTAGAGATTATAATTTGATTTATTACCCATTCAAGATAACTCCTAATTCTAATTACTATAATTCATTAGAACTTCATTTTCCCCATTATTTGCCCAAGTTCTTACTTCAAAATTTTATTCTTTCCTCCTTAATTCACACTGTTGAAGAAAATAACCTTTTTATTTCTCTTAAACCTTTATTTAATTTTTATGCTCATATAAATAGAGAGTCATCCGAGTTTAATTGTCACCAATATGCAAAATATAGACAGCAATTTATCCCCATTTTCCCATAATAATACCTCAAATATCTTCTCTCTATTTCATAAGTACAGAAGAAATTTTTCAGGTAACAAATCATGCTAAACCCAATCCCAGTCACCCTATTTTGACTACTGAACAACACTACTTGTCTTTTAGTATTAAATACACAATGCCAGGCTGTCTCTAGCTAGCATTACATACATGTCATAATTTGTTTTGAATAACAGAAGCATGGTACCTGTTTAAAGGTCTGAGATTACTACTCTACCACGTATAGTATTCTGGTGATGTAAATAGAGCTCATTGATGTGTCCTGGCTGGCCCTTATTTCTTCATTATATAGTGGGTTAATTATGTGATGTTAAGCAAGAGGCAGGAGAAGAAGGGTGGATTCATTTTTGTTCCTCATGGCACATTCTGACACTTCAAGGAGAAAACATAATCCAAACACATATTTTTATGGCATTTGAAAAAGACTAAATTTCAGTAAGACAGGAAAACAGTGAATATCTGTCATATTTAGTGTGGAATGAGGTTTCTTACAGAGGAGCAATGTGAGGGTTATACAACTACTCCTTGTAGTCCAATGACAGCCCAACTGCTTTTTGCCATTAAGGAATACTGAAAAGAAATGTGAACCTTTATATGCTGCATTCAACATAAAACTACAAAGGGTTTGTGTCAAAGGGGTTATGCACTGAAACTGTATAAATGCATTTATTTTTGTGAAGTTAGATTTTATACACCATTCCACTGTAGTTAATTATACCTATAACTCTTACCTATGAGGGGCAAGAGTTCAATCAACTCACATTTTGACACTTCTGAGAGTTTGTGCTCTTGATATTGCAATAGGTTGCACCAAGTCTTGTAGCTCTACCACAACACTCCTACACCTCTGACTCACCTAAGTGAAACATGTTCTCCATGAAGATCAGGATGGATTGATGTCCATCAAGAACTTTCCATCAGCCCTAATGCTTGTGTGTGTTATTGCCACTCTTGCTTTTCATCACTCCTTTCTGTCAGCCTCCTGGCAGTCTGATGTTCCCCAGCCTGTTGCTCTGAGGACAGCTGTAACAGAAGCACTGGGTAAGTATGAAGGGAGAATGGGAAAGGCTGGCTGTGGAAGGTGCTGAAGAAAACAGTGGCCGGGAGAAGCTATCAGGTCTTGATGGTCCCAACGTTAGCAGCCATCAGGATGCCATCGTAGGGAGGGGTAGGAGAGCGGTGGGCAAAGGCAGGTGGGGAACATTGATGACTCAAAGCAGCAGAGGGACTAAGGACCCCTTAATTAGGGAGTAACCAACCTGAAAAAAGAGCAGAAGATACTGTTTTACTAGTTGGCACTAGTCCAGTGTCACCTGTTCTACCACAAGAAATGCTGTAAAGATCACTCAGATAAAATCTTGGTTTCATGATTGCTGGTGGTGTTACTTGGATGCACATATATAGTGCTGGAAGTATGTAGGCATAAATATGTCTATGGTAGTTAGTGAAATCAGTTTTGATACAAAAATAAAATTGTCCTCTCCTGTTATGATATTGCTTATTGAACTTTGCTACCTTGTTGCTACAACACTCCATCAGTTTCCTACAAATCAATAGCTGTCAAAATACAGTTATACAGCCAGGCAGCGCTCATCATTAAAGTGGAGAGATGGGCAAAGAAATCTATTCCATAGAATTAAAGAATATATAGGTAGCAAAGGTTCAAGCAAGTTCATAACTTATGCTGCAGCATCACTAAAACTGTTTTCTTTCTCCCCATGCCAAGCTTTCTTCTATCTTCCATTTTCTGGAAGATGTGTCTTACACAAGTTATGTTTTGTGGCTGAGTGCCAAGCATGCTTTTTCTCCTACAAATAGTGTGGAATAGGTTAAGAATCTTAATCATCATTATATTAATATAAAAGCTTTTTGTTCCCATTAAGACTTGCTCCACATTTTTCAAATGTCATTTACAACAATTGATTTGTATCTTGCTAATTTGAAACAATTCATCTGAGATTGAAAATAATAATTAAAAGTAGTTGCATAATTGACACTTATTCTTTAGCAGGATTACCATTACAAGACATTTGTCTAATGGGCTTCAATGTATTATTGATTTTCTATCACTGCATTTTCTAAAAATAGAATGATAATTTATTTCATTTTTCTCATCATCTTATCTTGTGTTATGGCTCTCTGAATTAAAAGTGCTTTATACTGTGGATCTCTGTATTTTCTTATACTGCTCTGGTAGCACACAGCTTTCCTCTGCAGTTCAGACTTTTATTAGGCTGTATAGAAATGTTACATGGGTTGACAGAGCCAAATAGCAGATCCAGGACAGCTAGATAGAGGCTGACAGAAACAAAGATAGAACAAGGAAAAATAGGCAGCAGGAAAAGACAAATAAGGACTGAGGAAACATAACATCACCATGTGGCTGTAGTACCCAGGGATTCAGTCCTGAAATTTCTAATTCTACCATTGATTTGCTGTGTTAATGTCCTAAGCTCCAACTGGATGGTGGTGGAAAAGAATCCTAGATTTTAATTTTACACATCTCCCTTACAATTCGGGCTGCAGGAGAGGTGACTAAAATCCATGTCCCAAATGAAAGCTATAGATAGTTTTGTCTATCATAACTTATTATGAAGAAACATACAAATTAAATTTGAAGAAGGTTGTAAATATAATTTATAAATATAAATTGATTATGTTCATCCTATCCTATTAATCAAAAAAGATGCATCATGGATCACCTGTACTTAATATGCAGTTTTTATCATGAAAACTGTAGAAAACATTTATATCTAATGACACTTACTAAGGTTTTCATAAGCCAAGCTACACATAATTATTTCTTATTCTTTTCACTTCATGCATGCGGGTTGTCTCTGACGTTTCATCATCTTCTTGGTTTTTCAGATTTATCTCAAAGTGAGATCTTATTGTCATGTAAACTCAGTCAATAAGCTGGGGCAAAATTTCAACTGACATTTATAATTGTCACAATTACCCTTCTAAATAAACAACTGATAGGGAAAAGGTTGGCTAGAAGAAGACTGGAAAGTGAGGCATGAAAAAATCCCCTGTTCAGACTGCGGAAGAGCACATTAATCAGTCCCTTTGTGTACTTTTCCTCAGGTCTAGTGCATACCACCATCTAGTGGCTCTGAATATATTATGGAAAATGACACTTTATTGTAATTATTTTTGATTTTGAAATTAAAAATCTTCAAATAAACTTTTACAGAAACCATTGTTGGTGATTTAACATTTCCTGTAGCATTACAATCCATCAGAATTACATGTGAGATTGCAAACTGTTTTGGCCTTGACTAGGACTGAACTGCCATGCCAGAACACAAGGCAATGGAGGCAGGAGACAGATATCCCCTAATGCCATTCTTCTCTTTTCTTGGCACTGAGAGCCTCTGAAAGAGAAGATACAGCACCAATCTATAGAAGGTGAGAACTCCTGCCTCTGATAAGGAGGATTGCAAACACATTAACTGTAATACCATGTTAGAGAGCCGAATTAAAAAAAAAAAAAAGAAAAAAAAGAAGACTTTGCATCTAACTCAGAATCCCTTTTCAAAACTTTTACCGTGATATTTAATGGTAGACCTTCCTGCTGTAGTGTGGATAAGGCAGTAGATAAGCACAGTGGCACAGTGTAGGGTTTGTAATTATGGACTTTGAGACCTGATGTGAATGGCAACTCTATGGAATCATGTTAACCAAAACAGAATACCTGAGCATAACTTAGTGCATGAGCCATTCAGATCCTGAAACTCTTTCATGACCAGTAAGGCTTTATATAACAGCATTTTCATATGTAGAGAAATCTTTGTCTATGTACAGTCATCTTAATCTGATCTTAAAATCAACAAAGCAAAAGTAGTCCCATTAGACAGGATGCTGAACTGTACGTAGGGAAGTCATGGGGTAGAAGATGGAGACAAGGAAAGACTCAGACTAGATGCTGCATTTTAGTTCTATCAGTCAAGTGATAAATTATAATTTCTTCTTGTCAGTTCAGGCGACATTGGAACTAGGAATGACTCATTCAAGAGAGTTGGCTAGAAGAGGGACTGGAGGCATTTTTCCATGTAGCTCAGAGACAGGAGTGGGCTTGGCAGGTGAATTTCCCATACATAGTGACAAATAACCCCACATCATGAAGGTGGGCAGAACACTGAACAATAACCAGGGAGCAGAAAATAACAAAAAAGGAAGAATAGAGGAAAGCATACAAAAATAAATTGATGGCATATCTGTGAGTCACAGAGTACTGGGTTGTTCAGAGCACGTCCAGCAAGCTCAGGCCCTCTTCCATAATACAGTGAAGTCCCACAAGTTTATTCTGAGGTGTATTTCTTAAAAACTTTGCTCAAACAAGTGAGCAAAACACTAACATAAAACCACAACCTAAACATAAAAGCACAACCTACTCTTCTAGCAATGTGCATGTATTTTATTTTATTTTAGGGATGCTAACAATTCTTCCACACAACTGTTTTCCCATTGGAATCACAGCCTGTGACTGGACATACAGATTTTCTTTCCATTAGCAGCCAGTACTCCCTGTGGTGAAAATTAAATCAAAGGAAACAATCAGCTTTATCAGTCAGCTTTTCAGAAAGCAGTTTTTGAGAGAACATTCCTATCAGGATCACATGTATGTTTGTGGAACAAGAATAATTTCCAGCAAAAATACTGTTGTGCAATACATTTATCTAATTTTTTTCCTCAATTTCTGCAGTAGAAATCATCAAAGATGCTTTGAGCTGTGCCAGATATCCTGCTGGTTACTCATAAAATGCACAGTTTAGTGCTATTATGGTATTTTAGCCAATACTCTAATTATTTTTGGTCCTTTTCTGCACACTCAAAATAATTTAATATGTGATGGAGGTTGTGACAATATGTGTAGTAACTAAAACTGTTCATACTAATAGTGACAGAAAACAGCAGTTTAAATCTGTTTTGGCTCTTAGAATATTTCTTGCTGTAAGGTTATTTCACAAAAAGGAAAACATAAATTTTGGATATGTAAGAAAGTAATTAATTGAGGAAAATTAATTCTTTTACTATTTATACTTGTAAGTGCTTATAACTCATGAAAGGTCTTTTTAAAAGAAAGGCAGATAGAAAGAGTGAAGGGCATACAGAAGTTGAAGAATGAAAGGAATAGAGAGAGTAAAGTTGAATAATTATATGATATCTTCACTAACAAAAAATATTAGATATTGCAGAAGGTCTACAGTTTAGTGAAGACATATAAAGGAAGAAATAACATCTATAATTTTAAGAATTATAATTGGAGATATGACCTGCATCTTTAGCTGTAAGGGTAATTAACCATTGCAAAGTATTACTTTGGAAAATTGTCAATTCTTTACCTCTTCAATGAAGGCACAAATTATGGTCCTGCAATCAAGAGTGACTGGATGGAATTCTCTCATCCGTTGGACTAAAGGTAGAATTTAATGATAAAACTGTATTTTAGTGGCCTTAAAAATCAATAAAAGGGTTATAATTTTAAGCTCTAAGTATCATAAAGAAAATTAATCATGCAAATCTGATTTCTCTGTGTTATAAGGAATTTCATAGCAAGATAGAGTGTTAGAATAATGTAGTGCAAAAGGAACATTCTCTTCTGCTGCTTCTTCTGCCTTTCTCCATATGGTCACAACTTTGGGACTTGTCATCATATCTATTTCTTCATTACATATAACAGTTCTAGATTTCTCCTGAAAATAGTTGTTTGCAGCCAAACCTAATTTACTGGAATTAAATGCAGTGTTTTCAGTCACTAGACCCACAATTTGTGGGCAGTCCTTATTAGTTCACAGCTTTACTCTGGCAACATTACGGGGGAAGGAGTTGTCGAAAGGGTAATGTGCTGAGTACTTCACTTCATGTGTGAAACAGTAATATTTGCTTCTAATAACATTCCTTCAGGCTGCATCTTCCCACAAAACACATGGAATTGTGGTGTGTTTTCGTGCCAACTGATCTGTTAGATAACACTGTTTGCAATACAAAAGAACTCTCTGTTTTAAATGGATATGCTCTGTCTCCTCACCCTTCTTTTTGCAGGGCTACTTTAGAAACAGTACAAGAAGTTACACATGGTAACACAAATTTGGGTGGGAGGTGCTGCATATGGGTGCAAAAGATTGCTTCTGCTTAAGCCCCACAGAAATCTATCTATGATGCTCATAAATAGTTATAGGAGGAGAAAAAAGGCATACCTAATTTCATTCTTCGGGAGAGGGGGAGAGAGATTACTTATAAAGATAATCAAATAGAGAAAGATCAGCCAGTATTAACATCCTGAATAATAATACAGAGATTGACCAAAGATTTAAACACTGCAACACACCCTGGAAAAGAAAATCAATTTTTCCAATCGCAGTTATTGAAGATGAGCTATGACAAAACACAGTTTACAGAATGAATGAGCAATTACAGCACAGGAATAAAAAAATACCTTAGGATACAATCTGGAGTGGTCAGGTGTATTTTTGGGGCAGATCTTGTTACCCATCAGTCCAGTGGGTATCTGTAATACCAGTCTTCATCATGAGAGTCAAGTTTGTTTTCCAGCCTATGTGCCCTGATAACCTATTACTTATTCTTCTGTGACTCCTTTTATAAACTGGTTTGCTCTATTGTAGGCATTAAATCCTTTTGTTAGGATTGCATTTTTCACATTCTGTTGTGCAGATTCTTCACAGAAATCTATATCTAGGGTCTTTTATTTATATAAAGTAAATTCTTGTTTAGACTTAAATTTACCACACCAAAGTCAATTGGATTAAGTAGTTTCCGTGCCCTTTTTCCATATTTCATTATTTTATGTTTTTAGTCTCTGATAAAAGCACTGAATTAGTAGCATAGACAAATGTGTCAAGCACATCATCCTTATAAAAATATAAACCATAGAAATGTTAGACATGAAATAACTTGAATCTCCTTTTGATGGTTGCACCCATTTCTTAAACATTAATCCACTTTAAAAGCAAGGCAAATGGCTACTTTTGAACTTGAGCAGTACCTTCTTTGCTCTTGTCCCCAGCTACATGCCACAAAGTGAGTTGACCAACTAATCTAAATAAAGCAGATTTTGCACTGCCTGCAAACAATTATTCAAGCAAGTTGTGGCAGTAAAATGCTTTGTCTTTAGTCAGGGCAATGGGGGCATTAAGCAGTCACAAAAGACTAAATGTACTTTGAGTCTAACAGCTGATTTCCAGTTGCCAAGCCTGTAAGAATCTTGCCAATTTATATTTGATTTTTACTCATTATGAATATAAAATCTATCTCTAAAATCCTAATTTTTAATAAGGCAAAACTCATCTCATCTGTAGATTATTTGATATAATGCACTAGAATGATATGAATCATCCAGTTACAAAACTGCGTTTTTAATTGCACAACTTCCCCTGGCTAATGACATATGATTGGTTTGTTGGGATTAAACATTCTCCCTGCATTTATCAGTGGGTTTGGTCAATCCCCACAAACGAACGCCGTTACAAAGATCTTCATTTAGGGTGTGCTTTTGGGTAAATGATTAGTGTTTATTTTGGGGAAAGGAGTAATCTCGTGTTTCTTTGGTTTGGATACCCAGGACAAGGTTCATAAATACCTTTGGACTGAAGAGTGGTGGGGGTAAGCCCATCAACTCGATGTTCCTTTGTCTTGAGCCAGACATAGAGAGGCAGGGCGAGCTTTACAGTGTTTTTCTGCTGCCTACATCTCTTCCCTCCAACTCATTACCTTTGGTCTTGGCTCTAATTTTACAGTGTCATTTTCAGCTAGCGGCAGATGCAATTTCTTTTCAGCCTTCTAGAGTTTTATTGCCAAATTAATATAGCCTTACAATACCTTAGTACATTTTGGAATTTTACCATAGGTATTTAAAGAGATCTCAGGTTATTTTTCTGTAAAATGAAATGATTGATACAAACTATGAATCTCGCTATACAAAGCTATGTATATAAAAATAGCTGAATAAATGATTAACAGAACTTTTGGAACAGTGTTATTTCGTTAGTTTCCATGTGATCTGTTGTTCTGTGGTTATCTGTCTGGTTACACACACAAATACAGGGATAGCCCTACCTTGTCAGAAGTTCAATTATTTTCTCATCTATTCTTGGGTTTGAAGCTTTGAAGCTTACTGAGGCAAAGCATGTGGGCAGCACAGCTGTCATCCTTGTTGCTGTAGCACCAAATATGGTAGTCCTGATTCCCATTGTACTGCAATTAATCTTCTGCTTTGCACTAATGGATGAACAAGCGTATTTACTGCAGCATAAAATTCTAATTATTTCCTGAACAGATGCATAAAGAGAATTTAAATTAATGGCAAGTGACAAATGTGATAAATCTAGATAACATCTTTAAATACTAATATTCTACATTGCAGACATTTTTTCAATACTTAGTTTCTAAACATCCATAGGGTATGTTCCCTTTTGTAATGAAGATCTCTCCTGGCCAGTTGTTTCAGGCACCATCTAACTCCCTCTGGAGACACCCCTGCCCAGCAGGCATGGCAGAGTTGTACTGCATTCACCATGGCTGCAGTCCCTAATTCTCCAGCAAGGTGTTCAGAGACCTCTTTTCATCCCAACCCCTTTGCTTTATAATCATGCAGTATTTCTGGTCACAAGCTTATGAGTGAGGTCTTCATCCTTCTCTCATTGAACTGCCTTTAATGTGTTATATAGAGATAAAACAGGTTTGAGATTATTTAGAAAATTCTCTACAAAATAAGTTTGCTAGATGACCACATGTAGTTGCCATGCTAGCCATGAGAACTTTAACAATGTAGCCCCTAATATTTGCCAACTCTCCAGGAAACACAAATTAAATTTTCACCTGCAAGGCTTCCAGGAACCATCACACATGGTATACAATTTTTCCTCTTTCACAGAGCATAGACATATTCTAGGATCTGCTTCTCCATATCCATCAGAGCCTGACTTGACTTGGCGAAAGACCTCTTATTTTTATGTCATGTAAGTTCTCAATTTTTGTCTGGGCAAACAAATGTATTGATTTGCTACTTTATTTTAGCAACAGCAACAACCTAAAGCCTGTTAGTGAATGCATCTTGCAGGCTATGTCCTTTGACAAAACAAGGGTAGTACCTGGTCTGTGCAGCTTTACTAATGCTTTCATACAAATATTGGGGGGGGGGGGGATGGGGGAGGGAGGGTGGGAACTAAAAAAAAAAATCATCTTTTCACTGTTCAGATTTTTGTCTGCAGTTATTCCCATCTTCTTTCATTTAGTCCAAAACAGCTTTTGAGACATCCATGAGTCCAGAACTTTACATAGATTTCCTTTTTTTCCAGTATCCATTCAATGTTGTCCCCACTCTTTTAGCTCCCCATGTCCAAAAATAGCATTTCTGTGCCATTTGTCACTTTCCAGTTCTGTCTTTTGTCTGGCCATGCCACTGTTCCACCTTGCCCACCGTTGTTATCAGCTCCTTACACCTCCTTTCTCAAGAGTGCATTAGATTTAGATATCACTATAATGATACAGCAGGGACTCCAAAAGTGCTGCAAATTAGATTTGAAAGCATATATTAAAATGAGCTCTCTCTTTCCCTGCATACCAAGAGAGATATTAGGAGAAATTAGGATAACTGAAGGTTTACCACTTCCTGGAAATCAATGGCACAAGGAGCAGAATAAAAGTGCAGACAAATACAAAGGAAAGTATACCAGCAGAATTAACAAGATAAAAACCTCGGTTTTAATCAGAGTACATTTGTCATAGAACATTGTAAGAAGCATTCAGGCTGCTACCTTTTAGCAGTTAACTTCTGCCCTGAGGTACCAAGGTTTACATTCTAGTAAATTTTTATCATGTCTAGGTTCTCATTATCCATGTAAATGTATAATTCTTTATTAATTCCATTTAAGCTCTTGACCTCAATTATATCCTGTGGCAGCAAGTTCCACAGGTTAATGACATATCATGTTTAAAAAATTCCACCTTTCATTGGTTTGTATTTATCTTTTAGCATCCTTTCTTTATGACCCTATTACAATTTATATAATTGCCTTGAATTTGTCTTTCTTGTACTCCAGCTCTGGGTTTTGTTTTTTTTCCCTTTTCCCGAGTGCAGAAAAGTCTGACAGTTTACCTTTTTTTTAATTATTTTAAACAAGGTACATCTGAAATAATTAAAATATGTGAGACTGATGTCAATTTTTTTTTTACCTCAGGATCATCTGACAGAACACCTTCCAATATTTTATTTGATAAATAGAACTAATCCAGAAGGTAATCATGAATAAAATGTAATTTCTGAAGCAGACACTTTGTGTAGAAAAAATAGCTCTTCACTCAAACTATTGGGCTTGTTAGCAAAATTGGCGCTGTGTTTATTAAGTTTTTCAAGCTGAAACTGCAAAACATGAATAAAATAGCAATAGAACCACTTTGTTTCTCAAAAGCCTAACCTAGCCAAAGTACCATGGGTGCTATTAGCAAAGAACTGGACAGCTACAAACAGTTCTGCCATGAAGATATATTTCTCGGGTTATATTTTTCAAATGCAGAAACACAGTATTAGCAAAGATAAAATCTGTGGAGATAAACTGTATGGAAGTAGTGTCTTTTGTAGCTTTTCAAGTGTTACATATAACTGTATATATCCTGCTGTCTTTTGCAGTCATTAACTGATATACTCAGTTTATTGGAAATGTATGTATGAGAAACCAATGTTGCCAAAATATTATTGCATTTGTAGACCTCTGTTTCCTAATTCTAATTTTCAGAAAGGTTTATCAAAGGAAACACTATGACACATTTAATGATTGAACTTAATTTTGCCTGATGAATGCATTCAAGTTTATTTCCTCTCAGTTTTCCCATATTAATTCCTGTATATTATTGTTGCAGATAGATTGTGATAGGTCACAATTGAGATTGGCTACCAAAACATTGTGTACAACAGAATCATTCCTTGTGCTTTTTGAGGCCATATGTAGTTCCAGTGGATACACCAGGAAAGTTTTTATTATGTATGAGACACACGGATCCAAAACGGCTGCACAAAAAATGCTTAGCTCTGCTTTAGTTGCCCTAAGCAAATAAAGGAAGTTCCGTTGTGTTGACTGAGTCCCTTCCTAGCACAGAACTCTGTAAAAGGGTTTGTAGAATTTCACTTTACCAAGGAAAACAACTGGATTTGCTGAAGTGTGTTGTCAGGATGACACTTGCCCCCAATCAACTCCACCCCAAAGTCTTTACAGTACTCTGTAAATTTGGAGAGATAAAGAGAGAGAAGCAAGGACAGGTAGCTCTTATGGCCTTCATAAAGGAATAGTTCTTGACTTTTGAACTGGTCCCATTGATCTGAAACTGTGGGAAGAATCAGCTTGGAAGCTCACTGGCCCACATCTTCTGTGACTGACACTTCAAAGAAGAGTTTAAGTTCAGTTCTTCACCCTTGTCGGTTCTACATTTACATGAGTACAGAAAAATAAATCCTTAAAAATGAGGATTTAAAATGAGACTCAAGTTTCATGAATCCATTTTTCAGGCACAAGTTCAATCAACTGAGTTTTATGAAAACACCAAGAAGAATGAAAATGGAGGTGAAGGTTCATTTTTAATGCATCCTTCTGCTTTCCCAGTCTCAGCAGTCTCTACTACATAAAAATCCCAAACAATTCTTAGGGTTTTCTGAGATGTGATGACCTTCTTCCTCTTACCTCTGTTCTGTATAACTACAAGTGAATTCCAGAATGTCATCAGCCCCATAGCCTGTAATTATTTCAGCACAAATCCTCAAAGACTAAGTATCATGCCTCTTGGTGCAGTGCTTAACTAAATCACAGTTGGTAAAATAACAGAAATTTTAATGCATCTCATTTGATAAAATTCACAGCAGACTTATTAGAAGTCTGACGTATGTATAAAGTAAAAATATTTGGTAAAAGTAGATTAATATCAGTAATTTTGTGTTGGATTTGTGAAAATGTTGCAAGTTATCTGTCCTCCCTATAGTCAGGCTCAGATACAATGACAGGCCTGGGAACAGAACCAAATCTTCCCATGTGTGATCCCTGTGACAATATTGCCTTTCCTTGCATGCTCTGTAGTGTTCTCAGGCTTTTGGTGTACAAGAAACAGTGGGTGAGACCTTTCAGACTGCACTTCTAAGTGGAATAGAGTGCTAAGAAGTATGTGATTCAGTTATTTCCTCTTTTGGTAATCTGTCCTCCATTATTGTAAGATAATGTAATTGTAATTGTAAGAAACTAATTGTAAGAAACTTTTCATTACTAATTGTAATGAAAAAATCAATTTGAAAGACATTTTTCATTATAAAGTTTGTTTTCTTTTTACTTCTCTTAACATTAAATTTTAAAATGAAAGGTCACTTAAATATAAAAAAAAAGAGAGAAAACTCTTGTTCCAAAAAGATTAGAATGAAACAATTTCCCTTATGAAGAAAGTTTTTTCAGTTTTCCGTAAGAATATGCCAGAGTGGTATATTCGTGTTAAAGGTTGGGGGTTTTTAACTAAGAATGTACTTTCTAGAAGAAAAAAACTTTTTCACCAGGTCTAATGAAGATTTTGTGTTTGAGACATGGGTAGAAAACTCAATAATTTGTGAGGTAAAATATACCCAGTTAATTGTAGCTTAGTGGCTGTGCCCTTCAAATTTAACAGAAGGAAACTGGTTCAGTCACAAAGTCAGATGATTAAAACATACTCTAGCAAGTTTGTACATAGATAAGGAATAGCTGCTTTGGACAGGATTGGTTTCGACCATAAATCTGCTTTCAGACTACTCTCCAGGACAGCTACCACTTACAGCACTCTTATCAGTTCAGCTGAGCAAAAAGGTTGCTGTAGACTGGAGTGTCAGAACAATCTAATTTCAGATGGTGATTTCTATATAGTTCTCAGATTGTGCTACATAACACTCTGCAGCATGTTATAAAGGAATGAATGTAAAGGATTCATTACTTGCTATAGCTGAGTGAAAGTGACAGCAAGTTATGAACAGGCACATCCAAACTCTTTAGAGTAAGCAGAGATTTGCCATGGCCCAATAGGGACCCATGTGCATCGAGGGACAGCTGTGTATTATGGCACAGTTCATAGTGAAGGGTGTTTGCTCATCCACAGCTGAAGGTGTCAGTCCCGGCTAGAGCATGCAGAGCCTTTTCTTTTTCCTTGCCTAAATAAAGTTAACTCTTTTTCTGGGAGAAGAGGAGGGGTAGCTCTAGCACCAGTGTGGATTTTGGTCTTGGAGGTGCCACAGCATGGCATTGGGAGAACAGGAAGATGGGTATTTCAAAAGGTCCATTGGTTTAGCTATAAACAAAAACCACAGTGCTCTACTCAAGTAGCTCATGGGTGACTTTATAGGCCTCAGGGTAGCCAGCAGAGGGAAAAACCCTCTTATTTAGGGATATTTTTGCTGATAGCCTTGCTTCAGGAAATTTCAGAACGTCTCATGAAATCTTACTGTGAAAAACTCTCTAGGGAAACGTAAGAACTACAGCCAATGAAAAAGCTGCAGAAGAAACACAGCAGATCAAACTTTCTGTCAGGCAGGCCAGCTGACCATCAGTTTTCACGGTTCCCAGTAACTGTCTTTTTCTAACAAATATGAATATGTACTAGAGCAGGATTTCAGAACCAAAGACTGCACTGAAAAACAAGAGTTTGTAAGACTCCGAGTATCTTGTGAAACAACTCTTCTTTCTCAGAGACAGATGGTGTCCAATATGGGCTCCTGTATTCATCTGCCCTATGATGACAGCTAAGAGAAGTCATTCATGCAAAAAGATGATAGCACTTGACAAGCAAAATCTGTAGTTTATTAATAATTAAAAATTATTCCCATGTTCTCTTACTGATTGAATATTTAATCATTTGTTCAGTCAATACCAATGTCTCATTTATTATTCATTAAAGATAAATACTTTGTAGTGCTTCTGGATTGAAATGTGTTACACCAAGATTATTAAGAGCACCCAGAGTTGATTTATTATTTAGAAATCGATTAAACTTTTGTACAGAATTTAATGACTTAAATAACCTTTCCAATTTTTAAAGTTAATAATAAGTTTTATTTAAAGATTGGTTATGTGAACACAAGCAGTGATGGTGAAAAAACGAAACTCTCAGACCTGAGTTAAACAATTAGACTGGGATGATTTTGGAGAGAAACACATCACTAATATCAGACCTTCCTCACACCCCCAGAAAGACTTACTTCTATTTTTAATGTAAAAGTACAACAGTACATGCTGTGCCATAAGTTCCATCACTTAGCCTTGTCTTCTGAGGAATCATCAGAACTCCACTCCATCCCCTCACTTTTACCCCCTTCACATTTTGTTGGTTGACCTTTTTGAAGGGACTTATGTATGATTTATGAAAGTTTTGCTGTAGCTCTTCTTCTTAGTCTGTATCCTGAATAAAGCCAAAGATCAGGAAAGGAGAGTTTCATCTCTTCACGTCCTCTCAGTGGTAACTTACCACCTGAGGAGTATAAGGAGACGAGACACTTCTTTCTTCTCTGCAAGTGGACAGTCAGCCTAACAGCAAAAGGTCTGCTGTTTCTCTCTCTGAAAAGGTTTCTGACTTGACTCATAGTGACTAACTGCTTAGTGAAACCAGTCTCCAAAATGAAAAATCTTTGATTTTTATAGCTCCTTAATTGCTGGGGCAAAGCTGGATAGTGCAACCCAGGTGAAGGAATCGAATTTACTCGAGGAGACAAAGAAGAGAATAAGTCATACCTGAGTGGATCAAATAACAACTAGCTATTGTTCATATTTTCAGATTCGAGATATCTTGCTATATATGTTGTGAAAAATTGTGGAAAAATAAATATATCAGTTTATTAGTTTGACATAAATAAACAAAACCCCCCTTGAGTTAGTAACATAAAAACTGAATGTTTTTCTCTAGTATTTTCTTTTCAAGCTTTCTATTCAAGTTTTGGAGCTCTTTTTCCTTCTTTCAAATAATGCAGGCTTTCCTACCACTAAAAGAAATTTTTCTGGTCATTCTTTTCTCAGACATGGGAAACACCTTGAAAGAGTTCAGCTACCCAAAAGTATGTATTGTATAGGCTTACAAACTGTAAGGGCATGGAAGTGGCTGCTATATAGTTTCCTTCCTCCTCCAGCAAACCCATTTCCTAAAGAACCTTTGTTTCCCCATGCTTCTCAGTTAGGCACATGCAGACATTGGTGCTGGATGGCAAAGCAGGCACCAGAGGAGAGAACCTTGATGGGTCATACCTTTCCCCTTCAACCCCCTCAGGGAAGGTATAAAAGTTCAGTGGAGACTTTTTTAGTATTTACTAAAATTTAGAGATATTCTCTCTGATTCTGGCTTATCTGTACTCAAGAAGAATAGAATCACTTATGCAACTCCTAGGTAGGTTTCCTCCTCTCAAAAGCAAATCTTCCTTTTTTCTGAGTGTACACATTGCTGAGATTACAGACATGCACATTTTCCATGTACTTTTCAGAGAGGGACAATATTTCTCTGCACATTTTCTGTAAATATCAGACAGAACAGGCAGAAAAGTTTTAAAACAATTGTTGAGAAAGCACCAAAGTTGTCGTGCAGCAAAGCAAGGGTCCCCAGTGTTCAGCGCAGAGACATTTGTAGGTGAGCCTTAGAGCTGGCAGGAATGAGGGAGGCTGCTTCATTATGGAAAGACCTGGTGGAGAAAAGAGGCTTGAGGGAAAGGAAGTTTGGTATGTAGCCTTTGGCTGCATCCTAACAAGCTAGACAATTAGCAGAGAGTGGCCTACCATGGGAAGAGGTAACATCTTCCCATCTGTCATACAAGAGACAAGTTAAAATAACTCCTACTCTGTGTGTGTCCACAAAGGCTCCTGAAAGCATTTCCTGTTAGAAGTGAAGGGTACAAACAGAGTGTAAATACCACCACTTTTATGTAGTTCTACCTGGTGTTGGTTTTATTGAATCAAAGACCTCCTTTTCCTTAGATTCAGATGGCTGGAAAGGAAGTGTGTCCAGGCTGAGAAAGGCTGCTTGGGGTTGCCGAGAAACACTGTGGGCCTGAAGAGAGCAGGGTGAAATTCAGGAGGAAATGTGGTTCAGTGGTGAGCAGAGGATGAAAGTGTTGATCTGGGGAGATCTTCAATATAGACAAATTTACTAATTGTTATAAATGCAAAATATCTGTCAGCATATTTCTAAACACGTAATTAAGATTGGGTTATGTGTGTCAAACTCTATGATTAATTTCTGCATGCTGTACTTACAGAAACCAGAAGAAAATTGACTGATTACAATATAATTAGCATAAACAATCATTAGAAAAGACATAAGAAAGGCATTTTTGAGTACTTCAGGAAAAAAATTGAGGTTAGGCAAATAATTTTGACTCTTTAAATTTCTAGTAAAAACTTGAACAGTGTTAACTCCTCACTGATAAATTATTTCTGTGTTCAAAAACAATTTGAAGTGTTCCCAGTGTGCTGCTTAATACAGTGTATCAGAAAGAAAGAGTCCCTAAAAAGACAGGACTTTGACACTTTTAAGTATGACTTTAAAGTAGTTTTTAGTGAAGCAAATGTAACCAGCTAGGAAGAAAGGAAAAAGAATTTAAAATAAATAAATCTTTGGAAATGTGGAGTGGATTGTGTGCTGTAGAAGATTCTGATAACTTGAAAGCTTTGCACTTACAGAGACCCATCTTAAAAATTAATCACATCAAGAGAAACACTTTCATCTGAAAATGACTTTGCTGGGCCTATTTTTAACAGACTTCATGGATCAAATTCATTGACAACATAGTTAATGAGATTTTCAGTGGGACTCAGAGCCAATATAGGACCTGAAACTCATTTGAAGTTTTTAACATGTTATATCTGGAATATTTTTTAATGTTGTTTTAAAAAGAGATGTGTTTCTATCAGTTTATAGCTAATAAAATCATTGGCATGAAGACTGTAGTGCTTTGTATTCTTTGGTATTTATTTTGCCTTTACAAATATTGAGAGGAGTGTAATTCCATTAAATAATACTAATAAAAAAAGAACTAAAAATCTATTTTTTACTTTCTTGGAAACAAGAAAGGAAAACAACAAATACATCCTTCCCTTAATATTATGAACTGTTCGAATGCTCTGGTTTCAGTTTGTGGGTGCATCAGAATCTAACATATTATGATTTGTATGTTTATCTCAAAGATGCTCGGAATACATGATGTGACTAATTTGGTATTGATGTCAAACATCTATTATGACCTCATGCAAAGCAGTAAACTGCTAGTTTTGGGCACAGTACTTACACTTCTCACTTGTCCTACTGTCCCTAGGGAATATTTTTGCTGAGTTAGAATATTTTTTTTTGTTTATGAGCCTACAATGTTAAAAGTCTGTTAAAATTATTTTTAATACCTCGAATTATGTCTTTAAACCTTACAGTTTGCTGTAAAATGCTGAAAAATATCAGCATGGTTTACATATATTTAAATATTTCAATATAATACGAATAAATTAAAAGGCAGCATTAAAATACTCCAGTCTTTCCCTGCCCCCTCCTTACATTTCTCTATGACATTTTACTCAGCCATGGTATGGGAATATGTACGATATAAATGAATTTCCCTCCTGCCTTTGTTTTGGTTCTAAAAAACATCTTCCACTAACTGTGTGGAATTTCAAGTTTGGAGATTGAACATTTTTTGTCCCTATAACCGTATTGATCCCTGTGTAGTTCAAAGCCTCAGGAATTATAGCTATAAACTCCAAGACAAAAACATTAGAGTCTTCCAGCACTTCCCTCCTATGGAATCAAGATAAATGGTCAGGAGGAATGCAAGGTTTGAGGTCTTGATATTTGGTGGGTTTCTTTTTTTTTTAACTCTTTCTGGGCAAGGAAACTGCTATAGACATGAGAGTACAAAGAAGGGAAAGGAAGTGGAACTTATTGTTGGCTTATGCTGCTAGAAGGTATTTTTCAGGTCTGAGGCAGAGAATTTACTCTCCTAAAGGACGCAACGTTTTAGATGTCCAATTTACTCAAACATACTGAATAGTTTTTAACTTCTTCGTGACCTGTGAAAAACAGTTTGCAGAGAGTCTTTTATGACTGATAATGGACAAAATGGACCACAGTCCTGGATCTCCTTCCAGCTTTAGCTGAGTATCTGTAAGAAGCCAAAAGACAATACAGTAGGCAGTTTCACAGTTCTGCCTAAGGCAAGCTGCTTATTAATTAAAGTGTCATAATCCATCAGAAATACTTGGCCACCACATGAAAGAGTCAGACAGTAGTCTTTTGAAGGCTGGGGAATTAAGACCTTTGACAAATTTATTTTAAAAAGTAGTAATTTTATTGGGGTTTTTTTCTGAATTTGATCCCACACTCTTACACTATAACCAAATTACCAGGAGACTGTTCTTCAGACCACCTCACAGTTTTCTGCCCTAAGACCACAGAAAGGCTTAACTAGGAAAGAGATGATCCTATATTTACATATATATGTATACACATACACACACATACACATATGTGTGTGTGTGTGTGTGTGTGTGTGCATAATTTCTGGTGCTGAATTTGTATTTTAGCCTCTAAAGGCTTTGTGGTTTGTATTTTGTCACTTGATTCTCCCCGACAGATAGCATTAAAGTAATTTGACTCAGCTATGGATCAGTCCCAGTAGAAAACATGCCTAGTGAACAAGTTCAAATTTAAAGTTCTCTAGCAGCTTACTTCTAGAGCATTCAGGCGTATGGGACAATGAATTGGGGTCTAATGTCAAAACTCTCATTTTATGATAATACTGAAGGACTTTCCAGAAATTACTGTGCCTCAATCCACTTCTAGGCAAAGAGAAAATTGATTTCCAACATTACAATTGCACCCATCTTCATACATGGAATCCAAGGGATGAAGTCTCCCTTAAAGAGAGAGTTCTCTAAAGTTTGTGAATAAAAACTTTGGCAAGACTCATAATTAGATTTCACATTTCAGAATTGCAAGTGTTGGATGGACAAACAGGAAATATTACAGCAGAAGACAGTATTAACAGAAACTGTGTTTCAGCAACAAGCCTTGATGGCCAGTTACATGCCAAGGCCCACTCTGGGTATGACCACCTCAGTTATTATACACCAGTGTTTAGGTAGTCTTGGGCCAAATTACATTTTTGTTCTCTGCCTGAATGCTTTGCACAGGAGATTTTGTGGTAAGGTATTGCTGATGTCCAGCCTTCTCTAATCTCAATAAGAGCTTCAGACTGTGCTAACCTCTGTGGAGCTGTTGAAAACCCATCTATTCATTGCCTTTTGACAGCTGCACATTAGCTGTGATGAGGTTTTGTTTATAGCCTTCCTAATATAATGGGTTGGTTGTTACCCTTGTGATTATGTTGTTATAGCATGGGCTTGCAGTTCTAAATTTACATTCCCTTCCTTTGTAGGCAGTTGCTGGCAGAATGAGGTTGAGTGGAATCTAATTTCAAAATAAATTCAGCCTTGAGGGACTATTTTTTAATAAATCAAAATACACATTTAGAAATCAATCTTCATAAAGTTGCATTAGTTCAAAGATAATCTGCTTATTAAATGCTAAATATCACTTTAAAAAATCATACTTAACAAAAGTACTTTGAGAGCGGTATCTGATTTGACTCTAGATCAGCAATGGACATTCTCATGCTGCTAGACACTTATTTTTGATTGTGTATTAAATTATTTTTACAGATGTCCAATCTGTTCTACTGCAAGCTTGACATCAGTAGAACTCATGGAGACTCAAAAAGGCTATTTGTTGTTTCCCACTGTATGAAGTAATAATTGTGTCTTTACTTTTCAAAACAAGTACAAGAGCTCTATCAAAATTATCTCTGAATACCACAGCAGACAAATACACATGACTTAGGAGAAATCCTACAGTTATGAGAATCCCATGCCAATTTAATGAAGCTGCTGAGATGTTCAGGCACAGTTTGAGATACTTGTCTAAATCAAGCTGTTGTGGATTGTCTCATGACTATGTTTATTGCTCATTCACCCTTAAATTTAAATGGAGCTTTTTCAAAGAGTTTTTTGAATCACAGCTATTTTACTGTTCTAATTTTTCTAATAAAAGCATAGTTGATAATTATTGCAGTTGAAATGTCTCTTTTGGTATCAGAGGTTTTTTTTGCATCCTTCAATTTTTGTCTTATCGCCACTGACACCATTTCAGTTGAGAGCTCCTCTGTACTTTGCTAATGCTGCCAAAGTCTAGTGAATGCACTGGCTAAGTACCAACAGATGTATTTCTTTAACAAGGAGCAACCTCTAACAGTGAAATCCCTAACTGGTGCTCCACACAACCCCTCTGCTTCAAGCACGTTAGTTGCATGAAGTGATGTAAAGTTGTATGGTCCAAATCTGTGGGAGTTTGAAGGCTTGTACCTTTTTCTTTTAATAAATTTTGGTTCTTAGGAAGTGAAGCCCTGGTCTACTGATTTGAAGAAAACTAATTTCTCTCTTGCAAGCAATTTCATTCAAGTCATAAACAACCTCCACATGACATTTTTGGGTATCACCCAGCTCCTGTTTAAAATATGTCCGAAAGGTACTTAGCATATCATGGCCTACATTATGCTGAGCTGATTTCACTACCAACTTGGGAGCTACTTTCTTATTACTGCCCATCTGTACTCACTCTTGTACTAAAGATCTTATTGAAAGTTTACATTTTGTGGATTGCATATTGCTGAATGAAATCGGAATGCAACAGGCACTTTCTGTGTTTGTTTTTAAAAGGCTACAGTCAGTTCCTCTGATCTTATGGGTGATCATTTTTCTTCCTATACTGAAAAAAAATGAGAAGTTCCAAAATTACAGACACAGAGGTTTGGAATAAAATGTTGTTGACATGTTCATGGTTTTTTTAATACTTTGGGACATAAATCAGCATGAATAAGCAGAAATTTCGTATCTGCTTCTTCCAAGGTCTCTTGAATATTACTCTGAAAAAAGGAACTGCTTCACCTTGGGATCAGAGCTTTTTGCTACATGGAAAACTTACTCAATCCACTCATGGTTTCTCTGTTTCAGGCAAATTAATAGTTCATTGTTGCAATGAAAGAATTGTGGAATAACTGTAATGAAAGCACAGGCAAGCCAGACACTAAGATATCACAACAGATCCATTCTTTGAAACAATTCAGCTGTGGAAGTTTTCTCCACAAAAGTACATCTTGTGGGAGTACTGAAGGAAACAGTGAGTTACACAAATTAATTCTACTAGGATTCTTACTTGGATCATGTATAGTTTGTTTCTCTACTACTTTAGACCTTTATTTGCAATGAGGAAGTGAAAAGTAGATATGAAATACAGATGTTCTACCTCTGGCAAAATCAGTTCTAACCATTTGACCAGTAGAGAAGATGGTGTCTAGAAACTTGCACAGCCTTTGACGTTTTCTCTTCATTTAGAAACACTTTCTGTCAGCTGAAACGATTACTGACCAGTTCCTGGTCATGACAGCATGGAAGAATGAGCAGAAAAAAACCCCAATATTATTATCTTAAACTATTGTGAACACTGGACTTCATAGCTAGCTTTGGCAGGAAAGTAGAAATTCTATTTGTCTGAAAGTCCTTATATTTTGTAAATAATTTTCTGCTTCAACCAAGAAAAAAAGCTGACATTTCAAAACATTTCATAGACAGGTTCTTGGTTTTTTTTCAAAGAAAGAAAATCCCAAACACTGAAGTACTTGGTTTCAATTGTGTAGACAAAACATGCCAAATAATATAAACTGATGAGGAGTCAACATAGGATGAAACAATACTGAATTCAACCCTGCTTTATAAATTTGAATTTCTTAAGAAAATGTTTTGGAACATTTCCAGCATGTGCACATTATTGTGAAATAGTTTTTCCCATGAAACAGCCTTGTCCAAAGAGGATACTATTTTTTTATATCCTCTCTACATAATTTCCCTAATAGCACCTGTACAGTAAAAATAATGTAATAGCTCATTAAAGACTGGTCGCCATCTTTCAATGGGTTGTTTTAAGAGATATCAAAATACTTCACTAAGTTTATCTTAAAAGATTTTTAAACATTTTTCATGCTAGAAAATAACTTCCTCACTGGTGTTCCCATAATTGCAAATAATATTCACCAGATAATTTTGAAATATAGGTAAAAATAATTGAAAATATCAATAAAAATTTTGAACTGAATTTGAAATTAATTATGGCCAGTCTCTTGTTGAGTGTATCCCATTCAAAAATTCATACAAGACATTATTTCTCTTCCTTAATTGAGTTAGACTGATTTAATGTATGTGAACTGTTGCTTTTAAAATGAGTTTATATGTTTATGAAAATGAGTTTATGAAAATCTTTTAAATGTAATATAATTATTCAGACTTCAAATGTCTTTTAATAACATTTGTGATAGCAGAGCATGAAGACCTGAAACACACAGAATATTTGAAGGAATTTCAAACGCAATCAAACTGATATTCATACTAAGATAGCCACAAACATAATTGCAGAAAAATTCCTAGTTTCAGCTTGAAAAATTTGAAGGTCACTTTCTAATTTGATGGTAACTTTCTGATATACATTCTAGAGAATATCTGAAGGTATTTTATTTTAGAATAGGTGACTATCAAAACTCAGATAGTTATGTAGTAGTTTCAGACTGAATTCCTGCATTCAGTTTTCCAGAAAAAGCCCAAACTTATACTTATGGTGGACTCTGATAGAAGAAGTTAGGAAAAGGTCAATACCCCTCTCTTTTTCCAGCATCATTTTTATGAAGAAATTGCACTTTGAGCTCCCATATGCAATGTGAAGACTAGAAAAGCTATAAAGATAAATCTTATAATGATATGTAATATCTGTGTCTGAAAAGTATTTCTATAACCTTCAAAATATGGTTATTTTGAAGATCCATAAATTGAATCTCAGCATAGGACAAATGTTTAGAAATTGAGGCATCTCAAGTTCTGGTGACCAGAGTCCTTTTCTGTCCCCATAGTTCCAAAGTAAGTGCTATGGATGAGAATATATTTCCTCTTCAGCTTGGTAGCTTAGTTCTGGCAATCTTTTGGAGCAATGATGTTTAGTATTTGGAGAGGAACAGCTTACCCTTCTATGATGATTGCTTATCAAAGTCACAGATAAATGGAAGTTTTAGCTCTGACATTATTCAGAATTCATGCCATTGATGCCACTGATTTCAAGAGAGCAGGTCTTGACGCTGCTTTCTTCATCCACCGAAAAGTTTCAATTCTGAGTTCAAATCAGATACTGTTACATATATTTCTAGTACTATTTAATAGACAAAGTTAAGAGGATCACTTTTTCCTCCTATATTCAAAATTAGGAGCACCAAACAAGTTCTCAGAATCAGGCACTCCTTTGGGTTGGAAGGGACCTCCTGAGGTCTCAAGTCAAGCCTTCTGATCAGAGTAGTTTAACATTGGGCATAAACAATGTTCCTTAATGTTTTGTTCATTTAGCTCTCAACCTCCAAGATGGAGATTGGATTATATCCTCACTGTGATTTCTTTTTCTGAAACAGTTGTATGGGAGAACATCTATTCCACTTGGCTGGCTGATGTGCTGAAGCTTTCCTTCTTTTCATACCCACGGTATGATGCTATGGTAAGGCAAAATATTTCAGCATAAAGTTGGTTTTATGAGGAGCAGGATTTAGAGCAGAAATACCACTGGAGCTGGGCTAGAATAATTGGTCCAACTTTGATGGTTTCATAGAGACTTGAAGTTTGTACTTCCACAAATTAACAGGTAAAATGAGATTAGAAAGACTAAAAAGTTCTTAGGCTTTGAGAATTTATAAAATTTCTTGCAAGACTTAGGGTTTCTAAAACTCTACCTTCTGGAGTTTAGATAGTATTTGTTACACAAGGACAGTTGCTTTTTATTTTCAGTCACTCCATGAAAATAGTTGTGATTTTCATGTCTTGTCTTATCTAAAAATTGACACAATTTATGGGTTAAAATGAACACTGAATATTTGGATCACTTGCTTCTGGACCACTTGCTTTCCATGCACTGACAATGAATGAAGCTGAAGTTTTCTGTCTAGCTCAGTAGCTTAGCTGTCTTCAGGTGAGACTGCATGGAGGGTTGATTGGTTGCAGCAAGAGAACCTACCACTTCTCTGTTGGAGTATAGAGTAAATCACCTCAGAATTTTTCTTGCTTTGTGTCAGATGTAGTATTAGTTGTAAGATTTTTTCTCTGAAATAACATATAGGAATGCCAGTTTAGGAGGTTCTTTGACATCTTTATCTGGTACCAAAGTAATATTGTCTAAATGTGATGCAATTTATGATAAAGTGTCATAAATCAACATATAAGATGCTGGTTAAATGGGAACATTTTTTGTTACAAGATGTCAGGTTGCACCATATTGAGGTTTTGTGTGTGTGCTAGATAAGAAAATTTTGGGTCTGTTTTCTGTTTTATGGATTTAAATTAGAACACATATGAATGCATTCAGTGAGGATTATTTCTTTATATTTCACCTTCAGAAATACTGATGCGTCACTGTTTAAACTGGTCGGAAGAACATTGAAATAATCTTTTTATGATGGCTAAATTGCATTAATTTTCTTTTAACTCTCCAATTCAGCCAATATCCCAACAGGCCACTTAGGTCCTGTTTGGATATTTCAACTGTCATGCTAAAGCTGCTAAAATTAATATTTCAATCAATAGAGTTAGTATTTGAGGAGTTTGAATGGTTGAAGCATGGAGTCAGAAAGAAGCCCTTTCCAAATATAATTTTGGTTGTCGTGCCCTCCTATCTTTCTTGTGCATCTATTTATGCATCACTCAGCCTGAAACTCTTCAGACTCGGATCTTAACTATGAGCATGAGACATGTTAATATATGCACCTGTCATTGTCTCAGTGTGAGACAATGGAAATGCTGGTGATCTAATGGTGGCTAACAGCTGGGTCTGGGGGAAAATCCAGGCATGCTTACAGTGTGTTTGAATTGGAGTTTGAATCTCCTCAGATTTTTATCTGAGGACAGTTTCCAATCTCATTCCCTGTAACTCAGGTGAAAAAATGTCTGGGCTGAATGCAGAAATCAACATCTTTAATACTATCCATGCAAAACAAGGGTCAAATTTGTTTATGGAATGAAGGTTTAGTTAAATAAAAGAGGATTTCAATTTCATCCTTATTTGATACGGGCTTTATTTCTTTCTTTTTCTTAAAAGACAGTCTTCAAGTAAAAAATAAAAGGGAAAACTCTGTCCATGCTTGCTTGTATATTCATAAGCAGACTTAAATAATTTAATAAGAGCTTAATCCTTTTCATTTTTAAATACATTACATTAATCCATTTATATGAGATCATTATTTCTGGCTCTTCTGTGAGGCAGATATTCATTACTAACCTAGTCTTTTCAGTGGGAAAAAAATAAAAAGAAGATAAAAAGCTGATAAACTTCCACAAATAACAACAAATACAAGGTTTGTTCCCATTACAGTTTGTGTGCTGGTAGCTTTTTACCCCACCTCACAGATGTTTAATACTAGACCACAATCTGAAGCCGAGTTCAGTTTCAGTTTTCTCATATAACACTGCCAGCTCAGGTTCTGCTTCCCATACTTTGCTTTCTGTTCAGCCCCTGGCACCCCTTGTTCTTGGTGGCTCTTCCCTTCACCTAGACTGTCCATTAAGGAAGCACCTAAATCCAATGGGGGAGTGTATTTATGCTCCACAGCTCTCATTTCAGAAGGTTTGCAGATATCTAGTGCAAGATAACATACAGGATGGCATTTCTAATCATTAAGAGCCCATTACAGTAAATTCATCCTAAATCCTTTCCAAAGGCCAGGCTAACAGCGAAGTCTCTCAGGAGCTGTGTCTGCCCTTTGCAGATCAGTCTTTCTGTGTTCCCACAATGCGTAATTAAGCTGAAGCATTGCTTCCAATAGGGCACTGTGGATGCTTAAACATTTACATAGTGTCAAAAAGCTATTAGACAAATTAGAATGGAAAATAGATCCATGAGGGTGTTATTAACTACAGGGATAACACTTTTGGTTCAGGAAATCACAAAGCCACAAACCCCTGCAGCTGGGAAAGCATATTAGAGTGTCACCACTGTGTGACCTCTAGGCAGGCACTCACATATGGCCATCTCCCACAGCAGGATGCCAGGCTAGATGAACTTTTGTGCTGATCTGCTGCAGCCACTTAGCCAAAGCATGCAGACTGCAACATTTTGAATGGATCCGGCAGAAAAAAAAAAGCCAGTAAAACTTTCCTTAATGGAAGGTTAGATCTGTTTCTTTGTAGTCAATGACAACTTTGCTGGAGTCAACGAGCCACTGGGACCATTCCATCTAAGCTGATTCCAGACCTGACGCTGTTGATGACACTTGTTGTATGAGTGTGGCTAATCTGGGAAGAAATGGGTGTGTATAGTGGTGGTCATCTCTATAGTATTGCATATATAAATTGAAAAAGTGTGTTGTAATTAAATTAAATTTTATTAATAACAGAAGGGTCATAGTTGGCTGATGCTCATACGCTTGAATAAAACATCTGGAAGGCTTCACACTGTTTGTAAGAGCTTTACAAAGAACAATTGATTCTCTCTTTGTCACTCACATGGAGAAAAGAAAGTTTTCTAACTGATAAAGTTTCTAGGATTTATCTTGTTTCTTATAACAATAGCAATATATGAAAGGAGGCTGAGTAGGATTTAGTAAAATACTCACCTGTTCCAATACCTGTATCATGATAAGTGAATTAATTTGTACTTAGATTCACTGCATTAACTCAATTTCTATAGCTCCTTTCATCCAAATGTGTATTCCCTAAGTGCAATTCAGATTTACTCAATGGATATATAAAGGAGGGACAGAAAATACTGACATTTCTTTAGCACTACAAAGCAACTCGACCTACATCTGCACAGCAGGAAGGGACTTGTTAATATTCATTGTTCGAACATAGATAACATCTCCACTGAATCAAGAGCTGTCTGCGCACATGTTTTTTGCAGTAAAATTTGGAGTTACATCAGCAGCTAGTTCTGCCCACAGTCCCAAAAGCAGCACAGAAGTGTGAGCTGATGGAAGAGTACAGGTGCTACTGATGCAAAATTTAAGGAATTATTAGAAGATTCCCAAATGACTAAATGACTGGGAAAACAATTACCGAGACCATCAGCCTGCATGCTTAAGGGCATTTAAATTGCCACGGAATAGCTCAGAAAAGATTTACATATGTTATGTTACAAGACTACTCCAGTTGTATTTTCTTCTGCTTTCCACTGAAGCATTAGATAAAGGACAATCTGTCTGACAAAACAGTTGAATAATTTATTTCACAGAGGCATTTGCTTACAGAATTCATTAATTATATTTACATAGGGTATTCTCATGGACTCATAGTGTCTAAGTTAATTGGTCTTTCTATATGTATACAAACCTGATAAACAATTCTAAAAATGCACAGAAATACAATTTGAAATTCTCCCCAGTAGCTAGTTATGCTGCATTTTTTATTAAATCTCTTTGCAGGCTTTTTTCCAGCATTGGTGTACCTACAAATGTCATAAAAGGACATTGTAGGGCTGGTTATCCAGGGATAAAAAGTCACAGCAGTATCTGCAAAAGGTTTTACCCCCTTAAAAGTGCAGCAGGGAAATTGAAGAACAAGAGGTAGGCTCATGAATGAAAATTATATGTCTTATTTCATAATTTCCATTGCTGTTAGAATGATCACAGTTGGTGATCCTAAAATTAAGATATTTTTGTGCACTTAATTTTAATGGATGAAAACATTCTACTTAATTTCACCAACGAAAACAAATTTCAGTATTCAATGTTCTGTTATTAAATACTTTCACTTAAAAGCCTGTTTCTTTAAAGATTATTGTGAAGGATAATGTGTTTTATTACAATTCTAAGCTAATACTATTTGGAACTGTTGTATAAACACTGGTGTAATAACATTTGTTTCACTTGCAAGGTTTGGCTAGAGTAAAATCATACATTTGCTAGATGCTTTATACCAATAAATAGGTATTGCCGATATTTGCATACTCTATTTCACTAATTTTTTCTTAGTTTGTAGCTGGTCCCATGTACAGTAGAGATTATGCACTGAAAGACAGGGACCACTGATCCATTACAAAAATTGCTTACATTCCAAACTGTTCCAGTCTGTTTCATTATGTTTCTGTTAAACTGGTTTTCATCTTTTTCTGAGGACTGAGATGAAATTCTCTAAAAAAGTTAGAGATTATATGCTTTTGTTGAACATGAGTTGTCATCCATACTGGTGGACTTTGGACTCCTAGAGAGACACATTGGGTTATTAGGATCACGTTTGACCTTGATGCAGCAATGTGTTGTACTGTCTCAAATGGTGAAAACCATCCTTGACCTTGAAAGCCAGTGGCAATGGTCCAGTGGGAAAAAGCACCTTTATTTCTGGAATTCAGTGTAGTATTGGGTGGTTTTTGTTTGTTTGTGGGTTTTTTTGTTTTGTTTTGTTTGGTTTTTTGTGGCTTTTTTTGGTGGTTTTCGTTGTGATTTTTTTTTAAGGGTTTAAATAATGTAACTTAACTGTAATAAACAGAAAACAATTTCAAAATTGTAACTTTATTGAAATAAAAAATTGTGAAATAGCCTGTTTTTTTTAAAGATTATGGGAAAAAATTGTAACTTTTAGTGCTATTCTATATGCATGCTTTATGTTAGAAGTCCTGAGAGGGAAGTGACTAGGTTTAATCCATATTAGTTCATCACCTCTTCCTAACAGGAAATAGACAGGCCAGATGTCAATGAAAATGAAAGCTGGTTCAATTTTTAAACCCTCATTGACCAAGTCTGGTTATTATCTCCCTGAGATCTGTTCAGTGCATCCACTGGGTCAGATTCTGCCTGTCTTTCTCCAGTTCTAGTTGCATCAGTGTATTACGAAACTGTAACATTTAGTATACTCAGGCATGGGAGTTTGAAGCTAAGCAGCTAAATTTGAGCAACACAGCTGCCTGTCTGAAAATTCTTTCCAAATTCAATTTACAGGGTGTTGTGTGTAAGGCATGCCCACACCATAGCTCTTATTTTGCCTTTAGTATGTCTGCACTGCGCCTGATGACAAACAAATTTTGACAATCTGTATTACTTGCTTTTGGGTGCCATTGCAAGGAGATTTTTAGCACAAACACAGTGCCCTTCCTCACCAGTCTCATAAGACCTTCATCATTACTTGAAGAAATAACTTGGTGAGCATCCACATGGGTGTTTATATAATGCTGCTTGGTGATGTTCCTGCTACCAGGCTGCACAGTTTCAGCAACACAATTAGGGAGGCACTTCATGGCTTTATGTGATGAAATCACACGTAGCAGGAGGCAGAAAGATACAGCCTTAAGGAGGGAGGTGTTAATCTCCCAACTATAATACTCATTTTAAGACTCTCTGGAAGGTGAACAGAGCTGGTAGTGTGTTGTGTTTCTAGGGCAGAGACAAAAGCTACGGATGGGATCAGTATGGAATATTAACTCTGTGTACCTAGTATTCCTTATAAGGGATACAGGTTTTAGGAAGGAAATATAACTTTTACTACTGTGCTTAGGCTTGTCTTCATTTATCTGTGATAGCTTATGGATTCAGATCTGCTCCATACTCTTGCAAGTAAGGACTTAGATTACTCTTTTCTCTAGTAACCCAGCCTGATGACAGAGAAGTTACCCAGGAAAAAGTTGGGATGATTTCATATGCCAAATGTTCAGTGAGCAGACTGGCATAAAATATCTTAGCACATAAGGATATGAGAAAGTGTAGAGGGATGCAAACCTAGAGAAATTTCCAGTGTGATTCTGTGGGATGCTAGACTCACCCCACTATATCCATAACCTGAAAATGAGCGGTAAAGTGAGTTACTTAGAAAGGACAGTGACAGGATAACTTAACACTTGCAAGATTAGAAAACCCAGAAGCTTTTTTAGGTATTACTAAAAAATATAAATATTTATTCCTTATGATCTCTGCTCTACTGAGTGATTTAAACTACCTGAAGTTAAAGGAGTCACCTGGTGCATGCCAAAAGTTCTGCCTAGAGGCAATGATATATACACATACACTTTTTAGGGATACATGTAATAACATTAAGAATACTGAAAGGCAGAAATTTTTATGAGCATTTTTGGCTTTGTGTGATTGCATCAGAGAAGGAAGTTACTGTATATTGTATATTCTGTGACTCTTTATTAACCCATCATTTTGAGAGGCTTTGAGAAGTCAGAATAGCCACAATTGTACCTTCCAACCTTCAGTGAAAATGCCATTGCTGGTTTGCTTTACAAGCCTGAGAACAGCTCTCTGTTGAATGCTAAAGAGCCACAAGCCTTAAGAAATGAGGTGAGATATTTGATGCTGTCTGAAAAACATGATGACCAAGACAAATTTTGCAGGGAAAAATCTAAAGAATTTTAGAATTTCAGACTTCTGTACCCAAAGGATGGTCCTCTTCACAGACAGTCTATTGTAGAGAGTTTTATCTTTTATCCCCAGAAATGCTTTTGTTCTAAGCAAAAAAAAAATTACCTAGAGCGGGGACAATTTAGCCACATTACTTTTGTGTGGTCCTGAAGGGAATAGGTTCGCAGAGACATATAAAATCAGACCTGCAGAGCTTGATGCAAACTGGTATCCCAGGACTGTAACCCAAGGACTCAGCTAAGAAAGGAAGAATCTTGTGTTTAAACCCACAGATGTAAGTACTAATTAGAAACTGAAGGAAAAAAACTCCAGCAGAAAATTAGAAGAGGCTTTGTTCGAGAGACTAGAAGTGAGACAAAGCTGTTGTCTGCTTAAATGATCATTATAAGAATAAACTGTTTCTGTCCTGTATATTTTCATCTTCCTTTAACTTAGAATAGGGTACCTGCTTTTCTCTCATTCTGTTTTAGACACTTCACCTTGTAAAAGGTGAGTGTACTCATATGGATGTTGGAAAGATAATAGGTGTGACATATGTGACAATTGCCTTTTGTCAGTATGAGGCCTTGAACTTGCTTGAAGAATAGCAGGAGATCTGGAAGGGAATGGGGAGCCAATTTACCTTTTAGGGTCCCTGGAGTGAACCCTGCTGAAAAGTGGCTGACTTTTCAGGCTGTGTGGTGTCACATGCATGTATGCATTTAAGGTTTGCCAGGAGACCAGATACAGAAACTTGAATTGCTTTATGTGCCCAGGTGTATATTACCTTATTATTAACAAAAATGAAACATTATCCTTAGTTTAGAAGATACAAAATGTCTCTACACCAAAGAAACATTGAACATCAAGGCACATTTTCTGTTTAGTTATCTGACTTTAAGTCTTCAAATTGAATGTAAATATGATATTTTTTATCTTGTTACAGGTCAGGAATTCAATGCATTGACTTTGCAACGGGTCAGGATTTCAGTGCATTAACCCAGGCGTGTTTAGGAGAGCTTATGTGTCCACACATGGTTCATGGCTCTCTAAAGACAGTGTTATCAGACCCTACTGAAACACAAATGTTGCATCATGTGTTTGGAATAACCTTTTGTGCTTATTCAGGGAGTGGGAATGGAACAGTGGAAATTTTGCCACAGTATTTCTTAATTAGAATTAAATCATGGCACAGAGGAAACACAGAATACAATTGTGATTGAGCAAAAAGAAAAGATGAAAATTTAAGAGCAATTTATTTGTCTTCAACATTAAAGTAAAGCAGTTATTACAGACCTAGAATCAGGGACATACTTTTCCTCATCTATTCAGGCAGGCTCAGGGAACCTCCCTGAATAATTATTCTGGAAGCTTGTGCACAGGTTCCACTATGTGCTGAGAATAACCTTGGGGAATTTAAAACCTAAAATAACAATGCTTGGTAAAAGGATTAGAAGAATTAGAGTCAGTCAGAGAGGCAAGTGTTGACAAAGGCAACAGTAACAACTCCAACAGTGGCTACAGTAAGTTCTGAACACCAAAATGAACTGGACAGAGAGTTCCTAGAGGCAGGGAAGCTGAGCAACAACTGAGAGACCTGAGTCACCAGACCCTGAGCCACACAGGATCACCTGGAAGAAGAAAAGAGCAATGATCGTCAGTGACTTCCCACTGCAGGGGACAGGGGCATCCACCTGCCCACCTAACCTGTGTCCTGAGAAGTTTGTTGCCTGCCAGGGGCCTGAATCAGCGATGTCACAGAAAGACTGTCAAGGCTTCTTAACACATATTATCCCCTGTAGGTCTTTCATTCAGGCATTGATAAGAACGAGGGTAAATTTGAAACCATCATACATGATTTCAGAGCTCTGGGGACACTGGACTGTGTCACAGTCTGAGATAGTTTTCTCCTTGATACTCCCAGTTACGGTAAATGTTGAGAGGAAGACTGATTTCCCAAATAAATTACTGGCTACATTGCTGGTGTTGGCAACAGGGGCTTACCCAGAGGGCTGTGCAGCCCTTCAGAGGGAACCCTACAGAGATGGGCAGGGAGGAACCTTCTGAAATTCAGCAAAGACAAATACAGGGTCCTGCACCTGGGGAGGAACACACCCAGGCACCAGCACAGGCTGGGGGGAACCTGCTGGGAATCAGCTCTCTGGAGAAGGACCCGGGGGTCCTAGTGGCAACAAGCTGTCCATGACCAGCAGTGCCCTTGTGGCCAAGAAAGCCAATGGGATCCTGAGCTGCATTAGGAAGAGCATTGCCAGCAGGTCATGAGATGTGATCCTGCCCCTCTACTCAGCCCTGGTAAAGTCTCAGCTGTGTCCACTTTTGGGCTCCTCAGAGCCCAGAAAGAGAGACATGGAGCTCTTGGAGTGGGTCTAGTGGAGGGCTGTGAAGATGATGAGGGGGTTTGAGCTCAGGTGGACAGGATGAAGGAGCTGTGCCTGTTCAGCCTCTAGAAGAGCTGATTGAGAGGGGCCTCATCGATGTCTATATCAAGAGAGGGTATCAAGAGGATGGATCAGGCTCTTCTCTATGATACCGAGCAATAGGATGAGAGGCAAAAAGCAGGAACTGATACACAGGAAGTTTCATCTGAATATGAGGAAAAACTTTTTTATTGTATGAGTAGCCATGCACTGGCCAGAGTCTTGGAGTCTTGGCATGGAGTCTTCCCCACTGGAAATATTCTGGAGCCATCTGGACACAGTCTGCTGCAATGAGTCATAGGATGACCCTGTTTGAGCAGGGAGGTTGGACCAGATGACCCACTGTGGTCACTTCCAAGCTCATACATTTTGTGATTAGTATCTCAAGATATCCTGGGCCTGGGAGGAAGTAAAGGAGGGCTGTTGAAGGACTAATGGATTTGAAAGGAAGAAAATATGAAAGCAATGGATGTTATGATTCAATTGGGTTACAGAAAGACTTTAATATAAGACGAAAGACTTCATATGTGTGATGCAAGAGAATTTTAATTTGGAAAGGGGAAAAGGAAAAATTTGGAAACACATTGTCAGGCAAAAATACATACATGGATAAAGTATTGGTGCATAGCTCAGCAGAACTCGATGACTGTTCAGTATTCATAAGCAATTCATTTCTGCTAGTAGCTTTAAAATGCTTATTTCATGTTCCTAGACATATATGCCAGCTCTTCAGTTCTGTGCCCACTTGACCAAAGCTATAATATTTTCCTTTCAGCTAAGGCAAATTTTATATGGAAAAATGCAAATACAAGAATTTCATGCCCCAGGCCTGAATTTTTATTCTAACCAACTCTCTCTTCTGCCCCTTCACAGCACATCACACTAGATTTTATTCAAATACACTGAAACAGCTTCGGTCCCCCCTCTGGTGGGAATGAGCAGAACTGCAAAAGCCACAAAACTTACTGTCAGATCAACAGCCCTGGAAACAAACCTTTTTGTTCCTTTTCTGTGCCCTTGCCTCATGCCTTTTGTTTTGTGCTAGCTGTGCTTTTTCATTATTCCCAATGTTATAAAGCTGCTCTAAAAAAACGACACCAAAAAATGCTTATGGTATGTAACAATGATGAAACAGCTGTATTTCTACGTTGTAATTCCAGTGGCCTATGTACAGTAGTAAAGAATGCTTTCTTCTCTAACTGGCCACAGGTATGAGCTAGACATCTTATGGTTTCATGGGTTGTGGTAACAGGCAAGAATGAACTCTTAGATTGTTTTAATAGGAGTTTCCATTATAATCTCCATGTATAAGATAATATCCCTTGCCTTTACCTTAAAAAGACTGATAGAAATTTATGTATTTGGCTGTAGGAAGTGCACATATGGATCAGTCTTAAAATTACAGCAAACTCTTTTTTTTTTCCCTTTTATAAGTTTTCACAAAGAGGTACAATAAGAGAAGTGTGATAAGACCCAAATAAAATTTGCAAATTCTTAAAGATATTCCAGAAAAGAGCAGAGAAAGTTTTGTTCTTATTTTGTGACAATCAAGATTTTAAAGAATAAAGATGTAGACTGAACATCAGAAACATTTGTTCAGCTGGAGATTATACAAAACAATACTGCAACAATATCTCTTGGTTTTGTACATCTTCCTTTAGAGGACCCATATCCCTTAGTAGAAACTGATATGAAATACAAGAGAAACATTTACATGCAAAATTAAATTACAACTTCTTTATTATGTGGATATTTTGCTGACAGTAATGTCTACCTCATTCCTGAATTTTCAAAGTACTTTATCTTTCCTGTGTCTAGAAGTAAACATTTTAATTGTATGTGAAACTAAACTTAAAACGTTATCTTTTTTCCTGAAAATTGGAGCAGAGCTCTAATCCAGAGCCTAGACAGTGAATAATGCTCCATGAATTCCCTGATCTTATTGTAGACTTGTGAAACTCAGTGACAGAGATAAACTAATGGAAAAACAAACCCACCCCAAAAATTCAGACTTAATAACTTTTCTACTTCTAAAATGACTTTTTAATATCTAAACTTACAACATCACTTTGAGAAAAATTTCAGACTACTGTTAAATCCCAAAAATGTTTCTGTCTGCCTTTGTCTATCTCTGCAGCTATAGTATTTAAAACTGATCTTAAAAATTGACACAATAGTTTAAAAAATGCAAAACAACAAAAAACTTCAAATGGGATTTGTTCCATGGCTAGAAAAAACATTGCAAAAATTATATTAACACCACATTTTCAGGAAGCAGGCAGCAGAACACAATTTTGTCAGAAGGGCAAATAAAAGAAAAATTTTAGAAAAAACAAAACAGTAGGTGCTAGGCATAAAAAATATTAAGTGATGTTAAGAGAAGGTTAAAAAAACCCAATCAGTACATGATTAAGGCTTGAATCAGGAAATATTTTGCAAAAATACTCTGATGTCAGAAGACACTGAACAACTGGAAAAGCTACAGCAGACAAGTAAATCATAGTGAGTAGAAATTCTAGTACATAGAATTAATTAACAGTGGAAACTGAATTTTTCCTGTAGCATCTAGGTTTTTTGAATAGGCCCAGGTTTCTAACCCCATCAAGAGCCTACATAAGAGTTGGAATATTTTAAGAGCTAGAAAAGCACCTGCCTTC
The DNA here is from genome assembly GCF_963662255.1 of Cinclus cinclus. Taxonomy (NCBI): domain Eukaryota; kingdom Metazoa; phylum Chordata; class Aves; order Passeriformes; family Cinclidae; genus Cinclus; species Cinclus cinclus. The sequence goes on along the minus strand of NC_085051.1, from coordinate 21,417,763 downwards.
TAGGTAGATTTAATGAACAAGAAATTGAGCTGAATATAAGTTTAGTGATCTTGAAAACTGAAAGCCCAAGGGTTTTGAGGCATCTGCACATAGACATATAAAAAAAAATGTTTATATCAAAAATACCTGTTCTTTTTTTCTGTATAATATACTGCACATAAAAGGACACTTTTTATGACCTTTGACTCTTAACAGTCATAGGGTGAAGCAAACAGAAAACACAGAAAAGAATCATGGACGGAGTAACAGAAGGATGGTAATCTGGCCCAGAAAAGATCAAGTGGTAAAAGAAAGAAATTTCTGAAAGCTCTTGCTTTGAAAGAGGGAGCAAATATATTTTCTGTTGTTTGTTTCTTTCTATGATCAGGCTCATGGTCTCTGCAAATAAACAGGACTTCATCAATGAGATATACAATGCTAAATCAGTGTTTTCTCCAAAGGTAAAAGAATAAAAAAATCTTATTTTTTACAGTTTTGACTATCAAACAGTAATGATATTTTTCTCAGTGTGCAGTAGATTCATGTAGTTACATTTTTTAGTGCAGCTGTCATGTCAAAAGCTTCTGCTTTTAGAAGAAATATTCACCACAGAGAATGTATAAGACTTTGGTGTTTATAAAACCTAAAGTAGCAGTTTCTCCAGAAATAAAAAGAAAGATTGTTTCTCAGCTGCAGAAATTTCACAGCCAGAAAGAAGAGCCTGAAGGCAGTTGGGAAGCTGTATGACAGGAAGGCATCACAGAATCACAGAGTCATAGAATGGTTTGGGTTGAGAGGGACCTTAAAGATCACCTCTTCCACCACAGTTGCCATGAACAGGGAACCTTCCACTAGATTATGTTGCTCAAAGTTCTATCCAGACTGGCCTTTAACAGTTCCAGGAATGGGGGATCCACCACATCTCTGGGTAGCCTGTTCCAGTGCCTCACCATCCTCACAGTGAAGAATTTCTTCCCAATATCTAATCTAAGTCTACCCTCCTTCAGTTTAAGGCTGTTCGCCTCTGTCCTATCACTACATGCCCTTGTGGAAAGTCCCTCTCCAGCTCTCTTTTAGGCCCCCTTTAGGTACTGGAGGACACTCTATGGTCTCCCTGGAGCTTGCTTGTATCCAGGCTGAACAACCCCAACTCAGCCTGTCCTGTCTTCACAGCAGAGGTACTACAGCCCTCTGATCAACTTTGTGGCCTCCTTTGGGCTCATTTCAGCAGGCCCCCATTCTTCCTATGCTGGGGACCCCAGAATTGGATGCCTCACTCCAGATGGGGTATCAGGAGAGCAAGTGGGGAGGGGGACAACCCCTCCCCTTCCCCCCAGGCCACGCTGCTTTCAACGCAGCCAAAGACACACACGTTTCTGGGCTGACATTGCTGGGTGACGTTAAGCTTCACATGCACCACTACTTCCCAAGTCAATCCTTGGTCTCAGGGCTTCTTTCATATACCCATGTTTGGAATTGCCCTGACCCAGATGTAGGACCTTGCACTTGGCATTTTTGAACTTCCTGAGATTCGCACAGGCCCAGCTGTCAAGTCTGCTGAAACATGTCTGGATGGGATCCAGAAGGGAGTGCTGTCCTAATCCAAATGCAGATGGTCATGGCTATGAAGCTGTGCAGCTATTTCTATTTCAAGAAATACCCAAATGCACGTGCAGGTGGTGACCTGGCTTCTTGTCCCTAACCCTAACTCTGACATTAGGCTGTGTTTGATTGTATTATTTTAAGAAGTCATACATATAAGTTATTCCTAGTTACATTGATTCATGTGTTAGTTTCCCCATTGCAAATGCTACATTATGAAAGTTCCAAGAAGGATGAATGTTTTGGGAGTTATTGATCTCAGACTGCTTCTTAGCATACAATACAGAATTCTTTTGCCTAAATATTTTCTGAGCGTTTTCTGATTCTGATGTAATAAAAATTATTCTGAGCTAGCTACATATTTGCTTACTATTTAAGTAAGTATTAGAATGGTCCATGGACAGTGCAAAGCTAACTGTCAAACTATCAAGACATTTGTTGTGTAAGAAACCAGGATCTCTCCTTTGCTAATATAATTGCTGTATTCCCTTGGAGGTTTAATGCTGACACGTATAGAGAAACCAATAGATTCCAGTCCCATGCTTGCTTCTTAAAAAAAATATTTTCCGTCATTATGTGAGTTCATTCTTTGATATATAGCATGAAACATCAATACCAAAATAAAGGAAAACAAATAAATTAAAACACTTCTGTTTAAATATAATTTGTCAACTAAAGGATAGCAAAGCACTTTTAAGAAAGCATTGTATCCACTGAGTACACACTGTAGTGTAAGGGAGTCTTTCCACAGAATTCCCTCATCTTTGATCAAGGCTTAAAGAATTAACTCTATTAGCACCTCAATGAAGTAATATATGACTGGGAAAAGTCAAAATAGAAGAGATATTTAAGTTATACACTCTGATATAATAGTACTGTGAATAGAATGGAAGAATATTTTCAGTCTTATGTCATGTACCTCATATACATTGTCAGTCATAAATCACATTCATTTTAAGGCCTTGAGGCACTATAGAGGAATCAGTAAACACTTCTAGTACTAGAAGAATACTGCAAGTACCAAATGAAGCAGGATAGAATGAAGTTAACCTGTTGGACTCCTGTTTGCTGAAGAATGTAAGAGAAATAACAAAAACTCCAACTCTTCCACTTAATGTAACTCATCATTTTTTATTGACCATCTTGAAGAATAAAAATCACTGTTTGTCTTGGGGATACTGTATTTGGTTATTTAAAACAATTTACTTGGAAATAGCTGTGAAACATTAAGGACAGCCTGAGAAAGAAAGCTTTCTACTCAGCATCCTGGCAGAATTATCTGATTCAGTGGTCAAATACTCAATACTCAAAATAATGGCCTTCAGAAACATTTTATTTGATTTACAGTAATTTTCTTCTCTTTTCAATTCTTTAAAAAACAACAGCATATTGACATAGTTTAATATCCTGTGGTTCAAAACAGTTCCAGGCATTCTACGGAACGGTCCTAATCTATAAAGTATGGTCTTCTTTCTACAAATCATTACATCCATGAGTAACTTTATGTACAAGAGTTATTCCAGGGGTATGCAGGGACTCTTTACACCTCCTCCCTTAATCATTCACAGAGTGTGTACACTTAAGGCACACAGGTAAATGCTTGTCTAAATAATGCATCAAATTAAAAGGCTACGGTGTTTCAAATTCCCCTGTAGCTTTCCTAAAGGTACAGTGACTTTTTAAAATCCTACTGATTACAGGATGCAACAGAGTTCATACAGCAAGTAGAAAGCAGCACTTAGAAAATAATGGAGAAACATGTCTTGAAGTTATCAAGATTTGTTAAACTGTGTGAATGATAATTCATACCAACAGTATGAGGAGTGTAGAAATCAATTCTGTAGTAGCAGGACTATGATGACAGAGGAGGGCAGCTGGAAGTGACAAGCAGGAGCTGCTTAGGAAGAGAAGAAAGAAGGTTATTTAGTGATACACTTGACTGTGAGAGGCGGTTCCCCGTGTCAGTGCCATAAAACTGTTTGGAGCACAGATAGCTAATGCAGTGGTGCTGGACTGTGGCAGTGACTATGGAGTGATACTGTGGAATGACAGATGTGGGAGCTCTTGGCACTACTGACAGATCATTAGGGAAATTGGCAGGGCTGGGGGAAAGAAAGCTGAAATCTATTGTGCACATAAAGAAGATGAAAACCTGTTGTTGGGGGGAATATAAGGGCTTTTATCTCCCGTAAGTTAGGAGGGAATTGAAAGCTCTCTGATGAAGGTAGGAACTTAACGTCAGAGAGTGGAGGATAAACTGAAGGATGACAATTTGCCAAGCTTGAGCCTACTGCATTGTAGAGAGCTTGCCATTTGTAAATGAGAAGCTTTCAACAGGGGAGAAATATAGAGGCAAAAATACAATTTGGTGTCTGCAAAGGCGGGTGTTACAGAGATTCATGAAAAACATTGGCAAAAAATGCAGCGTAAGGCTGAATGCTGTGATCTTTTTTAAGATGACTGGGAACTTAATCAAAGCTATCCACAACAGTTCAGTTTTAGCTGTAATAATAATAATAAACATGGCAATGTATCTTAGAGTCTTTCAGTTATCTTCCTCTGGAAATCTCATGCCCTAGGTGCATGTCACTGCTGAAATCTACATTAAGTGAACTCTCCCTTGGACCTTATGTATAGACTCTGAAGTGGATAGGGATGTCTGTGTTGATTGGAGTGTCAAATACTGAAAGAATACACAGAACCCAAGAATAGCTGCTCTTGTTCAGGCCAAAGGATCCTCCTAATACTGTACCCCTAGTGAGTGGTGATAGGGGCAAGGTGGCTGGCAGCATAAAAGAGCCTAGACTCTGCTATTTCTGTGCTAAATCAGGTTGGATTCAATCACAGGTTAATGAGAAAAGTTTTTATAGTTGTGGCCACACTTTACTGCAACATATGTGCATTTTCTTCACTCACAAAAAGTGTACTTAATGGAATTAATTCACCCTGTGTTTCTTACCTGGGCATTCATCACTTGACTGGTAATTATAATGACTGTTCTTTGTACTTGGATTCTTTAGGGAGTGAGCTGTAGGTAATGTACCTTATATTCTTTAGGTGTTTATATCCTATTAATTTCATTGAGAGTTAGACAACTAATTAGAAGGTACATGCCTGAAAACCTTTGATAAGGTAGGCCTTTGTTACTGCAAACAGATGCTATGCTGCTGATAGTACCGCAACAAAGTGAAGTTACAGTGTGGATGGTTTTGTACATATGCAAGGAATTGAACCTTAGATAGTCCAAAAGTTTTTCTTTTAAAATGCCCTACAAATTACTCTGCAACTTAGTAAAGTTACTCAAGCCCAGCAGATCTCAGTTCTTCTCTAGTCACTTTTTACCAACATCTGTGTCTTTTGCAGACACAATATGGGCAACATTTTGAAGATGTTTGTGGAAATATGGGACCAGAAAACTACAAATTAATAGAGAGGTGAAAAACAGATGCAGATGGCAATGAATTTTATATATTTCAATTTAATTTCTATACAGTGCACATATACACTTCTTGATTAGGAAGGGCAGCAAAAGTTTCTTGGGTTAAGGTAAAGGTCTATTTTCATCACTATCTAAATGTCTTTGTCTCAGTAATTCAAATCCCTTCTATATGGCATTCCACAAGTCCAGACTGAAAATGAATCTCTTTGAAACTTTCTTTTTGTCTCTTATTTCTGGCTCCAGACAATGAGAAGAGTATTCGAATGGAGATTTTGGTTCTTGTGGGGGTATTTAGATGTACAAATCTGCGAAAATACACTTCGTCTAAACAGTCATTCCCAAAGAAAACTGTGAGAGTTTCAATTTTATTAGTGAAGTGAATGTACAGCTAAAATGGTTTCCTTGCCTCTTATGTGCAATTTTCTCATGGTTACACTGGGGAGCAGAACCTGATTGTATAATAAAATTTACTTAGTATGCAAAATTACAGATATGGAATCAATGAAGGTGCTCAAATGGAATTTAATGGTGATGATGAGTGAGAGATGAAAAACCAGCTCCCTCTTCTAAACCTGGACTAGCTCAATGAAGCCATTCAATTGTAGGTGTTCACTAATTTCTGAAATGTCAGTGATTGTATAATTTTAGTAAATTCAGTAAAAATGCAGTAAATGCAGTTTTTAAAAAATGCAAATCATGAGCTTTCTCAGAAAGAACTGCCTCTGTGCTTTTTTTCAAAGAATATATTAGACAATATATTAGATTAGACAATATCTATGATTCATGTAGTTGATGCACTGTGTGAGCTGTGATCCCAGTGGCCAAATAGGTGCAGATGAGTTAGTTTAACTGATAGTGAGGTACATACAGTGTTATGGATCCTCTCATGAGAAAACAGAATCAACTTGAAGAATTTTTACTGTATCTTTTTGCCAATAAACCCATTTTCTAGCTGTTGATTTGAATATTCAGAGAGAAGGAAAATATGCACAACAAACCAAACACTGAGGAAAAGACTTGGCCCTTGCTTTCCCCAGGTTCCACTTACGTCAAATGCTGCTCCACCCCACTTCCTGTCCTCAACTTTCCTGTACTGTTCACATGCAGCACTCAGTTCTCCCCAATTCCTTTGGAGAGCAGATGGGAAGCAGAGGATCCAGGATTATCAGGGCTGTTTCTGTCCCAGGGCAGGTCACCCACTGCTGAGGTTTTGGGGTCAGTAAGTTGCTTACACCTGCACTGCAGCTATGCAGAATTGGTTGTGAGTGGCCTGGGGCAGTTCATGTCCTCGTCTGGGCAGTGCTGCAGTTCCTACTACTTAAACTGCTTCAGGCGCAATACACTCTTCTAGACTTTGACAGGAACTGATGTATTTTTTTGCAGGTAGTTTTGAATTTTTTGTCTTTTCACTGACATCTGATAGAATTTCAGAAAATTTCAGAAAAAATCAAGAAATTAACTTCTTGCTACATAGGGTAGCTAAACAACAGCAAAACGCTAAGAAGGGCTGAAGCACAAGTTTCAGTCACTTGCCAAAAGTAAGATTCTTCCTGCATCAATGGATGGAAAGGCAATTAGGTATGCAATGAGAGGTGCGATTTCCTAGATGGATAAAGGTTGTGAGAAGAAGATAATATTTTGTTAAATATCTTGTTTTGTTTTTTTTTGAGAGTAAGAATGGTGAATGTCCTAGCTGCAGCTCTGGTGGCAATATTTACTGTGAAGATTTGGTTCCTTTTAGTTCTTCCTCATTTCTTTTTCAGAACTGTTACTTGGGCTGCATGGTCCATGGACAAAAGTAAATTTGGGCATAAACCCTGAAATTCTAATGAAGACAAATGAGATGCTAATGGAGACACTAAGATCAGGATCAAGGCCACTATGCACAGGAAAACAGCTTGCTGAAATGGCTATTTTAAAAGCCTGAGGTGAAACATATATAACCAGTATTTTTTCTTCTGTGCACTGATAAGCATATTTCTTTCATTAACGAGAAACACAATCTTTCTGAACTTGACTTTTTCAACTGGGTTTATAGGGTTCTCCTTCCTCCCCTCCCCCCCACGTTGCTACCTTACTTTTAGACAATGATACAAATATTTTCATTTTGCAACATGTAGCAATGAAGAAATATCCCCACTTTGATTAGATACCAACAAAAGTTATGCTAATACTTTTGCATTCAGGAATATTCTTCAATTAAATACCTTGATGTATAAAATAACATTCCTTCCCTCAGTATTTGTATAAAACCCTCCAACAATCCTAAGATTTTATATATTACATTGATTTCTACAGTGACATTTTGATTATGAAACTTTTCCTGAAGAGAATTCTTGAACAAAGACTACATTTTTTTTTTAAGACAATTTGCCCTCAGTGCTGCGCTGGACTCAGGTGTATACAACTATATTGTGCCTTAGCGGAAGGCAGTGGATGCAAAAATAAATTCTTCTAGCATAACTGCCTATAGAAGTTATTTGGGCTGAGGTACTTTACCTTTCATTTGCAAGGGGCTAAAATATGTGTGCACAGCTGCACTGAGTAACTCATTAAAATGTGGCAACACCTCCACAAGTGTAAGCCCTCTGTAGCTTCCCTGCTCAGGGAGGCTCAGTCCAGGTGGTAGTATTTATAGGATAACAATCAAGCCAATGTAGTCACAGGATTAATCTTGTGTGCCTCCAGATGTGTGGGAATGAATGTGTTCATATGCAAGTTCACAGAAAGATCTGATAAATATAATTTTATATCAGTAAGTATTAGTGGCAAAAAAAACCAAAACCAAAACAACCTTACACCAGCTTATCAGTAGACTGTACAGCAGCACTTGTCCTACACAGGGAACCAGTGCAGGTTTGTGTGCGCACAGATAGCCGAAGCAAAAGTTTCACTGGGAAATTCCTTACACTTGGTAGTGAGATCATTCAAACACCTCCTAAAATAACAGAAATACAAGTTCTAAGAATGCCTCATTAGTACTAAGTAACATATCCATAACTGAAGCACGTGCAAGTTTTGATGACTTCTTAACGCCATGTAATGGGGAAAGCAGAGCGCACAAAAAGCTTGCCCACTAAGCCACAAGCAATGAGTAGCTCTAGTGCCACAGGCTTTTACAGATTTTCTTGTGGTTTAGCTGGAGCTGTAGGAACAACCTTTGAGTGTTTTTATGCTAGTGACTGCATGACTCGTTTTCATTCTAAATGCTGCTAAACTTGCGGTTTTGCTGCGCTTGACCTTGTGCCTTATTCACTGCCACTGTTTCAAATGACTTCCTGGGAACAGAATCGCAAAGCAAAAGGCTTTTCCATGGTGTTTGTCCTTAGACCATCTAAGAGCTGAGTGACTATTAGTATTCCACTATTATTTTCCCCTGCTCTTGTCTTATAAGGAGGCAACATGATACCCATCTTACATATAGAGCAGAAGTACAGAACATTTCAGATTAAGAAATCAGAGCCACAATACAAGGAGACCAGGATTTTGGATTTCATGCTCTTTGGCACATCTTAACTACTAGCAGCTGTGAGAGATCAGTGCCAGGCTGGTGGCGCTAATTGAGGATACTTGAGGCTATCAGTGCTCAGCTGCATGGGGGCAGGTGCAGTTTTTCAGGTGCTGCCTGGGAGGAGGAGCTTTAGGAGCTTGTAGTGGTAAAAGGAATTTAAGGCAACACAGGAGGATTTAGGGGTTTCCCTCTCTGGATCTGTAGTTCTCTGTCTTGATCTGATCTATTAGGGTTGTATTTTTTTTTGGAAAGAAATTTTGGGGAAAAATCACTAAGAAGCACCTGATGAGACTGAATATAGGACTGGTGAGTAATGTATATGAGATATTGTATTAAAACTGCCTTTACCTGTCTAATGGGGAACACTGATTATGGAATGATGCATGGAGATGAAAAAGATGTGCGTATAAAGTTCTTCCTCTTCTTCAGGTGTCTGAAGTGACCGCACTCAGGGAACATGTGTATGGTTTGTTGCTCTTTTCTCAGGGTAAATAGCTTATGCTCAAAGGCTGTACAAAAGTTTATTATATTTTCTATATGGGCTACCCAAAATAACTGTGGGAATACGCAGAAGAAAACAAGTGCTCTTTCTGTATGAGAACATTGTCTGAGTTATCACTTGGGCACCAGGGAACTTGTTTTTTTCCTAGCTGTGAGTTGTCTGTTTCCCCTAGTTTTTAAAGGAGTCCTTTAATTCTTTAGGCTTCTCTGACGTTTACAGTTTCTTTCTTTTTTATTGCTTAGTGTAAATTCAGCTTTATGTTCCTGTAACTTTTGTTGCTCCTCACCTCTCTGTTTCAGCCCTTTTGGCCTCCCCCTTTGGTGGCCCGGCTGCCAGCTCAAAGTAACGCTCTGTTGAATAGCTCTGAACATGGTACTTTCAGGTTTTGCATGTTTCTTACAAGTTTGCAACGCTTTCAAAACATGGACAAAAACTTTCTGATGCTGGGGAGAACTGCTTGCTGAATAATAAATATTCTAGAATCCAAGAACACTAGAAAAAAATCAGTGGATTAACTGTTATACTGTGCTTAGCAAATCAAAGTAATTTTTGCTTTCTAAAGTTTTTGAATTAATTTTTCTGAACTGTTTAGCCTGAAGGAGGTACTTGACAGGAGACGTAGAATCCAAAAGTGCTGTAGTTCTGTAAAATTCTCAGTTGTCAGTGAGACAGTATTTTTAAGGTTTTTCACTTTTTCTGTCGAGTGAGTGTTGTAATCAAATAACCTTCATTATTTCATGGTAAAATCAACACCTTTTTAATAATTTGGTGCATAATCCTTTTGAAAATAAAAATAAAAATGAATGCTTTCTTTATAGAGCCTTTTTAACACTCCAAGGGGTAACAAAATCCTCATTTTTCTTCTTTTCTTCTTCCATGTCTGTTTGGAAAACCCCATCAGCTGCTTGGGTTTTTTCTGTTGGGTCACAGAAGCTAGTAATGGAAGAGTTAATTCATCAGGTCACTAATGCCCCTCCCTATCGTACTCTTATTTTGTTGGTTTCGTTTTGAGGAAGACCTGTTCTAGGACTTATGCTCTTTCCTCTGAATGACATTTACAAAGCTGAAAATGATTTGATTATCATGCATAGCTTTCTGGTTTACAATCTAAACTTTTATTTACTTTAATTTCAACTAACATTTCTTGATGAAAGCTTTTTTTATTATGTGAAATAACTTTCAGTTTCTGATTAGAAGTCGGGGTATGTTTGTTTCTATATGTTTACATATGTTTCTAAGAGTTATGTTTCCTGCCAGTCGTTTGTTTCCGAACAAGTGACCTAAATCAAGTTAACTTTTAAGAAGGTTTTCTATTCTGGCTCTTGAATTAATTCAGACAACTTAGCCTGTGTTTTATCTCACACAAATTATTTGCAGTTTGGGTTAAGTTATGAATAACTTGTATTTATTTGTTCTTGAGCCAAAGTCCTGTAATAAACTGCCAGTGGTAGCAACTGAGTCCTACTGAGTCTTCGAATGCATGAGAGTTGTTTTTTATGAAGATTATTATATGGAGTAATGTACTATCGAAGGAACTGAGTTTTGGTTGGATTGTTTTTGAGGTATTCTAAACTAGAATATTTCTATGAGTTCTCTCTAAGATGTATACTTCCTCTCTTGTTTTGTAGCTTGTGAAGCCTTTAACTGTGCTTTGTCTCTTGCTTAATCCTTCAGCCTTCTATTCTTGTGAAAGCAGTATTTGTTTAGGAGTTTCACTTTTAGTCAAAGTTTTCAGACGTGTCCCATGTCTCTCTGCCCCAACATTTTCCCATTTTGTTTTTCAGTCCTACGCTACCACTCTCGTCAATGCCTTCTGGTGTTTTTGTGTTCATTCAAATATGTCAAAGATACTCTAATCTCACAGAAGAGGGGAGGTTTCCTGTAACAGCTTTTCTTCTTTCCACTTCTTTATCTCTTCATTTTCTCTCACTCATGGCAGAGAGAACAGGTTCACCAAAATGGCAGGTAAGAGGTAGCTCATACACATTTCTCTCAGTTTTCACCACATGTCCAAAATATATTTGATGGACCCTTTCAGGTTCTCTTAATTATGCTTTCAGTAATTGCAGCTGACTCCGGGGCCAGCAGGTGTCAGGAAAATCCACAAACGCCAGAGGCTTATGTCCAAAAAGGAGACAGAGGAGTCCTGTAAGGTCCTGCGACTTCATTCTAATAAAAGGAGAGAGTCCACCGGAGCACACGCCCGCGGGGTTTTCTCTCTCGGGGTTGTTTCTGGAGGGCACAGCCTCCTTTTATCCTGAAATCCCGGCCACGCGTTGCCCTCTTCCTTTTCCCAATGGCTGAGGTACAGGGAAGGCTCAGCCTTCCCGAACCCCCTACAGCATATTCCCTCCTTGATCCTACTATTTCACCCCAAAGCTCAGAAACTCAGGCTCTGCAGACCCTTGTCTGTTCCAGGAGCTTGTCTGGACTCTGCAAAGAGCCTGCTGCCCAAAGTAACACGAGAGACACACTGGGATCCATTTCGAAGACGTTAACACCCATCAAATTGTGAAGACATTAGCACACATCAGGGGAACAAAGTAGAAATGGGGCATCAGTCTTTGTAATGACTGCAGTAGGGGGAAACCTTTATCTCTGTATCATCCAGATCAAGTATGTACAGAACCCAGGTTGTCAAGCAGAACAGCTCATGTGCCTGCTCTAAGACTGACAGAGAAGATGGAGGTAGTATTAACAAGAACAGGCAATTAACTTTAAAACACTTTTCCCTAGGATTAAATTGCAAAGGCTTTCTTTTTTTCCCCTGTTTTCTCGTGGTTGTCACCAACAAGCCATTGAACCCTTTAGATTTTATATGGCACTATTTACATGACAATATATATGGCAGGGTACTTTCTGTAATGTTATTGCAGATTAATCGTTGTTAACAATCTGCTAATACCAAATACCAGCACCTGCATGAAATAAATCTGTTTTAACTACTCACTCCAGCACTTCTGGGCCTGGGAGAGTTTGGTCTTCTACTCCCAAATAGAGCTACCTAAAACAGAGGAAATTAAAGTGCCTTGAGATATGAACTATTGCAAATGGTGACTGCAAAGGGAATCAGAGAACAAATTTGTGTGTAGGTGTAAGACCTATGGTGAAAGGATTTCTGTCTTTAAGGGTAGTTAAATGCTACTTTTTTTCTGGGACCAACAAGGAAGAAAAAAGCAAGCTGGCCTTCAGTCCAAAATGATCTCTTATCTGTAAGCTTAAAATTTAGTGCAAGAAAAGCTATATTTTGCTGCCTGTTGCTCACGGTGACCTGTAGGTGTTAGTATAAAGAAGAAAGGAAAATCTTGTGTGAAAAACTGTTTCACTGCACGTGATGGATATGGCTGTAATGGCTGATGAAAACTGATTAATGGGAATATGAGTCTTTTAAGTCCAATTTTATGCCTCTCTCAGAATATGCATTTTTGAGGGAATAGAACTCAGTGCTCATGCAGTGGCTCTTGACAGCATTAACTCTGAGCTCTTTTAGGCTCTGGAACAGTCTAGCTTGAAAAGTAATGGAGACCCCATTGTTCAAACTTTAAAATTTGACTGCGAGATGGTGAATGTACATTAGTGCACAGCAATTCAGAGGTTTACTTGGCTAAGAGAGATGATTATAAAAGATCACATTCCTTGATCAGCCTGAACATATAACTGTCTTCTTTTTTAGGCTTTCCACATTCATCTGCCAGCTTTATTTGTCATGGAACAGAGTACTTACCCCTAAAGTCTTAAAACTACAGCTGTGTACAAAGTTTTATTAATGTCTATACCAATAGTTTAAGCATCTCTGTTAAGAAATGAAAGTAGCTTTTATTTTGTGAATTTTGCAGGCGCTGTTGATCTCTTCAGTGCTCAGAAGCCTTTGTCTCCATTGTGAAGTGAAATGTCTTCTTTCAGGTCCAGCTTGGATTAACCTAGAAAGGACTGAAATACCATTTTTTGAAATTACTTTGACCTGTCAAAGAGCAGGCTTGTTGTCACAAAATTCTTCTGCATACAAGTAAAACTCACAAAGGCTGAGATCTTAGTCCTTTCTTTGAATCCTGGAAGTGTTTGGGGTTTTTTGTTCAGAATCATTATCAGTTGTTTCTGCATTCCCAACAAAGTTTAATGATTGAAGTGTCAGCTTACAACTTTGTAAATATTTTAAAGCAACTTTCCAAAATACTGTGCAGTCAAAAGCATACCAGAAGACATTTTTAAGTCTCCCAATCATCTTGGTAATCTGCTACAGCATTCTGATACACCTAGAAAGAACACCTTTGTGACCAAAGTACTTATTTTACACTCATCCTGATATTTGCCTTGTTTAGCAATGCTGGTCTCTCTGCTGCTCAAGCTGGTTTGCTGAATTCCTGTGCGGACAAGTGAGACTTGAAAGGAAATCTGGAGTTGGGGCTAGAGGGATGACAGTCTCTGGAGAGCAGGAATATTGATGAAACCATACCTCAGGCATTCCTAATTGAAGTCAGAAAACTTAAATCAGTGTAAACAAAAAAATGCTGGTGGGCACAAGTGGTACAGAGAGGTTAGTCGAAGCTCCTGGACAATTAAAGCATTTGAGAGTGGAAGAACTGGTTCAAGATGTGTGTTAATCACAGCTTCTGATTCTTCTGTTTTATTTTTTTTTACCTGAATATATGCTAAGTTAAAGGTCATTAAAAGATTTATGAACAAATCAAAAAAATCAAATGAAAATATTCTTGCTGCTTGGAAAAGAAAAATCTTCTGGGGACCTGAAATGTATAGTGCAATACCCTAATCTTTTTGATATCAGTATTTCTTTAGTACAGAATAAATAAATCTGAGGTGTTTAGCTTTAGTTTGGTAACTTTCATCTTGCTTCTTAAAGTGATTAGTATTTAAGGCTACCTGTAGATGCTAAAAATCCCGATGTTTAAAGCAAGTGCTCAGTGATGTGAGAATGAAGTCTAGACAATTACTTTAAGCCTCTTTTCACTAAAAGTCATACTACACACTTTAATTCTTGCAAATCATCTCTCTAGGGGGAGGAAGTGATATAATGGCCATAGAGAAATGCAAGCAAGTGTAAAAATGATGGTCATATTAGCTCAGGCTGAGGGTGTGTGTATTGGAGTGTTCTCCTTGGAGCAGTAGCTGCTGAAAGACAGAAAGGAGGAGGGGGGAAAAAAGTATTTTATCTGCTCTGTTGACCAGAGAGGAAAGAATGTAATTTCCTTTGGAAAGGGGGTGGAAGAGTTGTGGCTGAACAGGCATATCAGAATATAACAGCTATGCAGGACTTTAGGCTTTGGAGTGTGTGGGCATAGGTTTTTGATAGATATACATACAAATATATTTTTATTTTTATAAATGGTCATGAGATGGCCTTCTAGAATAACCGTTACCTTTCATGCTTTCAAACAAGACTTTAAACTTCTTTTCTTTGAAGGAAGAAAGGTAAGGAAACATGTACTTATTTTTTCCTTCTGACTTTTTATCAAATTGTTTGTTTTTTTTTTTTTTTTGCCTAAGATAAGGGTTGGAAGATCTGTCTCTAAATAATATCCAAATAACACAAAATCAAGGTGATTATGATTTCTATTTCATCATTTCAGAATTAATTTGAAATTACAGGCTTGAGGCACTGAATTAAACTTCTTTTAGGCAGAGGTTTGGTATCTGATGGCAAGTCTGTTGGAACTAAGAATACCCACAATGTAAACTACTCAATTTTTCAAAGTAGTTGGTGAGAAAAATGCCACAATGTGAAAAGCCTGGCCTTATTTTAGGGCAGTAAATAGTGAAATATAGTGCTTAGTGTGTTTCTCAAACTATGAGGAAATTAGTTGTGTTGCTCACTAGATTGACTGTGAGCTTTAGGATATAAAGGACACAAAATATCTGTTTGCTGTGGTTTTGCTTTTATATCTTTTTCCTGGAGGAGGGGTTTAGGATGAAGCTATTGTTACTGTTACTTAGACGTTTATTGCAACAGTAATGCACAGACCCTGACAGAATATTTTCTACAAAATTCTTGTAACAGTAGAAATCTGTTTGCCTTGAATGTATATACTCTATATCTATATATTTATATATATACTTTTCAAGACTAGACTTGTCTTGAATATAAACTTTGCAAATATTTCACAAGTTAGCTGGCAATTAACTTTTCTCCAGATGATACATTTTCTTGTTTGCTTTTCCACTTTCTTTCACCGTTAGTCTCCTGAAAAATCTTTGTTACTAACGATAGGTTTCACAGCTCCCAGGAGAAAGTTCATTGTGACCACCTTTCCAAAGACCTCAGTATTGTTCAGTTGAGCTGTGAAGTTGTCTGAAGTCCAGCAGTGGCAGTGGGTGCTGGGCTTCCTTTGGCGCAGCTGCCGCTGCCCTCTAGCAGAGACAGGAGAAACTGCATGTACAGTTTCACAGTCCCTGTAGTTTTGAACCTCGTGTGTGTGTTTACAGCACCCATTGAGCCTGGCTTTAAGACAGGACTGCATCAAGCCAAGTGGTTGATGAGAGGCTGGTGTATGTTTTCATCCGATGATTGTCACTAGGGTGCTCATCGGGGGTAGTGTGCACTCTGGCAGCTGTAACTCTTCTAACTCCATCAGCCAGAGGTGCCTGGTTGTACTGGGTGCCAGCCTCAGCCACAGGGGCCTCTCAGGTCATCTTTCACCTCTGCTCTGGTCTTGTTAATGCTATCTCAGTGTGGAAATAAATATGTCTATTACTTTGCAAAGAAACTGAAAATTAAGAGGAAACAAGGGAATCGGTGTCAAAGCACATATGGGATTTGGGGTTCACTAAATCAAATTATGTCAATAAAATAAAAATGTGAAATATTGCAAAAATATTTGAGGAGCACTTGGAGAGTTTTTTTGTGTGGGAGCATCTGTGCTGGGTCAGTACTTTCTCTGTTGAGTGCTTTGCTGAGCAATAAGCTTGTGTGCTTCACTTGTGCTGAATTTCAGAAGTTTTCAGAGGAGTGATATTGATATTAACTGACAGGTCATCAAATTCAGCTGAATGAGGTGAGGGCCAGAGTGAGAGGGAGCTAAAGTCAAGTTCCTTTGTTTTTTTCATTCCCCCCCTTGGGAGGTGCAATGGGAGAAGGGAGTGGTATATCTGGTCTATATTGCATTGTAAACTGCCCTTGTTTTAACCGTAATGGGAGAACGTGGACAAAGATACTTGTAAGACTGTAGTAATCAGGAGAGTGATGAGATGTCCAAAGTGTAGCCTGTTTGTGGGGAAAGAAACAAAATCTAAAAGAAAAAAAAAGGCAATAAAACCAAAAAATAACAGAAAACAAAATCCCCCTGGAAGTGCAAAGAATGTTTTTTTTTTCCTTTTGATTAATGTGAAAGTAATTAGCAAGTAGTATGGTTTTGAGGTAGGACAAAAGTCCTTGCCTGCACCTTTGGGATTATGATGAATATATGGAAAGAACTAGCTTATTCTTGCACAACATTTAATCTTTCTTTCCCCCCCTACCCTCTTCTTTAACATGTATTCTGTGCTATGGAAATTAGAATGCAAGTCAGTTTAATTACTTTTGGTGTTGTTCCAGTCCCATGGATTGTAAATATTAGATTTATGAATAGATTTAATCTGCTCTGGAGCTTTTTATATATACTCAAGCAATTCTGACTCTGCCTAGAAAAAGGTTGTGGAAAAAGCTGTCCACAGTGGACTTTTGTCTAGACATGGGGTCTTCCTTATGAAACATTAGCTGACTAGTTAGAACTATAAATGTTATATCCCTGATGAAGTTGTTAATCTGAGAGTAGCAAAATTGCTCATACCACAGTCTTAGAAAAGAAAATGTCATTAGCTTCATTGATGGCATGTGCTCTGGGATGATATGTTCTCAAAGTAGGAAGTGTCAGTGCAGTGCTATACTCCTGTGGCATGCCCGAGGCATTTTGGTCACTGCATGAGGTGGGAAAGGTTAGTGATGAGTGTTTGACGGAATAGAGCAAAGTCAATATGAAGGGCAAGTAAATGCATCATGGCTCTCAGCATGAGGAAATGAGTCCAGGCTGCTTATGGTAGAAGACTCTGAATCTGTGGGTGTCATACTAAAGTGTGCAGAGCACTCCTGTCTGACTTTGCAACTCTTTGTGGCACAGATAATTGAAGTTTGGCACAGCCTGCTCAGGAAACGCCACCATTTGCTTCCCTTGGTCTGATAACTGCCTGTGATGGTGACTGACATGGGCAAAACTTTGGCTAGGTGTCCAAGCTGCTGTGGCTGCTCATGTTCCTATGTGGATAGGTATGTTTGATGTGGCTGAGTGAGAATCCTCTCAAAGAGGATTCTACAAGTCAAGAAAAAAACAATGTAAGATGCAGTGTTTGGGAATAGGGTGGAAGGTGGAGAAGCAAAATATTGGCAGCAAAGGAAAAAAAGTTACAATTTATGAATTCTCCTGTTGGTTCAGTGAACTTCTTTATAAATAATTTTAGATTTTAATTATGCAGCAATTTAAGCTGAAAAAGTGAACAAAAGCCCAAGTGGTTAGGTATGATTTGTAAAATAGTGCGGGTCTTCCATCTTCTGAAACAGTGTCCTACATTTCTTTCTGGGTGTCACAGCCTCCTTCTCATGCTTTGTGGCTTTGCAAGTTCACTGGCTGTTAGAACTGCAGGGTTTGCTTAACAGTAGAATATTTTTACTCCACGTTAGTAGTAAATACTGTGCCCACAGTGCTTGTGGGCAGTGCCCTGTTACATTGCAGTCCTTTGTGCTGCAGTAGCAGTAACAACTGTCAGGGTCAAGGCATCCAGGCTGCCTTGCCAGTTTTCCTATGGTTGGTGTATCTAGAACTCCTCAAAGCACTTCCACCATCTTCAATTACAGTTTGGTTGCTAAAAGTTGCCATGGTAGCTATTTCTGTGATATGAGGCACCAAACTCATTTTATGTAGCTCATTCTTTAGGGAGCTCTGTCAAGTGTATTTGGCTATTCAGACCCATGAACTGGTTCCTTAACAGTCCCTCCCAGTTATAATTTACTGTAGTAATCCCAGAGCTGCTTCTGAGGAATGGTATATTTTTGCTTTCATGTTTCTGAAGGAGTCTGTCTTTCATCTCCTGAAGGAGTCTGAAGTGTCATCTGCTGCAAAAAAATGAAATTGTGGATGACAAGTGAGACAGCAGTGTTTGCATCCCGAACCTGAAACAGAGGGTCTGAATTACCTGTGGGAAAGCAAAGGCAATATGACTGTTTTCATATTTCATGAGTGTATTACAGCTAGGACTTAGCACAGCAGAATACTCAGGTTCATGAAGCAATGCGGGTCAGCTCTTTAGGCAATACGTGTGAAATCTGTTTTGGTTCTTGGACTGAGAACTCTAAACTCATTTCATAAATGAAAGGTTTTGGCAGAGTAATTCTCACTAAAGGAAGGAGTTTCAAGCACCTTCATAAATGCAGTGCTGGATGTCTGCCTTCACTGACATTCTAATTTTTTCTTTTCCTGCCAGAAATCTTTCCTTTTCTAAAAATATTTACTTGACTCTGCATATTGCTGCCTAATCTAAAGATGGATAATATAGTGCTGATTTTAAAATCCCAACTGGTTCAGAATATAAGAATGGCTTTTAAAGCATTGCTAAAATGATCAGTTTGGAACAAATTTTCTAACTGATTATGCTCTTCTGGCTGTTGTGTGGTTTCTACACTACCAACCCCCCCACTCCCTCCCCCAGTAACCACTGCTACTGTCCTAATCTTCTAGACCATTTAGTACCCTCTTCTTATCCTAAGTAAAATACAATTGCTGGCTCTGATATTCATTAGGTGATAATCCAGATTAATTCAGACTTTGATGTAGAAACAAGTCCTATTTCAGCTGCCAAGAAGTCCAGATCACCCCATGAAAAATACACACACACATATGCATGTGCACACAGGCACACGCAGTATGTAGAATGCCTTAAAGAAACTGTAGCTAACCACCTTATTAGTATTCCTCCCTCCTCTGTGTTTCACTTGCAGCAACAGAGGGCTGAGCAAAATGCAGTAGAACAGGGACAGAGACAGAGCTGGCAATCATCTCGGTGCAGGCTGCTGAATGTAGGGGGTGGGGGGGATGCAGCAAAGCAAGATTAATAACCTTGCCATAATCCTGTGCACCCTGGAAGGAGATACCTCCGGTGACTGAGCTGTTCTTGTCTTGATTAATTGGACTGAGTGAATGACTGGCTGGCAATCCACCTGGTTTGGAGGCGACCCCCTGGTTTTGCTGCTCTCTGAATCCTCTACCCATCTGGGAAGGTAACAGTGAGACATACCATCTGCAGCCACACAGCAGCTATTGGAGGCTACTACTGGCAGTTTGCACTACAGTTTTTTTGGTGAGCAAGAAACCAGGTATATTGTACGGTAGGATATTTCTGTGCTCAAGCTACTGAATTTCACAATCTGGTCCTTCAGCAACCCCCCATGCTCCCTTTCCAACTGCTTTTGAGTTCTGGGCTTACTTTTGGCATAGTCTCCTGGATGCATTTTGCAAGAGCACTAAATGGAACCTCTGAAAACTAATTGTTTTGTTTCTGTGTGACTCGAGAAAAAGCTAAAAGAATCACGTCCACCTGGAGGAATTTAAATTTCTCTCTGAGAAGTTTATAGAGGAACTGTACTAAAGGTAAGTCCGGGGGATTGTCTATCCTTTCTGTTTCCTTGTTTGTTTTCCTGCTTGCTTGCTTAAAGTAGGGGAAAGAGACTAAAACATTAGTACTGGGTGCGTATGGAGTGTGGTGTTTATAAAGTCTGTGCTTGCAATTTGCAGCTCCTTTTTACTTCCTTTTCTGTTTTTTTTTTCTTCCCCCCTCCCTCCCCTTCCCCTGCCATTTGCACAGTAAAAATGCTTGCAAAATAATAATCTATAGGGCTCCTGGAAAATGTTAGTTAAATAGCACTATAAAGGTCCTTTTATTTCAAAGGTATTGGAATTTCTAGGGAGAAAAATCTTTTTATTAAACAAGCTAAAATATTTGGGAAGTATCTCAAATTGACAAGAAATACAGCTCATACAGTATCTTCAATAGAAGCCTCCATATTTTCATAAATCTTCTCTAGTTTTTTTTCTCTGCATTTCAGTCAGCTCTAGAATGATGAATATGTAAGTACAAAGCTGTTTCTGCTGCTGTTAGCTGAAGAAGGTAGCAGAATAGAAATTTGTGGATTTGTGCATCCACTTAGATGAAGTTCTTTGGTTTGCTTCTCATTAACCTTTTGAATGCTGCTTTCAGTTTTTTGTGGGGTTTTTTTTTGTTGTTGTTTTTTTTTTTTTTTTTTTTTTTTTCTTTTTTTTTTTTTGCTAGAGAGTTTATGCAATATGTAGGACCAAACATTAATAACTCTTATGGTACAAAGTGCCATTCACAAATGGATTCTTGTGGACCATTTATTTTTTGGATGGGGTGCTACTAGGCATTCAGGTGACCAAAGTAAATGTTTTATCCAGCATGGTTCACGGCACTCCAGAATTTCTGGAGATCTATCAATTGCAATACTCTGGTGCTACTCAGTATTTAAACCTGGCACTTTTCCTCCCTCTGCACCCCCTTCTACCAATGCAGTTTCTATAATGGTGTGGCTGTTGTAGCCTTTCCCATCGTTCCATTAAATAATAGAAATAAAATACCATTGTACTGCAATAGAATCAGGGCTCTTTTGAGTTTTTTTTATTTATTGCTGCACTGGTAGTACTTAGCATTCCCAAGGAGGTAAGCAAACCATCTGTAAATGCATCTCAAAGATGCTTCATTCTCAAAGTGCAATTGCTAGGTACTCATGCCTTTACAATTATATGAATATGAATGACTAATATTGAAGAATATGGTATCTTTGAAATACTGCATAGCTGGATACATACTGTAGAAAGACGGATCAAAATAGGGTTCTACTGAATAACCAGATGCTCAGGGGCTTCTATGTGTATGTATACAAATGTAATGTACGCGAAGAAAAGGATTGCATCAGATTTTTAAATATACAAGGGCACATCAAATAGGATCTATTTTGTGCGAAGAAGTATTATAAGCCTTGTAATAGATCCTGTGTTGTAAAGCTAAAAACTTAATGAAAAGGCTCTGCTTCAGAGTAATCAAATCACTTTATATTATTGCATCCTGTCAGTCAGTCTCTCTATTTCCCACTGGTTTTGCATAATAGCTTTAAAGATGGATTAAGGAAGAAAGGAGAACTGGTTATAGGTGTGCTTCCCCTCATTTTCTGGAAGTGATGCTTCTGTGTTGCATGTGCATTTACTGTATATGATTATGACAACCAGATCTTTTTTCTGGGCAGGATGCAGTTTGCCATAGTTTTCCCTTGTACTTTGCTAAAGCCCCAGTTGAGTGTTGCACAGGAATCTTACTTCACCAGGCAATTGGCTGTGTTTTCTTTTAACTATGGGGAACAGTCTCTGTGTAATGAGGGCTAAAAAAAAAGTGTATGTGTGCGATGACAGCTCCTGATTTTTAAAGCCTTATCCTGGTATTAGAATTGAAGTATCAAATGAGACTATCAAAGCAGAGATGTTGACTGGTTGAAAGCAGGGGACAAATGTTCTGCCTGGAGATGACACTTTCATGTTCTGGTGAAAAAGACGACACATTTTTCTTCACTTCCATTTCTATATATTCTGCTGTATGGAATAAAATTTAGTAGTGTTGCCTTAAACTGAGTGGAAGAGCAGTCACCTGTGTGCTGGGAAAGAAGTATGTCATCACTCTTTATGGTGTCCAGCTGTTATTAATCATCTGGTTTTTATGTAGTCATGATTTTCATTATCTCCTTATATTGCAGACTAAAGCAAATGGTGGTCATTTGGCATTTGAACAGGCTCACTGAAGAGGAAACCTTGTGCTTCTCTTCCCATGTTCCCCCAATTGTGTTGGTTTAGTAGATTTGCATTAACTTTTCTGGAATTTCAATTCTGATTTCTTAATTATACTGTCACACTTGGTATTTTTTGTGTTATTTTTGTGTCTCTTATACATGATATTGTATGTAACATAACATGTTATCACAAGATCAGTTTTGTTTTCTAATACTATTGTTATTCTTATGGTAAGAATGGAAATTAATAATGTTCAGTTTTAGCAGGTTTTATGTGGGAACAGGCTTTAGCACCAGTTGGGCCATATGGGGGTTTTTTGTTTTTAAAAAAACCTAAACCAGTAATCAAACTGTAAAAGGAATATTCTTTCATTTTAGTGATGATTTTGATCCTTGAATTTCAATTGCATTTCATAGTGTAGTGCCCCATAATATGCCTTCAGTCTCACCTAATGTGTAAAACATTTTCTCCTCTGTGCTCTTTGGCTGCCTCTGTGAGCCCAATCCACTACACTTTGTGCATCTTGCTGGAATATCACAGGGAGGCCTGTACAGGTCTTGCAGTAAGTGTGTCATAGGTAAAGTGTCTCAGTAGGAATATGGGTACAATAAGGTTCTCATCAGCTGAATTGTGCAAATGTTTTAAGATTAAGTGGAAGATTACAGAAATTTCTTTTTCACTTAGTTCCAGTTAATTGAGCAGCTTCCTTTTCTTGTTGCTGAAGTCAGCCAACCAGGCACTAACCTTCTCCAGCACATGTTTCTGTGTTTCTAAGACCCAGGGTACTTTACACATGAATTCTTTCTTTCTTCTGAAACAAGCTGGGCTGACAACTGGTAAGGTAATCTTGAAGCAGTGCAGTGGCATAGAAGTAAAGGGAGGATGGGAAAGAGATGTACCAGCAATTCCAAGAATTAAACCAAAAGAACAAGTTCTGTGGGATGGCAGAATGCATCATTTTGATTGCTGACTCACTGTGTTGGTCTGCAATATTATTGTACACTAATGTGATGACACTGGCCTGGTTTTGAAATAAGGAGGTAGAAAAGAGTAGTTTATCAAGAACACATTGCTTATGCATGTGTACAGCTTTGACTACAAGACTACAAATAGTCTGATCACTGCAAATCCATGTAGGTGGACTCTAGGATTCTTAAATCTTTCAAAGAGTTTGTAATAAGTAAAAATTATTTTGTCACTTGAAGAAAAATGAAGTTAGAGTCAAATCCTTTGAATTGACAAGTTAGGCGAATGAAATAAATTGCTTTCCACAACTTCCCTCCACCTGCTTTCCCTATTACTCTCCTTCCCATTTCTTTTCATTCTATGTCGAAGGATAAGGTTTAGGAGTGAAGGAGACTCCAAAATTCCTTTTCCTGTGCTAGCAAGCAAACATGGTAGGTAATACAGTGCTTAAGAGTCTTGAATCTAAACCCAGTTAATTTTAATTTCTAAAACAAATTTCAGTATTCCTAGTTGGGAGTGTGAAAGCAAAGTTTTTTGGGGAGATTTGTTTAATTGCTTAGCTTGTCAAAAAGACAGTTTTTTAGGCTTATTTAGGGAAGTCACCCATTGTGGTGTAATTCATTTGTCTTTTCACAGGCTGAGGTAGCTAGGAAGGCATCCTCTAATAGTAAGAGTTCCTTATTTTTTTCACATTAGTGCAGAAGTTTATGTACTTTTGGGGGTGGTATAATGAAAATTTAAGTAATGAGAGAATGTTTATTTGGACACTGTAGCTTTCAGGGGTGGTCCAAAAGAGTAGTGTTGAGAGCTTGGTGTATAACAGCAGATACCCACCTATGTATATTTCTCAGATTTGTTAAATAGTGATAGTGAAATTCTCAAAGTGAAGATCAGATGACCCAGTGGTATGCTGAGTTTTCTACAGCCATTTCATATTGCTAAGGAGGAAACTTTGTGTTTTGGTGTTATCTCAGTCTGCAAGATGCTGCTGTGCGAGAGAGCTCTTGCTGCCAAACTTAGAGTGGTTACATAAGGTAGACTCCTATTGATCCTGGGGGAGGGTGGTGGGCAGAGATTTCTTCAGAAACTGGAGACTTTCTCAGAACAGATACTGCAGAAGCAAAACTGTAGCAAGAAATCGAGGTCTCTTCCCAATGTGTAGTGATGAAACTTTCTGCACAGAATTTTTTTGTAATTTGCTCAAGTTTCTTTACTGAACTGGCCATCAGTGGTAAGTATTCTTTCTATTCTATGGCTTGCAGAGGCAGACAGAAATATGTACAACAAAAAACATGCTAAAATGAAGCTAGGAACTGCAGATGTCAAGGGCTTTTCTTCCTGCATTTTTTTGCTTATCTTTGAGCTTGCAACCTGTGGCCAGCAGATTTTTCCATGAGGCCTGTTCTAACCTCTTTGGTAATTTTGGATGTTTTGGTAGGTTAAATTTATATCAAGGACCTGTGAAGTCCAGCACATACTAGTAACTACAGGATAGATTCCAGTCCTGTTATCTGTCCTGCCTACAAGACTTCTATCAGTCTCTGTTTGCTTCTCTGAAACAGCTGAATTGGTACGAAGGAAGGATGACAGATGAGGTGGGAGGGCAGTTTTTTGGAAATGTTTGCTTAATTTCATTTAACTTCCTGTGATAGCAATAACTGCCCTCTCCTTTCTCTTGTTTAGTTGTAGGAAAAAATACAACATGGGGCTACCAAGCAGTGGACGTATTTTGTTATAGAAGCTTAGCTTGGTTTTTGAAATTTGTCAACCAGTGTATAAACTTCACTGTCTTATCTGGTGTCCCAGTAATAAATTAGCAAATGAGAAAGAAAAGCAATGTCTCTCTATGTTCTGGTACATGGCTAGCTTATTAAACATTACAGACATCATTTTGGTATTATTATGTAAATCTAGGGTTGGCACATCTTTGTCTGATTTCCCCCTCACCACTATTGTTCATTAGTTAAACATTGTTGAAAGCATCATTAGTAGTTACTAGTTGAAGGGACAAAGCAAAGGTGAGTTTTCTGAGGGTTAGGCCTTTCTACAGAGGCTCTCATGTTGGGATTGCATTTGTTTCAACCTATTTTTCATTTTCTCTGGAGCCACTCATGATAAAGGTGCATTTCATGTTGATATATAAACCTTCACTATACCCTTGGTTTTCTCAGGAAGAAAATCATGTGCTTTGAAACTAAATGACCTGCCTACTTAAAACCTGCAAGAGTAGCTGCCTTCTGGAAAGCAGAAAGTTTCCAGGAAATCTGGAGAGAAAAGGGTAGATTAAGGTCAACTCAGATTACCTCAAAGGCAAAAGTAGTTTCCTCTTTTTTCAGGAGTAGAAGTAGTGATTGTGTTGTTCAGACTGTGGAAGAAAGTTTTCATTTTGCATGCAAAGTGTGTTTTGCCAGTTTGGCTGAAGAAAATGGGTTGTAGAGTGTTCTTTTAAACATTTCAAGCATATGCTCCAGAAATAAGTCAGGTCTCCGGTCTCCATTTCTATTTTGAATAAGGCTAGTAACAGGAGTGGCATTATTATAAAGGATATGGAGCTCTCTTGGAAAAAAGCTTTGGAAGCTTAAGACTTGGACTTGTCCAGGAAATTTGCATTACAGTTCCTTAAATAAATGAATATATATAAAGTAAAAATAAAAGTCAAGTCAGAACAGAACTTAATGGAAGTGCTGCTCCACCAAAGACTCTTAAGTTATTGTATTACCATTGGGTTTTAAATATTAAGGTCATGTTCTTTATCTCTTCAGATATGCCATCATTCTTCTCATTAACTGTAGGTAGCTAATGTTAGGATCAGTAGAATTCAGAAAGCCTGAAGCAAACTGAGGCATGCAGAAGAGCTAATTTACTGTGTAGGTATGCAGGAGCCCAAGTATCCAGAAACGGGTACAAATCAAGTGTCCAATACACTGAGAATTTGTATCATGTAATAGAACTGAATGGATAGGTATTTTCATTACTGGAAGAGAAAATATGATTTCTGGAGATCATGAACTAGACCTCAGAATATTTGACAATGGCAGTTTTTATGTAATCAGCCATGCTTTCCATGAAAAATGTAAGCCAGAAGCATGTACACTTTGACTCTCTTCAGCAACTAAACATTTATGAGTAGCTTTATAATATGAGCTCGAGAATATGCAGAGGAATGTATCTGAGTTAATGTGTGGCTGGATTCATGTAACCTGTGCCATCAGGAAGTAAACACTTTTCTCCATGTCTCATCACACCTGTTCCACAGGGGTTTTTTTTGCCTTTGGAATTTGCAGGGGGTGCTCGCAGTGGAGTGGGCTGTGTACGGTAGCGTTGTTCAGAGGCACTTCTTGTTTTCCTGTGACCTGCAGAAGAGTGTCCATGCTCTCTACTGGAGAGCAAAGTGGCCTTGGGGAGCAAGGATTGCCCTGATCCTCCTTGGCTCTGTCCTGACCTGCAACTAGCATGTGATTTAGATGAGTGGTAAGGGGGAGAGAGAGTAATAGCCTGATGTGTGAGCTTTCCATTTCCTCCTTTGTCATTGATATTCAAGGCCTGCTACAGTAACCCAGTGTCCTCCTTTCACAGAAGTCACAACCCTTTCAGACCACAAAAGATCCCTTCAGACTGGGAGTCCCTTGACAATCAGCTTTGTAGTTTAAGCAGCTTTATGCAATACTGACAACAGTGACAGTTGAGAGAGGTAACTAGGAGACTTCTTGTATTATAAATACTTGGCTTGGGAGTGTGTGCTTAATGGTCCTAAGCTGCCTAAAAGAGTCTCTTAATCTGCCTTAATTCTTGTTATTATATTCTCTTTTTGAAGTAGGCAGGGATGCAGAATGTTTCTTTGCATTTAGATCAATAGAGAAGTTCCACACCTGTCTCATTGAACATTATATTTTTATATGATATTATGATTTATATGTTCTACTAGACATCTTTACAAAATGTAGTAGGAGAGGAGAGACTTAGCAAAATATCTGTCAAAAAAGTGGGTTTTTTTGTGTATTTTCCCATTTTCAATCAAAGCTTTGCTTTGAATTGTGAACATTTCAATGATTCTTCCATCTGAAATGTAATGGAAGATTCTGAGGTCTAGCAGTGGAAAAGTGGATTATCTAGCAGTGGATTATTTCTCATCTCTCATAAACCTGTTTCTTTGTCTCTGTCAAGCAATGAGACAACTTGAAGTGTTCATGTTGGTATCAGCAGGAAACAAGTTTTCCCAAAACCATTTTCTTTATGCTTTTGGTTATGGGAAATGAAACTTAGGAGAATGTAGGAGAGCATGGGGCACCCAAAAAAATCTTGGCCTTGAGGATAAGGAGGAAGTAGAGATGGATAAAGTTATTGCTCCGATATTCATAAATGTTTACTTTGCTGGTAGAAGTGAATTTTGTTATTATTGAGGAAGGAGAAAAGTCATAATTTGCTAAAATGTGCATTCTAAATATATGAATGTTTAGAAAAATAGCATTCATTTCTAAATGTTACATGAACAATTATTTCCCAAGCTTTTGTCCTAGTTTCATGTCTATCATACAATGAGAGTGCTTTCTTTTTGGTTTTTTTTTTATGCAGAAACCATGCCTGAGCTTTTAGCACTTTTAATTCTTTTACTTTTGGGCATTGCTGATGCTTGTCTTTCTTCCCATATTGTTTAACTGTAATTGGTATACTAGATCCATTTCATGATCTTGTCCAGGCCTTTGGGTAATGGAAATGATTTGGTACTTCTGATAAAGATATCAGTTTTTGAGAATAGATGTTTGACTTCCAGTTGTTCTCCAAATTGTCTAAATAGTACTTTTCAAATGTAGGTGCATTTCTGAAGTCAGGCTGAGAAGAGTTTAATTATTTAAGCTTAGCGATGAACACCACAAGAAGCAGTGGAGAAAAGGTCACTGGAGCAAGAAGAGCCTGTCTTGTACAAAAGGCCCTGATGTTCCATTTGATTTTAGTAGGATAACACACACTAGAAAACATTAAGAATTTAAGGTTACATGGGCTTTTTACCACTGCTAGTAATGGGACTGAAAATTGCCTTTTGTTAGTGTAATACTATTTGAATTTTTAATATTACAAAGCAAAAGATGCTCTAATTGTTTCCTTTTCTGAAACAAATCATGAATATGTTCCTACACTAAAAATGTTTTGAGCAAGACTACTAGTGTAATACTGTCATGGTTTGGTTTTCATTTAACATTAAATCTTAAAGGCTGCTGCTTGAGCTCTTGGGATTTTTTCCCACTTCTCTAGAGTCTCAATTCTATTTTTGTGATTTGATGTTACTATTGAGAAGGAGTTGATGTGTGGGTGATTTGAGATGAAACTAATGTGTTTTGTCCTTGCTTTTGTCCCAGATTGGAAATCTGTTGGATTCTGTTGTTTTAGTAGGCAAAACAAAACGGTACACCTCAATTGTCTCATTGCCCTATCCATTAAATGTGATAATGCCCAATAGTACTGCAAATATGCACTGCCTTTGCATTTAGGCTAGTGCTCTGGAGGGAGCAGGCTCTTTTTAAATTGGCAGAACTGGAACAAAATGGGATGCCCAAGCAATGCATTTTTGGAAGGGTCAGGACTGTGGTTCAGATATTTGGTCTTTTGCTACCTGTGGCCTGTAGTGCCAAAATTATTCTGTTAAGCTGCTCATCCCCAGGCGGTACACCAGTGTTGCCTTGCTGCTGCCTTTTTGCATTACCTTCATTGGCTAAGTGGGTTTAAAACTACACTGCATTAGTGCAGGACAGATGGAGAAGTGGATCATTTTGGAGATGCCTGCATCTGAACTACCTGTAACAAGCCCTAGCTAGAACGATGCAACTGCTATTTATATTGGATGAGGGCAATAAAAGTGGATCACCATGTCAGGATAGCGGGCGGCTTTTGTATCATTAGCAAGGTTAGTTTTGGTTTTGTAAATATTGTCACTTCAATTAATTTTTATTCTTTGCTTGCATGCATGCCCTTGCTGGTAAGGATGGAGATGAAATATGCAAGCAACTTCTGACTCATTCCCTTCCATACCGGCTGAAGAGTAATTTGAGAAGGATTAAGCAAGAGCTGAGTCACTAAATCAACCACGAAGTTCTGACTTGCTGTATTGGAGGCTGTGTCTCACTTTGCATTGTTTTGCGTAGTCCCCTGTTCATAGTGGGTGTGAAATCCAGCCACAGTCTGTACAGCAGTTTATGCTAATACATCATGTTACAAATCCTGCTCTGGAATTGCAGGCTTGATTCTGTTTCCCCAAGGGTAGAAACAACAAAGTAGGACTGTGAGATCAGTTTGAATAGAGATGAATTTTAAAAAACACATACAGATGTTGAGCTGCTTTAATTGCTTTGCAGCTGCATAGGGAGACTTGAGGACATGGACACAGCTCTGAGGACATGGACTGGGAGAACTCAGTAGTTCCAGCAGCTCCAGGGCTTAGAGGTCCTACAGCAGTCCAGCCAGCTGCTCCCAGCAAAGGCTCTGATTGCAGGGTTTGCTGAAATAACACCGGTAGTAACAGTTTCAATGAAGTTAAGATTATGGTGCCTTGAACCCTGTAGTCAAATTTAGAGGAATCTCTGCCCCTTGAAGATGATCCATGTGGTGTTTAATGAATATGAAGATTATAAGGTTTTATCAAAAAGTATTATGACCGTGGTGATTACTCTTAAATTTATGGAATACAATAAAACATTAGTACAACATATTCCTGTTGAATTATCCCATAGCATTTCATGTTTGGGGCATTATTTTCTATTAAACCTGATTTGAGGATCCAAAAATAGAATTTTTTTTATTAAAAACAGGTTCACCCTTATCCACCTTAATATGTATTCTTTTACAGAGCAAATATATTGAAATTTAGGCTCTTATTTACAGCTGAAGCACAGAACAGGACTAATATTTTACCCTTTCACATCCACTGTCGTTCGGAAGATTTGTTTAAAATAGCTCATAAAGATGGTGGCTTTGACTTGCAAATTCATAAGAGTTGGTGGAACTTTGGGGTTTAGATTTTCAGTTATTGATTATGACAGACAAAATTTAAACAGTATGTTTACATTCATTGCCATGTGTGTATAGTCTTAGAAAACTTTAAAAATAATTGAAAATTCCAAATCTGAATAAGAAAAAGCACTGAGTCCTTCAAGACAGTCCCTACCATCCTCTGCATGAATATAACTATGATTTAAGCAATACAGTTAATAAGACTGGTCTTATGATGTTATCTCCCTGTCAGAATGAGGTTGTGTCTCTATCAAAATACTTTGGGTTAGTTTCTTTTATGAAATAACTTGAAATGACTTTGTCTTTTGACTTCAAATCGTTATAAATACAGATACCCTTCTTGTCTCTGCTGCCTTTTTTGTTCTCTTAACATTGCGTGACACATTTTCAGACTTGATTCAGAGAGTAACCCAGTATTTATTTAGAAATCCATTTCTGTTCTGATGTATACAGCTAGAAATAGTGTGAATGTGTACATATACACTCCTCTATTTTTTCAGAAGTTTCAAGTGCTTCTGCCATAATAGCTTCTTAATCAATTAAGATGATTTTTCTGTCCAAAACATTAAAACTTCTTGTATTTGTGAGGTGAGCAATTCTCAGAAACTTTTTAGATTACTTTTTGTTTTAGCCTGTGGAAAGATTAAGTTTCAGCTGGCTTTGGAATCAGTGTCCCCCGCCTTGCCTCAAACATTAGTTGTGTTTCACTAACCTCGGACATTTGCCTCCTCTCCCATAGAAACTTCTCTTCAAGTCTTTAGAAAGACTGGAGACCAGCATTTAGAGACCATTTAAGTGAGTCCCCTGTCTGCTATAAATCTTTTCATCTCTTCTCTTTGCTGTTTTTTCCAGACTCCTTGCTGAGTTTTATCACGACTGAAAGTAGTTTAAAATCGGTTTGTTTTCTTGGTGATCTGGAGCCTCTTAAAGCGTAGCTATTGAAGAAGCGCCTCTTCGAAATTGGGTATATCGTGGTGCAGCACAAGCCTTGGGGACAGTCACCAGCAGGGCTCGTGGAGCAGCGCTCCGGCTGCTTTCCCTGCCCTACTGCCCCGGGAAGGGAAGGGAAGGGGAGGAGGAGCGGAGCGGGGAGGCAGCCGGGCTGTCGCGGTAGAGCATCGCGCTGTGCTGCGAAGCGAACCAGCGGAGGTGGTGCTGGCAACTCATTAGTTCATTAGCTGCGCTATTGTTGTGGCTTAACATGCTTATTGCAAGCATGTAAATCCAATAAAAATTAGGTGAAATGACCTCATTACCTCTCCCAATTCGCGCCCCCGCCCCTTTGCTCATAACAGTAACTTCTCTCATACAGGCATATGATTTATTTGTTACCCGCTTGATCTGAAGAGCTGGCTAAGGCTCAAAGCATTAAGTACTGTGTTAAGAAGAGATGTTGATGACAGTGACTTTGCTCAATCTGTTCATTGAGTATAGAAGGAATTGAGCAACAGAACAATGACCTAAGCTTGCTTCAGACACTAATCTTTTTTTTAAAAAAAAAAGGAAAAAAACGACCTTAGTGTTTAGAGAAAGAAATGAGTGACTTTTACTCTGATTTTTTTTTTTTTTTAATGGAACAATACTGACTGTTCTAGTATTAGTACTGACCACTAGTCATTCATAGCCCTGTCATGGATGTAGAGGTTGCTGTGTAAGCTTCTTGGTCTGATGAAGGACTCTGAAATAGTCTTGTAACTATAATGAATAATATTTGCTTGCACCTTGGAACAATTAAAACATTAACCCATTTCTTTCCCAGACAGAAAAACACAAATGCTCCATGCCCCCCTCCCCCCATTATATATGTTTTTTTTTTTTTTTTTTTAATTTTTGAAATTTCTTTGGCACAGGGTTTTTTTTCCCCAGGTTGGATTTGGTTAGTGTTGCATGTCAGAAAGTGATAATACTTTGGATTTATAAAGTACTTGTTTAGTTTCTAAGTGAACAATGACTATTTTCCCTTGAAAGAGGGATACTCTGTGGCTGCTTATGTGTTAGGATTGCTGGTAGGGTTGGAGTTATCTTGAGGAATCAGTAAAATCCCATTCAGACAAATATGAATTATTCAGAACTCTCATGATTCATGTAGATTTAGGTGTATAAAATCACATTAATTTTACCTTAGTCACCTTTTAAGGTAGCTTTTAAGTCACAAGATCTTAACTTTGGAATACCTGAAATCTTCAGTTCTACCCTAGATGAAATTTTTTCAGCAAAGTGCTATGACCAAGGGCTGAAACTTGTGCAAAGTCCAAAGCTGCAAAATACTGAAGTTTCCTTTAATTATCATGATTTGAAACTGGCCCAAATAGAAGTTATGACTATAAAAATTAAACTTATGACTCTGTCAGAAAACCAGTCACGTCCAGACTCTAAAGACTTGGAAAGTGATCAGATATCTATAGTGAAACTCACCACCAGTATAATGGAGTGTGGGACTGAATTCAAATAACTGTTAGTTCAATTTTTCTGTTGATCCACTTGACTCTTGAAGTACAGTACCTTATTCTTGCTTGCCATGTAGAACTAGTCTTGCAGTAGGAAATTCAGTGGCTTGATTTACAGATGAGCGAAGTGATTTCCTAATTCATTAATACTTATGAATCCATTAGTGGGGAAAAAGTCTTGCAATTCTACTTTTTCTAAGTGTGTGAGTGTGATTAATTTTAGATTCAACCTTTAAATAGAAAGTGGTCTTTTTTTTTTCCCCTCCCCTCTAAAAAAAAATAAAAAAATCTTCATCTGTTAAATGGAAGTGTCCATGAAGTTTTGTAAGCTTGGAGAGAGAACAGTTCAGGTCTATTTTGAAAGGCAGTGTGGAAGTGGGCTGTTCTTCTGTGTTTCTTTCAGCTCTCAAAATTTCTTTTGAGAACTACCAGGCTTTGCTTTTCCTAAAATGTTACTCCTTGTGGCAGCTTGTTAAATGGCAGCTGATACTAGGACTGTATATGTGAAAGGCTATGGCACAAATCAAAACACACACAGAGGACTGATAGACATATGTTACTGGGAATAAGCTACATTCACAATAGCAATTACTCTAATATACACATGGGGAAGTGAGGTGCTCATAGTAAGGCATGTTATAGATTTCTCTTTAAAGCACTTTATAGCCATTTAAAAATGTTTCAGCATCCTTTTGATTAAAAAAAATAGAAACCAGTACAGAAATATTGGTAATTTTGGTGTGTTTGTGTTTGGGTAGCCCTTTATGAGCATATTTCTGCTTAGTTAAAGCTTGCTCATTGATTCTGTTTTCATATTGGGGTATGCTGTTGGTTGAAGTCCAGTGCAGCATTGGGTATTCCAGTCAACAAGATGTTACAAAGGTTTCTTCTGAAAAATCCACCTGCATATTGTAACTGTGCAAATACCATGAAATTATAATGAAACGTACCATGGTTTATTCGATGCCACAAGTTAAAGGATTTATCTTTTTGTTTTGGATGTGAAAGAATGAATAAAAAGTTTAACACATGGCAAGTTACTTCCAAATAACTCTTTCAAAGGACTAGAACAGAAGTGTGAAGTAAAAAAAAAATTCTAAAAATCATAGTTCTCTTGATTTCTTCTTTCATTATGAAGAGTAACGCCAGCGTCTCCAAAAAGAAGCAGTTTTCTGCAATGTGAATGTTTCTTTCCCCTGCTTTGAACTAGACCTTTATTAATAGTTTGTATAGTTGTCAGTAACTTTAGAGCTCTTTTGAAAACAGTTATTTGCTTCCACTTCTGTCTCACTTTCTGTTCTTATCTGTGTAGACTTTGTCCTTTTCTGGGAAGAAAGACACTTTTCTTTCCCTCTGGAAATCTCACTTGACATTTAGCAAGGGATGTTTGTAAGAATGTCAGATTGATGAGAGCTGTTTGCTGAAGTTTCACCATGTTCATTCAGCTGAACAATATCTGTTGTTAACAGCTATAATTATTATGAACAGGTTTAAAAGGACAATCTTACTGCTATACTTTGGCAAGATGCTTTTGAGCTGCTGGTTATTCAATAGTAGTACTTGGCACATTAGGTTGATTTTTATCATTAAAGTGCTTATGGATATTGACTAATTAAGTGCATCTGAGGCTATCTGTAGATTCCTTGGTGGATGAGAAGTAAATGACAGCTTATATTGTACAATTTGAGTGTTTGGGTTCATAATGACAAGTGAGAGATGGAGAACAACGGCCCTTGTAGCTGAGGTATGACTCTTGCTGAA
This sequence comes from Cinclus cinclus, assembly GCF_963662255.1. Lineage (NCBI taxonomy): Eukaryota > Metazoa > Chordata > Aves > Passeriformes > Cinclidae > Cinclus > Cinclus cinclus. The sequence goes on along the minus strand of NC_085051.1, from coordinate 21,383,724 downwards.
GATTTGCCTGGGACTTTCAGATTTGGCTTCAGATTTCCATATAATGTCTGGCAATTCAGTAACTATCAGAGAATCCTTCAAGTTGGGGAAAAAAGCCTTGACTATTGTTGAGTCAAAACATATTAAACTTTTCTTCTCTGGTAAGACAAAACAGCAGGTGTGGCTCTGAAATCAAGGTGAGGCAGCACCAAACACCTTATTGAAGGTACTGGAAGCTACTACAAATGAGATCTTCCAGGAACCTTGGGAAAACAATATGGCTTTTGGAGTTACAAATATGCAGTATTTGCAATACAAGCAACATGACCCACAAGTTGTATTGCTGAATCACACAATCCTTTGGTTTTCACCTGGGACTTCTTTTATCACAAAAGTTGCTAATGATGGTTGTTCTGCAAGGAAAAATGAAACAAACCATCTTACTTGAGCTTAATACAATTGTCATGTGTCTTGTAATATTTCTTAGCTAGCCAAGCACAGGATGTGTAAGATATTCCTGTCCTACATCGAGATATTGTGCTTTATTATGCAGACAGCTCTGGGCAGATATGTAATCAGATAAGTACTTGAGCTCAGGCTCTAGTGACTATTTGTGCTAATTGATAAAAAGATTACTGCATAGTAGCCTAAATGGTAATTGGGCCATATGTTAGGATAAGAAGGCACACATTTTGCCAGCTGACTCTGTCAAATGTACCTGACAGAATGAGACAATATCTTAGCTATGTAGTATTTCATGTGTATAACACAGGAAACTAGAAATCATAATGTAGCTAAATAGGTACTGGAAATGCAAAGCTCTTTTCCTAAAGTTTTTGAGAGAACATTGTTTGTGGAAGTATCTTTGTATTGGTCATCCTGCTGGTTTGAGGTAGAAAGAAATATCTACATAAATTTCTCTTATGGTTTGGAGGAAGGTGATAGCAAGTGAATTTCAATACATTGATTTCAAAGCATCATAAATTGTACTTTTCTGTTTGGGCATTTATATCAATCATTGCTAAGAATTACAGAATAATGTTTAGCTGATTATTATATCTCGTTAACTGAAATATGCTCAGACCAGCTGTACTGAGCTTGAAACCACATGACATGAGCCTTTTAGACTTGTAAGCAGTTATCAAGAGATCTCAAAAAATGGATTTTCTTAGATCTTGCGTGCTCCTTTTGCATAAGCAAGCAGAATTCACTTTGAAAAGTTCTCCACGGTTACTAATTCTTATTGTGCCAATAATAGCCACGTTGGTTTCAGAAGGCTTGCATTTGTAGTAGTTGACTCTTCATAATCTGACACTTATTTGGACACATAAATCAGAATTGAGCTTTTAAAAATTCAGGCCTTTTTTTACTCTGATGTTATTTAGATAGTTATCATATTTTAGCTTTACACCTCACTCCTCATCTGCAGCTCTGAACAAAACATTGCTGATGATCATGAGACTGGCTGCTCACTGACACTGCTGGAAATTGTAGTCCCTGTCACTCTGGGATGACTTTTTAGCTGGCCAGGTGTTTCTTTCAAGTCCTGAGGTGCTGATAAATAATTATAGAGAAGATCATTGATCATTCACCTTTCTGTAGGTTTGCTAACTTCCTGTGAGCCTTAGTCCCCACTTAATAGCCTCTTGTGATGAAATTGTCTGAACTAACCCTGATTAGCATTGTTAGGGTGATTGATAATCCTTAAATACACAAAGATTCTGGGTGTGCTTTTTAGAACTTCTGCCTACTTAACTTTTCTGTGGTTAGGTGTTATATTCATTTTGGGAATGATTTCTGGTGAAATGAAGTTTATGAACAGAGAGACAAACCCACTGGGAGGCTACAAATTAGGATAGATTAAATGATGAGCTTCTTTAGGTGTGAGTTTGAAAGGATGTCAATGGTATCTGTCCACAGAATGATCAGCTGTACTTGTTCAGTTTTTGGCAGATGTCTGATTTCTTTTTAAAGACCTCCAATGATGAAGACTATACAAATTCCCTAGGCACATTTGTCCCTTACATGAAGCTAGTGAGCTGTCACTGGGAAATTGGCTGTAGAGTTTCAATATTATAAATAGATCTGTTAATGCAGTCAGGGCCCTCAACTGCACTCCAGTATACTTTTCCTTATTCCTATCAGCATGTGCTGGATGACTTCACAGATTAGTCCTTTAACTAGAGCATGGCAAATTTTGCCAGAGATTAACATTCCCAGGACCAGTGTACTTTGTGTGTTCTACCAGAATATTGCTGCGGTAAAAACCCCAGATTATTGCTGGTTTTACTTGAGACTGGTTCTAGGGAGGTTGCAGGCATTTCTTCTGGAACCTGATTGAGTAAAGAGACAGTTGCTAAGGGCAGCCATGTGAAGAAGCATGTAGGATTTTGTTTCTTCCTAGTATCTTTCTTGTGGCTTGCTATCTGGAGTCACTTTGCTTATAACTATGTGATCTTCCCTCCAGCAACTGAGTATGTTTTCATAAACAGAACATAATTGATTTGATAATGCTTTATGTGCGTAGGGATGTTTCCATACCCAAAAGGTAGGGATACCAGATAAATGGTAAGAGCAGATGGCACTGTCATTATCAGAGGAAAACAGCTAAAGAAGTTGCTTGAGAGGGGGAAGTGAATCAAAGAATGTTGTGCATAAGCATGCTCTCAGCTCTCTTTGTATACTCAGCATTTCAAATTCTGCTCGTTCCTTCTCATGCTGCTTTTGCTACTTTGCTCTGCTTTCAGCTAGAGGCAAGTCCTCCCTTTGCTTCACAAACAACCATGGCAGAGCTGTTGACCTAGGAAGCAGCTGGGTGGGAGGACATAGTAAAGGACTGGTCTCTCACAGCTAGAGTTAGTCTCAGAGTACTGAGTAACTAAAAGGAGGAACAGAGATGGGACAAAGTGGGGTTCATGCCAGTTGTGATAAAAAAGCCTTGCTCAAGCACATGGAGCTAAGCACTCTCCTTGTTTATTTATCCAAGTGGGCTGTCCAGCTTTGTCTCCCATGTGTTTAGCTGCCTGTAGTGCTTGCATGCTAATATTATGAAGTCTGCATAATGTGACTGCATGTTGATCAGCTTTCCTTTTTAGATCACTGAGTTGGGGTAATTGCCTCTAAGATGAACCAAGTTAGTGTCAAAGCTTTGGCTGTGGGGAGAAATGAAGTCCAGTGGTCTTAGTTTGGGACTAGATATGGAAATTTTGGTGTGTTACTCACTAATTTATGAGTAGGTTTTTTGTGACAGTCATCCTCACCCAGCAACAGGAAAAAAAATGGCAACCCAAAACAACTTTATGTAAAGCTGTAAATGAAATATTCACCAGTCTTTGTCTGTCTGGAGATGTGTTTCTTGGTTTTAGAGTGGTTGGAGACATTGGTGTGCACAGTTATAGGACAAAACATTTTGTCATATCTACTTTTCATGTCATTATTAAAATTTTTAATGTTATTTCTTGTCATTCAGTTGCTTATCATTCACATTTTCCTGATGTGAATCCTAGTTATTGCAAATGTTTTCTCTATACTTTTTGTTTGGATTTTTGATCATATAATTGGAAGTATTCCTTCCCCCTGTCTTGAATCCTTATTTTTGTTTTGTGGCTGCTGAGTTGCCTGTTTCACATATCGCATATTAATTGATATTTTTACTTGCTATTTGATTGCATAAATTCTTAAGATCTCCAGAATGTGTTTCTATTGTTATATTTGCTGTGCAAGTGTAGGAGAGGGCTGTTTTCTCCCTGCAAGATTCTGTACTTTCATGTGTGAACTTGGGGGGCAAGGATAGCTCAGACTCGGAGAAGAAATTATAGTGTGAAAAGTCCTTAATGTATTAAACGTGATGTAAGGAAAAAAAAAAAAGTATTTTAGGAGTCAGGTTCTCTATTTATAGCTCGTTGCACACCTTTCTAAGAGACACATTAAGCTGCATCACCTGATGCGAGGTAGCAATCGGCTCCCGGAGAAAGGTGCTCCGGGGGATGAGAGAGCAGGTTCCGTGGCGGCCCTCGTTGTGCCGGTTCCGTGCCCCGAGCAGGAGCGGAGCGGGACCGCCCGCCCTTGGGACGCCGCTCCCGCCGAGCCGGCGGCCCCGCTCCCGGGAGCTGCGGCACTCGAGCCACGTTCGTCCAGGGCTTCCAGCAGCAGGAAAGGCGCTCTGCAGTCCCTAGTGGTAACGGCACGGAAACGAACAGCTCCTTGTCCCCTCTTTTTCCTCGGCAAAGAATGGGACCGGCACCGCAGCTGCTCCGCGGTGAGCGCTCACCGGCGGCTTTGTTCGGTGCCACTTGCTGGCCATTTTTTTTTTTTTTTTTTTGGCATGCTGTGTTTTTCTTAGCCGTGTGGCTGCTGCTTTGTGTCACACTTGCAGTAAGTTCTCAGCAGGGCTTCTGTGTCCTTCCCATTTTCTTGTATAACTGTATTGCAGTGTCTTCATCCTGAGGGAGCTGCTGCAACTGAAGAACAGTAGGAGAAAATAAGTTGCTTTGCGTGGCTTGCTTGTTCACCTTTTACCTTCAAGCCGAGTTCTTGATAACTGTAAAGCAAAGTTTTCCTCTATACTCTGGCAGAATCTGTGAGCACTCTTTTTATGCTAATTTTTATCTTTTTAGTGTGACCCAGGGTAAAAAAAAAAAAAAGTCTTGTTACTATCAACCTGCGTCCCTTCTATGAAAAATGGTTGTGAAATGTTGTGTGTGTGCTGGAATATTCATTATATAGATGAGGATGTAAATGTCTAATACTGGCAGTACTATCAGATGTTGCCAGGTACTGCATCTCCTCTGCTTTTCCACCTTTCACCTGAGGTACCTTGTCTCTTGCCTGCTTCACATTTTATGCTGATGTTTTCATGGAATATTTTGCAGTTCTGTAGATGTTTACTATTTTTGTCTGAAATATATTCTGCTGTTTCACTACCCACCACCTCTTGCCCTTTGCTTGTGACTTTGCCCTATGCAGAGCAAAGAACAGTTTTGCAATCTGGTGTGTACCAGTGGCAAATGGCTAGGTGAAAACAGCTCCAGTGACGATTAGTGACTTGATTTGTCATGTATTGAACAGGCAGGGTACAAATGGTCATGTTTCACCAAGTGTGAAGTAGGACATAGCAGATTGGTAGGGTCTGCAGCAGAGGACAAATGTAACCTTAAGTGGGATTTGTATCCGTGTGTCCAGGTTGCTTTCTGTCATCCTGTAGCCAAGGGCTCAGAAGTCACATGTCACTTTGTGCAGTGTTGATGCTGTAAGTGGAGTTGCTTAAGGCGGTATATAAAACCTCACTAAAGGTAGGGAGAATTGAACTATTCTCTCTTCAGTGGCAGAAGAGTGAAGAGCACTGTCTCTGTACCTCATCACCCCGTATGTGCTGCAAAAGATTTTTGTCATCTCTATATCCTCATGTATTTTATTCCTCTTGCATAATTCATTGTTGAAGAATTTGCATTTCCCTGAAGTTGAAAGTTCCAAGAGTGCATTGTAATGATGAGAGAAATGGGGGCAGAAGAAGCTGACTGGGTTTGTTTTTGTGGTTTTTTTTTTTTTTTTTTGACCTAGCACTTTTGCAAATTTATTTATTGTACAAAAATCTCTTAACTAGGAGGCAGTTGAACTGGTGCCAGTGGAATATTTCAGACTTTAAAAGTGACAAGACCCATTTATATTCATATTTGAAAAAGTGTTTTCTGAGCTGCATCAGCACAAGGTGACCATCTGTCTGTGTCCCCTGCTAACCCGGCAGTGAGGGAGAGCTGAATCTTTGGCTGTCTCCTGTATACAGACACCCACATGTGCCCTTTTATTTCTCCCCAAAGTTAGTTGCTTATTACATGTTTGATATGGGGAATAGTCAGGGGCAAATGAGCTACTGTTTGATATTCAGCAGGGAGGTTTTAGTGTGGTACCAGGTAGGGAAATGTTGTCACAGGTAATAACGTACAAGTAGCCTATATAAGTACTAGTCTGTAGTTGCTGGGGATCTGATAAAATGCATAGAATGTGTTGGGACAGCTACAGCTGTTTGAGAGCTCTCACTATTTTTGAATATGAGGTGAGCAAGTATGCTAAAGCACACGTGGCTTTCTCCATAGATAAGTGTGTGAACATCTTTCATGTGGGAATCCTTTATTTTAAAGCAGATGAGCCAAGAACACTTCCAAGAAACTCTTAACTATTATATTTTAGTAACTTAGTTTTTGTTGTTGTTTTTTGATTTTCTTTTTAATGGATGCAGTGTGGCACACATCAACAAGGATTTAAAGCACATAATAAGAGAAATTTGGTAAGAGCACAATTAGCCCTCATTAAGGGGTACTCTTTGTTATGCTGCATCATTGAGTCATGGGAATACCCATTACTGTGCTAGGTCTCCCCAGTACTGTTTTCCTTTCCAGGGTATCACTTCAAAGGCTTCAACCTGCATTAGAGTTTAGCACCTTGAACGTGTGATGGAGGCCATATCAGGTTAGGCTGTGGCTCATCACAATATCAATAATGCTGTTGATGCCACACATGCTGTTCTTAACAGAATGATGCAAATCTAGAAGACAAGGTAATCAATTGTAGCTGAGAAGTACTTAGCTGGGAGAGAGGGCAAGCTGAAAGGCTGCTCTGACCTTTCCAGATCATCACTCCATTTAGTATAATTAATGAAATTCTCCTTGCTGAAGTGAAATGTCTATGTACTTTTTGTGGGGGGTAAAAGGCAGGGAGGAGCTTAGGGAAAGACAGACACAGCTTTTGAAAAACTCAAATGACCAAGTCTTGTTGTGAAAAAAAAAAAGATTGTAAAGAATTAGGCAGCTCAGGTTTGCAGTGTTTCACTGTCAAATTATTGAAATTAATGTCTGTGTCACTGTTTGCGTCACTGCAACATGTCTTCTGCCACCTCTGGCAATTTCCCTCTTGACTGAGAATAATTTTTCTTCATGATTTAGCAGGAATCTTTTATCAGTGCTACAGAAGTGCTGTATATGTATTCATAGCTTGGCTTTGAAAGAGAAGCACTTACAATAGGTTAAGAGCTCAGGCAACCATGATTTCCCTATTGGAAATGCTCTGTTTGATCCTTTTTTACACATCAAATAAGTACACTGGAGGTCAAGGGAAGTGGGCAGTGTAACAAACCTGAACACTGACCGACACAGCCTAGAAGTCCATGTTAGTTAAAACTTGTATTCAGACCATGCTGCCACTGGTTCTGTGTTTAAAAACAAAAATGGTTTCAAGTTTCTGCCAACAACCAGAGCTGTCCAATTTAAATTAATCAGTTATTTGTCACTGTCTGGCATATTTTGTCTGAGTTGTTATACATTTTTTGTTGTTGCTTCCTGCCCATGTTTTACAGGAGCAACAATAGCGTGGAGACATTTGTCTTGCAGAAAAAAAATCTGAGAATGATTCAAACATATTTCCTTGGCTTTGTCATAGTAAATTTGTATGTCTAGGAGATGAGACTGGCTGCTTGTTTTCCTCTGGTGCTGCTTCTCAATGGTTAGGTACAATGTCAGACTGCTTCCCTTGAGAAACACAAATAGTAGTATGATATTTAATCCTTTCACAACAAGAAACAGCAAGTGAATGTAGCATTGATGTAGAATAGGTTTTGTTAAAAATACTCTATTTCTGTTGCGTAGTGAATAAAAGATCTAGCTGATTTTAAATTTTAGAAATATGTATATGGGGTCTTACGGGGGGGGGGGGTTGGGTTACTATTTTTGAGATGGCAAAACTGCTAGGACTTGGATATTTGTGTGTATATATAAGTTCATTTTTAAAAACTCCATCAAGTTGAAAGGCACTGTAGTGTGCTGTGCTGCAAGAGCCAAACACTCACTAGAGCAGAGTGATTATGAAGTAAATTTCTTACCTCAGGAAAGAAAATTGCTTTCTAGTCATCCAGGGCTGAAGTCAACACATCTGTTTCTTCTCACTTCAAGGATATGGTTTCCAGAGTTAATACTTGGAGCAACTGTCAGCAGGTTGTCTTTAAAATATGGCAGAGAGAGGGTGTTCAGGCAGTAGTTGCTTTTAAATCCAGAGTTACCTTTATTATAGATTGTGCTGTTAGTGCACTGGTTCCTATGACCCTACTGCAATGTTGCTGAAAAATGGGGGAAGTATTAAAAAAATGGCTCACTTGGTGGCTTGTAAAATTCACAGCCAACTTCATATCTTATGATAGAGAGAAATCTGGATTCAAACTGTTGAAGAGTTTTCCTGCAGGCTGTGTCATAGCAGTGTCCTTCTAGGAAAGTCCCATGGCATTTAGAGAGTTTGGAATGCAAGTTAGGGAGCTCAAAGGGTTTTGTTTTATGAAAATGCTGTTCTAATTTCAGGAAAACAAGCTATTTGTGAATGGTTGGCTTTTTCAAAAAGTTTCCGAAAACAATAAACAGAGGCAAATCTGGATATGAGATTTTTCAGTCCTTTCCTCCACAAAAGCTGCAGACATGAAAGCTGATGACACTTTGTGCCAAAGAAAAATCTGCTGTTTTAAAACATTCTGAAAAATATGAATGCTTATTCTTCCAGTAAAATGGCAGTACTGATGCCACTGAAGTCTTAATGAAGTTTTGGAGAAAGACATGATAACTTTTGGAAGAGACATATTGGCAATAGTCATTCTGCACAATCTTTTTAGTCTTAAGCTTCAGTGCTGAAGTGATTTCATACTACTCAGGAAGGGTGATGTAGACACAAGGCTTCTGAGATGAATGTGAATCCCATAGCATTTTGCAGACCTTGAGTTGTGTAAAGGACTGAAGCAAAACCATCATTCCCTAATTTGACAATAGAGACTTGCCTTTATTTTTGAGCAGGATGTGTGGCCTCCTTTAACCTTTCCACCTCTAGGGATATCGACGCATGGAAACAAGAGGATTTTTCAAAGATAATGTATTGTGGTGTGTTTCCTCCTGTATTACTCTGACCCAGTTCAGAGATGGAAATGGGCTTTTTGTATTCAGCAATACACTCAGCCTTTATGGCTGGTAATGGAGTAGGCATAACTTTTTGGTTGCCAATAGAAAGAACATTTGTTTAATTGACTCTGATCCTTCACTCATACCTGCACAGTAGGATGCTTCAAAAGGACCATGTTCTTCTGTATAGATCTGTATTGAACAGTGAAGGTTTGCTTGATGCAAAAATTATTCACTGTCCCCATCTGTTCTCCCATTCTCTCAATGCTCAATCTGATCAGTAGAGTTCCTCAGTTTTTTGAGTGAGAAAACCTTGAGTGAGAAAATGGCATTAATGTTTTATGCCACTTTTTTTGGCTGAATAAACAATAGTGGAGTACACAAAGGATTAATAGATCCTTTCTGAACTGTTTGGCTTCAACTATATTATTATGAGAAATTTTGTCTGCTAAAATATGAGCCTTACAGTACCTCTGCAGGCATAAATTGTCTGGTTTTTCTTCTTGAAGGATAACTTGTCAGCCTAAAGGCAATTTTTTTTTTTTCATTTGCTATGTATTATAACTTTCATGTTCTTGTTCTAGTACACACCCCCATATGCAGTGCATTGCCTCCCTACATACATTAATGTTGGTACCTTAACAAAGAGTCAAATCTAAGTTTTTGTGTAGATAACTGAAAGCTGGTATTGCATACAGCTTACTAACAGAAAATTTAAGACATAGCAATTTCCAGTGAAAGTAAAACCATGAAATGTTTGGGGTTTCTTTGCTGTGTGGTATTAGGGTATTGCTGTAGAGTGTGGGCGCTTGGGAAGCAGGTTCCTGTTATGATTGCTGCAAAGTAACTTGGCAGATGAAAGCTTCTGGCCTCAATTAGGCCAAAATAAGGACCCAAACCTGAGCCTGCCACAAATCTCACCAGTGGCCTCTTGCTGAGATGGCTGTACCTTTGTGTTTTCCTTTTTCCAACAATCAGAATTGCCTACCAAAGTTTATCTAACACTTCTCAAATGTAATTTTGTCTGAAATTGCAAGAGGTCAGAGTGCATATTGAAACTTTCTTTTCCTGCTTCTAGGCATCACAAGAATAATATAAAGAGGTTCACTTCTGCTGCTTCCCTTCTGAAACTGAAACTTACTTTTGTATATGGTAAATTTGATCCCACTTGAGTACTATAAATGTATGTATGTATTAGCATTTGTTTGCAGGGCTGTCTTCTGATCAAGACCTAAGTGAGCTTAAGGTAGATTTGGTGCTGGCTCACTTTGTAGGATTCTGTTTCATTGCATTGGAAAGTTGAAGTGCGCAGAAGTTTCAATGAAGTTAAAGCTACAAAAACCTCAAAATAACGCAAGTTCATGGCAGTATGTAGCCTAACTAGATGTTATGAGGTTGTTGAATTATCAGACTGCTGCCTGTTCCTTCAGTATGCAGAAGAATTTGTAGAAGGTATTGGTTAAAGTTGCTATAGAAAATCTCAGACTATGTTCTGTTCTTACCTTTGTAAAGATTTCAGGGTTCTTTTTGTTTTTTGTCTTAATCTTTTTGTTTGTTGCTGTGTTGCCTTATCTCTAAATATTAAAAGTGGCTTCTATGTGGAACTGAATTTGTGTGCTTGAGGTGTGCTTTTTAAAAGTCTCCTGTAGTAGAACAGAAGAACAAAACACAATTTCTTTATTGGTCTAAGAGTGCTGATGCATTTGTTGACCTCCAATACCTTTTCTAAACCTTTGGGGGATGTAAAGAAGGCATTGTATTAATTGAACCTGACCAAAATCAAGAGGTATGATTTGTGTTATGAAACTATTTTAGCAAGCCCATTTTATTGTTTCTATCAGAATCAATACACTAATGGAAACAGAATTGGGTGTTACGCTTTGGGCTAAATTTTTTTACAGCATGTTTTCTATAAAGGCTTATTAGGGGAAGCAGACTACTTGCGTATGGAAGGTATGTTGACTGGAGATGAGTGAGAATATTTGCAATTGAGTTTTCTATAAACCAAGAAAAGGCAGCAGGCAGACTTTTGTCTCTGAACTATGTAATATAATGGGGCATGTTACTGAAATAATAGAATCATTAAATTTTGAAAAGAATTCTATCACTGAGTCCAACCATTAACCCAGCTCTACTGTGCTCACCACTTAATGATGTCATCAAGTGCCTCAGCTGCATGTTCCCTCTGAATGCTGCCAGGGATGGTGACTCAACTGCTTCCCTGGCCAGCCTGTTCCAGTACTAGGTAACCCTTTTGGTGAATAAAGTTTTCCTAATATTCCATCACAACCTCCCCTGGCACAGCTCATCCCTCAGCCTTGTAGCACTGCATGGGGTTGTTGTGACCCAAGTGCAGGACTTGGCAATGGGTCTTGTTGAGCCTCATATCCTTGGCCTCAGCCCAACAGTCCAGCCTGTCCACATCTGTCTGCGGAGCCTTCCTACCCTTCAGCAGATGAGCACTCCTACCCCGCCTGGTGTTGGGTTCATGGGTCTGTGAACCTAACTGAAGGTGCACTCTATCTCTTTGTCCAGATCATTGATATTGAGCAGGACTGGCCCCAGTGCTGCTGCAGAGAACACCACCTGTGACTGCCACTAGCTGAATTTAAGGCATTCACCACCATGTTCTGGGCTCAGCCACACAGTCAGTTTTCACCCAGTGAAGAGAACACACCACCACACTACGGGAAGCTTCAGGGGAATTGTGTGGGAAACTTTCCAAGACTTTACTGAAGTGCAGGTAGACAATATCCACCGCCTTTCCCCCATCTGTTAAATGGATTACTTTGTCATAGGAGATGAAGTCAGCCATGCAGGATCTGCCTTTGCCAATCTTATTGCTGTCCGGACCTTATTCCTTAGCTGTGCTGCACTCCAGATGATCTGCTCTGTGATTTTCCTGGCACTGAAATCAAGCTGGCAGGTCTTAAACTTGTGCTCATTCAGGATTTGAACCTGAGACCTTTTGTACCCTATGTGAGAATTATGCCCCTAGATCAACAAGCTGCCATGGATATATTAATAGTTATTTCTATATTTCTCTTCTGAATGCTGGAAAATATAACAAAACCCCAAAACTGAGGCTTTCATTTTCAGTATGAGCTTAGAAAACTCAAGAAAGCAAAGCCAAATTCTTGTTATTTCATTACAATATTCTGAATGAGGAAAATGGACGGAAGGACGTAGGGTGACAAGACATCTGAATTGGTAAAGATCTGAAGGATGGAAAAATTGTTACATTTGAGTCTTTTAGAGTTCAAAGTGGCTTTTAAAGAGCATGTGAAGTTGTTACAAAGCTAATTCAGTACAGTGAAATGCATGGTAACAAACTTTGTAAAGCTGTTTGAAATGTTCAAACCCACTGATGGGTTCCAAGTTAAATGCTGCTTTTTATTCACACAGTTGGCTTTGTTATTGGACTACTGAAAGTATCTGCTTAGTGCTCAGCTACTGCCAAAATGATTAAAAATTACGCATAAAAATAGTTTTTGGACAAAAAAGCAATGAGAATATACTAGAAGTATGTTGATGTTTCAGCAGAGGATATATGAAGGTGTGGGGTTTTTTTTTTGTTTGCTTGTTTTTGTTTTGTCCTTTTTCTTCATTTTGGAGAAGAAAGAGCAGAGAGGGGCAGGCCTAGGAAGAAAACATCAGAAAGAAATAAACCCTGAATTTTTCTCTGGTCTTAGTGCAAAAGTTTCCACTGACTGCAGGAATATGCCAGCAGGACTTCTGTGAGAGAACTGTGATTAGTGTTTTAAATAGAGAAAAATAAAGATGATGTGAACACTGGGCTTGTAAGGGTTCTTAAGATATTACTAAATGACGAGAAGTAAGACTGTCATCTGGATTTACTGATTTCTGCATTTGGACAAGTAGGGATAACATGCTTATTTAATGAGGCGAGTAGAAAAAAAATAGTGTTTTCAAGCAGTACTTGTGGAAAAATTAGCTTTATTTGCTCTTGATGCATAAATAGTTAGAAAATTTCATGTTGTCTCTCTGAACTTTTTCCTGTGAACTATAAAAAGAAAATGGGGTGAAAGAAATCTCTTGTATCTCTCTCACACTACTCTTCTCAAACAGAACAAATGAGACTAAGACAATTTTTCTTGAAACTGGAGAACTAGAGAAAACTAAAAGTGCTGCTTTTTTGAGGATAGGACTAGAAAAAAGCTGTTCCATACCAGTTTTTGTGCTTCCAAATGTGTGCTAACTGTTGGCCATTGCATGTAGGAAGATGCCTCTCCTAAAGGAAGGCACCTTCAGATCTGCAACCTACCTGCGTTCATCTAAAGGGTCTTGTTGCTCTTGGATCAAGTGAGGCCACATCTTTAGACACCAGTGGTTATGGTGATGATTGCTTATATTAATCACATAGACAATTTTTGTCTAGTACAATTTGCCTCTCTATTTCTCTAACTGTTGTACCATGACCCAAAAAAGTATGGCCTTGTACGTAAAATGCTGAGGAAACTACAGAGCTACGGAACATAATGGAGTATCTTAGAACTGCAGGGCTCTTTAAAAGATTGTAGAGTGAAAAGAGGGACTCCTGTGTCTTAAAACATACATAAATTATGGTTTCATTTCTGTTGCAGGCATTGGTGACACAACTCCTATGGTTTATGATATGAGTGGCCAGAGGCAACAGAATTTAAGAAATAACGTGCTCCATTATTCTCTATAATGAGTTTAGCACACAACAGGAGTGTACTGGATGTTTGCTAAGGACTGCAGTCTTCAGGGTGCAGGGGTAACTGAGTTTCAGCTGTGTGTATTATAGGTGTTGAAATGACTGAAAATGGACTGTGTCAGCAGTATAAATGTCTGTTAACACTTTCTTGAATATGAAGTGTGAGAATACACATTTATTTTCTTTCCAGTGTTAGCAGTATGCCTTCAGCCAGATAGTGAGAATGTAATGGGGTTTTTTTACATATTGTGTGTTTTGTTTTGTTTTGCCGGTGGCAGGGTTTGTTTCACTTTGTGACTTACATATTCTTGTGTGCTCTTGTATCCTTGGCAATTTTTTTTAGAAAAAATACTCTCACTTGTCTTTGGGTCTGTTCCCCCCCACACCTCCCACCTTTCTCTTTGAAGAAAAGTTAAATTGTCCTGAAAATGTTGAAAACACTGAATCTTGAACTCTTGCTTCTTTTTGCAGAACCTGATCTGCAAAAATAGCTCAAGCCTCTGAATTCACCTGGAATACCTACAGGTTGTCCTGGAAAGGTTCTCTGGGACTGATTTAACTAGTTCAGTCCTGGGATGGAAAAAATGTTATAGATGTTGCTGTTAAGACGGTTAAATAAGATAGTAGATCTTTAGGGAGGAAGAGGTTTTAATCTGCCTTGATTCTTAGTACGTGGCACAAACTACATAGAGGAAAAGCACTAAACAGTTTTAGAAAACGTCAATAGAATAGATCAGACTTGCAAGACTGCTGCTTTCATTAGAATAACTGGTCACTTTGATTCTCCCTACTCCACCAATTTTTTCTCAGCTTACGGAAGAATATTCAGTTCCCAAAGAAGTACTGCAAAGATGATGTGATAATCTTAGTAGGGATATGCTAATGGTTAGATTAATCTGAAATGTTTTAAGATTTTCTTTTATCTAGAATGTGTTGATATTTGTATGTCAAATATTATAAAGGCAAATTACAATTTGTTTTCAGGCATCACTCTTTACTTCTTGAAACCTGTGGGTGCTGTATATTATTTTTTGTTTTGTCCAATGATGCATCCATGACAAACAAAGGCAGTATATTTTTAGTGCCTTTATACAGTAATTTTACCAGTCTCTGTACTTCAGTACTATGGAAATAGTACTCACGCATACACACCAATCAAAGAAAAATCCTAAACTGGAAAAGGATATGAATGTGTAGTACTAAACAAAACTGCCATAGAGAAAAAGGAATTCTCTGCAGGGTTCCTGTAGTATATATTTTTTTAATTCTTTCCTGTTATGGCTTTTTCTGCTATATTTGTCCAATTTTTTTTTTTTAATTGCCTGTGACTATTTTAGAAGGTGTTTTCCTTTTTATTCCTAACTGGGCGGGACTGGGAAATTCAGAGAGAACACAATAGATCAGAATACTAAAGGAGGTCTGATGAAATAAGATGGAGCCAGAAATTCTGTATAGCTCCCTAATAGCATGCTTAGAAAAATGCAACTTGAAAATGCAAAAAAGCACTAGAAAAGCAAGCTCTTCTGCTTATTATTGGTGCACATTTGCATAACTCAATAGTTCATAAGCCTACATTAAAATGTTTCTGGTTATGAACAAAATATGACATATGACACGTGCTAATTTTCAAAATATATTTTAGTTGATTAAAGTATTTATGATGGTATTTAGCACAATTAGACATGTTCAAAATAACACTCAGTGTTAACTCTTGTACTCTAGCAAATTAGTGTTTTCACTTAATTGTCCCTCTGCATGTGTGACTGCAGAATATGCCTACTCAGGGCCCAACACTGTGGGCAATATCTAGAGAAAAAGTAATTACTTCAACTTTCCAGTATACATTTGGGTGCTAATTGTTTCACTGTTGTTCCCCTGCCCCAGTTGCCTGTCATGAAATTTTTATTTATTTTTTTTTTCCTATGGAGATGGCAATTCTGTGCACCAAAGCTTTTAAAATGTAAAAGTAAAGTTGTATAGATAACATATCATTAGAAGACAAAAGAATTTGTCCACGGGTGCATAGTCATACCAATATTTTTATTACTGTACCTAAATAGGCTAGAAAAAGATATTCTTTCTGTCAAATGATCTTAGAGAAAACTGCCTGTAAATCCTGTCAGTCTTGGACATCATTTTACCTATGTCTAGATCTTTTCTCTGGACTCACAGTTACGTGATTGCTCAAACCTGTTTGCCATGTTGGTCAATGAGCAAATGCTAATCATTGTGAAAATAAAGTAGCTATTGGGGTTTTTAAAAAATGTTTCTTTAACGATCTTATAGCTGGGATGCCAAATTCACTGTGTGAATCACATCATGTGACAAATGTGATGGCATGTCTTTCATAGATGCTTTTTCTAAGTCATACTTGGTTTAACTCTGAACCCAATGTTAAGATGACCTCTAAAGTCTTAATTTTTAACTTACAGGGCAGCCATTCATCTGGCATGCTTTATTGAGAGCATCAACTTTGATGAAATCCAGTGTGAATCCCTGTAGTGATGTTCATGGTTATTTAGTTGGCAGATTCATGTTAGACAATAGCCATTATCAAGTCAGAGCTCTTGTAGGCTTATTCTGCTACCCTGCATTATCCTGGTGTCTTACCCAAAGGAAAATTATAAGTATGTTCATAGGAATAGGATGAAATTAGAATTACTCCTTGACCATAACCAGAAAAATACTTAGTGTAATCTATTTGCAGTGTTTGTGTCAGGAGGGTGATGTACACCCAGCAGGTGCTGAGAAATAGCTTTCGTGGCCATTCTGATTTAAGAGACTCCAATTGCACTCTTTAATTTGGGATACTGTGATGTTGTATGCAATGGGAGATATCTGCACCTACGTGATGCAGGTGACCCTTTACAGAACCTGCAATTTGAAGTGATCTTACTACATCCTTATATTCCTACCAAATTATCTGATCTTCCTTCCAGAGGTGGTGGATCCTTAACCCCCCTTCCCCCCCCCAATCTCCAGTGTAAACCCTTTGTTTAACCAAGCTGGTGGTCCTCCCAGACAACTTGTCTTTCTGCACATTGATAACAGCCACTCCTGAATATTTAATATTTCTTTTTTAAAGCACATCCAACTTTCCTGGGGCCCTCTGCCCTCCCTGACTCCCAAGGCTCTTGGGGTGACTTTGATGCTTCTATCCTCAGTCATCTGTTCTGTTGGTGTTGAATATTGAGTTCTACAGCTTTAAGGCTGGCTCCCAGGAGTGAAGGGGGACAGAAGAGGTGCAGAGTTTATCAGAGACTGAACTTGCTTCCCTGCATGCTTCAGACAGACTGACTGCAGTGGACAGCTGGACAGAGCTCTCCTTTGCTTTTGGTCAGTTTTTCTGGCTAGCTGAGGCAAAGAAGTTCCCTGGACTGTCTTTTATTTTTTTCATTTTATTTGGAATTGTTCGAACCTGCTCTGGACTGAAAAACCAGAAGAGCACTGGGAGCTCGCACCTGTGTTGCACCAGGCCTGGCCTGGGCATTTCCCAGCTCTGGAGGGACTGAGAACAGCCTTAGTGAGCTGGGCTGCAGCCCACGGAAGGGACTCTGCTGGATTTGTCATCTCTTCAGGGTGGTGAGAGGTTCTGCTGTTTAGTATTGTTCATTTTTGTGCTGGGAAGTGCTTTGCCTGTTAAATAAACAGGTTTTTTTTTTTTTTTCCACTTCTCTCTGAGGAAATATTTTTCCCTGAACCAGCTGGGGGAGGGACTGCTTGAATCTGTTTCCTAGAGGGGTCCCATTCAGAGATGTCCTCCCAAATTTGCCCTGAACCAGGACACCAAGGGATTCTGTCAACCAGTGTCCATTAACAGGTCTAGCAGGGCACCTCTCCCGGTAGGCTCATGTGTTAGGAAGTTGTCTTCCTCATCTTCTGGGAGCATCCTAGGTTGCTTCCTCTCTGCTGTGTTGTATTTCCAATAGACATCTGAAGTTGAAATTTCCCATGAGTGCAACATGCTGTTATAGATGACATTGAGAGATATTAGTGCTGGGTGCTTCAATGGTACCTCTTGCACAAGCAACTTCTGCTTCAGTTGCTGTCCAGGAAAGATGGGTTCAGCCTGACAAGTGACATCAGTAATCCTTCCAAGTCTTGTTCAATTTGTTTGATCAAAACATTAGGCTTACAAAGCTCAGGTGCAAGAAATTTAAACTTAATGGTGTAAGGTTTGATAGATGTTTTTGTGTGCTGCTAAGACATCTTGTCTGATCTGAACTTGATCAATGTACAAAACAATAGATGAGGCTGGGTCTGTAGGCTACCAAAATGATTTATGGTGGCCTTGATTCCACAGTTGGGTTTTTTTTGTCTGGTTTGTTTTTTGTTTGTTTGTTTTCTGGTAATGCTTGAAGTTAGTTTGCAAGAAAGATTCATGTGTAGCCAGCAGGGAGATGCAATTACTTACTAAATGTATCATGCTTATAGGAAGAGGATACGTTTACGATTTTGCATCTTGAAATGCTATCACTGCTTTATAGGAACTAAAAACAGACTGCTTTTTATGAAGTGCCTAAGAAGTTAAGCACCTGTGTGGGCCTCTGCCTGGAAGCTGAAGGCAATCCTTTCAGAATGCTCAAGCCAGAGAAATAATTGTATCAAAGTGAAACAGAAATAGACCTTTAATGTTGTAAGAGTTGCTATAATCTTGAACAAATTGTTACATTGGGCAGCATGGGAGGCTGAATACATATTCTGTTCATATTCTGTATTTACTTTCTTATGATAACATCTAAATTATTGAAGGTCTGTTGCTTAACACTTTCTAGTTCAGGGAGAGCATCGAACCCCAATATTCTTCTGTCAGAACAAAGTAAAATTGTAGAGTAATGTGGTAAACCATGGATTTGTTGGTAGCAGATGTAGTGGATATACTGAAGCTCATAAAAATGCATTTAAAATCAAATATTTGTATTAATCGAGAAGTTTGCCTCAGAATTAAACTACTGAAAGTCAGAAAGCATGCAAGTCCAAATAGGTGTTCGGTTCAGGCTATCTAATTCCTTAATTCCTTCTGTTTTTGAAGTTTCTATAATTTTTTTTCTTTTCTGTGAAGAGGGCTAGTAATGCAAACTAATGTTTGAATCGGAAAGTGTTGTGTATGTTTTTAGTGCAAAGTTGTAATGTTACAATAAATGTGGCGTACTTATAGTGGGGGGGGGAGGGGGGTGGTGTCATTTACACTGTAATATGTGACCATAAGTTGAAGTAAGGAGCTCTCTTTATGGACCTGTAGCCTTCCTTATTGTTTTTATCAAATTGCTTTCTATTTTTGGTAGAGCTAATTGGAGTTCCATATTGTGGGGTTTTTTTTTGTGAAAGTCCTATTTTTTGCACAATCAAGAACATGCTAAGTACAGCATTGATTTATGAGCTAGCACTAGCTATAGTTTCCATTGGAAGCTCTTTTTTATTTATCGCCTTCCCCTGATTATTTTTTCTCTTCCACGTATGTTTTTTTGATTTGTATTCTCAGTTTCATTACAATTCCTCAAATTTGTTTCTTTAATGTAGATTTTCATCCATGTCTCCTCTGATCCTGCTGCATGTTGTCTTGCTTTATTTATGAGGAGAATGGAGTACAGAATCCATTGCTCTGTTTCTTCCTTGTGGTTACTTGGACCTTTGCTGCCACTTAGTCAGAACTAAAATGGTGTGGTTCAACTTTTAAGAAGTTTCAATGAACTTCTTAAAAGAGAATTAACTATAACTTTTCTTAAGCTTTGTTTCCTAGGGTAAACACTCAACCTTCCTTTCCCTTTCTGCATGTTTCTACTTTTTAGTAATTTAGTTGGTCACCACTAGTGTTAATTGAATATAGATGGCAAGGGAAATCAAAGTTAATGGATTTTTTTTTTAGTTGAAATGTCTGGATAGATGTACAAGTAAATTCAAACTGAAGAGAAACTTGAGTATTGATGGAAGTATAACACATGGTCAAGAAATCTAACCACAAAATGTATAACCACTTCTATCTTTCTGGAAGGGAAGACTTTGTCCAAAACTTGGGAGTTATTAGAGATGGGCATCCTGACATTCTGTAAGGGTTTTTTCTGTGTATTGTTAGAATCTGTAAGAGCGCTCTGTCACAGAATATTTTAAATCCTTTGCCAAGTCAGTTTGCTTGCCTTGGTGACTTCAGTCTTCTCTATTCACTAGTCAACCTGTCTTGTTTTCTTGTGAAGCTTTTCCTGTGCATTGTTGACGTGCATGTGGCACAATGCTGCAAGTAATGCTTCAGAATTGTTTTTGAGAGAGGCAAAGTACTTGCCTTTTGACTTCTCCCAATGTGCCCAAAAGTATCCTCCTGTTCAGTGACTTAGTGAACAACAAAGAGAAATGAAAGGGGACTTCTATCTTCATGCTCTGCTCTGCTGGAATGAAGGAAGCCCAGCTGCTTTTAGACAGCAAGACTGAGGAGAGAGCCAAATTACACACTGTGAATAATTAGAACAACATGGATTTAATATCATTATTGCCAGGCATTATTGCAGTCATTTCATTGCAACTGGTTTTTTTCCTGGTTTCCGTAAATAACATCAGGTTCTAGGCAATCAGAGAAAACCAGTTCAGATTCAGTTACCTAAGTTATTGCTCATATACTTCTCCAGATTTTCTGTTGCCTCTTCGATACAGCCTTTCTCTTTGACCTAGGTAACTTTTCATTTGACTACTTGAACACAGTAACAGAAATGTTGAGAACATTCTCCCTTCTTTTTGAATTATTTTGAGTACCTGTCTGTTGATCCTTTTCCCCTATATTTTGAATTTCAACAGCTTTGTGGCATATTGATAGATACTGCCTTCTGAATGGTAGGAAATAAGTAGTGGAGGAAATATGAGGAAGGGTAGAGGAGGAGGCTTTGTGGTTAAAAATTCAGAGGTGGTGGTGGCTGCAGTAACTCTGGAGGTCAGCACCATATAAATGTAAAATTCCATTTTCTGTGCAATATGATGAATAAAAAATTTGAAAGAGTGTAGTCTGTGACATCTGCTGATAATCCATAGGACTGTGTGCAGTGAGAGTTAGTGCAGGTGTCTTCTGGAGAATTGAATAATGGAGTTAAGGTCTGTAATTAAAAAGTCCAGAACAGAAAATTTAGATGTAGAGGAAAAAAAAAAATACTGAGCTAATAAAAGGTTTCCTGGTCATACTGTTGACTTGATGAGACTTTTTTGTTTTTTTGGTGGGAGGGTGAACCCATG
Source organism: Cinclus cinclus (assembly GCF_963662255.1). NCBI lineage: Eukaryota > Metazoa > Chordata > Aves > Passeriformes > Cinclidae > Cinclus > Cinclus cinclus. Next base: position 21,362,910 of record NC_085051.1, on the reverse strand, counting down.
GAAAACTGAAAACTAACTTTTTAAAGGTAATTGCGCAGTGAAGGTGGCTGCTAAATGTATTAGCACAACTAAGTCAGATTTATTTAGTAATTTATTCTTAAAGTGGACTATACCTATGTAATCTGATGTTCCAGTGTATGAGGAATCTGAGATACTACCAGTAACTTGCATATGCATACTATTTGCTCTGGAAAATATCCATTTTGTGCTACTGACTTCTAGCCCTACATTAACTGGCCAAATGTCAATCATAAGCTGCACCCATGCTTTATACAAGGGATGGGTTTACACTAGTGAGCTGATTTACCATCAGGACTGTGATTTTGGTGGTGTTGTCCCGCTGTTTGTGCTTGCCTTGCTTCAGCTTGTCTCATAGGTTGGTCATAGAGCACAAAACCTGACTTTTAGATGAGCCTGTTCAAGGTAAGGTCATCTTCTGTGTTCCAGCATTAAATTAGCGCTTGGTTTCTGGGCTCAGATTGGGGACAGTCAGAAGTACATCCTTGGCACATGTCCCATTTCAATGCTGAGTTGCTCTTGCTGGGTTGTAGCTCCTACTGGGCAGAACTATTTGCTAGCACATCCATAGCTTTTGGCACAAAAGCTGTAGGTTACTGATTCCTGTATCAAAAAATATGCTCACTAGGGGTGAGTTAGATCTGGGCAGACAGTCTTAGTAGTGTCTGTCTGACTAGAGTGCTTGACCTAAGGATCAGTTCACATCTTCTTTTGTAATGTGTGGATGGAAGGTGTTTTGCTCCAAGCTGTGTAATAGTTTAGATTTAAGTGGAAAAGACCTGATTTTCACTTGTAAATTTTTCATTGTTAATTCTTGATTGTTGAATTGCCATTCATGTTTCCTTTTGTCCTGTAACACTTTCTCTGTTGTTCTTCAGTGTTTCTTTTGTTCAATTTTAACTGACTACTTCCCTCTTAATTACATAGGTGGCTGCAGCTTTGAGGGGAAAATGCTGGCAATCGATTCCCCACTCCAAATATGTGTTTTGAATATTTTTAATATTGATACAGTGCTATGAAACCATAGCAGAGAACCTTAATACCAGCCTAGCTTACTTAAGTGATTTTAAGATAGCATTTTTTGTGGTGTACTCTCTAATGCTTGGGTCAATGGTGAGAGCAATTCCCCAAACCCATCTGCTTCTAATATTTGAGTGAAAATAAGAGATGGGTTTACTTATAACTTGTGGGTGGATTATCTCTGGTTGTTGTGTTTTGTTAGCATATCAGCATCTGAAAAAGTCATGAAACCAGCTGAGCTAGGAAGGTGAAGGAAGGAAGCAGCTTCTCTGCATCTCTGTAGTAATCCCTTAGAAGTGAAACTGCTGGAGAATCAAAAACATTTAAGGTGAGGGAATAAAATGGAATAATCTTTTTTTTTTTTTTTTTTTGAGAGAATACTTTGACTTCAGCAGCCGCAGTACTGTGTGCTCTTTTCCATAAGTTTTTGCAAGCTAAGCAGGGGCTGTTGAAGTTACTGTAACACACTGCATAAAGTATTTTTCATGCAAGGCCTGTTTCCCAAAATTCTTCAGGGTTGAACAATGTGGTGCTACTATGACATTAAAATTTATATAATAAATTGGGATGAGGGAGCACTGAAATTAGATTATGTGAAAAGGTTTGTTGTTTCAAAGTAACTATTTATAAAACCAGCCAAAACTCATGTGCTTAGGTATTGAAAGGGATGTTCAACAGCAGCACGTGATTTTATCATGTTTGCTCTATTTTCTAAAGTGGAAAGCAAACACACTTAAGACTGTTTTGAAGATGTTGGTCCAGTGGTCTCAAACATACATGAATGTTCTTTTTTTATATGAAACAACCTGGTTTTTTTTAAAACCCTTTTTAGAAACACAGGAAGATCTTAAAATTTTAAGGGTTTAATTAGGTTTTATTTAATATTGAGATAATTAATTTGATCTGAAATGGTTTGCTTGCTTCCTGCAACTACTAGAAAGGACTCTTTATCACCTCTGATATTCCCTTTTTATTTAGATAGTCAGTGTATGGTCAAATTAGAATCTTGCATGACTTGATCCTTTCACATTGAATTTTCTCATATAGTACCTATATATGATTTTGAAAAAATTTACTTGTAATCTTGAGTACTTGTGTGCCCTAAATATGTGCAGGTTTTCGTTTTGAAACTGATCATATTTAGACCATGGGTGAAACCTGCTTGTTCCTGTTTAAATGTTTTGCCAAGTCTGGGAAACTTCTGAAGGAAAACCAGGATGCTATCTGTGGATTCCTTAGCAAGTTGTTCAGGACACCATGAAATAACAAAATCCCCCTCAAACAGCTTTTGTATAACTTTCAAGCGCCAGCTGGTACATCTTTATATGAAGAAGACAAGGATAGTTGCAGCATCATTTTCAACTCTACTGAAACAAAATGAAATGCCTTGGGGCAATATCTCCACTTAAAAGTATTTTAAACCTTCCAGTAAGGATGTGCATGCTTAAGTCACTAATATTAACTTTCTCTGATGCTTTTGTTGCACCATAGTGAAATTATACCAGTTCTTGTAGCTTTCTGTACCTACTAGGTTGAGAAAGAGTGTGAACTATGTTAGTGGGTTGTAAATGGCGTTGTTTAAACTTGTCTCACAGCTCCACTAGGTTTTGCTATGCTTTTCTGCCCTCATAAATATTTATATGTATCCATGCTTGACAGCTGAGGAAAGTCTGTCCAAGCAAGTCTTTTGACCTAATCAATGCAAATTTGTAGAATTTCCTTTCTGGGGTGCTGCTGTGGTGGTTGCCATCCTAGCCCCATGACAGCAGCAAACTTATTGTCCTGTGGCATGGGAAGTGAGAGCAAGTCAAAATTCCTCATAGTCTGAATGAACGAAACATGATCACGGTACAAAAAACTACTCTGTGTCCTGCCATTAATTCTTAAAACTTCAAGGATTTAAAACTGTAATGATTTATCAATACCATGAATTGGATGAGCAGATCTTTACTGTACTCCTCTTCATCTGTGGAACAGTATCTTCTACTTTTTTCCTATGTTATACTCTTGGTGAGGATAAGGGTATGCTTATGGAAACTGTTCTGGGGAAAATGTAGTGAATGGCTGGGAAATCCCGAAATATAAGGGTTTTAAAGCAGTAGAACCTGCCTTGTAATAAATTAAGGGAAGTTAAAAGAGGAATTCAATTTTGGATAGCATACTTGCAGGATTGTGTTAGAAGGATGTCTAGCCTATCAGGGTTTTAAGGATATCCAGTTATTGTAGGCTCTAAAAGTAGTGGTAGAGGTAATATAAAAGTCCTAAGGACTTTTACTCTAAGGAGATGAGGTAGTGTGACAATATGGGTAGGAGATGCCTGTAACTCCTAGCTCTTTTCCTGTTTCATAATGATGATCCAATATCTGTTGGAAGTCAATGAGTTTTGAATGCCTTTCTGTTTGCAGCAACTTGAACTGAGTTTTCTCTGATTAAATGTGTTCAGACGTAGTAGGTGCCCTCTGGGTGCTCAAGTGCTGGTGAGAAGAGTAAAGGTAGGAGCAGCTGGAGACATTAGGCTAGCTTCAGGTTTTGCAGATGCAGGAGAAGTGATGGCATGTAAGTGAGCATGTAGGAGCCCTCCCCTCTGGCAAGATGTCAGGATCCATTTGGCAAACTGATACTCAGCCTGAACAAGGGACGAGCCTGCCTTGGAGCGCCCAGCTGAGGCAGGTGCTTGTGCACTTGGCAGCAGTTTGGACTCTGGGCTTTGCTGTCTTGGGAAGGAGGGGTCTGCTGGAAGCTGGTGAATTGCTGTGACAATAGAGGTTCTTGTGCCTGGTGATGATGTTATGGAGTAACTATGCTGTAAAGGACTGATTTAAGTGTGTGTTCAGCGCAGCTGGTACTGCATCACAAGGGTTTTTCTAACGTACTTATTGCAGCTAGGGATAAATCTTGGAAATAAGTGCCAGTTATTTAAGCTGTTTACTTCAGTTGGGTTCACTTCAAACTCACTGTACCTTACGTATGTGACTGAACTACTTTAACCCTGTGGATAATATTGCACACATGTGACATGGTGGCTGTGATGCAGAATGTCTGAAGACTGAAGCTCACTATCAGTACTGAAATCATTACTGTGCCGGGTGTGATCTGTGCCATTTAATATGTCTGAATGTTTAGAATCTGGCCTAAATTGTATTGCTATCCCTTCGCCTATTCCTATAGAGTCAAGGAAGGGAAAAGGTTGCTTCTCTCAAATAATTTATACTATTTAGATCTTTTACACGTCTAATTTTAGAGTATGGTGAATCATATTTATAGCAGTAGATTTTTCCTTAAATTGATTAGCTAAAGTATGTTGGAAAATTTAGTTGTCTAACCTAATAAAGTTAAATGATTCTAAATTGATCTTTATATCCAGGCCAACTGGTGTCTTGCAATTGGTTTTGTAAAAATATGAACATAAATGTCTAGTATGATACCTATTAAATGTTTGGTATTAACTACCCCCATTTTCTTTCTAAAATACATCACAAAAATCATTCTAAATTTAATTTTCTGACTTTCACTGAGTGATTTCAAAAGCCAAAACAAATCTGAGGAGTTGGAAAAAATAATTCCAGGCTCTAAGTCTATTTACTTCTAATTGTGGCCTAAACAACTGAAGGAAAACAAGGACAAGATTTTGATCTTAGTAAATGCTACTCCCGTAGTGTACTTAAATATAATTGAAATGGTAATCTTATGGTTTAAAAAATAGAAAAAAAAAACCAGCAAACCAAGCTTGTCAGTTGTACGTGTTTGGGATTTGGAAACTGGGTATATTTGATTCAAGCTCTCATTAGACAATATTAGCTACAGAACATTTTTCCATGTGTTTTACATGTATTTTGTGACTTGTTTTGGCATATGACCAGACGAAATAATATAACTTCCATTTGGGAGCTCAGAATAAAATATCTTTGCCAAAGCTTGTTTGCATTAATTCTCCTTTAGATTTAGCCAATTGAGTGATGTGGCTGCAATCTGTAATAATTTTGCTTGCTTAAGCGTGTGTGATATAAAAAAATAGTGTTTATAATGCAGTTGTCACATTGATGCACAAGGATGTGCTAGCTCAGGGCATCCATTGCTGACATCTGCATGGATTCTCAGCTGTAGGTGTTGAGGGATATATTGTTAGCTAAGATGTTTCCAAGAGAATAAATCTTTAGAACCTTTAGCAACGTTCAGGCAAGTATGAACTTTTGGTGTTTCAAATGGCCAGGAGCCATCATCTTTGTACGTTTAAATGGTGTGCTGAATGGAAAGCTCATGAGTCTACTAATATAATAGCATGGCAATGGGGTTAGTGTTGATCACTTTGTTCAGCAGAGATGCTTGATTGAGGGTGATGTCTGGCAATATTACGTTAGGTTGCTGTGTAATCCACTCTGTAATAGCTGCTGTCAGCTTTGACTTTGGGCATTAATCACAGTTTGTCCTCCACATGTACTCAGCAGGGGTTGAACACCATGAGCCTTCCCTGTACAGCTATCTGTGATTCAATATCAAATTCTACTCAGTGTAACCGCAGTCAGGCTACATCAGATTGTTTTCAATCACAGTGAAATGTGGAGATAGAAAAGACCTCTATTCTGCATCTGTTTTCAAATACTTTCCCAACTCCTAACCTTGACCTAGATTTGTGTAGCTCTGTCAAGAATTTGCCGTTAGTCCAAGAACAGTGCCTTGTATATGAATATTCCTCATGTGGGCTTGTTGGGGGTTGGTTCTTTGCCTTCTCCCACTGTGGAATTTTCCCCATTGTCATGCTAAGATACCTGTTGACTGGGCCCTGGTGACAAGGGGGAGGAGAGAGGGGAGGTAAACCCCGCGAGATTCAAACAGGCAGAAGAGCAGACGGAAGGCCCTGGCTCTCCCCATTTCCCTGTGGAGTTCGGACGAGAAGGACGATCACCGCCTCTGTCCCATCCCTGCCATCCCAGCGTCAGGAGCCATCCTCACTGCTGTCGGACCCTGCACTGCTGCCTTCTTGCTATAAACTACCACCATCCAGCACTCTGCTGAGCACCAGGACCCACACCGTGAGCGGAGAGCTCTCTCTCCATCTCTCTCTCTCCCCCTGGGACAGCGCTGCCATCACCCCCAGCCCTCCTGCGGCTCTGCGGGACCCGCCCGCCCCCAGCACCGGGAACTGCAGCTCAGGGAAAAGGTGCCTGCAGCCAGAAAGGGACTGGGACTGAGTTACTGTTCTGTTTGTGGGTAATTTCATAGCTGTTGTTGTTCTTGTTTGTCTTGTTAGATATACTAGTAAAGAACTGTTATTTTTATCCCCATATCTTAGCCTGAGAGCTCCCTTAATTTCAAAATCATAATAATCTGTAGGAAGGAAGGATCACATTTTTCAGTTCCAAGGGAGGCTTCTGCTTTCCTTAGCAAACACCTGTCTTTCAAACTAGGACAGTGCTGTACCTATTGGAAGTGACTAGCAAATAAGTCTCACTCTGAAGGGTTAAATTTCTATATATTAACTTACTGCTGATCTATTATCTGAGAATTAGACATACTAGTATTTTAATGGAAAACCAGTTTATTTCTAGAAGTTGTCATGTTCCTCATAACTTGCTCTAAAAATCGGTCTGAATCAGGTGCAATGACATCAGATAAACTGGTCTCAATAGAACAGGTATCTTCCTCACAACTCTGCGTTTACACAAAGATGGTTACCCAAGATTTAAGTTAGTTACTTGCTTCTCAGTTATGTGAGGCCATCCAAGGGACTGGGTGTACTAGTTCACTAGTTCTTACCCCTTCCAAAAAACTATTATTTAGAAGGAAAGATAATTATGAGGTTGAAGATGAATGGTCTGATCCTTGGTCTTGAATTTTCTCATTTTCCTTCATTATTCATATTTTTTGGCTGGATATGGGAAACACAAGCTGAATGTTGATTCCCATGCTGGCTGCTGTCTGTCCACTGCTAACTGTTTCTTTCCAGGAGAATATCTCAGGTGTGCACCTGTTCACCAGCTCATGATTTAGGGGAGTTGCAGGTTTGAGTCTCTTGTATCTTTTAATTGGCTCTATACCATGTGCTTTTAAAGTCTGAGGAGCAAAGGAGTTTTCTGACTCGGAATGAGCAGCTCTACTGCCTGGTGTCTATAAACCCCAGGGAAGCTGGGAACTTTAATCTCCTCTGCCTAGGGATGAACTACTCTTGTCTGTCACCTCTTGTCTGTTAATGCTAAAGCATTCCTGCTTGGCAAAATTGCTCATTTACCCGCAGCTCTTCTGAAAAAAACCCACCTTTCCTAGTATTTTAAACTTTTTTTTTTGTTGTTGTTGTTGCTGCTTGAGTTAGCGGCTCTTCTGACTCAAGGCCGTAGTAGTTCCTCTGGCCGGAGAAACACTGTGTCTTCTGGGGCTTGGGTGAAAAAGACAGGTTTAACTGAACCTGCTATAAAAGTAGTCTCAGTAAAAGGCCCTTATGGCCCCAAAGTTGATAATAAAGGATAGGGTTCAATGTAAGGCCACTAATATAAAAATTGAAAGCCAGAATTTTGGGGACCTGATCAGGTTGTCTCTGTTAGTATCTCAGTGGTGAAAGTTGATAGGACTTTGACTCCTGACTCCACCCGCTGTTTTTTGTAAATCTAAACTTGAATTACTTAGTGATTTTGTAATGTTTATTTTGTTATTTATGCTGTTTTCTTTTAAAAACAATCATTTTCAAGAATAAAACGGATTTATGTAATGTGACTAAAACACTTCAACCTTATTTTGGATTTGCTCTGTTATTTTCCCCAACATAGACCAGACTTTAAATACATTAATGAGATTAAATGCCTTCTGGAAGAACACTTCAAGCACAAAACAGCATAATGATGCTTTGGAACCTTCAATGAAAAGGTTAATGTAAAAAATGCCCTTATGGTTAATGCTCTTGGATTCAAGTTATGGTTTTATTGTGTGATCAGAAGAGGGTATGAAAAGACTAAGTCTGGTGTTTCTTCATTGGTGTTGACCTCTGTGTCTTTATTTCATAGCTATCTTTGTTAGCTGTAGCAGTTGACACCTAAACCAAATATAGTCTGGAAAACTGCATCCTAGAGAAAATATTAAACATTTAAGACATAAATATGATGGGAATTCTGATCTGTGCCTAGGAGATAGTTTCACTTAGTTGCTACTCAAACTGACTCAATTTAGAATGTTTTGTGCTTTTCCCAGCCTCATTCTTTCCACAGAAAGGTAAAAAGTAGATACAGAGAGATAAGGAACTGTTGATGAAGACTGGTAATGATACCTTAAAAGTGATTTGAATATTTGTAAGATTGAATTAAGCAGGTATGAAAAAAAGCATGCCTGAGTCTGGTGTTTTTTTTTTTTTTTTTTTTTTTTTTTTTTTTTTTTTTTTGGTAGGGTCAGCCAGTCAGAAGGATCAAGCTTTTTAAAACAACACAGGAGTAAAGGAATAGCAACAAAGAGCTTTTCTATGGAAAGGGAGGTTCCTAGGTGATGAACAGCAGTTGCTGGTCAGTGTTCCGAGGCTGTAGTTAGAATCTGAAAGCAAAACTGCCTTTTGTATGACTATTACTTCAGTAACTGGGATTTCCTCATTGTCTTTGAGGAACAAACAGCTGGATTAAGTGACCTTACTCTATCGACTTTCAGTTTTGAAAATGAATCTAGACCAGTGTGAGTGTCCTTATCCATCCTGCCATCTGCAGTGACTGTGCTGCTGAAGCCATCCTGCTTGAATCACTAGAAAGATGTTACGAGTTTATACCATCTGTGCTAATGCTGTGAAAGTTCTCCTGGCTGCTGGACACTTGTTTTTCCCTGTGTTTTTATTCCATTCTCTTGGACAGGCAGGTTAAGCTTTTTCTGTGCTAGGAAATGGTAATTTCAGAGTTGTCATATTTATGACATGTTTACATTTGCCAGCCACTGATGATTTTGGGTTTTTCCGTATGATACTTCCTCTCTGTGCATTTCAAATTTTGCTCTGCTCCTGTAATGAGTTAATTTCTCCTTTGCACTGTCTGTTATCTCTTGGGTCCAATTTTTGCTGTTTATTTCTACTTAATGTTGAGTGGTTGTTCTTTCATTTTTTGTGTGGGGATTTTAGTTTTTTTGTTATTGGGAGTGGAGGGAATGTCTTGTGGTTTGCTTGCTTGTTTTGTTTAAAAAGCCACCTGTTTGTCTGTTTGAATTCAGTTTGCTTAATGAAAGGAGTTTTGTGGAGAAAAGTTCTGAGTGATCCTTCCCTCCTCTGCCCTGTGACTTTGTCATGAGGAGCACTGCTGTTAGTAGTTCATTAAATATTAATAGCTCTCTTTGCAATTTCTCTCTAATGTGCTTTATTTTGGTACCAGTCCAAGCTGTGGAAATGAAAACCCCCTTGGGACCTTGTGTAGAATGTAATTTGCTCTGCAGTTTTGGCTGTAAACATGATAATAAATTAGAGGATGTAATGAATATTCATTGAAGCACACAAGGGTTTTCTTCACCAATGTCTGCTTATTGGTTTCCCTCCAAACTATACCTGATGAGAGATGAGCATGGACGCTGGCAGCCCCAATGGCTTGTTATGTTCACTGTGTGATGGTTTTTGCCTTGGAAAACTATATTCTAAAAAAGGTCCCCAAAGTATCTTGTCCTTGCAAAATTCATAGGAGAAAATAACCAGCCCCTTGGTGTTCCAGTCTGCTTAATGTGACTTAACTTGAAAGTCATAAGTTAGCCTTGTAGATGGATGGAGCTTCACTGTCTTAGTTATCTTTGTGTTGGGATTCAGGACAATTTCTCTCACTGGAGTGAGAGGTGGTTTGATAATTTGCTTGATGTGTGTTGTCAAGTCCTATTGCTCAGCAGGTTTAGGCCAGGTCATAAGATTTAGTTAATAGCCAAGGAAAACGGGGTTTTCCATATTTCAGTTCAGTTTCATCCTTTATAAGAAAATCTTTTCCATTTTTGGTACTAATTATCACTTATGTCCTTTGCAATACTGATTCTCTTTTGGACCAATTGGAAATTGTATATATAAAGGATGAGAAAGGGCTTGTCACGTTTAAGTTAATTTGTGCAGCTGTCGTGAGAGATTGTGAAATTCTAACTACTTCTAAATTAAAAAAAGAGTAAACTGTCTACCTAATTATCTCAGTATATAGCTATAGAATATCACTAAGTATCAAGCATGCTAAATATACTCTACAGACTTTGGATCACAAAAGCTTCAGTTTAGGAAAACTCATACTGTAAGTGGTCTGATGCTTTTTGTTCTATCCATTTGCACTGAGTAACTGCTATGAATCAGTTTGCTTTCTTGTAGGGCTTTCATTTAGAAATTGCTTGAACGTTTTCTTTAAAACTTTTTTGGTTAAGTAAAAAGTTTTGATGGAGGTTTTTTTTTTATTTTTAGCTACTTTGTCAACAGCTTTGAGGGAAATACGAAGTTGGTGTTTTCATAGTCTAGTGAGTGCTTTATTGGCTTGGGATATGCGAGAGAATCCAGGCAATCTCTGGTCTGATTGAGACAAAGCAGCACTTTGAATCTGGATCTGTCACAGCCTGATCACTGGCTTTAACATCTGTCAGGCAATACAGCGTGTATTTTTCCTTTATGCTGGAACATTTGGAGGTGCAAATGAAGATGAATGTTTTTCAGTACAGAATAAATGATTTTTAAATTCTTTACTTGCTTCTTTTCCATTCGGTTTGATGCTTTTTGATGCTGTGCTTCTTCATGAAGAAGTTCACACTTTATCAGGAATTTCTGCACTAAAACACTTCTGGTGTTGAGAATGTCACAGTGCCTCAGTGGGAATGGCTAGAAAAAACAAATAAATCTTCCCAAAATGAGAACATAGTTTCAGTGGGTAGCTTCACAAAACACCTTGCCCATGTGTATAGGAAATCCAAAATAGTTCAGCAGAACATCTTTTCTGTCTGACGTCTCTTATTATCTTTCAGACTTTGCTACTTGCACATGTCTAACTCTATCTTGTTTGTGTGACTCCATAATAAGTATGTTTTCCCCTTTGCAATTAGTTGTGTTTGTTTAGCTTGGTTAAAAATGCTGACTGTTGGTTATGTAATTAGTGGTGTAACAATATCACACGGTACTTACCAGTTCTCGCTGGTTTATGCCATTTCTTTTCCTTATGTTTGTGCTCAAGGCATGTGAATATTAATTATGTCTTGCTGAGTTTGATTTTACTTCGAGTACAACAGGTTTCTTTGCTTCAGAAGCACCAATGTTTCTCTGCTGGTGCTGGCAAAATAATCTTTTGAAGTGTTTACATTTGTGACACAGATGTCAATGTTGCTTATTTATTCTTCTGTCTCACTTGGTGGTGTAAACAGATCTGAGTATTATGGGATTCCTCATTTGGAATATTGACTCTATCAGAAATAATTTAAGATGCCTTAATTAGGGAAATACTACTGCCTTACACTAAAAAGCATTAGGTAATATTTTTTTTTAAGAAGGTGACTTAGTTGATAATTCACCTTACCATCCCTTCTCTCACCAGTAATGTCAGACTAGGTTATCTACATGGTCACTGCTGCTGTCATATGGGTAATTGACTTGTTACCATCTAAATGATGGTATAATAAAAGTATCATTCTATGGTTTCTGGAATGCAAAATCCCCAATAGCGCTGCTAATGCAGAATGTCTGGGGGAAAAGCTGACTTTCAACACTATAGGATTGCAACTTCAACAGCTGGTCCTTTCTTGAGATATGCCCACTACTGGTAATACTGTGCCTTGGCCAATAATAAATATGGAAGAATTGCTTCAGTCTCACCTTGTCAGCTACTTTGCTTGCTTGATTAATAAACTTTATTATACTGGCCTAAAGACTAAAACCGAGTGCCAGTGTTTTCGGACAAGTGTAATGTAAAGAGCCTAGTGAAGAACCTGGCCCCATCCAGCAGTCCTCATGCCTGGTGATTTCGATGGACTGTGTTCTGGCAGTGCCTTGAGCAATGCTTCCCTCTTTCTCAGCCTGCAGGTTTCTTGAAACATGTACACACCAGAGCTCTGTGTGTTCTGCTGGTGATAATGGTCAGGTCCCTTCCCAAATGCAGAATCCTCTCTACTTCTAGTTTCTCATCTAGATAAGCCAAATTCCTAAGATGCAGCTGTTAGAATCTTCAGCCACTTGGTTCCTGGATGCTTAGAAGGAGCCCATGCAGCTCTGCCAGCAGTCTGGGCTGAAGACAGCCCTCTCCGGAGAGCCCCGTGTACCAAGAGTATTTCTGGACTATTCTTGGTGTCAGAGATTCTATCTTGAAAGCAATTTCTCAGAGTTCAAACTGTGTCAATTCGTGGCTAAATTATCTTCAAAGAAACTCTGACATTAAATACAGATCTTTGTAGTCCCTATCTCTAGTTAGATCATCTTTCCTTTCTGTAGCTAATCTATTGCCAACATTTCCTAGTATACTTATTTCTCACCCTAATGTACTGTGTTATGCCTTCTGATTTTAGCTGTCAAAGTATATGATTTAAGAAAAGGTTTGTTGAACATTTCATTTTAAAAAAAATAAGCTGCTTAACAGTACTAATAGTTTAACTATACTTTTTAAAAAGGTATTTTCCTAATGTCCTACTTTGTAGAGAAGACCCTGCAATAAAAGAAAAAAATCATGAAACAAAAAGGAGAGACTCGTTCGGAGACCTGAGAGAAGCAAGGTAAATTGGTGCTTGTACAAACAGCTCTGTTGCAATTGTAAAAACATTTTTAGTGCCTCTGGATATTTTTTATCACTAAACCATAAGATGTAGCTGCTTATTTGAAGTATTAAAGTAGGTAGTTGGTCTAATTAGTCTGCATCAAGCAGTAGGAATGTATGAAGACCAAAGAAGGACATGTTACCCTCAGAGGGAATTGTGTAATGATGGTAACTATATTAATTAAAATGAAAACACATGAAAGCCAGGTGTACTCCAGATTGTGGGTTCAGTTCATACTTCTTGCATGAAGACATATCATGCCATGACTCATCCAAAGCTTATCAAAAAGAAATTATTAATACATTTGGATGTAGTGTTTTGACTTGTCAGTCAAAGGATGTAGTTTTTATATTAAATTTCTCCATATCTTAGCAAGAGTGTGTGTTGCTTGGAACTGACTGTGAAAAGGCGATAAAGATTGTGTGACTATATTGGCTGATCTTTCGGATCAGTCAGATGTGTGTTGTCATTAATCTGTGATTAATTATTAGATGACTTTAATGTCTATGTATAGCCTGGGATATAAAAGGATTATGCTGATAAAATGTAAAGGATGTGGTTTTGAGATTTAAGTCCTCATATTGCCACAAACTATATTTGATCTTTAGCTAATACTCTGGAAGGAAATATAAAATAATAATAAAGAAACCTATCCTTTATTAAATTGCTTTCTAATAGCTATAGGTTGGGGTTTTTTTTTTTTTTTTTTTTTTTTTTTTTTTTTTTTTTCTTTTTTTAGTTTCACACAGAGTTTGGTAAGGATGGTCAAATAACCTAGCAAGATGTTTCAAGAGAAATCTGGAATACTGGGTCTCTGAAGTTCTTTGTAGATTAATTAATCTTCCTAACAGTTGGCACTTTAATTTTCAAGATGTGAAATTGAAAGAGGGGAAATATTTTGTTTGTGAAAAAATTTAATCAGCAAGGGCATTGGAAGTATCAAAATTTAGCAATTATTAGTGTTTTTAAATGCTGTTGAAATTTATTAAAAATCAAAATATTTAATAATTGACCTAGTTAAGGATCTTGTGGACAAAAGACTTCAGAACAGGCTTTAAGTGACGGTGAACTTGTTTTTCCTGTGTTTTACTTTTTTCCTTTTTCTCTCATTTTTTTCTGTCTTCCTTAATTGATAATTTTAGAGACTTGGGAACTCTGCAGTTTTCCATCATTTAATTTTCCCAATGCAATATTGAAAATGGCAGCACACCAGAGACTGTGGATAACCTGATAAAATTTATTTAAAAATGAGATCTCATTGACTTACCGCCATTCCTTATCACCTGCCTCTCTTCTGTCTTTGAGAGTTACCAGAACTAATTTATTTTCATAAAAAAAATGTACACATTTAGCTAACAATTATTTTTCTGCTCTTTTCTGGCTAAGAAATTAAGGAATGAGAATTTAAAAGTTAGTAAATGCTGTATTATTATTGTGATTATCGCTCACTTCTTTGAGGAAAAGAAAAAGGGCTTTTTTCATTATGAGTATGTTAGTTTGCTTGTGATCACAAATAAAAGTTTCCAGTTAGAATTTAAAACTAGGTTTCCAGTACTGAATCCAGAAATATAACTGAAAGCTGCTTTGTACAAATTATAGTGCAAATATACAAAATTTTACCTTTTTATTTCTGTTGAATTGAAAACTAGGACCTTTTCACAGTATTTCAGAAAATGAATGCACCTTTACCTCTTTCATTAATGCCTTCCATTAACTCTTGCGTTCTCAGGATAACAGCTGCTGAATATATAAAGTAAGGGTCAACTATGGTGCCAAAATAAATATCTGGCAAAGAGCTATATGGAGCTATATAATCATTAAGGAATAATTCAGATCTCAGAATGACTGTGTTGAACAACCTAGCATTGCATATTTGCTTTGAAAAGTGACAGTAAAAGTAGGTATTTCTGTTTATCACACATACACATAAAAAGATTTTTTACAAGTTAATGACCTTCTGTCTCCAGCAAGGTTATAACCACTGGAGGAGTTGGATTCCATAAATGAAACTTAATTAGATATGAAGCTGCATGAGTCAGAATGGAGTCCAGCTGGCTCACTTGACTATAGAACTAACAGCAATGAAACCAATAGAAGCTTTTGTCAACAAATTCATTAGTGGAGACTGCTAGCTAAGTACAACCACTTTTTAATGTTTTTTTTCCTTTTATATGAAAACCTTCTCCTTGGACTTTGAATTAAAGTGAAAAATGGTTCGTATTCCTCGATGCAGAGCTGTTTAAAGTATATTAGCAACTAATAAGTTGCTTATTGACTTCTCATCACACCACTTTTGTTCCTTCAGTGAGGACAGAAAAATTCTCATTTTCCTAATATCTATTCCTTGCATAAATAGCACAGGACAAAATGTAACTGTCCTGTTAAAGTAAGCTTCCTTCTTATCACTTGACTGTCTTTGCTCAATTATCCAAGCAGCTGGATGAATAGGATTCATGGTCTGGCTTTCCTATTTTGCATTTGTGTAAGTGTAAAAAAAGATGATAAATGCAAGTTTGATTAAAGGAAGGCTCCCTTTTGCCAGCCTAGTTGGGAGGCTGGTTCTTTACTGTGGTGGTTCTAGAGGAGAAAGTGTTAAATGGAATATAAAATATTTGTCTTATGTTTTTCTAGATGGTTCATGCAAAGTAGAAATTTACTACTGTGTTCATGTCTACTAGAGACTTGAAAATAGAAGAGCCAAATCAATATGAGTGTTAAGGATAGGGCAAGAAGGGGACTTGACAGGACTTGCCCATGAAGAAATTTTGTTGGGGAAGCTTTGCAGAATGGATTTCTTCATTTTTTTTTTTTAGTTGTATTGGCAACAATGGTGAGGAAAACAAAAAAAAAATTCAAAGGAAAGCACAAAATTTCCAGTCCAGAAACAGAATTTTATGCCTTGACAAAAAAAAAAAAAAATAAAGAAGAGTATGTTCCTTGATCCTGTAATGCTAAACTTGCTGTAAATGTATCTTCCTCACTCTTTCTACAAATAAGTGACAAGTCTACTTGGTTGTGGTGGTGGTGGTACCAAGAACCATGTATAAACTGTGTTTTAATTCTATAGGCCGTTGTAGACTTCCCTCCTTTCCTTGTTTTCCTTGGGAAAATGGGGAATAATTTGTGAATGTGGGCACAAGGAATGCTACGCATCAGTTTTCATCTGGATTCATATCAATGTTATCTTGCAACTGCTATTAAGAATGGAGTACAGATAACAAAACAGGTATTAGGTACATGCTACATTTTGCACTTTAAATATTTGTATACTGGAGTTGGGATGGACAGAACTTGCTGGTTCTACTGTTAGGGAGTACCAAATATAAGGATAGTAGAAATAGGAGGAAGGGGAAATTTACATGGACAAAAATTCATGCTGGAACTACACTTTGGCAATAAAATGCCAAGCCCAGCCAAGGCTGGAATATCAGATTGTGTTTTTTGGATGTTAAATATGTAGAGTTGAAGGTTATATCTTACAGCATTTGTCTTTATTATGGTCCATTCTTAGCTGAATCTGTTTTCCTATCATCCTTTTTTGACCACAAAATTTACCTGTATGACGAGGGAAAAACCTAAAAAAACAAAGTTCTGATGTTCCAGTTGTGGAGATGAAATTCCCTGAATTTCAGTATGGAAATCTAGATGGATCATTGTTACCATGGCCTAAGGAAGGAATCAGCAAAAGATTATCTTCTGTAATCCGTGATATAGCAATGGACTGCATCTGCCCATGACTTCTGTCTGGTGCCACAGGAGTTGGATGGGAATGTTGGGTTCAGGGTGTGGTCTGGTGGGATTGTTTTGAGGCATGTTGGTTACATGTATATTCTGTAGTGCAACTGCTGAGTTACTGGAAAATTCACAAAGTTTAGCCCAAGTTCTAAAAAATAAAATACAATTGGTGCATATCCAGTGTAGTGAGCACACTGTATTGTCCCAGAATATGATTTCGTTAAAAACAGCAAGCAAGGTGTCCGGAGAGGAAGGTGTGGTTGTGTCTGTCTGTGTAATTAAATAAGGTTGCTTTTGACCTCATTAAATAGTCCACTTTATCTCCTTCTGCTGTTGGCTTCTGCAGTAATAAATAATCCTTGGGATCTGCACACTTACAAGGTTGCTGCATGAAATGGATTTCATGTCCTTGCTATAATCTGAGCATGTTGTGGTGCCCTACTGTATGTGTGTAGATATGTATGGAATTTGAGTAAGACTACTGACTTTTTAATATGTGAAATATTAAGCAGACTAGTCAGGTTTTCACTTTATGCTCTGCAAGTCTTGAGTGTTGTGTCTATGAAATCTTGAGCAAGATTTAGTAAACTTGAACAGCACATGAAGAGGGCAAGTTTGTTTCTGTTTATTAGGCTGTATTTAAGCCCCAGATTTTCAAATCTTTGTGCAGTTGCAGTTGTACTACAGAAGTGACCCCGAAGTCCGGTCTTCTGCTGTTAAGAAATGCAATCCTCCACCCTCAGAAGTGAAAAAGAGATGCAATGTGTGTGCTTTTTGCAGATTAGATTTTACAGGGCAAAATTTATATTGGCAAATTGAGTTCCTCTCAAGCACTCAACAATGGCAAATGTTCCAAACCTAGATTAATCTTCTTTTACCAAGTCTTTGCTATAATGTACCTCCCAGCTTGACAACCTTCTTAATCTCTCCTGCCCAGAGGGCAGTGCTCCTCTACAGTCCAGTGCCTGTCCTTTCCAGCTGCAGTAGATGGGCAAGTCACATTCTGGTCCTGTGTTGAGAGCTTTTATGGGATTGTTCTGTGACACAGTAATTGGAGAGATACTGGAAGTTTTTTTGGTAGATACTTTGGGGGATTCAGAAAGTTACTGTCAGTTCAAAGATTGATTTCTAAAAGGCAGTAGTAACTTCAGGCTGTACTAGGTTATTTGCCCTAACTCACCTGTCTACCCCACAGCTATGTATACTTAGAGATCTGCAAGTCCTGATATACTTAGAGATCTGCAAGTCCTGATATACTTAGAGATCTGCAAGTCCTGATATACTTAGAGATCTGCAAGTCCTGATATACTTAGAGATCTGCAAGTTCTGATATACTGCTTTTTCGACTCGTCTTTTTCTCACCCATGTTGGTGCATCTGGATTTTTACCAATGCCAGTGTAACATACAAAAAAAACCCTCAAAAAACAAACACATTCCTTTAATTGCACTTGGAATATTTTTTGAAACTACTATTAGCCAACTTCAGAAGACATTATAAATAGTCATATTAACAGCTGCCATAAGCTTCTGTTGCTGCATTGAGCAAATAATTACTTTGACTTAGCTGGACTTACTGCAGTTTGCATTAATTGAGAATCTCACTGTAGCTGGAAGCGGCAGTTCTGGTGATGGCTTTGCTTTTCTGCTCTTTCCAGTACATAAAAGAAGCACGAGGTTGTATGTGGACTTTTTATTAAATTTATTTTGCTCATATATTGCAAGGTGGGTCTCATTGAATGCTTCTGAAAGCCACACCTGTTTGCTGAATTAAGAACAAAGAACGTAGTTTATTTGCTGTTCATCAGAATCAGTGTTTCCCATGGATGAAAGCTTGTCTACTGATGCCAATGACAGCTGTCTGCGTATGTCTGACAACATAATATAGACATTGGTAATAGGCTGCAGAATAGGAAAGGAGCAGGAATTGCTGTACTCCAGATGGAATAAACCCTGAAAAACTGTAGTGCTAATGAGGCAGATGACCCCATGTGATGACTTTACTTTCTCTTCTACTCGGTGAAAATGGTGTAATGTAGTCATTTCCAGGTCCTTCTGTACATTGCCTCTTGTGCTTATTCAAGACGAAATGCTGCAAAGAATCACAGAAAACTGCAAAATTGTTGTAATCTACATCTTTCTTGCAACAGGGAACTGTTCCTTTAAGTATAGCAATTTAAGCAGAATAGGAATAGTTGGAATGCTGATAACATAATGCTGATGTTTTGGTATTTTACAATGTGTGACAAATTGCTCAGCTTAAGCTGTATGTTTAAATATAAAAAAATGTAGAAACCTAAGCAGGTCAAAAAAAAGTGACTGCTTTACCATCTTTTAGTACATGCAAATGAGTCTCAGAACTACAGTTCTATGTGAGTGCTAGTGAAGTGGCCATTTCCATCAGCAAGAAATTTACCACTTGTAGCATAACAGTGCAATGTTGCAGATAATTTCATTCTTCACAAAATTGCTGTGACTGAATTTGCAATTGATTGGTCCCAGTGATATCAAGTGGTGTGCTTGTGGTAGTGAATTTAACTTGAGGAACTTAGAGGATCAGCTGCATTGAATCACTGGAAAAGAGGGATTCAAAGCAAAAGTTCAGAGCAAATATCTCATCTTTAAAAACTTTTTGTAATTATTACTTCTGCTATTAAACTCTTGAAGTTTTTCAAGTATAAAGAAATGTGTTGCATGTTCTTATGAATGAATTTCTTTGGTTCAGAACAGAAAAAAATAAAAACAATGGGCTGATCACCTTTTTTAAAGTCTAAGGAGACATTAATGGTGGCAAAAACATAGAACTCAGCTTATTTTGTGCTTCCTTGTGCGTTTACTGGAGTCTGGCTCTGTTTTAATCTTCTGAAGTGCCTTGTTCCATTAGCTGGAATGATCCTTATTTTGTATACCGACAAGGAAAAACTCTGGAACAATGTTTGAAACAAATGACATAAATGTGATGGAAAAATTATATACAGAGACATTACTGTTTTTCTGTTACTAAGGTAGCCTTATGTTATCCTGAATAACAAAAAGCTTCTTTACTAAAAACAATGATCAATTACATACAGTGAAAATATAACCAAGGTTAATTATGGGATGGGGATCATGGAAACTATAATGAACCATAGTCAGATGAAAACATCCCTTACAAAAGACAAATATTCAAAATGTTCAGGAAGAAAGGTCATAAGAAGTGCTCTTCTTTTTTGTTGGTATCATGGTGGGTTTTCTCAATGGTTTTGTTCAGTTTTTCTTTCAAACTCTTATGCTGTATTTATGGCAAACTCAACATAGTTTCTCCTCAGAACAACTACCAGGATGGCTTGATGCTGGAGTTCTACAGTGCTGTCTGGGGTTCTTTTTGTGTTCACATGGTAAAAGAAATGGAAGGAGAATAATTGAGGGGAAAATTAATCTATCCTTGTGAGCCACTCAGACCATAAGTAAGGGCAGCTGTGCATCTGTTTGTTGAACATGATTAAGGAGCAGACATGGCACATAAACCATTTTGTTTTGCTTGGTAAACTCTCTGATGGATTTGTTCCAGTGTCTGAAAGATGCACAGGAATTGGTAGGGTAGAAGCAATGGGTTGATTGCTACTTGACAGGTTTAATGTCAGCTTAAAGCAAGGAACTACAGTGCTTTTCCTGTTGAGCTAAGGCTGACATGCATGTGAAGGGCAGACCTGCTTTTTCCTTTGCTTCTACCTGTTTCTAGTGTTGCTTTTTTTGAGTACATTTGTGTGTGTAGAATGGTGTTGTTTGTATTTTCAGTTGATGTAGCTACACAAAACAATCAAATATTTGCTAATCCAGTAGTGGATTTATTTCTAGCAAACTGAACTTGCATGTTTCTGCATTGTTGATGTTTAGCTTGCAGCTGAGTACTAACTTCGATTTGTTGACCTAAGGCAAACATGAACCCATTTTTAAAGACAACTTGCATCTAATTTCTGTTTTAATTTTTGAGATGCAGACTTTGTAAGAAATGGTTACACCTAGAAGCAGGTAATAACTTTTGATCTTAGGACTGACAAAGAGCTGTTGATGTTTGACTGCTGTCTTACTACCCTCACTGAATGCCAGGTACTTCATCCCAGTGAGTCACTGATATGGACAGTATGAGAGTGCCTGGGTGTACCACAAACATGTACTCCAATGAAGTTCTGATTTAAACGTCTTATCTACTTCTTATGTAAATGTCATAGGAAGCTATAAAAACAGATGGCAGACTTGGTAACAAAGTCCTTTCTATTTTTTGCCACCTACTGTCAAGTTTATGGGTTCCTGAGTGTCACTTCAATATACTTCTTGTTAACTTGTGTTGAAGAGGAGCTCCACACTTGTGTGCTGTTGGATCTTCACAGTTTAGTTTAGCTGCATGTTAATCTGACAAGAGTGCTCAACATTTCATGTAGTAATTCAATTTCTCTCTTTCTGAGTTGCTCCCTGTGATTCTGAGGTTGGAGGCATACACTAGAGATCTTATGATATACATAAAAATATTTTAAGATGTTTTTAAAAAAATCTGGGCTGCGCATAGCGATGAAATAATGATTTTGGTTTAAGCTGTAGTATCAAATAATTGATAGTGAATTCCTGACCTCACAGGTTACATATAAAGGCACGTGTGTGCACATGGAACTGAAGGAGCATAACAAAATCTGTGAATCATGTCCGTCTGAAATGCGTAGCATTTCAATGGCAAGCAAAACAGGGCTGTTGATCAGCTTGGAATTGAAGAGTTTAGAAGTTCTGATGTGTTTGCATGAAAATGAACTTCATAATTTATTTCCAGCTAATTTTTATCAGGTACTTATTTGGTTGTTAACATATTGCATCTGTTTTACAGAGTGTTAAAATTAACTCTTTGAAGTTGGACATTGCTGAAGACTTACTGACCTTGATGAGTACAGACAAAAGAATACTGTTTATATCTTGGTGTCAGCAGTGTTGGCTGAAATTAGGAGTACTGAAGAGGCTGTTTTTGAGTGTAGCCTCGGGTGAATGTAGCTAGCCAACAGGATTTGCAGGGAAGCAGGTTCAAGAATTTTTGGAAGGTCTGAGAGGTTTGTTTGGGTGGAGGCTTGTGCTCAGTACAGTCGAGTATAAATATAAGCCATGGTTTCTGCTTGCAATTTGTGCAATATTTCTTATTTTGTGGGGCAAGTGGGAAGAGGTGGTAGGTTTTGGTTTCTTACTCTTTTTTCAAGGAATAGTCTATTTTTGCTAACTGGTGTACTGTGCAGTGGTGTTGTATATAGTCTTCCACTTTCAGACCTACCATGCCAGGATATATGCCCAGAAAAAACACGATCCTCGCTTAAATTTTTACATTTAAGTAAAAAAAGAAGTATTTTTCAAGATAGTGATGATAGGAGAAATTGTTCTGATGGATGTGAAGCACAGCTTTCTTGGAGAATAGATTGCCTGTGCCTTGTAGGTGAGATTTAATTAACAGTGGTAAAAAGCTAAATAGCCCTTAAAAAACTCAACAGTCCCCTGCCCCCAACATTTATAGACAAATGGATCACTCAAGAGACCCCAGAGGAAACATGACAATTGTCCTAAATATTCTGGATCTCTTTTCTGCTCAATGAATAGGGGATGATACTTGATGTGAATCACTGACAAAGCAGCTGCACAGAGGGTGCTAATTTATTTTGATTCCTCTTTTGTGGAAGAATGGTTCTGTACAACTTGTGATTTCTGGCAAGCACAGAGGAAAATTGTCTTCAAAAAAAAGTCTTCTAGATACAGCAGAACCTCTCTAAAATCATACTGCAGTGCTGAGGATGTGCGGACTGGGATAGAGCACAGAGTCAAAAGGAAGCAATCATCAGCCTGCCAGAATATGAAAAGAAATCCAGTAACTGCTAAACTCAGTGTTAGGAGCCCAATTATTCTTCTTCCCATTTTTAAGATTAATTGGAATTGCTCATTTCTAAATTGAATGTTGACTAAGTCATAACTGAAATATGGCTATTTCAGCCGATGGATTTGAAATATTAAAAAAAAGTTATGACCTCTTTAAGAAAGACTAAGCAGGTGAAAAAGAAATGAAGTTGCAGTCAGTAAGTAGGAAAAAGTGATCTAGAATGCTTTAATGTTCACAATATAAAATGCGAGCATAGTTACCATTTGTAACTAGTTGCCAAATCATGAGAAAATGGACCATTCAGTTCTTTATCTGTTAACTGATGAGTGGAAAATGCTTAACACCAATGGTTTCAACTTCTGTGTTTTATTTTAAGAGATGTAATGTTGCCAGTGGTGTGTGGTGTCCCCTGCCCTCCCAGCTCAAACAACTTTAGCACTTGTGTGGACTTCAAAGTCTATGTTCCAAAAAACCTTACGTACGTCGTAAAGGGTTTTATAGTGTGCATAAGTCACATGGAATAAAACATGACAGAACTAAAAAGTGTATGGTGTAATAGGTTTTTGACTTATGTGCAAAAAGAAAGCTCCAAACCAATAGAGATTGTGCCAGATTCTCAGTGCAGGTACGTATAGCTGAAAACAGATGAGATTCCTGAACTAGGAGAGGGGATTTGGAGAGAAGACTAACTGATGCTTGGGAAGTGTTTTCAGAATGTTTTATGATCTTAAAATGTGTGATTTGTGGGTCAAAACAGAGTTGGTAGAGAAAATTAAACTTTAAAAATGTAAAATTTATCTTAATTCACTTGTACTTTTTTAGTAACTACAAATGGAAACATAAAATGATACAGTGAGGTTCCTCAGGGTAATAGGCAAAAGGATGATATATAGAAATTGTGTTTAAAATATCTGTATTATATTAATAGAATACATGTAATTTTTTTATAAACAAGTGTGCATGTCTTGGGTGGGAAAAAGGAAATAGAAGAAGATACAAACCTAACAACATAAAATCAGTCATACTACCAGTAATTCAGAAAGGATAAAATGCCTTATTTTTGTTTTGGGAAAGCACTAATTTATATAGCTAACTGATAATTCTTTTTCATATTGCTAGTGGTCTTTGTTGAAACAGTTTATTTTTAATCCTTGATTTCCATCAGAATATTTGGATTGAATTTTGGCCAGATATTTTAAAACTTATCTGGACAAGTCATCTGTAACATTGGTATAGCCTATATCTTGGATGATTAGGGAAATTCCAGAAGAAGGTTGATAGTGTTGTATCAGTGATTAAAAAGAACAAATAATGGATGAATGTTCAACCTAAGACCTTCATTTTAAGTGTAAAAAGGAATTTAATTATTTCTAATCGGTAAAATAATTTTTAAAAAGCATAATCAGGGTAACTTTTTATTTTTAATTAAATTCCAAGTGATTCTGATATTACTTTAAGTTAGAACCTTTTCAGTTCAAAATCTCATATTCACTCATTAGTCCCAGATGAGACTTGCATAATCTCTCTGGAATGCATGATGATCTGCAGCAAATGAGATTAATAATTAACACAGAATTAAGAGTTGTGCAAGGTATGCAGAGCTATGCCTGAATCCTGATATTTTAGAGGCCTTAGTGGGGGAGTGAGGTTGGGATTCACACCCTGTGCTCTCTTCTTGATGTCAGTTTTGGGTTAGATCTTTAAGTTCGAGGATCAGTAGGTTCTTCTAGTGGAAGTAAAAGTTCAGTAAAGTGTTTATTTCTCCTTGCAGGATGTACTGTATACACATGTTGATATAGTAAAAATGGTACTTTTGGTTCTCTGATGGCATTTGCTCAGGTGTCTTGGTATTACAGATGTATTTCTGCTTAGCTCCCTTGGGAATCTGTTCCTGGCCCCACACTATTTAATGTTCTTAACCTGGCTGAAACCTATACAGTGGTTAAGCTCTCTGGTGAGGTGGAGTAAAATAAGCAGTTTTCAGGCATTAAGGTAATGATATTCTTAGGAAACAAAGATGCAATTTGTGAGTTGAAAACCAGGAGAATTAAGCATTTTCCCTGTAAATACAAACCACTTACAAAATTAAATGTTTAGAGACTGTAATAGTAGATGATCCAGAAATGACACTGCAAAAATACTGCCTAAGTGTGTTCTACTGTAAAATAAAAGCTGCGGGAAGACAACAGAATAGCAAAGAAATCTTTTCGGATACGACTTGAAGTATCTTTTCAGTGAGGAAAATATGGGTGAAAGCTGCCACCAGGCAACAGGAGAGAAAACTAATGAAGCAGCTGTGAAAAATATGGCAGAAGACTATTTGAGACTATTTACAGAGAAAAGGTTGTGACAGGAAGGTAATATTTTCTATGCAGTGTATTGAAGCATCTGTGCTTCTGGTTTTATTCTTCTTCGTAAAAACATTTGGCATTAGGACATGTGGTTGCATCCTACTTGAGAAAGCATGAAATGAAAACTGATGTTTAATTCCTTAGCTCAAGTATTGGAGTTAAAAAAGTGCTACGTTTCAAGTTGTCATTCTTGCATCCTGTTGGTAACATGCCTCTGTTTCCTCAACTGAATAAAAGGCCCTGAGGGTATTTCTGTAAGAGAACGAGTTGAGTTTTGAAATACTTAAATGCTGTGAGATACTTTTAGGAAAATATTTCTAGATTTAAATTAGTAGTGTAATGATGAAAGAAAAGCATGTATAATCTGAGATGTTTCACCATTGTATAATTTTCAGGATAATTAATTTTTTAAAAAGAGGATAAGGGGAAAATCTATCCTTTACTGGGGAAGTTTCATTAAAGACATGCACATAGCCCATCAATAATGAGCCTTCGTCTCCATGAGCTTCCTTGTCTATTCATTTTTCTTTCCCACCTGCACTCACAATGGTGGCTGTTTGCTCCCACATACATTCAACAATGCATCATTTGTAAGCTGGCCCTCATTCATTTCATCCCTGTTTGAAAGGCCTGACAGAAAACCCTGTGAAAAGCCTTTCAATGCAAATGCCAGTTTAATGACTTGGTTCATTCAGCAGAGGGTAATCTGAGATAACTGGACTTGTCCTCACTGCAAATACAAGAAAATGTTTTCATAAAGCCTCAGACGTGTCATGTTTTTTTAACAAGATGCTTTCAGTTTGCAAACAGAATCTGATGGCTTTAGTTTTTGGTCAAATAAAATATCAGGATTTTTCTGTGTTGTCAACCTCGTACACCTCTGCTTGCATGTGAGGGTTCCAGTTGCCCTTGCTCTGCACCTTCTAAAATGCGCCTGCCTTTGAAAGGTTTGATTTGCTTAATTTCTGTGGCAGAGTGGCAGTTCTCTTTGAGAATAAGCAATTGTTTGATTGGCTCTTGCTGAATATGTTTAAATATCAAATTATTGGGAAATTATAAGTGTAGCTACTCTTGTTAAAGCCATAGAACAAACACATTTAGTCTGTTTCAAAAGCCTGCATTGTGGCTTGGTCTTGGGACATGTATTCTTAAATTAATTCTCAGTTTAAAGTAATTTGTTTACTGATTTTTCTCACAGAAATAGGAGACCAAAGTTACAGAAACATAATAATGGATCTCTCTAAGGCACCATGTGCTTATTTGTAACAGAATATGAAGACCGTGGTTATAACACTGATGTTGTAAAATAAATTGCTGACTTTATTTTCTGTTTAGAAAACTCACATTAGAGTTAGTAGAAAACTTTGAGGAACTGAACAGGGATAGAATGAATGGGGCTTACACAAACTATGATAATTAGAATTATTCATGACAGAAATTGAGAACAACTGCTTTTTCTGTAGGTTGTTTGACTAAGATTATGAAGATAGCAGTGGGATGTTTCTTTTGTGACTGACTTCTATGAAGCAAGAGCATAAATTTCTCATTTCAAGTTTGACCACTGTTCTTAGTGTTGCAAAAGCGATTCCAATATCATATTAATTTCAGTTGCTTCCTCCACTTGCACATTAGTGTTCCATAAATGGTATTAAAGTATTTTAAATGGTGTTCTGTTTTAATATGATTTTTGAAAGAGATGTTTAACTAATGTTTTGGATCTGATGGATACTGTCAAATCAGTAATGGAATATGCCACAGGATTGCCAGACTTAACATTTTCTTGTTACTGCTGATCAACATTAGACACAGGCCCATTTTGGCAGTAGCTCCTCCAAGTACATAGAAATCAGATTGGAAAAATGGAATTTAAGACTGAATATTCTATAAAGCAGGAAAAGAGGGAAGAAAACAATGCAACTCCAGTGTTATCAAGTTTCCTGTAAGTCTTTGATAACTTATTCGTTATTCAGTTCATAAAATCAAAAAAGGCACAATATTATAGGTGTCGTTTAGCTAGGAATATTTCTTAGTGTCATAATACATGGCGGTGTGCTGGTTTCAGCTGGGATGGAGTTGATTTCTTTCACAGAGGCTGGTACGGGGGTTGTGTTTTGGATTTTTGCTGAGCACAGGGTTGATAATACAGAGATGTTTTTGTTACTGCTGAGCAGGGCTCACACAGAACCCTGTGTGAGTCTTTTGTGCTTTCCATGCACCACAGTGAGGGAGCTGGGGGTGAATGGGAGGTTGAGAGGAGACACAGCCAGGACAGGTGACACCAACTGACCACACGGATATTCCAAACCATATGGCATCGTGCTCAGTATACATGGTGGGGGGGAAGAAAGGAATTAGGGGATGTTTGGAATGATGGTGTTTCACAATAAGTAATGGTTACATGTGCTGGGGCCCAGCTCTCCTGGCTGAATGTCTGCTTGTCCAAGGGCAGAATGAGTTAATTCCTTGGTTTGCTTTGCTTGTAGGCCTAGCTTTTGCTTTCCCTATTAAACTGTCTTTTTCTCAACACAAGACTTTTCCAGCTTCTATCATTCTGATTCTCTCCATGCTCTCGATGGGAGTGGGCGAGTGAGTGAGTGTACTTGACTAGTGAGTAAGGTTAAATCATGACAGGTAATTAGGTAACAACATTCTTTATATTCACAGTGCTTATCCATATGTGCTGGTTACTAATTCTTCATAACCAGGTGATCAGTTTTGTCTCCATTTACCTGAGAGGTAGACTGAGTCAAAGAGTAAGCCTCTAGTCTAAATCTTGAGAGAGCTGGTTTTGGAACAAGTAGCAGTTTGTGATTCTGTGGCTAGAATCCTAAACCTGTCTCATGAGACAGCCTTTAAAAATTGGTGGGACACGCCCCCGTCTATTCCAAGCTCAACAACTTCACAACCAACCCCACTGAAGATCTTCAATTATCTGTGTCTTGTAGAAGATTCCAATATGAGCCTCTTGAATGAACTATTCACTGCTACAAATACCCTTTAAAAAGCAGGATACAGTGACATATCAGCTCAATTACCTTCAACCTCGTTGGTTCTATTCTGTGCTGTAGTAATTATGTTAGGATAAATAACAGAGCATGTACCACAATAAATCCCATGGATCAGGCTGCATTTTCATGTGTTGTGTTTGGCTGCCCTTGACACACACAGGCGCAAATGAAAAATGAAACACTGTAGCCTCTACTACTAAGAAGATTGGAGGAGAGGTGTGTAAGGAAATAGCATTCATATGATCAACAGCAGAAGTATTTGACAAAATATATTACATATAACAAAAAAAAGTATTGATCTTAAAAGTGACAGAATGTTAGTTTTTTGTTGAGTCTGAATTTAATCATTCCAATATGAGCATATCTTCTTTGTGTATGGATGGATGTTTTGGGTTTTTTTTGTGTGTGTGTTTTTGTTTGTGTTCTTTTTACATCTTGCAGTGTTTCATTGTTTTTCCACTGGACTGAAGGTGGACTCATGTGACTTTCATTAACAAGGGATCTGATGGAGTATTGATCTAGTCTAATTTGTGTTATTAAACTATCTTGTGTAACTTAGAAAAATCCATGTCTTTTTGCAGGGTGAAATTATACTGCTATGTGTGGAAGGAGAAATAGCTGCCTCAAATGGTTCGTTGACTGAGCAGATAAATTTGTCCTGACTTGTCCAAAGTGAGAAAGCAGGCTACAGTGATTGGACCATAAATAGTGACTTTTAGGCTTATAACTTTAACTTGGTGCTGGAATTCAATCTCTTTCAGTACACACCACTGAGATTGCTCTACTGTAAGGGAAGGAATGACCCCTGTGACTCAGCTATTGCTGATGTGAAATGTAATGGATTTGAATACCTGAAGCCTGTTTGACCTTCCCTAAAGCTCATCCTGTGTGATCTGGATGGGCAGCAGGCTGCTACCAGAGCATATATAACTATTGTCCTGCTGCTGCTTCCTCTGTGTTGATTCTAAGGCAAGGTAGATTTGAATTGGGCTGCTGTAAGTTTATGCAAGGGTAGGTGTCTGTAGGCATCTGCATTTATGGGCAGGGAGTATGTGTCAAAATGAAAATTGAGCAGGAATGCTGTGGATTTGTTCTTGTTTGGCACAAATGAGAACTCTGGTAGGTGTCCCTGTCCTTGTTTTTCTGTTGTTTTCTGAATAGTACCTGATCCTAAAACCAAAACAAATGCAGCTATTAATCTAAACAAAATTATGTCAAGGCTAAAATATTCACTAGGTGAGTCTCTAAACTCCCCAGAAACAAGAGGATAACTCAAAGATTTAAAGAACTTGTCATCTAATCTGGCTATTATAAATTGATTTTAATTGAAAAATATATTGGATTCTAATAATAGTTCTGAGGCACTTTGCATTTTCAGTTGTTTTTTCTTTAGTGAAAGGGTGCTATGACATGTATTTCAAAAATATAAACTCACTGAGCACTCCTTACAAGGATATTCAAATGCTGCACTTCAGCCTGGACCACAAGTAAACTTGTTCCTTGTCCTTACCAGTTTCTCAGATGTTTCATTCTTCTGCAGCAGCCTGTATTTTCTGGTCTTAAAATCTGGGATTCTAGAATGTCCTGCATTGGACAGTACCCATCAGGATGATTGAGTCCAACTCCTGGGTCTGCCCAGGGCATTCCCAAGAGTTTGAGAGCATGGTCTAAATGCTTCTTGAACTCAGACTTGGTGGTGTGACTTCTCTGGGGAGGCTGTTTCAGTGCCCAAGTGCCCTCAGGGTGAGAAGCATTTTCCTGATAGCCAACCTAAACTTCATGGCATTTCCTTGAGTCCTGTCACTGATCATGAGAGTGAAAAGATAAGTATCTGCCCCTTTGCTTCCCCTTGTGAGGATGTTGAGGACCACAGTAAAGTCTCTCCCCAGTCTCCTTTCCTCCAGGCTGAACAGATTAAGTGACCTCAGCAGCTCCTCATATAGCTTCTCCTGCAAACAGTGTTCCATCCTCATGACCCTCCTTTGCACACTCTCTAATAGCTTTAGGTAATTTCTGTATTGTGGCACTCAGAACTGCCCCTAGCACTCGAGGTGAGGCTGTCCCAGTGCAGAGCAGAGCAGGACAATTCCCTCCCTTGCCCAACTGGCCATGCTGGGTCTGATGCCCCCTAGGGCACTGCTGACTGTAATCCACTTTCTGTCAACCAGGACCCCCGTGTCCCTTTCCTGTGGCACTGCTCTCCAGCCTCTCATTTTCTAATCAATACACACAACCAGGGCAGCCCTGCCCCAGGGGCAGAATCTGGCACTTGCCCTTGTTAAACTTCATGTGCTTGGTGAATGCCCATCTCTCCAATCTGCTGGGTCTCTCTACAAGGGCCTCTCTGCCTTCAAGGGACTTGACAGCTGCTACCAATTTAATGTTGTCAGCAAACTTACAGAGTATTTCTTTAAGTCCCCCAATCCAAGTCTTAATGAAGACATGGAGAATGAGACCAGGGATGGAGCCTTGTGGAGCCCCACCAGTGACCAAATGCCAGTCTGATGTCATCCCATTCCCTGTAAGTCTTTGTGCCTGACCTGTGAGAGCCATTATAGGATGTGTTTATCCAGCTGTGTGATGGCACCTTGTTCAGAAGGATGCTGTGAGAGGCAGTATCAAAAGCTTTGGTGAAGTCCAAAAAGATAACATCTACTGGCTTTTCTCGACTGGCTGGGTGGGTTATCCTTTCCTAGAAGAAAATCTGGTTCAGTAAGTAGGACTTTGCTCTCATGAAGCTGTGCTGGCTGTGCCCAATAACTGTTTTGTCCTCAAGGTGTTCATTACTTTGCAGAAGAATTTTTCTATACTTTTACTAGGCACTGAAGTGAGACTGACAGACTGTGTTTTCTGGGGCTGTCTTTCTTGCTCTTCTCAAGAACCAGGACCACCTTCTCAAGAAGGTGACCAGCTTCCAGTCAAGTGGGACTTCTGTGGATTCCTGAGATGGCTCAAAAATTGAGTCTTTGTGGTGATATTAACTAGTACCTTGAGGAGTCTCAGATGAATCCTGTTAGGACCCATAGATTTATAGGGATTCAGCTGGAGCAGCAGGTCCTACACAAGTTCAGGGTCAACTGGAGGTTGATCAATCTCTGAGTCATGGTCTTCCAGCTCAGGGGACTGAGGCCCCCTTATCTCATATTCTGTGTCATTCTTATCTTAGGGTACAGGTAGATCTCATTCTTTGGGGCACTTGTAAAGATGGTAACCAACATGAGAAGGCACAGAGAAGATTTATATTTCCTTCCTAGGGGTCTTTAGCAAAACCACTTTGCAGACCATAGAAAAGGAATTGAATTACTATTGTATAGTGGAAAAAAAGGTTTGTGTATATTTTATCTGGGGAAAGTAAAATAAAAGGCTTATAAACACATGGTGTGTAAATCATGCAGAAGAGAAGTAATATAACTGAGGAGTAACAGAGCATGCAGGTAGAAATGCTTGAGTCCCAGTAATGTAATCAGTTGAGCTTATCTGTCTCTGCTAACAGCAGTGTGTGCTTGTGGCTCAAAAACGGACAGTGAGTCTATGTGACAGAGCAAAGGAAGTTACAAGTCTGGTCACTTGCTAAATAGGCATGTCTTATGTACATAATTATTTATATACCTGCACGCATGTCTAGCTTTATATTAAACTAGGAAAAGAAAGGCAGGAAATTTTGATACAAATCATGAGAAAATCAGTTTTGCAGAGGGGACTGTCACACCAAATGCTGATCGTAAATATGTCTGTATATCATTGAGAGAAAGGAGTCATGTTTGTAGACACTTAGGTCTAAAAAGCCTTGTGGAAAGATCCTACAGGATGTCAAATGGGCTTTTGTGATGCAGAATAAGATACGCTAGTATGAGAGACTCCGCCTTGAATAAATTTGCAGGCCGTTGTGCTTTTGGTTTTAATTCTAAAAATATTTCTTACTACAGAATAATTTCATTTATGAGATAGTTGAGCTCTTGAGCATCAGCTAAGGGCTTGGAACAGTAGTTGCAAAAAGGAAGCAGTCTGAAAATCATGTGAATGGAATGAGAGGAGAAATGAATGATCTGTTGAGCAGTGAAACTGAGAGGAGTGGAACAGACTTGGTAAATGTCTCAATAGAGGTGAAAGAGTAGGGGAAAATATTTTTGTGTAATGAAAAAACAAAAGTCAGGCATCAGTGAAACTAGTCCTGCTATTTGTTGTATGCACTGTTCAAAGCAATGTTTTAAACTACAGAATGAAATAAACGTTTGAGTGTCAATTTTGGAAAGATTTCTAAGTGGCTTTTACTTGATGTCTTGGTGATGGGAGGTAACATAGTGAAACCAGAAAGTTTCATCTGAGTTTTCACTTCCAAAATCCTGATTTCTTCCAAATACTTATTTACTGGGAAGTTGTCTGTGTGATGCATCTTTAGACGCATTGATTCTTACTGTATAGGATTTTAAGAAATTGTTTACCTTGCAATAGAGAGATTTGGGTTTTTATTGACTTCTCATTGAAGGTGATTATTTTTTCTAAGGTGCCAAGAGTGTTTTTGTAGACTGTTTGGATAAGCTAGGCACAAGGCTGCTTCTCATGAAATTTGTTTACTACTTTTTTTTTTTTTTAAGACTATACATTGAGTTTGAATGTATTTAATCAAGTCTTCCTACTCAGAGCAGTGTCTTTGATTTTATACAAGTGATGCAACATCTTGGGTCAACCTTGGGTTTGATTACTTTTGTAACAGACTCGGAGGTAAGTTTGCCAAAGCTATGTAGTATCTTAAGGGAAAATATCTAGAATGTTTTATTAGGACAAATTTTAATATTTTTTCCTTGCTACATTAAAGAGAAGGCTAAACACCCATAAAACCCCACAGCAAGACAACAGAAAATTCAAAAGCCAGCTCCACAACTAACAAACCAAAGGAACTCCAAACAAAGTATTTTTCAGACATTTGTCAGGGAAATGGACTGCCCGTGAAACAGACTAACACTCAAGTCATGAACTTGAGTGCTGGTTGTTAGTGTGAGATAGAGAACCCAAGAGAATCCTTAAGCTCTAGAGTTCAGAGAGAACTTTCAAGAAAAGTAAAGTTTAGGCAAGTCAGTCTAATTTTATTTGGAATGGACAATAACTGTAGCTATGACTCTCTTCCTCTGTTCCAATTCTTAGGCCAAGCTAGAATTAAGATTTTGTGTTTGAAATTTTTGAGTGGTTTTAAATACTATCAAATAAAGATTATCATGTAAACATGGAATTTTGATCACTATATTTCTGCTATACTTTCATTTCAAGGATTTGCATGAGTGACACTTCTGCTGACAAGCTCAAGAAGCATCTTTAGGTTTTTATGATACGTTTCCCCTTAGTATTGCAGGCCTTTTAATGGAGTTTTCTAAAGTTAGATTTTTATCAGCTATCTAACTTATCACAGCTTAATGGTAGTTGTTAAGAAATGTAGCCAGGGTTCTTGACATTGTTTGTTATTTTGCAGAAAATTACATATATCTCCAGCTGCCTTACAACATATAAATTTGCAGCTTCTTAGGATCTGATCCTGTGAAGTGTTTAGCTGCTGTTAAGATTAGTAGTGTTATTTACCTCTCCCAAGTGTAAGAGTTTTCAGTGTATTTACTGAAGTTATTTTATCCAATTTTTTCTGTAGAAGGCATGCATTTCATTTTTGGGATTTAAATGCACTATTTGTTATTTTAGCTTTTACTGTCAAGTGTATAATTTTCATAACTTGTCTGTAGCATTATTTCACTTTTGATACTTTCCTAACTAAGAAGGAAAGCAGCTTCATGGTTTGTTTTTATATATGGCATGAATATTTATACCTTTTCTGCATCACTGTAAATTTGAAAACAGTGAGTCAGAGAGGACAGTGGGTGAGATACTAGAAGGAATTTTGTATTCAATTTGTTCTTGAGACCTGATGACTTAAAAGGACGCAGTCCACATTCACTTCAGTCAGGTCTATAACACTCAACCCCTGGAGGTTTAGGTGTTACCACTTTGTGAAGGCCTTCTGGTGTGTTCTCAGACCATTGTATAAAACCTGCGAGAGTACTTATACTCAAATTTGGATCTTTCAGTAGTTTTGTTCCTCTCTGGCAATAAACTGTTTCTAAAAGTTGTGTTTGTCTTTCAGATATGTCTGGAACTGTTCAGCTTTGTATAGGAATGTCTTAACCATAGTGCAATAAGGACCAAGTTGCATATCTAGATTAGAAATTATACTGTTGTAATGAACTCAAACTCTTACCCTTATTCTCTCTTTCCTGTCTGAGCTTGGATTACATTTTACAATTTTTTCATTGATTTTGCTTTATTTCAGTGACTCATTGTATTCTGCGTAGTGCACCCTGAAGCTTTAAACTTGATGCCCAGTTGATTTATCGCAGTCATGCATTTCTAAAAACTTGGTTGTTTTGGTTGATCAATAGCGAAGGAAAGCTAAAGGAAAAAAAAAAATGAGAACAGTTTTGTGTGACCATTGCTCTTTGAGGATCATCTTGGTATGGTCATTAAGCATCATTAAGAAATGTCAGATCAAGATATGTGATAATGTATTTTTGCTCTTATTAGTTTCTTGGAGCATTTTGCCTAAGTATAAAAGTGCTGATGAATAGTTTACATTAGAAATGCATGGCGATCCCATTGCTGTAGGAAAGCTACCCTGATAATGTTCATATTTTCTTTTATAACAAAGAAAATGTTTTAAAGGTAAAATTATATGCAAAAAACATCATTCAGCCTTTTTACGTGATGTGAAATGGTAAGTTGGAGATACATAACTGCATGAGGAAAAAAATATTCTTTTATATTGATCTTGTGAATGAAGAACTGAATTTTAGAAGAAAAGTCAACCAAGACCTAACCACTAACAGATCAGAAACAAGAGCATTGAATAGATTTTTTTCTTCTCCATCTCCGTGATGGATTTTTAACTGCTTAATTCACTCAACTAGAGCATTATATTTATCCACGGGTATTACTTTATTGAGCAATATATGCTATGTCCAGCTAATATACTGAAGAAGAGCAGATTTGTCTATCTTTGGTCCTAATTAATGTAAACCTTTGTTATTTGCACAGACTACAGAAACCCCTATCATTTTCAAATCACTATACCATGTTGATGCTTTTAATTATTGGTTTGTTTGCAATCTTTAAAGGAAACCTATTCACAGATTTGTTGCACTCTTTCTGAATTTACTTGAAGACAAACTGGATTAACATGGGGAGGTGCAGGCTTTTGGTAGTATAATGTATATTATTGCCACTAGCCTCTTCATATCTAGCTGGAGCAGTGGATTCTGTAGTTGGTCAGTAGTGCTTCCTTTCAGACTTGATCTGGCTTTTGAGGTTGAGTATCCTAAGTTTATATAATCTGCCAGTCTTCTTTATAGAATGCAGTGGGCTTGGAAGGAAAAGGTAAGGACTGCTGAATCATGGTAAACCAGGAGTATAGTCTACAGTTCCAGAATACATGTTTTATTCTCTTTGGAAGATAAGATTTGTGCTGTCTCCTGGGAGAGCCCTTATTTTTGAGAAGGAGGTGTTTATTTAAGATGATGTGTCTCAAAAGTTTACAAACTATATTCAGGTGTTATTGAAAGGTGTAACTTTTCTCCTTGCTTTGTACCGCCCTCACTTACAGCCTTCAAATATTGTGGATTTAGCAGTGTGTGTCTATTAGGATGCAGAAAAAAGCCTTCAAAATGTTAATAGCTTTTATCTGGCAAACAAGCTATGGTGACTCTTACTACCCAAATCTGTGGAGAATTGAATCAGGTTTTATCTGTGGACACTTCTTCTGTGTGTTCTATTATCACATAACTTATCAGTAAGGGGGGAACAATGCTGCAGTATTTTCAGTCTGGAAGACAGAGACCCTAGGATGAATTAAAAATCTTCACTTTCATGAACAGAGGCATCTTTAAAATTTGAAAAATGACAAAGATTACGTGAGGTTTCCAACATCTGCATTTCCATTCCAAGGCAAATACGCTGCATGTTTGCTGTAAAATTGGCTCATTGTTCTCCTTTGGGGCCAGTCTGGTTTGTGATCTTATAATATGATAAAATTCAGTTGCAGACTGCATGTGTTCATGGATGATAGTTAAATGAAGACTGCTTAAAATACTGGCAGTATATTAATTTCAGGAGCTGTCTGAGGTGAAATTAGTGCAAGGTTAAGAGAGTAGTGACTGAAAATATATTCTATACATTCACTGAACTTTGTGGGTTTTTTTCCCCCCAGGCAAGTGTGCAGCCACTTCTGGGGGTCACTGCATGCAGCAGAGCAAAACCCTGTTGGCTTAGTATGCTCTCACTGTGGTCAGTTTTTCAGGACATGGGAGAGGTGATTCTCAAGGTAGTCAAATAAACAAAAAGCTCTGAAATTACTAATTGTCGGATCTGTGAAATTGTGGGTGTTAAGATGGAGTGAATAAATCTAATGAGATCCTAATTCCTGGTATCTTCATCAACTTTCACTGTCCATGAAATGTCCACACTGGGCTTAAGGTATGACTAAGGCCCTACCAACAAAGTAGCGTTCAGAGCCAATATTTTTGGGTGCCTTACAGTTTAAACTCCTGGGCTGACCAATCTGTTAATTATTTTAAAATGGCATGGTCTGCGAGCTAGCTGCAGCCCTGCTCAGATTGAGAGACATTATTGGAAATGCCTGTGATATCAACTCTTAGAGAAAATATTTATCATTCTCCTAGAATCATAGAATGGATTAAGTTGCAAAGGACTTTGCCCTCCCCAGTCAGGGAATAACTGTAGAGGAATCAACTAATAACTGATGTTGCAGAGCACTCTGTCTTAAGCAAGACTTTTCATCATTTATTTTTAGGTTCTTATGTCCATGTCAGTGAGGAAAGGAGAAAAGAAAACTTAATGGGAAAATCAATTCTGATCAAACGAAGGCAGGCAATCCAAGTATTCTAAATTCAGGAAGCCCAAATTTGGTTTTCATGTCGCAGTCAAGAAATGTGTGCTTTAGACACACAAAAGTTGAAGAGTGAAATCAGAACTGAATTTGAGAGATTCTTGAATGGGTTTTGAGCTTTGGATGATTTTTTTACTCTAACTTTATCAATATATACACACACATAAATATAGATGTATGCAAAAAACCCCAAACAAACTGCTGTTTATTCCAAAGATGATAAAATATAAATCAAGCTGTTTATCTCACTAGAGGGATGTCTTACAAAGATATGTTCCTTTGTGTTCTTTGCAATAGTCAGTGATCATTCCTAATAAAGCTTTTCCTGTCTGAAATCCTGTAGCATTTTTCACCTTCACTTAGAGTTTCAATTCTTTGACTGGCCAAGGATTTGTCCGGATTGGGAGTGGTAGGTCCACTTTGTACTTAGATTATTTTTTATGTAGTATAAGGATGCACATGAATGCACCTATTGCTCAAATTTTATAGTATTATCTTTTCCCTTAAAAGATACTGCAGCGTTTCAAAGAATGTGCCACATGAACATGTAATTTAAACAATCTGAGAGGACCTTGACTGTACTTCTAGACTGACTTATGTACGGGCTAGTGCAAGGCATGTGCAGTGGTTTTGAGATTGTGTTTAGGCCCTTGTTACATCTGGTTAAACATCTCCAGAAGTGTTCTGGCTAAAATCCCAGATTAAAAAAATCAAGAAGCTCTTTTCCTTGTGAACTATGAATAGAAAAATATTGTTCTTATCTGTAATTAGAATAGTTAACAATATAAATCATCTAGGGAGGTTCTGTGTGAAGTGCTTTCATGGGAGGAATGAAAGGTGCCACACAGCGTTGATACAAGTGTAAGAAGTCCTACTGTAGACAGTTTAAGTTTTTTACCTTTTTGTCTAGAATAAGCTTGTTTAATCCTTCTGTAGTGAATGCAACTTCTTGGAGAAAAGCAAATAGAGAAGACAGTGACGTTTCCTGCTGATATAAAATGCAAAGCATTGTGCTAAAAGAGGACTTCTCTTACTTCTCTAATAATAGTCTCAACTTTCAGTAACTCTGAACTTTAAAGGAGGAAGAAGTAGCATAGCATTCCCAAGATATCTGATGGGTATGACAGTTGGCTTCAGCCTGTTTGCACATTACAGTTATATAGGTTGACTTTACTTATATTGTCTCTGGCCTTACCCATTTTTCAAATGACTGCCTTGGACCATATATCTGTCTTTTCTAAAGAGCAGAGCACTGCTTAAGGATTACAGTTTGTGTTGCAGTTGGGCAATATTTAAAGTAGGGAGAAGGTAGACAGTGATGGAGCTCTGCCAGCCACAGCACTAAATTCATTCATGTGAAAGAAAAACAGCCTCACAAGTTACTTAAGGTTAATAGACTTTTGGTTTTTTCCCTGTTTATTTTGTTTTCACAAGAGTAATAATCAATCTAAGCACCTCATCTTTTGAGGGTACTTGGTGAGAAACTGAGGATGACTTTCATCAAAAATCCCTTTTCTAATTGAAGAAAATGTCTCCAAAAAACCTGTATTTGAGTTAAGTGTTGGAGGAACTTTTTTAATGTTCCTAATGAAAAAATGAATTGTGAGATTTCTAGTGCATGTGAGTATCAGTCAGGTCACCTGGGTTCCGCTACTGAGAAAATTGCTGTGGTCTGTGGGGCCTCCATGTCCAGGGAATGGGTCTGGGCCACAGGCTGGGGGAGCCTCAGGGCATCAGACAGCTCCATAGGATGGGCAAAGGTTGAGCCAGTATGCTGGCCCTTGGGTGAGGTCTAGGCTCAGGCTTGGTGAGATGGACTGGAGTGAGATACTGCTTTAGGATGGCTGGGCACAGCCATGGGGGTGGAGTGGGACAGCAGCATCTTCTGCCTGTTTTCTCTGGGGAGTTGGAATGCAACAGTTGGTGTCATTGCACATCCTCATCCTGAATTAGACAGAAATTGTTTTCTGTCTCTTCCATTTCACAGAAATAAATGCTCATTTTACCCTTTCAAATTCCCATTGTCAGTGATGTTTGCATTTTAATGGTCAGCACTGATTCTTTGCTCTGCCAGGTAATTTAGTACACATCGCCACTGCTGCTGACAAAAGTGATTGGTTTGAATGAGCACATTATGAAATTTGTTCTTAGACAATGTATTACTTGTGTTGTGAAGAAAAAAGGCTCCCTGATGTCAGCCTCATGTAAATTCTCAATTTCAATGAGAAAGGAAAATATCCCTGTTTTAAAAAACAGGCAGAATTTTCATAAGTTGATAAGGAACGTTAGTATAGTCCTGCTGTGATAGGTACCAGCTTTTTTTGTACTTTGGGTGTGTGTTTGAATACGATCTTCATGTTATTTTTGTGTTTTAAAGGTAGGGTCTGAGTTTGGGTGTTAATATTTGTAGTGGGATATAATAGCAGAACTTTGCTCTTAACATAGTATTTTTTAATGTATAGCTACTGTTACACAGAAGAATAGTATGGGCTGAATATATGAATTTGCAAATAAGGATAGTGTCTATAGTAGAGGAACAGGTATGAAAATTAAAGTAAGTCTGAACTTGAGAGCCCTGATAGCAGAACTGCAAGACTGGAATGTCTATTCAGAATGTTCTGCCTTTTCAGAATGTCCACTTAATAAATTTAATCCTATCCTTTCAAAATGTCCATTCCTCTTTTTCAGCATTTTATTTTTTTTGTGTCCCATGGTTGTTTTTTACAGTTTTCGTAATGGTGGATAAAGGCATGTTTAGATATATAGATGATTAGTCCAACAGATGATGCTCAATAAAACGTTCATGTTAGGATACAGAAGGTTTTATATTTGGTAGGCAAGAATTTGTCTAACAGCAGAACATGGAATATTTCTTTCTTTTCTGTCCCTTCCTCTATTGAGCAAATATACTTCTGCTACAGTAAGAAGTACTTTTGGGGAATGTAGCTCTTCTCTTTTTCTAGTTAGAATGATTACCCCTGAATATAACCATTATCCCTAACCTTTAATTTCCACAGATGAATCGTTCACTGCATATAATTTCAAGGATATGGTGCCTGAATTTCTGCTTAATGATTGGATAATCAGTCCAAGGCTATCTAAGGTGCAAGTCAGCTTACATGCAAAACTATTCCATTACTAGGAGCCAGACACTTGATTTTTCTTCCTCCTGTCTACTTTTGCTGAGAGAAGTCAAAGACCAAATTAGCATCTGTAAATTGAAAATGCTGGCATTAAATCAAACAAAGAAAGTTTTTGGGTTTGAAAATCTTACAGAAGCAGTTGCCTGTGATTACTGCAGCTGAAAAGTAGCAGCTGTACTGACTGTATGAATTTAAAGAACTAAACTGCTTTCAGCATGTTCTCAAAAAGCTATAAGCTTAGTTACTTCTGATAGAGCCATGTTTCTTGCATCACGAGCTGACCTGTGGAAGGCATGATGACTTGGAGCATTTACACTTTATTCACTTTTTAAGGTCTAATTGGTGTTCCTGTGTTCCTCTTAAATTTCTCAATTAGTCTATGGTAAAGAACTTTTGTTAAATCAAAGAACTACTGAAGTGCTAGAAGTAAGCCTGTCAATGCAATGGTGGTATGTCAATTTAAAACAGACTGTGATTACAGCACTTCATGTGTCAGCTCAACTCCATGAAGAGAGAGCCTGAACTCTGCCTCTAAGAGTTTTCAAGCACATCAAATTACTATTGTATATGTAGGCTTGACAAAAAGGTGATATTTACAATCAATCATCATTAAAGACTAGTGTGGGACGCCTGTGAATAGGCATCTAGGTTTTGGTGGAAAAACTGCAAATGGATAGTGTGCCCATTTTGTGGAGCATGTACTTAAAACTTAATTATCTCTGATCTGTCGGAAACTGGCTTTGAGTGTCCTAGTTCCTGGAGGGTAGGAAGATGTGTCCGTGAAATATGTGCTTGAGACAAAGTTTAGGTAGGGGAGATTCTGAAACCCCTCTGGGTAGCCTCTTCCTGACTGTTTCCTCAAGTGTGCGAAGACCTGGAGCACTGAGGCAGACCTCTGGCCTCCTTACCTAGGCCCATTTCGTTTCTTTGTACCAAATCCTTCCAAATAGTGCTGCCTCAAATGGGAATTACCAGATATATCTAGAATGGGATATTAATGATTCTAAGTATAAAGCTAAGGTCTCATACTAAGACCTTACTTGCTTTTTTGCCTTAATTATACTTGAATTTCACTCTAAACATGATAGCTTTTCTGATTTTGTGTACGTGCACTCAGGTATTACAGCCTTTATTCTTTGCATGAATACTGGAAGTGAGGACATGTCATCTGTCTTTCAGAGGCGAAATGCTTAAATCTTGTTAATCACACTTTAAGTGAGAAAATACACAATAAGAAATGACATGCTTTGAACTAAAGGACTTTGTCACTTAACTGTTGAATAGTCTAAATGAGTTTAAACAATTTTCCTACCATTCATTTTTTTTCATATTATCTCAAAGGAGTCTTTTACTTGGATCCCTAATAGAATAATTTTGTAAAGCCTCTTTGTGCTGAGATGGGTCTTGTGGAGGGTAAGAAGTAGTTGCAACTCATATGGGCACATCCATATGGCCTTTGAAATGTCAGTGTATTCTCATATAACCCCCTTCCTGTCCATGTTAGTCTTGGTAATATTCTTTTATCAGTGGGAAAGGGACAGCATGCATAAAATGTCAGCAAATATGTATTTCTTATCAAGAGCAATCAATAGGCAGCATTATTGACTTTACTGACTCTGATGGGACAGCTGATAAGCCTTTTCTGATCAGCAGTTCTCAGGAATGTGGGGAAGTCAGCCTTTATTTTTCCTTGAAACAGGCCAATCTTCTATTATCTTTGACTTTTTCAAGTCTTTTGTGGTATTGGCTCATGTACTTCCTCACACCTTGAAATAACATTTTCATCAAGAATGAGCCAAGGTCACACCTTAGTAGTGCCCTGGGATGCCAGTGAGATGTGCTCTTGAACTGGCCTTCCTGTTCAGTTGGCATGTATTCTGGGATTAGGGATATATCATGAAAGATACTTAGTATGTAAAGCTGAATTTTAAAAATAAACTTCAGAAAGTCAACAGCAAACAGGTTCTGAACACCAAATGATGTCTGCTTCTGTCTATTAGATCTGATTGCACACAGCAAAGCTCTGGGCTGCTGTGTGTGGTGGGTCATTAAACCTAATGAAATCAACTGTCTTAGGTCAATACCGGTGTTAGGCCACTCATATTTGTAACAGCAACTATCTCTTTATGTTCTTTAAAATTAGAACACTTTCACTATTATTTTCCCACCTCCATTTCTTTATTAATGAGAAGGGATATGTTTGTCATATTATTTCATAGCTTTCTTCAGTTCATGCTTTAGATTTTTT
This sequence comes from Cinclus cinclus, assembly GCF_963662255.1. Lineage (NCBI taxonomy): Eukaryota > Metazoa > Chordata > Aves > Passeriformes > Cinclidae > Cinclus > Cinclus cinclus. Next base: position 21,320,876 of record NC_085051.1, on the reverse strand, counting down.
TGGAAATTCTTCTTTTGATTGGCATTTTAGTGTCAAAGGGGAAAGAAGATATGGACACGGGGTGGGAGAGTTATTTAATTTCATATATGTGATAAAGCAGAGAATCCAAAAAAGGTTTTGGGTTCTTTAAGCTTTTTTTCCCCAGGTGTTATTTTTATAATTTTAAATTTATATCTTAGCATCATTGCGTATATGTATCAGCCATATTTGATTTCTACCATTCGTATTCTTATGTTTTGTAAATGGTTAAAAACTTGGTTTAAGAGGGATCTCTCTCAACCCAGGCATTGCCTGAGGGCACACTGCCCTGCTGAAAATCTGAAGGTGGAGGTTTCATCAGCTGTCCCTTAGCTGCCCCACCCTCCTGATTAATGTTTCTCTAATCAGAATCTTCCCAGCCAAGAGCAATGACAACAGGTTATAGTTGCAGCATTGTGGAGTATGGAGAGAGCCATCTCTGACTGACATAAATTTGAACTCCCGTTCAGATAGTTGTAGGCTGGTGTTAAATTTCTGCTCAGCTTCCCTTTAGCCTGGCCAAACAAGTTCAGCTTGGGTTTTATGCCTAAAGCATTTAAGCTATTTTAAGATGCTTGTGCCATCTGCAAATGAATAATTTTGTTTTTCTTCTATGCCCTGCTTTGTTTTCTGTGTCTTTACAGGCTCCTCCTGAGTCTCTTCCTTCTTCCTTTGTCAACCTTTTCAGACACAGTTGAACCATAAGTCTGTACTTATATCATTCTATCTCTAATGTGTTTGAAAATTGGTTGTAATCTTTAGATAGAGAACTCTTACGGTAGTCTTTATGAACTATAAACTACCTTTTGACAGAATAGGTTATTTGGCTGTAATGTTACCTTCATGGGTAGATACTAATGCAGAATATTTAGTGGATTGTGGAAAATATTTTTAAGTGAGCTATTTTGGATGGTTTAAGTTATGATAGCTTGCTACTAATGAGCACATCTAATAAATTGGCAGATAAACAGCAGCTCACTGTTTTTCAGTGTGTATTTAGAAAACTTCCTTATAAATGTCAAAGATTTTCGCAGTAGTGTTTCAAGTGCACTGGCATATTTGTTATGCAGAGTCAGTGGCTGTCAGGTTGCTGTCTTCCAACACTTTTCACTATTTGGGCATGAGCTTTCTTGGGAGATAAAATTTCCTAAAAGAAATATCTTTTTTGTTCCTTTTCTGTTTGCTATGAGATAATACAGTGAAGAATTGCCACATAGAATTCTCCAGTCTATGTTTCAGACACTGGTGCTGGAGCTATGTTTCAGCTGACCTCTCATTCTGTGGCATAAATATGAATGAGACAATTTTATTTATGCAAGATGCCACTTAAGGAAAGAAGCAGTATATCAGCGGAAGTCAGAATATGCAGCAAATGAGGTCATAAGAGCTCCCTCTTTTGCAGGCTCCTAAGACATAAGAACTCGTTTTGTCTGCAAAGAATGTTTACCAACTCAATGGCAGTGATGAGGAATTTTCAGTTCCCACTCCAACTGTTTAGTACATGTTAGGTGGTGACATAGAAAAACTGTCTGACCTCAGTGTCTCCCACTCTCTGCTTTATGCAGCCACTGCAAGTCATTAGCAGAGAGTTTGAAAAGGGGCCCTAAGGAGTAGTGTCTTTATGCTAAGATAAAGGGATAAAAAGCAGTCAAAGCAGAAAGCTGCTGATGGACTATGTGTGGTATGCACATCCCAGAAGGAATGTTTGAAGTTCTTCAGAATCACAGTGTGTTTTTGCAGTACAAATGTCTGACACTTCTTTCTGTTAGGTCTGAATGATGACTAGCTAGAGTAAAATATTTTAAGGGAAACACGGGAAGGGTTAAAAAGTAATATATTATCTTGATAGACCTTGCATTTGTATTACTACTTTGCTTATTTTTTAAGAACTTCATTTTGAAATTAATTGCTACACTTCTACAGAAGTACATTTCACTTTGGGCTTCCACATTATCTTCTCCTGCTATAATTCTGTGTTTTTTACTTACCGGTGTAAGACGGGCAATTTCAGTTAGTCTTCCTTCTTCTGTGGCTACTTTAAAAGTGCCAGGCTGATTTTTTTTTTTTTCTTCCTAGATTTAGTTCAAAAAACAGTCTGCTTTTTGCTTTACTCCAATATTCATTGTATTATTCATCCTCATGCTTTTGTAGTAGGGTATTACTGCTGTAACTTTCCTCTTTTTGAGGTGATTTTTAGCTACTAGGTATATATTAGAATAAAATTTTTATGTACTTTTCCACCTGTTTCTTTCATGATAAGATGTTCAGGCTGCTCTATTTGCTTAAAGTGATTTGGAAACAGTAAAAGCCATGGCTTCAAAAATGGCAGGATTGATGACAATAATATAGATAATTGATTGCTGTTTAAATATTATTGATAAGCTTTTCCATGTTGAAAATGGGGATGCTTTCCAATGACACTGTTGAGACGAAGAGTTGGAGCTAGCCTCTAGTTTGCTTCCAAAAAAAATCCCACTCTGAACACTAAAATTATCATCTTCTCCAGGAGTAAAAAATAAAATGTGCAAAACCTTATGCAGTGCTTCACCTAATGTACATGTCTACATGTTATTCAGTTTACCTTCTTGCTTCTGTAAGTCTGATCACACATATTTTGACCAAAATAGATGTTTTGATGAAAATGTATATTTGAGGAAGGATATAGTTTTGATTACAGCATCCTTGAGTGTCAGATGCTGCACAAGATTCCTGTTATAATGTCTGTAGTTCCGTAAGTATTGAATGAAAATACTAAGTTTTTAAATTGCTGCTTAGCTTTTTCTAGCTGAAAGCTGTATTAGGTGGTTTGATGTGTTGTTTCCATACATGCTAGAAATAACTTGGTAAACTTCCTTTCCTCCTCCCCTCCACTGAGAAACAGTGAAAGAAATTATGGGCATAGAAGACCTGAATGACAATATTTTAATTGAATTTGAATCAGCTGAGTTGGTTTGCTGACTTGTTTGTTGATTTGTTTCCTCTAAAACAGCAATGATTCCTTAAAGAAATATATGCTTGGACTAGACTTTCTGACTGACATCCAGAACTGTGTGCCAGTTAAATCTTAGTATGAACTGCTTTGTCACATTTTAGGACAAACAGCTCAATGGTAGGATGGCCAGCAGAGAGCCAAATCATAGAGCCCTACAAGGACTCAGGTAGTCCCCATACAGTCCAAAATCAGGCTATAACAGATGGCGCTGCTTGGGAATAGGAAAATCTTCACTTTGATCCGAAAATCTTCACTTTGATCCAAAAATCTTTGTCCTGGCATTCTTAAATACTGTGACTCTATGTAAATGGTAATCCCAATGGAAAATAAAAATGTAATTTGAGATGTTGGGATTTTCTAGAAGAACAAGAAGTATTACTTTTAATCTGATGTGAATTTTTTAGAGTTTTTGTTTTGGGGTTTTTCTTGTCAGTTGTTAAACTTTCTAGATAATTTAGGGCATTTCTATCCCAAGAAAGTCAGAACTGAGACCACATAAATCTTGTCACCAGGTTAATTATACATAATATTTGCATAGTTTTGCACCTTCAAAGGTGATAAATGTGTATTGTAACTTTTTGAAAATACTAGCTGATGTTTTGAGATGAGAAAATTTCAGGCTAAATGTAGCACTTCTGATTAATTTTTTTTAATGATGGGATGGATGTAAGTTAGAAGAAAGAATGGGATTGGAGCAGTTGTGGAGGAAACATGGCCACATCATGTGAAATGTGAATACTTGGTAAGCCTAGGATTAATTTTGCCCAAGAGAACTTTCCTGTATGGGAAGCAGACATAATTGGCAGTGGCAGCTGCAATGCAGCGTGGCTGGCAGGGATCCCAGTGCAAGGGCTGTGCCACAGATGCAGCACACATCCAGCTCCTGACTGTGCTGCCTCCTCTGGCATTGCTGCAGGGCTCTGCATAGTGCTGGGGTCCATATTGTCCACGCTCAGTGCAGGAGGAAAATACAGCAGAGGCTGAAGGCATAGAAGTTATGGTGGAAGGAGACCTACTTGACCCTCTGCTAACAAGCATCCCTGGTTAGTAATGGTTTTGTAGTGATTTGCCTTATGGGAAATGCTGGTGGTAACTGCTCTCTGCATTCAAGAGAAGACCACTCAAAAAGGAAGAAGAAATGGAATCTTGTGCTTTCTTGGAAGTCATATGTTTTTTATTTTCTTTCTGTGCTCAGGTTTAAAATAATTGCAAGATCTTTTAAGGATGTAATTATAGAATTTATTTAATGTTTATTCCCCATCACAGTCAAGTTATTGCCCATCTGTACTCCATCTTTAGTTGTATGTAGTGACAGATAGCTCCACTCCGCAGAGTATTGATGGAGGTGATCATTATGGACAATTTTCAAAAACTGCGAACTCAGAATGAATACACAGGCCAGGAAAGAGCTGCAATCTGCAAGTTTTATCTTCAAACTACTCTGAAATCTAGCAGAACAATTCCTTACGTGGTTTTCTTCAATGTCTGATGAAAAAGTTATGCACATGTGGCATTTGAGTACAGTTTAGTTTAATGCGTAGTGTATCTTAATTATGTTTGTACAATTACTAATGCTCTAGCACTTAGACAACCTTTCTGAGGGGACTTGAGCAAGAGAAAGTAGATTTATGACCACCTAGGCTGGAAGAGGAAAAAGGGACTCCTTCCCCAGAAGCACAATCCAGGGAGCTTCTTTCCTTTCCTGTTATTTATATGTCCTGTTTTTCCATTTCACAATTGTACATTTCAGTATTGGCCATGTACCTTACATTTCCATGCATAGCTTGGACACAGGATGCTACTTCTTGCTTAATATGACCAGTAATTAATTGTTCTTTTTGACTGATATACAAGATAGACTTGGGACATTGCTAGTCTTCATACACTGCCTTTTAAAATAAATTGTTTATTTGTGTGGTCTGATTTAAAATAATCTATTGGCTGGTTGCTTGTGCTGGCATTGCTAAGGCATTGAGTCCTGCTTCATGATGGCATTATTTAGTATAGTCTCCTTTCTTATTACTTATGCTATAGCAAAGTTAAATCCTTCTGCTTTTCTTGCAGCAAAAGAACAATGACTTAAATTCTTGTGTTGCCGAATAAGATGTCTCTATTTTAGAGGGTTAAACTGCTCTGGCATGGCTGAAAGTGAAGGAATTTTTTTAATTAGGAGCTACTTTAAGTACATTCTCACAGGGATTATCAGCATTTCAATGGGGCAGTTCTTTCAGTTCCCTTCCCAATACCTGGATTAGTATATCTGCCTGAAGTTTTATGACTTAGCTCCTGTCACAGTGTCTCTAAAATGCAGTATTTGGTTCATATGACTCACTATCTTTGAATAATTTATTTCTTTATTGTTTACGTATATTCTCCCAGTAATTTAAAAATAGTTTTTCCTGACTTCAATTCATTAGCTTTGTATTTCTAAGCGAGTGAAAATCCAGGCAAGTTAATCTGTGTATGAAGTTTTTTGGTTTTCTTTAACCTTGGCTAGTAAAGACAAGGAAGAGGTGATGTAATTTGTGGTGCCTTAGTTCCCAAACAGGAAACAAATAGATGGAGCTGTTGACATATAACGACTCAGAATGTAGGCACTTGGCTGTACCTGCTGAGTGTGTATGTATGTGGAATAAAATGTGCTCTCCATGAAGGCTGAGCAGGATTTCTCCTGTGAGCTGCTCAGAACATGAAGGATACCATGTGTCATCCTGCAGAGTAGGAGCTGCTTGTGAAACAGCCATGCATAACTTTGGATAATGTTTGGATCAGCATGGCGGTGGGTGGTAGAATCAGGGACCCTGATACTTACTGAAAAAAGGAGCTATAAAAAAACCCTGTCAGCTGAGGTAATGTAGACAAGTCATATAACATGTAAAAGAACTTACTGAACTGTGAAGACTGACATTTGCATCATAAAATCAGGCTTTGTTTAACTAAGTTAATGCATTCTAAGATTGTTCTGTCTTTTGGTGTAATAAAATAAGAACGATGAATGATTAAAATTGAAAACAGAATGGATTCCGTTTTTTAAACAGCATCAGGTTTAATTCAGTAGATATATTTTTTCATTTTGTCATTGTTGAAAGCAATGGAAGGCTTCAATGAACACTGCTTATGCATGGCACTAAGTTTGACCTTCACATGCAAGCAATTTGAATTGTGCATTTAGTATGAAGCAGCTCTGAGATCCTGAATGGAGTGTCCCTTTCTTCCTGCCTTCTTCCCTTCTACAAAACTAAGGGGCTTTTCCCCCCACCGTTTCAAACTAGTGGTTTTTGTTGTTTCTATGAAATTACCAGATGGCTTGGACAATGAGAACAATACCAAATTCTCCTTGTACTTACTCCTCTCCCACCAGTTCCTCTATCTCAGCAGTGCCACTTCACCACTCTATTTATATTCCCTAAATTTCTACTGTGATATAGCCCCTTTTTGCATGAAAATTGTGTGGGTATATTTTTCACTTGGGCAGAAGTTTTTCCTAATTTGATGAAGCTTATGATTAATTTGGTGATTTTTTTTTTTTCCATGCCCATGTTTCACTGTTATGACATCTTTCAGGGAAGAGAAAATGAGGTTAAATTCTCAAGTAGCCAGTACTTGATTGATTCCTGTTTATTCAGACAACATTTACCTGGAACTTGATACCTATGTCTGCATCCATGGTCCCTTTGGTAATTCCAGTCCCTCCTTTTCTCTATTTTTTTACTGTCCTTTCGTTCAAGTTAAATTGCTTGTTTTGGCTGCGAAGTAACACTATTTTTAAATAACTCCTCAGAGGAATTTTCTATTACCCTAGGTTCATACTTTGATACATTAATCTATGTTAGCAATTTTGTTCATCATGGTAACAAGCAGATAGAAGCCTCAGAGCAGGGAGAATATTTAGGAAATTTCAGAAAATAATTGAAGAGGCATCTTGTGCAGCTGAATAAAATGACCAAAAGGATCATGTCTTATTTTCTACTTAAAATTAGAGTTTTGTGGCTGTATCCATCAAAGATCAGAAGTTTTCTTCAAGGTCAGTTAAGAAAACCTGCATCTCAAATGAGCAAAATGTCCAAATGATCATGCTAGCTAAATTATTTGGATTATGGAATACTTAGAACACAGCCTGAAATGTTTTTAAACTTTCTCTGTTAGGGTTTGCTGAAGTTTAGAGGCATAGCTTGGCACTGAAATTTTCTGCTGACCCCATTAGTATAACCTCTTCTCCTGTTCCCTCCTACTGTGAGTTTGTTACAATTGGTAAGTTTTGATAATTGTGGTGTATGTTTTACGTTATTTAGAGGGTAGGTAGTATTTACATAGCTGAAATAACTGTTAGAAACCACTTCTTTAAGTGCTTTTTTTTTTGTGTGTGGTGGCATGTGAGTTTTTAATGCTAATGATTATAAATATAAAGCTTTTGGGTACCAGATTACAAACCATTGTTATAGAGTTCTTGTAATGTGAGTTACCTCTCAGACTGAAGGACCAGAAGTACTCTACAGTCATGTAATCACTGGTGAATTTTTGGTAGGCAAATTGCAATTGCAGTGCTTAAATTGGTTTAGGCCACTAGGGAAGACATCTTAAATATTTTAATAAATAGGAAGACATTTAATTCTGTTTTATACCTATACCAAATGATAAATTTCCCAGCGAAATTACTTTCTTTTATGAACTGGAGAACACCATGTTCATCTGCATGGCTTCCTAAAATTTAATTTAACCTTCCATCTGCCTTGCCTAGCAGCCCACCACATTGTGCTTTGCCCAGCTTGCTTGCTTTAACATGACAAATACCTGAGACAGTATTGGCTGTGTTTTTCTTAGCTTTTTTGTTTAATCTAGGATTTCCTACCAAACTGTAGTTTTAGTGCAAATGCCGCACCTAATATACATTTTCCATACTTCTTTTAAATATTTAACATCTTTCTAGTGACTCCTCACTCTATCTTTCTAGTTATTTTTCCCCAGCAGCTTCCTTTTCTCCCCAGCAGGTGCCAACTTGGCACCGTGCAGGCTTCCTCTGAACTTGGTGCTGTGGCTGTTTCCAAGGCTATTTAACAGGGAGCTCTTATGTGAGCAAGTGCAGCTGGAATTTTGTTCTTCCTCCTTGCTCTCCTCAGTACTCCCCACCCCCAACTTTCCCCTGGCTAGTTCGGCAGCAGCAGTGCCCTTGCAGCCTGGTGAGCCTGGGAGTGAGAGCACTTTGTCACCTGCCAGGAGCCAGCCTTGCGCCCGGCTGGGCAGCCTGCCACAGGGAGCTTGGAGAGATGCTCCCTTCAATTAGGAGAACATGCACCACACAGGGCTGGAGCTGCACAGAGCTGTCGTGCATCTTTTTCAGCTGAAATGGTACAGGAGCAGCCACCAATCTGCCCTCTCCTTTGCATTTCCTTCTGCACGAGCTTCAAAATGAAATCCAGTGTGTCTCATGAACTGCGCAGGGACCTTATTTCTGCCTTTCTTGCTTTAAAAGCAATAAACTTCTGCCATAGCTGATGGGACAACTGAGATAATGAATCTATTCAAGAAGAAATAACAACAATGGTGTTGGAACAGATTACTGCTTTGGTGTTAAAATTGAGTAAAATGGCACTACTGCCTGTTGTTAATTTTATTATTCTCTTATTGTATCTGAACTGTTAAAAAATGGCTCTGTGAAGTTTATCTTACGGAAATAAGATGTTCAAGCACAGAAAAAATAAGAGGGATATATTATTACTTGTTGCCAATTTTGTCTATTTTAGAGCAAAGTTTTGTTGTGTCTTAATCATTATTAAGTGAAATATCTTCACTGCAAATAAGTAAATTTTTATTAGAGAAGTGTAAGTCTTAATTTTAATATAAGCACTAATATTAGTATGAATTAAGGATTAGCAGTAATATAAGCTTCAGTAGTGTCTTTTGGAGACAGTAGAAGTCACAGGGATGTAAATTACCCAAGGTTTTATAATAAATCAGTGGTAGAGAAAGAACAGGCACTGTTAGTGCTTTTGTATAGACAGGCTGGACAATATCTGGAAAGTGAATCCTTAAACTACCTATTTCTTGTAATCTCAGTCTCCTTTCTTTCTTGCACAGTAATTAGGGGCGGGAGGCTGGGGTGAAAGAGAGGATTAGTAACTTCAGTGCTTACTCAGACTGCACAGGTAAAAGTGCTAAGTTTGCTTTGATGTAACACAGGGAACAAGTGCAGTCTCAGGGAGAAAATCTGCAATTACAGGAAGCACCAATATCAGCAAAACTAAGTGCAGCTCATGTTTATTGTGTGTGTCTGTGTGTAATCATGCATGTGTGCTGTTGTCAGTGATGAAGAGGGCATAGGATATGCAGAACCTCAGCACAGCATCTTCTGCTCTCTGGAAGGGGTTGTGCTGGAGATATCCAGCCTGGACTTAGCCTCCTGGAGTGGCATTGAGTGTCAGAAAACCATAGTTACATCCTGTTGAAACAAAATGTAGCTGTGCCCTCGAAGCAAGTAACACACTGATGCAGTCAGTCTGCCAGCTGAAGTATTCTGCTTTAGACACGCTCACACTGTCCTAAGGAACAGCATCACTGTAATTGATTTATTATTGCTTCCTTGTCTCTACATGGAAATTGGTTCCTCTGAATTTTAAATGATCACAGTTTAGAGGGAATCACATAGTGGGGAGCTGTTCTAGGCTTGTCAATTTTCTTCCTCAGACTATCTCCCTCACTGCCACTCTTTTTGTCACTGCCGTCTTTAATTTTGTTCTCTGCACCTGATGAAATAGAGAATTTACAATGTTGTATTTTACTGGGCTGCCTGTTTGGAGAGTTACCTGAGGGTTTGCATGAAGGGTTGTTCTACTTCAATTGTGTGGTATTTCAGAGAAGTTGTTTAGTTTCAAGTAAGAAGGGATTTTGAAGGTGGATGGTATTGTGGGGTGCATTACAAGAGCATTGCCAGCAGGTTGGGGCAGGTGATCCTGCCCTTCTACTCAGCCCTGGTGAGGCCTCTGCTGGAGCTCTGTGTCCAGTTCTGGGCTCCTCAAGACAGGAAAGGCTTGGTGATTCTGGAATAGATTCAGGTGAGGGCTACAAGGATGATTAAGGGACTGGAAAGTTTCTCTTACAAGGAAAGGTTGAAAGAGTGGTGCCTGTTCAGTCTCAACCACAAAAGACTGAGAGGGGACCTCAACACCTATCAGTATCTGTAGGGAGGCTGTCAAGAAGTTGGATCCCAGCTCCTCTCAGTGGTGCCAAGCAACAGGCAATGGGCAGAAACTGATGCACAAGAATTTCCACCTGAACATGAGGAAGAACTTCACTGTGCACGTGACCAAGTGCCAGAACAGGCTGTCTGGAAAGTTTGTAAAGTCTCCCTTAGAGGAAATGTTCAAGAACAGATTCACTGATCACAAGCATGGAAGAGACTACTCTGCATATGTATTTTTCTCTCAAAAACAACCCCCTGTAAACTCTTTCTAGAAAGCATATTCACAGCATGATGGTTAAGTTCCTGTATTCTGGGCACAGGAAATGGTGGGACTCTATTCCTTCACCTTTTAGACCATTTCACTGTTGCTGCCCTTATTTGTAGGAAATTTAAATTTGTTTCAAGACCTAATTTTTTCAGTTATGCTTTGCTCATAAAAACAGCCTCCAGATGAGGTTTTCCTTGTTTCCATATGTGTGTTTTCTGTGTATAAGTCTGTCTACAGAGGTCTGAAACTACTTTTGGATCAAAAGGGTTGAATACAAGCAGTGCTGACCAAGCCAGCACCAAATTAAGACCACTTCCACACTTACTAGGCTTCTTTTACACCCAAGATGTACTGACCCTAAATGTCTGAATCCACAGCTTCAAGTCAAACTACAGTTCTCATCAGAAATTTGAACCTGTTCTCTAATCCTGAGTTGTATTAGAAAGTGTGTGTGTGTGGGGGTGTGTGGAAGTTGTTTATTGAATTTTGATATTTAGATCTCTGTGTAAATGCACATATTCTCATTATCGTTTTTCTGTTGGCCTGCATGTTGTCCTGAGAACACCCTAGAAAATACTTTGTCACAGGTTCAACAATAAAAATACCAGATTCTGGAATAACTCAAGAATAACTGCCCACTAATTTTACGGTATAAAACATGTATACATCTGTTTAATTTATCTGCTGTGAAAGAATAATTGCATAGGTTTCCAGCAGTTTTGCAGTCATCATGAAGCATATGAGTCATGCACAGCCCATAAGGGAATAGAGAGAGGATATATAAGGTACTGTTTAGGTACCATACACTGGTATTTCTGCTAGGTTTTATATCAGGTGCATTATTTGGTTAAATTCTCACGCTCTGTTGGGGTAGTTGTAGCAAAAAAAATCTGGTTTTGTAGCTCTCCTGGAATTTTTTGAGAGCCAGAAAATGCTGCACTCTTTATCACTGCTGCCAAAGAAAGAATAGATGTCACTGATCTTGATAGTGGGCATCACTTACTTGAGAATTTAACAGGTTTTCCCAGTTCTTTCAATACCTGTCAGGAAGACTGCCTAAATCAATTCATAATGGACAGAACCTGACCAACAGGTTAAAATTATAGCTTATTAGATTGTTCTTGCTGTGTTTCCCTTTTCTCTTTTATATATTTCTCTACTTTCCTTCCTGAAATTCATTGCCACAAGCAGCAAATGGTTTGAATGAAAAGACAGATCACTCTGATTCTAGAGAGTTGTGCATTTCTATTTTCCATTTCACAAAACAAAATAAATAATAAAATATATATTATAATGTGTTGAATCTCCACTGTAAGAATCAACCTTGTTTCTCAGCAGAAATCTCCCAGTAGATATTGTGGATGTAGATAGTATTGTTGCTATTATTATTATTTTATTAGGTTTTTTTGTGCCTTAGAGAAAGGAGTATGGGGTGGCAGTTGCTACGGAAACTGGTTTGGAAGAATGTTATCGGGAATCCATGAATCTGTTTCTAAGACAGCTGTCAATGTGAACATAAATTAGACCTATCCTCATTAGTTAGGTGCTTTCTTTCAGGAGGTGGTAGTTGTTAATCTGACATTTTCTGGTTTTGAGAGATTTTTCTTGTGCAATTCTTCTTATTTACAGGAATAGGATGGCTGTTATTGGAGTCAATGTTTCATTAATTTCTTTTTGTTATGTATTCTAATGCTAAGGAAAGTTGTTTTCCTTTTTTCTTTATTTTTTTTCCCTCCCAATATGCTACTAAAGAAAACACCTATTTTTTTTTGTTTTTAATTCCACAAACACTGATGGCATATTTTACAGAAATGCAAGGTGGTAAACACAAATGACAGAATATGGAATTTTTAGTGTGCCCAAACTCTTCATCCTTATGGGTTGGTCCTTGGGGTGATAATTCAGCCATAGTTTTTTTCGTAGCTCTAGCTGTTTTGCCCCATTAGTCTTGTAGCCTAATCTCCTCTTTCTGTAACTCTTCTATCCATAAAGTAGAGAATCCATTTTAATCAGCCAGTGTCATCTTAGCCAATTGCTGCCTTTGGGGAGCTGAACACAGACTCTTAATGCTGCTTTTTTTTTAAGCAGTTTACTTTCAAGGCATTTCAACAAATGTACTGTTTTCTTAGTAGGGAAGCAGTGGTTATTCTCTCTTTGTGTCTTTGTGTGTTCTGAAACCTATTCATATGCGGCTTATTTTTTATTTTTCAAACACTGTCTTAAGGGACATTTCTAGAATAGAGGCTATCTCATGTAACCTCTAGATGCTTTTTCCCCTACATCTGCTCATCCCAGGAAGTGTTCATTTGGCTAGTAGTTAATATTGGCCAACTAGATAAGTATGTATTTTCTATGTGCTGTTTGGGTGTATTTTGAATATTTCATCATTCTTCCTTCTATTTGTCATTTCATTATATTTAATATCTCTTTTGGTTAGTAGAATCAGTATGGTAATAGTCAGAAATTTTCACTGGGAGAGGAGAAACAAATCCTGAACTAGCCTATAGTTAGAAATGTCTTGTTACAAAATACTGTGGGGCTTTCTAATCAAGCTGGGAAAGGGAGCAGCTGCTTTCTCATTTTATATGGAGATAAAAGGAGATAGTTACCCTAGAAGGTTAAGGCTAGCCAAATTTAAGTTAGAGAACTTAGGGTACTTTTTCACATGAATGCACATGATGAACTGCTGAAATAAATGGTCATGGAATGTGTATTTTCTTATTTTTATGTAGTTTCTGTCACTTTTAGGAAACATGCCTTAGTAAAATCCAGGTTAAACTTGTATTAAATGCAACTTGCACTAAATGCAGTCTAAGTGTAAAGTATTGACAGACAGAAGTTGGATTATATAGAATTCTCACTTCATCTTCAGCTTTAATAAGTGAGTAACAGTATAGTTGTCCCTCTTTTCCCCTTCTATTTTATTACATAATTCACCAGATGAAACTGACTGTAAGTAGTATTTTTGTATACTAGTTTTCATTGCTAGCTTGTGAAAAGAATCGTGACAACTGAGAGAAAAGTTTTGGAGATGAATGTAGGACTCTGTCTCCACAGGACTCTATCTCCACATTTCTATAGCAACTCCTTAATGTAAACCTGTAGGCTGTGAACAAAAGCTTTACTGCTATGCTGTCACTTCACTAGGCCCCTGTGTCTCCTGTTTTTACTGAATCCTGTCGTTCCACGTCAGATCTCGTTCCTGTAAGCAGGATTTGGTGTTGCATGTGATGATTTTTTTTTTCCCAGGATGCAAATAGCTACTTTCTTGAAGCAACCATAGTAAAAGTAATTTCATTATGAATGTGCTAATAGTAGTGAGATTCCTAAAATATTTTGTTGCTTGGATAAAGTGCTGGACCAAGCTAAACGAACCTGAGCTGCTCTATTTATGATAGTTTCTATTAATGCAGTCATCTTGTTTTGGATGTACTTGCCTGCACAAGTAAATGTACAAGCCCTCCTACTCTGATACATTTTTCCTGCACTGATAAGGTTGGAGGAAGAGAACATTCTAATTTGTAAAGGGTGGGAATTGTACAATGGGATCAAGCAGTTTGACATTTGCATTTTAAACCAGTATGTTTAATGACTATATGAGTAGGTTCAATTTAACTTTCATTCAGGATGAAACTTAGTCATTATGACTGTTCTAATGTCATTTGCCTACACCTGTGTATATGCAGTGTTAGCTGATAGTAGTTGTTCACTGAAATTTGATCATCAGACACCAATTTCATCTATGCTGTTTTTCATTTTGAAATTGATTTCAGTGATTCAGACTTGGGGAGTATGTTTGCTTAGCATAGTTTTGGTCATTCAGTTCTTAGACTACTTTATGTCAAATGTTCCTAGAACTTCAATTTCACATTTAGAAATTTGTGCCTGATTGCAGCAAACTCTTGATACCTGCTCCAGCACTTCAGTGCAATGTGTGCTATTAAGGGCTTAGCAAGGAAGTGTAGCAAGAGCTCTATTCATTATATTGTATATCCCACAATAATTTTGCAGGATGTCCACATCTGTAGTTCTTTTTAGGAGCAACAGAATTAAAAGAAGGAACATTTCAGGCAGATAAATAGAAATTCTAAATAAAAGTTTTCTGTGGTAAACATTGAGGGGAACTTAGGCAATTGCTTTCATCTGGTATTTGCAGAGGAGCCTGAGATCTTAATGTGTTTTATTACAAATTGATTTCTAGACATACATACAGATGTACACATACAAGTATGATCTTTCGGTTAATACCTTTTGTTGAATACTGTTTTCAATGGCCCAATTTATGTAATATTTGAGGAACATTACATTTAGGAATATTTCTGTGGAAAAAAAAGAGCTCTTCTTTTGCTTAAAATGCTTTCTCAAAGTGATTACAAAGGACAGGCAATATTTATCCCAGGATTTTATTCAAATTGCTTGGCTCAGGCTTTTTATCATCTGTTTAACCAGTGATCAATGGTCCTTGAAATGCTTTGTGACTTATCTCAAAAATCATTCAAATTTTCTTCTGGAAGATGAGGTTCGAGAACTCACAAGTGTTACCTTTAATCTACCCTGTGCTCCCTATTAGTAAAATTATTAGGACCAACATTTACTTCTATCATAGTCGTGGGATTAAAGCACTGCAGAAAATTGCTACGTAATTGTATTTATGCTGGGATTTCTGGTGGATTCTAGAGGGCTTATAAACCCAAATGTCACTAGAATTCTGTGGAAGCTTCTGAGACTCTCAACCATTTCACTGTGTCCCACTTCACTGTCAGTTTAAAAGGTTAAAAAAAACAAAAACAGAAAAAAGAGGGAAACAGAAAACCCCTCACACTTGGTGATTTGTTCTTGGTTACTATAGTGATGAATCCTGTATGAAAACCCACACAGTTCTGACTGAAGTGCAGACATGCAGATACTTGTCAGAAAAGAAAACAAAGAAAGAACAAATAGCGTAACATTGAGTGGTGGTGTGAACGAAATCTGTTTGGATGAAATTTACCTGAATTTTAATCTTGATCTTATTGTTTTGGACAGTGATGTTAAATAGTTCTTTCAGACTGTAAGCACAGAAAGTCGAAGTACTTGGTGGAGCATGGTGCAGGTAGTCTAAAATTAAACTGAGTATATATTCCTGGCTAATATTCTCAGGGAAGGTGACACCTTCAGTATTCATTATTTTCTGTTGTGTGCTCTATCCAAATGTAAGGGCCATAACAATTATTTTTACAATGGATTCCCTCTGTGTTTTCAAAATTTGTAGTATCTATCTGCTTGGATCTTTGGCTTCCTTTTCATTCAAGTAAAATTAGGTCACTCTCCCAGGGTACCTTCTGTAGGCTCTGAGCTTGGCTTCTGCTTTTAGACTTGTCCCTGTAGCTTCTAGGTCCCCAGTCTGTAGGCCTGGGGTACTTCCAGACCCTCTTTAAGCTGTGAGGTTTCCTTCAACTTGTCCCCAGAGCATCTCCTTCCTGAGGCAGCATCATGAACTGAATGCTCCCTTAGCTTCTCCTGCAAAGGTATCCTGTCCTCATTCTATTTGTTCCTATTCAATTGAATTGGGAATTTCACTCCAATTTTCATTGTCGTTCTGTTGATCTCTTCTGAATGCCTGTTTTTAAAATTGGGTTGTTACTGAGTTTAAGAATTTTCCACTTTAAGTATTTTAGAAAGAAGTTACAGATTCTTGTATTTCATAGAAATAGTTTGTTAAATGTATGATTTAAATTATGCCATGAGATCTGTTTGGTTTGCTTCTCACCTGGTAAAACTCAGGGTCAAAAGGCACAGGCAGCTCTGCTGCCTGGACTGATTCCAATTCTGAAACTTGCCCAGGCTTCAGTATTTCTGGGTTGGGGAAGCACTAAAACAAAGAAATTCTTTAGTCTGTTGAGGTGTTAGGACTCTGAGCCTGGAAATCCATGTATGGTCTTTCAAGGCTTTTAAGGTCCCAGTTGGACGTGAGGATATCTAGGACACAGGTGGTGAGAAAAACCATCAAGTAGGTCCCTTAATGTGGTATTGTGTGTTCTCATTTCTTACTGTCGAACCTTTTCTGATCTGGGACCTGTTGCACTGGCAGGTGTACTCAGTGGTCTAAGAATTCAGCTGTGGGCAGGAAGGAATCCTGGCTCCTGCTTCTGCAGCAGGTCCTCTGGCAGTCCTGAGTCTGGGTCCTCATGGTTGTGTCACCTGGCAGGACTAGAAGCATGGAGAGATTCCCCATAGCCCAGGGTCTCAGGTCTGGGCCCCTCAGCTCATTAGTGAGGAGTGGTAAGGATGTGATATACTAATGATTCCAGCATCTTGTTCATGAGTGCTGAGTTTTCATTCTCTTTACAGCTCTGAGGTTATCCCAGTTCTGGGTTTAAGTAATAAAATATTGTCTCGTTTCAGTATATATTAAACCCAAAGAGGAGGATAATCTTGAAAATTCAGATAAAATATCACAAATGGTCAAAATTGCTCATATTCACACTCACGCTAATTCTCCACTGTGTCATTGTTGTATCTGAACTTTTCAGCAGCGGTTGTACACTACTGTATCTTCACAGCATATACTATTCAAACTTAATAATCCTCCTACTCTGAGCAATGCTCATAGTGAAACAATTCACCTTTGAAGTGTTTTAATGTGTATCTACTATCTCAAGTCAGAAAAATAATCTCATTAAAGATGCTAATAAATTAAGATAATAATTTCAATCCTATCTATTAATGACTACTATATTACATGGATCAAAAGGCTGACTTTAAAATGTTTATATCTCATTATTAATAATTACTTCTATTAAGCTTTCATCTTTAATGTTGCCTCAGTGCCTTACCTGAACAATGAAAGTGCTTAAAATAATGCTAATTTCATTGTTGCTGTCTATGGAGATCTGGAGAGTCTGGCTCTTAAGAGTGATTGCAAAACTTGGCTCTTACTGGTAACAGCCATGTGTAGTAGAACATGCAGAACTTTAATGGATGACCTGCACAATGTCACATCCAAACGATCTAGACCTGCATGTGCTGTGTTTAACATGTACAAAGTCACCTCAGTGGGATTTGGTGATGATGCTTTTATCTTGCAGCCAGTTTTAACAGGGCTGTAACAATTCAATCTTCCTTTGTCACTGTGCTGACAGTGTCCTCCTCCATGATCTGAAAAGTCATTTGTAAATTGGGTCAGCAATTTGTCTGCTGGAGCTATGTAAGGTAACAGCAGTGGTAACAGTGAAATGGGACTGAAGCAAGCTTACCTGAAAAAAATGTCATCAATAAACTCTTTTTCCTGTTTCATGCTGCCCTAGACAAGTGGGAGAAAGAAACAGTGGCAAGTCCCCTCCTGTTTATAGTTATTCAACTAGGTTTAAGTTAGGAGCATATCTTGGAGCTGCCCTATTTTGTCAGACTAGTGATGTAGCTACCTATTTTTTCTTGAGGCCGAGCAATATTTGGTGTTTTTCAAAATGTTCAGGCCACTCCAAGATAGGAAGTTATTGATTTTGCAATTTTTTTTCTGATGTCCATGTTTAATTTCTGCTGTGAAGCATGAAAATTGGACTGCATTGTGCCTGTATAAAGTATACTGAAATCATTAATTTGATTCTCTGTAACTTTTCTTTCCACTTTCCCTAGATGTTAGCTGTAAAACACATGAAAGTAAGTGAAATTTAATTTTCCTTTTTGCTAAGTTCTTAGGTTTGGAATAAAAGATCATGTTCTTTGGCATCTAAAATGCATTTTGATATGTTACTTAATTGAGATGTTTTGTCACTGCTGGTGGGCTTTTGAGATAGGTTCACTCTGCCCATGGCTGGAACAGGCGTCATTAGAACCCCACACTCTGTTCTGAAATTTTGGTAGGTGCTGCACCCCAAAATGAGAGTCATATCATTTAGGGGAGGGCCCCTTATCCCCTGAAGTGAAAGTCGATCATTTTAGCTTAAATAATCAAGTAATAGGGATTAGTGTGTTAAGTATCTGAAGCAGTTAAAATGTTTTCCTGTTGTATTCAACTGGCTGAGTTGTGAACCTGCTAATTTCTGGCTAATGGCTGGCTGATGGTAAGGGACATTAATGGGATCTTCTGAGAGTCTTCTGAGTCCAGATAGGTAGGAGAGAAGTCTCTTGGCTGGTTTTAAGAACATGATTTCTGTTGGTTATTGTGACACAGCTCAAAAGTGGTAGTTAATTAAGCTTATCACACTTAAGATATGTGCCTGTGTTTTTATGCTTTAATTGAGATGTACAGTGCCTTCTGAAAATGAGACTTACTGCTCATATCTTGCTTAGAGACTTGTGAAAAACTGACATTTATTTTGCTCTTCAAGCAATTCTTCATGTGACACCAATTAAGTGTTTTGGTGCTGGTGACTCATTTGTTAGAGGTAAATGTCCAAATGATAAAATGACTTGGCATTAGCTTGTGGTAGAAGCAATTGCTCTGAATAGGTACCTCTCTGCCAGCTCAGTAGATTGCTAAAATTCTAATTTAAAAATAGACAATTAAGGAATCTAAGTGAGCTTATTAGAGACTTAACCAGATCATGTATTGAACTAAAAATAGTCTTAAATGGTGGTAATAACCAATTTCTTGAAAATTATTTTTTCATTATCCCGTTTTGGAGTTTTTGTCTTACCAGAATTAAAATATTCTATATATGATTTCCCTCTAGATACATACATGAATATTTCTAAAAAAAAAAAAAAAAGCCAAAACCCATTGTGCATCATGTGTATCTTGCTCTTTTTAGCTTTGGATCAAAAAGGAAAATATTTTTGTTTTGCTTCTTCCTTCATTTTTCTCTCTTGGAGTCAATGAACATACAGGGGAACATTCAGATTTTGGTTTTCTTTTTTCTTTAGACATTGGTAATTGGTTACTGTTAAGACATAGGACCAAGAGTACATATAGCTGTTCTCATATTCTTAACATGTGACCTAAAGGAGAGGATTTTTATTGCTGTTTTGTACTCCTGGTTTGTCTGTTTCAGAGTTCCCACTACTGTGCTGTTGTGATTGTTTGTTTAGTTTTTATATTTTCTTTGAGACAGTCTGCCTACTTTCAAAGCAGATGCTGTTGAGTATTTCACCCTGGGGATTTTGATACTTGTTTGAGTCCCAAGGAATTTTTCAATATTCATTTCACTAAAATTAGTTCTTTATAATACTTGTAATACTGCTTTTTGTAATTTTTCAAGAAAATGGAAATAATAAATTTAAAGTATTTGGTATATGAAAATAAGGGGATCTTATGAGTCAGATAGATTAAGTCTAGGTCTTGAATAATAAGCTTGCATGAAAATAATTTTTGTAGGTGTATAAAAGGGTGTAAGGCACCAGTCTTCCTCCTAAAAGTTCTATAATATAACAATTTCTCTCATAGTTAAACCCCCTTTTTAGTATCCCATCCTCTTTGCAATTTTCAAAATTGTTTAGTGATTGTATCTTGTATGCCTAATGTAGCAACTTATTTCAGAAGACAGCCAGTCTTCCCTTAAAGACTCATGTGGAAGGATTTGTTATTTCCCCTGTCATCTGTCTCAATGTAGTTTCACTTGCCACCAATCTGCATTATTGCTTTTTTTAGTGGTTAGGATTTTACCGACTACTACTACCAGCTGCTGAGATGTTTTTTGGTGCTTTTCCTTGAAAAGTCTTTATAATTGTAAGTATTTTCTGGTTTTGTGCATCATATGACCATTAGCAAACTGGCTGTGTTCCTGCTTTGCTTAAGCTTTTCTCAAAGACTGTGGAAAGGTGTGTATGTGAGATGACCTGGAAGGCAGCACTGCTTTGCTACCTAGACATTGAAGCCACATGAATTCCAGAATCCAACCAGTCTGATGAGGCACAGGGCTCCTCTGAACCTGTTACTCCTACAGGTTAGGATAAACGAGGCTGTTACATTGCATGCAATTGTGTGCAGGTATTTTTAAGAGATTTGTAATTGTAGTGCTCTAAGAAGAAAAATACCACCACCTCCATATGCATGCATACAGACCCCCCTTTACCCTCTCAATAAAATCAAACCAGAAAACCCCAAAGAAAACAGAAAAAAAACCAGCAAAACCAACAAAAAAACCACCACCACCAACGAAAAAGAACAACTGCAAAGAGAGATGACTTGGTTTATTTTGTGGTTTTAGTAATTTAGTGTTTGAGGGTTTGGTAAAGAGTGATAAAATACTGAAGTACTGTTTTTTTTAAGAGATCTTTTTAGCTTATTTTTTTTCTACTTTGTAAGCATATTTGTATATGTTAATAAAGAATACTAAGCCTCAAGGACAAAACAGCAATCTAAATATCTATTTCCCCAAATTTGAAAATGTGTTGTTTGAATTTTTTTCTATATTAAGTCCTGGCCTGCTGTAGAGAGTGTGATATTATGAGATTCTCTTCTCACCTGGAAATGTAATGATATTAATGAGTCTCACTTTAGTGCTGCTGTGGTTTGATGGTGGCTTTTTTCTTTGTATTTTTGTCGTTTTATTTTTTTTTAAATTTTATTTGAAGGACAAGAAAATTATCTCTGCAATAGCCTTTTGCTTGTCCATATAGCTGAGAGGAGCAACATTTCACTGATCCTAGGTGTGAGACATGGACTGACTGGACACTGGGTGCTCTCAAAGCTGCTCTGTCACTTTGGCTGCACAGCGGAGAGAAAACATAATGAAAGGCTCATGAGTTAAGGACAGGGAGAGATCACTCACAAATGACCGTCATGAACAGAACAGACTTGACTTGGGGACTTTAACTGAATTTTTTGCTCATCAAATGCAGAGTAGGGTAATGAGAAATGAAATTAAATCTTGAAATACCTTGCTCCCACCTATCTCTTGCTCCTGGACTTAATGTTATTCTCAAATGTTGTGCTTCCTCATCTGGAGCAGCGCAGGGATACAAAGAATGGGGGCTGTGGTCAGTTCATTGCATGTTGTCTCTCCTTCCTCCTCAAAGGGAGGACTCCTCACTCTTCCCTGATCCAGTCTGGGTTCTCTCCCATGAGAGTCCTCCATGAACTTCAACAAGAGTCCTTCCAACAGGCTGCAGCTCTTCATGAACTGCTCCAGTATGGATCGCTTCCAAGGGGTGAAGTCTGGCTGCTCCAGCATGGGTTTCCTGCAGGTCACAAGTCCTGCCAGGAGTCTGCTTGAGCACAGGCTTCCTGTGAGGTCCCAGCCTTCTTTAGGGCATCCAGGTGCTCCACTTTGGACCTCCGTAGGACTGCTTGGAGCACCTCCTGTCCCTCCTTATTCACTGCCTTGGGTGTCTGCAGAGCTCTTTATCTCACGTATGTCCACCCCTCTCTCTGCTCTGTTTCTTTTTTCTCCTCCTCCTTTAAATGTGTTATCACATTTAAAGTGGTGCTTCCACAGTTGCTGATGGGCTTGCCCTGGGCCAGCAGTGTGTCCATCTTTGATCTGGATGGAGTTGGCTCTGTCAGGCAAGGGGAAAGCTGCTGGCAGCTTCTCATAGAAGCTATCCCTGTAGTCCCCTCACTATCAAAACTGTGCCATGTAAATCCAATACAACAGGCAACACAATTAGGCAGAACAACTTTATGTCAAAAAACAGCAGCCTGCCATTTTTGGGTAAAACTTTACTTCCCTTCTTATCATTACACATAATTGAAAATTCATACTAATCTTAGAGATGAGTACCATCATATTGGTTTTATAAATTATTTTTCAGTTAGAGGATTAAAAATTAATATCAAAATGCCAGCTGGAGGAAAGAGCAGATTTGAGGCAATATTATTATTTTTTAAAAAAAGGTTTCAAACTTGAGAGTCTATGTGTATTATGGCCATTTTCATTAATCTCTCTAATATGTATTATGCTAGATGTAACACCTATAACACCCATCTCTATAAATTATACCTTATATACATACAGTAGTGTGATGTATTTCAGGCTGCATGTCAGGGTCTCCGGATTTAGTGAGGCAGGGGGAATTAGTTGCTTAAATAATAGATCTCATGTTTAGTTATGGGAGCAAAGCAGAAACTTTATACTATCAAACCTCAACATGAGAAGAGTATTACAGCCTCATTAAGACCATTTTCTTGAGCCATTCCTGCTCCTGAGGGTTTTATCAGAAGCAGGATTTTAAAAAGTTATGAAGAACTAAATAGTGACTGGATATTTGCTGGTCTAGTTTACAAAACGTCTTGGTATTTCTCAGTCAACTCTGTCTTGGAGGTGAGGAAACAAAGCACTTTCATGATTTTGAGAATAATCAGGCGTTTACTTCCTTCGTGAATTCAAGATGTTTTTTAGTTATGTTGAAACAACCTTAAAATAGGTGTGAATCTTTTGGATGCAGTAAGGAACCTTCTGAAAAGGCACTGATGGGGTTAAAAATGCTGCTGCCACTAGGTGTCATGCTGGGATCAGCTCTCAGAGCACGAGATTATTAGATGTACTGCGTGAAGGAACACGATCTCCTGTCTGTATTTCAGTCTAAAATGGCTGATTTTGCAGGCTGTAATAGCCCTGTGCCTACCCCTCGTATCTGTAAAGTTCACACATCTCATTGTATGAGAAGGGTTGGTGCTATACAAAATAAAATAAAGCCAACACAGGTGCTGGACATTTCCTTTTTTATCTGATCAGATCTCTCGCAAAGATCCTCAAGTCACACACACCTGCTTAGGAAAATGTGTTAAAATTGCTTCACGTGGGTGTACTTGGTCATATGGGGAAAAAAAAACAGAGGATTTTTTTTTTAATCCTCCTCCAGTGTTTCTATCGTATAAAGCTCAAATGAGCCAAAAAAAGAACACCCAAACAACCAGCATCCTGAACATAATGCAGCTTTTTATAAAGAAAGGCCCTTGAAGAAAGACTTTTGTTTCATGAGTGCCAAGCACAATGTCAAATCCTGAACTTACTATTTATCAAAATTAGTTTTATAGTATGTAATTGAGAATACAAAATCGTTATGGGGGAAATGTTTGGTTTTGTTGTTTTTAATAAGCCTGCTGTACTGTGTTTTCTTCTTTACTTCACTCCTGCATTCAGTCAAATTTGTCGCATTTCCCAAGAGTTCCTTAACATTTGCATCATACCAATATGTGTAAATACTTGATGGGAAGGAAAACAGATAAATTAGATGCCCAATGAAAGAAGAGGAAATGAGCACAAATTTGAAAAAAACTGGCATTTCTAGTTTTTGCAAAAGGAAAAACTGTTAGTTGATTGACTCCCCAATGTGTTGCTCAGAGAGGTTGTACAATAACCTTAGAGATACTGGAAAGCCACCTGGATGTGATCCCCCTTGAGCAGGGCAGTTGAATTTAGATGTTTTCCAGAGGTGACTTCCAGCCTCAAACATTCTGTGCTTCTGGGTGTTTTCAGTGTGCCTATTGAATCATCAGTGGGAATACTTAAACCCAAAAAACTCAACCCCACGAAACAGGAGGAAAAAAACCCCACCAACCAAACACTGCAAACACCTGCAAAAAACCCCACCAAACAAAGAAATAAAACAGTAATACATTATGTTAAGCATTGTGATCATAGGCTTTAATTGTCAGATAGCGAAGAATTTTGAATAGGGTTTTTTGGTTTGTGTTTGTTTATTCTCCCACAAAGGGGAAAAAAAAAATCTGTTTCTTTGCATCATATTCCATAAGTCTAACAGGTTATAAAGATTATATATTTTGAATCCATTAAACTTACTGTTTTGTTCAAAGCTTGTGCATGGCTGAAATAAGTACACTCAGGTATTGGGAATAATTTCTCACTGTTCTGAAGTTGATTTATGGTATTTCTCTCTCCAGCAGCAGTTTCTGTGCTGGAAATGGAAATATAACTTGGGTGTATATCTGAGCATCACCATGCACAGAAACTTTCCCCTGTCATTTCCAGTTTCATGTACAACAGCCTTACTAGGGAAAGCTTGAATTGTCCAGAGGCAAAAGGGTATGCAGCCACTTACAGGATAAGATATGATGCAGTATCTGTCCATCAGTGTGATGTTTGTGCCTCACAGACTTGGGTGTATCTATGTCAGGAGAGGTGTGCCCTCTGTCACAGAAAATATGCTTGTATTTCTGTTACATAACTGCTGGGTCTCATTCTCCTACCTGAATTCTCCAATTATGAATATGGAAGAGTTTTCCTTAGAAGTTTTTCCACAAAATAAGGATATTTAGGCCAATGCAGTGTGGTGACACATACGCTCCAAGTTCACACAATGCGCTCTCCCGGGTTTCTGCTCTCTACCTGTGAATTCTGTTATCTCAATGTGCTGAGATATGAAAAAGTTTAGTTATACTTTCAAACACCTTTTTTTTTTGCTTGTTAATCTGTATCCATTTGTTGTCTTGGTATATATCTATCAACAGATGCTTTATTCCAAGGGCTTTGTTGCATAGTGTTTAGCACAGTGAGATGCTAATTCGTGCTCTTTGTGCCTAGTCAAAATGGTGGTGAAAAGTTTATTACTAGCAATTAAAGAAGCAGAAGGATTTCTTATTCCTTTGATTTGTTATTTTCATTAAAAATGTGTGTGAAGTAATAATGAATATATTTGTACATGGCAGCGTCTTTGGGAGGACTGTTAGATGCATGGGAGGACAGTGTTCAAATATAACATTTTCTCAACTCCTGGGGAGAAATGACCTAAAAAGAAAACATACAAAATTGTGTGAAGATAAACTGAAAAGGAAAATATATATACACATAGGTAAAAAATATGTAAGAGATTAGGGAGTTTCAGGAAACAAGATTATATAAAAAAGAGAGAAATATTTTGCTATTGCAGGATAGCCAAATCTGTTGGTGTTTATGGAAGAGTTATGGGATGGTTGGGCTTTGTTGGGCAGTAAGGGAACGGGGCCTCATAAAATCCCTTGTTTGGCAGTACAGTGAAGGGATGCAGGCAGTTTGGATAGGACTGTGTCTGGAATATGAAGAACTCATAGCAAAACATACTAATGGTGTTTTGGAGATAAGGAAGGAATGGTGAGACCTGGATGGAAAATAGGGATGAGGTTAAGGCTTTAAGATATTTTCATTCCGATAAAGTTAATGATTTAAAATTGAGATCTGCACAGTACTTTCTTGATATAGGACAAAAATGTAGCTGCAGAAACAATGTCATACAGTATGTTTTAATTCTGGCTATATGGAAATACTGAGATATAATGAAAACAAAATTCTCAAAAGAATTACCATTACCACCACTTAAGACTTTTTAGTTCCAACAATATGTCACTATATTGAGGTGAAAGAACAGCTCCTTGAGCAGTTTGGTGACTGGACACTTTTCTGGATCACCAGTTGTCTGCCATTCTGGGCTTCTATTCCTGTCCATCATGCTTATTGTAGAGAGTTCTCATTTAAAAAAAATCTGTTAGATATTAATGAACTTGAAATTTAACATGGTGATGTGCATAATGTTTGTTTTACCTAGACTATTTTTACATTGCCTGATTAATAATTGCTAAGGACTGTTCAATCTTTGAAATTTCACCTTAGGGGGAAAAACAAATTCCCTATCCCCAAGAGTGTATATATGGGATTGAATAATTGTTAACACCTTAAACTGTTATTTGTTTGTTCCTTCCCATGTTAGAGAGGATGGACATTGACATACATCCATACAGTTTGTGTTCTTCAGTAAGATGGTAGCATGGGATTCTTAATAGTCTTCCTTTGGACAGATGACTAATGTTGGGCAAGTACAGTTAATGTGTTTTCTAGTTTAAGGAAGAATATCTATGCAAGTGAGCAGTAATTAGTGGTATTGCATTGTGATAAAGATTTTAGAAATAAGTGCCTGACATCACTCTTTGGGCAGATGAGTATTTGCCCATCTGCAACTTCGTATCTGCTGCTCTAGGAGACTTAATGATCCCAATAATTACAAAAATGAAGTGGTTTTTAGATAGCTTAATTGTGGATTTCAGAGCTCAGTTTAAGGTTAATTTTTTTTTCTGCTTTAAAAGCTCTTGTGTAGAATATTTTCACCATAGAGTTTAACTTGCTTAAGGAAAAAAAGAACCAAAACCAAATCATAAAAATGCAGCATGGCAAATCTGATTTATGCTGTAGATCCTATTACATAAGTGCAGTATTGGGCTAATGAAAACTTAAATATTGTACCACTATCCAGATTAATGGAGAGAAGAAAAGCTGCTTATCAACATGTTCTGTCTTAGCTTAAAGAATGAAGAGACAGCCTGAATAATGATTCACTTAACTAATTTTCTATTAAGTAATTTTTTAGCCATTGGTCATTGGAAAGGTCTTGTTATTCTGGCTGTTTGTGATTTATCCTAGCAAACTGGAAGCAACTTTTATGGGAGGTAAAGGATGTATATAAATCCAGCTTCAACCTTTTGAAAGAGAGAAACAACTCAGGAAATGGAAAACCATAATGAATAATTTATATTTTCATGGATTTGTTTTCCATAATATTGATTAAAGGCATGGTGCTGGCCATAGTTGTCTCTTAAAACAAAGGCATACCAAACATTCCTTGCTCTTTTGCTTCTAGGGGAATGGACAAGATGATCACTGAGGTTTATTTCCGACACAAACCATTCTATGATTCTATCACAAAAATTCTAAAACATACGGAAAACAAGCATTGCATTTCTAGTAAAGAAATTGTAGTATATTCAGTTGAGTCCCAGTGTGTTTGAGTACCTTGTCTTCTTTTAGTCAGCCACATTGGATGGTGTTCACATGGACCTTCATCAGTCAATAAAACCTTTATTTGCTGCTGCTTTTTCTACCAGCTTGTTTTTAAACTATTAGCCTTTGCTAATAATTTACCCTTCACTAGCAGTCATGGTTGAGCCCCAGCTGGTAACTACATACCATAGAGCTCCTTGCTCACACCCCACACTACTAGGGGGATAGGGAGGAGAATTAGGAAAAGGTAAAATATGTGGGACAAGAAACATTTTAACAATCAAACTATGATAAAATATAATTATATTAATGGTAGTAATGAAAAAAGAAAGAACAAAAAGAGGTAGAGAGAAAAATAAAACCCTAGGAAGACAAGTGATGCACAATGCAGCTGCTCCCCACCCACTGATGGATGCTGAGCTTGTTCCCAAGCACCGATCAGCACCTCCCAGCCACCTCTTCCAGGCTGAGCTACTGGGCATGATATTCTACATTATGGCTTGTGCCTTTGGGTAGTTCAAGTCAGCTGCCCCACTCTTCTCTCTCCCAGTTTTTTGCATTCAGAGACTGAAAAGTCCTTGACTTAAGATGAGCATTCTTAAGCAGTAGCTAAAACATCGGCATGTTTTTTAGCATTCTCATACTAAGTGCAAAAACCCAGCAGTCTCCCTGCTACTAGGAAGAAAACTGACTCTATCCCAGCTGCAACCAGGACAGGTTATTATATCCTTTATTAAAAACCAAAAAAAAAAAAAAAACAAAAAAAAAAACCTGACAACATAGATTATTTTACAGTTCTGATTTGGGTGGCTCTCGAGGTACAGGTAAAAATAAGTTGGAAAGACTATTGAATTTATTGCTATCAGAGTCAGCGTTCAGTTAGAAGAGATATTTTTAGCTATCACAAGTCACAGATACTAATGTACAATACTGACATGCCTCAAGGTCTTAATTCTCGTTACCAACAAGTACAGTTTATTTTACTCAGCTGAGCAATGCAACTGGTTTAAGATATGTACCCTAAACTAGATTTACAGTTGGACCAAAAAAGCCTATAAATATTTTAAGTGAGAATTTTTCCTTTTTCTTTCATATCTTTTATTTAGGATTCCATGATTAGTGCAAGTCCTCTGAATTTTGAAAGTGCTCACTGTTATTTATTTGCTACTAAACTCTAATTACTTGTAGGCAAAGAAAATGGAAGGTCTTGTTTGCCCGACACCTTGTCTGTGGTCAAGTTCACTTTGCAACAAACTGTTTAAATAGAAGGGGTTTGCATAGTCTGAATGAACTTTGAGAAGACATTCAAATGTCACACTTCTCTGAGTCTTGTCACGGTGCTCATCTCTTCAGAGGCTTATCTTCTGCTAGCTGTTTACTCCGAAAAAATGTTAGAACCTGTATTTTAACAGTCCTTTTCTTGGGGATTTTTGACATTGGTGTGTCCTTGTTTCACAGAGCATGTCTTCATTGAATGGAATTAATGAGTTTTATCACAGGCTATGTGCTGCAAACATCTAAGGATGATTACCTGTAAAGCCAGCTATTAGGAGTTTGCTTTTCTGTCTGCATTTTGTTGATCTGGAGCAGGTTGAATGATTATAGTATTGTTTGTACTATAAGGTACAAAAAACCACTGGTGTCACATATGTGTCACACTGCATGTATGACATATATTTGTGTATCTTAGAGCATGATTCTCAGCCTGGAAAGTAACAGTTGCTTTTATGAACTGCTGGACCAGTGGGGAAATAGTGATTTCTGTAACTTAAAATTCAGTACACCTGGGAATGATAAGGCATGAAACCTGAATACAAGTAAAGAAAATATGCATCAGTTTTTTACTCTGGCCTGTAGGAAATATGGCTTAATTATGTTTCCCTCCCTCAAAGAGGGAAATCTATTTTAAAGAATCTCATACTGGACTTTTTTTTTTTTTTTTTTTTTTTTTTTCTGTAAAGGTACCATAGGAGACATTAGACTATTTTGAAGAATTTTAATTACAGATGGATTTTGGGTGTGATTTTACATGAACTATATTTATATGGACTTATTATATGCTGTTTGTGGTTGGAGTTCTCTTTTATAAATGTGCTATGTGATTGATATAAATTAGTCTATCATTGCAGTTTTCCCTAGTCTATATATACAGAAACTAAGGTGACACAGAATCTGATACTTTTGCCAAGATATTGCAGTAGAAGTTGCAGTGAGGACTGAGGGGAGAGGTTGTCATCTGTAATCTAACCCCTCTTCTGACTCATGACTGTGCAATTCTTCTGGATAATTCTGTTTGCTTCAATACCTTGATAGTGGCCTAAAAAGCTGAATGTATTAATGAATGATGAAAAATGAAGCGAATGAATGATGGAAAAAGAAGCAAATTATTTTTAGAAAATTCTCTTTTTCCTCTTTTTAAGTAAAGAAATAGAAGAAAAAGGGAATGATTCATATTATCTTAAATATCCTTAGTAATTAAAGCTGTTTGGGGGTTGGGGACAAGAGATGCTCAAGAGAAGCTTGAAAATATCACAAAAATATATGCTCTATTCAGTAGATTGCTGTGTAGAAAAACATAATGGATTTTAGGACATTTTGCTCAGTCTCTTGAGGCTGCAATGTTGTTTCATCTTGAAGGTAAACACCATGAAAAACCACAGACTGGTAGAATTTTTTAAAACAATGTGTTTTTATAAAGAAATTTTAAGAAAAATATTTCACTTTAAGACTTCAATTTCTTGTGGGATAAGGAGGATAAGGTATTTGTGGAGGGCTCCAGAAAAGGATTTTTTTCCATGTCCAAAAAGCGTTCAGTGATGTGTGGTACTCTTGGAGCAAGAGCTCTTTCCTTATGTATCCCACTCTCCAAGTTTTATGTCACTTTTTTGTCCTTAAGAACATTAGTAGTTATTTAAGTGACTGTTTCCAAGTTTCCAAGCTTGAGCACAGTTTTGAAAATTGTGAATTTCTTCCTGGTCTGTCAAGCTGATTGGTTTCCATTATGTTGCTCAATGTTTTTGGGTGTGCACTGGACAGGCATGGTAATGACCTATTGCAAAATAAATCTTGATTACTTAATTTTAACCATAAGCACAATAATTTTCTCCTGTGTATTTGGCTGACAGGCTATTGGTTCTTGTGCAGTTACAGTCACCAAGATAACCATAAAAAAAAAGAAGTTTCATTTGTGGGAAATTGTGAGTTGAAATTACTGAAAAGATGCAATCTAGAGAAAATTGAAACAGTATATATACCCTAAAACGATTGAGATTCATGAAGTAGATGAGAAATATTTTTTTGTGTGACTGTTGGCAAGACTGAGAGATGAGAAAACAGATTTAGAGGAGGAGGTAGATATTCCTTGGAAGATCAATGAAAAGAGGTTTGATGACACATGCTGGTTTAGGGCTCTCATGTCTAAGTGGTGGGGGTGGGAGTAATGTTTATCAAGCACAAGGTGAGTGGGTTGGTTGTCTGCTTTTGCACAGAAAAGCATTGGTTTTGTTGGCAATGTCATAGCATGTGTAGTTCCATGTGCTGTTTGTATGGACTTTTACTTCTGGGCTTCACAAATTTTATGTCTAGGTGTTTTTCTAGCATCATTTTGAATCTCTGTCATGACAGATTTTAATCTATCATGTTTAAGTTACAGTTGGAACTGGGTGGCTTTCTCTGCTGAGCTGAATTCTATTGGTTTGTTGATGACTTATTCAGTATTATTTCTGCAGTTTCTTCCTGTATTTTTATTATCAAATTGCAGCTACAATCTAGTATATTAAGATAATCTCAGTTTTTGGAAATAGTAAGATTGGTCCTTACCCTTCTATAATTTATAAACTGCTGTCTTTTTTGTTCTCT
Source organism: Cinclus cinclus (assembly GCF_963662255.1). Lineage (NCBI taxonomy): Eukaryota > Metazoa > Chordata > Aves > Passeriformes > Cinclidae > Cinclus > Cinclus cinclus. Next base: position 21,289,935 of record NC_085051.1, on the reverse strand, counting down.
CACATAAACCTCACGTCCCCTTTCCTGCTTTTTACATTAAGTGCACAACTCACAGTTGGTTTCACAGTCCTCCTTGCTTGGCTTTAACCCTGTTAAATGTTCTTCAGCTGCCCTGAAGCTTTATTTTATTGTCAGGACTACCAACCCTTCCAGCCCTTCTTTCAGGCAGTCTTTTGCTTTTGGTATTATGGTTCAGACATAATACAACCAAAGGGTGTGATTTTGGTTCTAAGGAACTGTGTGGTAGAAAGTGTCTACCACAATCCTTCTGGATGTCTCTTAACAAATCCTTCTACAAGTGTAATTCCTCATAAGCAACAATATCAGGTCCACAGGTTTCCTATAAAATCTGCTACTTTTCCTGAAAATAATTTCTGAATTGTACATGTAGGCAAATCAATGCTACCATGTGTGCCCAATGATTTCAGTGCGCTGAAGCTATACCATGCCCATTAAAACTCTTCTGTATAGGAAATAAGCATGAGCAATGTGGTGGATCCACTCACTTTCTGATCAGAAAATCTAATGTCTGAAATAAAGGGCACCTCTACCATGCTTCAATACAACACAAGCAAATTTTGGAAATTTATTTAGGTGTAGCATTCCCATTGTTATCTGAGAGAGGTAATTACTGCATTTAAGAAAGTATTGATATGAAACTAAAAAATCCCTGGCCAGGAATAACAACATAATTTTGTTGTGTCTGGTGTTATTTAAGCTTTTTGCCATTTTCTTCTCCTTGCCTAATAAGCTTGCTCAAATAAATATTCTCTGGGTAGCTCCCCTGCAGCAGTTTGGAAAATCAGATAACCATAATATAGTGGAAGAGGAAGTAAAAAAATGCATTCAGTTTGAAGGCAGAACTGAAAACAAATGGAAAGGAAAATTTCAGGATCAGCAAAACAGTTCTTCTCTCATACTTGAATTGAGACATATTGTGTCAATTAATTATTTAAAATATTTTTAAGTGCTCAATTTAAATATTCTTTCATTTAAATTGGGTAATTTTCAAAAAAGTTGTTTTGAATATATTATTTAAAAACTCCAAAACTTCTTAATGCGAAATAATGCTGTGTCTGAAAGTTTCTTTTGCAAAGAAGATATTAATTGGTGTTTGAAATGGTCCTTTTAATCTCAAAATAGTAACTGAGTTTTGAATTGAATACTTATAAATTGAATTCAGTTTAACCTTTTTTTCTCCTAGACTTTTTTTAATAGTTATGCTGCTTATCAGTAAATCTCTATCATACAAGTTGATAATGAGAACCCAAAAAGGAGGGTAGGAAGAGAATCTCTGTCGTGGAGAGAATAGAAAAAAAAAGATCAATTTTACCTGTCAGAATTTTTTTTACAAATCAAGTGCAAGATAGAGGAATTGCATCTATAAAAATTGTTTTTAACAGCAGTGAACACGATACCTCACATTGGTTTAAATTGCTGGAATATGTAGCACATTGTTTCCTGATATATCAGATTGTCCTGCCATCGGTCATGCTGTGTCTATCATAGGTTATCCAATTCCTTAATGATGCTAGCCAAGTGCCTATAATTGTCACTAAACCAATAGGAAAGCTCTTATTTATTTACTGCTGGTGTTTAAAACTGCTGCATCTTGCGCTGTACAGGCTGGGTGTTTTCAGTTACACATTAATACCCCTCCCATTCCAATAGAAGGAATTTTAGTTTTTTGTGTGCACCTTTTGTGTGTTAAGGACAGAAGTTAATCTGTTCAACTTGTACAATTATCTCAATTATCTTACTGCCAAAAGTTATCCTCCTTCTCTTTTTTTTTTTGCCGTTTCTCTTTTTTTTGCTTCATCTTTGTTTAAGACTAAGTTTCTTCCCATAGGTTAAATTTACATTTCAGACAATTGTCTTGTGTAAGTCATAAAACTGTCTTTCCTTTTCACCTCTTCTAGATACAGACCTCCCTATGGCATTTCTCACTACACTAAGTCAGATCTTATTGGGAACAAAAAAAGTCCAGAATTCACAATTTTTGAGCATAACTTTTTTGTGTACAAGTGGAGCTGCTGTGTAACTTGATGCAAAAGCTTTAAAAATTTGTGTATATGTGTTACTAAGGGTCATGCACTCAATCCACAGTACAGAGAGAAGTATAGTCAAAAGTATTAGATATGTCCTTACAATGCTTTCTACGAAGATTCCTTTCCTTACATAAATTTACAAAAAGCGTAAAAAGGTTTTTACACTGTGCCTTAAAAGTGATTGAGTTCAGTAAACTGATTAGGAATCAGTCTGTGCTGGCCACACAGAGGTAGACAAGTTTTCAATTACCATTAAATATTTTATTGCCTTTTGAAAGTGCTGAATTTTCAAAAGTTCTGCTGAAATTGATTGAACCATGAAATGCTCTGGCACCTGGAAGAAAGTGATTAATAATGTTCCAATTTTTTTTCTCCTCTTTGTTTCCCCTTCTCTGTGTTTTCTGAGGTTTGCATTATTACCTGGTAACTCCAAAATTTGAATTGCAGGTATGACAAATGTGCCAATACCACTTGTCTCTCCTGGTATACTGGAATATACTCGCAGGGTATTAAGCTATGAAAACCTTTCACTTGGCTCTGGGGAGTCTGAAATGAGTTTGCTTTTTCTGGGGCTGAAGTTAGAAGCAAAAGTATACAAAATGTGCAAGAAAGAAAGTAGATACTGAAACGATGGTGCTGAGCCAGAATAGTTAAGTACTTCCCAAGAACTCCACAAAATGATAATTTCTGTGCACTTCGTGATACACTGTTGATGATCAAGTAACACATGGCTTTGAGAATTGTGATCTTGACCCTTTCATCATTGCTGTACTCACAGGAAGGACTTTCACAGGACAGACTATCACAGGACAGTTTTAGGATCTGCCTTGAGAGCTAGAAAGGCACTGTGAAACAAGCACTGCAGGCTGCAGTCAAGCACATGGGTCTTGTTGCTCGAATGTCGGCTTTCACTCAAGGTGAAGTGAGGAGTCACAGGACCTGAGCAGGATTATAAGGGGTCCAAGCCATCTGGTAAACATAGTGACTTATTTGAGTGCCTCTCCTGACTCTTTGTTCAAGTTGTGCTACTTACCTTTGCCTATAATCCTGTGATTTTTGTATTGCTCTTGCCTTGTCCTTCAAGAATTTCACCAAAAAAAATGTAAACAAGAAAGTGTTACAGATAATAATGGTGTTCTAGTTCAATAAATGAAACTACTTGAGGAAAATCTACCACTCAACATAAGTAGAAGTATAGATGTGACCCTTGAGTTTTGCTCATTTTTGCAAGCAAACGAGGCAGTTTTTAATGTTTTGAGATAGGAAGGACAATAAGCCACCAATTTAATTCCGGTGTGGGCTTCCTATAGTGTAAATCACAAGCACATTGTGTGAAATATCTGCTGTGGGAAGAAGATAGAAAATACAGATTTCAAATGGTGTTATTTATATTTAATAATCTGATGAAGCTGGACCTACTGTCAGATTTGTAGCTACTTCCTCTTTAAATAGTGGGGATCCTGTGTGGTGTGCAGACCTTGATTGGATGCCACTGTGCCCACCAAGCTGCTCTGTCTCTCCCATTTTTCATTTTTGGAGAGAAAATAAGATGGAAAATAAATTGTATGTTGAGTTAAGTCAGTTTAGTAAAGTAGAAGTAAAATACTATGTATATGAAAAGCAAAAAAGAACCCAAAGATTTTGTTCTGTTTGCCATCAGCAAGTGGTGTCTGTCTACTTCCCGAGAGGCAGGGCTTCACCTCGTGTAGTTGTTATGGAGGTCAAACATAGCTGACAAATGTCCCTTCTTGTTCCTTATTTTCTGACCTTTTGTATCTGAGCTGGTGCCATATGTTATGGAATCTCCTTCTGGTCAATTTGGCTCAGTTGTCCTGGTTTTGTCTGCTCCCAAGAACTTGTCCACCCCCAGCCTTCTGGGGGTGTTGGAGAATACAGCACTGATGCTGAGCCAGCGCTGCCAGGATGTAGCCAAAACACTGGGGTGTTACCAACACCTTTGCTGCTACCAAGGCACAGCACTGTGGGGGCTGACATGGGAAAGATGAACTCCTCCTCAGCCAGACCCAATATATCCAGGAACAGCTTTAATGGGAGGTGGTCAGCCTGATTTGCTTTCTAACTTGATTGTGTAACACCAGAGTGTTTAAAAGATGAATGACTGAAAATCATAATTTATGTTGAGTTACATATTTTCTTTTTCATATACCTCTTCATATACCTTGTCTTTTTTCATGTGCCTTAGCAAAAATGTAATTCTTGGGATCTGAATCAGAGTTTCAGTTTCCAAACTGCTTAATGGATGTGCTGCTTATCAGCAAATCTCCAGCTTACAAAATGATTAAGCTCAAAGGAAATACCATAATGAAAAAACTCTAGCAGGGTTTAAGCTACTTTGACCATTGGGGTCAAAAGCTGAAGCTGTATTTGGTGTGCAAGTTACATTGGCTATGTATTTATGAAGGCCAGCAAACAGGCAGAAAGAAATGATTTAGCAGAGCCACATCTGACAGATCAATGCCTGCTTGAATAAATTGAGGGGTGATGTAAGCTGAAAAAGTTCAAAAAAACAAATTGAAACTGAGCATTTTGATTATTTAGAGCCCAGTCTCTTGTATTAGAGACAAAAAAATGCCATACAAGTATTTTTATCAGATCCAGGAAGTATTTCACTACTATTACAACTGCTCTTTAAAATATGAATCTTAAATATACTCTTCTACTAAATACCTAGTCTGTCTTCTGTATATGTCTAAAGCAGCCACAATTACAGTCCCTTTGCAAAATAGCCCGTTAAAAATTGGTTTGTCCTTAGCATGAAGTTCTTACATTACAAATGTAATTGCCTGTCAAGGAAAACAGAGAAAATGCTAATTGCTGTTGGTCTGTCCACGGCATATGAACACACTGTGGCCTGCTGTCATGGAATCATAGAATAGCATGGTTGGAAATGACCTTAAAGATCATTCAGTTCCAACTCACCTGCCATGGTCAGGGGCACCTTCCACTAGAACAAGTTGCTCAGAGCTCCATCTTAAACAGTGACAGGAATTGGGGGCATCCACAGTAACAATGGAGGTTTTTTTTTTTTGTTTTGGTTTTGTTAGGTTTGGTTATTTGTTTCTTTTTTCTTCTTTTTTTTTTTTTGGTAAAAGAAATTGATAGATGTCAGTTTACTTTTTTAAAGAGGATTGTTAATTTTGCTTATGAAGTGATGTAGGGAATGCTTCTGATGAATATTCTTCAAAAGGAAGAAGGACAATTTGGGCAAAACGTTCAATAGGCACAGTTAGAAAAGGTGAAAAATTTGGTCAGCTCTAGTAAGGAGACAGTCTCTTCGTAGCATGTGAAACCAGAGGCAGTAAGAGGAAAGATGATGAACATGAAGCATGCGGTGTTGTGGGCTGCTGGTTACGTGACAAATCCCTGGCCTCATGTCTCATAACAAATTGTCTCTAAATAATATCTGGTTCTACCTTTGAAGAGAGGTCTGGTAATTTAAAGACTGGGAGGAGAGACTTTGGTTAATGGTGGGGAAAGAATGTTGTCTAGAAACACCACTTTAGTTGTGTTGAGCTGTTGGTCATACTTTGACACATTATGCAGACTGGCCAAGACTTTCTCTTGCAGGGAAGTCAAGTTTGAAATAGAGGTAGACAATGTTTTTTACTTATGCGTAAATTGTCTACCAAAATCCTACTGAACAATGTGTAGATGAATGATAACTTCTTGAAGAAATGAATAGGAGAGTATAAAAGGAGGACAGGAATTCTGAATCAATAGGGGCAAAAAAAGAAGGATGCAAAAGTTTGGACAAAAAAGCTTAAAGAGGCTGGCAAACTAGGCAGGGTGAGGGTGGAAACCTCATTCCAAGCTTTGAAAAGGAAAAGATTGTCCAGAAACATAGCTGGAAAATTCTTTTATCTGTGACAATGAGATACTTTCTGCTGACCTGGAAAAGAACTGGTATCCAGGTCAGTGGTTAATGGTGTCCTTGGGCTCACTGCTGAACTCACCAGTGGGGAATGTATTTGCGTTCTATGAAATGGTTTAAAGACTATCGTTCACCTCTTAGATATTCTTTAGTAATTGCAATATCTTTAATAAGTAGTATAAATCTTGAGTAGTTCCTGCTAGAAGGCAGGCTTGACTTCAAATCTATTTAAAAAAAAATATGGTAGTGTGAAAAAATTTGTAAGCTGTCCAAAAGCCTGCAGCAAGATATGTTTATCTTTTTGTGTCTGACATATCTAAATATCCCTCTGGATCTTTGGCACTGAAAAATCCCCAGTGATTTAGATAAAAGATTTGTTTTTTTCCCTTCAGATGCTTTTAAGAAAATTAAGTATTTGTTGGGATAGTCGAACCTTTTTTGAGACTTTCAGAACATATCTATAAAAAAACCTGACAAAACAAGAGATTGTTTGATCGCTATTGTAGAGCATTTAAAGGTGTTTGGTTCTGTTCCTGCACATACAACTAGAACTTTCTCAATATTCATCAGGAAAGAGCATTTGAGGAACAGTTTGAATATTTCTGCACGATTTCACTCCAAGGGATGGAGCTTCAGGGAAAATACTAAGGTACACTGGCAGAGCTCATGGAGAAGAGTTTGACCCTGTCATTACCTCAGCAGTTTTCTCATGAAAAATTAATTCCTCATTCCTAATTATTTATCACTGAGAGAGAATGTATTTAATGAAAAAAAGTATAAAATTTTCTACACATCCAGAAAGTAAAATAAATATAGTATAAAGTGCAGTATATTATCCTATAAAAATTTTGCATTTGAAATAGCATTGTTTTTCTTATACTAACAGTCCTCTAAAGTAAATTTTTCTTTTCTTAAATGTAAAATGAATGCAAAACCATCTCCAGGAATAATCACACTTTTTGGCCTGAAATGCTCACAGAAGATTTGCTTCTATTGAAATATGGGGACTTTGTCAACCATATCTGCTAGCCTGGATTTTGAAGAATTTATTTTGATTAAAACATTCTCTGGTCATCTTCAAAACTATTTTGTTCTTCACACAGGAAAGCCTCAAGCTGATTTTTTTTACTTGATGAGGAATACTGTCTTTTTGGATGGAGGGGATAATACATGGCTTAAGCAATTGGATTAGACCAGCAGAAAGCTTACAGACATTGACATGTTCATAGACAAGACCTTTAAAACTCTGTTTGGCAGATTCATTAGTCTTCATTTTTTTTTTTTCTGGTTATAATCCAGCAAGGCTGGTACTTTAGTTTGGCAAGTATTTTAGTCATTTCCTTAAACTGTCACCTGTACTTGTTGAGAAGAATTTTCTATCTGTTTGTGAGCATTGCCATGGAGATGTGTGGCTACATAAAGCCGCAGTATAAAACAAGTCATAGACAGACTTCAGTGCAAAATTGGAAGAAACCAACCCATGGGAATAAGGGGGCTTAGAAATTCTAGAAGAAATCCCTGTAGGTGCTTTCTAAAATTAGATGTAAATAGCATGAGGGAACCTAGAACCGTAAAAAAAAAAAAAAAAAAAACAAAAAAAAAAGATGAAAAGAAAGGAGAAAAGCAATATTTTTTAACCTGCTGAAAAAATTGTAAAATATTACTTATGCCAAGCGTGCTGTTAGTACTGACTCATGTTGACAGCCACTGATAGATCAGAATTTGTAGATGCCTTCAGGGTCAATTGTTGTTATATTAACATTTGTATGTCGGACTATAATTCTGTGTGACATTTGGTATTAAAGCTACAAATCCTGATCTAAGGAGCTTATAAACCAGCTTGAATCACTGGGAAGAAATAACAAAGTAACAATGGTCCAATATTTTGTGTCTCTGCCATGAAAGCTGACAGATTTTCTTTGCCAGCAAGTAAAGTGTCTGCTCTGCTTCTAATGACTGGCAGAACTTGAGTATCTGGATAGTAGTTTTGGGTGGATTATTTCCCCAAGAAATGAGGAACACAAATATCACATACAGAAGATTAAATTAAAATACTGGCCTCTTTATTTTCAAATTGCCTCAATAACTGGTGTTAGAAAATTAATTTAATTTTTAAGTCAAGCAAATCATATTCCCACTGTATGTTCATTAGTATGTTGTCATGACATCTTACATTAAAAACTAGAAGATGCCTAAGTATTTGCTGGTTCAGGAAGATCCTTTGCCAGTATCTTCACTCACCCAGTTGAACTGCTACAGTGCCAGCCTGTCCTGCAACTGAGTGGTGAATCCCTGGCCCATGAGGAGGTTTCCTGAGATGGATAGTCCTCAGGGAGTGCTCCTCAGCTGGCTGGGAGATGCAGCTGCCAGAGAGCAGGCTGCCCAGGGAAGTGGTTGAGTTACCATTCCTGGAAGTACCTATCCACCTCAGTGTTTCAGTGACTCTATGATTATCTCACCCATGACTTGACCAAAAAAATGGTATTAGATGAGGTGTTCTGGAAGCTCCTTGGCTATGAGCATAGTTATTAAAATGTGGGATGTTTTTTTGAGGAGATAGTAGGTGAAGTGTGAAAACTATCACTAACTTAAAAGTAAATTCATAATCAGTTAAGGAAATACATGCAGAATGCAGTCCCCACATCTTGATCTTTGGGCAGCTGGAAAAAGGTTTTTGAATAAGCATTTTGAAATAAGCATTTTCTAAAGTAATTTTTGTAGATATTGCAGTTTGACATCCTATGTATTGTTTTCACAAGTTAAGAGTAGTCTAAACCTACCATATGATGCCCTTTACATTGGAAGAGAGCACTGCATCAGAGGAATAAACTGTTTTTATCAGTTCTTTCAATCTGTTTTATTTCAGGAAGGCTTCCTTTAGTGTATCCTCACTGTGGTTTCCAGTCAGAGACCAAGGAATTGAATCATGATTTCTTTTACCAAGACTACTGTCTATGCTGACCAAGTGGTAGTCTGTGGTCAAGATAGGCAATCATGTTTGGATTGCTTGGTAGTTCTAGAGGTCTCATTCTGGGAAGAATTGCCCATCCCTAGCCTGAAAATGTTATCAACTGACCTGGAACATAATGTTTGAGGTTTGTGAAGAGAAAAGATGAGTTGTGGTGTGACCTTGACAAAAAAACCTCCATTCCTCCCTGGCATATTTTATAGTATTAAGAAGCAGCATGAAAGCATGTACATATTTCTCTCACTATGAGCTACAGACACTACATTTCTCATTTAACTAGCAGAATTGCCAGTGGCTGCTTTCCTGCAGGTTGACACACCATAAAAGTGCACTGGATAGAAGTTAGTGTAAGGAACATGCTTTGGAAGTTTTTGTTCACTTTTTACAATGTTACTTGGATTTCAGTAGAGACTTATGCTTTGGGGAGGTGTGTCACAGGTGATGATGGGTGCAGCATGGTCTTCAAAGAAAAACATAGAGGAAAAACATCTAGTATATTGATAAAAGCTAAAATTGGTTCCCTGGGTAGAAACTTATTGGATGTTGAGAAAACCATGTCCAGTTGAGTTGCCAGAAATCCTGCTTTCTTGGCAATAGCTTTACATTAATTGAAAATTAATGTAGGTGCTAATGTTCCATAGCTTTAAATGAAATGCAGTTAAAATACGCAAACAACAGAAATATGATGTTCTATGCCTTTATGTAGCTTTATACATTTATAGTCCAGTATTGCTTGTGTCAAAAACCAGTAAAAATTAAAACAACTGAGACACATGGGTGTCACTTAAATTAAGTGTTCTGCTTGGAAAGGGTTTGAGTGACTAGGAAGCAGTGATTTTGAGAGGACTTAATTAGAATTTGAACAAGTGTGGGGCAAATATCCTACTGTTGTACACACTTAAGAAGATTGGAAAGTGAATGCTTATTTCAGATTCTTCTCATTTTCCATTATAATGAATCCAGGGTGTTAAAAAAATTAAAAAATAATTCCAAATTAAATTAGTTATGTAACACTTTTTTGTTGATTTTTTTTTTTTAATGGATCTGGTTACTGTTTTATAAGGGTAAAAAAGAAAGCAGAGATGGGTGAGGATGAGGGAAAGCTCATGTTAAAAAGCAACATAGTGAATGAGCAGTTTCTCTGCAGTACTTTCAATGCAGGGAGGTGTGTCAGAATTTGAATGTGTGTTTGCACACGTTTCTCCCTGTGCTTTTCTCCATGTATGTATGAACTCTGACACACACATTTCAACTTCATAAACAAGTTTAAGTATCAAAACACTGTAAAAAAAGCTGTACTTCTGCTTTTGTCCTGTTTCTCAAAGAAAAGCAGGGAGGTAAGAGTGTGTTATAAGCAGTAGGATTAAGTATCAACTTCATGTTTTTGGCTGTTTTACATTTACAAATCCAGTGCACTCTTGAGTGCTCACCCCTAACTACCCAGAGAGAAGAATGGAAAACCTGGTTAAAGGGAATAACATTCTACTTTGAGCATGAAAGACTCAGGCTTTTGAACAGCAGTCTGACCATTGTTACTTCTTCCAGCCGTTCTGGTTATCAAGTTGGAAATGGATCATTGCTTCATTTTGCATCATTTCAGAATTCATAAAGATAAATGATTTTTAATGGTCAAAGATGTCAGACTATAATAATGAAGTGAAAATATAATGAATTTTTCAGTGAGCTTCTAGGTGAAAACTCCTAAGGTAAAAGGAAAACAGAAACACTATTAAACAAGATGACCCTTCATTTCTCTTCATGAAATGAAACTGCCTGCGTGCCTTTTCCATTTTACCTTGATTGCCAATTGATTTCCAGAATTTATTTCCATGTATCTCTGATTTTGTGAGCAGAGTTAGTTCTGAATTAAACTGCCAGATCTAAGCATGTCTGAATTTCAGATTCTGAGCAGCATGATTGAACTCTGAATAGCCTAGGTTATTTCCAAAATCCGTATGAAAAAGCACTTGTTTACACTGTGGCATGCTTCAGCCTTAGCATACTAATATGCCAACTAAGGAAGCAATTTCCATTGAGATTTTTAGGTGGCTACCTTCTTCAGAACAGCAAGCTTATGTCAGAATCTAGAGTCACTAAACAAGGTCCTGACATACAGACACAAAAGCACACTTTGACAAAGGTGAGCTAATTTTCAAACTGGTTAGAACTACAAATTCCCACCATTTTACACCAGTCCTGGAAGTCACAATGAATTCCCTGATCAGCTGGAATTCCAAATACTTTTACTTAATGTTTTCCTCTTTTCCCCACACAGCTATTAGATATCTCTGGCTGTACTAAATTCTTGACTGCCACTTAATTTCTGAAACTAAATTTTGAAACAGAACCAAGTGAAACATTCTAACTGCTGCTGTGCTGATCAGTTCAAGATTGAATCCTTGGCTTATGACTCCTGTATTTTAATTTCCTGTAGACAGATCAAAATATCAGTGCTAGAATTATTCTTATAGTCTTCTTCTCTTTATTCAGGCCTTTTTTATCTAAAGAATACTTGGTTCTAGAGAGCTAGGACTGAAAGCTATGGGACTTTTCTCCCAAGTTCAAATCTCCCTTTGGTCAATAGCCTTATTTCAGGTTGTAGTGGGTACTGAATAAGTGCCACTTCTACATCTCTTGTTGGAAGTGGATTGATAAACCAAAAGGTATCAATAAATGTGTAATATTTTATACTGCCCTAGTTTTTTCCTCTTAGAATCATGACCTACTAATGGTGGCAGCTTCTAGGAGAATAACACCATCCTACTGTTCTCTAACGATTGCAGTTATGTTTCAGAGCTCCCATTAATCATCAAGTTAGAATCAATGTGCTGGTCAATCAGTATCGTTTGGATACTCACAAGCAGTGTCCTTTTTCAGGAAACTTCTTCAAGTAGTAGATGTTTCATTTCTTGCCTTCAAAAAGTTACTTTTGTAACTCATGAAGCAAAAGTGAAACAACAGAGTATCAAAAGAGTAGATCAAATAGAATATATTTATCACTTCTTTTCTTGTTTTTAAACCTCTCTGAATAATGCCTGTAGCTAAAATACCATGTCCTAGAATCAGACAATAAATGGAGTAAGTATGCGGGCAGGTAAAATTCTGAAAAATACGTAGTAGTGGCCCCACAAAATCTTGAGCAGATCATTGGCTTACCAGACTGTTACTTGATTTGTTGCTGTTACTTTAATCTTTCTGAAAAGTCACAAGATTTTGGCTATTCAATGCTCCTGTGAAATCAGTGAGAGCTGCAAATATTTAGCAAGCAATGTCTGTGGGTCTTAGTAGTTGAAACTTGGTATTGAATATAAAATTTCCTTTTATCATACATTTAATAATAAAAATTTGGTAGTTACTCTAGACAAAGTATCTTAAATCTTCAGAGATAAATCACCTATGGAGCTCAAATCACAATATTGGTCATTTAGATTAGTTTTTTATTTTCCCTTTGAAATAATTAATAAATGAATAGATGGCAAACAATCCAACCCTGACTTCATGAAGTACTATCATTTCAGATCAAGATTGCAGTTCATTAGCACAGAAGAAAAACCATGTCTTCTTTCTGTAATGGGACATCTTAGTATCAGGCTTGATCAGAAAGACTCATTAAACAGGAAAAGTAGCAAAAGGAGTTTCTATTGATACTGGCTGTTGATTTGAAGCATGTTGACTAATGGATGTAGAAAAGAATTTGCATTCTGTTCTTGAATTTGCTATTGAGTTACTTTCGACGAGTGACTCTAAGTCATTCTTGATTTCTCCCTCTGTGGAATGTGAAATTTTTTTCCATGGTAGGATAAAATCTGATGAATACTTTTAAAGTACTACTGGTTTCTAAGGGACAAACCTCTTGCCCATGGATATGTTATGTGCTATCTACCAGTCTGGGGCAGAGCAGGAGCCTTATAACAAAATTCAATAAAGGACAAAGACAATGATATCTGACAAGAGTAAATCTTTCAACACACAAATTCCTATATGCTGGGAAAGGAGCAATGTAAAAAGAGCAATGACTCTGCATGGATAGAAGCAAATTATTAACTACTTACTTCAAACATACTTCTAAGTTCACAATCTGATCGAACAGTCCTAATTCTGTGGCAGACAAAATGACACAGGAAATAGGCAGCAAAACAGGATCTCTTTAGGTGACTGCTTCTCATAGATCTTAAAATAATCACAGATAGTTATGAATCATGTAGACTAACTGCATTATGAGATGGAGAAAATGACAGAGGCAGGACAGGAGAGGAGGAGGGATATTTTTCAACTGATATTTAGAAAAGGTTTTGTAATTAAGAGGTTATTGGAAATCAAAGAAAGGTAAATAAAAGATTTTTTTACTACTTCCATTGCAATTACTTTGGTTTTTTTCCTTCATTTTGATGGGGATGGAGGCTTCATGAAACTCTAGTAGTTAGGAGGATTTTTTTTTTAAGCAAGCTTACTACCATTACAAACTTGAACAGAGGTTAAATTGAGGGGATGCTTTGGCAAAGATTTTCTGTCCTTTAACTTTGATTATTCATATTCCCAGGAAGAGAACTATGAATTAATTTTTCATTGGTGCCAAGAAGCACAAGAAAAAGATCCTTAGTCTTTTATGTTTCAGCTGAACTTATTTGCAACCACTGCAGTATTCATTTCCAAAGCTGTTGTCCTTTAGCAAGTTAAGTATTACTTCAGGGATGAAGCTTAGAGTTATTACAAGTAGAAGTTTTTTTTGTGAAACAGATGATAAAGTGAAAGATTGATGTTAAATAGGACACAATATTGGTGGATATAACTGGCTCCAGAGAACAGAAGTATGATGGGTTTACAAATTGGGTTTTAAGAGCCTCCTTGGCTAATAAGCGTAAAATGGAAGAAGAAGAAAAAAAATCAGTATTTTATGCCATGCTATTTAATGATTTGGTGTGTTTTTGGGGTGGTTACAACTTCCTCTCAGCACCTGCTGCAAGTCTCATTGTTTTCAAGGGACACTTTCAGTGGGTTATGGATGCTTTTTGAAATGGGTTCAACCTTGTGTCTTAGTTGACTTGCTGGAGTTACACTTTTAAGATCTGCTTCTCCAAAGTTTTCCAATTGAGCCCTTTTATTGGCAGATAATGGGCTTTGGCAACTTATGCTTGATTCTGGACTTGACAATGTATTGTTTATATTAATGATACCTTGTGTTTGTGGATGCTTGTGTAATTCTCTTGCATATCCCGGTGTCTCATAAATTGTTTGGGTACTCCCAGAAATACTTTTTTTTTTTTTAATCTCACTTTATATTTGTGATTTGAGAGTTAGTAGGCCTGTTAGGACTATAGAGATTTTCATCTTCTTCACACTAGCATGCTGAAAAGCTGTTAGAATCAGCTTTGAAGTTGCATTGATTTTAAACAAATAATTAAAGTTCATTTCCTAACAAATTGATTTTGGCTGAACAGCCCCATAACTGCAACAAATTCACTGAACAAAGTGAAGACACAATGAATTTAGTTATCAAGCTTTTGTCATTCATCAACAAGCTAATCTGAGTCATCATTTTTTGCTTAATAATAATTGCTCTCATTCATCCTTTGTTCTGCCTTTATTGTTTTTCTGTTTCATTTATTGTAAACCAGTCCCATCAAGAGAAATAGCTGGGATTTTGAATGTTGAAAATGTGCCTTGGAGCAACCCACGAGCGATGCTGTAGCACATTTTATAGTGCCATCCATGCTTGGGAGTGTGCTCTCCAGAGGCATCGATCGGAGCTGCTCAGCCTGAGCTTGCAGCAGGTGATTAACATGCTACCTGTGGAGCACAAAGGACTGGTCTGTTCATTCTGCAGAGAAGCTTCAGCAAAGCTTTCCTTACAATGTGTTTCTACTTATTTGAGGTGCAAAAGAACCACAAGACTGCTATACTTTTCCTACAGAAATAGTAATTTTTTCCCTAAAGAAGAATGGGTGCACACTCATATTACATTTTTTTTTACCCTGATAAGAAAAATACTTTGGCTGCTATTACTTGTTCCATGCACATGATTTAAAAAAATACAACTTACCGCCACAAAACACTGACTGCTGTGATTTTGTGACTTGGATCATCTATCTGCAAGAAAAAATAAAATGATACCATCAGATAAACCTATAGTGTGTCTCTCTGTATGCTTATAACTCTTGTAATACAATGAGTAGAAGTAGTAGAAATTTGCATGTTTCCCGGCACATTTTCTCTTCTGATTTATTTACCAAAATTGCTGATATTAACACAACTCTATTCAGAGTGACAGGACTGTTCAGGGTGGTATTGGCCTTGTTTAAATGATCTAATCAACCTGGATTAATTATATTGCTAGTGCAAGAGTGACTTGGAGGAAGGAAGACTGCTAGTGTGACTGCTCACTATTAATGTACCTGGAAGAAGATGATTAATAATATCTTTCATCTATACTTTTAAATTATGTTTTCCTATAAGAGTTTTGCCATATCTTTAAATAATGTTTTTATCTGTCTCTTGTCTTGTATTGATTTTGCATTAATTTTCTTTTGAAATGTTAAACTACTGAATATTATGGTAATGTAAGTAGTCTTTGTGAATGTATTTTAACATATCCTGTTATAGCTGTTTATTCTTGCATCCTTTGTTTAACATGGGTGGAACAAATGTGTTTACTTACTCACAGGTCTGTCAGAAGTGATAGAGTTTTTTGTCAAAAGCTGTTGGCATTTCAGGCAAAAGTCATGTAATAACAAACTCTGAATGGCTGTAATATGGTTGAAGTTGGCACAGCCAAAATTAGCCTGTTAGGGAATCTGGATAAATGTATGTAGGCTTTCATTGTCCTAGCTAATGTAGGCCTTATTATGGTCATTCACAGTCCCTGTACTAAAAAATTCTATTTTTCATCACTTTTCCCAAGAAGGTCTTGTGAGCTGGAGACAGCTAATGAGAGAAGTATTACTCTTTCTCCTAGTTTAGGGGAATGGAACAACTCTTGAGGACAGAGGGATGGAGGCGTAGGGAATCAATCCTGGGGCATAAGTGTGAAGTAAGTTGGTTTTTTTTTTCAGACTCAGTCCAGCATCATGATTGGAAGACTTGTTTTGTGGCAATGGGTTTTCTTGCCCTGTTCCTGCATCTTTCCATGTCAAATCATGGAATCCTTGCTGTGTTTGCATTGTGAGTAAGTGTTATACTGGAAATGTAGTTTTGGGCAGGAGGTGCAGCTTATTGTCTAGATTTGATGAGGAAGTTGCAGCAGTCCTCTATATACAGTCATCGATAAATGATGAATTTGACATCAACTTCAGGTTTAGAACTGTAATTTTTAAGTGATAGTTATAACTAATTAAAACCACCAAACTGTTTGTATCATGACTTTCTCTGAAAGAAAAAAAACCTGTGTTTAGGGATGGGGGGAAGACGCTGCTTGTAGCCGTGTGGACTTTGTCCAGTTTAGTAATAAGACGACTTGTTTTTAACATCTCAATTGGCACAGAAAAGTAATTCTGGCACTTAGCATTTAGGATTTCTCAAGCCCCCAAGGTAATTGAAATTATATCCATGAAAAATACAACACTACTGTTTTTAAAATGTCTTGAGAATTGTAACTCTTCAATGAAACCATCTTCCTGTCTACCTGATTCAACTCAGTGATGCTAAAGTGATCGCAAGTACCTTGTTGTGGACCTCCCCTCTAACCTATTTTTTTCTCTTGGTACATTCTTTATGCTATTTCTTCTGGTTTGATGTATCTCAAGCAAGAACAAGTACACAGCTGGATCCTCTATCCCATGAATCCATGGATTTAGCTTGTGGATTTTTGTTACTTGCCAGAATACAGGCACCATGTGCATATGTGCATTATGTGTACTCTTCTGATTATATTTGACAGATGTGTGGATGTTCTCACTTAGGGAAGATTTTGACTTGATTTCAAAAAGAGAGAGTTAATTCAGATCATTAAATCCTACACAGCTCTAGTTAATAAAATAAAATCTGCCTGCACAGTTTTGAGTCTTTTCTGCAACTCAGACAACTTCACCTTCCCCCCAGCTTGTTGAGACACCAAATTTATTTGGATAGCCTCGATTGTAGACAGTATAAGTTGGTTTTGGGACACAGATGGTACATTCCTGTAGAATGTTTTATTTTGCAGGTGATGTCACAGTACTGTATTTCTAGAATGTAGGTGAAGTTGCTTAATAATTAGATAATTATTTGTGCAAATAATAAAGAAAAGCCTTACTGGTGCTCAGTATTGTGGACTTCAGAGCATCTGGCTATGTGAAGAAATACTGCTTGTAGCAGAAAGCCTGTATCTTTTCTGTATTTTTTGCAGTATACAGTTTTTTTTCTGTCTGTATCAGACAATTTCGGATATCAATTGTATATCAATGTCTGATATAAAAGAAGCTTCTTTGTATGCTTTCTTTCAGTTTTTCTTCCACCTTGCTGGATGCTATCATGTTGTTATGCAAAATCATGAGTCTTGAGACATTCTACAAAAATGATTTAACATACTGGTCAATTGATTTGAGGCTTCTTTTTTTATAGATCCTTTAGAAGGTCTCTGTCACTGATCTTAAAGGTTCCCCTATCAGCTATTTAGTCATTAATAATGTTACAAGATTTATCCGGTGTTGTGTCTCTAATTGTAAGCAACACTGAGAAAAAGGTAGGTCTTCTTTTGAGGATTAAATCTTAAAATAATGTTAATCCTTGTACAGTTTCTGACCCTTGTTTAGTTCTCTACTGGTGCTTCAGAACAGTTTGAACTGATTTAACCTGTTACTATGGCCTGCAGTAATGCTTATGAAAATAGTATTTTAAGCTACAATTGTGAACTGAATTTAGTTTTTCTCTATTTCCCATGGGTTTTCTCTTAATGAGAATGAAATTTTTTTAAATGGAGAGATTTTTCTAGTGTTTTTGCTCCTTTTTCAACTGCTGCAATTTCTTTTTATCTGGCCTCTTTTATCACATTTTTTTCATGTAATGTAGAGCAGTAAACAAAGAAAGAAGAAACAAATGAAGGAAAATTAAAATAGGCAAAATGCTCAATTTTTCAAATGAGGAACAGTCAATGGAGTTTTGGGATAAATATTTTTAATGCTACAAAGCATTGGTTTAAAATGCTCAGTATCATAGATATAGGGTTTCTAATAGCACTGCTATTTTGTCAGAACAGCTCTGGATTCCCACAAACACTGATCCTTTGTGAAAATGCTGGAAGATGAAGTGAAGTAAGCAATCTTTTAACCTCACAAGTTGTAGAAATAAAAAAAAAATGGACATGTTGGGTTTATTACATTTTACTGAGACAGCTCCTGGTAAATACCGTATGCAAGCAAACCCCTGTCTATGTGTCTTGCTCTTTGAACAGCTTTTAATTGTTCTGTCTTTTCACCTGTTATAAGTATAGAAGTGCAAAGTTGTCAGCCTGTAAGCGTTTTTTCACTTTGACACAAAATGTGCTACAGAGTCACTATCTGGCATCATTGCAGGATTGGATCAAGCTGTTGCTGAAATATGGCTACTTTACCAAGAGAAACCCAGTAAAGGGGTGGGTCTGTTCTGTGGATAATGCTCTAAAATTGGAAAATTATGTATATTCATTTCTGGTTTCTTTTCTAATTGAATCAGAATAATTTGAAGTTTCATGAATGATAAGAAAATTCAAACAAATAGAAACTTATTGAAGGTGAGTTGAGGCCAGTATAAGATTTACAGTGTTTCTTTACTAGATTATTTTCATCTCTTTTGTGTGATCTGGATGTTCCTTTGTTCATCTTGTATCCTTTGCTTCTAGTTGTTTTCTCTTAAGAAGTTATTCTTGCCAAAGTAGTCACAGAAAATGCATCACTGTTAACGTATCCCAATTTGTTTTCTAACGTAGTCAGTGAATCTACAATTTTTCCTTCATCTTCTACTGAAAATATACTAAAAAAAGTGCCCCTTTTCAGAGAGTTAGACAATCAGTTCCTAAGTTTTTGGTGGAAATTCCCTTGGTAATTATACAGATGTCTGGAGAAGGCTGCAGGTCCCTGTGCTGGGTATTTAAGGCAGTGGCCCACGGCTTTGCCATCTGTTGTACAGGTGCATGATATAACCTAAGGCTATAGGGTAAACAAAAAAAAAAAAAGCTCAGAAGTCAGAGCAGCATTGACAAGTTAATATATTGGACTGTTATGGGATTGTAGATATCAACATTTTAATCCTGGCTTTTTTTTAAATTTTATTTTACTTTTTTTTTTTTTAATGAATACGGAGTTCAATTCTTATTTTGGCATTTCTTCTCACATATATGGAAAAGATGCTTTTTGTAATGGGATTTTTTTTCCCCTATTCATATACAAGAAATTCTGCTCTGAAGAGCAGAAGGACTCTCAGTATGTGTCTGTATTAATACATGTGTGCGTTTCTGCATCTGCACGTTTGGGGAGATATTTGTTGTTTTTTTGTTGTTTTTTTTTTTTAATCAGTGAGTTGTTCATGCATTCTGGTTAATGGACTTTGTTTATCACCGTAAGAAACAGCTGCTGTAAATAGTTGTATCTTGATAAGAAAAGTGGTACATGCATCTGTGTTCCACTGCTCATGTCTGTGACTAGTGCAAGGTTAGCTCTTCTCTTGCTTTTCTGAAATTAATAGCAGTTGAATCTGTATTGAATGGTATTAACAAAAATGAAGCTAAATATTGAAATTGAAATTGGAAATGTCAAAACCAATTCAGAATTTTTATTAAAGTTCCTGAGAAGACCAAATCCTGATGTCTGACATTTACTTCAAGGTTTCCTCATATCAGTCCAACTAGTTTAAAATTTAAAGCCACTTTTTATGTTCATTAGGTGTAGAATTGTGTTAAGAAAAAACAGGTGAACTCAAAAGGAATGTGTGTATATGGGCACTATTTGAGCCAAAGGTCTGACATGCCATGTAGTAAACCAAAGGAGCCCATTAAAGAAAATGCTAATTCTGGAACTTTGGCTGAGGGGACAAAGAGTACAAATTTTAGGAAACATTTATAACTGAAGTTTGGTTTTGAGGTCTGAGAGGATGTATTTTTGTCTAAAGTCCTCTGTGAGGACAAAAGTTTGCCTTTGTTTTCAGAGAAGTTTGTTCCCTTTTGCCCCACCTTTTTTTGCAGCTAGGGAAGCAGTAAAGAATCACTGAAACTGGCAATTTTTTTGTGTTTCTGCAATCTGAGAGGGAAAATTGTTTTGCTTAAATTTATTCTGCTGAAATGGTTAGTTCTTTGTATGTGGCTGGAAGGAGAGAATAGAATAGGAAAAGAAAGTTTCCAGTATATCTTTAAAATTCTTATTATTCCTTCCATCATTTTCTATTCTCTATTGTTTCTTCAGATTCAGAAAAAATTTGTCTCCTAACCCTCTTTTTCATTTATTTCAGCTGCAAGCAATTTCAAGTCAAATCCCAGAGTCCTCACTAGTCTCTCTTTCATTTGCACACTGTCTTTTGCAGTGCACTTCATTTCCCAAAATATTTTCCCTGTGTGAGGTAATTTTTCTTCTTAAGGAATTTTTACACTTTAAGTTGCACTGGAAACTGATAATATATTATTCTTGCTTACAGTAATCATGTTGCTCATGTGAGACTAGATGGTGACTTATAGTGGAGGTTTTGCTCTCTAACTTTAGGATCTTAGGGTTTTTAAAGAATGTAAGTTAGGTCTTGGCTTCTGTAGGAACTCTTCTAGGTTCTGTATGGTCAGTATTTGTCACATGAAGGGAAATTCTAAGTGCTTGAATTCCATATATAAGTTTAGAATTCAGGGAATATTTTTTCTAATTTTTGACTTTGAAATGAAAGCTTTCTTTTCACTTGTTGTGGTAGTGATAGTAGAAATTACCTTTGTTTATTACTGTTTGCCTGCCTGATGTATTTTACTTTTATTGCTAAATTTCAAGTTTTTAATTGAGTATATAAAGTAGATATTTGGATATTTGTGTGGTTCTTGAAGAGCATTATTTGGGATGGCAGCTGGATACATCTAGCCCATGATTTCTTATGTGTGTACCTGTGGGATATTTCTGCACATATACATATTGCTAAAATCAAATTAATGAAGTCTTGCTTAGAAGGGAATGGGAGGTTTAAGGTGAAATTTTCTAAGGTGACAGATGAATCCAGAAAATACTTGCAATATTGCACCATGTGTCAGATGATTTTTTAAATTTTTTTTTTCCCTTTTCATGTCATGAGCAAACTGTGAATCTAATCCTCATTACCTATCCTGGTAGATCTCCAGACCAATATTCATATCCTATCTTGAAACGTAATTTCACAACTGACGTTTTTGTTCTGAGTTTTGTGCTGATGTTGAATGTGTTTGAACACAAAATATTTGATTTTAAGCATTTTCTCTTTTCTCCATGAGAATTTTAACATATGAATAATTGTCTTGCTTTGTAATGTTAATTTTGTTTGAGTTTTCATCTGCTAGTGAGAAATTATTATCTCTCACTGCTTTTCCTTTGTTTCTTAGGTAACTTCTTTTCTGCTGACTTTATAGAATGAATAATAAAAAGTTTGCTTGCTTTGGCTAGACCTTAACAGGAAATTCAAACAGAAGTCCTTGGTATCACGTTTTTCATATTTCTTCTTAACTAGGTCATGTTATTACAGCAGGCAGAGGCATCCACAAATCTTTCTCCTCCCAATCATTGTTTAAAGCACTTCTGATTGCCTGATGAGGTCTTCAGAAGTGAAATGGTCACTATAGCAAGTGCTTTCTTTTTGCTATGTTCTGACATTTTACTGTCTCTCACACCTGGCAGAAGTTTACGTACTGATAAGGTGATTGTGCTTGCCTTCTCTCCTGTAGATTAATTTTTTTACTTTTTAACATTTACAAACCTCCCTAAGGTTGTAAAAGTTCTTTACGTTTTCTTGCTGGATTGGTGCTTTCTTTTAATGTTTCATTTGATTGTTCCTCTATCAGTTCTCCCTTGAGCAGCAAGTTAGTCCATCCATAAAAAGAATTGTTAACTCCTGCTTTGGAACAAATTTTAAAATATTTGTGGGTTGAAAATGGGGGGAGGGGTGGGGGGGTGGTGGGGAGAAGGAAGAAATCGTAAATTCCAGGAATATTTTTCACCCCTACAAAACAAGTTCAGAAAAGGTTGTGATAAATTTAGGAAAAAAAAAAAATTGGAATCTTAGGACTGTTTGAGAATTTTTCTGAATTTGAATAGTGCACACAAACAGTTCTGAATGTATAAAAAGAGTATTCTTATAAATAATATCTTTTTGAGAGCAGGTTCATGAAAACCTCTCTGTAGAAAAAAGAGAAATTTAATGTGTTGTATAATTGGTTTTTGCTGTCAACCTCACTGATAACACACAAAGAATATTTTTTTTTACTTTTCTTTAAAAATTTCCTTGTGGGCAACTGAATGGAAGAAAAATGATAATATGGTACCTCATATGAGTGAGAGGAAAAGCTGAAACAATTTCTAACAGAGAGTGTTTTGCTTTTGTTTGTCCTACTACAGTGATTTTTTTCTTTTTTCCTGGAAAGGAAAAACCAAAATAGTTCTCTGCTTTTCAACAAAGTCAAATATTATAAATGTTTCCTAAATCTTGCATGGCTGTTAGGAGTGAAAACTTTACAAACATCTCTTTTAGGAAGTCCTTTGTTTCGGTTTCAAATAAAATTTAATTACAGAGGAAAGCTTGACTTCTCCCATGAGTATTTTCTTGTAATAATCTTTCTAATGTAGTGGTCCTCTTACAAATAAGAAACGTTCTTAGTTTTGGAGCATGTGGGTATTTATTGAAATGTGTATGCTCCCACTGGGCTGTTAAAAATATCTGTTCAAGGATGAAAATTGATATATTCATGAGGTCTGACATCTGTTGGAATTGAATATTTACATTTTGTGTTCCCTTGATAGCCCTCAAGAGATAACAGAGGTCTGTTTTTCCTGTTTTTGTGTACATCTGTAGTTGATTAGCATGTTACAAATGTATTGTTAGTAATTATTGTTTTGCTGTCTTCAGAGTTCTTGCATCCATTAAAAATGTAGTGAATGGGAGTTTAGTAGTTACTCTTCATATTTTTAGTTCAATATTTCTTGCACTTGGTAGCACAAACTGTTCTCTATCCCATAGTATGTAGTGTCTGTATTCCTCTGGAAAGGCGGAGCATCTGTGTGCACACTGTAAACTTGGGGAAATTGGAAATAGTATTATTTTCAGATCCACTTGGAGACATCAGTTACCCTCATGGTGAAATGTTGTATCAGTTCACCACTAGAAGAAGCTGGGGCAGTAGCTGTTCATCTTGTGCTTAGTCCCTGTTTCTGGCCTTGTTGCCAAGGTCTGTGTACTATTCTCAGCCTTGGATCGTTAATGCTAAAAAGACTGAATCTGAAAGATTTAACAAAGCAGTCAATACTTGAGTGCATCCCTAATCTCCTGTGCTCTGGAAAACAACATAGAGATTAAAAAATTGAATGGTAAATCTGCCGATCATCACTTGATACTTAACTTCAACCTTCAGAGGAATCTGATCTCTGAAAATCATGCTAAGGTAGTTCAGAGTGGATGCTCTGGAACTCTTCATTGAATGAAAGTGGTAACCACAGCTCCTGTCAGAATGTGGACAAGAATGCAATATGCTTCTGTGATGTTATTGTATATTTTTCATTTCTTGTCTGACCTGGAAGAGAGATGAGAGGGTAATCACAACAGATATTCAAGGTTTTAGGAGAAACTAATTATGATTTTGGGAAGGTCATTCCTTTAAAACTTTTTTTAATGGAAATTGACTTGTTTTTTCTCAATTTTCTCACTCTTATTCCGTAAGGTAAGGTCATACTACTCCCCTGAAAACATGAGATTGGTTGTAATTATGAAAAAATAAAATACATTTTTATTTTTTGATCTGAGACAGAAATTAATCTTTTGAATGACTATGCTGTAATCCTATAAAGTTATTTTTATTAAAGATTATAAATGGACTCCATATTTTTATGCCACTTGCCAGATGTGCTTCAAAGATGTATAACACCTAATTGGTTTCTTGACAATGCAGTGTTCGTTCAAAGCTGTCTGCTAAACTATGTTCTCAGTTTAATTTACCTATTAAAAAAAAATATATTGATTCTCACATTCTGATGTACAAATGGCTGCTTAAGGGCACACAAATGACCTCCTTCCTCCCAATTCAGCACTATCTGAAGAACTGTGTATCTTTTGGTCTGCATAGCAGGTTATACTTTTAATGTGAGGATTTTCTGTGGACATTTTTTTTATGAGTACTACACATACCAAGTGAAAAATCATTGTGGATCATTAAGTGGATAAGTGAATATACAATTATAGTTTTCTTCAGGGGGAAAATACTTTGCAAGATAATAAAAAAACAACTTGAAGCCTTTGTACTTTTTTTTTGAGTGGTTAAGATGAATGGTCTTTCATGTTTATAATAAATCATGGAATTGCTGAAGGGTGTACAAAAGGATTAGAAATCTTTATTGGACTTTCAGTGGAAGATTAGAAACTGTATGAGGTGGAGAAATGAAACTTTGTTTTAATTCCCTCTTTTTGAAAGGTATCTATATTACCTTTCTTTTCTGGAGCAAGGTCTCCTCACTTTAGTAAATTGGTAATCGCAAAAAAGTAATGTACTAATCTAGTATTGTTGGTGAAAATATTTTGTCTGTTTATTGCCATGGTCTAAATAGTAATGGTTTTATCTGGGTAAAGACAGAGTATGAGCATGTCTCTAAAGCCCAGGGGGAAAAACAGCCACCACCCTGCAATTTTCTATTTGTTCAAATTCCAATTAAAAGAATAAATTAATCTGCTTAATGTTCAGTGATTGATCACAATTACCTTGTATATTTTTAAAAATCCCAACCTCTCCCACACACAGAATACCACTACTTGCTGATCCAGGTGTATAAATGTGATCTCGGTTCCTAGAGAGTAGGATTTTCATTTTAAGGGAAGATTCTGTATTGAGTCTAATAAAAAAATGTTCAATTATAGGAAGGTAAGCCCTTTTGAATGAATCTTGCTTAGTGAGAACTAAACCTCAGGTGTTTTCAAATCTCCCTAGTGACTGCTTAAGAGCATAAAACAAATGAATAACTTGATTTAAGTTCAGATGTGGGTGTATGTGTGTAGACTTTGGAATGAGAGGCTGTAGAGCAGTGCTGTGGAAAGGGCCATGGGGATCCTGGTCTATGGGAAGTTGGATCTGAGTCATTGTGCCCCGGCAGCCAGGAGAGCCAACCCTGTCCTGGGGGCACCAGGCACAGCAGGGCCAGCTGGGCAAGGGAGGGGATTGTCCTGCTCTGCTCTGGGGCAGCCTCACCTCGGGTGCTGGGGGCAGCTCTGGGTGCCACAATACAAAAATGACATAAAGCTATCAGAGAGTGTGCAAGGGAGGGCCACGAGGATGGATTGTGAAGGATCTGGTGGAGGAGCTGGATAAAGAGTAGCTGAGGTCACTTGGTCTGTTCAGCCTGGAGGAGACTGAGCACAGAACTCAGTGCAGTTACAGCTTCTTGTGAGGGGAGCAGGAGGGGCAGGCACTGATCTCTGCTCTGGGGTGGCAGGACCCAAGGGAATGGCCTGAAGCTGTGTCAGGGCAGGTTTAGGTTGGGTATCATGAAAAGGTGTTTTATCCAGAGTGTCTCTGGGCACTGGAACAGGCTCCCCAGGGAAGTGGTGACAGCACCAGCCTGACAGAGTTCAAAATGAGTTTGGGCAGTGCTCTCACACACATGGTGTGACTCTTGGGGTGACCTGAGCACAGCCCTTGGTTGGTGACGATCCTGCTTGCACTTGATGATCCTGATTGGTCCCTTCCAACTCAGCATATTCTATGATTCCATTAAACATTGTGTGTGGTGCAGGTTTAAATCATTTGGTATGAAGGTAAATAGCATCTATTTTTAATATTGCTAACTGTGTAAAATATAGTCATTTAAGAACTTTTAAATAATAGCATTTCAGAGTCACAGAGTAGTTGAAGTTGGAAAAGGGAAATTCTGTAGCTGAATGTATATTTTACATATATTCAGGACTGGAAGAGAGAATGCAATTTTAGTGCACATAGAGGACAGGTAGTAATGTGTTTATAAATAAACACTGTGTACCTTCCATGTTTGTCAAAATTTCATGTTGAATTAGTGCAAGTAGCTTAACAATACCTAAACCTTCTTAGATTTTTAAAGCCACCTGTCCTGTGGCTCTGTTTTGTAGTCAGTCCCTCTCCTTTTCTTCTGTTAAGTACTTGCTATTTTTTTAGCCTCATTGTTGAGAAACAATTTCAAAGGATGGATTTTAGCCATGAAGACGGTTTATTACATATTTAGTCCTATAATAAATGTGAAGGTAAGCAAATGAAGTGCAGAAATGAGGTGGTATTAAATACAGTGCAGAGGTAGAGTTCATAAAATGCTAAGTTGGAGGAGGAATTACTAGTAAGAATATGAGAAGAAAATGAAAATTTTGTGTGCAGTTACAGAGACTGGCAGAAGGGACTGGGAATAATGAGTGTTGCGCAGCAAAGGCATTAGGTTTGAAATAGGAGGTTAAGGAAGTCTCATATGAGGCAGAAATTCAGGGTGAAAAGACAGTTTTATTTCTTGGAATTCTATCCAGCAGGTTTAGACACAGGTCTTTGAAAGGCTCCTTGCCTCCTAAGAAGAAGGAAAGGAAAAATCAACAACCCTCCTAATTCCCAAAGCGAGCTAGGCTCTATTCCATATGCAGGCTACACGCTTCAAGTACCATGAGGTTCAAATCCGAATGGACAGTGGGGTAATTGGTCCCAGCACATGGCTTCTCCAGTTCTTACCAATCTAGTAGCAGTTGAGTTCTGTAATTCCAGAGAATTGAGTCCACCCATCTTTGGAGTAATTGCATGCTCCTTTTTAGACTAGTAGCTCTTTCTATTAACCTTTGATGCTGTCAGTTTAGGTCACGTCACTTTTTTCTGTATGCATTTAGAAAGGCCCACTGAACTCTAAATCATAACACTGTTTCAGAAAAATAAGCTATCTCTCCAATTATTTTTCAATATTTCTCATTTTGGCAGGGGCATTCATTGGGAATTCATTATCATACTGAATTCTTTCTGTAAAAGGGAATAAGAAAATCAATTATCTCAGCTAAGATAACAGAAAGAGTCTTAAGCTTAGATAAAGTTGTAATACCTTGAAGATGAACTTTGACTTGCTTATGAAAACAACAGAGATCTTTAAATCCATGTACAAAAGGAGATATTCCTCAGCTGCTATTGCAATTAAGTTAGTGGTAGATATAGGGTGGAGAATTGTTTACTTATGTGGTTCCTAAGCAAAATATAATACTTGTGGGAAATTAGATCATATTCAAAGCCTATTGCAATTAGTGAGAGAAACCTCATTCAATTGATGAATGGGTAAGTTCATATTTCTGTAGATCTGACATAATACTCTACTGCTGTAGCATGACTCTGCTGATAGATCATAGAGCACTTCACAAACTTTAATTAAATGAATGCAAACATAATCTTGGCAAATGTTTTCAGGAATAAAGCCATTCAACAGAATACCTAGCTGGAAAGAAATATACAGAATATGAACTTTGTGTCTGATGTTTTTGAGTTAGAGCCTTGTTTGTAATTAACATTTCTGCTCATACCTGCCAGCAGAGAGTTCTACTGCACTTGGAATTTTCCTGATTTATATTTATTAGAATAGTAGTAGTACATAAGAATCACAGAATTTGTTTCTGTATTGGCATATTCAGTTGAATTCTGCTGTTACACAGTTTCTCATTCCCATTCCTCCAAAATTTTGTGTATTTTTACTTTCAAGTAATTTCAGAAATGAATATTTCTTTGAGTTTATGTTGCAGTTGAGTTGAAATCTCCTAAAACTGCATTTGTCAACTGTGAGATGGCAGAAGTCTTAACTCTACCATTTGCTACTTGAACAAGGCAGAACTGGTTTCTGCTCCAGGTTGTATCTAATCTAAAGAGAAGATCAGTAGCACTGAGTGTGAGAACATGATAATATGTTCAAGTAAAACTGGTTGATTTGATGGCAGTACAAGTTTCAGTACAGTGACAGCAGAGTGACTATTAATAGCAATTAGTGATTCAGGAAGCCCTGAAGCTAACAGGATCTAAGGATGGTAACACAAGGTGCATTATCTCCTACCAGAAGCTTAGGGCTATGGTGTTCCTGCACTACCCAGCCTCTTCTTAGACAAGAGGAGCTGTGTGTGTTACTTTGATAAACTATGGGAAACTGTTCAGTTGTTCAGTGTTCTAAATCCAAAAGCCTTGAACCACACATAGCAAGTTCACAGTGGTTAGTAATTCACTGGCATGCATCGGTGTATTCATATTGGTTTTTATCAAATGCTTGGCTAAAGTTGTAGGGGATTTTTTTTCTGTTTTTGTATTAGATAGGTTTTAGTTCTTTATAAGCTTAACCCTTCATTCTTACCGGAAAAATGAACTGAGGCCTATATACCTATGTTTTAACATGTTTTTTTCTAATGAAAATTTTCTAATTTCCTTTCCGCTTTACTACCAGTGGAAAGGAAAAGGCTGACAGATCAGGCAAATGGGCAAAACATGAGTTAGGGAGGGTTACAGACATGTTGCTTTTTGCATTTTGTGATGCATTCCTGATATAGTTAGCTCTTACCTTGAAAATTGCAAAATTAATTCACAGTAATTCATCACACCTTGCATACACCACTTCTGTGGAGTATTAAATGCATATTTCAGTCTTCATCGTGCTTGCTTGTTTTGAAAGGATCTAAATTGCAGAGCCAACAGATGTTAAATATTTCCATCTTCAGAACAATATTTATGACTGTTCCTTCCTTTTCAGAAGTTTTGGATGTATTTTCTCCTGAATGATTAGTTCTTTTTATTATTTTGATACTAGACGGAGGAAAATGCAATGCCAAGTCTGGTGCAGAACAATGATGACATATTTGGTTTTATCAAAACACTTAACTCAATTACAGTTAGCCATAATCAATTACATGTAATTTCCAGTATGTGCCCTTTAAACAATATAATGTCTAGGATCAAGCCGGATATTACAAATTAAATGAGAGCTGCTGTCTGAAGTTTTCTAACAGTGATTATTTCAGAAAAGGAAATAGCAAAGAATGTTCTTACTGGCAGAGCCCAATATAAAAAACAAATAGTGTAATTTTGCTTGGAAACTTTATTTTATGTTTTCCTGAGAGTTAACTATTCAAGTAAAGTGGATTTGTTAAATGACATCAAGCTAAGAAATTTATGGAAACCACTATCAAATATAGTGCTGAAAGCTCACACTGTGGTTGAACATTAGGAAGACATGTAGCCTTATTTTTTTGAAGACTTGACTGGAATTTGATATGAATTTTACAGTGGACTTTATGATGAGAGGTCAATGCTGTCACCTTCCTCAGTGACTGAGTAGTTTTCAGCTGCATTAGATTTTCAAGCAGATTGGGTGGGTAGGCTGTTGAAATTAAATTTGCAGCACACCTGAGGAGGGTTAGAGGAGTTATTTCTCTCTTCCCTCTTCTGTAAGCACCAGTGTTTCTGATGTGGAAGTGCAGGAGGCAAATACGGGACCTACAGAATGCACTTTGTTAGCTTGAAGCCAACAGTCAGACAAGATGAGCTGCATTGTATTGCAGAAATTAGGCAAGATTTTCTAAGTTACAGTTTCTCTTATTCTTGTGGCTGGGAGGCTTTTCTGCAATTGCATAAAAAGAAGGTAAAAGCTAGTTATGGGAGAATCATAACAAATGCCCTCTGGGCCAGAAGAGCAATGGTCAGTCTGGCCTAATATTCTGTGTCTGAAAGGGTTCATGAGAGCCATGGGGAGGGCGAGACCATCCCCAAACCCTGGGTGCTTTCAGTTTCCTCCTCGTTTAGAATTGGTGGTGCTAGAGTAAAGAGAGCCAGACTTCTCCTGTTCCTAGGCATATCAATGCCTAGTGATTATTGGTCTTCCCTAAAGCTAGGATCAAGTCACCGCTGTGGCATCAATATACATTTTGAGTGAACAAATACATTCTTTTCTGTTAGGCGGCTAGTGTTTAAAATAGATGTGGTATGTTTAATCATTTGATTCTGTGGTGCTGAGTATGATTTTTGGTTAAAGAATCAAAGATAAATAATTTTGTATAAATAGTCCCTCCATAGTCCCTCCCTTTTCATTGCTATTTTTTTTCATTAGCAGAAATCAAATATTTAATATGGGTAAAATTTTGGTTAGTGTCTCATGTACTTTAAAAGTTTGGCCCTGTTAGAACACATTCCCTTCCTAAAAGTGAGTCCTTTTTTTCCCTTCTTATTTCAGGTACTTTTTTGGTTTACCCTTTATAAGTCCTGGTTTCATTAATTCAGTTCCAGTTTTTTGTGTTGGAATTTATTTCATACTGTTTTCTCATAGTAAGTGCAAATGGCTTCACTTTGAGACCTGAGGAATATTATGTCACCACCTCTACGTAATGGATATGAGCTTTGACTCATATTTTTATTTCCCTTAAATTTAATGCTTTCTTAAGGGACTAATATGCTGTATCTTTGAAGCAGCAGCTTGTTGCACTGACTCATTTCCAGATGTTCTTGGATCAGGATGCTGCTGGTTATGGCTTCTCTCACTGTATAATAATAATAATTTTGAGTTTCGTAAGTAGTTATAGTAAAAAACCAAATCAGATTATTTTCTGTAGTGTTGATTCCTAAGTGATTTTCTGTAGCCTCTTCTGCCTCTGGCACTGTGTATTATGACCATTATCCTACCATATAGTGTAATAATAACAGAACACATGCTGTGTAATGTAAACTTGCAATCCAGTTCTAGGCAGATCTAATTAGACTGTCAATCTTTCTGAGTAACAGCAGTGGAATTAAAAAACTCCAAACTAACAACCTAAACATACACTCCCCCTGCCAAAAAACCCGTGAACTCACAAAAAAAAAAAAATCCAAATACCTTTCTCTCCCTCCCACCACATCCATCCTGAAGCAGTAAAAACTGTTCATATCTGCTAAGTGATTTTGCATTGATCAAGGTTTTTCTTCCTTTAACAGGTTCTTTTTTTATTTAATCTTGTTTCGCTTGCATCACTAAGGAAGTCAAATTCAATATGGACTATGTGTAATCTAGGGGAGAATTTGTTTTTCTTCCAAAACAGGCAATCTTAAAGAATTTAAGGGAATCTCTGGAATAGAGATGTTAGGAATGAAATATATGCTATAATAATCCTGTGCATCTGTATCTGATTTTATACAAAGAAGTGAGCCTGCCTTTCATGTGGTCTGTTTTGTTTATAAACTAGTAATACAATCAAAGACACACTGTCTAAATATTTCTCAACTCTTAGTAATTTCTTCTCTGGATGTTTGTGTGTTAGGGAAGCACTTTCCGTAGCTGCCATACAGACAATGAAGTTCCCTTTAGAAAGCTATTCTAGAGAAAGTGAGAAAGCACAGGCAGCATTTTTGAGCCCTAACTTGAACCTCATCTGTAGTTTCAAAGCTTCCACAGCTTTCACTGGCACAACTTTGTGGTGAGAGAAGAGGGTGCCCTGAGAGAGAGGAGTTGGGAGGGGCTTCTTGCAACAATAAAATTAATTTCTCAACATTACAATGAATTTCTCTTTCCGTTGAGGTCCAGGTTCTCTTTGCTTTAAAACTCACTTATATAGACATGTTCATAGAAAATTTAGTGTTTCTTGGTGGTTCTGTGTTAGATTGTGCTTCAAGATATGAGAACAGTTATAGAAGCTGACAGTCTGTTTCTGAGCTCATCGCTACTCTGTGAGTATCAAAACACTGAGATTTCTCAGTTTTTTCCTCAGCTTTGCCCTGTAGGCAGAAGAAGTCTGGGGCATTCTGCCTGCTTTCATGCCTGCTCAGGCGACAGACAGGCTCTACCTAGGTTGCTTCTTGTTATGACTGCCCCTTGAGATTCCTATTAGTCATCTGTCTGATGATGCAGTAGAGGAAGACAAGCATTTCAGTCTCTTCTTGCTACAAGACAGTGATGTGACCCTCTGGTTGCAACAGCAGCATGTTTTATTCCTTTATTTTGCACATAACCTTATGGGTATTTGCATCTTGTTTAAAATATCACTCAGTTGGTGAAGGAAGGGAGAAAAGCCTCTTCAAATTTCTTTTTATGCATCTTGTGATCATAGTTTGTTATATCATTTGCATCTGGTACTTTCTTTGGACATGAAGAGAGAAAGAAAAGAAAATAAACAAGAAATAAGGAATAAAACATGACTCATAATGATGAGCTTTTTCTTATACCCTGGTTTGGTTTTTTTCCCCCCACAGAGGGAATGACTTATGGATCATCTTATCTCATAAGTTTGATAGGTACCTTTCACTACAGAAGGAAGTAAATCTATCATCTTGGTTTAATGTGTATCCAGCAACTGAGACACAAGGAAATGTGTTGTATTTGTTGTATTGTATGTGTTGTAAATAGTTGCATACGAATTTTGTATTGCTTCTTTAATGGCCATGAGTGCACCAATGTCTTGGAAGAAAGTTTGCTGCTGTAATTTATATATGCATAATAAATATGAATAATCTGAAGGTCACTTCATCATTTATAGGAAATCCTCCATCTGCTGTGTGAATTGCATCTTAAGTGTTTCCATTGAGTTCTCTGAGCTGAGTGCTTTTCCTACTCTCATAAAGGTGAATCCTCACACCCACGAGGATCACTGGCTAAAACTCATACTTCAAATCTGTTGAGACTGCATATAGCTGAAGTGTTTTATTTGCTTTTTCTGTGACTAATTGCTAGAGGAAAGGTTTGGATTTGTGCTCTTCCCCTCCACACTCTGGTTTACCCTGTCTTCTCTGGGCGTGGTTCTGCCATGGCAGGGTTACCTGCAGCTTCCCTGGCGGGCACATGAAAGGGAATGATGTGCTGCAAGTGCACTGCTCTAGGCTGAGCTCCCCGGTGGGATGTGTGGCCAACTGAACAACCTGATGGGCCAGTGGTAGTAGGTACTTTGCCCTGAATATTTGTTAGGAATTGAATCTTTGAAATCAAAGATAAACATACTGGGAATGAAATAAACAGTTAATGCTGCTAAGAGAATATTTGGTAGCCAGTGGGATTTGTCAATAACTTGAAATAGCTTGATTAGTAGCAGGGAGGAAAACAGATCTCTTAAAATTAGGAAATCCTCCATTTGGCCCAGAGACAAGAAGAAGATCCAATATTCTACCCTGAAACAACCAACAGAGCTAGAGTGAGCGGAAAAATGTTTATTATAAGCTGTTCACTGCCAAATGATTATTTATAATTCTAAATATCCTGAGGAAATAGGCCAGGACTTAAAGCTCTGTGATGAAATATTTACAGTTGTCGGGCCAGCCGAGGTGTATGGGGGGTGAACAGAGTCTTGTATGTGACCTAGATATATGTGAATTCTTGCTGGATGGCAGAACATGACCTGAGAAGGGTGATCCCTGAAGATTTCTGTCACATGTCAAAACCAGGGTGGTTGTGAAGTGTTTCTCTTGATGAGATTCTCACACCTGAAAAACCCCTTCTCGACCCCTTCTCAAATTATTTCTTATATCTAAATTACTTTGAGTGCTCTTATGTTTCTGTTGCATTTTACGTAATATACCTGCAATAGTTTGTCACTTAAAAAAAATTAGTTTTCTGTGTGTTGTGCAAGGGAAGAGGGCAAAAGGATGTGGGAAGCCTACAAGACAATTGAGGCTTTAAAAAAATTACCATTTTTTCTCTCTTCTGGGGAGATTTAATTCCTTCTAAAGATGAAAAAGAGTTCTCTTTGGGCAAGATGATTGCTCAGTGGCTCCTTTTTAATGGGATGGTAAAAAGTAGAGGGGTTGTGATCTGCCATTTTTACCAAAGATAGCTGGTTTATAATTTAAAAGAGCCTTACAGCTGCCCTACTTCTTTTTCAGCAACTCACTCATATTGCGCTGCAGGTGAGGTTTCCACCACGTGGATTTCTGTGTTCAAATAGTTTGTAATCTTGTAAGCTGATCACTTTGCATGCCTGAAGAAATGGAAAGCTTTGCAGGGGCATAACAGGGATGTGAAACAGGGTGGTAGGAGAAGCAGGAGCTTCCCATCGTGACCCACTGTTGATGGACTAGAAAGCTGTGGTTAAAAAAAATCTGTATTAGTATTTTGGTTGGGTTTTTCTGCTTCCTGTCCTGTTTTTCAGTGGTGCTGCGAAGTTTGTAACTCCACTGAGACCCTTTATTGCTGCAAAACCAACCACTAACTTTGTGTATAGCAGTAAATTAACGTATTCTAATACTGCAAACAGTGTTTTCAGAAGACATAAGACTATAATCAGTGCTTATGAGGTTTTCAATCAGAATTTATTTTTCTCTAAAAATTAATGCTGAAATGATTTGTTATGCAAGTATCTTATTCTCATAATTTCATACTTTTTAAAAGGCATGATCTTATATTCTGTATCTTAAATAAATTTGCACTAAAACCCTCTGAAATATGGGGAAAAGTAAATAAAATATTGAGATTAGACCAGCTTGCTTCTATTTCCCATCTGCTTTTTTGGTTCATTATTTATAGCTAATCTTTTGTTTCTGGGGTTTTCCCCCACACACAAAATAAGACAAACTTTTTTATCGCAAAGAAATTCAGTATGTAGAACTTTCATCTTATCCTTTCCTTTCCTTAGGGATGGAAGTGACTTAGTTCATCTTAATGGGCATGCACAACATCAGAATACGGTTCCTAAAGGGGGAAAAAAACCACCATTTTTCCTCTGTTATTTGGGATGAAATGGAAGACACAATGACAGATTCCACATTTTTCCAAGTGAGAACTGTATTGCTTTGGTGAAGCTTTGATATACAGTAGTACAGTAGATTCTACAATGATTACAGATCCTTGAAGATTGTGTACCAACTCCATTTGTGTCCTAACTCACAGAAATGTGCAAAATTTACTTAATCTGGAATATGTGTGCACTTTTCAACAACTTCAGATATCAGTAGTACAGTTGAAAAATTATAGCTTTTCCTAGGCTATTTTAGATTAATTAGGTATGTTTAATTAGGTGTCTATCTTAATCTTAGCTTTTTAAGTATGTTTCAGTCACTTGTTGTGTTTGAGTTCTGTCAGAAGAATAGTTTAAATTTAAATTTATACTGGCCTTTGGCTTTGCAATTTACTTAAAACACACAAAAAAAGTTTTATATTAATCCAGAAAGAGGCATTTCTTTTCTTGAGTTAGAATTTTAGGCAGATATAATAATATAATTTTGCTTCATGCTTTGTGTTTCTTTATCTCTAAAATAAGTAAATGGGATTAAGAAACATTCCAGAAATACAGCTACAGTGTAACCATAGACTGTAGGCTGTATACTGATCTTTGCAGCTGCTATTTAAATGTAACACATGAAATGATCCTTGTGGGTCCTTTCCATCTCAGAATATTATGAGATTATGCAAAATGTTGGTAATAATCCAGATTGTTGGTCAGTTTTGGTATTTTTTGTTTGTAATCAGTGAATAGACAATTTAAATGAATTGAGTTGTGTTGAATTTGTCTTCTAGACATTAATTCAACTTATAATTAAAAACTAACAGTCAAGCACGTTAAATGAAGTTTTTTGTCTCTTGCTTTATAAAAACTCTGTTTGTATTCTGGTATCTCTGTTTGTATTCTGATAATTTTGCAAACTATATAGATATTGTAATGTCAACTGTTTGACTTTTGCATAATTTAGAGAAAAAAAATCAAGGGTATTTATGATGCAAAAACTGTCAGGAAAGAGGAAGCCAAATGCTGCTCAGTTGTTTCAGATAAAATTTCAGGCTCCAGTGCAAAGTAAATCTCTAGATTAGCTTTTTCAATTTTTTATCTTTACCTAATACTAAGTAAAGAGTGATGAGATTTTCAAAGCTGGGGCAAAACACATCCATATTACAGAAATCTACATGTCTGCCACATCTCCCAGGTCTTCTGGGACTGGGTGAATTTAAGACAGAAGACTGCGTGAAGGATCAGATGAAGGCTCAGGAGACAAAAGGATTGTTGGGAATAATGTGAATAATGGGATTATGTGTCGCAGTACTCAGAAATTCATGATAGGATATCCAAAATATGCTGTGTATCCTGGGCCAAGAACAGAGTCTGGATTTCAGCCAGATGCTGGATGTTCAAGGGACCAGGGGCTGGAACTCGGCCTGGAAGCCTGCCCCCAAAAAGGACACATAACCACATCTGTGGAAGTAGCATTGTTTGTCTTAATGCATTTCTGGCATTTTTCTTTCTACTTCACTGGAAGAAGCTGGGTATAATATCCCTTACACTCCCTCTGGTCTAACAGGAAAAGCTAAAGATAAACAAGGTTGAGAAATGGCTCAATTGTCTGTAATGAAAAAAACGCGCTCGGTGGACACTTTCATTTCACAGCTATTACCCTTAGGGCCTTCCTTATTCTCTCAACTCACTTTTGCTGATGATTAAAGTCTTGACTGATCATTATTCTCTGAGGTACTTTTCTAGGATTTATGGCTTTGAAGTGGTTGTCACATATGCCACTAAAGTACTTCACTCCTTTTTTTTTTTTTTTTTTTTTTTTTTTTTAATCCCATCCTGACACCTCCTACAGACATATAGGGTTTGGCTTCAATGGAACTGGAATCATAGCAGCTTTACCAGAGACAAAGGGTTTGAGACCAATTTAGTACAAACTTTTAAAAACACAATCACAGTGTTTCAGATGAGTATTTGTGGGTAAATTTTAATTTTGTGGAAGTGTTTTCTGTGTTTTTTTTTTTTCCATTACTGTTCAAGTGATTAATTCTTGATCAAATATGGATTGGAAGCTATGTCTTTGTTCTGTGCACATAGCATAAGAAAGAATTTTTAATAGGTTTGCTTTAAAGAACAAAATAAACCTAGGTATTAAACTGTGCATTTACAAAGTTACTGTGGGAACAAAAGAGAGTATTAGAGGTGCTACACCAGGTCAGTGGAAGATACTTCATTTGGGAGCCTGACCAGGATGGTTAAACCAGAACAACTCAGATGTGGAGCCAGTAAACTGAGTCTCCAAGTGAATTGTGCTGAGGCAAATCTGGAGTGGGAGAATTTGTAGGTCCTCATCAGCTGTGATCAAAACCATTACTTCAGAAACTTAGATCAATGAAGTATAAAATATAAAGCCACCATTGAGTCAATATTTACTGTATGAACTGAGCTGGTTGAAATTCTAGAAGTAATGCAAAACTTCTGGTCACTTTGACGGAGTGAGAAAAACTCAGGTGGTATGAAATAACTGTTTTGAGAAAGAAGCTATACTAGAGAGATTTTAATGTACTCTAGATTCAAGTTTTTCACATGAAAAACAGTTGAAACAGAGGCTGTCTCTCCTCAGCAAGTGGGAAAGAAAAGATATCCAGCCTGCAGGACAAATAAAAGTCTGCTGAGGTCAGGGCAGGAAGTGACATTTAAAAAATCACTGTTGTTAAGGTCCTCTGTGTACATCTCTGTGAGAGTTTAGCTAGATTTGAACTCCAAAACTGCCTGACATTACCAGTTGAGGGAAGAAAGGAAGCACTGTGTTCTTGATCTTGCTTTGCTCTATACTCTTGTGACAGGCACTCAAGGAAGAGTTATTCTAGTGCAGTTGTGTTTTCTGTAGTGGTTGCTCAGTAGCTCTTCAGTTGTGCTGACAGAAGTTTTTTGATGGGCTCTGGTATGAGGTGTTGAATCATCTAAGTTAAACCAGACAAGGTCTTTTAGAGGCAGTGGGGCTAGTGGTCCTTACAGAATAGAATCTACCACAGGTGACTTTTATGAGCTCAAGTGGTGATGGTGAGGTGATCTCTGTTGGCTTATCCTTGTGGGGAACTAACAAGCAGTGCTATCAGCTGGCTTTTACTGTGTATTGGGAAATAGGGTATCTTAAAATAAGAACTAATACTTAATATCACTAATCCTAAAAATGAAAGCAAAGAATGGTTTAAGGATTTAATCATCAGGATGTTCAAAACAAGAATGCTGTGGCTTCAGTTGCTTGTGATCTTAGGTGAATTAGTAGACATCTTCTTTCCCAGTATCTATCACACTTCTTTTGCAAACCACCAGAGTACATTTTGAATCAATCACAGGTCCTTAAGTTAGTCTCCAAAACTATCTAGCTGTTTGATTCCCCTCCAAGAACTGCAAAAATAAAATACAACTCTCAACTGGGGGGGAAGAGATTTGTGTCCTGATCTGATACTAGAAAATCTTTAACAAGGTCTTGTTTTACTGACTGCTTGGGAATAACATCTTTAGTTCTGGCAGCTTCAGGGAAAGGACAGGAGAGAGCATTAAGTGTTTTCTTGTCAAGTGTCATACTCTAGATGCACTTGGTAGAGCCATTAAGAGCTGTAAAGTCGATATAAACTCTGAGCCTCTGTTAATCAGTTTCCATCTCAAATGCAGAGGTGAGCTACTAAATACTCCAGCTGATCTTGGTGACAGGCTTTACCTTTCTCCTGTAACACATCCTCCTCTCCATTCTTCTTACCTTGTTCCCTGTATCAAATTGTCTCGAATTGTCTCCCAAGACTTCAAATTTTTTCCTTTTCTGTTGATGTGCTGTATGCCATTGGCTCCCCACTAAATGAAGCAAGGCTCCGAGACAGAATCTTGCCACTAACCTGCAGGCCAGTGTATGTGCTGTAGGACTAGAAGCACTGTGAGGTGGCCAGCCAAGAGGCAGCCAGCCACTTGGACTAGGTGGATGCCATCTGGCTTCCCTGTCAGCACCTATCTGTTTGCTGGCCAAAATACACAAGCTCTCTGACTGCTTAGCTGTGCTCCCAGAAGGTACCTGCTGCTTTTTTAACTCATATGGAAAGCTCAGTGTCTCACACAGCCTATCTGATTTGGATTGCATTTTATCTGTAGTATGTGTCCTGTTGTTTTAGTTTTGTTTATTTGGGTTACATTTAGGGATTGCTTTTCAGAATAAACTGTTTTGTCATAATTTTCTGAAGAATATGCAGCACTTCAGTTTCTTTGTCGTTGCAATTCAGACATTCTTGCAAGACACTGTAGGGTCTTTTCTCCCTCCCTTTCTCAATGAGTTTTTTATAAAACAACTAACCACAAAACACTCATTAGATCTTCAGAGGGTCTGGGAAGAGACAGCATAGAAAATTCCACATTACAGCTTCTCCTGAACATTCAAAACTATTAGGTTCTTTGACCCAGACACTCTAATGAAAGCTGTGGTGCTGTAGCCCATTTTGTCACAAAGGACCTGCAAGTACTTTTGATTGCTCTTGTAGTGTGCCTTTCTCTAGAAATGGTGCCTGTGTTTAACATTTTTTTAATGTTAAATAGAAAAGGTTAATAACATAAAAATTGCAGTGAAGGTGGTGTGTGAATTTCAAACTCTGATTTATTTTGTGCCCTTGGAAATTTTTTTATTATTTGACTCACATTGAGCCCTGAAACATTTTTCTTCTTCCTCTGTAAACAACCTAACTTAGCTTATTTTAGCTTTTTATTTAATAATGATAATAAAGCACTGATTTCCATTTGATTTTTCTAAGCATAACCACTTACACGTGTTGGTAGCAGTTAGTTGTTGTCCCCAGCTGGTGAATGTATGCATATGAATGGAATGAAAAAGTGAACATGTGTGTGAGGAGATGCCAATGGCATCATATACCATGGGGTCTGTGTTCTTTCCCTGTGCAAGGATTGGTGAAAACAAGGTGTTATTAATATAATGATATAAACATCCCATCATAGCTAAAGTGTAGTGCTATGTCTGACTGCTATGTGTTTTGTGACAAAAGCTCCATGCAGCAGTAATCCTTAATAAAATGGTAGTTACCAGGAATTAATGGCAGGATTGTTAGTTAATTCCCTAGGTAGGACAACACACATTCATTTGTGTCCTACCTAGCTTGTCATTAATATGGCAATGACTGTGTTAAGGAAAAAGGCTGCTCCTGTTATTATCATAGCCACAATGATTATGATAAAAATCAATTTGTTCTTGCTTTTTATGTTTCTGAAGTCCATTTAATCTGTGCATTAGTTTTGGAAATCAAGAGATAATGACCAACTTTATGCTTAAAAAAAATAAATCACCAAACCCCTCAGTAGAAACACCTTCAGGAGGACATTGGCCATGTACAGAAATAATATTGTTTAGATAAGTATGGAAATTCTGAAGGAAAAAGAAAAAAAGGATGGACCTAGGTGAGTGTCCCAATATACTCTTCTCTCAGTGTCCCTGGAGAAATCTAATTCAAATGAATTTGGGTTTTTTAGCCCTACCTTGCTAAGATCATCAGTTCACCTGAATTTAAAGGATGCAGTTGCACAAAAAAACCCCCTCATACACATACTCCTTTTGCCATAATTCGCAAAGTTTCAAGGTCAGTACTAGAATCTGGGTGTTTTTTAGGACAGAGTAGGTGGAAATGGTATCTGTCAGTACCAGGATCTAGGGCATAAGAGGTCTGGGATAGGTCTGGAGAGCTTCTGCCTGTTGAAGTCAGCATTTTGCAAGTTAGAGCTTGAATTTTATAGAGAAACAATACATTGCGATAAGGAATAAAATCCCAATATGAATGAGAAGGCTACTCTGTTAAAATAGGTTTTGAAGAGATTCATACATTAGATGAAAAATAATTGGATCTCTGTATTGCCATTGATTTAATAATTTTGGGCAGGTTTACTATGATAACGAGTACAGACAGCTGATGGTGAGACACTGAGAGAGATCATTTATCAAGCCAGCTCTATAAAACTTGTCTACTTAACATTAAAATAAATAGTTGGTTAATATATTTCCGAATTCCAACAGGAAAAACAGCTGGTACAAGTCCTGTGCTATAAACTGTGTTGTTCTGCTGTTAAATTACCCTCTAGTCCCCTTGTTACTGCTCTCTTGATTAACTTTACACAAGAATGTGCTTAGTAACAGTTGGGTTTCTTTCTGTGAAGGAAGAGGAAATAGATCTTTTGTCAGTGGCTGTAGCTTTTCCCTTTTTTTCTGAGTGACTTGTTTGTATTGGAAATGTTTTGTGGTTAGGGTTAGGGTTGAGAAAGTCCAAGAGCCCACAGCTCCAGGAGCTCCTGGACTGGAAAAGGCATTCCAATACCATCCTGGCAAGGCCCAAGTGTTGCTGCTCCTACATTTTATCTGATTGGGACCACCCCTGGTTAAGAGGTTAGGCTAGGGTTAGGGTTGTGGTGACTATAGTGGGTAGGTTAATGGAGTTTCAGTCAACCTATGCCCCTCTACAATGACCTCTTTTCAACTCTTTTAACCATTCTCCCTCTGTTTAGTTCCTTAAGTGTTAGTATCTACATTGATTTTTAGAGCATTGTCCGATATTTTAGTATTCTTTTAACCATGTCAGAAAACTAAAAATTTCATGTTTCCTTGTATCCAAAACTTAAAATAGTTACTAACCCAGAAAAGCATGTCAGAGAAAATAGGAGAGAAATTGCTGTCATCATAGCAGTTACCTGCTAAATCACCTTAGCATTTGCTTGCAGTTGGAGATAAGCAGTTCTCTGTAACCATTACAGCATTCCCATTAATTGTTTCTGCTTATTCTCTAAAAGTTTCATTTGACAGCTGAATGTTTTAGTTTCCTGACAGCTAATAGTAAGAATTAGGAAAGCAAGGACTGGCATTGTGCTCAGGAAGCCTTGCAGAGAAGTGATGAATCTGCCACAGGGAATACAGACTCTGTTGTTTTGATGCTTAAGGGACCATAATGGTACTGAAGGGAAAAGGACACCACAGGGACCCGTATGAGGGACTGAGAGTCAGTTAATGGGAGAACAAAGATGAAGACTCTGATGATTCAGAAATGAAGAGTGTGAAGATTGTGTGGCAGGGAATAAAAAAAGAAAGAAGTACAGCACAGGACAAACTGAAAAACTGATGCATCTGCTTGCATTTTTGGGAATAAAGGTTATTCCTGTTTTGGGAAAAGGGACATTAGTGGCATTGGCTGTACTGTGATGGCTAAGGATAAAAATAAACAGGCTTTCAAGAAAGTGGAGAACAGGATATCTGCAGAGAAATACAGGGTTTACAGAAATTAGGGGCTTCCTCCATCATGAACAAAAGGCTAGAGAGTTATGATAGCTATTAGTTATACAGGTGTTATAAGGACATGCCTAGAACACAGCAGAAGGA
This sequence comes from Cinclus cinclus, assembly GCF_963662255.1. Classification (NCBI taxonomy): domain Eukaryota; kingdom Metazoa; phylum Chordata; class Aves; order Passeriformes; family Cinclidae; genus Cinclus; species Cinclus cinclus. The sequence goes on along the minus strand of NC_085051.1, from coordinate 21,247,843 downwards.
AATCAGTGATTGGACAAAGTAAGGGCCCTTTCATTTTTTCTTATGAGTCCATATTTCTTATCTTGTATCACTTGGGAAGGGAGCTTCCGTGGCTTTTGACATTGAAAAGATCAGGACAGAGAAAAGAAGTGCTGGGATAGCAGGGAACATGTCAAGGAACTACTGTGTGTTAAATGAACTTGGCTTTCAGAAATGCTGAATGTTTAATTTGCCTGAAAATATTTGTCAAATATATACTGTTTGAGCATCTCTCAAACAATATTGGGTTTATTGTAGGTGATACACAGTCGGTGTGTTTCACCACTGCTTTGATGCAAAGATTCCATTTGTCCAGCACTTGTGTATGTTTGGGGTCTTATTTGTTGTACTAAAGATTTTTAGTGATGTTCAGCCTTGGAAAAATTCAAGAAAACTTCTGGAAATATAGGTTGGAACATCCATTTCCACTTTGAAAGTCTGGGCAGGAGGATTAGCCAAGGTATAGAATTAAATCCACTGATGTTTGTGGGTTAGAATTTGAATGTGTGGTAAAGCACTGTTGTAAATTACACAAATCAGTGGTCATATTAATGTAGTCATTTATATATTATTGCTACCATAAAAGTTTTAAGGGCTGGTGGTGGAGTAATGTTTTGTGCCTTTTGACAACATTTGCAATCTGAAAGAGTGGGGAGACACAATCCAAGTGCACAAGTATTTTAGTCATAATGCTTTGCATGTTTTACATCTTGCAAAGTGGAAAAAGAATTCAGCTCCCCACAGCAGATGCTTTGCGTTTGGAAGCCTGCTTTTAAAAGAGTACATGTGGAAGGCTTTTGGAATGACTTTTTATTCATACATTACCTGATGTCAGTTGTGTGTGTGGTACTGTCTGTTACCCATCTCTCTTAGGATCAGGAACTTGGATAGCACATTTCTGTTGGCATTTTAGTGATTCTTCTTTTAAACATCTATGAGTTTGGCTTATGAGGTTGACCATTCAAAGTTCCAGCTATACCTAAAGTGTATTGCATTTGCAGCTCCTATTCAAAGCCAGGTTCTCAACTGGGTATGCAGGTTGCATTTATACCATCACATATTCAGACTCACATTTTTGCATCCTTATTTTCTGTAAGTTCACAATATCTCATTTGGAGGTGGTATCACTCCCTTTTTGTAGTAAGCAAATGTGAATATGTGCATGGAGTAAAGAGTATTTCATTTAAATATGAAAAAGAAGACACGCATGCAATAAATGCATGTTGGGGTGTGATAGATGAGAGCCTATGATTCTTCAGGGAGGTTTACATAAGTATTAACAAAAACCTGCTAATCTTCATGAGAAGAAAATTATTGCAGGAAGAGGTTTTGGCGACTGCAAGGATGACAGCTTCATCTGAACTGCCTCTACAGTCCGGTGGGAAATGAAATAGCCAGAAAGGATTTCAAGATGGCTTGTTTTCCAGCATTCCTAATCTTCTTATTTCATTATAGGGTTTGATGCAATAATATACTGCTGTATTGCAAGATGCTCTCTTACAGTTTATATTTTGGCATAAGAAAATAAAGGAATGCTGTCTTAGCTGTCCCATCACAGTCACTTGGCTTATCCATGAAAAGAAACTGAGGTTAGAGAGGTCTGCTTAGGTTTCACAGCAACATAGAGGCAAGGGCTATATTAATCATGAAAACAGCAACATGAGGAAACAAAACAATAGAAAGAGTATAAACTTTTCCCTGTCCTGTTGGAATAACCTTAGCAAACCCAAATCTGGGTATTTTCAGTAAAACCTGGAGCACTAGAAAGGTGGAGTTCATTGACCTTTGACAGGTCATTAACCCATTCTGACAGTGGAAGGCAACGATAGGTAGAGGCATAAAGATGAGAGGATTTTCAGAACGAAGTGCAGAATTCTGTTTTGAAGAAAAGGGAGGGAGAGATGTGCTGTCTTTTTCTCTACTGTTTTTCCATCAGGAACTACACAAATAACAGTAGTTACTCCTGTGAGTGCATGTGTCCTGTAGGCATAGACGGAGATAAGCATGGTTGAATAATGGAGAAATGACCAGGAACATTTGTAACTGAGAACTGGTTGAAAATCGGGATTTCTCTTAATTCTGCATTGCATGAGTGTATGGCAAAACAAAAAGAAACAGGGGTTTGTTGCTATCTTTTGAAAGTCTTGTTTATTGGATTTCATCAAAAGCAGTGGCCTGCATAAATCTGAAACCATTTGAATTCTGATTTAAATCTCTTCCTTTGCTGTGCAGAACAAATATAAAGATCTATTTTAAGTTAATTTGCATTTATTCTAAATTATTTATGAGCTATCTGGTCTTGAAAGAATGTATAGAAATTTAGTACTGAGTAAAATTTGGCCACTTTACAGCTGTATTTCATACAATTCCAGATTTTATACTTCCTGCCCAAACTTTTTTGCTTCTGGATTACAACACATTAATAATTTTGATGCAGTGCTCTTGAATGTGACATTGAATATATTTGCTCTCAAATGTTCACATCTTTTAGTCTTTGCAATCTTTAGATTCTCCCCTTCTCTGCTGTTTCTCCCAAAGAGCCTATTAGAATGTCATTGTGTTAAACCTAATTTCAAAAGTAGCCAACAGACTTTGCCACGTGTTAAGCCATTATGCGTCTTTATGATCTCAGTTCACAACAGCACCAATCGTGTAGGATTTGTGTTGCTTAATGGGTATTGCTGTCTGTTACTGTGTTAGTGGGGGCTGGAAAGCAGGTCTTAGCAGGTTTTCATTGCAGCAAAACCTATGTTACTTACATTCAAGGGAGTTTGCTAAATCCAGGAAAAATAAGTTTAGCTCTTGGTTACTTATGGCCCATGGTGATCTGGAATAATTGAAAATAAAAAAAAAAAATCAAACTTATTTGTTTTGCTTTGTTAAAGCCCTATATTTTTGAAATCACCTAGAGATGTGTTGACTGATTGCTGCATTGAATTCATTGCAGAGCATCATGTAGCTTTCTATGAAACTCGGTGAGGGGGAAGGTGTTGGCAATATGTCATACCTACTCTTTTCTTAGTTAGGAGTGTTTAAAGTTGATTGCAGTTGCATTGCAGATTTACATGTCAACTTGCTCTTTTAATTGGTTTTTGATTATATTTTAAATCCAAAAATGAGTTTGAGTGGCTGCTTACATTTACCATACAGGAAGAGATTAATCATTCATATATATATATAAAAATGTAATCTGGGACCCTCTTTCCTGCTCTTGGATCACGGAGCACATATAAGACAGCCTTCTGTCAGAATTCCTGAGTACATGATATAAATGACTATTACCCTGGACAGTCATCAATAACATTCTTAGTTTTTAATGCATAATTAACATTGATTACTAGCTAGTAACACAGCTGAATAATTATGCCACATTTTATGACTATTTCTGTCTGCTTCAGCCACAGTCAAGCAGTTAAAATATGGCCAGTTCTTTGGGGTTTGGCACAGTAATTTTTAGCTACAAATTCCCAGTGAGTTCTTTAAAAGTCTAATTAGTAACAACCATTAGTGTTGGCTTATTACTCTGGTTTAGACACTAAATAAGCAGCCTACTTTTGTAGGGTAAAGTCTAAAACATGCTCAGAGTACCAGCTACAAGGGTTCAGTTTGCTCTTCTTTCTAAATCAGAGTCCCTTCAGTTACTCAGGGGTCTCAGTGGCTGAACCCAGTAACACTTAACTCTCTTGGGTACCAAACTACATCCATGTCCTGATTCCCTGTGACCAGAACACCCCACCATGCAGTAGGAGCTGAAAGCCCTCTCTAGATCACATATTCAGTGGGGACCTGTGCTAAGTTTTCTGCTTACAACAAATACACACAAGAGAGTGATTAGCTGAGCCTGCCCACAGGAAAGCTGGCTGAGGTTTGGTGAGAAGACTCATCTGGGAGGGTATGGTCCAGTTACTTTCATGAGTTTGTCCTCAGGCCTGTCCTTGAGCAGTTCATTGTGTCACAACATGCAACCCAGCCAGGTTTAAAGGCGCAGACTCCTGGCTGCTGTGTAATGTAAAGTGTGCAAGTATACAACTGGAAAACTGATTTTGGAATAAAACCCTACTGCTGCATTTCTGTGCTTTAGCCTGTAAGATGCCTTAAGGGCACTGTAGTGCTGACTAAATTGAAAGGGCATTGTGTGCCCTTGTTTTCTCATGTACAAGTGTTACCTTGTGTGAATGTGTTGGTCTTGACCCAATTTAACATTAGAATTCGAAGAGATCCTTTCCAGAGGTTTCAGTAAAAGAACAGAGTTGTGGCAAGATGCATGGATTGGCAAGTATTTCTTCCATGAATCATGGAACAAAAAAAGGTGGCATGCACTAGAGAATGATAGACGTGCACGGAATTGTAGATAAAGCCACTTTATGCTCCATACCTTTATTTTGTCAGTATAGTGAATAGGTGTTATAATTTATATTGTATATGAATATTGGTAGTATATTTCACAGTGAGTTTACAAACTGTGCACAGATTATTCAGCATAAGGCCATGGATATGAGTGAAGGTCTAGGAAACTGCAAGTACTTAAAATGCTAATTGTCTTGTTTTCAAAGTATTTCTGTGTAGTACAGTCAAAAAGGGCATATAACTTTCAATACTAAATGAAGGGTAATATTTTCAATGCTACTTAGAACTTCTTCCTGCCTGCTGCTTCTAGTTAATAGTGTTATTAGAAACAGTTATCTTCGGTCTTTTAAGGCTTTCTCTTTTAGTGACCAAATGTCTCTTTAATTTGTGGTTTAGATTTTTATCAAAGAGTAGTTATCTATTTTGAGCTCTGGTTATTAATTGAAGAGCTGATTTCCAAAATAATTAGATCTTATTCCAATTTGACTTTATGTAGGAGTTTGTGGCTATTGAGTTACTGTTCCTGTAGGTAAATATTTCTTTGAGATTTTATTCAACTCAAATCACTATCTAATGTCTATATGCATTGAAGGTTGTCAGTTTAGACCATCTATTCATCTTTGTTCTGTGTAACAAATGTTTTTAGATCCTTAAAAATGGTAATGATTAATCATACTTTTCAATGTAGTTTTACTAGGGCATTTATTGGAGATAAATTCCTACTTTGTAGTTGAACTTCATATATTTGTACAGGTGATACAATTACTGTTGGACTTAATGGGACATTGGAAGGAGGATTGCATAACACGTAATGAATTTTTGTGATTTTTTGAGAACACTTTATTATTCCTTAAATGTGGCAACTGGTCTGTTTCTCACCACATCCTGATGTAATTCAGGAGAAAGGCAATGTGTTTACTTGAGTTTTTAATTGATCTGCTGTATCTTGGATTTTTTAGCTAGGAGTTCTCTATTTCTCCCACATCTCTCTTAATTCTATAAACTGATTTCTTGATAGTATACTTTGATCCTTTCTCTTGCTTTATTTACCCAGGCAGGTGATGGGAGCGACTCCAGCAGGAGCACTGTAGGCATAATATATCCCAAGTTAATCACAAAAGGCTGAGGCAGTGGCCTTGAAAGACATTTACTTCATTTCTGTTCACGACTATGGATCCAAGGAATTTTTGCTGCTGTAAAACTCTGTTTGCTAATGCAATCCAAGAACTGATATTTCTGGCATGAATTCATCCTTGCTGGAAATAGCCCCTTTGCTTTCAGTAGAGCTATTTTAGGGATGGATTTAGTCATCTAGCTTGTTAAATTGTATCCCTTCATTTTCCTTGATTTCCTCCTTTCCCACAATGTGAAATCTGTAGTTTTCCCCCATTGGTCAGCATTTTATTTTCAATGTGAAATATATGTCCTGACTATAAGGCCATAAACCATTCAAACAGCTTGTATTATATTAAGGATTAATGTGAAGTATTTATTCTACCACTAGTAGGAGGAGTGGAATACTGGAAGATCTACTAATATTTGCCAAAATGTGTTCTTTTGCATGAGAGAGACAGGGTAATAATGTGTAAGATTACATTTATTCTGTGCTGTACTTCGAATTTCAAGAGATAAAGGAAAATCAGGGGGGGAAGGAGGTGAGATAAAACGTGGATTAAGCAGCTGATATCCAACAGACCTGAGAGCATTGGAGAAATTACAGGGACCTGCCTAACTGTGAGTGATTTTGTCCATATACACTCTTGGCTTTTCATATCTGCAAAGCTATTTTACTAGTTCTGCTAATGATTCCAGCTCTGGAAATGTGATCTGTAAAGGAATGGGTAGGTATAATTATGAATTTGAGCTTTTGTCAGTCTTTTGAAGCAGGCTGTTCAGTGCATCTTAGAGCACCTTTTTACATCCACCTCAAAGGAATTTGAATTCCAGAAGATCAGTGTTATATTTTGTGCCTGAATTTCCCATATATCAAAAAAGGGTTGCAACAGCTATCCAGAAAACTCTCCCGACCAGTGAAATATTATCTTGGGTGTCTGAGACCTCTCATTAGGCTGGGGATTTTTCCACTCTGAAGAATGCATGTCTAAAACTGAGTCACACCTTTGCAAATATATGGAATGTTAAAACTAAAGTATATGAAAATGAAATTATTGCACTGAATATTAAAATAAGTAGTTACAAATATTATGGAAGAAGTACAGATTAATGAGATTAATTTTTGTTGGTTATTTTTTTTTTGTCTTCTCCATACAAATTTGCTGAGAATGAGTGTCCTTCTGGATCTTTCTGGCTTCATTAGCAGCTGTATAGTCTGTACAAAACATAATTGAAGAATTTTGGCATGTGAATCTGAAAAGAGAAGCACCAATTACTGATACTCTGTCCCTGTGGAGAAGCTTTTGTTCATATTTCAGGGCATGATGCGATCAGTTTAAAATGCTTATGATAAAACAATCTAAAAATGGGATTACAGAGGACAGGCAATGTTTCCTTGCTTTGTTTGCCCACATTAATGACAGCTTTTGAGGTCTTACACTGGGTCAAAGTAATTTCAGAGACTAAGCATTGTCAGCAGTAGAGACTGAGCAACCAAGAGATGAGATGAATAGGCCAGGACCAGAAAAGAACTCAGAAGGAAAGTGAAGATGAATTAGTAAAAAACTATACTACACATAACAAATAGATGTAGTTTGTGTCGTCTTGCTTCCTTCTGCCCAGATACTTCAAGGCTGCAAGGTGCAAAATAAAGTTCTAAAGAAGGCTTCAGGAGGATTTGGACAACTGGCAAATTGTTAAAATCTGTACAAAAAGCAAAAGGCCTTATGGATAAACACATGGAGGAAAGGGCAGCATCACTTCTGTAAAGTGAATCCCTCTGTACAAAGGAATGAGCAGGGGAATAAGAAGAGAACTCCTTGAATGGGTCAATCAGTGATTTAAACATGGGAAACACAGGGAAGGAACAAATGGTGAGCTCCTTAAGTCACCAGTGGAACTGAAAGATATTTGTGCTGGGACAAGGGCTACCTAGGGTATGGATCAGTGTACAGCTGGTTAGTGTAAGAAGGCTTCTTGATGGCTGTAAACAGAAATACTAAAGTTAAATCGAAGAACTGAAGGAGGATCTTACACAACTCAGTAGCTGCATAATGAAGTGGCAAATTAAATTTGATTTAGGTAACAGATAAATTTTCCACATAGAAAATGTAAATTTTGATGTTACGTATGAAATGATGAAAGCTGAGATGACTTTTAGTGGTCATAAGGAAGATTTATGACGTTATACAGCAAATAGGCCGTAAAGGTATCTATTTAGTATCTGGTAGCAAATCAAAATAAATAGAAAAACAAACTAACTAAAGAAATTATTAGAAGACAGATAACTTGGGTCACTGTGTAAATCTAAGATTTACCCATATCTTACCCTTATCTTATTCTCTAATCAATTAAGTCTTTAATATCTTCACACATGGATATTGATACCTAGAGATGGGGAGATAGGACATGATTACTCACGACTGATGAGGCCAACTCTTGGCTACTGGCTGAACTCAGATGGAGGAGTTGGGATAAAACAATATGACAAATTTCACTGTTTTCTCTTATGGTACAGTGGAATAAATAAAATGTAATCTGACTTATTTTTCTGCAGTCCATGAAAAAATTAGTTTCTCTTTAGTACGTGTGCTTTGTCCATTCTTTTACACGTCATATTTGCACACACTAGCATTTAACATCTTGGATTTGGGAACTTCTCTAACAAATGGCCATGTCTAAAAAAATTGCAGTTCTATTCATCATATTTTGCCTCAAATCTAGAAGTATTTTATTCTATGCAAATGGTTTAAAAAACTATTTTTATTTCTTATTTTCTGGTTTTTTTTTTTCATTGTTTATAGCACCATGCTTTTGGTATCTCCATCACAGTAAGAGAAAACCTTTGAAGTGCTCAGTGCCTTGAAAGCAGGACAGGAGGGAAGGTCAGCAGTTTTGTCAGGTGGCTGCTGAGTTCTGCCTGTTTAGAAACTGAAGAGTCCTGACCAAAAAAACCTGATGCTTTTCCCGAAGGACTTTTTTGATCCAATGTGCAGCTGGTTTGCTAATAGACATCAAGAAAGCAACACACAGCAATAACATCAGGTTTAGATCAGCAACACTTTTCTTTAGCTATGCTTGGTGTGTGAACAGAGGAATGAAGTCACGTGTAACGTGGGCACCATCAGGGCTGAGACCCATCTGTCACCTTTCATATTATTGCATGGTTGCAAACACCTTCTGCATGCCCTGTAAAAGCTGATGTTCCCTGATCTGTTTTAATTTTGCACTGTAAGGCTTGAAATCATAATTTCAGATAATTTCAGACTTAGCAAGTCTGGTCACTTGGAATAAAATGCGTGACAGATCAGACTAGTTGAAGTATTAATTATCAGTGCTATTAATTACAAATGCAGTTTCTCCTTCTCCTTACCTTTTAATAAATCTGTTTCTGTGATTGTAATAGTCATTCATAAATATAATCTATTTTTAGCAAATGATTTTCAACAACTAATGGCATGAAATGAACCATTGAAAATGAGCAGTTTATTTGCTTCAGTTATTTGTAATTCACCACTTGGGGTATAGCTGGTCTGTACATAATGTGTTATTTTATCATAGATGACTGAAAGTTTTTAATATTTAGAGTATTTTTTTTAATTTAGAGAATGGTGATATACAGTTAAATCTTATTCTGATTTCTAGCATTTTTCACTTATTTTTATTAGCATAATATTATTTAACTTAGCCAGTTTAAATGGAAATGTAGAAATCCTGGAGGTGCACAGTTCTGCAGTAGCAGACAAGTAGATAAGTTGTAGGGAAGATCACTTCTGAAGAGGTGAAGGAGTTATGATTGGGAGAAGAGTGTGCAGGGCAGCCTTCCACCAGGGGAGTCCTAAACATTGACAAGAACTCATGTTTTAAACTATGGAGATTTACTTTAATATCTGAGGTTGTATTTTATGTTTAGTGGATTTGCACTAGCTCCTGCAATGCTGCTAAATCATACCAAAAATATCTGTATAAAATGCTGTGTTTGGTTTTATTTTCCACCTTCCCTGTCTTATGTTTTCTTTTCCCTGAGGCCATCATTTACCATATATTTGTTAAGAAAATGAAGGTTAGACTTAGCAGTTCCTTATTTACTAAATCTGCTAACTTTATCAGTAATATGATAAATGCAAGATTTGGTAAAATATCTGTTGGATTCAAAATGGGAAGAGATTTTTTTTTCTTCTGCTGGCACTAAGGTGCATAACAGAGAGCACCACAGAGTCTCCTGGAAAACTAACTTACAGAAGAAGACCTTTTTGATTATTTGAGAAACATTATGTTAAAGGCAAAATGATAAATTATTCCTTCTCTGCTGTGGAGGAAAGATAGGAAATAGAGATCAGTATTGCATCATCAGATGCCTTTTGAGGAAAAAAAATCAGTAATTGAACAAAAAATTAAAGGAACAAATACCCATGGCATTCAGAGGCAAACTAGGGAAATGAAGTCTAAATAAAATTACCACTATGCAAGTAGTAACTATACATAATTTATAGACAGCCCAAAGAAGCATAAAAAATTATGTCCTGCAATAGCCATGTTAACTGACGATTTTGAAAGGTTGCTTTGATCTGCATCTTTCATCCACATTCCTATTATTTTGATAGATAGTAATGTTAAAGGTGAATGTCTTAGTGTGATTTCATTTGCATTTGAAGCAGTCTTGCACTTTTGTCTCCTTTTCAAGCATCGCAGCAATCTAATTTTTTTTCTTTTTATTTTAATGTTAAATTTGTGTGCTAAAGCTAATGGGATATTAAGCCATTTTAAACCTCTGGAATGTGAATAGAGAAGATTTTCAGATGTTAATTGAAATTGGAAAATGTGATTGAATAGCAGAAGGCTATTGTTAAAATTAAAATAGGTCTAATTTAGAGAGAATATTTCTGATAACAAGAGGAGTTTGTGCATGGTAATATTCTCTGGAGAGCTGTACAGACCTTTGGCTTGTGCAGAGGAAGCCACATGCAGAGATGTGACAGGGTCTTCTCCTACTGCTCCTGAGATGTACTGTGTTGTAAATGGGAATCTGCGATTAGCTGGGAAGTGAGATTCCACTTTTCTACCAAAATGCATGCAGGGTGAGGGAGGGGGCTCTTTCCCCCCATTCGACCAGATGCTAACTCACAAAAGGAGCTGTGAACCCTCTCACATCTTTGGCTGGATGCTGGCATGTTGCTCAGTCCTGGGAAGGGTGGGTGAAGAGCACTACTGGATCAAACAGAACTCAGTGCTAATCCTTTCCTTTATTCTTCCAGGATTTTTTTTTTTTTTTTTTTGAGTGTGTGTGTTCTCACTGGAGCTGCTGTGCTGTGATTTCCAATGTCTCTGTGAGGACTCAGGTGGTAGAAGCTCATTGCAATGCAAAAGGTTCAAACCCCACTACATGCACTTTAAAAGTAATTGTGTCTAGCTCACTGAAAATTACCAATCCATGCCAAATGAGCACAAGATCGATTTTTTTTTTCTTTTACTATTGTTATTATTATTTAAGTTTTGATTTATTTTTAAAGCTTGGAAAGCTCCAAAAGAGGTAGTAACAGCAGCAAAGTTTACTATTTTTTTTATGTGCAGATTCACACTAAATTATGGGTCAGTATGCAATGTCTGGTACAATTGTATTCTCCATTTGCAAACTGGAGGCTTCATTTATGCATAGAAAAACACAGCAATAAATTAGGTGTGTGACTGCACAGAAATATTAGAATGAAAAGATGGGGTGAATCTGGGAGGTGTAGTGGGGAAATACACATTATAAAATAAATGTCTAAATTTTAATATTCCCACCTACTCTCCTTATGGTGATACCATTTGGTTCTTATCTTTTTATTTTTTTTTTTGCCTTAATCTTTTCTTGAGACAAGGAGTATTTGGGAAGATGAAATTGTAAAAAAAAAACCAAAAAAACAAAAAACAAAACAATTTGTCAGGCTGTCCTCTGCAAGCTGTAGTTCCTGAAAATGCTTTGGGTAGAAGGTTAACTTTCAAATCTTTCTGCCCTAGAGCATTGCACCTTTTTATTTATGTACTACAAAATACAGCTAAATTTTATATCCCTTCTTTATCCACTTAATCACAAATGGTAGTAAAGTAGTAAAAACATGCAGGAATGGCCTTCAAGTTGTAAACAAAGAACAGCTTAGCGGGACCTTCTCTTGTAGAAAAGATGCAGTGGGTTCTGGAGGTACTGCCAATGGCTGTAATGGAGGCAGGTTTTACCCATTGCCTAAAGGAGATCTATTGCCTTCCTTTCATCAGTGTGCCATTTTGAGTACTCTATCTGCATCTTTGAGTTTTTCAACAATGGAGTTTCCAAACATTTTCCAAGATTTCCCAGTGATTCCATATATTTCCAAATGTTTGTGGGAAAAAGTTTCAGGAACCTTTGGTTTTCTTCATGTACTGACTGCTAGTAAAAGACCATCACTATGAAAACACTGCAAATTCTGCCATCCCTTTTATACTGTTAACTGAAATATTTTGGCTGTAAAACTACAGTCTGGCTCACAGAATCCAGTATAAAAATACCAGCAGATGAAACAGAACGATATTGAGGAGAATGTTAGGAAGGAAATAAAAATAAATTTCTTGGGTAGGGGGGAAGAGAAAACCCAAGGAACACAAATTAAATGGCACATGAAGGAAAGGAGTCACAAGTTATGTATTCCCAAAATGAAGCAATTTTGAATGAAAACAGCAATCAGATGAAGTAAATAGAGCAGGGAAGTAAATCTGCCCCTGCAGATAGAAATTCCTGTATTTTATTTGCCAGAATTATTTTTCTATAGTAAAAGGGAAGCAGGAAAGGTGAATTACTGAAACCATACTGTCATGCTTTCTTTATTTTTTTTTTTTCATCATCGACTAGTTTTTCCTTTTCTCATCTCTTCTCTGGAGGTGAATGGGTCATGACTTCCCTGCTGTGACTCCTCTCCTTCTGCTTTTTTATTCAAAGAACCCCAACCAAACTGTCATTTTGTGTTCAGGGTATCTTAGCAGAGCCTTTGGGATATTTATAGTAGGGTGGGAAAAAAAAAAAAAGAAAACATTATGTATGTAGCATTAATGTACATAATGAACATAATATAATATTACTTCACATGACAACTGTAGGCTTCAAACCTGAGCATTGGACCTCTGAATTTCAGCCATGCAGACCATATAGATATGATTTTCAGCATGAATTATGGTCCATATCTAAAATCAAGGTTAAATAGCAACTATATCAGAAATGTTGTATTTACTGTAGCACAAAGCAACTAAAAAATATTAGTAACAGACTGCAGAAAAGTCAATTTGAACCCATCCTTAAGAGTAAAGAGTAACTCAGTTGAGCATTTTGAAAAGGGAAGAAGCCCTTGTGCGTTCCTCTTCTCTGATATCTGCTGTTTTATAGTCTGTTCTGAAAAGCTTTCAGTTCTGTCAGATTTATGGGCTCCATAACCGCACTTTCTATTTGTGTTGTGATTGTTTCTCTCCCCTTTCATGAATTATTCTTGTCATGTTTCAGATGAAGTACATGTGCTTGAAACGGTGGGCCTAGGTTGAGAGATGCACTTTGTAAGAATCTACATATTAACAGTTTTATATGGTCTTGGGATGATAATTGAAAGGAACAACTAAGTCTGTGTAAGTACAAAGGTAGACAAAAGGTGAACACATTTGCAGCACCCTTGAACCAATTGTGGATCATAAGAGAAATAGCACAGAAATAGTCTTTTTGTATTTCATGGCAACCTAAATGAACTAAATAGCAAAATATCTATATTTAGGCAGAAACTGTCCTTGACTTTCTAGAAACACAAGCTGTTCATTGCTGGTTTTTAGGTATTAAATTACTGAAAGCTTTTGGTACTGTTCCTTGTTTAGCTTAAATTGTATGGAGCAGTGGAGTTGGTTCCATTCTTACTACTGTCAAGCAGTTTAGATTCAGTATTCTTCCCCAGTGCCACAAATAATTGCTGTCTTGAATAATGTGATAGAAAAAGAATGTTTTGGGTTGGAAGGGCCCTTGAATATCATTCAGCTCCGACCCACCTGCCATGAGCAGAAAATCTGTTTGAGCAGGTTGCTCAGGGCCCCATCCAACCTGGCTTTGCACCTGGCCAGGAATGGGGCATCTACATCTTCTCTGGGCAATCTGTTCCAGTGCCTCATCACCCTCACAGTAAAGAGCTCCTTCCTTATATCTAAACTAAACCTCTTTCCTTTCAAAGCCATTTCTCCTTGTCCTGTTACCACAAGCCTTCGTGACAAGACCTTCTTCCCCCCCACCCCCCCCCCCAAACCTTCCTGTGGGCCCCCTTCAGATCCTCAAAGATGCTGTAAGTTCTCCTCTGAGTCTTCTGTTCTCCAGTCCTAAGAGCCCCATTTCTCTAAGACTTCCCTTGGAGGAAAGGGGAGATGCTTCACTCACCTGTTTAGCTTCAGGGGTCTCATTCATTTAACAAATACAATGAAAGCATAAAAATGTCAATGTTGGTCAGTTCCTTCACTGACTATCTTCTATGCTCTTTTATTGACACTTGTATTAGGAAGTCACACTCAAAGTTCGTGAAACCACAAAGTGTCCCTAAATATACTAATAATATAATCTTTTATATTTGATTCTCTTGCATTAAGGGGAAGACTGCGTCCACTTTGTCAGCTAAGAAAAGTGATCTTTCTAGCATGTGCTACAATACTATTTAGATGGCATTACAAGGATTTTGTGGCATAGAAAAAATGTGAGAATCCTCTGACACTCTGATAAGTAAAATACCTGGAACTTGCAGAACCTGCTGGGAAATTCACATGCAAAACATAAATGATGCTGGAGAAATGAAGTTGGATTAGCAGACTTAAGGGGATTTATAATGAAATAAAGGGAAAACTAATACCTTAGGGCCCTTCCCCCCCCCTAAAAAATCATTGCAGCCATGTTTTCTTTTTTGCTGATACCACTCATTTGAACTTTTCAGTATTTAGTAAAATACTTTTAATGATGTTGAAAAGTAGGCTTTTTTTTTCAGAAGGTGTATCCAAATAAAATTAATGATATGATTATAGTAATGTTTCTTTGAAATGTTAATTCTATCTATATCATAATTTGAAGTGTTAATCTTTACAAGGTCTTGGCCAAAATCTATTCATGTTAATTACAGTTAGCAGATCAAGTTTTACCTGGCAGATTCCAATGAAGAGAATAGTTTTATTTCTTTCCTGCAGCATTACTAGAGTCTCTTAACAGCTGTCAATTGCAGTCCTGGAAACTTATTAATCCAAAAAGATATTAGTAATATACTGAAGTGAGAAATGAAATTCAATGATTTAAATATTAATTTTCAGATTTTTTTGAAGATTGTTATTGATAGGAAAAAATAAACCTTTCAATAATACAAAGAATTTCTGTGGTTTTTTGTGGGTTTTTTTGTGTTTTTTTTTTTTTTTTTAAACTATCATGCTGTAGGTAGTGGGGTTAAATTAAACCAGTTTTGCAATTTAGTATATAGCTTATTTCAATGAGACTACTTATGAAATTATTTTTCTGGCCTTGTGGCTGGGTCTGTGTGACCATGCAGTCCACTGCAGTTTCTGAAGCTATATCACTAGAACAAGAATTTAGCTTCTGAGATAAAGTCTGAGTTATATTTTGTGGTATAAATATGTTTATTGTGCCTTCTGCTGTATTTTCTCTATTGGTTTTCTTTTTTGTTTTTCAATACCTATGGGTAAACTGATATGCAAAGACATGGGCAATTTATTCTGCATCTTTCTGTAAGTATGATTTTATAGGACAGAAAAAACAAATTAATGCTGTTTCATAGGAGAATCGCTACAGTTGTTTCCAAGAATGCAAAAGATCTCCATCTTTAACCTCAAATATTAGATAACAGTCACATGGCAGGACAGCTATGGAATAAATAGATGGCAAGAACTTGTGTTTTCTAAAGAACATTTTTGTTTGCTTTTAGTGAATCACAGTGGTTTTTTGAAGATGCTCGAAGGCTGAGGTTACCTTACTGCTTTGTTTTAATTTTAATGAGAATGCAGATTGTGTCATTGAGACTATGTATGGGAAAAGCACTTTGTTGCAGCATCCATGATAGAATCAATGCATAGTGACAAGGAGACTGGTTTCCTACCTTGCATTAAAGGCAACTCAGCAACTCAACTTAAAGAAGCAAAAAAAAATCAACAGAACTTTGAGGTTGGTTGGGTTGGTTGGATGATTTGGGTGGTGGGTTTTTTGTGTGTTTTTTTTATTTTTTTTTTTTTTTAATTGGTTGGGTTTTTTTTGCTAGCAAATATAAACATGACTTGGTAAATGCCCAAAATCTCAGTTGGCAGCTTTGGAGGAGCTGGTGAGCCACTTCACTCTCCTGAACAGGTCTTAACTGCTGCATAGTGAAGGAGGCAGTATTACTAGCTTTCAAAAAAAAATTTTTTTTTTGTTACTCCACAGTATCTAGGGGGTTTATTTAGATGCAGAGTTGTAAATTTTTTGCAGTTGAATGAGAATCACTGTAAGAAGTTGAACTAGAAGCCAGTTTCTAATTGTCTTGATGGCAGATGTGAGTTGATAGCTGAAAGGAAGTAAACCCAAATTTTAGCCGTTTAAAAAAAAAAAATCTCATTATTTTAAGAATTCATTATTATTCTAGAAGTTGACTGATAAACTCTGAACTTCTTGAGGTGACAGAAGAGTGCAGGTTCTTCTTTTCCTGTCCTAGGTGAGTGATGGTTTCTGCCTGAAGCCACTATCTGCCAAGTTACTGTTTATATAAATCTTTGGTCTAATTCAGAAAGCCAGCTGTAATTAAGGTATTTTTTTTTCTCTTTAAATAAACAAACAACCCCAAGTATAATACAGTCCCTCTCTTTTACACCTCTCTGTGCCCAGCTGCATTGTGACCTTCTTAGTGCTTCCAGTGCAGCAAGTGTACAAGAGCTTATTATTTCATAACCTTCTGAGCACTGAGTTTTGGATTGTTTTTTAATTAACATTTTAATTGCTCATCAAAGTAATTGAAAACTGTGTTGGAAAAGTTGTTCATTTACTAATCCCTTTGGTACCACTTAACACTAAGCTTTTCTCAAGGTCAAACACACGCTTGTGGTGGTGGTAACTTTCTTTGCTGACATGATGCCAAAGGCTTGGTGGGTAGAGATGTTTTTACCATGCTTTGCAATCTGTTTCTGCCTGTGGTGGGGGAACAAAGGTATTATTCTGTACATAGCTGCTTAGGCAACATTTTCTCTGAGAAGATGTATTGCCTTTTTGCTTCTCAAAGCAGCCTTCACTTGCTGTAAGTGTACAAGATGAGCCTTAAGAGATGGATGCTGGTAAGGAAAGTTTCATTTATGACAGTACTCTTGGACTTTGCACGCACTTAGGGATGCTCATCCTATTGCTGAAATATGATCACTGGAATCTAAGCTAAGGCTCAGTTCCTGGAACTGTCTAGGGAAGACATTGAACAGGCAGGGAAGGTTTCAAGTAGGCTGGGACATATTAAGCTGGAAGTTCTACTAAAAGGCTATGAAATAATTGTTTAGATAGAGTTTAAATAAGCTCTATGAGTCTTCACTAATTCTTACAGGAAGCAATGAAATGACATCCTTAATCAGTTTGTCTCCTCTTTGAATCTGCTTTGGAAAATCCTGCTTGTTGTCTTCTGCCCTCAAGTTTTGTTTTATCATGCAATAAACTTCCCCTTCTTCAGTTAAGAGATCCTTGCTGGGAAGACTCAACAGACTGTTGACAGGGAGCTCAGAAAGAATATTGAAATATGAGAATGATCTATTTTCACTTAAAATCTACGCTTTCAAATAATTGATGTGATGTACTGGAAATTATTTTGCCTTCCTACTTGTACAAAGGCAATAGTAATTATTGTTGTATGGTCTAAAATTTGTTGTGTGAAAAATTAAAATTGTTAATATCGTTTTTTGACATAACTTCCTCAAATTTCCCTTTTGTTCATTCTTTTTGAAGAGGAACTGGGCATCAGATTCTTCATCAACAATATTTTATGTCTTTATGCAATACCAAGCAATACAATTTGGAAATTTTCTCTATGGCTTTTAGTTTTTTACTAAAAAAGCTTTGTTTTGAAATGTCAGTACCTCCTTCTCTGACAAAATGTAAGGAATTGGAGCAAAACCTTTTAGTTTCAGAAATAGGTTTCTGTCTTTTTTTTTTTTTTTTTTTTTGTTTAGGTTTCTGTCCTGATTTGTGGGTTTGTTTTTTTTTTCTTTCAGTATTTGTGGCTTATTTCATTGCAGAGTTGCATAATTATATCAAAAATTCAGCGTGCAACAAATTTCAGTTCTTGAGAAAGTTGTGTTCCTTTTCTCCAATCCAGAATCTGTGTGAATTTAAGATGGATTATTTGTTTTTACCTGCTTTTACTGCATTAAATATTGCTTAGATATGTTCCGTGCTTGAAAGTACTGTCCATTCAGTGACAATTTATTCTGATTTTTCAGAGCAAGCAACTTGTCACAGTGCTTGGTAAAGTTAGTGTTTGTAGTTTTAAATCCATATAAGGCCATGTTATGGATTTAATTTGAATCCTTGTTAAGAGATGCGCCTTAATCTTTGTAATCAACCAGTTTCTGAAGCAAAAGTATATTGAAAATTGAGCAAGGATAAAAAAAAAAAAAAGAATCATTGAAGTAAGTTTGATGAACCTTCAAAGTGCCTCTGGTCACAGAACATCTGAAATTTTAGAAAAAAGCCCATTTTATTTTGTGCACTTTGGCAAATTAGGATAAATTGCTAGCTGAGCTTGCAGTTGATGTGTAATTGGCTCATTGTCACTGGAAAGGCTTAAGATGGGATAGTACACTGGTTATTGCCTTGGAAATTATAAGTAGGAAGTGTCTCCTGTGTTTGAAACGAAAATAAAACAGCTAGAGACTGACCCATTGAAACACTTCATACTTTTCATCGCTAGCAGGAGATCCTCAGTGAGGCAGATCAAATGTAATTATTGAGAGAACATAAAGAAAACATCTTTGTTTGCCCTGTTGTAATAAGGACAGCTCAGCAGGATTGGTCCTGAGTGTGCTGGCTTCTGACTGGGGTACAGGCTTGTACACTGCAGAGTTGGCAGGGGTCTTGCTTGTTTAATTACATGGAGTCATTTCTGCTTTTGCAAGCACTACTAACTTTCTTTTGAAAAGAGGCAGGAGCTTGCAATGCTTAATACACACTTCATGTCCTGAAGGTGCTTTTTGATTATTAAGCGATTAGTATGAATGCCACTTGTGTGTACTTCTATCTCTTCATATGTGTGTTGTGGTGACAGATATAACCTAAACCTGAAGGTGTCCATCTACAGATGGAGAAACAAACCAAAAGGAGTTCTTTTGATGTGTCTTTTGATGAGATCTTGTTGAAAGAATTCAAAGGAGTTGCTTTCCATGTGATAGCTAATCAACAACAATTTAGGAATTTGACTTGGTTGTGAACTCCTGATACTTTTGTACTAGATGAGGGTTTCTTAACTCGAATTCTGATGTTTGGGTCTTGGCTTCCAATTCTTGTACCAGTCTTTTTCTTTTAGGATTACCAATTTGAGCATTGTTTAAACTGCTAAGAAGGAAAGAGTATTTGTATTTCTTTTTTTAGGTGAGAATGTTAATTTCTTAAAGGTACATTGTTAGTTTAATCTCTAACAGATTTTTGATATATAGAGAGGACAAAGAGGATCTTTTATCAAGTGACTAGGAGCAGAAGTTTGGTGGAGAGGTCTGAGTTGTTCTCAAAAGATGTCTCTTGCTCACTGTGGATTATGTAGGGCCCCAAGGGAGGCAAGTCTCCCAACTTTATCTAGTATTAGGCAACATTCATATGCTCTTCTGTCCTCCTGAAAATCCAGGATTTGAGTTTCTGATAAGAAAGAGCTTTGGCAATGTACACCTATATATGTAAAAGACTAGGACTTTGAAATATGAAACTAGTGAGCTATGTATGGCAATAATAAATAAACAAATGTCTAAAAAAGTAACTCATCTTGCACTACAGTTGATAAGATTTCCTAGCGATCAGATTGTGATCTTAAATTCTTTGGATACCAGCGCTGAAACTGCAAAGGTTTTGTTAGTGAGACACCCACATTTTACGTTCATATATGCTCAAAATCAGAACTTTCTTAGGTTTCTCAGTGGAATATATTTAGCCTCAAACAACACTTTGATGTTACAAACAATCTTGAATTATTTTTTGAACGGGAAATACCAACAAATGAGCGTTATTTTCTTTCATTTCCAATTCAAAATGAAAAACTGATTTTTTTTGTTTGCAAAGAATTTTGTTTTGATAATTTCAAAAGAAATAAGTGCATACAGTTCAAATAATAATGATTATTTCATAGTTCAGAGCAAAGAATATATTAGGGATTAATATTTGCCTTATCAAAGCAACACTTTAAGAGTATTGAAATTAAATGGGAATATACAGTAATTAATTTTGACATTTCTCTCTATGAAATTCTGTCTACAACATTTCTGCAGAATGCTGTATTTTCTGATGGAAAACTGTTTTCCTAGTTCTCACCAATTCTTATAGGAAGGTATTGGTGTCGTACTCATCCGTAATTTGGACTACATAACTTTTTCCTGAACACATGGAGCATTGCATATTAAATTTGTAATTGGTTGCAATTAAAACTTTTTCCCCTTGCGTAAAAAACATACTCAGTCAAATGTGGCTGAGGTTAGGAAGAAAAGTAGGGAAAATTGGATGACTTCTCATTTCCTCAGATTAATCTGAAATATTAAAATAGTGCTCCCCTCATTAAGTAAAATTACTTTTCACTGAGTTAAGATTGATTGCAAGCAGGTCATTTATTGAACTGCATCCCACTTTTAAGCACTGTGCCTTGTTTCTGAACCTGGCCTGTGTGCCACAGGTTGGCCCTGTGCACTTCCTTTTAAACTCCCTCAAAGCAAACAACAGGTGACTGAGTCCTTGTGTCCCAGAAGGTCCGTATCAGTTTTAATTGACTTTCCTAATTTATTCTTCCTCTTCTAGATCATCTTTTTTGACTTCAAGTACCAGTCAGAATTCTTAATCCCTCCAGAATATTTTTGACTGCACTTTCAGATTTTCTGAGCTTGGGATCAAGTCCTTGTGAAAGGAAAATATTTTTGCAGAGCTGTCTTTCTGCATGTGAATCATGCTGTTTCTTCTCTTGGTTTACAGTCTTCAGACGTGTAGTTTTCTCACTTGATTGATTTTGTGTGTGTAAAACAACCAAATATGTAGGAGATCTCTTTTCTTTCAGGTTGTATGACCACTGTCTTCCTCTGTGCGTTAATCTGGACTAGGAAAGAAAATCTTTTAAGATCTTAACAGTAACAAACAGTGTATTAAGAAATGAAAATATCAGTGTTAAGATAAAATACTGAAGCCTTTTTTTTTTTTTTTCCTGCAGGAAAAGGATGAAGAAGTATAATAGTTCTGTTACAATATAGGAAATGGTTATGTGTTGATTCACCATTGGCACAGGTTTGCACTTGTGAGAAATGATATGATCACGAGCTGCCTAAAAAAATACCTCAATTTAAAATTCCAGAGAATGTCGAAACTTTTTTCTTTTTTTTTTTTAATTGCCTAAGGTTTTATTTTTTTCTGAGTTCAGTTTGAGGGTTTAGGTCAATCCAGAAACGTGACTTTTTCAGTCTGTTAGAATATTCTCTCCTTGTTTGCATAGTCTATGTACATGTGCCTTAAGCAGTAGTGACTAACATCTGACACATGCCTGGCACACACTTCTTCAAGCAGAGGAAGATGAAAAACTTTTTTTTGTGGTTGTTTCTTCACTGTCTGGTTTTGTATATAAGCAGAATGCAGGACACAACTACAAGCTGGGATGTTTCATAGCTTGTGAACTTCCGACTAATATTTTGTGGATGTAGGGTGTTAGAAACTTTGGGGTTTTTTTTGGTAAATTTTATTTTTAGCATATATACAATGCTTAATGGAAATATCTATGGAGAGGAATGTTTAAGATAAGCCTACCAGTGTTATATTTTTACTAGTACTCTAGTCAGTGGATTGTTGCCTATTCTCCCTTCCTTTATGTATGGGAGGGATAGGGAAGGGCTGGGTGAAGGTACCCTCCTGACAGGTAGTGGAATTGAGCATTTGAGTGTTAGAGTAGTGGTTGCTGAATGCATTGGATCAACAATGTTTGTGTTGATGAGATGTTTGAATTATTCCATGTGACTTAAAGCCAGGGATAACTCCTTAAAGCATCTAGGACAGTACACATGGTATGTGTAAAATATGACAACAGGATGAAATACACAACAAAACTGTTGAGTGAGAATTTTTTTTCAATTATATTTCTTAGAATCACTCAGGTTGAAAAATAGCTCTAAGATTGTCTATCAACCATTAACCATGTCATCCAACCATTAACCTGACACTGCCAGTTATTCTACTAAACCATGTCCCTAAGCACCATATCTACACATTTTTTCCACTCTTCCAAGGACAGTAGTTCCACCACTTCCCTGGGAAACCTGACCTAATTTTTAATAACCCTTTCAGTGCAGAATTTTTTCTTAATACCCAATCTAAGTCTCTTTCCACACAATTTGAGGCCATTTGCTCTTGCCCTACCACTTGTTACCTGGGAGAAGAGACCAAGCCTCATCTTGCAACAACCTCCTTTCAGGTACTTCTAGGGAGTGATGAGGTCTTTGTTAAGGAAATTTCTCTGCTGGATCATCCGGGACCCACTCTGGCAGACACACTGGCCCCCCTGAGGTAGGGCCTAGGCTCTTTCACAGCTGTACCCCACAGTCACACCAGGTTTCCTTAAGACTTGAGGTGTGCCCTGGTCCTGCTGGCCACACTATTCCTGATACTGGCCAGGATGCCATTGGCCTGCTTGGCCACTTGGGCACGCTGCTGGCTCACGTTCAGTCAGCTGTCTACTGTTATTACCATTATGGTTATAGTTATTCCTTCTTCATTATTATTAACTATAAATTTCTATGTATCTGTTTATATACCTTTAAATAGTGGAGCAGTAATGTGATTTGATCTGGCCTGTTAATCCCTATAGCAGTGGGTGTATTTGTGAGTAATTAGAGTTGGTGCCTGTGAGACCTCACCTACTGTGAGCAGCAATATTAGCGAAAGAATGAACTACTGACCATGGTATAGATGTATTGCATAGAAAGTTTTATTTTTCTGCTTTTTTGCATTTTTCATTACCCTCAAAAGGGTAAATTTCTTGATTCTGTGGTTTTTTCCTGACTTCTGATTTATACCATGTATTAAATGCTTCATAGTTACTAACTGCTGGGTGCTTTGCTTTTCCCTTATACCGTTGCTCAAATAAGCTTTTATTGAAGCAAAGTAAGTCATTAAGTAAGGATAAAATAAATGCATCAAGATTTTTATCATCTGATAACTACAGAACATGGTTTCAGCAATGGGGTGGTGACTGAATTTACCTCCATCTCGATTGCAAAAAAGAGACTGTGAAAAAAAGAAACTACTGGTTTTCCATCAGAAGGTGGTAGTAGTGTGTAGACAGAAAAAGATCATCAGGATTCTTCACTGTTGTTCAGAACATCTAGGGGAGCAGAATTTCAGGATATTAGAGCATGCTTAGTAGGCAGTGTAGGCACAGCCTTTGTGCTTCAGCCTGTAGACATAGTAAAGGATGACTAAACCCAGTAAATATATTACACAGTATTTTTAAAATACTGTCTCAGCCTTAATGTCTTTGGTGGCAAGTAAACCATGATAATCCTAGAAAAAAATAAAGATATGAAAGGAAAAAGGAGAGGATATATTCTAGAAAATAGTGACTTTGTATGTCTGTCCTCTTGAACAGCTAGTAGGGAGGAATGGAAACTAAAAAAAACTGTAATACTTTTCAACAATAATCAGGAAATATGTAATTTTGTATAAGTTTTTTTTTTTTTTTTTTTTGTTGAGTTGGTTTTCTGCAAAATGGAGGAGGTTTCTCTTCCAGAGACTGGAAGAAACAAACTCTTCCCCAGTTTTAAACAATTTTGCATTTCCTCCTGGCTGATCTTTTACGGTTTTTCTTCTCTGACTCATGCCAAGAGCTATTTTAGCTTGACATGCTGCAAGTGCATTTTCTGTCTATAATGAAATGGAGAAATGTGAATGATGGATGTGCAGTAGGCTTGCTTACTCCTCTATGCCTTGCTATTGATAAGTAAGCTGGGGTAGCCAGAAATGAACTTGTATTTACTTCAAAGCCATCTGTGCTCCCTTCATTCAAGTTGTCTGTAGCACCGTGGGTGTCCTCTTGTCCTTGCAGTGATTCATACCTCTCCCTGCAGAAGATTTCTACTTTTCTCTTTACCTCAGACCTTGTAAATAAGTCAAATGAAACAAGTCACTTTTTACATGGCATCTTTTAAATGTATGATCTTTCCTCTACTGCAGACTGCTAGAACACTCCATGGTAGCTCTATTAACTTTAGAAGCATGTATTATTTTTTTATTTGATTTCTATAGTGCATATATAGTGATATTGCTATAGCCAGACTCTAATGTGTTGTTGCTCCGTTTTAGGGGTGTAAAGCGAGAGTGGTGTTTCCTTACACCACTCTCTTGTAGCCTTGCTAGTTAACATCAGTAACATGTCACATAGTGAGGGTCAGTCACCGACAGCAAGAGTCACAGCTCAAGCATGTCAGCTTCTCCATGAATAATAACTGATTTTACTCTGTCATTTCACATGTCTACACTCATTCACTGGACTTTGCATCTATAAGTGTCCTCTGCCACTATTATAGGGCATTCTAACTTAGAGCTCATTATCTGTCTCCTGTTAGAGGAGGCTGCTAAGAAGGTTATGAGTGCTATAATCCCACTTCTGACTAATGTCAGTTCAGTTTGGGTGGTAGAATTGTCATTTCCTACCAGTTTTGCCTTCAGATATGTGCAGAATTTTTTTCACAAAATGAAGATGAAGTTGACCAAAAAGTTCCTGTACTATACCTCTCCCTTTGTTCCAGCAAATTATTTTCAAGTCATTTTAAGGTCTCGCTTAACTTCTAAATTCTTGAAACAGACAAATGTGTAATATTTTTTCCTCTACCTGAGGTAAATTATGCATTTGTGAAAGCAGTCACAAGCAGGGCAATAAAAAGTCATGTCAAGGAAATAGAAATATGCTCATGGACAGAGAAAACAGGTTCTAAATTCTGGCCTAGTCTTGATATCCCTGTAGGAAGATGAAAGTTATTCTGGTAGATCAAATGGGGAATTGGGAAATCACAAAAAAACAACTTGTGGAACCCATGGATTCTGTAGCATGCAGTTGGAAATCCCTGCTCATGTCTCTGTATTTGGCAGAAATCTTGAAACCACAATAGTTACTGTTTTGGCCACCTAAAGGGGTTGCTGCATGAGCTTTGGGTCATGCATTAGTGTTCATTTTAGCAAGCATTAGATCTGAAAAAATATCTTGAGCAAGTTAACCAGAAGTTCTCCGTGTCTCCAATCACACACAATCTTCAAATGAGAGTGTTACATGCTATTTTATTTTATATAGCTGCTGGATTTTTAAGAGAAATTAACAATTTACAGTTCCCAGTAGGAGTAATGAAGACATTTGGCTAATAGACTTTTCTTATACTCCTGTACTAATTCTGCAGCCTTCCATAATTTGAGATATTTTAAAGGATCTAATTGCTGTGTGCTTTTACTTTCTATTACAGATAATTTTTTTTTAAAATGATAGCTAGAAAATTAACCTTTGGAAGCTGAATACGGTGAGTTGAATAGGCCCATAATTATAGGCTACCTGATATCCAGAAAATTCTGTTTCTAATTTTGACCCTTGACAGTTTTTTTTTTTTAGCTAGCAGCTGTGGTAAGAACACAATAAATCTAAAGCTGTGTAATCCATTATTTTTGTTACAGTATTTATTGTTTTTTAAATCTACAAGCAGCTTGAATCTTGAGCATTGAGATTATCTTTTCTCTCTACTGTAATTAACAGTATCTTCTCGATTCAGCTGTGAGTTACTAACTGCTTAGGCTGATCTCATCCCATTGAAAACTTCAAATATTTAAAATTATACGTAAGAATGTCCATAATGTGGTTCTAGGGGGTGAAATGATTTGAAAGCAGTCCTACTTTAAATGAAAGATGCTGGTTATTCGTAGCTGTAGAACAGACTAAAGTTATGAATGTAAAACTTCAGGCCATTAGATATGTATTTTCCCATTACACTCCTCTGATCTTTAAAGTGGCTTGTTGCCTTTCTTCTTATTTGCTGAGATTGTTAATATTCAACACATAATACGCTACTCTCTAAGTGTGAGAAATTGGACCATGCTTATGTTGGGTTTTTTTGGTGGAATTTTGGGTTCCCCAGGCCAGTGGTCATAGCACCAGCTGGACACAGTTGGACAATTTTCTGAGGCACAGGGTGTGATTTTTGGGGCTGGCCTGTGCACGACCAGGAGCTGGACTTGATGATCCTTGTGAGTCCCTTCCAACTCAGGATATTCTCTGATTCCATGGAACATTAGATGATAGGGATGTCTTTATTGACATGAAGCTTGAAGACCTCCCTGCTGTCCTATCAAGTGAACTTTAGGGTTAAAAAAATTCAATAGCTTGGAAAGACATTCCAGTAAGCATCTGAACTTGAAAATTAAGACAACCACATCTTGATGGAGACGTGTGCTGAGTAATTAATTTAGTGTTTTCCAAAGGCATGTAGTTCAGTTCTGAAATTCTTCTGAACACTGCTGATAATGAAGAAATACTACTTTGGGTTGAAACCACCTTATTTTTTGGTTACTGATTTGATTTTGGATTACAGTAGAGAAACCTAGGGTGGATTTTACTGGAGATTTGTGTGCCTGGGAAGAAGGGAAGTGAATTCCAGCTCCATGCCACATTTATTTTGTCATACCGCTTTCATATCCTGGCCAGTGTAATTGAAAATTAGCATAGCTGTTCTACCACTTTAGTGTAGACTTTATAATTTCACATTGGAATATATAACTTAGAAAAAGTGTATAGGTTAGAATCACAAAATAAATCTCTTGTCATTTTGAGAGTATGTATGTGTCATCTAGACTTTGCAGTAAAATCCTAATTTTGAGCTACTTCTTGTTGCATGCATTGTCTGCAAGTCCTTTCTGTGGTAGAGCAATGAATGGCCTAATGAGCAGTTTGCTTGAGTCTTGCTTCCTTGTCTTTATGAATGGGTTGGTACTTGGCTGCTCCACTTGCAGAAAATGTCCATCTTGGTTGGTTTTCTTTTTAAGTATACTGAATTGCCATTTACAGCAGCTAATAGAGCAGCCCCAAAGGAGGTTGTTCTTCATGGCTGAATGTCATGACATACCTTATAAAATAAATGGGAACAGTTCGTTTTGCTGCTTGATTAAATACATGTTATTTAATGTCTTTTAAGCTAAAATTTTCTGAAGAGCCATTAAATGTGTAGCTGAATGATGATTTTTCAAAGCACAAGCCTCTCTTCAGCTTAATCATAGGATCTGTGATATTTTAATTATGTTTAAGGCCTCTTGAAGTGACAAGGTTGATATGAAAAAATAACATGCAATCACAAAATAACTGCACATCATGTTTTTCAAAACACTGAGGTAGCTACATAATAATTAGTTTTGGAGCTATTAAATGAAAATGAACAGTAGTATTCAGGAATATGTGATTACTCAGAGGATTTCTTGATTAAATCTCTAATTTGTATTAAACAATAGGTGTCCCCCTTCCTCCCTTTATGCAACACCTTGTGTTAGATTATGTTAAGTATTTTCCAAATTTAGTTAAATTAATCCCTGGGGCAAATCTACTCAAAACAAAGGCATGACATCAATGACTAAGCATGGACATTAGTTAAGACTGAGTGATGCTGTACAATAGGAGGCTGGACAAAAGAGGAATACTTGTTTTTGAGAAGGAGATTTTCAGACAAAGAGAGATGCACTTCTACAATGACACTGTCAGGTCCGAATTCCACATTTGAATCATGTGGTCTGAAATCAAGTAAGAAATTTTTTCTCTCTTTTACAAATATTAACTAATTTTTATAGATTATTAATGAGTTGAAAAAATATGTTTTCCTGAATACATATTAACAGTTTAACATTTTCTTCTAATTAATAATCCAATTATGTTTCTGATTTACCTTTTGGTAATGTACCAGTAGTTTAAGAGTTACTATAAAGATCTTCCATTCTCTACTGCCCTCCCCACAAAGAGTAATCAGAACCCAAAGCAAGACATTTATTTGCTGAAGGACAAACACATTGGGGGAAATTTCAGCTGCCAAGCAGCAGGTCTGCAATAAGGATGCTTGATTCCAGGCAGATTCAACATCTGTGTAGCAGAAGGTTTGCTGTAAAGCCTATAACAAACCAAGGAAGAGAAGTTTGCATCTAAAACTCAGCTTTTACATCAGTGCTTCCGTCCCTTTATTTTTACTATAATAATACCAGCAGAAACAATAATAATAATAGTAGTTATGATTATGTGATTCTGGCATCTGTTTTGTTGAACTACCTGTGGGAACTGCAAGGACAATAATGGATTTAATGGATCTGGATGTGCATAGTAATATGTAGTAGAGATGGAATGCA
Organism: Cinclus cinclus; assembly: GCF_963662255.1. Classification (NCBI taxonomy): domain Eukaryota; kingdom Metazoa; phylum Chordata; class Aves; order Passeriformes; family Cinclidae; genus Cinclus; species Cinclus cinclus. The sequence continues at coordinate 21,219,753 of NC_085051.1, read as the reverse complement.
TGCAAAATAGGACAAAAAGACACACAAAGCTGAAGCAATTATGCTTTACTATGTGTATTGAGCCAGAAGAGATGTTTAACAATGAATAATATCAGAAAGAGGAACATTTACAATGTAGCAAATTTTAAAAAGGAAAACTAAAGCTGTTTGTGTGGTCAGGGTTACTGAGAAGAACATTTGTACCTAGGGTGTCTACAGTTTAGAAGGGGAGTTAAATCAGTGTACCAGATGTACCAGGTGGAAGTAATAGCTGATGGCAAACATGACCCAGAATTGCATTTGCTCTGGGTGATTCTTTTGGGATGGCAAAGTATTCCTGCAAGTATAGTTAAGTGATCACATTCAGTATTGAAAGAAATGCATTGAAACTTGTTTTATAATCATCTTTTGAACACAGAGCTCTGAGAAACTGCTTTCTGTGGCTGAATTATCCATTGTCAATAAATCTTCCAGGTGTAGAAGGTCTTGTTTTTTTTTTTTTTTTTTTTTAAGGTGTGTGTAGAAAAAATGATGGGATTTGAAAATGAGAACTTGGTTGCTTGTCTTCACCAAAACACAGAGCAAGTTATCTTGAGGGAACTGAAGTGCTAGAAAATGTTTAAGAAATTGCTAACAAAGAATATATAATGTATCATATAGTGGCTGACAGCCTGAAAGTGAAAGATAATTAGAAATGCTTCTTGAATTACAGGTTTTCATATAAATGGCAGAGTTAGCAAGAAGATTAATTGCTCTTGGCAGCAGCCAAACTTTTATCCATTTTTGAAGCAAGCACAGAAGTATTTCTACTCTCATACGTTACTATGACTTTTGCGAATGTTTTTACCATTCTCTGAGCCTGAGAAAATGAACACATAATGTTTATGTGATTTTCAAGCACAACAGTAAGTCAAAGATGCAACTTTCTATTCTATATGTTTGCTATTAACCTTTGAAGTTTCGTTCTGATTTTAGAAAAAAATATTCTGATAGTTGATTTTTTTTTAAAAAGCATCCTTTTGATTAGTTAAGGAATTGAGACACATACTGCATTATATTTTTTTATTTTAGCTTGCAATAATTTGTTTTCCAAATTTTCCTTGGGTTAGAATAAATAAAAAAAGAAATTCCCTCTGCCCCCCTCCTTCAGTCACTTAACCCCCAATCACTGCTGTATCTGCCAGGTCAACAGAATTCCAGCAAGGTGTTCTCCTTGTATAATTAGGTGTAAAAGATGATGGAGGGTGGTGTGTGGTCTCTGCATTATAATTCAGGAAAAACTCAATCTCTTATAAGTGATGTGTTAATGGAAGTGAATGCTTGAGAGTTTGGGGTTTTTGGTCCCTTCCACTTCAATGATTTTTAATTCTCTTCCCTCTTCATTCCAAATGTTAGATAAGACTGTTTGGTCATTTCACCACAGAGAGAGAACAGTACTATGTCTCTCAAATATTTTCCAAGAGCATTTATTTCTCCATTCATTGTCACAGAGAAGTAGCAACAATGAGACTGTTCTCACTGGAGGCACACTGTTTTAAAAATATTTTTCAGGATCATGAGTGAGTTTTCATCATACTGCTTTTGCTGCTCTGCATTGTGGCAAATTGGTTCTTTGTGGCAGCAGAAGTGGACTAAGACATCCATAAAACTGAGTGGCATTAGCTGATCTGACAGTATAATTAGTATACAACAGAGAAGTGTCATAGTATGCAATTGTTCATTCTAGAGTCAGTCAGGATAATACCCAAACATCTCTGACTTTCAAAAAAGCTTCTTAATGATCAGCACCTCCATTGCTATATTCTCTTCTGCATACAAAATAATACAGATAAGTAAGACATCAACAACCTTGTCCTTAGTATGCAGAGTTAGATACAATTCTTGAAGCTTACTGTGAGGTGACAGGTGCTTGATAGAGCAAGCAGCACAAAGGAGCTGGAGCTGTTCCTGCATATGGAACTGTCTGCTAACTGTCTAGAATGAGAGTCCTCAGTTTATGAGACTGCTGTCCCTTGAGGTTTTTTCTAATTTTAACGGGAGCTGCTCAGTTGGGGCTGACAGTATTGAGCTATAGATACAACAGCAAGATAGATAACATGTAATCAGAGAGTAACACTTAGGGAGAACCTGTGGTGTCCTCATGCCAGCATAACGACCTTGTGTTTATTAAAATAAATATCCTCGAGCAAGACAGTACCAAGGAGTTCAATAACAGAAACATTTTCCTGTCTTCCTGCTGCTGCGTGAACAGAGTCTGAAGGTACTACCTCTAGTGGAAAGCGTTCTGCTTGCTCATAACAGTTAAGGCTAATTTATTTGTTTATGACAAATAACTGCATGCAGAGTACATGGGAAAGGGGTGGTGTGAGGCAAAATTGAGTTAAATTTGCCAGCTGTGCTGAGCAATGATAGCAGATTCCCTGCACTATTCTTGTAAGTGATGCTGATAGTGAAAATAAAGCAATAAAAATACATCAAGGCTGTTGAAAGCATTTTTTCTGATTTACAGGTAGGTCCATTTTTCCAGTGACACTATTATGTGGCATCTTCAAATGTCTGTGGGCCTGATAGGAATATGTACCATGCAAACTTGACTTAGTCTGTGAGACACAAACTTGCAAAACGGGAAGCTAAACTGGTCTCCAGAAGTCTTGTGTTCTTGATAATACCTGTATCCAGGGACCTCATGGTCCTGAGCCACCTGCTGTAATTGAGTTTTGAGACAAAGAATGGACTTGGGTGATCTTCAGAGGCTCCCCAGCTCCAACTATTCTTTCATTCTGTGATATTGTCTGCTGATAGATCCTCTGTTGTCATCTGACATATCCTCACAATACTCCTGCAAGATGGAAAAATTCTAGAGTAATAGAACTGACAGATTATCTCACAGTGATGCAGTCACCTTTGCGATATAGAATACAATCAAATATGCTTATATCATTCTTGATACTTCTTTTTCAGGAGGTTTTGATTTCATGGACAGCAGCTGTGGAGATAGTTCAGTGCAGCTGCTGCTTAGTGTATGGCCAGAGGAGATCAGGTGAGCACTTTGCTCACCAGGTTTTTAGTATTTCCAAAGATGAGCATACACCTCCTTCTGGGAAGCCAGCTGAATATTTGACAGCCTTCATGGCTTTTTATTTTTTTTTCTTTCAACTTGAAAGCAAGTTTAAGCAGATTATTCTTGTTGCAGTTAGTGTTAATCTCCTTTCATGTATCACTGGCACTGTTAAAGGAGGGGGTCTCCATTCTTTACAGCTTTCCATTAGGCTTTAAGGTAAGATGGCCCACGAACTTTGTTTTCTGAAGACCAACCAGCCTCATTTTTTAATCCTCATCCATCATGTTCATCAGGTTCTAACTCATACTGGTTGCAATTCAGTACCTCAAAGTGTCTTGTAATCGGTGTCCTATACATGAAGTACCCATGGACAGCAGTTGAGCCTCACGAGCGCTGTAGAGGGAAATGATCACTTTCCTCAATCTGCTGGCTGTCACTTTGCTGATGTAGCCCTGTGTGCAGCTGGTACGGGTTACTCCATCCCAGCGGCTGGACTTTGCATTTGCCCTTGTCAGACTTCATTAGGTCTCTGTCAGCCCATGTCTGTGGAAGGCTAAAGTGCCTCTGAAGGGACTGATTGCAGGGACAGAATCATCACAATTTCCATCTGTATTTTATTGTATTATCTTCCACATGGATAGGGTTTGGTTCCACCACTCCCCCCACCCCCTTAGGACTAACTTGGATCTTCCTTTCTAATGCAGTTTAATTCTCTTACTCTTGGCCATATATTCCCTAGGAATGGAAAATGAATTCATACCATCCTCTTTTTCACAGCTCTTTAGTTATTTGGAAACTTACCATAAGCTTCTATTACACTTTTATTGTTGTCTCTTCTCCTCCTTTTTCACAGCTCTTAATCACTTTGTAAATTTTGTTTCCTCTGGACTGTCTTCAGCTAACCCTCATCTTCGTTGAAATCCCTGAAATTTGACGTGATAGTCTGTGTGAGTCTTTATCCTTGGTAAGTACAGTAGAGGATAATTTCCAGCCTTTTCAAGTCTGTGTATCAGCAGGTACATCTCAAATACAATTTACTGCTTTTATAACAGCATAAAATTAGGTTTAGCTCCTGAACCATAAAAACCTCCAAATCCTTTTCTGTGAAACCATTTTTCCACACTTCCATGCTATTTGCGTAAGAGGGTGATGGCCCTAGATTCAAAATATTGTCCATCTTTAAGGATATTTTTTCTTGGTTCAGTTTGGTTCTTTAAATCATTGTTACACATTGTCAAGATGATGGCCACTTGGAAGCTTAGAACTGAAAGTTATGTTTCATCTTTCAGTATCCTCATCATTAAGAAAACACTGAGTGGGTCTGAATCATGGTGAAACTTCAACAGATGTATTTGTTTTGTTTGATGAAATGGCATTGAGAATACCTTTTGAAATTTTTCTCTGAGCAACTTTGCTTCTGTGATAATGTGTTTTCCCCTTTGTGGTTTTAGTCCTGTTTACATCAGATGGGGCAGTGTCAAAACCCTGAATTCATGTGCTAGTATAGGAAACCATCATAAAACCTTTTATGATAGAGTAGAAAGAGATTGATTACTAGTTGTTACGCATTTGATTGTTTTGATGGCATTTTTTCTCCCGGTATTTTCCCGAGAATTGAAGTTTAGTGAAAATCCTCAAAACTCCCCAGCTGTGTTTTGTTCCCACGTGTAGAAACATTTTGCCCTACTCTGGTTCCAGCACTGTGCTGTGTGGAAATATTGTTATCAAACAACATGCTAAGTGTCATAAAATTGTCATAGGACACTGTTTCTGCCTCTACGAGGGTGTGTTCACACAGTATTCTTTTCCCTATAGACAGTTATTTAGTTAAATTTCTAAATTATCATGAGGCCAAAGTAATTCTGTTTGCTTAATTTTCGTATTTATATGATGATACTAGGTGAGTAGGTCCTGCTGTAGAGCTGCACACCTTGTGTAATACCTGGATGATAATGTGATCAGCATGTATTCCAGGGCCCTCCTTTGTTCCTAGCTGTGATTCTTTTGCTTCATAGATTTTTAGGGTTAGTCATAATTTTTCTGCCTTTCTATGGGTTTCTGTTACTGTCTTTCCTCACTCATGAAGAGACCTGTAATTCAGTGAGCAAAATATATTTTTATCTATCTGGGCTGTATTATGTTGCCATGAAATACATCCTGTGGTCAAAAGATGAGCCTTTCTGGACCCAAGCACATATTATCTTTGCATCTGCTTTCTCCCTGAGCCCTGTACATCTGCCTGAAAGTATTGAAAATCCAAAATCTGATTGTGTCAACCCTTAATCCACTACTTCCCTTTATAGACACCTTTTGTTTTCTTAGAGAAGTCCCTGGCAATAGGAGTATCTGCAAGATATGTTTATATTCACTGAAGCAAGTCAGTAGCTTTAGAGGAAATTTTTCAGATACAGCTTCTAAATGGCACAATATTTCCCAGAGCTTCATGTAGTTGCATTAGGAATGCTTTAAGAATTGACATGCCCTAATTTCAAAAGGAACTGGAAAGCAAATTTCAATCTGATTGTTTTTCCACCCCAGATTCTATATGGCTCCATACTGACTGTGGATACCTGCCAAGATGACTTTGATTTGGTCATCTCATCAACAAGCAATGTCCTTCCAGGAAACCACTTTAATTCAATTAATGTGGCAAGTCAAGCTAGGTCAGAATTGAAATTCAGTAGATATTTGTATTGCAGAGACATTTGTTAATTACATACAGTTTTTCATAAGGGACCTCATCAGATAAAAGCCTTAAAGGGGCAAACTGAAGCATTCAATTGTAATCTAGACATCCATGTACATTCTGTGAAGGTAGAGGAAATTAATGCTACATGTGTCAGATACTCCATAGGAAATTTATAAAATTTTACCAGAGAGTTGCAGGGGGGAGGTGGAGAACAGCAGTCAAGTGAAAGGCATTTACGTGGAACCTAATAAATGAATAAAAACTCCGAACAGTAATGATAATTGAAGAAAAGAAACACTCCTACCTGCAAAAAAAAAAAAAACAAAACAACAAGGGTCAAGATAAAACACACACTCTGTGTATGTTTGCATGCAGCAATCTCTGAGGAAATATTGGAATTTCATGCAAGTCGCCTAATAACAGTATTTGTTATATATAGATCCCTCTCTATATATAGACACCATCTCTAAATGTCTTCCACTGTTCGTATGTAATATATTGAAAACAGCCAGGCAACAACATTGTACTTGATCACAATTTTACTCTTAATAGCAAAATTCTGACATGACATTTTAAAGTCTGCCAAATTTAAACAAAAAGATAATAGAGAAGATGATAATGTACATCATGTACTTTTGTTAATTGACAGTATAAATAGTTAGATGATTTTGGGTAGAAATAGTCACAAAGTGCTGCAGTGAGTAGTTAAATGAGTTTTATATGTTCCAGCATAAGATGAAGCAGAAAATATAAAACATGTTAAGGTCTGAATTCTTGATTTTTGCTAAAAATATTTAAGTAGTTAAAGGTCGTTTGCCTCATCTTTTACTTCATGTGATTTTGTGCTGGTTTCGCAGAAGCATTTAAATATCCTCTATCCCAAAAATGTTTGAGTTAGAAGGCAAACATCAAGCAAGACTGTGAAAGGTGATACTGTTTTTCTGTACATCAGTGTAACTGCTCTATATATTAATGACCAAATTTGCTATCCTGCTATGCGGAAGTAAATTGTTGATATGAATTCAGAGAAGGATTTTAAGAAAGCCCTGTGATATGGGAACCATTACCAGTGAAAGATTTGAGAAATTGTCTGCTAAATTTATCAAAGTTTTGATTGAGAGATGATCTCAGAATAGCTTTCAAATGTGTTCTTATGGAAGAGATTGCACACAGGTTGTTCTGTTTCAAAGTTGCAAATGTGGCCTCACCATTCATAAAAGAAACAAAAAGAGGTGAGGAAAAAAAAAACAAACATGTAATATAACTCAGCACAGTTGAATTCTTTTTCTTTACTAGCGCTGTTTAGTCCAAGGTCTCAAGGCTTTGCATGGGAGGAAGACCCACTGATTCCAGTCTCTCAGTTATGACAATTATTATGTTTTGAGGATATTGGTAACATCATTGGGTGTGAAATAGCACTTTCAAGATCAGAGTTGCCTCTAATCCTTTTCAGGACCTGATTTCTTAGCCTTCCTGTTTCCATACACCTTAAACTGAAGATGCACCTCTTTGAAGCACAGAGCATTAAATCGGTATCAGACATTTGCTAAAATGAAATTGGAGTGGTTGGTAATTCTGTGGGATTTATAGCCAATAACTACAGGCAGGTGCTCAGACAGGTTTATTGATGTATTATAATGATGTGAAGTGAAGAAACTGCAGCAGCAGACCAAGGACCTGCTTTTTCTCTTTACTTAATGCAGTCTTCTAAGGAAAACATCATATTTCTGAATTTGGGTGATTTTATTGACTCTGTTGCTACCTGAATGAGGTCTGAATTGCAGCCACCAAACTGATTTGTTCTGTCAGATTTGAAGCACCGGCCTTCTTTAACAAATAAATACCCCCAAAACTGTATGGGTAGATGCTGGCAGTCTTATTGTTCTGTTCAGCCATTACTGCTGTGAGGAGGTGAGAAAAAAAATATCCAGGGAGGTGGCAGATTTGTCTTGATGACGTATGGAAGCATGGTCCATACAGGCAATACAAGATACGATCATGTTGTATTTTGTGAATCCTACAAGGAAGTGGAAAGTACAGTTGTTTGTCATCATTACTTGTCCACCCTACCAATGGCAGAGTTGTCATCTAGACTGATATCCCCAAAGCAAGAGAAACTGCACTGGAAGTGCCAAACTATTTTCAGTCACTAGAACAGAACAGTAACTTGGTTTAGGCAGTTTAGTGACTGATTTAGTCAGGCAAGCACTAAGTGTAGGTTAATAAAGATTTTCTTCCTAGGATTTTTTTTGAGTTGTTTTACAGTAATGAAGTGTGTTCAGGCCAATTTTTATCTAAATGTATTACTGATTTTTCTTCCGTTGAGAACAGTATTTAACAAAAGCAGTTATAGTCAATTTTAAGCATATTTTAAAAAATGTAGTCTTAATTAAAAAATAGGTGTTTGAATCTGATTCAAACAAATTGTTACAGTTTTTTTGTTTGTGGGTGTTTTTTTTTTTATTATTTTTTTGTTTTGTTTTTGGTCTGAAAAAAGAAACAATTGAGATGACCTGTGATGTAACCAAAGTGGCTTCTGAGCTTGGTCTCATATTTCTGCATATGAATTCTAATAACTCCTGGATACATAGGCCCATTTTATCAGTGCAATCTTACTTAATTTTCAGTTATACAGCAACATGAACACAATTTCAAAAATTGAGACATGTGCCTTGAAATGTATTCTTATAATGTCATATATTTAGTAACCCTGGGAAAGTAATGAGAATATTACTGTGGAATAAAGCTATACTTATGTCTCAGGTTCATGGATTTTTATGGGAGGATAACCTCATCCTAGATCATGTGAGATTTCCATACCTGTGCTGCATAATTTCCAAGTAGACATGTTCTTAGTTACTAATTTGCCATGCAGATGAAAGAGTCCTTCAGTAGCAAGATTTCAACCTTTTGCCAACAGCTTAAATTTTCATTTAAGACAATGTTTAAGAAGTATTCAGAGGATAATGTAGCGGAACTCATTAAGAGAAAACATGAGTTTAATACACAGGTTATTCTAATTATTACTACAGACTACAAAGTTTAAAAATGTGTTTTCAGAAATCAACTGAAGTAGGACTACTACTTAGTGGGAAGCTTCCAACTTCTCAGAAAAAAAGCTAGGCTTGAAAGAATTGGTAGAAACTACTGCAAAGAGTTATTCATAATATGCTATTATCAAAGTGAAATAGGTCTTTTAGGAAAAAAAAATCATGTTGGCTTGTAGGTGTAAGTTGAAGGTGGGGGGTAGACAAAATGATCAGGTCTTTAAGTCCAAAATAGATTGTGATCTCACACACACACTAAGCATATGTAATGCACTTGTTTGGATAAAGTATTAGAGCAGAATGGGTTAGAAGACAAGAGCAAAAAAACCCTGTAAGTAATGAATCTGCATCCAAAAAACTTAAATAATCTTTCTCCAAAAATAATATTTGTCCTAGTTGAAGATCTGCCTACTCCTGATCACAGAAAGGGTACATGGAAAGCTCTCACACTGCTTCAACTAAACTGTTAAGGGAATGGATTTGCATTACTTGTAATACACATATATTAATATGAAATATTTAATATATAAATTTTCAGTAAGTATTAAGCATTATAGGGCAGTTGAGGCAGGTGGCCAAGCCTCTTGCTCACAGTCAGGACATTTTAGGGTCAGACTGCTCATGGCCTTGCCCAGATGAAATTGAAAATCTCCAGGGACACCAAGACTGTGGTTTCTGTGAGCAGCCTCATTTAAAGCTCGATTATTCTCATGACAGAGAAGTCAGAACCTCTCTGTTTTAACCTGTGCATTCTTTCTCGACTTCCTCCCTTACACCACTGTGAAGATATCCTCCTGTAGAAACTGCCCCTGCCACCTCCCAGCCCTCCATAGTATTTGTTCTGAACAGTCCCACCTCTCTCTCCTCCACAGGACACATGAATCTAACCCTGGATATCTCAGTGACCCTTCACTGGACTTGCTTCTGTTTATTCTTTTTCTGCATTGAGAGACAAAATGATGTGATTTTTTTCAGTAATTAAAAGCCAAAAGATTGGATTTTGTGTAAATGTTCTCTTGCAACTATATTTTGAGTTGTTTTGTTCCCCAATTCTTTGAGGACACACGGCTTCTCAGTAGATTCATAAGGCTTCCTGCCAGACTTGGCAGTTTGCCTCATCTCAGATTTCATGGGAGACCTCAGAATGGAAGATAAATAAGGACAACACAGAAAATACCTCACCCTTCTCTCCACTGGAAATCCTATCTTTTTTTTTTTTTTTTTTTCTTCATTTGGGTAAGGAAATTTTTCTTTAGAGACTATTTGGATCACAATTTTTGTTTACTTAAGACTTCATTTGCACATCCTTCTGTGATCCAATCAGCTACTGTGGTTTGCTCTGTGAAAGCTGAAAACCTACGTGGTTTCAAGCAAATTCATTTTGATGAAATTGCAACACTTATTTTCCCCCCTTCTTTATGGCAATTTGTTAATGCAGAGGAGAGGAAGCTTGGTTGTCCAGTCTGAGTGCTTAAAGCCTGCCAATGGTATGGTATGACAAAAGAAAGTAAAAAAGATATATTTGTTACCATAGCAACAATAAAACTTTTCCTCTAACTACACTGAAAAAAATCTATCCTCTCCTCCTAAACTGCTAAGAAATTATATCTGAAATATTATCTGTGAGATATTCTACACTGAACTGAAATGCATATTGCTTTATTAAACTAAGACCTTTGCCCCCAAGAAGTCATTGTATTCATGCAAGAATATCACAAAACTCTATTTAGTTTTCACTGGAAAGTTATCAAAATTAAATTTAAAATGTTTTATGCATAAAACCATGATGAAAATCCAAACTGTGCATTGTATTCTGCTGTATTTTTTGTCCCTCTTCCATTCCAGAAATCCTAGTATGGGGATGGACAATTTTTTTCAAAACTGAACTAAAGTCACCACTGTTACAGTGTTATTTAGTTTCCCACTGAGGGGTGCTAGTTGTCAAAGTGACCAAGACAGTATTACAGACTGCACTGCTTTTGAATTTGGTCTTTCATGCTTTTGTCCTCCTAGCTGATGATTTTTTTTTTTTGCCAGTTTGTACTATGTGTTTCAAGTTTGCTCCAGTATATTTTGGAATATGCTCTGGTGTGGGTAACAATCAAGTAGCGCATCCTTTCAGGTAAAATTCTTTAAGCTGCTGTGATTTCAGGAGCAGTTTGGTGGCCTGCTCCTTAAAGATGTTCACTTCCAGCTACCTGCTTCAATACTTCCAGCACATCTGATGACACCCTTAGCAAAAGATATTTTGAGTTCAGCAGGCTGCTGCATTGCTTTACAGAGTCTGCAGGAGAAATATTTAATTTTATTCATGTCTTACATATAATGCATGTAATACAAAGAGCTTTATAGTCAGTCAAACTGAGGTAATATGAGTTAAACCACTCACGAAGGAAGGTGTTTGTTTATTTTGGTTTTTGTTTTTGTCCTTCCCAAATCAAACCTTTCTGTTTATTCATACATTCCCTTGGCAGAGCAATTTTCTCTTGAAATACAAAGTGACATTTGAATAAAATTGAAGCAGTTTTGTTATTTTTTTTTTTTCTGGAAAATAGTCTTAGAAGCATGAAAATGAAGTTTCTGTTTTCCTTTTCCTGTTTTAAATTTCATAGTGTATTTATATGACTTTGGAATATTTCGTATTAAAAAAGAAAATCTTGCTACTGTTCTCTTTAACTTTTGAGGACAGAGAATTACTGTGCATGGTGAATACATACTAGAGCCAAGAATAAATCATTTTGAAATATCAGACCAGCATTTTTAATCATTGTGCTCTGTGATTTGCCACAGTATTTCACCTTTAAACAGTGTCTGTAATTAAAAATCCAATCTTTGAACAGAATTTACTCATTATTTTCCTGTATTGATATTTAATTGCTAATGGTATATTTTTGGATACTGTTTGTGTTCCATTTTCAGTAGGCTGACACTGTGATATCTACCTCAAATCTATACATTAGATGTCTACCCTCATTTAAGGAAATTGGCTGTGCTTGAGTGACAGCCTCCTCTAGAGTTTATTTCCACCCTCCATACCTGTGGCATGACTTAGGGTTGCATAACCATGGTCATGTTAGTGAAACGACTCACGCTGTCTTAAAGCTGCACTGAAAAATGGATAATAAAGGAATTCTTTTTCTTCAACTACACTGTTGTAATTACCCAGAATGAAGGAAAGATGCAGAGTAGATCTGCTGAGCTGCTTATATCAAGTGAGTGAAAAATGCAGTTGAGACACAACTACAATTTTTAAATAAATGTACCTCTGCTGAAAAAGACCTGTGTTACTGTGTTCCACAAACATAGGATATACAAGGTGCTGTTTGCTTCTTTCTTCAACTGCTTTTTTCTCCCCTGCTCAGAAACTGTCAGACATTCTGAGCAGCTTCTGCTCTGTAATTTCATGAACAATTTTTACTTAACCTCTAAAGTTAAAAAACCCATAAAATTATTTATCTATGTTAATTATAGGAAAATGAGTAGAAACTTTTCCTCTGCATGTTTATTACAATTGTGTAGTGTGGATCTGTGCTGTGGAATGGAAAATAAGGGTTTAGGGAGTTGAGATTAAGCATTTTGTGTACAATGTGAAGGTGACATAATCACTCTTTAGTACATAAGAAGTAAAAATTCTCAGCTGCTACTGCTCTCTTTTTTGGATTAAGCTTCTTTTGCACTGTGTGACAAACTCCACAGTCCAGATTACTTAGTCTTTCTCTGTTTTTGTATTAAAGTTTTGTCAGCAGTTATTGTCTGCTCTTCTTTGCTGACCCAAGAGCAAACTGACCCTCTGCCAGATACTCCCCTCTCTGACTCTCTGTCTGCTGCATACCATGTTTTTTCATTCAAGGCATCTTTAAAACATCAAAATTTACCAACATCCTGGGGACATTTCCTCTCCTGCTTCTCATACTGTGCCTTTTCCACCCCTTTCGCTTTCACAGAAACCCTCATTTTTTTCCCCCCTTCTTAAAATCCTTTTTATGGATTCTCTTAGAGTTGTGGCATGTTCAGGAATGTTCTTAATAATCTATACTGTTCCCATAATGCTATGTTTATTCTGAATCATATGCATTTTTTTGGGAGGGTATTCTTTCAAATTCTCTGGCAAAATAGTTTTGACAGGAGCTAAAATTGTTCAGTCACAGCTATTTCTACTCCAATTAATCTTTACATTAAAAGGTATTTCACAGAGAGCTGCAGAAGTGAAAATTCATCTCTCTGAAAATTGCCAATTTCTATCAGCATTGTCGCTGGCTAAGAAACTGTTTCTAGGACATATAAAATTAAACCGAAGGAATCTTTTTTTCCTGACCTTCAAACAGGCTAGTGTTACTAGCTTCCAATAAAACTGCAGTTGATGTATTTTGTGGAAATAAATTAAAAAATGATGAATATAGGCAGACTAAAGAACAATCTTAGCAATGGTGAGAGTTATTAGGTTGCAGGACATTGAAATTTCTCATAACTTTCTTATTTATCCTAGCACTGCATTGGTCAACAGACAAGAAAATATATTCTTCGAGACAACATTGACCAAAATAAAATAGAAGCAAAGAAGTTGAATTAGTCAGTTGACCTTGTGTATCTATGTCCTAATCTTCTGTAATGAATTACCTGTTGCTGCACTGCTCAGTGTAAATCATCTCATGAGGGGGTCTCTGAATACTGGAAAAGTTCAGTCAATATTCAGTAGTAATAACCTCCCCACAGTTCCGTCCAGCACATCCATTTTTATATATGCTGTGCTGCATCATGTAAATAATCCCTCCAAAAATGAAATATCTCCATTTGCTGCTTCTGTGCCCAGTTACATTGACTAAAGGGAATGTGGAATATTTCTGCTCTTTTATGTTTTTGTTTTGATTCTGCTTAAGGGGTTAGTTATGATAATTTAAATTGAAATCTTGGTAAATGAGGTATTCTGAGAAAATTGCAGTTATTTTAAGTATCTATCTGCCAAATAACAGGAACTGTTTATTTTTACTAATGCATATTTACACTGTCCCAAGCTGATTCTTTGTAATATTGCCTGGCCATTTATTCAGTACAACATCCATCAGAGCTTTGAAAGGTGTCAGGTAAATGTTCTTGAAACTAGCATTCAAGAATGGCTGTTAATGGTGTGCTCTTTTCCAGAGATCTTAGCTGCCTGCCTTGCCCTTAAAATTAAATCTTAGATCAGCCTTGAAACATGAAGTTTTTGGTCTTGTGTTAAATTCTCTGATACTTTCCACAGGCTTCTATTATAACTTTACAATGACCTATTTTTAGAAATTTATGCTCTGTTTTCATACCTTGATTCTTAGTGTGAGAAAATAAACACATTCTACTGAAAGCACGAGCACATTATTTGGCTCTTACTTACTTCCAAAGCATCTAGTGGCCATCTTCCACAGGCTGTTGTGGAGAGTGTTTTTCTCTGTGTTTTATGCTTTCTATTGCTGAAATAAGTCACGTGTCAGGCAGGAGGAGAAAGGAAGTTATGCTCCTGTGATCCCTGCTATATTAAAATGACTCCTCAGTGTAGTCTTTTTGAGTAAGTTTGAGTAAGCATTCATCAGTTTTCTGTGTGCTTGTCTGAAGATGAAAGTTCTGTGTATTTAGGAAGGAGCTTTTATTCCATACTTCACTGTTTTCAGGTCCAGGTATGTAGCTATAACAGTTATATTTTGTCTTTGAAGAGATAAATGAGATCCTGAACTTTTCCTTCAGCAGAAATACATTCTGTGACAAAGTATTCTTAGAAGTAATCTGACCATGAATGTACCCTGTGATGTACTCAGATCAGATGACACCAATATTGTAAAAATTTAGAGTAATGTGAAAATTTAGAAATTAAAAATGCTGGAAGAGAGTGTGCTTTTGTAATGATCAGGTAGAGACAAGGGTAGAGCCTTGGTCTTCTGGGTAAGCTTTTGAAGGACTAGCTCCAAGGATGAGTTAGGGAATGAAAGTGCTGGGACTGGCCATGTTGTGCTTACCAACTGGTTACTGCACGTTTGGAGCTCTAGTGTGCGTGGGAAGTTAGTCACAAATGTGTTTAGAGCCTTTGTGCTGTGCCATGGTACCTGAGCTTTGAATCAGGGTGCTCCTGATCAAGATCTTACTGATTATTTCTACTCAAAGAGTTAGTTTGGCTGAGAAAGGCTTAGGAGATCAGTTTTCTTCTGTGGGTTGCTATTGTCAGGAATACAGGTTAGTCACTGAAAAAATATTCCTAAAAATAGACAATTCATGCCCTTGCAGTGCTGGCACTGAGAATTACCAGTGTACTGTAACCTTTAACCTGTGTGTAGTTTAGAACATTTATCTGAGTCCTTGTGCTACAATTAATGCATTGTTAGATTCATGGCTTGACATTTGCTGCTGTCATAATAGCCATTGTTGTAAGAAAGCAATATTCAAACCTGAACTGGTTTAATGCCTGACTCCTCTGAGAAAACACAACTGACACTAATTTAGTCTCAAAATAATGCTGCAAATGCCTATTATTTTTATTTGTGTTGCTCCAGTTTTTCCCCTTGAGGCAGCAAGAAGGAAAAGAAATAGGGTAGACAAACTGATATATGTTGAGGAAATACAGTTGTTTCCTAAAAGTATTCTGAAGGCCTTCCTCATCTTTCAGATATTCAGGATAGGATGCGATGGGCGCGGGGAGATTGGAGCTCTGTTTCACTGATTTATTTTTTCCTTTAATTTTCAGTATGCCAAATTAACTTTATTTTCAGGGTTCCCTTCTCCACCCACCATAAGTAATTAATCAACACTAATAAGTATAAAAACTTCTGATTTAAGTGTTTCTTAATTTTAAACCTATAATTAAAAAATACTAGTTCATGTCTATTTTCCTGCTTTAGCAGTCCAAATTTTTTGACTCCTTCATTTGAGTTGTTCTTTCATTTAATCATCATTACAATCCTGGAATCTATATCTCATTTCCCCCTTTTAAAATATGCCTATTATAAGTATTTTAAAAGTATCTTATTTGTCTGAAAGTTTTTCTCAACTCCTTCAGAGGACAGAGGAAAATAGAATATAAGTCTTGGATATTGATGTGAAGTAGTTTTCTGGGTCTGTGTTTCTGTCACTTCAAGGTCTTGTCTTGAGATGAATGTTGCCTGGGAACTGAAAAGCAGGTGGAAGATTCTCCCTTACTAATAACACGATCTTTTCATCCCTCATCCTTACCTTCAGGTGTTCTCTGTGTCTGGGGAAGCTGGCCTGAAACTTCATAATCCTAGTTGTGAGACCAGAGTTAATAAATATTTTCATAGGAAGGTTTAAGCAGAAAAGAGAAAGGTGGCCAGGATTTGTTGATGTTAGCAATGGAGAACAAATACATGAAGTAATGGTTATTAAATTACATTGACATGTTAAGTTCATAGAAATTATAAATGCAGAAAAGAATTGGGTCTATCTAAATAGGTCTTGCACTAAAGGCCTACACTTCTCTGCACCAAGAGCAACCTGCTTCAAATAGAATGAGATTTCAAACCTAGAAAAATGTCATTTTACATAGAATTCTCTATAATTTTATATAGGTATATTCGTAAAATTACTTTAACATCATCTTAAGTGGATGGAGGAAATGCACTATGTTATTCATCATGAGATCATGACTCAGAAAAATAACACAAAGAGAGAATGGCCATTATACCTTAGTAGCAGAGCGGGAGAAAAGGGTGGAAGCACTTCTAAGTGAATCTGGTAGATTTGCAAAAAGACTGTTTGATGTGCAAGAATTATGGACCAAAATCAAAACAAACAGCAAGGCATCATCCCAAAAATACTAGCAAAAAAAAAAAAAAGATATTAATTGATATTTTCCGCGTGTATTGCTGGCTAATTCCCTTCATAACCAGTAGATCTTTCCAGGGTGTATACTGGAATCACTTCCCTTATTGTACTACTAAATCCACCTCACACATCTGTCTGAAATCCCCTCTGATCTCCAGCCTTATACAACCTGAAGTTCACCTTCAGACTTCTTTGCAGTTCTTAACTTTTTGTTTTAGGGCTGAGGTCTTTTAGTTCTTACTCTCTGAAGCTTTTTGTACCAATTTTGGATGGAATAGTATTAATTTTGTTCGGACTAGCTTGTGTGGATTTATGCTGAAAGCAGTGTTGATAATACAAGAATGTTTTTGTTATTGCTGAGCAGTGTTTACACAAAATCAAGACTAGCTCTTCATCCCCCACTGCCCAGCAGTGAGCAGGCTGGGGCTGCACAAGGAGTAGGGAGGGGACACAGCCAGGACAGCTGAGCCAAATCAATCCAAAGAATATTACAGACCATAATGTGTCATGCTCAGCAATGAAACACTGAGGGGGAGAAAATCTCGGGGTGCTGCTCTTGCTTAGGGACTGGCTGAACACTGCTCAGCTGGTGGTAAGCAATGAGTTTAGTTGGATTCTTTAATAGTTTGCTTTTCTTGGGTTTATTTTATTTATTTTTGTAGGGTATGCAAAAGGCATCTATCGTTTTTTTTGCTCATATTAAACTATTCCAACACATTTTTTCATAGTTTTAGCATTGCAATTCTCTTACTCCCAGCAGTGTGAAAAGTAAGCAGGCAATTGAGTGTCTTCAGCTGCTTATTGGGTTTTAAAAGCAATACTAATTCAATTCTACACATAATATCCATCCTTTCTTTCACTTTCAGCTCTGTGCCTTCTCTCCTGGTTCTTTTAGCACTTGTAATGACCTCTATCTTGCATTAATTTTCCTTTCTTCTGATCATCTTTCAAGTTTTCCTTACAGACACTTTTTCAGAGACTTACAGTGTGGGGTGCTCTCCAGCTGTTGTAACTTCTGTTAGCAATAAAGTGATTCTTGTTTTAACTCTAAATAAAAGGTTGAGGACAAAAGTATTGTTTGTGTTGTTTTATTTGCTTTTTTTTTTTGTTAGGATGTTGGACTGGATTAGTCAGGATTTTGCTTGCATGGTTCTACAAGGTTTAATGCAGTGCTTTGCAATGAATCCACCGGTAATATAGCAGTGTAGTTTTCTGAAACTACGCATGGATAATTAGCTCTTTTAATATACAGGTCAAAAAACGTGAACTCATTTTTGATTAACAAATTGATAATTGCTTAGCAATAATATTGTTATCATGATTTTTTAATTTCATGTTCTTAAAGTCTGTCTATAGCTAATTCACTAATACTTTCAAGCTGATAGCTGACGCTTGTTAAATTTTGATTAGTTTGAACTAACTCTGTAGTTTTATTTTTCTATTGAAAGGTTATGCAACTAGTCAATGCCACTGAAAATTTGGAATTATGTATTAATGGAGGAGGGTTGCTGTCACTTATATTCTTTATATTTTCCATGTGATTTTCAATTTTCTTCAGTACATATTATAATATTTCCTGTTGGATTTATTAATTGTGTCTAGTTTATTTCCTGATCAAAAACACCCTAAAAATGAGGTATAATTTGATCAATGCCAATTTAAATAAATAGATTAAGGGAATATTTTAATGAGGGCAAGCCAACATCAGAAAATAAATATGACAATTTTCAAAAAACATTTATTTTCATATGTAACTTCTTTCTGCTTTGGAAAGCCACCTAGGATTCCTATTTCAGCACAACAGTGTGCATTTCCTATGGTGGTTCTTACATAACTAACGCAGAAAGCTCTTATGCCTATTCAGGAGACTATTTCTAATCTGAATGGAACAGAAGTGTTTTAATTCTGTTTAAAAGCAGTGATTATAAACAAATTTTGAATTATATCTTAGGATAAATTTTAACTTTAGTAAATGTCTATGTTCTGTTATGATACAAATTTTCTTATATACTGGTAGGACAATGAGTATTAATAAGTCAAATGGTTGCAAATATTGTATAATAGAATTTAATTGCTATTTGCTAATTGTTTTACTGAATGTATAGCATTTTAGATATTACATTGAGAAGTATATATCTAGGCAATTGTCAGGAACTTCTGAAAATATTCTGTATTTTTTCTTATCTGCGTGTTTAGCAGCAGACACGTGGGAACCACCCCCCATGAGGTCTGGTAAAAAATCAGTGATATCGCCTGCTGTCTCACTTATGATCTGCTTTTATTATGACTGACAGTTCACTGTTACTTTCTTGCACTTCCTGCATTTTGTTTCTGTTTTTTTAAATGCTCCATCAAATTTATGTGAACGACATTGGGTTCCTGTGGCATTGTCTGGACTGCTTTTAGGTTGCCTACTGTTTTGATGTTGTTTGTAGTTTCATGCAAGCATGTAGATTTTAAGCAGACAATCCATGTTTGAACACCTGTTGGAAAATATGTACTTTGCTACCTTCACAAAATGCTAAGAAACTGCCACAAATTGGATTACGTATTTATAAACACAATAAAGATGGTTAAGTTGCATCTTACATTTTAATTATGAGAGAGTCTCAGAACTGAAATGTAACATGAACTGATTTCTCAGTTCTGTTTTAATTGATATGGTCCCATTTCTGCTTGCTTTTGAGAGTGTAGATATAGAGCAACCAGACTTCAGTTTCTTTACATGCAGAGCTTCAATTTCAGGCCTGAAAGCTGTTAAACTATACACTGACCTTATTTCTTCTGAGCCGTGTACACGTGTTCCATCAGTAATCTCAATAAACTTTTATTTTCCTTTTGCTAAATTTGAAGATGAAGTAACATGGAAAAGTTCATGAGGGAGATATGGGAAATAAAGTGAATCTTGGATGTATTAACCTGTAAATTTTGAGTGTCCCTTGTCAGGACACCTTAAAATCCATTTATTTCAAACAGCTCAGTACTGTGAGTGACTGGGATTCACAAATACCCTGCCTTATTCTCTGTGTTTTTTCCCCCCCAGTAACACATGGACTGACAGAAATGAAGTAGAAGTTGCTTTCTTTGTCTTTCCTCCTGAGATTTGGTTCTGCACTATATGGGAAATACAGGAATAATGTTCAAAGTAGAATTGTAAAACATTAGGGTAAAACAGACAAAACACTAGCTAATCTAATGCCTACAACATATTTATTTATTCTCTCTTTGTAGGAGGCAACAGCCCTGTTCTGGGTTCTGAAAAGGTTCTGCGTTTTTTCATTATGTTAATAAATTGTGAAAATAGGTTGGTTACAATCATGTCTTGTCTGGGAAGTACTTGACATTGTTTAATGCCTTTATTAGGGTTAAGGTAAGAGGGTAGGAGGGTGTACTAGGAAAGAGTAACGTCTCTAGTGGTGTTGCAGAAGAAAAATTCCAAAGCCCTTGTCAATTAGCTGTGAGATGTGGAACTGTTAAACCCCAAAGCATCACCACCTGATGTCACAAAGCTTCCTGCAGCCACTGGTGGCACTTCTTGCAATAAATGAAATAATTTCTGACAAGCTCTCTTTGACTCCTGGAAGTTCAAAGGGCTACTCAGTTCACTTCCTATGAGCAGCTTTCACTGATTGTTCCTTGTGCTGCAGTTGTAAAACAAACAAGCAAAGCTGTGAGGAGAGAAGCTTGTGAATTGTAGGCAGTACTCTACCTTAATGGCCCTGTATGGAACCAGTGCCTTGGAAAAGTAGTTTGAAGCTATCACCTTTATGCTTATGGATAAAGCATAAAGCTGTACTCAAGCTTTCCAGTAGTACTTACGTTATCTGCTGCTTAGTTTTTGAGCAGTAGAAATACTGACCAAAACCTGAGCTCTTCCAGTTAATTCAGTGTAACTGTATAACATCTGAAATTTCTGTTGTAATAGCACTGACTTGAATTGTTTTGTATTGCACTTGTGTTGGCTCTTACACAGTTGCATTCTGAATTCTTAGAGGGATTTTGATTGAGTAGTTGTCCATGACACTGCTGTGTTTGTATTTTAATGTTTTTAAGGGAAAGAAATAATTTGACATATAAGGGGGATGTTACATAAGCTTCAGGTACGCTAACCCATTTTCAGGATGAAAATTGAAGCTGAAGCAAAGTCCTTAATTGGCCCTTCTGTTTACCCAATGCTTCTGAAATTAGGCACAATTCAGTCTTTTTATTTTTTTTTCCAGCAAAAAAGTTCTGTTGTTACATTTTCTCCCTATTTCACTCATTATAAGCATTATTTTAGTCCCCTTTACACTATTACTGTATGCTCCTCTAAGTTAATTTAAAGGGACTGAGTAGCACTGAGCACATTTTGTTGCGGGCTAATTGGCTGGCCTTGCATCAACTCTGCTGCTCTTCTGTCATCTAGAAAACTTCATTTACCTTGCATGGTAGTGCTATGGCTTGTCTTTGTAGCAGACCCCTTCCCCCGAAAAACCCAAAACCAAACCAAAAAAGTATGGTAGAAAAGCAACATAAAGATGTGGTTATGTGCAGAAGAAATGTCTGTATAAGGGTAAATGTGGAAAGGCTGGGTCAAAACGTGACTTATAACTAAAAAAAGGATTATGAGACTTTATAAAGGGAAGATGAAGAAGAGGAGTTATTCAGTCAATCATCATGAAAAGGGTTAATTGCAAGCCTATTTTTAATAATAAATTAAAATAGAGGCAGAATAATTTAGACAGAGTTAACTCAGATAAATAGAACTTTTTTGTTTATTGTATTGTGATATCCTGGAAGTAGTTAAGTAACTAGAAAACTGTTACTGTTGGAGAACTTGCAGGATAGACAGTTGGAAGAGAGTCAGCACTGCACCTAGTTGGGGCTTTTAGAGGATGATAAAGTATTGCTGAATTGGCAAGTTAAAAAAAAGTACAAATGAAATATAAATCTGTGTATCACATAGTAATATTTCCACATCACTGTGGATGGGGAATTTTGTTTATATCTGGGTGCTGGAGAAATTTTGATAAATAGAAAAATTGTGATAGTAGGAAAAAAATGCTGCTGAAATTCCCACAGGTTTGTAGTGTGGGCTTTTACACTGAAGAGTGAGAGCAATTGTTCTCATTCTCACTGCAGGTGAGACAAGAAGTTATGTTTTTATTTTCTAGTTTTAAACACTGGGAATGCAATATTAAGAATAGCAGGACAATGGAAAAATACTGTCATGGATTTTTTCTGCTAATAGTTTCTCAAAGTAACTAGAGGGGAAGTAGGCAGAAGGCTGTCTGGACATCTTTGATTCTACTTCAGTGAATTAGTATATGTGCTAGTTGATTAGATAATATTCTTCTGAAGTTCTACCTTTTGGAGGATATTACTAAATAAACGTGACTCTGCTCTAGGGGGTGTGGATGTTCAATGCATCTTACACTGTCCTTAAACTTGCCATGTTTAATCATTAGCATTCTCTTAGCTACAGTGTTTCAAGCTCAAGACCCTCTGAGGTGTAGACAGCACTAATTATAAAAGCCTTGACTAATGTTTGTGTAAAATTTTATAATTACATCAATATTGCATCATGCTGATTAGATGTATTTTCATATTTAGAGTATCTCGCCTTATTTCACTTTTTTCTCTTACTACTTTTTCTCCCTTAAACTCACAATGTTAAATTTTCAATAGTGCTTATTATAACATAAAATGTTCTTGCATGAGTAATTGATTTCAGCTCTTCATGTTTACTAGTGATAGTTTTGGTCACTATTTGAGAATGGACTGTGAGACAAACTATTTTAGAGTACCTCATATTTTTGCTTCCGCATAAAACCGTTATACTCTTTCTTTTCCCAGAATTATCTTCTGTAATATGCTGTACCAAAGACTTCTTAAATGTCAGTGAATTGGTTTTTTCCCCCCCCTAAATTTTACATTCCTCTGGTTTAACTTCATTTTTTCTCACTCAAATTTCTATTATTTTTATTCTAATGATCTTTGCTTCCATATACTGTATATTCACAATAAGCAAAAGTTGCCAGGGGCTAGGTATTTCGATGTGGTCACTGCAGGCCCTAATCACGCTTATACTCTCAGGTGGCAATCTTAATGTGGCCATGCACATGGGTGTGAAACAAAGCTTCACTACATTATCCAAGGCAGAGAGGCTGCATTGAACTGCTGCATTCTTAGGCAGGAATAGGTTATCTTTTAGCTGGTCTTGTAGAGACATTCCTGTGAGAGTCAGAGCAGGTGAGCTGCACATCAATGAATCCTCAGATATTTTTTTATTGTAAGAGACATAGTTTGGTGAGGGAAAGGCTACAGATACCTAAGTTTGACATGTAAAGATCAATTTACCATGTTTCACGTATTTGTTTGCTCTCTGTGAACCCAAACATGACTTTTGAAGAACTGGAAGTCGTTGAACCAGGCAAGGGGCTTTGGAAGTAAAAGATTCATAGAACAGGTTGAGTCGGAAGGGCCCTTTTAAAGGTCATCTGGTTCAACCCCTCTGCTGTGGGCAGGGACAACTTCCACTAAATCAAGTTGCTTGTAGGCAGTCTGTATTTCTTCATGGCTAGATAAATGCAGGATGTCAGAATCACTGTTCCATGAAAGGCTGACGAAACTGGAAAAGTGTATCATGCTACCAGAGCTCATTCCATGAGCACCTGCATGCCATCACTTGTTTCTTTTGTAAGAATTTGAAGCAGCTTTAGATGGTGAGTGGACTTATTAGACATACATTAACACAGTCTCTCACTACAGCTTACCCCCAGTAATGTTTTCTCCCAGTCTTGAAAGGTTAAAAATTATTAAAATACTCTAAGTATTTTTTCCTTATTGTTTAGTGTCCTTATCTGTAGTATGGATCAGGACTGGTTCACAGGGCTCACAAACAGTGAAGAAAAAAACCTAATAATTTAGTTATTAAGTTAAAGAAAATATTCAGGAATCTGAAGGAATATATTAACTTCTCAAAAATGCTTGAATTCCCTGGTGACAGCAAGTTCCACAACACTGATGGAAATCTTTTAATGTTTTGTTGTTTTAGGATAACAAACAAAACTGCTAAGTAGAGTTTGTTCGTAGTGCATGAAGCCAAATTTTAAAATCAGTTTATATACAGTTCATTTCTACTGCTCTGACAGAAGTTTAAGAGGGCATAACTTTCCCTCCAGTAGGGAATTAGAGTATATATGCACATGTATATATACTTTATATGTATATATATATATATAGTAGGCTTCATTTTCTTGCCAGCCTATTCCACTCTTAAATTGATTTTACTGCAAGAGTCTATTTTTCAGCCTACCTGTTTCTTTTCTTCATGTGTTCTCATTAATACATATTGAAAAGGGATAAAGGGAGGCACTCTGGGACATAATAGGCAGGATTTTCTTGAAATCCTTTTAATATTCAAGGAAAATCTGATATATTTTTACAAAAGAAAAATGTTAAGGTTTTTTTTGACAGTGTTGTCTGTTAGACTTTTTGTGAAAGGCATTTTTGGTATAAATTAAGAATACTTGATTCCTGAAAATAAAACCTTGGTTCCTAGTGGTACAAAATCAAACAGAAATACTAAAGTTTCTGCAGCTCAAGTAACAGTAACCTATAAATGAAACATATTTTGAATATTAGAAAATAGTACGTTTACCCTTGCAAATAAAGATTTAATTATGCAAGTTTTAAAATGGAATTGTAGCATGTTCCTGCAAATTTCACAGCTGTAGTAAAGTATTGTCAGGTAGTATCACAATGTGGCTAGTAAAAAAGCCTGTGAATAATTTAACCTACATTTTATTTTCTTTATTTGTTTTTTCTTTCAGAAATGAATTCCTTTATTCCAAGAAATTGTAATCATTTATTGATTCAGAAAGAAAACAGACTGATATTCTCTTGGGTGTTCTGAACAACATGTAAGTGTACTGAGTTTACTGTAATGTTGAGTATGTCTTCAGTTTAGGTAGTGTTTATTACTTGATTTCAGCAAAGAAACCTTTGGTTGAGATGTTACTTTATGTATTTTTTCATCACAGCAGCAGCTAAGGTGTCTAAAGTAATAACTTTTGGAAGATATTTTTATCCCCTTGTTTAACTTTGCACATTAATATTCATCAGGCTCTACTAATCATTTGTAAGCTTCACATAGGAAGGTTCATAGCAACGCAAGTTAAAATCAGTCCTAATTGATAAGCAAAACTCTAAAAAAAAAAAAAAAAGTATACAGGGCCTACCTGGTCTGGAAAATGACCTAGCACTAGATAAATGCCTTTATTAATTAATTTCCCACCAAAATAGTAGTATTGTGACCTTTTCTGGTAGGAACTGCAAAAACACAGCTGCCCAGTGGCTGACAGAAGTGTAAACTCTGATTAAAATTTTCAGTTTGAAGGAGATGCTAAGTAATATTAATGACCTTCTCTGATTTAATGCACTAGTACAGAAAGGCAGCTAAAAAGGCTGTTTGTTCTTTCCCAGGGCAATGTGTGCAGAGCACTGCTGCTGCTCAGTAACAGCATTGTTTCTGGAATTGCTAGCGGAGCAAGAGTCTTAACTTTTCTTCTGTTGATGTTTGATTTCATTGCCATAACATTTCCTGTCTAATAAAGGCACAGTCCTCGAGGTTCATGTTGGATCTCTGTTATTCATTTGACTTTTGAAGGGCTAATTGATTCAGCTTTGTTCAAGGTGTTGTTTTGGTCTTTTCTATGCATAGACATTTGTGGGGACAATTAATGGGCTCCAGTGTTGGGAGACTGAATATCTCTGATATTGCACTCACACAGAAAAAGCATTTTGAACATCCTGTTTTTCAGTGTTTTCAGTAAGATTTGCGTCACCATTTTTAGAAATGCTCGAGTCCACGAGTAGCAAAGATGTCACTGTCTGAGGTGATGTGCTGTATCTAGTGACTAGTCAGAACTTAAATGTGAGGTTTGACACACAGCCAGCCAACTTGTCTTTGTTTGGGTGAACTTGCCAACAACTCTAAAATATAAATTACTATAAGATGCTATTTTTGCAAATAAATTATCAGTTGAAGGAAAGAGTAGTTTGAATCTGTTCAACTGTAGGCAGGGATTCTCAAACTGGGATATGAAAGCGATGGAATGGAAACTGCAGTGTGTCTGTGTTCTCTGCTGAAGGACTGACGATGAGAAGCTGCAAAAAGCCTCCTCTGGACAAAAAAAGTTGAAGGTATACTGTCAAAATTCTTGTTTTATCTGAGCAGCTGTCACAGGTGTTTGTTGCTTCCTTCAAGATTAGACTGATAGAAAAATAAAATCACTGGGCATCCCTTCATCAACATCTAGACAGTATTTTTTTTTTCCTGGTACATAAATACTTTTGGTGTCATGATCAGAGAATTTAAGATCAAGGTTTTCATTGTTAGGGAAAGAAAGATTTTTCATCATTGTTTTGAGAACATGATCTTTTTTTTTTTTTTTTTTTTAATTTGTTATGGTCATTAGATTTTGTGATAGAAGCCAAAAATTTGAAATAAAAAAAATACAAATTTTAGTCTGGACAATAAAATGGTACTAAAAGTTAGGTTGCAGTTGGCCTAAAATGGCTGTGTAGCTATTGGCTGTAGCTGATCAGGGAGCCTCAGCTTTCCATATGGGACATCCCATCATTTACATATTCTGCTATTATTAAACTTTTAGTTTTATGATGCCTGGTTCTTCTCTCTGCTTTTTGGAAGACTCCTAGTCCCTGTTGTAAAAGGTTAGCAAAAGCTGTGCTGCACTCAGTCTAGGAGCTAACAAGATAACTAAGCACACGTGCTGCAGGTGTTTCATTTTCAGCACTTTCAGTGATCAAAGGTATTCCAGCAGCCACAGGGTGGTGTCAGTACTGGTGAGAACTGATCTGTTTTGCAGGAATTTTTTTCACATCAGAAAATGCAGATCAGTGGAAACTAAAATGTATGTCCTCAGCCTTTCATCCCAACTGGCTCCCTGATAACCTTTAGGAATAACAATGCTTTTCCACTAGAAGCTAATTAAAAACAGTTCTCTCAGGGAAGCTGTCTGCCACAAAGCCTGGAAGGTAGAAATTGGGCTGTGCTCTCTGCTAGGGTGTTTT
The DNA here is from genome assembly GCF_963662255.1 of Cinclus cinclus. Taxonomy (NCBI): domain Eukaryota; kingdom Metazoa; phylum Chordata; class Aves; order Passeriformes; family Cinclidae; genus Cinclus; species Cinclus cinclus. The sequence continues at coordinate 21,193,100 of NC_085051.1, read as the reverse complement.
CCTGCTAGAAGTAGCTCCTAGGAACCCTGAAGTTCTGGAAGATGAGGTTTGGGCTGGAGCACTCTGTGCTTATAAAAGGCATGTCTGGCTCAAGGGTATCACTTTTGGGGTTAAATTAACTTCCACCCTCCAGATCAGTTTATGGGATTTTTGCGTACTTGACACTATATAGAGTATCTGTGAACCTGGGGCAGCTCATTATGTGTTTCTTTTGTTTTTGTACTGCTTTAATACCTTTCATTGTCTCGAGTTCTTCCTGATTCAGTTTGTTCTGTGTTTTTAAAAAATATTATTTGATAGAATAAAAATTCTGTTAGGAGATTTATAGCTGTGTGATTCAGGATGTGAAAAGTTAATCATCTGAGTAGTGCTGATAATAGTCCAGGTACATAATATTTTAAAGTGGTTTTATGTGGATATTATTCTTCAGCTGAAAACACTGGGAATGATTGATTTAATTCTTTTCTCCAGTTAGAGACTCGACTTCTAATTGGAAGCATTTTATACTGTGGAGTTACTTGAGGCACTGTTATTTTCAATTCAACAGGAAATGGCTCTAAGTAAGCGTGGAGAAATGAGTGACATTGTGTTAGGGGACTGTGTATCTCAAAATACACAGCTTCAGCTTGCATGCAAAAACATCATTTAGCTGTGATAATATAAATTAGATTTCAATCAGTATGCTCTTTGTTATTAATCCATCTTTCTCCTTTCATCTGAAGAGGTCCTAATAACATGTTAGACAAATCATACTCTTTAAAAACTGATTTGAAATAAAAATGCTTTTGAAGCCTTTAATTTCAGGCCTGCATTTTATAATAATGATATGTTTCCTTGCTGCTAATGTATTGACGCATACTTGCAAATGTGCACAATGTTGCTCTTTTATTTTGGTCCAAGTTTATTGTTAGGAATTAAATCATTCTTTCAATTTAAGCAAATTTGTGAGGGAGATGTAGGAGGGAGGTACAGTAAGAACACTAAATTTGAACACCTAATAAAGACTTCAAGGTCTAAGGACTGCTTATTAATTTGGAGGGTTGAAGGCCTGAGGTTAGTTTTTCCCTTTGGGGCAGAAGTGGTGGTGTTTCAAGTAGTTATCAGTCTTTGATGTTTCATCAGTTTCAATTACTATCTGAAGGTGAGGAATTTGCAGTGTGTGCACCCAAGCAAACACTTCTGTTGGCATTGTCCATAGCACAACTCTCATGTAGCTTAGGTTGCTATTAGAGTCTCAACTCTACATCTTTATGCACCTACATTCTTGCAGACATTTTTTTTGTGATCCAGACAAATATATGAAGGCTTTTGGTAGGCTACCGTGGTTATGTTTTGGTTTCTAGGGCCAGCTTGAAGAGCAAAAGACATACTGTCAAAGATACTGCAAAATTACTGCTAATTTAGTAACATTTCTTAGCTTCTTCTGCTGCTTTTAGTCTAGCAAATCTTAGCTACCTAATATCCCCTTTTAAAAACACCTTTTTGAGGCAGGATGGGGGGAGAGAGGAAACAACTTTCCTCTGTGAATGTGGCTATAATGCTCTATCTGAGCATACCACTTCCTGACACTCTCCTTTGTGCTACCCCAAAAGGGGGTGGTCTGCCCAAAACCTTAGTCTTAAGGACCTTAAAGGGGTCTCTCAGTGTTATTGTCTGCTGTCTTTCAATCTTGCTCCTTCTTGTAGGGCTGATTTCACCACAAATCCTTTTCTCAAACAGAGCCTTGCTTTTCAGCATCCTTAAAGCTGTGTGAGTGAAATTGGATTGGATGGGTGGGATCCTCTGGTCCATGCTGTCACACATTGACAGCCCATGGGTAGCAAAACCCCACTCAACCTGCAAAGGGTCCTCTGGATGAATGGGGCCAAGAGGTTAATATATTCCTGTCTTAAAACCCAGCAGCTTTAGGACCTCCTGATGGACCGATGTTCAGTCCCAAGAAGTTAATTTTCTGGTTAAATCATAAAAAAGGCAGACTATGATGGAAAAAAAACAGGGAAAGGCGTTCTCCAAAACCCCAGTAATGAGGGACACAACCAGGTGCATCTTTGTGTAATGTTTCTTTCACCTGCTCTGGCCTCCTGTGGCCATCCTCCCCCAGGTGGAGCTGCTGCTCTGATAACCCCTCTGGGGCTGCCCTGGGGCTCCAGGACAGGGATGGAGCATTGCTTCCAGTGTGCCAGTGACTGACACTGGCACTGGAGGCTCCAAAGGGGGCGGGGTGTGGGGTAGAGCACCGTTCCACCTTTGCTGAGCTTGATCTGCTCGCTTCCACACACACCATAGTTGTTTTGAGCCAAACGTCATCTTTTCAGTCTTTCTCAGTCTGCTGGTGTACCCAGCTTATTAAAAACTGATTTGAAATGTTTCAAGCATTAATGTCTGTGAGAAAGTATGGCTAATATTATTAAGTATCTCAGCCACTTCCACACACCCAGGGCAGAAAGTGAAAGAATGAAAAAAAGGCTTTGATTAGAGTACATCAAAACCACATGCATTTCAATGTACTTGTCATAAACCATCACATATATTAAACACAGTTTTTTAATTGTATTTACTTTATTTCTAATAATTATATGTATTTGTATTTCTTGGATACTTTCATCTTCAGCAGCTTAGTACACTGAGTGTTACAGCATATATCACATGTTAAATACAACCTTATTCACACAAGCAAAAGCTCTACTGACTTACTTGTGCCTTTTCAGTTTTCAGACTGCAGATCTGGCTGACAGTGAAATTACTACAGAATTGTTTTATTGCTCAAGTCCCTTTGGAACAAAAATAAGATAATGTCCTGTACATCACTAGTTTATGGTCTTGGCATTTAAAATATTTCTGGTGGATATGGCATGGTTGATACCAATCAGTTAGCTGAAGCTTCTTAAGTTATACCCTGAATGTTGACAAATGCCTTCCCCTCCCCTCACCCCCAGTGTCCTTAGAGCTTTGATACATTTAAATATAAACAGCTTCTGAAGATGAAAATAATTGAATATGGAATTATTCACTCTAATTCTCAATGACTGTCCTTTAAAGTGTCAGCATTAAAGAACAGCAATTCTAGATTTCAATTTGCCCAAATTGGAATGTTTTTTTTTTTTCTTTTGCAGAAAGGCTTTAAAGACAGTTTAGCTCTTAAATCCTTTTTGTTATATGGTCCTGTGACCTTTTAAGCTGAAGAAGTAAAAGCTCATGTAGGTGTCTGAAAAATGGGGAAATACCATGGCTTTGTATATACTTGTTATGGACTCTCTCTCTTCTAAACAGAGGGAAGTTTCCTTGGTGCAGACTCAGGGATGCTGCTTTGCTAGGGAGTTTTCTCTTGTTTCCAGAGTTATTTGGCCTGGCTGCTGCAGAGGTGCAGGGCTGCTGTGACACAGCTGGCAGCTGGGCCCTAACACAGGGAGCAGCTGTCTGTGCACCGCGTGTCAGCTGGAAGGTTGCACGCGGGCTTGGAGGCGAGCTGCGTGCCAAGACCAGATACGTGATGGAATGATCTTGTTTTGAAGGAAAATTTTGATAGAAGTCCTACAGTACTTTGAACTTGGTGTACCAAAGAGGTGTGAGAGAGCTGCCCTTCTCCCCAGTTCTAAAAAGTGGTGTTTGAAATTCCCTGGTTTTGAGGTGTTGATATCAAAGCTGCTGTTGCGTGTTTTTGTGGCTGCTGTTCTACTGTCATCCTGACAGTCCTCATGTTTGTTGAAGTTTCATTTTATAACAATTCTCCTGTTCCATAAATGTTCCAAACTGCTTTATTGAAGGAAAAGCCAGATATTCGAGTGATTCTTATGAAGTATATCCTGCATTTGTTGTTGAGCAAAGGGGCGAAATTGATATGATAAAGTTGTATCTGTGCAGTCAAAAATGGATGCCAAGAATTTCAGTTGTCTTTTTTATCTCTGGAAACTGAGTTATACTTGAAAATAAATCCCAGCTCTACAGATGCATGTATGTTTTGATCATAGTAAATATTCCAAATATTTTTCTTATAAAAAAACTCAGGTAAATATACAGTAGTATAGTTTTACACTTGCTGTGCACAGTTGTTTTTTGTGCAGATCTGCTTCCCGCAAAGATAAGATGTCAGGCTGTGATTTATCTATATTTCTGTCTAAATAATCTAAATAACCATGTCATAGAGAAGATTTATCACTTCATTTCTGGTATTCATTGCCAGTTTTGTTAGAGAATTGTCATTTCTGTAAATGGAAATACTTCAAGCATTGGGGAAGAGTAATTAAGTTTAGATAATGCTGTTTGACTAAAATAAAACTAAACTAATTTCTTCACTGAATTCAATTCCAAATCTATTCAGAGTTCTGGAATATTAATTTACCAATATCCTATCCACCACACACATAGTCACTCACTCATGTTTGCTACGTAAATCTATTTTGTTCTTTTGGAGGATAGATACTGTCCACAATGAAAAATGTCTGTGTTAATTCATTCTCATTCCTTCTGGTGGTCTGTGTATGAGTATATTACATTTTTTAAAGCAACATGCCTTGTGATTTGAGAAAACAATGCTGTTAATTATGGTATAGCTATCACCACATACCTATCACCTGAAGAAGCCATATGCTTTCCTCATACTGACTTCCACTGTAATGAGAATAGTAGGAGTGGAAAAAAAAGAGAGTGAAAATGCATGTTTATGAGAATATCAGCAACTTAATGTCATTTGAAATAGTAAAATAGATTCTGGTGGATAAATTTTCTTTACTAGGTGATATGGCTAAAAATCCATGGTAAATCACCAACGGTTGACTAATGAATATGAATACAAATAATAAGTACAATTGATAAAGCACGTGTTTCTCTAGTTTATCTCCTTACTTATCTCCACAAATACAAAACATAAATACACAGAGAAAGGCAAAGGTGCATTAATATAGGAAACATCTGAAATTTCACAAGGTGATCAGCACAAAAGAATTAAATGCTATGAATTGTTTTATTAAGCAGTTGTATTAATTATTATAACTAGTAATTGTTTTATTATTAACATTTTATTGAACAGTCACCCCATTTGTGTTGCTGTCACCTTCACAAGCTTAGATCACATTAAACTCTGCATTGTTTTTTTACTTAATGTGCTACGGGTCTTAAGTCATAGGGTGACATGTGGCTAGAGTAATCTGTGAGTACTATCAAGCAATGTGAAAAATACAGCTGCTGTCACCCTAAACACATCTGAGATTAATCTGATTAACCACTGAGCAGCAGTGTAACTTTAAACATCCCTGCTGCTGTGTACCATGAGCCACAAAATGGGTCACTCTTTTTCTCCAGACCACAGCCAAAATGTCTCAACAGCAGGATGAGAGGGCTTCCACAAGCTGTCTCAAGGCTCTGAGGGTAAAATTCTTGGAAAGCTCCTTGCCTGACCCCAGAGCAGTAGACACTGGTAGCACTTTCTGTAAGGGTCTGCAGCAGCCCTGGTCTGTCAGGCTGTGAGCTTTGAGTGTGTCAATAATAGTGCAAGGACAAACTACATTTTCACATCCTAGGAGACAGCTGGTAAGAATACTCTTTTTGGGTATGGAGAACTGCATTAAGTGAAAGGCTGACCAAAACTATTATTGCAACAGTTCTAGAGATACAGAGTAGTCTATTCTACTGTCCTGACCTGAGTTATGGGAGGCAGACATCTGAATGCAGGCATATAATCCTAGATGATTGCTATTATATATTCTTATATCTCTCTCTTGTTTTTTCTCAACTTGAGACAACTGTGTTTCTGTGAGTTTTAGGTGGTTTGATTTGAAAAAAAAAAGGTCAAAAATTTAAAGTAACTTCAGAAAAGTAAGTGTCAAATAATTTTTTTTGAGAATGCAGTGATTTTTTTCTAAGGGAATAATTCTGTTTCTGAGCACTACGAGACAAAGGTATCACTTACCAAAAGATGGGATTTTATGCAAGTTTTGCACTCCCAGCATCTCTATTAGAAAATATTAGATGGTTTTTCTCTTTCAAATGCTCTTAACTTGGATAAATGCCCGTGTTTCATGTTCCAATTACAGTTCATATTTTCAATGCTAATATCTTAGTAAAACAATTGGTAAAAATAATGGTGCAAAAATGGTGAACACTTTCACTGTATTAGTTCATTTTGAGCCACTTTTCAAACTTCCAGGGAAGCATTTAGCCAGAGACATGAAAAAGAGATCAGAAATATGAGCAGCAGGCTCTGACTTCCTGCACTTTCTGTGCCCTTTCTGCAAGCCAGAGTAAATGTGTATTTGTTACTCCTCAGTGCATGTTATGAATCAGCAGCAGAAAGAGGACAGATATAGAAGGATGTCATTCAGGGTGAGACAGGGTGGTAGTTTTGTAATTCTTCTGTTGTGCCTTCTATTTTTCTGGTGTTATTGTCCTCCTAGGCCCTAAAGCACTTTAAAGAACAGTACAAAGAAGCTGTGGTACCATACTGACTCAACTTCAATGTCATTAACTCTTCCTCCATCTCAGAGTTCTCTCATGGTATTCTGAACATTTCTTTTCCAATTCATTTTTATTTTAATAAGCAGCTGTCTGAATGGCCAACAAAGTGCAAAAGTCTGTCTTTCTGATACATATAGCCAGAAGGCACATCAGATGTATAAAATGGACTGGAAAAGTATCCACTGACACAAAGTGGTGGGGGATCACTCAAGAAGATAAAATTCTGTTGATACAATGATGATGGAGACCTATTGTACTACACATCCAGAATGGAATCTCTTTATCTTCACCTCTGTCCATAATGTGTGGTGTTTTCACTAATGGAAAGTAACCTTTGTAACCTTTTGTTCTTTATGGGTGGAGTAATTGATGTTTATATCTACACTATATTTACTCTCTTTAGAAAACAAAACCCAGCAACACATTGCTGGAAAATATTTACACTTTACAGAGCAAATCAGACATGCTTTATACAGTGTTAGCTCCATGTCTTCACTGACAGTTATTGCTGTTTTGTGTATTACTTTCCAGAAGATAATTATTTTTTAAATGCTATCAGATGCTTGATATTATCCGAAGGTGGCATTATGCTTCTTACCGTGATGGCATTATAGGAGTCACCTTTTTCTGTGTTTTGTTCTGTGCGTTCTTTTGCTTCTAAAACGCAGAAAGTGATTACTTCACATAGACTAAAACCCCAACAACACCTTTACAAGCATTCATGTGTGCCTAGCCATAGTAGGCTATGTCTGCTTATCCATAAATTATCCAGTTCAGAACTGGTTGAGTATAAATGTGGCTCGTTGAGCTGGTTGCAATTGGACTTTTCCACTCTAAATGTTTCTTTGATTGTTTAGCTCACAGCTGGCAATTTAGTTAGAGCTAGGTGATGGTATAAGGCAAGAAAGGACTGCAGATGGAAAACCCTGATTTTGTATTGAGGATCCCATCCCCCAAATGTTTTGGCTTCTGCTGGCAGAAAACAGCCCCAAGGATTTGCTTGTATACAGCATAGGACGAGAGATGCATCATCACTGTGTATAATATTCCTTTTTTAAAGGAAGTCTTCATACTAGCCTAGATATACTTCATCAAGGTAACTTGGTGCACTTAGATTTAAAAAAAGAAAAGGCAGTATATATATATAGAAGGTCAAAGTTGAAGTAGGAAGTTACAAACCCAGAGAAGTCTGCCAGTTGTACAGGAAGGTTCAAAGAAACCTGATGAATGGGATGGTAGAAGCATTATATATGTTTAAGGGGAAGATTTGCTATCTGTCAATGTATTGACAAATTGGTAAATTCGTGGATGAAATCCTACAGGAATAATAGGATTGTTGTATGTATTAATAGATTAGACTGTCCCATCTCTTGAATTTTTGGATTGGGGTGTGTGCAGAGGACCTTCATGAAAAAATGAACTTATGGAAATAATGTTTACAGAATATGGCAGAAATAAAACTTCAAAAAGCTTGAAGATTTCAGCGAGAAAGGATGTATTAACAAGGACTTTTTGTAAAAGTAAGACTTTTTTTCTATCTGGCTCTGAAGAAATAGTATGTGACAAATGCTTTGCAGGTTTTGTTGGTTGGTTGGTTGGGGTTTTTTTAATCAAGAGGGATAGCACTGAAATGAAAAATTGAAGGAAGAGCTGACAATAGAGTTTCTTCCCTGATAAGACTTGCTGAGCTCCAGAGCCCTACTCTTAGGAGAACTTTTCTTTCTCAGACACAGACTATTGAAGAGGAGCCTGATTTTTCACAGGTCAGGTGTAAGTCTTGTTTGCTACTGTAGGGAAAAATCCATAAAATTAAATTTGTCCCTCTTGAGAATTTTTCTCCTGTGCTGCATAGCATGTAGCTTCTGAGCTCATAAGAACAACTATTTTACTGAGTACAAACATTCTAGCAAACTTCACTTATGCTGCTTTTTAGGTCAAGGGGAGTAAAATGGAAAGGGGTACTGTCAGTAAAGGCCTCACTGAAAGATCACAGAGATTAAGGCAACATAAGAAAAGTAAAACTCAGATACTATTTGCAATTCAGAGATGTTTCATTGTAAAATTAAGCAGAATAAATAAGTAAAGGAGAGAACAGATTCAGCATTGTTTGTTTTTTTTTTTTTTTTGAGTGGCTGGCAGATTTGGGGGAGAAAGATTTTGTTTGTTTGTTTGTTTGTTTTTTCCCCCAGTCCCCCGGTGAACTGTGTGTATGCAATGGTTTGCACTCAAAGGTTTTAAAGAAAAAAAATTAGTAGCTTCTCATTTGTTATTACTTTGTCTTTCTTAAAACTTACAGTGATAGGCACGACTCCTTTTAATATGGAGCCTGAAACACAAAGGAAGTGCAATATCAGCATTAATACCCAAGATTTACCATGTTTTCTAATATATTTTAATCCTTGGGAACGGACAGTCAGATTTTCTGAGTTAATTTTTCATTTCTGATACCACCGAAGTGATTTATCCTGATGCATTTGCCAGATGAATTACTTGCTTTAATGTTGATTATGCTACCAAGACTAATCTGATAGAGATGACAGTATTTAATGGTTAGAACAATACTGACAGTGGCTGTTTGTTGGTTGTATAATTAATAAACTGTCTAGACATTAAATATTTCTTTTACTTGTTTGGTATTTGTGAAGAAGTGTTAATTTGTTGCAGGTCAATTGTAGGAGAACCTGCAAAATTGCACCAAAATCTGCCATAGAAACTAAGTGAAAACAGTAATACTGCTTTTCTACTGATAGCATAAACTGTCTAATGCTTATGAATACTCTGTGATTTCAAAAATAAGTCCTGAAGGAACCAAAAGCTGGTGCCTACTGGCTTATTGCAGTGAAACTGTGAAAGCCCAGAATAGTTCTGGCAATAACAAGATGGTTCTGATAATAACAAGTTAGACTTATATTGCAGAAATCTAAACCAGCCCCATATTATTGGAACATACTACTAGAAAATTAGCTCCACTCCAGTCAAACACAGCACAACTTACTATATATAACATGCATATTTGTGAATTATTGACTATTTTTATTGACTATTATTTTATTATTATAGACTATTTTGATGGTTATTGACTATTCTCTTTGCACATACTAGGTAATGTTTTCAGTGTATAAAAAAAGCTGCACCACCCCTACATCACCTTTACAAGGTGAAAAATTATCTGACATTCTGGTAATGTAGCCTGCATATGTTCTTGTGAAACAAGAAAAAGAAAGGGATATACGCTCCTTTAGAGAGAGAGAGAGAGAGAGAAACCCCTAGATGCAGCAAAAGGTAGCAATTAGAATAGTGGTAGGTCGTAAGACACGGGAACAGGTAAATCATGATGCAAATTTTAATAATTTTTTTAATTTCTTAATTTAGCTTTTTATGTAAAGCATTGAGACATTTACACTTAATTTCAGAAGACACTTTCATTTTCTCTTTGAAATTCTCATGTTTTGCTAATGCAAAGAAAAAAGAAATAATGATGTTTGCAAATGAATAATACTACTTAAATCTCTTCAGTGGTGAGAAATTTATCAAATGCAAATCTGCAAAGATTATTGTGTTTAAAAAAACAGCATTCAATACTTCTGTCATAACTCTAAAGATCCTTTTCAAAAAGCCAGAATGTATTTTGTGTATGCGCAAAAAAGAAAAAATCTGATATGCCAGATTTATTTTAGGAATACCAGATTCTTGATCTGTGTACTATTTGAATAAGCCATCAGTTTAAAATCCCAAATAAGAGAAGCCTGATCAGTTTTAGATGGCAGAAATCAACCAAGTTGATAAAATGAAGTCAGCTCCACTCTGAAGGAAGTGATACATCATTAGCTGATAGATCAGACACAAACAAGCTGATTGAAAGGTACAGTCCTGTCCTAGACTGTGAGCTAGAAAAGGTTAACACTTTCTCACTTCACCAGTGGATTTTGTTTATGGATTTGTGATGTTTGTTACAAAAGCCCCTTACTTCCCTATTTATTAGATATTTTGAGATGAATTGTAGAGAAAAATGACAATTTGATAAGTATGTTTCAAGTAATTCTTGAGCTTTGTTCCTCTTTGGCAAAAGTGCAGAAAACCAAACCAGTTACAAATATAAATATGTTTTTTTTATTGTTTAATATAGACTTTAAGAGACCTGAAATTCAGCAAATCATTATTTTTCAGTGAGACTTCATTTCTGTGGAATATTTCCAGACAACTACAAATTAAACTATTAGTTTATGCTACTGCTAATATTTTAACTGAGAGAGCACAAATATATATATATATATATATATATATATATATATATATATATATGTAGTCTCCATATTATACTTATCTGATTTCATAGTGCAGGTTATGATCAGTCATGATTCAAATATAAGTTTAGGTTGTTTTCCCAGTTCTGTTGCCTTCAATCTGACAGCTGCTCCCTTGACATCTCCCCAAACTAGTCAGACCTTAGAAGTAAATAATGACAGGCAAACTAAGAACTGTCTCTCATGCTGACAGTCATTTTTCATTCCTGAAAGATACTGTCAGTTTCTGGGGTGACTGCTTGAGCTTCTTGGACTGTAGCCACATTTGTTTTATTTTTGGGAAGTTCAAGAGATAGCAGTGTGAAATGAGTGACCCTTTTCATCCTTCATCTTGAAAAAAAAACAGTGAAAATGACCAGGTTGCTCCATTTCAACATCAACTTAGCATTTTCTTTTCCTTTCTTCACGCAAAATGAAAGTAAATGGAATTTTATTAACTTAAATTTTTTCAAGTAACTTCATCCACTGTTTTTTTTCCGGTAGTCAAAATGGGCAAACATGTCACCAAAAGTATTTGTTTTTGCACATGCATTTTGCTAATGTGTTTCACTGTTATTTCTGATTCCTCCAAATAAGTGCTGTTGTGAAAAATAAGAAACAAAGGAGAAACAAGTTTGCTTTAACAAAGCAGCCACGAAACATTAATGAATAATTCCTGCATTGAAATTAGAATTCTTTCTCCTATTATTATAACAATGAGGATGCAGTGCCATAAGACCTATGGAGTCCATCTTGTGCACGTGAGGGGAAATTCACAAATACCAGGAATAGAAAATGCTGGCTGACCCATTAGATAAAAATTTTTCAACAGATCTGTAAAAAAATATATAAATCACTAAAAAGTGTCCTTTTTCTTTTCCAGTCATAGACAAGAAAATCAGGCAGTGTGCACTTTTCCCGTGAAAATTGAATGAATGAAATGTTCAGTAGCATTCTCCATGGAGGGGATAGAAATTTAAATATAAATAAAGCACTTTCATAATGACAGTGCATAAAAAAAATCGTTTGAATTTAGGCCAAGCAGCCCTAGAGAAAATGAGGAATTCCTAATGCTTCCTGAAAAAAAAAAAAATATATATATATATATATTATACCAAATTGAAGCCTGTGAAGACAGTTGCATATCTGTGGTTATTTTATGCAGCCAAAGTGTTGTTAGATTACATGAAAACCGGTTATAGGTCATGGATTTTAACCCTCAGTATGAACAGAAGATAGGGTAACTGCTGGTCTTCTTGCCTCTCTTCATGATATTCTGCTTTTGCTTTTCAAACAAATATGCAGGAAATCCACACTTTAGATTTAAAAAATAAAAATTTAATTGCATTAAATTACATTCAACAGAAGTACATAGAAATTAGAGTGGCAATACAGTTTGTGTCTTTGCATATTTTGTTGTTTCTGAAACCTTTTTCTTGGTACCTTGGCTTTATATTTTATCACTTTGCAGATGTAAAGTATGTAGAGCTACAGGTACTTAACATAGTGAAGATATTCAGAGTTCTGAATTATTCCTTCTTAAATAGTAAGTTAATTTGTACGTGTTCTTATCACTACATGGAAAACCTTGATAGTAAGTCTGGCATTTTTTTCCTCAAAGGAATATATCCAAAGTTTCTCTTGAAAATCTCACATCAGAAGAAATACATGTGCTATTCTAGTAATGGATGTTAAAGTGAATGGAGAAATAACATTAAGAAGGAAATACCATTACATTTGGTGCATAGCTAGCCGGAGTAATCTATATAATTATAGAAATTACAGAAATCAGGTATTCAGAAAAGGATTAGGCATGCAGAGTTAATAATGAGAGTATCTGCAATGGCATTAGTGAAGAGCATATCTGTAAGGATTATAGCATTTATTATTACAGGACGTCCATTCAACACATTCTTGGTATTAGAGAGAAATGTGCTTCTTTGGCTGAAGCATAATTGCAAAAGTCTCATTTCACTATTCTATTAAAGTTAAAATAATGGAGCAACTCAGATTTAACATGGCACTTTGCAAATCAGGGTTTTTTTTTTTTTTGACTTGCAGATACACTGTAATGCTGAAGGCAATGGAAATAGAATGGGGGGAAATTCTAAATATGAGAGGGAGAAACTTCAGTTATGGATATCTTTGCCTTGGCAGCACAGAGCATCATCTTGATTTTGGTTAATCGCTGTACAAATTTTATGGTCTATAATTATCTTTAATTACAGAGATACACAACCATTATTACGCTGAAAGGAAGGTGATAGTTGTGCACAGTGAAACAACCTTCTTCTATATTTCTTTATTTCTGGAAAAGAGTCTAGGATTATAACACTCGTAGGTGTTTCTTCTGTCAGTATTGGAGCAGTATACATAACAATTATTTCTATTATCAACTTTCATCACTCATTAAACAGCTTTGAAGAGCTGGGAGAAATATCTTTCTTTGTGTCAGTAGCTGGCAAAGCAAAGTTGTAGAACAGCAGCAGGAAGATGATGAGGCTATAATTGTATTGGTGTTTCACTCTCCAAATGATCTGAGACACTGGCTTAGCACTACTGGGGAAGAATGTTCCTCTGCCACCCAAAATTTACTGTGGTTGCTTCTCAGTCAGGAGTGACTGAGTAGTTTCAAGGTCAGGAAACCCTGTTAGCACTTGAGAGATCCAAACCAGGCTTTGGACACCAAGCAGTCTGGAAATGTGCCTGCAAAATGTAGATTTGCCACTCCCTGAAGGAAAGAAACTTGTCTGTGCCTGTTGGACTGTATTGAGACCATTCGATGCTGTGAAGGTACTTGATAATGCAACTGGAAAGGAGTTACAAATGGAAAAGCAGTATATCTTATTTTCAGAATTTAGATGAGGCATGGTTTTGCTTCTGAACAAGCAGGAGTATATCATGGAGAGTATTGCTCTCTGACAAAACCATTAACGTAGTTCCAGATCATTCTCTGAATATTATTTCTCAAAGAAGGCTTCTTTCTGGAATAAACACCCCTTAATTTATCAAACATCAGGCAAAGAAGCATATAAGTGATATACAATCTGATGATGAGTTGCAGTTTTAATGAATACATGCTTTCCTGATACTTTTTACTGCAGGAGGAGAAAAAGTAAAGGGAAAATTAGAAGTTATATAATATTACAATTATTATATATATATAGAAATATCTTGGTTGTGTTTCACATAATTGTTTGTGGCTCTGAAAACAAGTACTACAGTTTTAAGACCGTGTGGATGGATAAGATGGGAAAAAGGGAGCCACTCATTGCTCGGTTCCTTTGGTTTCAACCAGAAAACACTGAAAGTTATTTTTATGCCATTTACAGTTTGAGGAAGTATGTCCCCTGTATTTTCACTTTTGGATTACCAGCAGCCTTCTTTGTCCATCCCACTTTGTCTTTCACTTGAAAGACTTGATCAGAGAAATACTTGTGCCATCTTCCCTTTTCCAAACAAAACTGGAACATACTAAAATCCCTATGTTGATTCAAAGGAAAACTGCTGCTACAATGGCAAAGCTCTGGCAGCTTCCCAGTGGCTTCTTGCACCCGGTTTCCTGCTGTGTCCCATGCAGACTAGAGAGGAGGGACTGCCCTTGTCCATGGTGTAAAAGATGTGAGGTGTGCAAAGAACAGATTCTGGGCACTTGAATGATGACAGGACCCTACATGATCAGATTTAAGGCTTGTCTTGTTGGGTTTCAATCCGCCTTCAGTGTCAAGTGTTGGTACCACTCACATAGTTCTGTGTAACACTTGACCTCATTTTGTTAACAAAACTATGAACTTATGAATTACAGGGGTATAAAAACTAACACTATTAATAGATTTGAGGAAGGAGTTTCTGAGATAACTCATAAATATTCTTTATTATTAATAATATTATTATTATTGCATCATTTACTTGAGATTGTATCTGCTTTCTCTTTCAAAGGGCTCCTTTGCTTTTAAAGTTGTTTTATTAGGAGCCTGGAGACATGCAAAGCATGGCTTCAAGATTTCCCAACAACTTTATGTCAGGGGTGCTTAACTGTGTTAGAGATTTTGTAATTTGAAGAAATTTTGCATAAATGCATTTTTGGGTTTCACTTTTTGTTATGTCTGCACAGACAAGAAAATGAACTTTGTTTTTTTGTGATACGCTGCTTTGCTGTCCATCTTATTCAAATATCTGTCCATTAGGGATGTTCATGCTACCCTACACGACATTTCACAAAAGCGGCTAAAATGCATTAAAATACCTTCCTTTAGCCAAAATAGACCTAAAGAGCAGCAGTCTAGTGTTTCAGTCTCTCGTTCTAATTCCTGAAGCATGTGCTTTTTCTCTTGCAGCCTATATTGGCTGTAGGTCACAGTAACTGACCAACTTTCCTCTCTTTGCTCAATATAACTTTTATTTCATAGTACAGTACAATTTTTATAATGCAATTTAAAAGAATCCTTGTTTAAGGAAATTTCTAGTATTCTTAGTCATCTTTTGACTATTAGCTATGACAGGTAATTGCTATCCAATATTTCTTTTCCATTTATCAGATTATTAATCAGTTATTGTAGAGGTAGGCAAAGATGATATTTTGCCATCTGAAGTATGAATAATTGCTTGACATACAGAAAAGTCCAGACATACTTTTCCAGGAGTCAGCATCAAAGTTATTTACTTAAGTATGACTACGTAGGGTTTATAAGGGTATACATTTTTTGAAATTCTGCTCTTTTCTTACAGTCTGATTTGTTACCTTTTTTTGGTTTGTTTTTCTTTGTTGTTCTTCCTTTTCATGGCTAATACCAGCATGTATGATAGAGCAGCAACTTTGAAAATTGTCAGTTCCTCAAATGAGGCTCAATCATTACAAGATCAACTAAGGCAAATTAAATCCTAAACTCTTTTGGGCAGTGAAGCAGGAATTTCCAGCAGAGGTAGAGAAAATAAAAAATTAGTCATAAATTTATACTGTAAAGGTCTCTTTTATCTGTTCCATATACAGGTGTTGATTTTAAATTACAGTAAACAATAGCATCTACAATACTCAGAGGAATAGTAGCTTCCTTTATGAAGGAGATCTGGAAGAGGATGACATAATTAATGCAGAAAAATGAGAAGTGTGAGGGGACTGTGTTTATTTTTTGCATGAAGACAAAAGTAAGTGCCGGAGCAGGAAGAATCTATTAAAATTCACTGCTGGCAGAGAAGTAAATGCAGAAATTAGACACCAGTACATTTTGGTGGAGTATTTTAAAAAGCAGTTGTATAGTCTAGCTGGAAAAGAGCAAACTTTCTGGGAAAAGGGAAAATTCTTATCACAATGCTTGACAGTTTCTCATAATTATGTTTGCTTGGCAGCAAGAAGTTGGATCCAGTGACCTCTGAATTCTCAAATATATTTTTGTTGTCAATTTTTCTCCCTTTCTCAATATGCAAAATCTTCTCCTGTGTCTTTGTATGCCTGTGTACTTTTCTCAGAGAAAAGACTTTTTTTTAATTTCTTTCTCTTCAGTCAGTAAGTCTTGCCTAGGAGAACTGCAAAAGGAAGACTTAAAACTTGAGTAAAAACAGGTGCTCTGCTGAATGCTTTCATTGAAAATAGAGCAGTTGGGACCAACTTCAAAATATGTCTCTTGATTCCAGGAGAAGGTCTTGGTAGTCAGGCTGTAGGCAAATGTGAAAGGTCTTTATAGTCCTCTGTGGGTTTGGCCAACATGGAATGGTTTGAAAAGGAAATATGGTGAAACCTGTGGAAGAGTGGATCTCTATTCCATATAGGCACCACGGAGTGAGTATCACATTTTAATAGCTTTCTTTCATTCTTTAGGTTCAAGTTGCATTAAGTAAAACTGTTTAACTGAAGAGATTAATAGTAGAAATGGATGTAACAAGCTGATACCATATAAAAGTCTTGAATTTCAGAAGGGGTCAGTCTTTAAGGGCTTTGCTGATAAGGTAAATCACTGTAAAAAACTATTATGGTACAGCAAATCCGTTATCCAAAACTGAAACATAATCCTTCCTCTGGGGTGATGTATGGCAGCTATTCAATAACACACACAAACACTGGAGAGTACAGAGAGATTAAAAGGACAGGACTGAACCCATATGGTTACCACTGCAGTAAGCATATAAAAGGGAAAAAACTTTCAGATGATGCAAGAATTCTTTCTTTACTTCTACTGGCAGAGGTTAATAAGAAAAACTGAAGAAATCCTCAGAGAACCCATTGTTCACAGGGCTGAATTATTTCACAAATACTGAAGTTCAAATTCCATCTGGTAATAATTCAGTTCAGAGTACACTTGAAGAGGCCTGTGATGGGATGAACTTTTGCAGCTAATTTTAGTCTTCATTGATAACTCATTTGAGAGATGTTGAATTGTTGGAATTTGAAGCAGAAATTGACATTTTTGAACAGTATAAATTATGGCTATCCTTGTTGGTATTTCCCTTGAAATGTTGGAGTATTGGAGGATGTATTTAAGAGCAGATCCTAAATGACGATGTCATGTTCTGCCTTGCTCATGTTTATCAAGTTTCAGCTAATTTGAAATCTGCTAAAAAAAAAAGGTGTTTGAATTCAGCAGTACCCAAGAAGGAAATTTTTGACTGGTTTTATCAAATTTGAGAAGGCAGAAGAAAAGACAGACCAAACAGATGTCACATATCAAATAAAGGTCTTTCTATAGTAGCTTCTCTGTGATTGAAAAAGATGAAAATCCTCTGTTTAGGATCTTGAAGTACTGGAGTGTACAGAACAGGCTGCTTGGTGCAAAGGAGATGGCCTCTGTTGATGCTCGCAGCATGTGATACTTCCTTTAGTCACAGCCACAGATGGGTGTGCTTTCCAGTTTTCTCTCTTTCATTAGATTCAGTAGCTCTGCAATTGTGCTTCTTCTAGGATGACTTTTGTGCTGGTGAAGGGTATCAACTGACAGCCTTGAAGATTATAATCCTTTGTTGGAGATTAGTATGGAGTATACAAATACCATGAAGTGTTTGAAATTGTCAGTGCACCTTAAGCCTCAGCCATTAAAACCTTGTTTAAAAACTGGAGAAGCTCTCTCCACAGCCTGTTCACTAAAGAGTTTATAGGGATTCTCCATCCTTCTGATTCCTCTATTAAAGCAGCACTGCCTTCACCAGCTGGTTACATTAGCTTGTTCCATATAAATGAGGAAACCAAGAGGTAAACATTTGATAGACTGTTCAGATTTCTTCAGTGAATTGATTATATTCTTCTGAAATGACTTCACCGTGCTTGACAATTTGCAGTGGTTTTTTTGAGTATTGAGCTAAATTTAGCTTTTGGGCTTTCACCACACTGAACTTTGTTGCCACAAGAATAGAGCCCATCTATTGGTTTAAACAACACACACAGACATCCTTGACCCTAGTACATTTGTGCTATGCCCAACCATTCAAAATACTGAAACCAGTTCCAATTAAAAACATGCCTCCTGTTTATATATAATATTTATCTCTTGTACTTGTTTGCATTGTAATTGGATTTGCCTTTTCTGCTGGGTTTAAATATGA
The DNA here is from genome assembly GCF_963662255.1 of Cinclus cinclus. Taxonomy (NCBI): domain Eukaryota; kingdom Metazoa; phylum Chordata; class Aves; order Passeriformes; family Cinclidae; genus Cinclus; species Cinclus cinclus. The sequence continues at coordinate 21,174,837 of NC_085051.1, read as the reverse complement.
AAATTCAAAGATAGCAAAATATCACTGGTAAAGCAGCGCTGCATTATAACTCAGTAGTCACTGCATTTCAAGTTATTTTTTAGTTATTTTAAATGCTGATATATTTATAAAAAATAATGATCATAAATCCAGACATGGCCCAGTGTAGAAAGAATTATGCCTAAAGATATTTTAGCCAGCTTTTTTTTTTTCTTAAGTGAAAAAATAATACTTTTTCCTCTAGTTCTGAAATGTATTTTAAACCTTTAAAACAGGTTATATGTAAAGCAGCACTTTCTTTTCTGCATTAATACTGTAGCTAGATGGAAAGGTCTTGCAAATTAATATTAATAAATCCACAATATTCAATTTCTTTACAAAAAAAAAGGAAAAACAGCACAGCATAAATAATTTGTAGGCCAAATAATCTAATAGTCCAGACGCTGTTTCTGGAGAACAAGAGTAAATTTCTAAAAGGGAAATATTTGCAGTAACTTTGTTTACCTGAAGACAAACTGCAACAAGCAATAGGAAGAAAGTAACAGTAAATTATATTTGAACCTATTTAACCCTTTTAGAACTGGGACAGCTTATAGGAAGATTATCTGTGTGCCTGTGTTTGTGCAGAATAATAAAATCTGATTACACAGATGCAATTCTTAGGTAACAGAGGTTTTGTGACCCCACTAAACAGTGAACACTGCATTGAGGGGTACCTGTGAATGGATGAATCAACTCTCCTGGTGCTCTACAAGAGCAGGTCTTTACTGAAAAAAATTGCAGTTTATTTGGATCTTTTTATAGTGCTCTATATTCTGCTGGTGTCCAGCTCTAGCACTGAGATCTCTCTGAAATGTCTACTAATTAAAAATTTACCCAAACCAGAAAATTTGTCTTTGATGATAGGTTGTTGTTTCGGTTTACCTGCTTAACTGTTGTTTCATTCTCTGCACCACATCAAATTTAGCTCAAGTTTCTGTGCTCAGTTTTAAAGATCATGATACAACATTAATGTCTCAAAGGGAAAATATATACCCTGATTTTGTGAGCTTGTACTGGGTTGCATCCTAAAATTGTGATGTGTTTGTGATGTGTTGCCCTCTATAAAAAGCAGCCCAGGTTACTTGTTTGAACATATTTTTACTAGAAACAAGAATAAGACATGTTGAACAGCAATAAGGGAGGTAACATTCATAGTTGCTGCATTACATGTGATCAATTTGAAGCATTTTGCACTTCAAATAGTATCTAAAGTTAATGAAGTAGCTTGACATCGTAGTTCTTTTAATTTTCCAATAGCACTGTTCAGGTGCTGGACAATAGTTTGCATGGATACAATGGATACAATCTTTGGTTGCTGATACCCTAGCATAAAATGAACAAATAATTAATGCATATGAATGAAAATACACTTTGTTTACTTGTATGTCTATCCTAGAGTAAGGTAAAAATCAAGCCCAAAATAATATGTAACTTTCTCAGATAGAACTGCATAATAAATGACTTACTGAACAATATTTTTATTCAGTGCATATATAACTTTTAAAGAGATATCCTTTAAAAAGAATTCTTTCACAACTACAGTCAATTAAGATGGCCTATGGAAGGAAAATCAGTTGTTTTATAGTTGTTTTATGACCTTTTAACAAATGAAAAAAACCCTAAAACCCCGCAGTTTTAAGTTAGTTTGATTGCCCAAGGATTGGTGGATATATGAATATTCGACAATAATTTTTGAATGAAGGCAACTTCATGTCATGTTTTCCACCTTTTTATCCAGGCATGAATTTGTTTCAAAGTTAAGACAGATTATTGTAAAATCTGTGTTTTCTTCTCTCTAATTTTAAATTATAAGACTTATTTTAGCACATAATAGAAGTATGAATTTATTTCATACCCACATTAAAAAAGTCTCATCTAAAGTCTGACATACCAAAAGAAGTTTTTACAGATAGAGTTCATATGATACGTTGTATAATGAGTCCATGGCAAGAAGTTTTTATTGTGCCCTATGGACTTTCTGTAGCATTTTCATTCACATATTTATGCAGGAGCTAGAGACAGATCTCTTGACCATCTTATCAGTACATCAGGGTTTATTAAATACATGCTGAAATTAGGGAAAAGATGGAGACATAGGAAAAATTCAGAGAGAGGTGCTGAATGACTCAGACAAATTATCTCTTCTAGAATGTTGAAAAAGAAGTAAAAAAAAATCTTTTGTAACAAGCTAAATTAAGCATAAACTTTTTTCTTTCATGATTCACACCATATTGAACCTAAGAACATAGGCTATATGGCTGAAAAATTGACTGCTAATACTTCTCCAGTACTTATTGACTTCAGATTAGAAATGTTTAACTCTTAGACCACTTAACCTGTCCAAAATAAGAGAATATTAATTGTATTTCTCCTATTTGTTGCAATTAATCTTCAACTACCTTTGCAGAATGAAAAAATTAAAAAATTGGTCTTTATGAATACATGCCTTCAGTCTGACTGCACTCAATTCTGAACAGCAACGCTGGCCAGATTAGCTCACCAACTAAAGCTTATAACCCTTGTTACATGACAAATGTAGGTACAGTATTAAACTATTCCTACTAATTATAGAACTCTGTCTTGCTAATGATAATTCTGTCTCAGATTCTGGTGGTTTAATTTGTTAAGGACACACTTCCTAACTAGAACCAGACACACTTTCTTTGCCAGTGAAATCTGTTAATTTTAACTGATACACTTGTAGGAAGCCCTTAGAGTTTCTAAAAACAAGACAAAAATTTTTTTGGCACTTCCATAATAATTGTTATCACCAGATAAAATAGGCAGAAACTGTAAGAAGAATGGCACCATATATATATATATATATATATATATATATATATATATATATATATATATATATATATATATATATATATATATATATATAGCACCAGCTTGATGCTTTTTAAATTTTCAGTGAAGACTTGATTTAGTTGCCTAAATCTAGCCTCCAGCTGCCTTTCCAGATGGGCATGAGTCTCCCATAGATCCTGTTATATCTGCCAGACTCCTGACAATGTCTCACATAATCCTGGAGCATGACAAATAGCATTAGACGTTTTTATTTAAGCAACAGATTGAGCCCTGTATGTTTAAATACCAAGAGTATATGTCATTAAGCTTTACAGAGGGACTTCAAGAAGCATTGTGGAAAAGTAAAACATTTCTGAGCTGGGATCAGAACAAACTCTGTAGTTTAATTCATTGTGAGTCAGGTTTAACTGCAGGCCATCAAAGGAGACATTAGTATGAGTTCCATAGATGAAACTGATTTTTTCTAGACTCAGGTCAAATTCTGTATTCATTTGGAGTAAGGCTTTTAGCTATCCCAAAGAAGGTGTTCTAATGATTCTACTTTAAAAAGAAAAAAAAAGAAAAAAAAAACAAAACAAAAAAACAAAACTACAAAAACCCACCAGACAAATCAACCCCCCCAAAAAACCCCAAAACCAACCAAAGAAAACACCAAAAAAACCCCAAAAAAACAATGAAACAGAAAGAAAATACAAGAGGCAGAAAAGGAATACATCTCAAAAATCCCTCAGTGATATTACTTCTGGTTTCTTTGCTATTTAGAAGTTTGGCTAATTCTACTCTGTCTCAAAGCACCCTATGGTTTCTAAATGGATAAGATATTTACATCTACCTACTAATCTAAAGGGCTGACAGTGTTCATCTGTGCTGTTAAACCACTGCTGTGTTCTGTCTCATAGTTGGCTGCACTTCAGTAGCAAATGGAATTAGTCTATTATTATAGAGTTGTGAAGTGCTTTGAGGTCTGTCAGGATGGATAATATCTTGAGACTACTTGCCAAACAGGTAAATTTCTCAACCATTTTACACTCTTTAAAAAAAAGGGAAAAAATTAAGTGATATGTTGTCATATTCATTATCATTATTACCACTTTTTTTAACTTTACAGGAAACAAAAATCCTAAAGAAGTGTTAGACTAAGAATTTTCCAGTCACCTTTTTTTTTTTTTCCAGAAATACACAATGGGTATTCCAATAGCAATGCAATATATTTGCCTGATTTCTTTTTTTGAGGTTTCAGCTCCTACTTATGTTACTTTTACTATTTAGACAGATGAGGAGTTAATAAAAACATTGTATGTCTTTGCATACTTCAGGGACTTTGGGTGTCTTTTCACTCCTTTATAGAAAGGAAATTCAACACTTTCAACAAAACTAAAAAGGAGAATAAATGGTCTTTTTATCTGATGTGTTTTAGTGACCTCAATAGTGATATCATTCAAGAATTACTTGAGTTGGAAGGGGCCTCTGGAGGTTGTTTTGCCTGGTTGCACAAGTGAAACAGAGCCATCTTAATTTGGATGAAGATGTTCTTGAAGCTTGTTCAGTTAAATCCTGAACATGTCCAAAAATATAAGTTCCTCAGCTTCTCTGGGCACCTATTTCAGCATTTGATCACTGTCAGTGTGAAAGGTTTTTTTCCTTATATCTAATTAGTATTTCCCTTCAAGCATCTTGTGTCTGTTGCTTCTGACCCTGGCACTGTGTACCTCCAGACAGTTCTGGAGGATCTAGCTTTACCTTCTCACTAAGTAGTTAATTGTGCTAATAAGATACTACATTTGATTTCTCTTTGCTTTTTTTTTTTTTTTAGAGTAGAATTAAGCCAGTTTTGTCAGCTCCTTCCAGCACATTGGGTTCTCCAGTACCCTAGTTGTCTTGCTGACACTTTGCTGAATTTACAGGGCTAGTTATTCATTCTAGCATGACAGTATCTTTCTTATACTTGGAATCTTAAAATTAAAACACAGTATTGAAGATGTAACCCCAAAGATACAGAATGGAGGGCAATAGTCACTTGTGTTAACTTACTGACCACAAGCTCTATTACTGTACATAGCTTGGGTATGGTTTAGGTCATCTTTGTAGCAAGGATTTCTATTACTGCATATTGGTGTTATGCTTCTTCCTCTCCAGAGAGTCCTGTTGCACAGGTTGTTCTATTCTAAATGCAAGAAGTTTGCATTTTCCTTCATTAAGCTTCATTTATGCTGTGCATGAATGCCTGCAGCTTGGGAATCTCACAGGAGGAATGAGAAGTCGATGTGCAGTCACAGAGCGATGATCTCACTGAAATCACAACTGGTAAAGGATCGGTTCTGTAATTAGAGCACTGCTCTGGATGTGTACATGCTGCTGAGAGGATCAGGATGGGAAGGAAGAGGAGATGTGATTTGTCCAGTGAGGAGCCTGTATCTGTGTCTCAGGAAAGATGTGGAGCTGTTAGGGAACTTCAGAGCAAGCACTAGATGAGCAAGTGCGGCATTTTGGAGGGCATCTGCTGTAGACAACCTGATCAAGAAGAAAAAGTAGATCAAGCCTCTTTCTGGAGAACTAGAGAAAGCCTCAGTACCACTAGCATTAATTTTTAGTGTGCACTTGAACATCATCTGCAAAGACACCTTTAGAGTCCAGGGCTCTTGTGGGCATCTTGTTATAGGCAATGAGGAAGCTGACCAGGGAAGATGATCCAGTAGACCTGCTAGGGCCAAATAAAGAAGACATGGTCAGACTTGTGGAGTCTGGTGGGAGCAGTAACCATAAAATTCTGTGTGTTCTAAGTTCTGGTAACTGACCATGCTTGAATTGTGTGACAGTCAAACACGCTGAGAAAACAGATGCTAAGATGCTCTAGGCTGGCACTGAGAGTTTACATTGGGAGCTTGATGATACTGTAGGTGAGTGCTGGAAATTAGCATAGAGTGTGGTGTGCTAGAATCTTGATTGCCACTGTTTCTTTAGTAAGCATTTTTTATGGGGTGTTCTTTTTTTAGGGGGAGAGGGGTTGTTTGTTTGTTTTTTTGTTCTGTCTTTACTACAATATATTAAAATATCAGCTAAGTGAGGACAGAGGTATTTTGGGAAGGCTAGCCCAAATAACCAATAGTGAAATGTTCTCACAAATTGCTTTGGAGCTCCATTATTTATACAGAGGAGAGAAGGAATCCTCCGCCCCACCTAAACCATTAAGGGAATATCCCTGTACTTGCTTCAAGGTAGATGATCGAGAAACACCTATTAGATTTTGTTAATTCTTCATGAACAAAAAGGGGACAGAATTGTCAGGATTTTAAATTTCTTTTCAAGACAAACCAATATCAGAGAGACAGCATAACAAACAGAAGCAACTTATAGAGAAAATTATTAAAAATTAGTGTGTAAAAGGTTTATTTTTGAACAGTAGCAGTGAGGGCATTTTTGTTCCTTAGACTCCTATCTTATACTTAATATCTGATAATTTTGAAATAAACTGCGTCTTTACTCAGTGTTCTGAAAAAAACTTGGCTTGGCAAAAGTGGGCTGATAAAATATTGTAGCATCATCTTTACAGTGCCAGAATATTGGAAAAAAATCACAGATTGTTTTCCACTGTAAAATGAAGGGCAAAAATGAAATTAATTAATGTTGCTTCTAATGGTGTACATTATAGTCATTGAAAAACATAGTAATTGCAATTTTTATGGTATTTGGCTTTCAAACAATAATTTAATGCGTATGAAGAACCTACTATGAGCTCATATAAAATATTTCTTTTGATGTTCAGGCTCTAGCAGAGGGAATTTCTATGAACTGCCAAAGTAAGACTTGCATTAAGGTGCACAGAGTTTTAAGTATCTTCTGTCATGCAATTGTAGAAAAAAATCCCTCATTTCAGGGCTTGTGGTTTCTTCTGGGAATGCACTGATGAGGAATTGTTTGGAGAACAGTGAAATGAAACAGAAAACAAAGTAATAAATATGCTCGGGAGTAACAAAACTTTGGCTTCTGATAGAAGAGTGCCTAGTCTTTTTCTCCTTGCTGGCATTTATGAAACAAACATTAAAAATTACAAAATAAGAACAAAAGTACTGTTCAAACTGGTAGAGAAACTCCAGTAGAATGGCACTGGGAATTATTAAATTTTCAGCTGTTTTCCAAAATGTATGTAACTTACTGGGAAAGAAGTAAACAGACTTCTCTACATCCCAGAAATTATGATTCATGGTAATGGCAAGGATAAGTTGTAATACGGTATAAAAAGAGAAGACAACACCAGGTGTGTTTGAATAAATAGATTCCAGGTGGTATAATCTCCAAATATTGGATGCCACATGGAAGATAAATTTTTCATGAGCTGCATTCCAGTATACAAGATAAGAGATGAAACATTTGCACCAAGGTTAAAAATACTAAAAAAATAAGTGAAATGTCAAGTATATTTCTAGCTGTTATTTCAGTTAGCAAAAGCCGTTTCAAAATCTCTTGACAAACATAAAGGAAAACATGTGTATGTGAATTGTGAGTAGGTCCCCTCTTCCCCCATTCCAATTTAAAATCCTGAGAACTGCTGGCTGTGAAAAGATTTCAATAGCACATGTACTGTGGGTCACAGTTCAGCTGGAATCCTGAGATTAATGCAAAAAACCCCAAAGATACTTCTAGCTACAAAACCCACAAGTGTCATCTCTGGTTTGTCATAGCATATGCACATTTTTTATTACAAAATGCACATACAGCATTCAGTAGGCATTTTTGTTAATTTTGTTCCCCCCGATCTGGAAATGACTAGGTACACAGTGTCTTTTCAGAGGGACAATTTACATCAAATGAGTAGTTTTGAATGTCTGGAATTTTTTTTTTTCTGTAAATTTGGACTTAATTCTGTTTGAAGCTGGCACTAACCCTACTGAGTGAAAGATAAAGTGGGATCATATTCTATTCTCTCAATCTTCTTGCTAAGCCATATGGACGTTGTGTTCTGTCACCATTCTGGTTTCACTTGTAGAAATCTATTTTGCCCTTATTTCAGTAAATCCTACAATGATATGTTGAGATGATTTTTTTTTTTTCAGTTCCTCAGTGCAAAGCATCTCAAGAAGTGTGGACTGGTCATTCCAGCAGTCTCTCATCATTTCTGGTGGTAGCAACAGTTGTAATGCACCAGAGGGAAAAGAGAACACTGGATTTCTCCTGCTCCTTTAAGCAAATAACAACACGTAAGCGTTTCTTTGGTGGTACAAAAGTAACCACAGTGTTATCTGCTGTGCTGGCATCACTGCAGAAAAATGTTTAGGAAAGAAAGAGGCAGCTGGGGGTGTGGGAGCATCCGACTGCAGTTATGCTCTTGGGTGGAGGAACCATGTTGGGCAGGAACAGCCTTGAAGGGCTGTGGCTGCAGCAAGGATGCTGCAGGAAAACCTGAAGGAGCAAAGAACATCTGAGAAAAGGGGCTAAAACCAAAGTGGGGGAGAGTAAAGCAGGAAGAAGAACAAAGCATTTGAGGGAAAACATGACCCTGACATCCAAGTATTTGCTTGATTTCATTCTTTTTCTGTCCCATGCCTCACTTGCCTTACTGCATTAATTAGCACTAAATTAAATTGAGTAGAAATTCCCCAATTTGAGATAGTTTGTTGCATGTACACATAATGCTGAAAAAGGAGATTGTCTGCATAGCACTAAAATAAATGAACAGTGACTGAATACCTGAAGAGCTCAATTTCTAAAACAGCCTAATGTTGGCCACCAGTTTTTTTTTAGAACATCTGTATTATAGCTTTTCAGCCTAGGCAAGCAAATATTTGCAACCAACCATATTTCTGGTAAAGTGTTAGATTGTTTCTACTACCTGTCTCATACTGGGATAAGTACTCTCACAAAACTGGCTTTTCATGTGAAGGAAAAGCAGGAGGTAGTGTTTACATTATTCCCATGGGGTTTAATATAGGCTTAAGCATTTTCTTAGTTTGAAAATAATTATAAATTAAGAAAAACATTTCCAAAAGCACATGTAAATGTTTTTGCTACACTTTCACTGTCAGTATGAATTTAAATAAAACACACTTCCCCCATATGCACCCACATACAGAACCCATAGGAACATCCTTATGAATTGTCACTCTCTGCATTGCAAATGTCCCTTCATCCTTAAATTTTATATTTAGTGTTAGGTCTGCTGGTTTTAATAGCACCACTCAAATGCATACTTATGTTCACATGTACTTTGAGGCTTGTTGCCCTAGGGTTTTTGTTCTTTGTGGAGTTTAGTGGTCATAGATTATTTAAGGAAATCAATTTTTATAGAGTTTTGAGGGGAGCAGTCTGCTGCCATGTCTTCAAATATCAAAGGAAAAACATGCCCCACCTCTGACACACCTTCAGCTTCTGGACACAATTTGAAGATTCACATCCTTCTTTCAATGCAGTCTGAGATCTATGAGATCACCCACCAGGAATAATAAAACTTGGTACTAGATTTTCTTTATTCCAGTCAGCATATTCCATAGAGGTACTATATGAATTCAGTTATGGAATCCAAGTATCATTGTACTCATCTCAAAAAATACCCAAAAAAACCAAACCAACCAACCAAAAAAAAAAAAAAAACAAAAACCCTACAAAACAACAAGCAAAAATCCTCACAAAACCCAAAAAATAAAAAAAACCCCACCAAACTCCCAAAGAAAACCATGAGCATCATGGAATGATTTGGGTTGGAAGGGACCTTAATGATTATTTAATAAGGATGACGTTTAGAAGGTAAAGAGGAACACATATGTAGAATCAAAGAGTTTAGTCACCAAGATAAAATACTATTGTGCCTTCCCTTCATGTATTCTAGGGTAATATTAATTTTCCTAACAGATAGTTGGACAGAATAAAAACACTAATAAAATGCAATTATTTCATCTCCCTTAAGCTATTTCTATGGCTTTTAAACAAAAATAAGAAACATCCCTTATTTCACATTCAAACCCTGTGCTATGAAAAATGCATTCCTGTTGTCTCTAAATTTAATTTCCTCTATGTAATTGTACACAAACTATCACTTTACCTCAAATTTTCTTCTTGCTTTTACTATAGGACGTAGAATATGAGTTTGAAGCAGCGAAAATCTTACTCTCTCCTATGCTGTCACTACTGGTTTTATTACCAGCTTCTCTGATGTTTCAGTAACAATCTTCTCTGTGATGCTAGGAATGATAGAAACTTTAGTGAGTAAGAATCAACAAAAATCTTTGGATTGTGTGGTGGGAGTGGAAAGTTAAAAGATTCCAGCAGTGAAAAACCTGTGATTTTGGTATTTCTTTCACTGAACAGCATCATGACTGTTTTTGCAGTCTCCTCTAATCAGAGCTGTTCTTCTGCTGTTCAGCCTGGAGATCTAAGCCTCCATGGAAGATGGTATGTTGTGTAGAAACTAGAGTATGCAGTGTAATTTGAATGGTGTAAAATATAGGTCATGAGATTTCAAGTTGAAATCTAGGAGATGCTGTCCAAGGAGAAGTCAAGAGACATGCTAAATGGGAATGCATTATAGAATATGATTTAGAGATGTAAATTATATTTTAAACTTAGCCGATAGTGCGAAGAATATCTAGAAATAGACTATCTGTTGTTGATAAAGATATTTTCTCTATCCAATGTGTTTGATACAATTGCTTTTAAAAAAATATTTCTATCATAGATCCTGAAATATATATAAAAGACCATTAGAAAAATAGTGTTTAATTTTTTTCTGCTAAATGTGCAGGTGTATCATAATTTGGTATTGATGACTGGTTTGCCTTCTTTATATTCTATTACTGTTATTCCTAATGGAGCTCTTCTAGTGTATTATTTGAAAGTTATTTTTCTAGTGAACTTATAAATACAGCCTTGCAGAGAGTTAAATACTTATTTTAGCCACTGCAGAAGCACAGCAATAACATGAGTTTTCTCTTACTGCTTCCTTTAGAGCTAAATGTTACATATATCATAAATTTATCTAGCTAAATGGACACTGCTTAGCTGCACCTTATAAGCCTTATACTAACTAGGTAGGATTTTCCCTGGATGTAATTTTGTAGAGAAAAGAGTTCTGAGATTTGTTTGGACATTGACCCTAAAATTCTTGCATGAGTAATTCCTTATTTCGCTAAAGGTTTAGTTTTTCCTTTAGGGAAAAAATGCCCCAAACACATAGTAGCATATCAGGTGTAACAGAAATTATAATCAGTGATTCATTGGACATTGCATATATTGCAGATGTGGGATTCAGGAGAGGTGCAGCAATCCAGTTGAAAAGGGCAGCAAGTGTTAGGAATTTGGCTGCTGTGTCATTTCCTGCTGCTAATCTGTTCATTTTAGCATCAAAAGGAATTACCAGATAGACCAATCACCTGAGTGACATTAAGAAAATCTGTTCTTTTCATTGCTCTGCCTCTTGATTTATCAGGTGAATTGTGGCAAATAATTTTGCACTGTCTAGAGTAAGCATTAGGGTCATTGGAGGGTCAAGTTTTCCTTCTTTGACTGAATGTGTAATGCTGCTTTCAGAACCCTCCAAATGGCCTAACACTTATCTCTTACAATAAAGTGTATTTGTCAGAAAATGCAATCTCTGCTTCTTTCTCAAAGGACACAGTAGAGGTGCAATGGAATACAGGCCTATCATCCTGCTGAATTACCCTGTTTGGGAAGAAGGTGATAATGTCTCTAAGTGCCTTCAATAATCTACTTCTCCTCACTTTCCCTGGGAAAAGCATTTCCAGCTTCTCTTCTGGAAGAGAGCAGAAACAGCTAGGGCTTGAAAATGCCTATGGAAGCAAAATGCCTGCTGATCTCTTTAGCTTTACTGAATCTGAAAAACTAGAGAGCAGCTCAAGTATATCTTGACTTTAGGACTTAGTTTACATTTGGAATAATTGTAGAACATAGGACCATGAGTGAAAGATATTGATGAGAAAATTCAAGACAAGGGTTTTACTTGGTCTAATTGCTTAGTTTTAGATAATTTTTGGTAGTATAATAGCATGTGGCATATAGCAATATAGTAGTTAAAAAAAAAACTTACATCTAATTTACCCAACAAATGAAAGATAACTGAAATGATAAACACAGATATTGAACATCCAGCTTAAATATATAACAAAGCTCTTTTTGACTCTGGTATCAATCTAAGTCACTTTTACTGCTTCATCATATCTGGCCTTGGTCAAATCACTGAGCATTCTTGCTCCATTTTTCCATACATGTTACTGCTTGAGGATGTCAATTTTCATACATTAACCCAGACAAACACTGCCAGCAGTAATTTCTGAGACTGTGTTGTTTCACTTAGACAAGCACGTGAGAAATGATGTATGTACACTTTGTGTAGAGTCACACATAATTCAACAGAAAATTAAAAGTTAGCTAGTCAGCACAGATTTAATATATTTATGAAGCTATAACTTCATGTACTTGATATTCTCAGTTTCCAAACTGTGTTCAGAAGCCCAAATAGAACATATCTTGCCTCAGAATTTTAGATATGGGAGAGGGTTGTGGAGATATTGGTGTGATTCTACTTTTTGAGGAAAAAGAGATTTAGAGAGAAAACAGATTTTAAAGCCATGGATTTAATGAGTATTGGAAAAGGATAATTTGCACTAAAAAGTCTTTTCTGTCGGAGATATAAATAAACGTTGCAACATAATACATGCCATGGATCTCTTTTTATACTCTTGAGAGTCCTCTAGTTATTAGCTGTTATTTTCAACCTCTTTATTTATTAAATCATATTTTGAACTAAAATATAGATTGCTATATTTCCTAATTGTCACTTTCCTTTTGAAAAAATACTTATGTTCAATAAATGTTCAATCCCTATATATAAATTTTTAATTATGCTGGGATTGCTGTTTTTACTTACATTTCAAGTCTTTGTGTCTATAATAAAACCTAATCTAATAAACTTTTCTAATATTGTTAGTAATACCCTTTTAGATATTTATCTTTTTGTGTCTTTGTAACAATTTCTGATCTCCCTTTCATCAGTGTGTGCCGTCCTTAGCAGTAGAACTTTGACTGCGTCCACTGTAGTATCTCATATTGTATCTTGTCTTGATTAAAAGTGAAAATTGTCAGGAAATGCTGGCAGTTGTCACTGTCTCTTTTAAAGGGGTGTTATGTGCTCTTTGGGGTCTAGCTCAGAGATGGAAAAGAAATCTTCAGTTTTTCTGCTGCTCTTAGAAAGTATTAGAAAGTATTCTTAAGAAGTACGACAGCAGGAAGTTTTGCAAGTAATGTTCTGAAATGTATTAAGATGCTTTCAGTTATGATGCTATGATGTACATATGTTATCCACCAAAAATTGGTAAGTAATACTATTCAGAAAAAATAAAACAAAAAAAGTTCAAAATGGAAGTGTAGTACAGTGTGCTTAACTTGTTCTATGAAACTTGTCTCTTTTCCAGTGTATTTAGTTTCAAAAACAAAAACAGAGGATAATAGTAGTGGCTTATAGTAGCTACTTCTTGCTGTGTGCTAAAAATAGGTGTTATTGTATCTATATTCAAAAGACAGTGAAAGAAAAGCAACTTTTACTTTTCTGAGAGTACCTTGGTAGGACAGCCCATGAGCAAGAACCTGACTGTACCTGACAGAGACACGGGACATTTTTGTGGTGGCTAAGAAGGCCCTCTTTTCCATAGCTGGCATTCAGTTATGAGTGACAGTGTGTTTGGTGTGGTTGCTGAAAAACATAGCCTGATGTGCTGCATTTGTCACACTTGTTCTAATGTTTCTCTGTGATAATATGTGTGTTAAGGAAGGAGGGTTTTCTAAGCATTATGAAAATACCCTCTGGTTAGATGTTTTGTTGGATAGAAGATATTTTATGTGATAGAAGCTGATAATTTCCTTTTGAATGTATCCCATAAATGGAAGCAACCCATTACTAGAAATAGAACATGAATCTGCTTGGAAAATACAAATAGAGAGAATGATACCAGCAGAGTACCTTTTGTGCCTTCTGGCTGAAACTGTTTGCTTTGTAGTAATGTTTAAAGATTGCTCAACACTGAACACTGTTAACAATGATACAGTACCTGGCCTATGGCCTATTATCAGAACTAATCATAGTACAAAGAGAGCTCGTGCTTCCCCTGAAGGTCTTGCAAGCTGAACTATTTGCTATTCTATGCTTCAGTGAATGTGCTAAACAATAGAGTATACACTAGGGAAAATAAATGCTAACTCCTTCATGGTCTCAGTGGCTAATATGTTAGAAATTAAAGATCAGAATCATTGTATTGGGTTTGAGTGGCAAAGTTTTGAGATTGGAGAGTACAGGGACAGCTTCAGTAAGAAGCTGTTGGAACCTTCCCATACGGAACCTTTAGAGCCACTGGCCGAAGCTGAGCCCATCAGCAATAGCAGTAGTACCCTTGTGATAACTTATTCAAAAATGGGGGGGGTGGGGGGGGAGAAAATCCCTGTTGCAGAGCAGCAGCCAGAGTGAGAATACATGAGAAAAACAGGCCTGCAGATACCCAGGTCAGTGCAGAAGGAGGAACAGGAGGTTCTCCAGGGCAGAATTCCCCTGCAGCCTGTGGTACAGCCCATGTTGAGTCAGGCTGTGCCTCTGCAGCCCATGGAGATCCATGGTGGGGTGAATACCTACTTCCAGCACATGGAGGAACCCATGCTAGAGTAGGTGGATGTCTAAGGGAGGCTTTACACCGTGGGAAGTCTCCTGGCAGGACCTGTGGACTTGTGGGAGACCCACACTGGAGCAGGCTTCTGCAGGAATTGTGACTCCACAGGGAACTCAGGCAGGAGCAGCCTGGTCTTGAATTCAGGACTGCATCCTGTGTTAGAGCAGTTCATGAACTGCAACCTGTGGGAAGGACTCATGTTGAAGTTCATGGAGAATTGTCTCCTGTGGGATGTGCCCCATGCTGAAGCAGGGGAGGGGTGTGGGGAGTCCTCCTCCTGAGGATCAAGGATCAGGGGAGACATGATGAACTAGTTGACTAATCCCTTTTCTTTGTCCTTCTGTGCCATTGTCATGGGAGGTTTGAGAGAAAATTGTAGGAATGAGACTGAGCTCAGGAACAAGGAGGGAGTGAGAGGAAGGTGTTTGGAGGTTCAGTTTTTATTTCTCATTTTCCTGTAGTGGCTTAACTGGAAACAAATTATTTCTCTGAATTGAATATGTCTTTCATGTGATGGTAATTGTGAGTGATCTCCCCCATCCTTTGCTTGACTCATGAGTCTTTTGTTATATTTACTGTCCCCTATCCAGATGAAGAGGGGGAATGATAGAAAAACTTGTGCACCTGTCATGCAGTCAGGGTCATCCCTCTACTGTCATTTTGGGTTTACAAATAGGTAAAGAAGATGAGACCACCTTGACGCAGATATCTTCCTATAATGGTAAATAGGTGTGAATTCTCAAGGTCGCTTTAAAGAATCACTGGGTTGTAGTTATTTCACACATGCATCCTAACTCATCGCACTAAAAGAAACCTTGGTGATGAAAGATGGTCCCTCACAATAAATCACAGCTTGGAGGCTAGACCAAACACCAGAATCTGAGTTTGCACAAGTTGCTACTCTAAACAGCAATTGAAATACTCCGGGTACTCATAGCTGACAACCTAATGTTCAAGAAAGACGATGAATGAAAAGGTGGATAATCATAAGAAAAACATCTGACAGTTTGATTTGGTTAGAATTTTAACTGCAGTTATTTGGAAAGATTGCTTTTACTTTGCTTTGCAAGGGACCACTTCTAGGAGCAAGTGCGGGAGGCAGCTCAGTAAAAAAATGTTTATTTTAACCTGTGATATTGACAATGCCATGCATTTTACCAAGAAAAATGACTACACTAGCTGTGTAACACAGCTATTGTTAGCTTTGGTGAAGGGTGATGTTGGATTTGGATTTGATTTAGATTTTTCCAGCCAATATAAATATTGTCTTCTGGATGTGTTTGGAGGCCTAGACTTCCCTAAAATAATCCAATATACAAATATGAATTCACTGAACTCTTTACATCCCTGTTCTAAAATAGATCAAACCATTCAGGGGCTGGACTAGTATCTTTGTTTAGCATAGTAAATTGTACTGTCTCTTGACAGACTCAGTGTGAGCATTCCTATTGTATGTTTTGCTACACAGAGGCCAGTGTTATGTTGCTCTCAGAGTGGGAGAAACCTTGGAAATGGTACTGGTTTTGCTCTATATTATATTTTGACCTTTGTAAAGCATTATTCTGAGACAGACTTGTGTTAGCATCCAGCTGTTTCATGGGACAGAATCTTTGCAGGGATAGTGCAGTGCTTTGGATAGGTTTCCACCAACTACTTTTGAAAGGCAGTGTTACTGCTCTTCATTACTGGGGATGTATCACTGTTTTTCATTACTTGTAGACAAAGCTGTGTTTCTTTCCTCTTGTAATGCTATCAAATACTTAGCAGGGATAGTACTGAAAATGAATCAATGGCAACAGTACACTAATGCAAGCACTTCTCTTTCATGAGAAATGGAGAACAGCAAGGTTAGCAGAGAAGGATAAAGGCAGCCACACCTCATACATATCTCACTGGATTTTGTACACAAGCTCTGTATTTAATGTTTCTGCCCATTTGTTGTTATGATTGGACTAAGTAAATCTAAAGATGAAATAAAGCTGAAATCCGGTAAGAAATCTTGAATTTCTTACACTGTTTTCAGAGTGAAGAAGTGAAAACATTACTTAACGATCTCAATTTTTTTCATGAGATAAGGTGGTTGAAAGAAATGTTTACTTTTCAGAATTAATAGTATAATTTAATAAAAAATGAGGGGCCTTTTGTAAGAGAGTAGAGTAACAGAGAAGAAGAGAGAGGAAAATATCTGCAGAGGAAACATTTCTGTCTGAGACTGCTGAGAATGATATATAGTTAAAAAAAAGGCCATTTAAATAAGTTTTTAAACATTAGAAAATTCTGTACAAAATGTACAGAAGGATATGAGGAGGTCCTGCAGCCCATCTCTGGACATTTCTATGTCCTTGTCCTCTAGGACAAGTATGTCTACTACACCTGCAGTATACACTTCCTGAAACATAATCTAACTGAATTTTAGAACATTAGTGATCCAGAGTAAGGTATGTGTTCTAATAATGCTTGCTTGTAAAAATTACCCTAAAATGCGTTGTCTTCATGATAATTACATAATATTTCTTGTTAAGATACCAAGAATGCTTAACACAGAATAGTTTAATCTCTTTGCAGTGGTCTTTTACATCCCTCAGTCATGTCTTCTCTAAACTGAGTAACAGCTATTTCATTTTCTTTCACAGAGTACAGATTCTAGATCACTGTTCACTTTCTAGAAGTGTGACTTCCCGTTATGGAGATAATTTTGAATTGAAACTTTTCCAGGGCAGAGTAGAGTAAAAATAGTTTCTTTTGTCTCACAGACAATTTCTAGGCTACACTTTAAAGTTTCATAATTACTTTTTTTTTATTAAGCCTGCTTATTGTTACTTGAGGTCACTTTCTGACCTTCAATATTTAATTTTCCACTGATCTTTGAACATTAGTAAGTTCAGTTGCAATTATTTAACCATAGGAAATATGTTTTTCCGTCTGTTGGTACATCTGGATAAGATTAGGTTTTATGCTCAGAAATGTGATGGAAGTCTCAACAGTTCTTCTACATGTGAGATTTTAAGCTTACTACCCATAAAGTATTTCAGTTACCAGGAGCTGTTTTGCTTAAAGTGGCAGATTGAGTGCTGCTGTGAACGCTGGCTCTGTGCTGAGCCTTTTGTCGCAGTCTGCTAAGGCACACTGTCTTACAGCCCTTCATTTGAAACAACTTCACTCGCTGACTTATGGATGTTTTTCCTTGAACGTGCTGAGAGTATCAGCCTGCCCATAGCTTCTCATAACATGGCTTTTTTGGTTGTCTTGGTCTCATCATTGTCTTTCATGCAGCGTGTCAGTAAATGGATATGAAGTTCAAACTATTAGAAACACCTTGACTTTTAGTATCCTCAACACTCAGAATAAAACTAAGGCCTGTCTGGAATTAAAGTTATTAACCTCCTGTACTAGAGACATTAGTTTTTGCTTTACTCTTTATGCTTGTGGACTCTCATATACATAATTCAGGTCCCTTGCATATCAACTATAAACAATAGCAGATATTCTCAGTTTTACCATAAGAGTGCTCATTCATTTTGCTTTGTCTGTGTTTGTGAATGGATTGTTCTCCCAACGTGGCATTTTAAGGATTTATCAAACGTATTGAATTTGGTAAACAAAATAACTTTTTGATAATTTATTTCTTTTATAATTTTCAGAGTTGGAACATCAGTTTTGCAACATTTTTCATTTTCTTAATGTTATTCATGGTGGTTATTTCCTGGAATCGAAACACTACAAAATGAAGTAGTTTTGTTTGCTTTTATTTAGAAAAAAATATTATTCATTTAGAGGTTTGCTCTTTTTTTTATGCTAGTTGTTGCATCAGATCAAATAGATCCATACACAAAGATTAATACCTAACACCATCACTGAATCAGGTGTAGGATTTTGATATTTTTTTACACACTCACTGACCTAAGAGGCATTATGTGTTTACAAGTTATGAAAGTCCAGATGGCTTTGATGCTAAGGACCCTGAGTACCCATATGTGGCTAAATAAACAAATGTGTGTTGATTTTCAATGCTTCTAAACAACCATTCCTATTGACTTGAGGAAAATCCCAAGGTAGTAACCAGAACTTCTAGAATACCTGTTACCTTTGTTTGTTTACTCTTTTAAGTGTTTAACTGTGCATCCACAAAATAAACAAACAAAAAAAGATTTATCATAGTACTAGGATTGACATATTTTCCCTTTTCACTTCTCAAATTCCTGCAGAATTGTATTCAATTTTTAAAAATGGCAAGGGAACAAAAATAGCTTGCTGTTCTGTTAGAGAAACTTTAATTATAGTGCTTGCAGGTGGGAAGAGAGGCAGTAGGTCATGTCTTTATTAAAACATACCTAATTAAGTAATGTGGATAAAGCTTTCCCTTCTTACAATGTGTCTCATTTTCGATAAAATTCTGACAGCTGATTGGGCTACAGTTAAAGAGTAAGTTTCAGGTCAACCAGTGCACTTAGATGTTGCTTTCCCATTGAAGCCAGATTCAGCCAAGGCAACAGGAGTCAGTTTTAATGAGAGAGAGCTGCCTCTGAAGGAGACAGATCATAAATAAATCATACAAGAAGTAGTAGACATAAAGGGACATAGAGAGGAACTAAAGCAGTTTTGGCAAACAAAGAAAGGTGATTTCCTACTGACGGCGCTCACAAGTCCTTCAAAATGAGAGCAACAGATGGCAGAGGCATTTTTCACTAGGTTGGGGTGACATTTCTTCAGAAGCTGATTATTGTCAAGGATACTCCTCTGGTAAAGAATCAGAGACGGGCTTTTCTAAATTTTGGTTGATATCTCCTATTTATCCTCATGCATGGCAGGCCACTTTGAACGCTGTCAAGGTTTGTCTCATCCCATAACTGCAATATACATTGGGAGTTTACAGCTATATGAGCGAATGATGATGTCAGAATGGTGGATTTTGATGAAAAATCTGAAGCCGATTTAATGGTAATTAAAATTAAACATTGAAAGAAAATCTATTCAGAGAAGCTGGCTTATCAGTGAAAGGGCTGACATTTCAGTGATTTCTACTTCATATTCCGGAGGGTGTCGCCCAATGTTAGAACATTAATCCTCATAATAAAGTTATGATATAATAAAATGCTGTTACATCTGTTTTACTTAGAAATAACTGAGGCAAAAATTGAGCAGACAGGCCTTAATGGCTGTTTGTTTCTTTTATTTTATTATTTTTGATAATTTATTATTCATTGAATTTTAGCAACAAGCTTCTTAGACCTTTCAAAAACCCAATTGTGTATTTAGAGTACATATATTAAGCAGCTGTGCTATATTGATGTTGCTCTGTAATGTTCAAACATCTAATCCCAGCAAAATTATTGCAGGAGCAAATAACAGTTTTAGTATGGAGAGAATTTGGGAAAACTGCGGCCCCCTGTAATGAAGTTGCTTGCCTAAAGTTGCATGAGTAGTCTGAAGTAGAGCTGTGGGGGAGATTTATGACTGCACCACAAATACAAGACAATCCTTATTCCATGTAAGTAATGGATCTGAGTAGAAATATCTGTCTTTTTGGTGGATCTAGATAAGAAGATGTAATTGTCACAAATACACTTACTGATTCTTTTCAAAAAGCACAGAAAATATAAATCTTGATTTTTTTTTTTCTGTAGGACCTGTCATTATAGAAGCTATGCCAGTTTTAGTTTATCTAATTTATTTGTTTGATACATCATAAATCAAATGACTCACTAGTTTTATTCACTATAGGCAGAAATACTTATGTTATTCTCAACTTTTCCAGTATGGCTACTTCTTGCAGTTCTGCAAACCTTAACTACTGTGAGTAGGTGCAGCTAAGTCAATTAGTTTAATGAAGCTTACTTAGAGTAATAGGAATTAAGTCAGTGCTAAAAAATAAGCTACTATAAACGATGTTCTTTGTGATAATTTATGCAAAAAACCCACTGTTGATTCTAGAATACAGTGGCAAAATATTCCAGTAATTAAACACGTCAGAACACATATTAAAATGTTTCAAGAACTCCTTCCTGGCATACGATTACATTTTATTCTTGAGATGTTATTTGAGTATGCGGAACATTACAGTCTGTGCTCAACTGAATTAGCACAATTGAGCATTCTCACCATTCAAAGCATTTAAAGCCCTGAATCAGGTCCAAAAAAGTCTCCTATTCCCTTAGTTCCTGGATCTCTTAGTATTTCGATAGTAGAAGTTTTGTGGTTGTTTTGGTGTCTTGGTTTTGTAAGGTGTATTCTTTGTGAGGGTTTTTTTTGTGTTTGTTTTTTTTTTGTTTTCTTTCACTTTTTTATACATTCAGCATTAAAATGTGGTTACTGAGAAAAGCATGAAAATTATGATTTTGCAAAACATTCATTCTTGGTCTAGTGTTTTAAAGATAAACCCATAACAAAATATGCTAAAACAATAGGACTTGTCAGCGTTACTAATGATGCAAAGCTCTTTTCAAATAATCTGCCTTCTCCAAAATGATTGGTGGATTTGGTCATTATATCTAATTAATTTTCATTTAAATGAAAGACAAATGATATATTGGTAAGCATTTGTGAGTCTTTCTGTGCCAGTGTTAATTTTAAGAAAGCAGTCTCAAAGCACTCTGTATAGAGTGAAAGCACAATCAGGAAAGGCATGAACCAGTTTCTTAGAGGCTCAGGGCTTAGAGGCTGCAGACCTCCCAAAGAAAACTGATTATTTTCTGTCCATACTGTTGTTCTGTTTTACTTAAAAGATATTATTCTTGGCTTTTCTTCTGGCTGTCAACACGTCCACAGAGGTAAATCCTGTCCTTTTCTAAGAGAAATATATACCCATCAAGAAACCTCAGGGCACATGATTGTATTTATTTATCCAGATTGTAATGTCTTCGTCTGTTGACTGTGTTTCAGTGTTGGGATCAGGGAGCTGTGAAGCTGTATATTTCTGAGTTTTCCTCTAACTAGCAACAAGTCATTTGATGATCATTTCCTCTCTACTCTGAAAAGTTTTTGTTACCACTGAACAGCAACTTTTAATTGTTTGTCAGGAAACCAGCATATTTACTGGAAGAAAGTGAACTTCCCCAGACTTTCCAGAGTTTTTCCTCTATGTTTTTTTTTTTTTCAATGCCTGATTATTTTATAGTTTTGTAAATGTACTAATTTAATATTGAAATCCAAATAACAATGGAAGAGCAAATAAACAGGAAGAGTAAAGTACTTGCTAGTTCTTACTTCTTTTGTTCTGGCCAGGACCATATTCTAAATATTCCTCAACTACTTCTTAGAGTCTTATTCACATAAAAAACCTCTGATTAAGTTAATTAGGAGTCTTCTATATACTTTTGAAGTTTCCTATTAATTTAATCTTATTTTTACTTGATTATTAAATGTATAAATCTATAATTAAACCAAACAGGAAAAAATTTTTTTATTTCACATATTGAACATCTACTACTAAAGAAGTCTCATGTGCTCAAATGAAAAGAAATAAGATACATACATTGGCCTGGTTTGACAGCAAGTTTCTAAGCTATAATGATGTTTATATTTCATTTTTTGGTGATGGAATTCAATGTTTTAGGGGCTTTGAGTATCTAAAATATTAAGGGAAAATCACATTGGAAAGGCTGACATTTTAATAACAATTGATTCCCACCCTTATGACACGAGAAAAATCCAGATGTCCGGATCCTGAGTGGATGTAGCAGTTTTCTGTAAGCCAGACTAGGCAAGTTTCTGAAGATAGTTAATCTGCTCTCTGAAGCAGTTACTGGAATAGAGCTGCACTGAGTTATGCTCCCTCAGGACTTTCCTGTACAAAATTTATTCTACTCAAGTAAAGCTGCCTTTACAGCCCTCGCCATTTGAAGTTGCAGATAATGCAGTACTTTAAGTGCAAACGAGCTCCTGTATATTCTGCGAGGTTCGTAGTCTTAGCATCAGTGAGGTGTGAAGCTAGACTTGTGACTTGCGTATCATATTTCTCCAGTAACTTTTTAAAATTGAGTCTTATGTTTTAGAGATGATTGTTAAAGTGAACAGCTCCATTGAGATGAATGGAGAAAACATCTTTTCCCTGAAGCACCTTTGCCATCTCTTCAGGTTATTTGCAGCATGACCTTATATCAAGTTTGCTTATGAAAAGTTGTTCTCAAAATTATGAGGTTCAGCAATATTTTCTTGACTTCTTCCTATGCTTAAGTTATGGATTCAGTACTTCAAAAACTCATAAAATTTGGTTGAAATCAACCAAAAATGTCTTTCTACTTTTTAACTTGTTCTTGTGGAACTTCTTTCAAAGGATAGCAAGTGGAAGAAATATTTAACTTGCTAGTCTGTTATTTTTTTTAATCAAAATTAGAAATTAATTTTATTTTCTTCCAAATACTTACAGCACTTGCAAGCTTGTGAAATCCTAAAGGGGAAATCTTAACAGAATATAAACCTTCTTTGTTTGCTATCAAGCAGTAAAGTACTTGTCTTTTAATTTTGATCAGTTACTATCAAATTAGATTATATTTTATCTAGTAGATATCTCCTGGTCTTTAAAAGTACACTACTGGTTTATTTAGCTCAATTGAAATGACCCTCAGCCCCAAAGTCTTTTTTATTCAATAGCATTTTATAGTATGATATTCAACTGTTGGCACATTGACTGCACCCAATCAAAGATGGCTTTACATTTGCTCATATTTTGACTCAATAACATGTTCAATGCTATGAAGATAATTTATTCACATTATTTAATTCGTTGGTGTTTTTTAGCCAAAATGAAATGAAAGATAAATTAAATAGGTTTGGGTTTTTCCAACAAGAAAATTTTTCATTTGTCATGATAGGTTTTATGGATTCATGAGAAATTGAGAAATGCTTGATTTCAGAGGGTGGGTTTTTTGTGGTTTTTGTTTTATTTATTTTTTTTTTCCAAAAGCAGGGGTGTTTTTGAAACAAATTCCTAAATTGCATGAAAACTTGAAGCAGAGCAAGAAGTAATGGTTGTGCTGATGACACATGTATTATCCTCCCAGTAAATGGTATTTAGAAAGCTCAGCTGACAGGTAAAATTGTATGATTTAGCCTTTTATCTCTTAGAGTGTTTTTAAATGTGTATTCCTCTTCTGCAAGCAGCACCCTTTGCCTTGGATGACATGATACCTATCCAGGTTGATGGAGAGTTAAGTTGCTCTAAAACTTAATTACTATAAATATGTTTTACACAACATTAATAATTTTGAGCAATAAAGTTATTAACTGTTTCTAAATATACTTTAAAGTAGCTTAAATTCAAAGATAAAAAAATTGGTTTTGTTGTAATGTCTTGTATATTACTAGCTATTTTCATATTATTTGTAACAATAATTTCAACACTAAATGCTTCTAAGATTATCCTTAAACTTTTGGTTATTACTAATCAAAGATTTATATTAATATCTTTACCTAGAGCCAGTTCCTAGTCATCTATGTTCATCTATCCATTATATTTCTTTAAAAAGAACTACTGCAGAGGATGAAGTGCAAGCATGATTCTTGCTTAAATATTAAGGTCTCAGGATTTTGCTTATACCTTAATTGCACGCTGTGTAATGAGAGAAAAACAGACATAATGTCTACATTTTATACTAGAAAAAATTAAGGAGATTTCTAAGGAACTTTCTAAATCTGAAACAAAAAATTTTCAGGATATATGCATTAGCAAAATTAGACAAAACCAAATATCTTGGTTTACTTAACAGCATTTTTGATATAGTAATAGAAAATACCTTTTTAAGGACAACCTAGACCAAGGTAGGAAAAGTAATTAGATAATACAGTGCAGTTTTCTGATCCTAAAATGCATTCCAGCCTCTTTCATGTGCAAACCACGTCAGAGTAGGTGGTAGTAAGACTAAGAGTCCATCTCATTAGCATTACTGCTTTTTAAAAGAATTCTCTCTCAGATCTGTACCTAAGGAATAAGATTGTATAGAAAGGAGGTAATTGGGAAAATCTGTGAGAAAGTAAGATGAACACATGTAACCAGTGCCCTTCTTTTACCTGACATGCACTGTCCTTCCTAGAGTGCTCAGTTCAGATCTAGCCATATCTTTATCAAGCAGGCTGGGGAGCTGTGGCTTTGAGCCAGCATTTGCCTTCTCTGTTTGTCAGCACGAGAGTTAGAGTGTCGTGAGCAGAAATTTCTCTTCCAGTGCTGGAAGGCGTAAAGGGAAGGCAAAAAAAGTGTAAACTTCTTGGTTTATTGCTGATGTAGAAATTCTTCATTTAATAAGAAAGAAGAAAACATAAGCAATTGCCAAAATGGTTATTTTGGATGTCTATATTAGTTCTGTTATTCCTCTGTGCAGCAAAAAAATGTCCTTGCACTGCACATTTCTTGAATGATGACAAGCATGTTTGTCAGTTTTGTGTCATTTCTTGTTTTAGGAGCTTTTCCCCACCCAACAAACTTTTATAAACTATTTATAATGAGCTGTGAATTCAGCTAAGATTACATGGATGAATTTTAGTGTAAGATGGAATGACGAATAATTGTAGATGTAGAAATCAGATTCATGATGGTCAAATACACTCCACAAAGGCACACTTATGCACATTGAACAGATTACCTGCCAACAGGGAATGTAGTGCAGTTGACTATAGCTATATTATAAAATCTGTTTATGTACCAGTGGCATTTAGAAATTTTTGAAATCTTTGTAGAAAGACTTGTTTCTTAAAAACCTTGTCTGTAATGTAAGCACCTGGTGTCGACTGCTTCACAGAATCAAATCTAAATGAAATGAAATGTGCAGTAATCCTGGTCGTTAGCAGCAAGAAAGTTAAATAAAAGTTGAAAACAAGTAGTCTTAAGTTTAATTTCATTTTAGGCCATCTGCTAGGAAAATGTGGTTATCTGTGGAGTAGAAAAAGCCTGTGGCACAAAAACGGATTCCTTAGTGGACAGAAACTATAATGTTCCATAAAATTAAGCTCCTCTAATGAGTCTGTATGAGTTTGAGTTTCTGGTCTGTCTTTGAAGATGGTTCACAGGTTTACCCTGACTGTGGAATCAAAAGTTCTGGTACATGAGTCTCATACTGTGGGGAAAAGACCCATGTCTCCAATCCATGCTGAACTTAATGTGAAAAACCAAGACTAGGCAAGTATCTGAGGGTTTTGAAAGAATACTTTTAATTTACTAGAGTACTATGGAATTACCTGAATACTGTTTCCTGAGTGGCAGGGGAGGTATTTCTGGAAAGTCTGTTTGTGATATTAAGGGCACTGGAGAGCATTAGAGAGAATCACTGGGGGCATATTTACTGAGCAATAAATGCATATGAGTTACTGAACTGTACAATCTTATGTAGACAGGTAATCTCTTAAACCTAGGTCTGGAATGTGCATTAAAACATCTTTGATGCACTAAGGAACATATACCTAAGAATCCTGAGTATACAGAGGCACAAATTACTCAGGTAATACTTTAGTTATTATTTTTTTTAATCTCTTGGATTAGGGCTGAAGTATCAAGGCCTGAGATTTTTGCCAGCTTTGTAATTTGATTCATCTTCAGCTTTCTGATCAGGTGGTATCCCAGGCATTTCTTGTGTCTGGGATTTTAAACTAATACTTTTGAGAGAAAGAAAGTTAATTTGGGAAAATTTGAGGCATCTTGCTTGCTTTGTTATACCTTTGTAATTTTCACATAAGTGAATTCAATTTTCAGCTATGAAAAAAGCATAGAAATGCTTTGAGACACAACCTTTTATTTCACTCTTTGTATGGTTTCTGGTAAATCAGTAAGTAATATGCATGGTTTTGTAAAACAGTTCTTTGTATAATGCATTTCACCTCATTGTCTCAGTTATTTTAAAAATATGCATTCCTAATGATTGTTTTTAATCTAGGATTCCTTTTGTTTGGGGTTTAGATATGTTGAAAGGAAGTGCTGAAAATGAAAGACAGACAAAATAATTTATCAAATGAATCATATGAGAAAACTCTGTGCAAAAATTCAGCAGCCCTCATTTAACTCCTAATTGGAATATTTTCCTGAAAGATTGTCTACCTTAATTATTCTAGCTTACCAGAGAACAAATAAAAGAAAACTTATGTAGCTGATTGTATTTGATCTGCTGCCATTAAAATATCTATATTCAAATGTAGTTCCCCATCTAAAAATGCAGATTACAATGAAGTGAGAGAGAGCATGAAAAAGTAAATACAATTAGAGGATAGTTTGGTACGGTCTAAAGATCTAAAATTGATAGAATTTTTACAGATATAATTTTGATGCTAGAGAAATTGAAAAAATGCAGTCATCCTGAGTCCTAAACATAATTGAAAATTGATTATAAGTAGAAAATAAAAAGTATGCTATTGAATAAGGGTTACATTACAACAGAGAAATGTTACTGTTTTGACAAAACCAAGTATTTTATAATACTTTCCTGGGTGTTATTTTTTTAAACTATATTTTCTTTTTCTTGTGTTTTTTTTTTTAATTTTTTTTTTTTTTAATCAGAGTCTTCAGAAAAATACCTGTTACTTTTTCTGAGGGGAAGATTTAATGGTATGCTTCTTTGGGTGAATAAATTTTATAAAATCACTTTTTGAGATCTGATTAATATCTCTCTTTTGTGGATTATAGAGTAAAACTGAGCCTTCATGTTTCAGTTAAGTTTCTGTATAAGGTAAAAGATAGGAACACTTGAAATATTTAAAGTATGAAGGTGTATGTCAGTGAGTTTCACAGAATCACAGAATGGTTTGGGTTTGAAGGAACTTTTAAAGGTCATCTGGTCCAACCTTGCTGTAATGAGCAGGAATATCTTCAGGTAGATCATGATGCTCAGAACTCCAGCATGACCTTGAACAATTTCAGTGATGGGAACTTTTATGGCTGTTCAGGGTCAAGAATCCAGAAATTCTGTCTAAACTAGAACTTCTGTTTGTGGTCAGCACCAGGTTTAAGGTAATTGTTTAGGTTTCAGGTTGCATCTATCATCAACATAAAAGCTTTTTATTGCTGAAGTACCTGGACTTCAGAATTTGCAGATGGACTAAGTTATTTGCAGACAAAGTGTTTTACATTTTTTGAGAGGAATTTATTTATCCAAGTACTTTCAGCTATGGGAACCCAGTACAAGAGAAATTTGGAAGCAAAACCAAACTGTTCTGATTAACTGCATATTTGGCCATGACAAAGTAGAAGGTGGTGATGCAGGCAGATTGTGATGATACAGAAAGAGCTGCAGTATTGCAAAATGCTTTTGGGTTTGGTTTGTTAATTTAGCTTTCAAGGAAAAAGATTCATGCATCACTATGTCATAAAATATATTTACAAGTCAAGTAAACAGAATTTAATATTATAAAGGTTGGGAGGAGCCTCAACTATAGTGACAGTGAGATTGTGGACATTGCTATAGGCCCAGGAGGAAGCAGGGAAACAAGTAAGATTGTGACCATGGACTTCAGGAGGGCTAAGTTTAGCTTCTTCAGGGATTTTCTTGTAAGAATCACGTGGGAAGAGATTGCACAGGGAAGGGGGGCCCAAGAGAATTGGTTGATATTCAAGGATCACTTCCTCCAGGCTCAAGAGCAATGAATCCTTATAAGCAAGAAATTGGGCAAAGGGGGAAAGACACCTGCATGGGTGAATAAAGAACTTCTGTCATTCCTCAAGTAGGAGCGGGAAATACACAGGACTTGGAAACATGGTGGGGCCAAATATCAGAGTTACTACTGTCTGGTAGGGTCCTGTGTAAATATAATACAGTATGACATTTGTCTCATAGTTTTTATATTTGGGACTTGCGGATCTGGAGTTCCTCGGCCGCTGTTAGTTGTGTCATTTTGAATAGTTTCTCCTTAGCAAGGGGGGAAGTGGCTGATTTTCTTGCAACTTACTTAAGTTAGATGGAAGAGTGGCAGGTTGTTTGGCTTTTTTCTTATCAGGTGTGAATAAAAGTGTCCATGCACTTTTGCCTCCTGTCAACATACAACACTTTAGTAGAATAAGTAATTGTTCAGGGCCACTCTGGCTTAACCACAGGAGGTGACAAAACACTACCGTGGTAAGGCAAGACATGGCTAAAAGCTAATCTGCCAAAAATATAATTAAGGTAAATGGAAACCTATATTAATGAAACTCATTAAGAAGCTGATGCAGGAAGAAAACGTGGTTTGAGAATAATTATTTGAAAGCAAAATCATCAAGGCTTATTCTGTGAAGTAAAAAACAGTTATGCATTCAATGACAGTTTGAAATTAAAAGAAAGTAAAAGATTGCAAATCAATAACAATAAAAAGTGCACTAAGCTAATGGATCCCTTGTTTCAAATTGAAAGTGACAGTTTTGAATTCTAGAGTAAATCTTTAGTGATGGCCCTTTTCATTACCACACAGCAGCCCTTGCCATTTTAGCTTCCATAGCTGTACTCACTCAGCTATGTGCTGCTTTGATCTATGACTCTATTTGCCATGCCTTTCAGGGATAGGGAAGTGGGAACTCATTACTGAAAAACACCCAAGTGATTTGGAAGATAGATATTCATGTCACTAGCTGATCCCTGAGGCTCAGCATCCATCCTTTGAACAGAAAGTTAAGTAAAACCTGAGAAGATGTTTTCCATGTTGCTCTTTTGAAAGGGACCTTGCTGACTAACTGATTTAATGGGCATATCTGTTTACAGGCACTTCTGTGTTTTCCAGTACAGTAAATGCTTTCCCTTGTAGAGAAGAAATAGCTTGGTGGTTTTTTTTTTGGTCCTGTCTCTTGCTTTTAGCTGTGTGCTATTCCCATTATACTCTGCACTGCTGATGCTTGACATGTAGGAGTTGAAATAATCAGAAGTGATTGGAATAATCAGGATGCAGTAGCTCAATATTATGCCATAGGATAAGATTGTGTAGGCAGAGGTGCTTTTGTCTCCCCTGTTTCCCTAATTTCCTTTACGCTACAGTTTTCTTTAAGGCATTTGTGATGGTTTTTCCTCTTAACTACTTCTAAAATATTTTATTTTGAAAAGAAAAATCTGATGTACCCTATGTTTACTGGTATATTAAAGCATGTGCTTCAAGACAGAAGCTGGGTTGTATGAATAATTAGCTTTGTTTCTCAGGATAAATAAAGGATGACTCAAACAAAATTTACACAAGGCTTCCGTTTTAACTGTGTTCAAAATATTCCTACTTTTAAATGTTTTTAACAAGAATGTCTATCACTTTTGCAGTGAACACGTGAAGAAAATATGTTTATGAAAAGACAAAACCAAGTTTGTATTCTTAAAACATTAGAAGCCTTTGAAATACATATTTTTATGAACATTTTTCAAAATGGTTATAAAATAATAACCTGTTCCATTCTACAAACAGAATAAATCTGCTCAGCTGTCATGTAAAATATTGGAGAAAGTTAGATTGGATAATCTAGTGATTGGTGGAAATAGTGGGGATCACTTTGATATTGTCTAAATAGTTTGCATTCAGATTGTTGGGTTTTTTTTATATTTATTTCTATATATGCCAAATTCATTTATTCATGGATCTGGGGTCTAGTTCTCTGCCTCTGCAGTTCTTAACTTTAGGTTATTCATGTATCCATTTCCCCAGGGGGGAAAAAAAAAAAAAGTTTAAATGATCCAAAGGTGAGAAAGTTGGGTCTGTTTATCCTGGAGAACATAAACTTCAGGGGGGAAATTTATTAATGTCCATTAATATCTTAAGTGAGACTGTAAAGAAGACAGAGACATGCTCTTTTCAGCATTGCCCAGCAAGGGGCACAAGCTGGAACACAGGAAGTTCCCTAAGAACATCAGAAACAGCACTGGGATAGTTTGAAGCACTGGAAAAGGACATCATGGAGTTTCATTGTAGGAGACTTTCAGGAGCCATCTGGAGACTCTCCATCTTCTGTGTCAAGATGTTAGCATAGCTTTGGTATTCTTTGGTGATGCAGCTGAACTTCCAGCAATGAAAGCAGCAGTATTGCTATTGATTTCAATGACAGAAGTAGGTGCTTAGTTAGGAGTTCTATTTTTTATTACTGTTGTGCACACAGGATTAAAGAAGAATTAAAACTGGGAACTTCAATTTGAAAGTTGTATTTCTGGTTTAGCTGATGGCTTGCCCTGTGACCTGGGGCAAGTAGTTTTAATTATTTGTGCCTTCATTTTCCAATTTGTAGAACCCAGAAAATAAAATGTACTCACCTTGCAGGGATGTTGTTTCAATTACTGCTTGTGAAGGACTCTGAGCTCCAGAGATAAAAGACAGCATAGCAATAGGAACTATTGTTATTTTTATATAATTATAATACATGTTAGCTCTGTGACCTTAATCTTTGTCTATCAAGAGACTTATAACTCACTCCTGGCTACCTCTCTTGTGCATTTTAATTTCCTCTATATACTGAAGATATATGTCACATTGGTAAATAACTGTACTGAATTTTACATCTCTGTGTACTGTGTTTCATGGGATAATATATATTTTTAAAATCTGGTGGAAATAATTCTTTCTTATTGACTGTAGTGCTTTTGCTCGAGTGATATTATATTTTTAGCTGTTTTTAAAATATGTTGTAAAAATGTATATTATTAATGATGCATCAATAATGTGTTGTTTTCCAACAGGACTAAAAGAAAACGTTCTGTCATGTGGCATTATAGCACTTTGTTGAAGTGTACTGGTATGAAAATCATAATGTGCACTTACTTTGGTAACTGCATTGTTGCATATCAAACCTTAGGACAAGTGCAATGTGTCACCTTGAAGAATGAAACTTATTTACTGCACACAATGTCTTATATATTACTTTTATTATGTCTGAATTAAAGCAGGATTTGTTGCATGACATTTGCTTGCAGGCCTGAATCCCTCAAGTATTAATCAAACTTATTGCATAATTCCAAAACAGTTTTGAAGAGAAAAAGCTATGAAAAGTAGTATTAACAATAGATAATGTGGTGTAAACTAATTTATGTTCTTGCCTTATGTATCAGAGAGCATTTTTAGTGGCCAGTAACTTGGTGAATGATGGTGAAGGGCCTAGAGGGGAAAACATATGAGGAGATTGAGATCACTTGGTCCATTCAGCCTGGAGAAAAGGAGACTGAGACTGACCTCACTGTGGCCTGAAGCTTCCTCACAAGGGAAGTCAGAGGGGCAGAACTAATCTGTTCTCTCTGATCATGATAAGCTGTGTCAGGGGAGGTTTAGGTTAGATATTAGGAAATGGTTTTCCACCTTTGGGCACTGGAACAGGTTCCTCAGGAAGTGGCCATAGCACCAAGTCTGACAGAGGTCAAGAAGTGTTTGGGCAGTGCACTCAGGCACATGGTGTGACTCCTGGAGTGTCCTGTGCAGGGCCAGGGGTTGGACCTGATGATTCTCTTGGAGTCCTTTCAACTCAAGTTATTCTATGGATCTCTCCATTGTATGCAAATATTTTTCTATAAATATTATCTACTTTTAATAATTAATTAAATTAAATATTATTGTTATTGTTTTAAATAGTTTAAGGTAAATGATATTATTTTTGTGCATTGTTATTTAGATAGCATAAAGAATAAGTGAATGTGTAAAGAATATATTTGATTTTGTAATCTAATACATTTTTATTTTGTTTTGCTGTATGTAGTTATCATGTTGTATAAAGGTCAGCCAAAGTTATTAGCAGATCATAAAGGCAAGTGGATTGCTGTGGAAACTAACAGGGACTTCAGTTAGGTGTTGCTGCTTTAAATTGTATTTTTGACCACTCTTTGTCCTCTCATCTCTTGGGCCATAGGACAGCTTTTCCAGTGACCCTCAGAAGCAATAGTTCTGTGTAGTTTGTGTGGGTTTGAGTAAAAAACACAGTATATCCTTCCATGCAGCAGTCTGCACTGACAGCAGAGGAGTGTTACCTACATGTTATTCTGCTGTTAGGTGGAAAGCTGTAGCAAGGAAGTTGTTAGGGTGGCAAACAGAAAGATACACAACATAGGGGCTTTTTGCAATTTTTTTTACCAAAGCCAGGTTTCAAGCTCTTTTGATTTAAGTTAAAAGGTAGGTTCGTACTTAAGCACCATGACATTTTTAGGTAATTGTATCTGTAAGCACAGGTATCTATAAAACTATTTGCACCCTGAAGTTAGAATCCTGAGGTGAATATTTGCAGACTGAAGTGACTTTTTTCTTATCTAGATTAATTATCATGCTATTTCATTTCTTAGGGTATGCTTTTTCATTAAAATCCATGTCATTTTACAAGTTTGTTATCCTGGTAATAGTGAGTAATAGCAGATTAATCTAGCATTGCTTCTGCCACAAACAAATATAGTACCATATGTTTTTCATTAAAGTTTCTTCTTTTGCCTTTATTAGTTTTACACACTGAAATAAAAGCAGCACTAAATAAAAGGAGTTTCTAATGGCATTAATGTTGCCAATTTTGTTTTGCATAGATGTTTTGCAACCACTTTAACCTCAAGCAAAGAAGCTGTTGCCCCACTCAGCCTGCCTTAACTGATGTCACAAATGAACAAAAGTGGTTCATCCACAGCAACTCTAATGTTTTCATGAACTTAGGTCCATAATGAGATAAAAAGTACATTCATGTCATGCAGAGTATTTAATCGGGAAGTTAAAGTGTAACTAAATAAGACTACTCACAAAATAAGACTTTTAACAACTGACAGTTTTGATCTTAATGTGCTTCTTTCCTACTTGCTCAAACCTTGAAATATTTCAATGGTCTGTACTTGTATTTTGCAAGACAGACTTCAGAAGACAGCTCTTAGTCTCCCTGCAAAAAAACAGTTTGTGAATGCTCTGAAGTAGAAGAAAGCTTGATTAACATATTTCAGAATATTTAAACTTGACAGAAATACTGTTCTCTGTAGAAGCTTTGCCTTGGACTGAAATGGAGTCGTGGTTCAATCACTTAAGTCTAAATACTTAAGATTAGTAGGGTTCTGAAAGGGCTTTGCAGTGAGTTGCATTTGCTAAAACAGTACTAATGAAAGTCAGAAAGTCCCTTTCATTCAGAGATAATGCAATGATGGATTTTAGTTACACATTGTCTATTAAGAAAAAGTCACTTTTCTGCTGCTAAACACTTTTTTGATGCAAAATGTTTTATTATGTCTTCCCAGGGTTATTTTTTGTTGAGATGATATTAAGCAAGAGATGCAGTGAGGTTTTCATAAGAGGCAATAACCTGTGCACAGAGTTGGACTGCCAGGTTCCTGAAATTTTAAGATATTGAACTCGTGCTCTAGTGGGACTGTATTTGTGCTCTACTAAAAAGGGCTGGAAAAGTGGCTCTATTCGAACTAAAAAAGACATTTGAGAAGTATGAAGGGCAGAAAGAACAGAGAACATAAATGGAAGAGAGGATGCAATATATGCAAACCTATTTCATAGAAAGGGCAGGGGAAGGTCCAAATAAAAAATGAAGCCTGTGCAATCTTTATGTCTGGTAAAGTTAGTGAATTGCCATCTGATGGTATAAATGGATGAGTCAGAAGCAGGATGATGAAACAGATTTCAAAATAATGAGTAAATTTTTCAGTATAGCTAAATGCTGGTTTATCCTGCTGTTAGCACAGTACTTTATAGAGAGCTGGTGATTATTAAAATGGAATTCAAAATTATGAATCATATATGCTCAATGAGACATTTGATGTGAGATGCACGTTTGCATTGAAATGAAACTCCACATTGAAGACTGGGGGGAGTAGCCCACCATCACAACACTTTTGAGAGTATGAGAAATGGCACAAATCTGACCATATGTGGTATGGATTTGCTTATTGCAATTGAATTCACTGTTATCTTGGAAGAAAGACAAGAAAAGCTGTATAGGCTCTCATCTTAAAGTGTTTGTGGTGTGCAGAAAGAACTGCAACTCTCAAGTTAGAAGCATTAAATGAAAATTAATCCTAATTTAATTAAATGATTATATTATTTAGCATCACGTTACTTTGGCTCACACATACATGGTAATGTTATTCAAAAAATGCATTTTCTCACATTCATGAATAATTTTCTAGTCTTTTTAGCAGGATATTTGATCCTGAAAAGTGACAATCTGACAAAAATCCATTTTTTAAAATTGAATTTTTGTAAACTAATTTAATTTCAAGATTAAGATTTTTTTTTTTTTAATGGCAAAATGTCCTTTCTATGCAGTATGTACCTCTAAATCACTCGAAGAAAAAGCCCCAGATAAATTCCTATGCAGTACAGAATTTTTGTTATGGAGCATTTTTATTCAGTACTACCTGAGAGGAGAAAGTTAGAGGCTGTCTCTTCCTTTGACTGATGAAATATTTTATTTTTCCCATTAAAGAGAGGCTGTCCATTAGAGTACAGTCTGGCCTATGCATTATATATAGTTAGAGTAACATAATTATTGTTAGAGCAAAATTAGAGGAAATCGTTTGATCCTGGCAAAAGGAAGTAGATTTGTAATTTTCCAAATCATTAATAACAAATGATTTATATAGGCTGGGAAAAAAAAAAACCAAAAAAACAAAACACTGATTTCATTAAAAAATTCTGTAGGGAATTTTCAGATCATCCTGAACTGTGTTGGTCTGTAAACTAAGTAGTTTAAAATACATGTTTTACTT
Organism: Cinclus cinclus; assembly: GCF_963662255.1. Taxonomy (NCBI): domain Eukaryota; kingdom Metazoa; phylum Chordata; class Aves; order Passeriformes; family Cinclidae; genus Cinclus; species Cinclus cinclus. The sequence goes on along the minus strand of NC_085051.1, from coordinate 21,139,766 downwards.
TACATGATTTCTGTGACTTTGCATCATATAATCAGGGATGCTGCAGATTTTTCTGTTGTTATATTTAATAAAACCTGAAGGATCCAGCACAAAAAAAAATGTGTTCCTTAAATAGCAGATTCATTTAGAAAGGAGTAGTTATGGTCAGTGGTCATTAACATCAGGCAATGGCAATTAATTTGTGCTTGTTTGTTTTTCTTGGTTGGGTTTTTGTTGTTGTTGCTGTTTGGAGTTTTTTGCTTGTTTGGGTTGTGGTTTAGCTCCAGCTGGCAACCAAGCCCTACACAAGGGGATGTGGGAGAGATTTAGAAGAGTAAAATAGAACAGACTTGTGGGTTGAGATAAAGACAATCTAATAAGTAAAGCAGAATCTGTCCTCTCAAGCAAAGCAAAACAAAGAATTAATTCACTGTTCTGTGGGCAGGTGTTCAGCCACACCCATGAAGGCCAGGGCCCCATCACATGCAATGGTTATTGAGGAAAACAAGCACTGTCACTCTAAATATCCCTCTTACTGCCTTCCTCTTTCCCCAGGTTTATGTGCTGAGCATGACACCAAATGGTCTGAAATATCCCTGTGGTCAGTTGGAGTCAGCTGTCCCAGCTGTGTCCCCTCCCAGCTTGCCATGCATCCCCAGCCTCCTTGCTGGGCAGAAGCAGAAAAGGCTTTGAAACTGTGCAAGGGCCACTCAGCAATAAAAGTAATCATCTCTGTATTACCAGCCCTTCAGAACAAAACCAAAATACAGCCCCAGCACAAACCACTTGGAAGAAAATTAACTCTGCCCTAGCCAAAACTAGCACGGTTTTCTTTTTAAATGGTGACCAAAAGCTACACAGATGAATTGTGTGTATTTTTGTCATTTGTAGAATTGGTCAAACTCCTGTGAAAATCCCTACGCATTGTTAATTTAGGTTCTCATTTGAAGTTGGGGAAAGAAAAGAAAGGATCTTGTTAATACTTATCTAGAATCACTGTAAAATACTGTTAGACATTTTTATGTATTTTGATTTAAATTTTAAATGAGTGCACAAATGCAGGAATCATTGTGTAGTTCTTATCTGTTCTATGTGTTGTGAAAGTACTGTTTCATCACTTGGAGTTACCAGACCATGTTTTCTTAATGTTCACTGCTTCCTGCCAGCCCCCATCCCACTATTCTGCTCACTGAAGTACTTTCACAACTTAGTTCTCAATAGTGTGAATGACTTCAGGGGAGGAAGCTTAATGCAACAGACTTTACGGTCCAGTACTGATATTTGCTATGCAAAGTTCATAGAATCAGAAAATTAATGTTAAAAATGGTTGAGATATTGCTCTGTAGATAGGAAGGGAGCAATTGTATTAAATGTCACATTTTCTGTTATCACTTTTCTGAATGTGACAGCACTATAAAATGCTGCCAACATTTGTATGGTACCATAAATGTATGTAACAACTGGCCTTCATCTTCTCTTATAACAAGACATGAATTAAGCATGTTTACAGTGGACAGCAATCCATTTCAGTGCTGGGATATAGCACTGGAATAATGTGCTTTTCCCCAGCCCTTTCTCTCCTGCCCTTTAAAGAGCATGATGACATTCTCACAATTTAAAAGGTATTACATGAAAGAAAATGGTAAGCCTTTGTCTTCTGACAGTAGAAGAGAATTGCTGACCATTTAAATACATGCTTTGTCCAAATAAGTGATTCTTATTTGAGTTTTCATAATGTCTTTTGTTAGGTTCAGTGAAAAGGAAGAACAGCATGGAAAATATAGACTCACACTTCTAAAAATATTATTAAATTATGTTTCAGAGTACAAGAAAACATCCATCATTGTTTCTCCTTTCTAAGTGTTCCTTTAGTAATTCATGCCAAAAAGAAACAATGTAGTAGTAGAAAAATGTCTTAGATTTTTACAATGTTATTCTTGTACATTTAGTGTTGCATCATTAAGCTTGTATTGGCTCAAATAATGAAAATCAGTTTCATTAGGTATTTATTCTACAACAACTTTAATCTACAAAAAGTATGTTACAATTTTCATCAAATACAGTGCAGTTACTGTAAAAAAATTTGGGATGGAATTATGGGCGATTAAAATGTTTGCTGTGTGAGGCATGACATGAAGAGTTTGGTATAATTTGTGACAAAAGAACAGGTAAAGGTCCACTGAAGATAACGTCTCACACTCTGGACCAGTCTGGATGGCTTTTGCTCTACAGAAAGAGAGGGCAAGCAGGATATGCTCCATTTAAAAGCCAAAAGCAGTAATTTGTTGACTGAGAAATGAAGTAACTAGAATTAGCAATAAGCTTGGGCTAACACCTGACATGCTTCATCACCCTCGATGAGGCACTTGGGGATGGGTCAGGGTCAGCTGCTGTTGCTCTTTGGAATGGGATGGTCTGTGATATTCCTGTATTGCCATGTTCTAGCTCTGTTTCCCCCTTTAGGTATTTATGCTTTTTATCACATCAGTTGTTTTTTTCTTTTGAATCCTAAGCTGCCTCATAGTTATTTTCTTTTCCATTTTACCTCTGCAGTTTTACCTTTCACATCTCACTTGATTATAGTCTATGCAGTTTGTCACAGCTCCTTCCTGTAAACTAATTTTTACAGGCTTTACTGGTTAATGGTTTTACAAGTCCTAGCCAGTGTTATGCACTAGTCAAAACTAGTACGGAGTCACAGAAAAATGAACCCCTCCAAAGAGAAATAGAGATTTATTTTTTAATTTCAGGAACTTATCTTCAGCTCAAATCTTAAGTGGTCTTGATTCTATTAAGTCAATACTAGTGTTACTGTTCAAGTAACGAGGCCTAAAATTTCAAGTCTCTAGATGTTAATTCGTGAGACTTTAAAGCAATTAGTCTACTTAACTGCATTTTAAATTAATAACAGTTGTTTTATTTTGATACACACTTAATACATAATGCTGCTTTTTCTAAGATGATGTGCACGTATTTTTAAAATTTTTTTAGATGTACATTTTGTAACTCATTTAACCAATGAAAAGGTAACCTTTTCTCCCAAGAACTAATCTGATTTTTAGAGGCAGGATTCCATAAATGTTTTAAATTCTTGAAGAGTCAGAGAAAAGTAACATGGACATAAACTTGGGTTAGAGTAGAAATGAGTTTATATATTTATAAAGAGAGGTTTGCAGTCAGGCTGACCAGGATGAAACTTCTCTTTTGCACGTTTCCCTTCTGATTTCCAGAGTACTATAGCAGGTGCAGTGGCAAGATTGCCAAATGGATTGATCTTTTCCTTGTCTTTCATTTTTAACTCTATATATCTCATCCATTGAGTGTTTCCTCAATATTTCTTAGCATACTCTTCCCTCTTAACTTTGAACCAGTAGTAGGAGCTGTAAGAAGTGGCTGAAGAAGAGAGATGATTGGGAAATTAACCACTGAGTTTGTAGGAGGATTGTAAACTTTTCAGTCTCTCATCCACTCATGACCTGCTTGTCACAGTGTAATGCTCTTCCTTCTAATGTGTTAGCTCTAATGTGTCTGCATGGGGGGGGGGGGGGGGGAATGCTTTAAGCTCTGCTTTTGGAATCTATCCAGAAATATTTTTCCCTAAGCTTGTAACAAACAGCTGCCAGGACTCCATGAATCCCTAAACATCTTCCTCATAAACATTTCATTAATAATGTGTCTAGTCAACAGCTTCACAGAGTACTGTTCCAAGGATATAAAGAGAAGAAACCAGGACATGAGTGTCATCGCTTGACTTCCTGCCCAAAAAAAATAGAAGAAGAAAAAAAAAAGTCTTTGTTTCATGCCTCAATTTCTTAGCTATTTCAGCTGATTGGTTTTGAAAGCAGAGTATATTCTATAGATACCTCCAGTATCACCTGTCTTTCCTCCTAGTATATTGAGAAGTTTGTTTGCAAGTCTAGAGCTTTTCCCTTCTGTTGTAAACTCATGGTTGGGCAAGCCCACTCCTTAGACTTAGACCTCAGATGCATATTTCTGAGAAGGTTAAAAAGTAATATTGACTTTTAAAACCAAATAAAAGGCCAGAATCATTGTATCTGAATTTTTATTCATGTAAACATGGTTAACTGAATGCAGGAAGAACAGGGACACAAATAGGAAGTGAACAGACTATAAAGAAAATTCTGTGGACTGAACTGCCTGAGCTGAGCTAGATCAAATTTCATGTGTGTTTTGGAACAAAATTAATTGTGTATTAGTAGTTCTTGCAAAAAACTGAACACCATTGGATGATGAAACTTTGAAGAGAACTAAAATCTATTTACTAGTGATTCAGCAGGTGGTGCTCTTCCCTCTATTGATCATTTATAAATCAAACATTGAGGCTGTGATAGAACAATGCCTCGTATATCTTGAACCCAGGCATCTGTGGTTTTTTTAGTTATTCATTAGACCACATCACAACAAAAATGACAGTAAAGATTAACAGCATGTTTCAGATAAGTTTATTTTTATTTCTATGTGTACATATCTTTCCTTTCCTCTTGCTCCTTCCTCTGAAGTTTAAGCATGGACTAGGAGTTAAATATTCTCTTAGTTCTGTACCCCAAAGCAGTTCTGAGCATCTCTGACTCAAGTAACCATGTTGACGTGTTTCTGTCTCATTTGCCTAGCAGGTTTCTTAACCATAATTAGTCATATTTCTTATATTTTTTATTTTCTTCACTGGAGGATCAGTGCTTCTGTTGCTAACAAATATCCCTCCCTTGCCCCACTGCCCTTAAGGCACCCCTCCCACCACCACTGCAAAAAGGAAAAAAAAAAAGTGGAAAGTCAAAAACTCTAATAACTCTCTCAGGTGTGGATAACAAAGAGTCTCACGGGTTTTTAAGCAGTCAGTTCTCATCTATACATTCCTTGCAGTATTTACCTGCAATAACCCCTCCAGCACGCTCTTTAGAACTCCAGAAAACAGGACACTCGTGGTGTCCCAGGTCTTTCTATACAATTAATGCATTGAAAGGAATCCCAGATTTAAGTCTGGATGCTGGTCTATTCTAATAGATTCTCATTCCACCAGTCCTTTCTCAGGCACCTCAACTACTTTTTGGTCAAACACATATGACACTTATGTTTCATGTAGTTAGGGAAGAGACCTCAGAAGATGATTGTGGGAAGCTGCTTATGGGAAATCTATGCATTCCTGTTGACACTCTTGAGTGCTATCACAGAGCAGCCAGTCAGCTGTGCTTGGCATCTGGCATCTAAGAGAAATGTGCTTCCAACTTACAACTTGGAGGTGCCAAACAGTTACCATTGAGTTATAAGATCTTCTTACTAAGCTATGTATCAACACATAATACAGACTCAAGTTTTTCTGGGTCAAGGCGTAACTTTAAATACAAACACGGGACAGTATTTGGTGAGTTAATAATGTTCTGTTCTCCGTATTTTTCACTTCTGCTTCAGGGGCTCAGCCACTAGGAGTGACCAAGGTCTCACAGACTTCCCTGTCAGTGTAATGCAAACTTGTATACATGAAACTGTATTTCTGTAGGCGTGTGAATATTAGCTTATGTGGACATAATTGTTACAGGATGAATGTTTTTTCCTGTGAGGCATATAAGTCTAGCTTAAAGTCTTATATAAATAATGCACAGTGAATTTAGGATGCTAAAGTGCTTTGATGTTAAATGAATCCTGTTTATATACATTGGTTGTCATAAAAATGTCAGCTCTTGCCAGAAAATCATTATAGATTCAATTTTTGTTTTGTAGGAACATTCTTCTGTATTGCTGGCATTCATATATCTGTTGACAGTTTTTGATTTTTAATAATTATTGCATGTTTTTTTCTTTTTATTGTAAGTTCTTTTGTTTTGAATATAGCTAAGGCATTATCGTGATTCCATTAACGTTTCTTTTATTTGAGACTGAATGTCTAAAAACATGGTAAAAGGTAAGTAGATCTTAAAGACTGTTCTATGATTTTCTTTTGTATGATATGTGATGCTAATAATGTCCTACAGGAAAACAATCTAAGAACTTCATTATGATAGTGTGTTTCAGAAAGAAAGCATGACAACTGCATATTATTTCTAATTGAAATTACCAAGCTTCTTAGCACCATACGAGTATTTGAAAAAGAAACTAATCAATTAAGATTATATGGTTTATAATTAAATCATTTTGCATTTACACAGGAGCAATTGCCATCTTAGTAAGGCTTTTTCACAGAACAGTGATGCCATATATCTTCCATCTATATAGGTGTATACTTTTGAAATACTTATATTATTCAATGTTTAATCTTAAAATAAATACAGCAGCACTTTCTCTATGGAAATTTTTGTTTTATGCAATTCTGGTTCTTGAGATAAAGGAAATATATTTTCTTCATATTGTTTTTGTCCACAATCTTCTTATCAAGAGAGTGATGCTGGATCATTTGCGTAACTGAATGGTGTGTTGACTTCAGCACAGTTTCAGCAATTACTTGACTGAATTTGTTTTGTGTTCTTATTTACTAAACAAAGGATTTATTTTTATTTGCAAGAAGACTGCTAATTTAGGATCCTAGAATCTGGGGTGCATCACTTCAGTCTTTCTGCTTGCCATAGATTCAAGTTGCCCTTAATTTCTTTGAAAGTCAGTTTGAAATGTAGGTGCTTATCAACCCTTCGAATGAGGCCATATATGACTCAAAGCTGTAGGTATTGTTATGTAAAGTTAATAAATCTTTTACCATTAACAATAGTCTCTTCCAAGTGGGTGGTGATGAGAATGAGCTAGTAGTACAGCTACTGATACTGTTTCTCCACTGTGGATGAGGAGAAGATTTAAGTCTCCAGGGCTGTCAATCCAGCCTGAAATTCAGATATTTTTAAAATTATTATTTTAGCTCTGTGAGTCATTCTGTGATACATAAGGATATCTGCAATAAATAGATAATAGGTTAGATGTAGCCAAAGTGTTTCACTGTTAAACTGGAGATGCAATTCTTATGCTGTTTTGTCTTTGTATCATATTATAGCAGTATTTCTAGAAATGTAAAATCAGTAATTGAAGTTTAGATAATTAGACTTTAAATTCTGCTCATTGTCTTCATATTAAGAGAAAAAAAAAAAAACAACCTACAAAGAAAATATCGCAGGAGTGTGTGGTTGTCATTTCAGACACAGATTCATGTCTCAGTCTGAGTCAGTTCCACTCATCATATCTGATCTCTCAAAACAAGTCCTGCAACAGAACTGATAACACATAATGCTGTATGAAAACAGAAGAACTTGTGAAGATATGAAATTCTCTGTAATTCTAGTAGCAGTTTGTTTGCTGCACAAACAAGAATTTTGATTATCATTGATTTAGCCTTAATGAACACAGATGTATTTAGTCATGCAGTTATTCAGCATTTAGATATCTAGCCATAATATTTGACTCAGTGATATTGCCAGCATTGATGCTGAGAATTTAAAATGCTTATCACTGATGAGTGTTCTCAGTAGTATGTGGAAAAGTTTGTTATCCATGTTTGTTGTTTGTTTTTTTTTCTCCCAGCGGAATATGTTAAAGAGCAATAAGGGAGAAAAAAACTAAATTAAATGCTTCTCTCTTACTGTTTAGCACATTGTTTCTATTTCTTTTAATCAAAAAATTGTGCCTCACAAACCTTTGTGTGCAAATCTTTAAATCTTGTAGAAGTCCTCCACATATTTTTTTAATTTTTAAAGATGTTTGTTCATTGCATATCAGCATATAGCAATATACGATACCTACAGAGGAGTTAAAATCTGAGCATGTACAATCTGACATACTTAGATTTTAGAGCTGGATTCCTCTACAAATTCAGGAGACTATCTTAGAACAATAATTGTAGCATCCTTTTATCATTCTCATCAGTTTAGTATTTATCAGCTTTTACTATGTTGATCATAATTTTAGCTTCCTCTTGATAATGTGTTTCTATACTTTCTTTATTTTTTTCATAATATACCTATGACAGCTTGTTATTAATTAGATGTTAAAAAACATACAGAGTTGTCATGCCCTGTTCCACTGTATGTGTCAGAAACCATATTAAAAAAAAAAAAAATCCAAACTGTTCCTATCATATCCCTGAACTACTTGGTAGGCAGAGTAAGCTTATAATACAAAGTTGGTTTGACTTTCACTTTGCTCCATAGAGAATTCTTGTTAAGGACAAGTACATGGTCATTTTAGAAATTCTGAGTGCATATTTCAGCCAGTGAGCAGGTTTACGAGTTACCTATCAAGGAAAGGTATCTGATATTAATATTGTGTCATGAATGTGCCCTCCAGAAACTAAGTAGAAGCATCTAATGGGAAAGAATAGTTCAACCAGTACTAGGGAAATGGAACAAATTCAAGGTTTAGGTGTTACACAGGTGTTTATAACATAATCTTTCTTTACTACAGTCTCTATACTCTCTGATTTCCTGCAACCACATGTCAGAAAAAATGGATTAGAAATTTGTGTGGTAAAAAAGCTGACACACTTCTTTTCCTCCTAGTTTTTCTATCTTTAGGAGGGAAAAACAAACATGCAATTAAATTTTGTCATTGGAATTTCAAGAATTGTATCTATAAATTGTATTAGTTTTCCCAAAACAGGGTAATAAATTATAAGCAACAGATCTGATCCTAGTTATTTTTATCTTTAATTTTTTTTACTGGGTAAGAGAGGTTTTTCTTATTGCTGTTGGCTTTCTGTTGTCAAATAACTGGGATGGTGGTCTTATAATGCAACTGTTTTCAGGGACTTTTGCTCCAGTATTTGTTGGGGCAGTGAGAAAACTTTAATTCATCTATCCTTGATACAGCAGGACTTTTTGACACTTCAGCCTGTTTCATTCCTTGGATGTCTACAGACTCTGCCATCTTCTCATTCTTGTTCACATTCTTATTTTTCTGTAGTCTTCCATGACATAAAAAATCTTGAGATGCTTCATCACCTCTCTTTTGCCCATGGCAATTGATATAAGGATTCAGAAAGTGAATATACTATTTTTCTGGGTAATCTGTTTCAGACAACTCTTTGAACATGGTATTTAACCAAGATACAGGCCCTATATAGGTTAAGAAATCAAGGCATAAGAGATTGATAATGTTGCTATGCTTTGGTGTTAAATCTCATTAATGTTTAAAAGTGAGTTATTTCCCTTTTAGTTTAATATATTTGCTTATTTGCTTCCATTTAACCTGTTCCCCCCCCCCGCCCCCGTTACATAAATTAAAACTTCTCTTTCCTTTGGGAGTTGCATTGAGATAGGAGAAAGTATTTATTTTTGCAAAATCAATAAGATAAAGTCCTGACATGGAATATAAAATAATTCCATGGGAGGAAGGGAAATAGGACCTTTATTTCTATTTGTTTGTTGTCTCTGAGAAGTTACTATTATGGCCCCCACAATTTTATCTGAGGAGGAATATTTAGCTGGATAAAATAAAAATCAGTAAGTCATTGAATTTTGATATGGTGGCTTGTCTATATCTAGTGCTTATCAAGTTTTGACTGCAGATCTGAAAAGGTTTCCAACTCCATTCTATTTTCCCCCTTAATCTGTTTGTTGTTTTGGAGAAAGCTAATCTTGGTGTCTTTTTTACTTTGTGTTGGAATTGCCCATATACTTCAGCTGTCTCACTATTTTGACACATTAACAAGAAAAACGTGGAGAAAACAAAGCCGCAATAAACAAATTCTAGTAAGAATTTGTTTCTTCGTTTAATTTTCACAGTTGTGTAATCAGCAAAAGAAAATGTCTGGAATATTGCAACACCTACTCAATGTGCATGCATATCATTGTATCCACCCATAAAAAAATCCGTCAGTAAAGCCAGGGTGATGAGAAATGATTAATGGTAGGAGCTGCTGAAGTAAACAGTCATAAAAGTAGGAATAATTGTGGAACTCAATTTTTGCATGGATTTCTGGCTGATTTTGAGGCTTTTTATATTTTATATATGCCTAAAGTGCCATCATTGCTTTTTTTCTTCTGAAAGGTAAGTGCCATAAAGATTTTTGATTTCCGAAGCAAATACCGTATTTTAAGGGTAATCATGGGCATCATAATAGAATATGCTAAGTGGCTTATGTCACTGACTGAAGAAATACATATTTTCGGAAATTACTTATGGAGAATAAGTATGTTAATATGGTCAAGATAATTCCTGTGTGAGAATATGGCTGACCAGAGATTAAAATCAATTGAAACAGATTTTCTTGTTGCAATACACCTTACTGACACTGGGTCTCGCTTCTACAAGACCACCAGATCATGTATTTCCTTTCTTAAAATGAATTCAGCCTCTCTTAAGAAACAAATTTCCCTGAATTTAGTTGACTGTTGATTTGAAAGGACAGTTGTCCTCACTTCTCAGAGTGTAAATCTGTTACAGAAAATGCACCATCTTAATGCTCAGAAGTCTTCTTTGTTTTTATTAAGAAATGCATTAGGGTATGCACATTTGATTTTATGACACTGCCCTTTATATTAAAAGTTCTCTTTGTCTTTCTAATTTTAACAAGCCAATACATTTACAGACTGTAATTGTATCTTCTCTTAACCTTCATTTTTCTAGAGTGAATGAGCTAAGCATTTTCCAATTCCTCTTATTAGATTGGATTCTGTTCTTTTGATGATGATCCTGTTATCTTCTACAGTTTGAATTAATATTCCTTGCACATGCATTGTGATCTACTGAAGTCCAGATTAGGTTTTGTACAGTTGCATTAAAAGTGGAACAATACCAGCTGATTCATTATGGTCATGTTTACCAGGTTGTCCAGTAACTTCTCATAGAATTAAACTTTTCACCTTAGTCCTTCCATAAAGGGTTTATAAGATTGCACTGTTTAATGTAAATCCTTTTTACTCAGGCAGTGAAGGACCTTGGATATACCAGTAAATGTCATCCAATTACTTTTCTCCATTTTCAGATACTTTAATAAACACAGATAAAACAATCAAACTTTATAAGCATGAAAAAACCCCAGCTATTTTCTTGTTTAAAGTATTTGTCAAGGTAGGGATGGATAATATACCTTCAGTCAAACTACATTGCTTTTACATTTACATTACATTTCACATACATCTGCATCTCGGATTAATTTTATCTTATGATTTTTGTTTTTTTTCTGAAAATTCAGAGATCTGCAGTTCTTGGAAGCATTTCTCCCACAGCTTTTGATAAACTTTAGTATTTATTCATCTATAATCAAATATAATCATATCTGTGTATATATATATACACACACACATATGTACATATGTGTATATGTTTTATATTATGTGTGCATATAGATATGTCTGTGCTAATAAATAGTATAAAAAAATCTTTGATCTTCCTTCTTTTCCTCTTTATTTTCCTCAGACTTTGACTTTTGCTATGTTCAGACCAGAAATTATAACAATTATCTCAAAATATAGTTATGGTTTTCCAGCTGACTTATTTAAATTCCAAAGAAGTCTGAATGAAGAAGATAGAATAATCTTATTTCCTGGCATCAAATGATAATGCTGGATATCCAGACTGCACATCCCAGACACTTCAATGCCAAATATCCCTGACACTTACATGCCTGATTAACATGCTTCTATGCAAAGAAGCAATGTATAGTTAATTTTTTTTTATCCCTCTATGGGACTATTTTGTTTTCGACTGTTGTAAACATATCTCCAGACTCTTCAATACTGCAGTGATTTAAATATCATGTCACTGCATTATTGATTGTTTGTTATGGATTTTAAAAAATAATAAAATTGTCTTCTTTTATTATCTTTCAAAATTCTTATGTTTTGATACAGTTAATAAAATTTCTAATGTCCTGCCAGGGTTAACTTTAAGGTTAATTCAAGTTTACTTAAGCAGGAAAAAAAATAATGTTTGCCTTTTTTTCTATCGAGTCTCTGATGGATATGTAGTACTTTCTTGATTTATATCTTTGCATCCATCTCAGATAGTGATTTATTTTTCCTTTGTTTTCCTTCTTATGCAATGTATGCATTTAGGAAAGTCATGTGCAACTGGTGTATCAGCAGTTACATAATTCTCATGGGACCCTACAATATTTGCAAGTATAAATTTGAACTATAAGTCCACTGTTGATTTGCTAACTTCTGAATTTAATTAAGAGGTAAAGAGGGGTGAATAATATGAATTATCACAATAAGCTGTATTAACATTTTACAAAGTAGAAATACTTTTCTTTTGAGTGGAATATTTTCATATTATCTGTGGACAGAAGGGTGAAGAAACTCCTGTGTTCAGAAGTGACATATGATCCTTGATCCATTGCCATCTGACCATGTATGTGACTAATGGGAGATGATCATATAAAACAGAAAACAGGGACGATAGATTATTTTTATCATGTCTGTCTTTTTATCTCTCTTTCCACTTAGTTGCAGAGGTTGAACTTCACTGAGATCATCAACAAAGCCATTATTCCACTCATTGGTCAATGTGTGTTCATTTTCTGCTGATTGCTGCAGCGATCGATGTGGTGTGTGCTGATCTTTTCTCAGGTTCATTTTTCCAAGGGCAGTTATGTGTAATTCTCATTGTGTGGTTTAACCCCAGCCAGCAGCCAAGTAGCACGGTGCTGCTCACACCCTCCCCCAGCCACCATGCTGCAGTGGGGTGGGAAGGGAATCCCAACAGCAACAATACTTGTGGGTTGGCAGGAAGACAGTTTAATAGATAAGGCAAAAATTGTGAAATCATGCATGCAAGTAAACCAAAACGAGGAGTTCATTTGCCACTTCCTGGAGATCTGTATGTATAAAGTTTACTTGGGAAGACAAATGTCATCACTCTGATCTTGTTCCTCACCCAGCCCTTTCCTGAACGTACGGAGCATGATGCCGGATGGTATGGAAAGTGCCTTTGATCAGGTGGGGACAGCTGTGCTGGCTGTGTTCCCGCTCTGCTTCTTGTCTACAACTCCTCACTGGTGGGGTGGAATAAGGGGCAGAAAAGCCATTGACTCTATGGGAGCACTGCTCAGCAGTAACAAAAATATCCCTGTTTTTTCAAAACCTTTCAGCACAAATCCAAACCCACCCCCTTAGAGTTCCTATGAAAAGAATTAATTCTATCCCAGCCAAAACCAGCACACCTCAGTTCATCTCTGCCATAATAATAGGTCATAACTTATGATTAATAGGTTGCAAGCTGTTGAAATTATTATTCATCATGGGAAAATCATGGACAAAGGAGTGATAGAAGCTTTCATCTCACCTTTATGTAACTATTGTAGTAGATGTTATGTTTTGTGTGCTAATTTTTTTTTTAATTGGTCTGTTAACTCTTATTTTAACTTTTAAATTTATTAAAGGAGGTCATATACATGTTTTCACACCCTTTGAGGGGAGGTTCTGTTCATAGATGGATCTGGGCAGAGATGGAAGAAATTGCAAATCAGTAGGCTCTCAGGAAAAACTTTTGTCTTCCATTTACCTTAGTATGTACCAATAGGTATGTCTTAATGATGAAATAAATAAATACTACTTTGAAAACCCCAACTTAGGTCTTTTACCAAAAGTATTCTCTGTTATTTTATGATGGGAAAAATGTCTTTTAATTGAAATTAATCTCTGGAGGGTGAAATTACCTAAGGCAGTATTTGCAAGAAGTGCCTTGATATAGCATTCTGAACTGCATATAATTAAATAAATCAAATTATACTGAACATTAACAGAACCCCATGGCAACTCTCGGTATAATGCTGCCTGTGAAAGGATCTTGGAGAAGATAAGATATATTGGCTCTGTCTAGTTAGAATCTTTTGTTTGGATCAAAGGTTTTTGACAAAATGGAGGTTTTGACTGATGTTGGCTTGATCTATTCTATTTCTAGTATGTACAGATTAACCAGAAAATATCAATAACTAAATCTGTAAACCTGCAGAGGACAATAAGAAATATGCATTTCTGTAAAAGTTTAGGTTATAATTTGCTTGCGTTTTTCATTTTTCATTTCAGTTGTATTTAAGTAACAATGATAGAATGGTTAATTTTGACTTTTTCAGGGATTAAGATGTCTTGCATTCACAAATTGCAGTATGTATCAGCTTGATACTTGTAAGTATCAGCTTGTCTTTAATTCTGAGCACACAGCAAGGAGATAATAAGATACTTTTTACAATATTATCCATCCCACTATGAGGCACAAATTCTGTTTCCAATGTATTTGTAAAGTATAATGCCAATTTCATAAACTCATGGTAATCTATTTGTAAGATGTTGCTATGACAATTATCTATATCAATATATTTATGAGAATAAGAGTTCTTTTTTCACCTTAATTAGGTATGGACTACGGTTTTTAGATGTCTGTAAATTCCAGGTGTATACAAATAAATTCTGTGATTTATCTTTTTATTTGCTGATGAATGAACATGAAGCTTTGTTTTTGTTTGTTTTGGGGTTTTTTGTTTTGTTTTGTTTTTTGTTTTGTTGGGGTTTTTTTATGTAAATATAAATTTCTTCTTGTTTAATTACCTTTACTTTTCTGATTAAGGGTAAATACTGTCCTGTCTTGATGAATTAAATCATGGAAATTTTCCAATCATGGTGTGGAAAATAGCTGCAGTATCTACATACATAAATACTGATTATGATATGGTTACTCTCTGTATCAAGAAGTTGTTTTTCCTATTTGTGGTAAGGAAATTCTATATTTACTTTCCTAACTGAATAGCATCTTTCACAGAGTATATGAAGATGACTTAAGTCCACATATAATTTATGTTGAAACCCTGTAATGACTTCTAGCTTCAGTTCTTTCAGTGTAAGCCCCAGTGCAGACATTAATGTTCCAGAAACTGTCATATCTGGATTTAGTTTAAGCTAACTAAAAATTACTTCAGTCACTATAATGCAGTGTTAAAGTTAGGAATGTTTACATGGAGGCTTAAAATATTAGTAGTATTTACCCTGAAATTTCATGCAAACTGTATGCATAAGACATCATTTAAAAGCTTTAAACCAGTAAAAACTTCCACTGCACTGTCCCATTTCCCAGTCTATCTCAAGCCTGTCGCATCTCAAGCTGTTTCTGCTACATTTAGAAGTTGAAGGGACAGTTTTGAACACGATGTGAGAAGACTTTCCTCTCAGGAAACCTTTTGTACCTGGGAGAGGGCACTCTGAATCAGCTGGTGGTGCTCCTCCATGGTTTTTTTTTTTTTTTTTTGAACCGTGCCACTTCCTTTGCAAGGATGAGGGGGAGGCTCTCCTCCTGCTGTCTTTTAGACACAAATGCATCCTGGGCTGTGATTGAATATCCCCATAATTAAGTATAGCTATGTCACTCTGTTTTGAAGCATATGTAATCTTCCATACCTGTGTGAGATGGTTATAAAACTTTTTTTTTATTCTGATTAGCTTGCCATGTTCTTTGTGTAGTATTAATTCTGCACAAGTGACTGTGCTGACTCCATTCAAAGCCAGACACTAGGGAATGGGTCTAATAAGGTGGTTCATGGCAGTGAACGTTTTCTGTTGTGTTGCTCACACTTTTTATTTTGTTAGGAATGGAAAAATAGAGAAGTTTTTGTAGAGGAGGGGAATGAAATTATCATTGGGAATGGAGAAATACCCTGTCAAAAGAAATCTGGCAGTTTAAAGCAATGACAGAATAAGAAAATATATTTTTATAAACGGCCTTAAATGTGGTTTATTCCCTATGCAGTGGTAAAGAAATGGTTTATCAACCTGTCTTTAATTAATCCATTTTACATGTCTGGAAAATATATCTCCAAAAGCTTTATGGTGGTTCATGCATGTAAGGAATTAATCTGTGTGATACATGAATGTTGTTCAAGACAAAATAGTAATCCTTTTTTAAAACATTATAGTTGAGTTCTGATTCAACTTAATTCACTGAGTGTCCCAGAAGTCTCTCTCAGAAACAAAGTATCAAAACCATTTTATTTTCCCTAGATGATAAGAGAAATAGATGTGCACATTTTATACAATATTAACACTATATCAACAAATTGTATGATTTATTGTCTTAGTAGGAGCAATTAAGTTAATTTCATAAAATCCCAAGTATAGATCCAACCAAGACTTCTACAAGGTGGTATGTTAAATTAATCTATCTGGGAGTCAGATTCTTTTCAGCATGGAACCATCACAAAACAAGGTAATAGTCCTGAATGTGGTACTGAAAGTTTGCATCCTTTAGGAAATTCTGGATAACTATATGAGCTTCAGAATGCTTTTTTTTTTTTAATAGCATTATGCAATGGCGAAGAGAATCCAAATAATTCAGTCTTAGTCATCACTCATCAGAGAACAGTAGTACCGTGGATTTTTCTAATTTCCACATTTGTAATGTGAAATAATTTGATCTTGCAATTTCTGAGAGGGATGAGAAGGACTACAAAAGTAAGGCTTTATTTAAATACAATATGGTGAGAGATGAGAGAATTTGTCCTTTCATAACCATTCAATCTTTGCTGTGGAAAGAGAGAATTCACATCAGACTGAGAAATAGTGTTTTTAAAAGAGAAAATAGAATGTAGTGATCCGTACACTGACAAACTGTCAGAAAGCAAATCCTAATCAGAATTTGAAATTAAAGGATCAAAAATAATTTAAAGTTCTGAGTCAGTAGCAGGTGCCTGACATATAGTAGAATGTTTTAACAACAAAACACTGTGCTACTAGTAGGTGAAAGAGCAGTCTTTTCTTCAGTGGCCATTGTCTGGTAAGAACATGATGTGGCAATAGTATTCTGTAATGTTAGGGGCAGGATGAGAAAACAATAAATCAATGCTTACTTCAGCACATCCTCAAAACATTATATGCCTTTTAAAACTTGGATTAGATGGTCTTCATAGAACTCTTCCAACCTCAAGGATCCTTGGTGATTCCCAAAGACAGAATGAAAATTGTTCTGTAATTAATAACATGCAATTGTATTTGTACTCCAGGCAGTTCCTCTGTGGCAATTATAATATCATACTTGTTTAACAATAGGAGGACTATCAATTAGTGCTGCTAAAACTTTTATTATGAAAATGTCTGTATGAGGTTATTATAGTGGTTAAATGCATTTTATGAATAGTTCTGTCTATTGTGTGCACATACAAATACAACAGAATCACAAGGCTTGTGTTCCAAGCCCCTCACCAGCCTTGTTTCCTCTGGTTGTGCTCAAGGGTCTCAATGTCCTTCCTAAATTGAGGGGACAGAACTGGACACAGCACTCAAGGTGTGCCCTCACCAGTGCTGAGCACAGGGGAAGAATGACCTCCCTGCTCCTGCTGGCCACACCATTCCCGATCCAGGCCAGGATGCCATTGCCCTTCTTGGCCACCAGGGCACACTGCTGGCTCATGTTCAGTCGGCTGCCAACCAGCACCTCCAGGTCCCTTTCTGCCTGGGCACCCTCCAGCCACACCACCCCCAGCCTATAGCACTGCAGGGGGGTTATTGTGGCCAAAATGCAGGATAATGAATTACTATGGGCATTTTACAGATGGAAAACACAGACCAAAAGATAAAATCCTTACAGTCAGTGTTTTTCCAAGCATAAAGCCCATTTCCACTCTTGATGACCCATTTTAAATGTATGGGTGAATTAGAAATGGATTCTCTGCAGTCAGAGTCCCTCTGTCACCAGTACCTGTTCCAGCATCCGTTTCCCTGACTTGTGCTTGAAAGCAAAAGAGGAACTGATTTATGGTAGTTAGGAGCATACATAGGGCACATGTGAGTGTGAACACTGTGCTTGTTGAAATACCTCAGCTAACTACTGGTGAAGTTGAATTAAGATTAGGTGCTAGTTGACTAATATATTAAAAAGCACAAAACAGATTAAGAAAAATCTGTTCTGTAAGAAAAATATTTATTGAAGAATTACCTTAACAGTTTACTATGGTTGTTAGATCTGTAATTATAGAATAATTTTTACTACATCAGTACAAAGAAGAAAAGTGATCTAGTTTGCAGGCTGGAATATTAGCTGATCCCTTCATCTACTTGCCAAAGGTAGTTCATGTCATCCTTGGGAAGGATAAACTACTGATGACAGGCAAAATATTTGAGGCTAATTAAATTCTTGTAATTTGTAATTTATAATAGTAATTTGTAAGACAATGTGTACCTTGTATTTTTTGACCGAGTGTTTTTCATAGTTTTATTGGTACAATTAGGCCAATTTCTGATCTTCATGCAGCACAGGAGAAAAATCACTTTCTACAATGAACTTTTCAAATTATCCCAGTGATTATGTTTGAGAACAGCTGTGTTTTTTTCAGTTTTCCCTTATATAATAGTAAATTAGGCTGTGGTATAATCTGTGACTGTGAATGTGTCTGATGGGTTTTTCTCTCTTGTGTCTATTTTCGTCCCCTGATTATTCTCATTTATTATGGAAGATGAATAATATATCAGTGGTGTAGGTGTATATATAAAGCATTTTTTCCTGCTTTAAAGAGCACTTTAATTTTTGTATTCTATTTCCTATGTATTGTATTATAATTTTGTATAATATTCAGTATGTTTCCATTTCTATTTTTATATTTCATAAATATGAAAAAGAAAGCATTTTTAATGTCTGTGCCCAAATAGAAATTCTTTTGTATGATATGAGGCTATTAGACCCCTCTAGTTAAGTTTTAAATAATGATTTTGCTTTTCTAGGTGCCAAAGCTAATCTTTCTTATAGAAAGCAGTCAGCAGAGACAATGTACAGTTAATTAATAAACCCACTGCATGAATCACTAGATAAATCACTGGATAAACGAGACAATTGATAATGTGTCTTCAGGCTAGAAAGTCACTCTTAGGAGAAGACAAGATAGAAGTGTTCAAAACATTTCTTTCATTTCCACACTGCCTATTAACTACATACATCCATTTTAGTAATTCAGAAGTATTTTATATATGTTGCTTATATGATGCATAGGAGAAACTGCAAATATTACGATATCTCAAATTAAGGAATGTTACTGTATTTTTTTCCCTGACTTTTCCTTCATACTATGCCCCTGAACACAGAAGAAATGAGTCCTCTGGTATTCAAGTGATTTCATATTTTCTGTGGAAGTATTTGCTGTTTGGCATTAACTTGTCAGATATGTTTGTGACCTATTGATTATTTAGAGATCACTCTATTTACTACCAGATTGGGTTTTTTTTAACTTCAAAGGAGAAATTGCATTTCCGGGTATTTGAATAGCTACAGTGTGCAAATTTAACATAGTGCACCTGCCTTAGAAATTTTATTTTCCTCAGCAGAATAACTACTATAAAGTAGTAGTTACTATAGCTAATATAAAGTAGCTGCAGAATTATAAAATATATAAGTAACCATTAATGACTGTCACACATAAATAAAACTGCAGTGGAATCAGAATGATGAAAAGCTTGTCCTAGGACATTAAAAAAAAATACTGTTCAGGTCTCAGATCTGCAGTTAGTAGGGAAGATTTATGTATGTCATGGTGATGATATCTGCATTTAATTCCTGTCAGGAAGTAGCTCTACTGTCAGGGACTGTTTATGCGCAAAGAATTCCCAAGTTCCCAGGTGCTCCCTAGCACTGGACATTTGGCCTTGAATGTACAGCTCCTGCCAAGTGCTATAAAATGCCATAAGCATTGGAAAAACCCAACCCACAATAAAATAAATAGCTGCATTTCAATGTATGCAGTTCAGAATAGGATAATGATTTTTCTTTGTCATTGAATTCTGGTCTGCAGTGGCAAATATTTGTCTGGTAAATGGGATAATGACTGTAGCCTAGACTACCCACTTTGTGGTGTCTCAAGAATAGGTTCCACAATGTTATTAAAATTATTGTTGATTAAGAGAATCAGAACAGAATATAACTCCTAGTCAAAACCAGATGAACTCTCTTTCATTTTCTTTGTTTATAGATTGTATGTTTTAGGTGGTCTGCCTAAGAAATTTCAGCTGCTTGCACTTGAGGTCTATCTGTTTCATAATTATTCACAAGATTTTTATGTTCATTCTAAAGCACATATCATGCTCTGTCAGTATGGGACACACCCACACCATGAAATTATGATTTTTTTTTTTCCCTCCTCAATATGCATAGGTTACCAGAAAATAAAGGAATGTGCAATGGGGATTAATAAGGACATAGCCTAAGACACAGTGTACTTTTTGAGAAACCAGATACACAACACTTTGACATGAAGGACAATTAACAGTGCCATGAATTGCTAAGGACAGGTAAACTGAAAATTACTTTTCTTCCATTCTTTCATCAATTAATATTGTGTATTAAGGCCTGCTATTACCTTCTATCTGAACTTTGTTCTTGTCTGTTCATTTATAGCTCCTCCTATATTCTCACAATGCTTTATTAAAAAAAAAAAGTGTATAAATGGATGATTGGAGATCAGTGTTTATGACAAACCTCAAAATGACTTTCAAGTTTGCAACTGTAGGTTCTTAACTGATAGCAGACACAAATTATAGGGAATTAATTTATTGTGACTCATCTGTGTCAGTCTTGAAGTCGTTTGTTTGTGCTTAATGCATAAAGTAGAGCAAAGCATTAATCATTACCAGTCAGAGAGGTCTGCATACAGTTCAAGAGATTTGGGGTGCAATAAGCATGGGTCTTTTCATTAGAACATTAGTGTGTGTTGACAGGAGCACAGTCCTGTGCTTTGCATTTGTACAGAGGAATACCGAATCATGAGAGAAATTTTGTGTACAGAAAATTTTTCAATCTGATTTTTCACTTTGTTGCCTTTTTTTCTGTTCAATCGTGATTGTGAAAAAGGAATTCTGATGGCTACCAGCACTGGAATGGGAATTTTACATTTTCATTTTTCATATAGGCAGATATATTTTGAAACGTTTTGGAGGTCAAGAATCACTTTTGATTTTTTTCCCCTTGCATTAGCATTTTTGAGACTTTATCCTACACATAAATATACTATTAAGTGAGAATTATTTTGTGTTTTGAGTTCCATAACCATACAGATCTTAAAAAAAGCTTTCAAGATAACAAAGATGCCAATCCTAACAAAATTAGAAATAATGATACAATAAGAATATCAGAATTTTTTTTCAATTATCTTCTTTTCCCCCTAAGAAAGAACAATCTGTATAAATCAGATTTATACAGATTAAAAAATCAAAGAAAATATATATATTTTACACATTTTTATATTTATACATTTTTATATATAAAATATAAATCAAAGAAAAAATATTTTCTTTTAAAGAATAATAAAGAATAATTTGTTTTCTTTTTAGTATTTTCAAATGTATAGGAAATAATTTTACTGAAGAGCAATTTTTAGTATGCCTTATAGTAGAATGTTACCATCTTTTCTAATAATGCTAATAGAAATTAATGAGCAGTGATGATTGTCATGTTTTGGAGACTTCTGAGAGGTGTTTTAAGAAAGTTTTTGGTGTGTTGATGTAATACAATTGGAGAACGTATGGTGGTGAGCTAAATTAGAATTCATTTTCATTAGTTGATACTCATTTAAAGGCAAATTAAAAAAAAAAAGACAAAAACTAAATTTTCAAAATAAATGTGAAAAAGTCATGGATGTAGACCTGTCTAAATTGATATTTAGTCCTTTGTTCTCTTCCCTCCAGGAAAAATGAAAGAGCTAAAACTAACATAGCATGAGAGGTATTTCTTCTATTACTGCCATTTGTCTGTGAGAATTCCTTTTTCCAACCTGTTAACCACCTGCATAGTGGAATTCAGCTCATTTATTTTATATGTCTTAGAGCTCCAGGTTTTTGTTGTTTGATGGGTATTTTTGGTTGGTTGGTTTTAATTTTTCTGTTTAGTTGTTTGGTTTTTTTTGGGGGGGGGGGAATGGGTGGAGGCGTTTGTTTGATTTTTTTTTTTTTAATAATATTTGCTAAGTGGTCATACCAGGAACTTTTTTGGCTACTATATAAAATTACTCAAATCATATGTCTGGGTGTAGGGCAGTATCACTGCAAATCTTCCATTTACAGGAATATTTTTAAAAATACATTCTGGGATTGCTTTTTTTGCACTTCAGAACTGTCGTGTGTGGATTAAAATTAACGTTCTGTAAACTTCTGCTTGAAATGTATTGGATTTATAATGCCTGATGAAGCACAAATGGCATGCATGGTGTTTATATTATCTAATTTCCCATATGATTTTTTTTTTCTAAATAAACTTAGAAGTTCCCAGGCTTGTGTATTGGGTTTGCACAGTGAGGTTGTGGTAGCTGGAGGGCTCCAGGGGTGGTTTCTGTGGGAAGATGCCAGAGACTCCCTCTGTGTCTGATGGAGTTGGTGACATCAGGCTCCAGGACGGAGCTGCCACTGATGGACCCATCAGTGATGGTGAGAGTGCCTCTGAGATAACGTTTTTAAGAAAGGGATAAAGAAACACACCTGCACAACAGGCAGCAGCAGTGACAAGAGAGAATACGTGAAGCAAACAGCTCAGCAGACACCAAGGTCAGTGAGCAATGAGAAGGAGCAGCTGTTCTGGGCACCAGAGCAGAGATTTCCTTCCCTTCAGCCTGTGGTGGAGCAGATCCACCTGTCCAACTGAGGAGGGGAATGATAGAAAGGCTTCAGGGACAGCTGGTATCCAGCCAGGGTCAGCCCACCACAGCTTGCCACGATAAATCAAGGATGTATTACAGCAGTAGTCTTTTTTTCCTTTCCCTCCTCTCCACCTCAAATGGTAGGTTTGCAGGTTCTCTAGGAACAACAAAATTTATTTTCTAATATTGGACATAAATTGCACAAGCCTATAGCATTTAAAATACTGTGCACTTAATACACTTGTTTTGATACTGAAATTTTGATCATGGGTGGCTTAGCTTTAAATAATATCTGTGTTTTTACATATTTTATTTTGATAGACACAGAAACTGGAATTTATGGCAGATTTTGATGCAAAACAATTCAGGTACATTATATGTACTTTAGCAGCAATTCCTTTATTAAAGTCTTAACAGCAAAAATAACTTTATGTTCTTTAGCTTATGGAACTTGAGGAAATGCAAGGTGATAAACCTGAATATTTTTTTAATATCTTCTATCTTTTGAATATCTATCTTTTGAATAGCAATGGGCTTATGTAAAACTAATCTCCTTTCTGAACGACTTGGCCCATCTATAATTTGTTTACAATGGAGCAAATATTTTCACATATGTCTTAGAAAGCCCTTAAGATGAGCTATACCTTCCATCACTTAGGGGATAAATAGAGGTGCCTTAGTAATTGTGTTATTATGGGTCAAATTCCAGAGCGCATCTCAAAATCTGGACAACTAACCTTTTTGAAGGAAGAGAAGGCAAACATTCCAAATAATGGCTGTTATAATCCATCAACAGGTGACATGTCAACAACATTTATTTTCAAAAATTTATTTTCGAAATATATTTCATGCTCACATTAGGTAATGCATTAGACCCGCTGAAACTTTGTCCTCTCGTAGTTTGTCATCTGCATCAGCAAAATTTCCTTGGTGCTTTTCCCCAGGAAAAGGATGAGAAGCAATGCACTGTCAGAAAAGCAGATATAATGTTTAAAGTTCTGCAGGCTTTATGTACTAAACAGCAATTGAAAATTATGGCTCAATACTTTGCAACTTTGTGACTTTGTAATCCAGATTGTACAGTCCTCAAAATCCTCTGCTATAAAGAATGAAAAATATTGTCAATATTTAGGCTTCAATGTGCTCCAAAGGATCAGATTGACGATGAATATACTATGTTTAAAGACTGATGCTTGAGAAATCTGTGAAATGGTAGCCTTGGAACCATAAATTCATATGTCCTCAACTTCTTGGAAAATAGTTCTTCCTGCATAAGGTTTTCTATCTGGCTAAATTTCAAAGCAGCAGCTATTTCAGTAACAGTTTCTGTTCTTAGGTGAGAAATGTTAAAAACTTCACTATTAGTGGTTATTGGTACTCTTTAGCTTCTCATACTTAGAAGCAGGAAGAATCTAATTGCTTAGTGTGACCAATGGGGGAGGGCAAAAATAGCAAGAGTATGGAAGTCGAAATGTCAAATTAAAAAAGCTAAAGCAAATATATTTTAAAATATTTGAAACACTTTTGTGTCACCTTATGTGATGTTCAAGAGGAATGTTATTCCAGTTATTCCAGAATGTGAAGAGCTGCCTGAAAGTTCTCAGTCCTCAAGGAACTGACCTGCCATCAGCGGGTGAAAGTATTTTGGAAGGTAATATAAATTCTTGCAGCCAGTAGCTGATGACACCTGCTTCTTACTTTTCATCTGCAGAAAAGTGAATCTGCTTTCTACTTAGGGGCTGGCTCTCTGCTTCTGCTGGCACAGTTCACTGATGCGATCGTGGGATTATGTTCTCTTGAACTCTCTTAGTAACATTCAAGAACAGTAAAACTTTTATCTTGGTCCACAAGACATCCTATATTTATGGTTAAAATTTTTCCCATGGGTTTTCTTCCTTTTTGGAGATATCATTTGCTGTTGAATCCATGATTCTCAATATGGTTTTAAAATCTCTAGAAAACTTGGACTGTATTTAAATTACAATGAAATGTGAAAGCAGAGGAATTCTGAAATGTTCCAGAACATTTCAATTTTTAACTTCTTATAATTTTAAATTAAATATAGGGCTATAATAGTTATATTTAAAAGACAACAAAAATGCTTGTCAATATGAAAAAGTATGTTGGATTATAGGTTGCCTTGTAAATACTAAAATTAATTTTCCTGGAAGAAAAGAATTAGAGTGACAGAAATAGTTATAAACATCAGTATTTTTCATCCATCTTATTTTCTTCATATTGTATTTTTGATGTAGTCAAAGAGAACTTTTTCACAAATGAAAATTTGAGCACAATGCCAGCTGAAATACACAAGAATCATGTTTCTCATTTCCTTCACTGTCTAAAATATTTAGTGTAAAACTGTGGTAGTGTGTGTTCCCTAAGGCATATGAAGTTTGTAGCCAGCTCTGCTTCTGATTCTGACTGTACTGCCTGGACCATGCTGTGCCCTACATTACCTGTGTTGTGACAATAACTTTGAGACTTAAGTGACTATTCCTCTTCATTTTGCCATGTCTTCCTGTTGCCACCCAGGTAATTTTCATGTGAAACTACGTCATTTTGTTGCTGATCAAACATTGCATTTAGAATCTCCTACAGTCCAAATTCCCTGTGGAAGGATATGACAATGTTGTTATGGAAGACTCCTCTCAAGCTTCCATTTGCCAGGAAACGACATTGCTTAGGAAAATGTCAGTAGTGCTAAAGCTACTGAATGTACTGATAAAAGTGTAGAACTTTTACAGTTCTTAATAATACCCTATTTCTTTGATTCACAGCTCCTTCACCAGTTTAAAAACATTAATTAAAAAAAAAAAAAAAAACAAACTAATAAAAAGATAGCCATGTGATTGAACCTGGATATGATAACAGGCACAATCTTGGAATGTAACATAATTTAGTAGCAAAATAATCTTCTGACTGTTGTTTCTCTCATTGGTCTGCATATAGATGTTTTACAATTTGAGATCCAAACCATTTGAATGGATAATGTCTTTCTCTTTCCTCTTTCATATATACATTTGTTTTATTATTTTTTTAACCTTTAACTCTTCATATTTCCAACACTGCAAAATTATGTGATACCAAAACTTAAAAACTCAGGAGGGAAAGTTCCCCACATCATGGGAGTGATAATTACTCAGATAAATATAAAAAATATGAGTCCCTGTCATGGCTTATGAGACAGTATTATAAACTGTGAAGGTGAATTAATGAGCAAAGTGGTGAATATGAGGGAAGATCAAAGCTCCATGGTTAAGTGCATTATCATAGGAACATCACACAAAACAGTATATGATCAAATTATTAGTTGCAAGGCTAGAAAGGTCTTTAAAAATATTCTACTGACTTGATTTACACTGCTAGCTTCATGTGTGCGATTTAATGAAAATTAAGTTCTTGAATTACTGATAACAGCAGTTCTCTGTATTTTATATAAGTTATTTATGAGTGTTTAACTTCATGTTAATTTCAATTGAAACAATAAGACTTAATGCAGAAAAAATGTGCATAATTTTCAGTGAAATAGGTATAAAATTGTTTGAGTTGTATATGAGAACCCCCTGAGCAAGGCTGACATATGGCTGGTGATATCCTGTAGGGAACTGTAGAATGCAAGCCAGTAATAATAATCCTTCTTAGAAAATAAAGGTCACAATGATAGCAAGTGCCAAGAAAACATCAGGGATTTTTTTAGACCCTACTGGGTCAGTAAAAACCTCAGTAGGCTCATGTAGTTCTTTAACTGTAAAAAACCAGATTTGGTTTGGATCAGGGAATATAAGGGCTTGTGAGTGAAGTAGAAAAAAATCTTCTTCCTGCCCTGAGCGACTGCCTGGCTCTTCTAGGATGGTATATTAGTTTTAGGAGGTTATACATTGGAGCCATTGACCTGAATTCCAGCTGTGTTGATTTCCTCAAAATCCAAAGTCAGTATAAGCTAAGGCAGGGGAATTTCAGGCATTAGGGTGGCATTTCAGGGAATCAGTGCCTCTATTTTTATATATGGATGCTATTATGGATAAATAAAAATATATATCTGTATATTTCATTTACTATATAAAAGTATATTTCAAATTAACATATACTTAAGGAAGTTCTGTATTATTAAGTGATAGATTGAAGTAATCAGGAGCTCACTTTTTCCCTTCTAGATTATGCTATTCATTTCACATAGAGAATTATGAAAAATAATGATATTTTAATATTTTAATGGTAGTGGTGATCATTTCATTTTATGAATGATGGATATTCACATAGCAAAAGTTATTTTTGTCAGCAGGCTAGCTCTGAGTGCAACTGGTGTGTACTTGACTTTTAGGACCATGATCAGAAAGAGGGGATAGCAATTAAGTCATGTCATTGATGCAACAGGGTAAGTGTTAAGGCATGTAAACAAAACAAAGTGTAGCAGGAATTAGGATGACTATTAACTATTTTACACATGGAGAAATTCAGATTTTGAACTATGTCTTCGCAATCTAGTACTTACTGACCCACTTTTTCTCTGTTGCAGTTAACTTCAGAAATATATGTTAATTTATGTGTACCCCATGCAAGTATATAAAGAAATATGAAAATGTTTGTGATATGATGTGATTTATGGGAAAAAATAGTTTGAAGACTGCATGTAATAATAATGTTGGGAAATTATCTGATTAGCCATACAAACCTTTATTTGGAATTCAGTTACTGTATTGTGTCTCTCTATCAAACATCTGCTTGTTTTTGCTTGGAAAAAATTTGTCCCTACCTTGCCAAATATAATAGACTGCATTTGAAAATACAACTATCTTTTGTTAGTGTGAAGTTGCCTCCTGGGGTTTTTTTGTCCCATATAGGTTTTCCTCCCAGACCAACCATTATGGTTTCAATGAATTTGTCACAAATGTCTTTATATCTGGCTTCTTCAAAAGGTCTACCTACAGCTTTTCTTTTCATGGCACATGGAATGGATTTCTTTGATCTGCAAACTGCTGGTGTACAGAGATCCATTGTTCTCTAGATTGGTATCTTCCTGTACTTTGGCTGCCCTGTTGCTGTGTTCTTGTTCTTCAGCATTTACTGTCCAGTTCATCTGTATTTATAAAAAGTTATCATGATGCAGCTCATATCTGCACCTGCACAACAGGAACAACTTCTTACCATGGCTGTCACCAGAATTAATTTCATTGTTCATAGTTCACTGCTGATGGAGCTTTTTCTGTTTCTAATTTTTATATAAACTGCATTGATTTGGGAAATTTGTTGACTTATGATAGATAAGATTGTGAATACCTTCATTTCAAAAGTCAGTCTGTCTGTATGGTTTAACTTAGTATAACTAACTTGAATTCACTAAACTACAGTTTAACTACCCAGTATAACTCACCTATCCATCAGGCTTCATGATGAATTTTTGTACTATAGGACTCATATATGAAAGTTACAGGGGTTTTTTTAGACATATGGATAACAGCTACAAATTGAATTTAAAAATAACAAATTATTGATTTGAATTCTGTGAAATGTATGTGCCTGGAAGAATACTGAGCTCTTAACTTTATGGAAATATTTTAGTGTCCACTAATCTATTTGCCCTGTTTCCAGGTGGAAAATTTTAATCCACTACACTTTCTATGTCTAATCTGTACCAGATTACTTGATAAATTCTCAGAATACAGTCTTGTATTTCATGCTAATATCAAAATATAACACTCCATTATATTTTAGTATTATTATTAATCTGGTTCCTCCTATTTCTTTACAGATGAAATCAGCTTGCTCCATGTGGTTAGATGGCATTAGATAAATCTATGTTTCGTTAGCAATTGCATTAATAGGAAATTCTCAGATTCCTGTAGCTGTACAGATTTGGGCCATGAGAATTTTGGTTTTGTAAAAATAAATAAGGAATTGAAACCATAATGTTTGCTGTAGTGCTTCTTCTAGATTACTGCCTGTATGACTGGGAAAATCACTCATGAGATTATTCCAGCAATTATACTGAGCTATAATCTAGCAAAGTGCATACTTTCTATAATAAAACAGTAAAAAAACCTTAATAGCAGAGTGGAAAGAAGAGTGAAGGAAAGTAATTTCTCTGTGGTTTTGTGAAATTCAGCACTGTATTCACTCACATTTGATTTTATGGCATCCAGCTCCTCACTCTGTCATCTCTCACAACAGATGTATGAGGTGTGCAGTGTGTGGACCTAGTTCAAGCAGTATTCTTTAATTATTATCTTTTTACAGCTCTGAGGAATTGCCCTCTCATTGAATTAGGATACATTCAATCCTTTAGCCTCCGGTGATACAAGGAAATAAAGACTGACTGCCTAATTACTGCGAGTGTGTGTGCAGCTTTTTAACATTAGCACTCCTTTCAGAGTAACAAACAGGTGGGATCATGGGGAAGAAATGAATGCTTTTGTTCAGCTTTTGCATTTGCATGCTCTTTTTTGTTAGATATGTAAAAATTTAGTAGATGTAAGCTAAGGATTGGCTTTATGGAACTTTAGCTTAGTAAACAACCTGTGCTTCCCGAGTGATTTTTACAAAGCAAGATTTAAGTTCATTGCGCTTATTTTCCTAAAACTGCAGGCTCTTTATTTTTTTTAAATCACAAATGTAGGTTAGATCTCCTATCAAGGGCAAATTTGGTCCAGTGTTGCTAGATTTTTATGCAATTCACTGGCAGTTGAAAGGTTCCTGTATTTAGAATAACAGGGAATCAGAGTGTACTAAAGGAAAAGACAAAGCATGAGAGGAAAATAACAAAACTGCAAGTTTTGTCATGGTGTGGATTGTGGTAATGGCTTTTAGATGTCATGCTATCGAAGTGGGTCCGAATGTGAGGAAGAGGGAGATGAGGTTAATCTCATCTTGTCTGGGGCTGATCACTGTGTCTGTTTCATTTGCCCAAGGTGTTTTCAGTCCTATTCCCATTCCTGTCACTCCACAGAGAGCTTAGAAGGTTTCTTCCTCCTGGCTTCTTGTTGAAGATGTTAAGTATTTTAGACTCATTGTTACTGTGTACAGATAAAGGAAAATGAATCATGATTTTAGAAACCCCTAGGTTCTGCACACAAGAAAACAAATAGCTCCCCTCTCTCTGGGGCTGTTCTGTAGAAAGATGGAAGGATGATAAGCTTAGATAAGGAAATTTGCTTTAATAATATTAATTGATGGAATGTTTGTATCATATTAAAATTTTCATGTGGTTACCATGTTTTTTGGAGACCGTGGAGAGTAAAATTGTAATGTTTTTTTCTACCTTTAGTTTCCTTTCCATTCAGATTTGAGGAGTTTTCATACAGCCACCATGATGGTGGCTCATGCATTTTTTGGTGGATGGCAGTGGTTATGTAAAATATATGTTTTCATTTTATTCTACAAAAAAGATCACAAGATTTCTGATCCTTGTACCACTAGTGCCAAAATCTTCCTGTGTCTGGGAGCTGCAAGATGTATACTGTGTACCTCAGAAATCTGGCATTAGCAGAGTAGTTCATGGGTGGAGGACCATAACAGCTTCTTAGGGGTTTTCCATCTGAGAGAAAAACACTGTTAAATTAGCATAGCCATGCAAGAAGAAGTAAAATGTCTAGGTGGTAGGTAACTACTAATATTTTATGAAAACTTGCTGGAAAATAGCACAGCTTTCCTGAAATTAATAGAGCGGGACAGATTTACACCATCTGAAAATTTATTACTTATATTTTAGAAACTATACTTATTTGTCATTAAGGCTTGACCATGGTTTCATTGTACAGATGGGACTGATACCAAATTTCCAATGACACTTTCCCTTCAGCAAATGCATGGCAAGTATGTTTTGATCTTACTGTGCCCATTTAATCATTATTTTTGCTGCTGTTGCTAAGAATGGTGCCCATTTTAGTTTGACTGGTGATTTTTCTGAACATCAGTCTGCTATGCACTGTGCTGAGATCCACTAAACTTATTTCAAATTACAAGTGAGAACATCCCACCCTTTACTCCTCCACACAGTGCTCTTAATATAGGGATTGTATTCACATCAAAACTGTCAGAATGTTTCTGTGATCTCATTAGCTATACTTATTTCTACCTACAGAATAAATGAATCATCAACTGAAACAGCACTAAAGACCAACTGCTAAAACTCACATGGCTGTAAGTATATCCATG
The DNA here is from genome assembly GCF_963662255.1 of Cinclus cinclus. Taxonomy (NCBI): domain Eukaryota; kingdom Metazoa; phylum Chordata; class Aves; order Passeriformes; family Cinclidae; genus Cinclus; species Cinclus cinclus. The sequence continues at coordinate 21,109,105 of NC_085051.1, read as the reverse complement.
CTGAGAAGAGATATCTTCTCAAGTCTGGGGGTACAAGTTGTTAAAGTTGCTAGCTCTGCAGATCTAAAAAGGGGTTAAATCATTTTTGAGATGAATTTGGGTCTAAAGTCTTTAACATGGAAATATTTTTTTAAATCCATTAACAAATGGTTTTCTAATTTCACATAGCCTATAAGTAAAAGTCCTGTCTGTTTATATAACACTGAAGAAATTGAACCAAAATGATGTTTTAATGTTTGTGGATTTTTTGCTCTGTTTTTATTTGCATAGTTAAACCACAGAGTTGTCTCATTTTTCAACTCTGTGAGGTAAATTAGATAGGTGGTACCAAACTGAAATTCTCAGTTAATTCAGCCAATTTAAATCCTTATGTATATAAACATTCACTGTAGGGGAAATCCTGTTAAATGGGAAAATGAAGAGAAATTGGACATAGAAGCTAAGTGTTAGGTAAATGAGGTAGATACATTGGTGATGGATGATGGCAGGTATAAGATCTGCATAGTGAAAAGTTAAAACTATTCTGATGTCCAGCTGCTGGTTGCTAATACTGTTTGAAGATCATTTTTGCAGCTCAGGTGGGAAGTGTGGTGACTGGAAACCAAAATCTGTAATAACCAGCAGCCATTTCTGGAGGGGCTGGATATAAGTGTGTCAGCAAGTTGAGGCAGATTCCTCTCTGAAATCTGAGGACCCTCCCTCTTCATGGATGAGAGAGACGAGTCTAAGAGACAAAAGATGGAGAATTCAGACTTGGTTTACTGATCTTCTTTACTATTAAGGGGGGAAGAATTTACAGAATTGACAAAGTGAGATTTTTTTTTTTTTCTTTTGACCAGTAATGTGAAGTAGGGGAAAACAGAAAACACTGCATCTTCTCTTTCTCCTTCATTGAAACATAGATATGCAGTTGACCAGAATTCTTTTTACAGAGGAGTTCCATGTGTCATTGCTATACACAACTCTGGGCCCCTGCAGAACCAATCTACTGGAATAAGTGTATGTCTGACCAATCCAAAATCTCACACCAGTGCACTAGCACACTCATATTCTGAATTGAGGGAGAAACAGCTTTTCCTGGCATAGCTTCTCAGGAGTTTGTGTCTGCATCTGTCTCTCTTTAATACAATACATTAGAGCGAGGATTAATAATTCCTTCTTACACAAGTGAAATTTAATCTTTCCAGAATTAAATGCCTTTGTTTTATTATTTTGTTTTATTTAATTTTTTTTTAGTTGTAAAGTTCATGCAAATAGAGAAATAAATTTCACAAGAGTTCATGTGTACAGCATTAGTGTCCCTTGTGGTACCTGGGGGAATTTCCCAAACTCTCAGTCTGAGATCCAAGTACATCACATCAAAATTTCTTGTGCTTAACAGTCCTTGCAATCATTCAGTCATGTCAGCTCATTATCAGATGCTGGAAAACCTCTGGTAGATATTGAGTGGACAATCCTAATTGTTTCCACATCATTGTTCTGAGACAAATTTTCTTAGGCCAGAGGTAAAACTACTAAGTACCAGTTGGGTGTGTAACTCCAAAAGGAAAAAATATCTGTGTGTATGCAAACTGTGTGAGACAGGGAAACATCCTTTTCACATAAATTGGCTGAACATTATGAAGATTTACATGAACAGTGACCTTTGAAAATCTGATATTTCAGTATCTTGTAGTCAAGTAATAAATTTTGTGATACAGTATAGCTGATTTAGCTGATTCTGTTTACTGCCAGTCCGCATATGCGTGTCTAGATCAAGGAACTGCGAATTTCAGTGCAAAGGCTTTGGATGTCCTGCAGTCAGCTTGTGTCCAGTCAGGCTGACTGCATTTGGAAACCAGGGAGTAAGAAGGAGTTGGCAGTGGCAGCTTGCCAAAGGCAAATGAAGAAGGCAGCAGCATGAGCTTCAGGAGAGGATGGAGAAGAGTCTGTGGGAGGGAGCAGTCCTGTGATAGTCTAATATGTCTATTTTAATCTATTGCTTAATTTATCTCATTTATCTGTCTTATATCTGTATTTTTTATTTATCTTTATTCTGTTTTACTGTAAGCAGAGAGGCTGTAATATCCAGAAACACAGCATGAGAAACAGTCTCAGCCAGTATAAATCAGGGTACTTTATTTGAAGGCAGAGGATCTGGCCATTAATATCATGTAAAGTTACTGGATTTTGATTTCCAGGAGAGTTGACTGAGCACACACATCTCAGGGTAAAGTAAATGGAAGAGACAGGCTCAGTATCTCTGAAAATCAGGCCCGTGATTTCTAATAGGTCATAGACATTTATAAAAGAAGGATTAAATTCTGCTGTATTTTAAAGCCTGTGAGCCCACCACCTTAGCCTTAGTTAGAGAGTTGTGTGTGCTAAACAGATATAATCCAGTTTATGGAGAATTCTGGGGGCTTTTTTGGTGTTGTTTTTTTGTGGTTTTGTTTTTGTTTTGTTGTTTGTTGTTTTTCCCTTTTCTCCCTCTAGTTTAATTATGAAAAAAATGCTTGCTTCCAGTTAAATTTCCTGTATTATGATTGACCACGTTGTTTACAGATCCCAGTATTTTAATTAAAGCATTTAATAAATAAATAGTGCATTAGGGTAGAAGGGACATGCTGGGTAATACCTATGAAACTGAGTACAAGCTTTGCTGTGGGGATCTGCTGAAGCTTTAAATACAAGTTCTTTTCCAGTAGGGAGTAGACAAAGGCTAGAAAACTACTTTGGAATTTATCTCCTTTCTAGTTCGGCAAGTAACATTAACAATATCAGGTCCATTTGAATTTTGCCAGTGCTATGATCTCTCCATCCTCGAGGCACATACTGCCCATGAAGGTGAGAGAATAAGTTATTTTCTCCAAGGAATTTTCACACACATTTGGAGTGCTGGTTATTCACTCTACAGATAATTATTAAAAAAAAAAAAAAGTGCTATGCTAAACCAGATTTTAAGTTGTGTTACTGTGTGCATTTGTATGGGTAGAAAAAGAGGAAGCATGGGCCATAAGTCAAAAACCTGAAGTAATGTAAACTTCTGTTACACTTGACATTTGAGCTTTTCCAGTGAGTTCTTTGTGTAAAAGTCCATTCCTGGGCATTACTGTCACTTCTGCTTTCTCTATGGAACATTAACTCTGTTTTCATTGCTCACATCTAGCAATGATCAGCTGAAGCGTGGCATATCCAAGCTGATAACCTATGATTTGCTTTCTTTATGTACAGACATATACAAATATTTCAGTGAGGGATTCTTTTGTTAAAATGCTGGTTGTTCCATGCAGAAGAAAAAAAAAATAAAAGAAACCAACCCAAACAACAAAAATATTTCCATTTTAAACTTTTGCTTTCTTTTGTTGATGAAATATTTAAAGATGTGCTTGTGAAATGATACAACTGACCCATCAGGCTGGATGATAACAGGTCATAAAGTAGCTCAAGCATTATACCCACTAGCTTCTATGCAAGTTGTGTCATCTCTCATGATTAAATTCTGTTAGGATGAAAAGAATTACAGGAGGGATATACCTCAGCTGTGTATGTAGCTCTCTTTCTCTAGACAATGCCTTGCCTTGGGAGCTAAAATGGATAAGATACTCCTCTGATCTTCCATTTCTGGAGATATAACTGCAGTATGAGATACCCACTGTGCCTCCAGCCGAGAGGGCTCCTAAGTGCTGCAGTCCACTTGAAACGGTGGAGATGAACTGTTTTGTAAAATTGGTCATGTGGCAGCAGGAGAGGAATGTGGAGTGGACAGAGGGGCAGTGGTGATGGGGCAGATGGAGACTGAAACAACAGTGAAGTTGTTGACCTGGGGTGAAGTGAAACCATTTATTTACAGAAGATTTAGTTTTATGTGGTTTTCTATTGATTTACTTACCTCTTAAACTTTAGTATTATATAAGCTAGGGCAGTAGGATAGAAAGTTTGGTCCTCTGCATTTAAAGTGTTATCTAAAGTATTATTAAATATTTTCTATCCATAGGCTATCATGTATCTTGTAACATAGATGATAACCTAACTACACAGGAGTGAGACAGCATGGCAGAGGATATAAGGAAGAATGTGATGGGGGCGGAGGGATAGAAAGAAAATTATGGAGATTTTAAAGTGATTACAACCAAGTAATTTTATTACAACTTTTGAAGTGCTAATTTTCCCTTACCCTCACAGCTCTTCTAGTCTCCGTAAGAAGAGAGAGCAAAGCAGAAAGAGGTCTTACAGAGGAAAGTGAAAGTTAAGCCAATGGCCTCAAGACTTAATGTTTTGTTGGTCATTTTGTTAAAAAACAGTGGATTAAGTAAGGGAAGGTGGAATAATCTTGCATTTGTAGTTTTGCATATTTCTTCTCTTGAGCATTGGGTGTTAGGTAACTTTGAAAAGAACTGCAGGTTTGCTGCAGACTTAAATATCTCCTATAGCTGAAGTCACTAACCTGAAGTCACTAACTCACTAGGAATATCTTATGGCCATATGTGACAGTCATTAATTTTCAGAATTGCTCAACTCTTCGTGCAGATCTGTGACATTTTCAGATTTAGAGGCAGCCAAGTGTGTGAACTTCACTAATTTCCATATAGTGTGTGGAAAATTATCCAGAATGTTTTACATTAAAATTCAAGGTTCGTACAGCACACCTTCCATATAGCACTGCTGCAGATTAAATTCACTTATACATTAGGAAAGGTGCCAATGCAATCATAATAGAAGGCTGAAGTGCTGAAATGATGAAGTAGTTCTTTTGCTGCCTTCCTTGGCACATGTTCAGCACCCCACTTTGATTCAAACATCATACCCTATTTGGTGAGACTCTCAAGAGTAATAATAAATTATCTATTATGAACCTGATTTGTTAGGAGAGGATGTGAAGCGCACAGGAAATCTGGTACAAAATAACCATAGATTTTTCAGATCATGCATATAACAGCTTTGGAAATTTAGCTTTCATGCCTGTGTACTTCTGAATAAAGAACTTACAGCAGCTCTTCAGTAAATGTCATAGGAATATAGTCCTGCTTTGGACATGTGCCACAGATAGAAAAGCAGCCAGTCCTCCAGTCTCATTGGCTGGACTAAGCCCATTGGATGTTTTTGCTCACAAAGTGATGTCATCTGTGTCAAAATCATGTAGCATGTCATTTTTCTGTGCACTCAGACTGATTGATTAGTTCCCAGTCATTCTAAATGTATTTCTGTTAAACAGTCTGTAGAGCTGATTGCTTTTGAAAGGATTTTTTTCACAGAAAAAAAGGTCATTAATTCCAATAGCACTTTAGACAGGAACTGCTGCTTTTGGCATTTTATTTTTTGTTTCAGCATTTTCCGTAGATATACTGTTTGTGTTAATTTCTATTGGAAATGGTATGAAAATGTTTATTGAATTTTCTAGCTTGAGGCTGACCTAATATTTGGTGAATGATACAGAACATTTTGATGACTTCTTAATAATTCCCCAGATACTTAAATGAACAAAAAATACATAGATTAAAAGCAGAGAAAGGTGCAAACAGTATTTTGTGTTACTTAAAATACTTTATGCATTTTTTCATTGTTTAAATTTAATGCTAAAAAACATTCTTTCTGGTAATTTCAATTTCAAAATATCATTTGGAGACACTTTTTAAAAGTTTTATAGGAAGGTGTTAAACAGATACTGTGTTCCACCTTCAGATTGCAAGGTCCTTATGTGTTGATGTGCTGGGCATTTCAAAATATATATAAGTATAAGCAAATGCATATATATGGATGTGAAAGTAGTTCTAATAAGCAAGAACACTGATTTTTTTTAGTGAAGGGTAGGTAAATAATGGCAATAAACATAAAACTTGTACTTTTTTTTCTGATTCTGAAGTAGAGCTAAAAAATATGTCTGCATATCTTTTTAACACGATAAATTATTTCTTAGACAAGGCTGCACTCAGAAGTCTGAGAACTGTAATTAGGCACAGATTGATGGTATCATTCAACAGTGAATACCAGGGAGAGATCTTGTTCTGAATAATTGCTCTAGATTGAAATCCAATAATAAAAGTCTGCCATGAGGACACCTCTACAAGGAATTTAGGTATAATCTGGGGATTTACCAGCTGGAGGTGGTGGGAGAAGGAGGAAATCTGAACATAGTGGTCAGAGAATGACTATCTGCTGACACTTAAGTAGCAGGGATATGACAAAGCAGGTTCTATAAGGCATACCTGGGAAATTATTAGCAGCCTTAGAGGAATACTAGTGTCATTTTTAATAGGCAATATGTAGTGTTACATATCAGGTACTTATATTAAGAAAAAATATTGTGATTTTGAGTACGTTCAGAGTAGGAAGAGCAATATGCCAGTTTAGAGAACACGAGACAACATGGTCTGTGTAGTGTAGTCCAGTTGAAGTTGAGAGAAGATGGTTCTCTCTAAACATATCAGAGAGGGAGAATAACTATGTTGAAAGACAATATTAAATATAAAAAATATAAAAAATAACTTACAAGTTATAATTAACCAATCATAAGCTGAAGAAGGACTGTAATAACTCATGATGTGAGGTTCTAAAATGATTTCTAAGTAGAGTCAGAGAAATTAAATAGTTTTAAGGGGAGGTTTGAAGAAAGTGTTATGTAAATACCTCCAAAATATCCTGCCATAAGGAACATATTGATAGCTGATGTTGCATTTTATCTAAAGGATGTACAAAGTAGATGCTTGACAACCTCTAATTTGCACTTCTGTTTTTGTTAATTTTAAACTTCAAAGTTTTCCTGGTCATTTATTGAGGTCAAGAAGGTTTGTTTTTTTTTAATTCCCCTTTCTCTTCTGCAGTTGCAGGATTCAGTTTTTAAATTACTAGAACTATAACTCAAGAGAAGGCAATATGGTAGCAAGTTACACTGGAGTAAAATTCTCCTGTTTTGTTGGTGTATCATTAGGTCTTGTTGGTGTAAATTTAGGTTTAAGTTATTTAGAATCTGAATGAAACTTAATCCTATCCATTCAAGTTAATACAGCTACCAGGTTAGTATAATTGTGATTTTTTGTTCTGTCCTTTTTTTAAAATCGTGATGGTATTTTGAGGATTTCTTTTTTTTCCCCTCCTCATTCCTGAGGATGTGTAGTTCCATTTTCTAGGGTGATCTGGAAATTGTATGAAAGGAATTCCTTCCTATCATTCATCACAGGACATGATATTACAATTGTCTTTGATGTCTTCTGTTCTTTTTCTGTGGCTCATTATAGTTGTGGAATTCAATCACTTGCTGTGTTACACATGGATGGCCAAACAACCTTAGCAAAAAGAATTATAGAACTCACTGAGAAATAATTCTGACAAAAATGCCTCTTTTTTTTTTTTTCAGTGTAGGATTGATATTTTAGTATATGTGAAGTATATGTGGACTTACAAGCTGCTGGAGGAATTTTCTATGGTATAAATTCTTCACTGGGGAAAAAGTAATTGGATGGAGTCAAAATAGGTTCTCTCCCTTTTGTCTATACAAAGTAAAATGGCAGTTGTATGGGCCCATGTAAAGAGCCAGCTTGAAAGGAAGAGCTCTGATATGTCAGAAATTTTCTTTCAAAAACCACAGAGAAAGATGAAAAACTGTAAAGCTCAGAGAAGCTATTTCAATTTCAGAACATCTGTGGCTCTTCATGGGTGCTCTCAGGACCAGCTCATGCCAGTAGACAAAGCATATAACAATTGTGCTTGGAATCACAGAATAAATAATAGGATATCCTGAGTTGGAAGGGGCCTACAAGAATCATCAAGTCCAACTCCTGGCCCTGCATAGGACAGCACCAAGAACTGCATCATGTGCCTGAGTGCATTGTCCAAATATTTCCTAAATTGTGATAGATTTGATGCTGACATGACTCATCTGGGGAGCCTCTTCCAGTCCCCAACCACCCTCTGGATGAAAAACTTTTTCCTAATATCCAACTTAAACGTTCTGTGACCCAGCTTCATGCTGTTCCCTTGGTTCCTATCAGAACCAGTCACCAGGTAGAGATGAATGCCTCCCTTCTTTTCCTCTAACACAGAAGTTGTAGACTGTGATGAGGTCTTCTGTCAGTCTCCTTCAGGCTGAACAGACCAAGTGACCTCAGCTGTTTCTCATATGACTTCCCCTGTAGGTCCTCACCATCTACACTGGCCTCTTTTGGACACTACACTTTGTGGAGCCAGAGCCCATATTTATAATTTACATATGCAAAGAGTAACAGCTGTATGTGCAAAGACTTGTGCTTTGATAATTGTATAGTCTAGATAGTCTTGGTTTTCAATATTATTTGTGTATCAGAACTGAATTTCCCTTCTCCCTGAGAATTCTTCCTGCTTAAAAGGCATGTGAGAACTTAGGGTTTTGTAATCTTGTAGGCAGCTGTTATTTTGACTTAGAAGTATTTCCAAGAAGCTCTCATAGGGTCATATAAAGATTGAGAATGGTCTGGAGTAAAAGCTGTGTATCAGATCCTTGCACTGTACCACAACAGGAAGATGTGCTGGAGTTTTGATAGTTACTGTAACCTGAAGGGATCGTGAGCCTGACATTAAAGTAGTAAGCTCATACAAATGCATAGTCTTGAAACTAAAAATGGTAATCTTGTAATCAGGAGGGGATGGGGAAATGAATAAAGGACTTGAATGTTAACTGAATGTTCCAACCTAAATGAAATCTTTGGGTTACTTAGGTGGAGAAAGCAATTTGTCAAGCTGAGTAGATGTAGTGAAAGTGGGAAGCTTTGGGCATGGATGATGATCATTTTGACTGCAATGAATCTGGATTTTACCATTAATTTATAATTTCACTGCTCACTTAAAAGGCAGAGAGTGTTTATCTCCATCTCATTTAATGCAAAAATCGAGTTTACTCTGTTTTTGTCAAGGGTGTCAGGAGCAGTGGATGTTTAGGTGCTGAAGTGTGAATGGATAACATCTGTGTATGGAGCAGGGCAGGACTGGGGACAGCGCGGTAATATTGCCTGGAAAGGCAAACCTGGAAAAGAGACTAGACAGAGCAAAAGGAATAAAATAGTTACTTATTGAAAGGATACACCTTGGGGAGTGCAAGAGACCAGCCGGGGCTACACCCAAATCAAATCCAAGACGGATCCCAGTGACGAGTCTTTACACTTTTAAAAGTTTTGGTTCACCTACATATTGGGGTCAATTGTCCAACCACTGCCCAGGCTATAAAGTCTCAGCCCCCTGGTTTGCCCCCTTTCCCTTCGCCATTGTTTCTGCTTTTTGGGTGCCAGTTGTCCTTGATTCTCTAGCTAGAAAGGAATTGTTTTGTTTAATCACCCTGTGAAGAGAACTTAATAACACCTAATATGAAGTTTCAGTTGCACACTAAGCAGAAGAGATTCTGAAAAATATAAAAGCTAAAACCCAAGCCATCATTAGCATCTGCTTTATAGTGCTTTTTGACCTTGTGTGTGCTTTTTCTTGCTTTTCCCTACTTCAGGGACAGAAGGTTGCAAAAAATCTGGTCTACTCAGTATAAGGATTTTCTTTTGTGCAGCCATACTGTACCTTGTGAAATCTCTCATACTGATAATCTTGGGGTATTCATTGGTTTTCCTTAGTGCCACAGTCATAGGAGTGGATGTCAGTCTCCCATGTGTTAAAAATATCTAGTAATTAGGACTGTAGAATAGAATATGCAGAGTACTCCAAGTGGCACCTAAAATTCAGAGAATAGTACATTAACAGAAAAAAAAAAAAAACCAAACAAAAAAAAACCCTCTTTATCACACAGGAAATCAAATTAATTGATAGTTTCTAAATTTTCTTATTTTTATGAATGACATTTAATATATTGGACTGGTCTAGAATCTTTTATAGGTAAAATATTTTTTTTTGTTTTAGTGTGAACTCTATATTAGATCCTCTTGAAGATTTAGAAGCAATCGAATAATATATTCCATCTTTACTTTCTATCTTCTAAGTATAACAAGAGAACGTTTTAAAATATAGCAAAGATATCTCTGTGTAAAAATAGTGCTTGATTGACTCACTGCAATCTCTAACTTCAAATATCAGATTATTTTAATTTTCCAGGGATGGAAAACTTTTATACTGATTGCAACAGTCCTGTTCTAAGTATTTAACACATAACAAGTGTGTGAATAAATAGAAGTGTAAAAATTACAAATGCAGTCATGAGTGTAGGGACCCATGCTCCCATTATGATATACTGTGGTCTTAAATTGTTAATGCTATGTGACAGGCATGATTTCCCAGGTGTTTGTATTTTTGTGCTATCAGCTATTAAATTGGATAAGGTGTTATAGTAGCTGGACAAATAAATACTGATTTCACTTATTGTTGCTGGTGAATATTTTCATTCATGATTTTGAAATAATTTTCTGGGTTGTATTTAGAATGCAAGGACATGAGCTTCTATTAATTCTTTGAAAAATTCACAGGCATTTTCAGTCTTAAAAGGTATCTTAGATGAGGTGCAACACAAGATACATGTAAAAGCAAGTGCTGGCAGAAAATTGAGATAAAATTATATTTGATACATGAAATACACAAGTGCACATTAGGAGAATGAAAGTAAATTATAAATAAGACTGTGTGGGAATTTAATCATGTGTTTATGTAATTTTAGGTTTTAATATAATCCTGTGTTTATTTTTAGCATTAAACTTAATAACAATTTTTTGTATGTGTGTGAACAGAGGCTTAAGAAACCTTTCATTTCAACAATTTTGCATAAATAAGAGCTTTCTCAGGACCAGCCCTCTCAATCAGGTTTAATAAATTGAGACTGCTGATTTTGGAATGGATGAGTGATTAAATTTGCTATCATGCAAATGAGAGAGATATTTTCCCAATGTTTCTCTGCCTCACTGTCATTCAAATGAACAGCCATAAAATTTTGTGTTAGTCTAGATAGTTTTGTGTCAGGTATTATACTTTCTGTGTGATAATTAATAATAATGATGATAACTTTTAAAAGTTAAAAATACTGATTTAAACCACAAGGTCTCCTGCTTCACTAGTGTCTTCAACAGTGTCATTTAGTAGTAAATGCTTCATCAAGCAGTAGTGATTCAATCATAAAAGACTCTTAATACCAGAACAATTAGAACTCTCATGATCCAAAGCCCCTCAGTTTTTTGCATCACATTCTCCAAATGGGACCAGTTACTATCTGTCATACTTCATTTCAAACAAGCAAAACAATCCTTTACTTTTACATACAACCTTTTATTTATTGAGGATACCTAAGGGTGTCCTGTTCTGTATTGTTGTGCAACTTTTATTAAAATAATAAATGTTGTGTAACGTTATTTTTCCTTTAAATATGCACTCAGCGCTAGACTGGAACAAAGTGGAATGCTTACAGGCTCAAATTTTCTGCCCTTGCAGGATGACAGTTTTTTAGAACTGTACAGAGAAAGGAAATGGCACAACCTGTTCTAAAAGCCATACACAAGTTATGTCAACAGTGGGATCTGCAGACTCAGCATATATTGGGGAATTTAATAGAAAACAACCTTTTGTTTTCCTCTTGCAGCTTGCAGCTCAGGACCTTCTCATATTTTCTATATGTTAATAAGTTTGCCTTCAAAACCTTGTTAGCAGTGCATTTTCTTTTTTTCCCCCCATTTTACCTGTGTTTGTTTAACATGTACATCTTAGAGATATCAAACCACTAAACTATGCATGACCATAGTATAATTCTGAACACTCTCATATTCTCTGTTGAGTTCACTTTTATAAATTTATGTATGTGATTGTCCAGCACTTGTGATAAATATTAAAATGTGATCCAGCAGTTCTAATTTCAAGCTATTTTGTAAACTGATGAGCTCAAATTCTCCAGCTTCTCTGTTAATCATAGGAAGCAATCTGAATGAAGGCTTAAAATAGTCACCCACATTCAATTATTTTGTAGTGTGTAGTAGTACTGTTAAACAAGATCTTCTTCTTAGTTTATTATCAAGGAATACAGAGGAAATAATGGTGTGGTTTGGATGAATCTTTTTTATTTCCCCTCCCTCTTCTTCCCCCATGCTACCCATGAAGATTAAAACAGCTCAGAGCTGACTAGTCTGTTCTTTTCTGAACTGTTCCAGCTTAGTTTCAAATCCTAATTTTACTGGGCATCTTGTGATTTATACTCACAGGTGCTGCAGCTGCTAGGGGATCCATTCGACTGCAGTGTCTTCTGAGGCAAATGAAAACATTATTTTACACGTTATTTATAACATTTGAGACAGATAAATGCCTGATAATCTTCCTGATATAAAGTGAGCTGTATTTGTGCTCCATAACAATTTTGAATTTATTCCTACCTCTAATGCTTTTACTTTTCCACCTCCAATCTTCTCTGTAGTTTTTTCTGCCCACCATGTAAAATTTCTGTCTTTATTATTAGAAACAGTTCTCATAAAAACTTGACTGCTAGTAGTTCTGGGGTGATGGCATTTGATTCCATTTTAACACTAACCAGCTACCCTAGGAGGGTATATAGCTTGTCTTCTGAGGGTCCCAAAATTGGATATAGTCTAAATAAGTCTTGGCATGTACAATAAGTGCAACAGCTTTCAACAGTCTGAAATTGCTTTGTTGTTTTTTTTGGTTTTTTTTTTTTTCCTTCCTCCATATAAAGCAAAAGTACAGAAATATACTAATGTTTTTTGTCTGTATCATCCTTTTTCTATATTGAGTTATAGATTTGGAAATCAATCTGTTAACAGTCTGTCAATTATTGCTGTGATTATATGTCAATCCTCTACTATTATTTTGTCAAATTTTTGCTCCTTATGTCTTGTCATCAGAAGACATTTAACTGGTTACATGATCTGGAGTTTGGAAGCCTGTTGTGTAAATGGCAAAAACCTACAGTTATATGTCAACTCTTTTTATTCAGACTAGGTTTAAAGAATTAGTGTTTTAAGGGAGTAGGAGAGTCTTGCAAAGAAATGGAGAGATGAGTTGTTGATGTAAGGCTCTAAAAGCCCAATAGAAAATGTTTTCTGAGGTAGCCCAAAAGAAATAAAAAAGAAAAACAGGAGGGAAGGACATGCGATTAAGGAAGGATTCAATACAGCTAAAAATGAAGACTACAAATTTTAAAAAGACTTCTCAGCCTGAATGTGTGAATGAAGTAAGGATGACTACCATAGTACTGTAGATAGCTAAAAGGCACTAAGGAAGAAGCCAAGACAAGAAATAATACATATGTTAGTATTTCATTTGGTCAAATAAAAGTTCTATGTGTAGTAAAGCTTAAAGAAGCTTATTGTAATGAAATCTTTAAAAGAAAATATTTGCCTTTCCTTAAACTAACATTTCTATCTGAAATTTTGTACTGTGGACTATCCCATGTGGACTTTGAAATCAGGAAAATCTGGGTGTTTAAGAATTTGTTCTCCAGTCTTGTCACCATTTTCTGTTGGGAACCTCTGTAGACTGAAATTTAAAGTGTCTCATGAAATCACCTTCACATCAATGAACTTTCAGGAGATCAAAACCAAACATTTTTGTGCTGTTTCTCAGGGGCCATGTTTCCTTGGTGCACAGTTCTGGGTAAGCAGTTCTCTGTGTTTTCCCAGGAGTGTGGGGGACAGACTGTTGTGTAGAATGAGAAGCCGTGCAGGTGTCTAGGAGCTCCACCTCATCTACATCTTGACTGAAGTGGGGAAGAAGCTTGGTAATATTTTTCCACTTTAATAAAGACTTTAATGAGATTTCAGGTAATCCATTGTATTTCATGTCTAAATACTTTTCTTGATTAATATCTAGTTAAATAATGAGTATAAGCCAATAGATTATTTGCTTATACCAGGTGTGAATACATGCACACATACAAAATTATATAATTTTATATCACTATACACTCTTGCCAGAAAAAAAATCTTTATTCTTTTTAAGAGGAATTACAGTTTTAGCATAATGAAAAACTAATGATCATAGTTGAAAAGAAGGAAATAATGTATTTCTAAAAAATTTGTGTGTCATTTGTTCTTTAAGAGAAGTAAACATGATATACGCATAGGACTCCAATTTTTGAAATGGTTGCTGACCATTAGAATAGAAATCTCTGAATTTCCCTGATGTTATGGATCTACCTAACTAAAATACTATGGAAACTTTTATTGTCCTTCTTCCTCTCCATATTGACTTTTTCTCTCCTTTTATGCTTTTTGGTTTTTCCTGTTTTTTTTTTTTTTTTTATTTCCCTCTCTCCCCATTTCTTTTTTAAGGTTCAGTTTTATCTTTTTAGTAGCAATGGCAGGTGTGTGTGGTGGAAATGATGTGGACTCAATCATAGAATCATAAAATATGCTAAGTTGGAAGGGACAATTCCAATTTATCAACTTTTCCAATTCATTGCAAGCACATTGTGAGTTCATTCACAGCACAGTTTTATAGAACTTTAGACTTAACTCATCTACATGCGAACGTGTCCACTGAGTTGCTATTCGGGGAGAATAAAATAACATCCTATTATATATCAGTGATACAGCTTTTTTATACAGTTATGCAATTTTAAATCCTGTTCTTCCTGCCTAAAAAGAAATGAAGCCTGAAAATTGTGAAAAATTTATTCTTATTTCAAGGCTGTTCTTTCATCTGACTTATTATACTGCCATCATCAAATCATGCCCTTTTTCATACTGAAGTATGATGAATAGGTATTTAATGAAGGCTTATACAAAATTGTACAAAAATGCAGTAATATCAGCAAAACATTAGTGTGCCAATATCTAGTGCATACACCAGCACAGTAGATGCCCTTTATGGACATAATCAGTGTAGTCTTTCAGCATATGGACTGACTTTGTAGGGGAAGTGCAGCCACATTCCTTACACAATGAATTCAGTAATGTCCTGGTTATGTGCAGGGAACACATGCCCCAGTTTTCAGAGCTGAAGTAAATGTGATGTTTGGTTGGACCCGATCAGCTCTGTTCTGAGATAACGCATGGCACACGTTCAGCATCACAGCTGCTGGGCTGTGCTTAATTTGACAGTGAGAAAGAGCTTCACAGTAATAGTGTTTGCCAGAAAGATAGAACACATGGAAACCATGGACAATAAGACTTTATATTGACCTCCTATCCATTACTATTCATGGTATCTCATGAGAAATAAGATCTGATTTTCAGTAATAGCATTAAGATTCTATTATTTGGTGAGTCTTAGTTGGGATGTCCACGTAACTGCAAGTTTAAATAACATAGTTTTCTGTTAATAAGATGCTTCTAGCATGTAAGAAATTACTTTTACCCTCTGCCAGAGTCTGGAGGAGCTGAGCTGGAATAGTCTTAGCTGTGCATGTTCCTGTCCTTACCTTTCAAGAAACTCTTAACATAAAGCTTGTAGCTCCTTATGCATTTTAGTACATTCTGTCTTCTAGTATTATATTATAATGTAAATAAGACAAAGTTGTTTGGGAAGAGGGTACTGAAAATTTTAAATTGCTTATTTTCCTCAGCCTTATAAGCATTAATTAATATTCACCCATCTGTCTCCATGCACTTCCTGCTCCTCTCCTTATGAAAATAAGACTATCACTTTATTTTGGAGGCTGTCAGGCCATTAAGGGGTGCTTTGTGCTAGTGCATTGCAAAAAAAGAATCTTGTTTCTTGTAGCTAAGAGGCTGGCTTTGAGAAAGCATACCTCTAAGTAAGAAAACATAAATCAAATCTAATGCCAGACAAAATCTAATCATCAGGACTATGTATTTCAACAGCTTTGTGAGAAGTGTGCCAGGGAAGAGTGAGGTGTGCTCCTGCAGGAGTTTTCATCATGAAATAAGTCAAGGAACTGACAAAAAGGCTATCTGTGTAGGATGTTGAAGTCAACACAGGATAAAGACCAATTTGTTAAGGCATTTTTCAGCCTATGCACGCACAAAATCAATCACATGAACCTTTTAGGTTGGAAAAGACCTCTAAAATCAACAAGTCCAACCACTGACCTATCTCCACCTTGTTAATTAGACAGTAGCACTAAGCACCATGTCCATTCATTTCTTGGACACCTCCAGGGATGGTGTCTTCATCATCTCCCTGGGAAGCCTGCTCCAGAGCTTAACAACCCCTTCTGTGAAGAAATGCCTTCTGATGTCCAACGTGAGCCTCCTCTGCTGCAACTTGAGGCTATGACCTCTCTCCTATCATTCATCTTGTCAGCTGCCTGACAAGAGACCAATCCCAACCTGGCTACAACATCCTTTTCAGGGACTTGTAGAGTGAGAGCCTCTTCTGAGCCTCCTTTTCTCCAGGCTAAACAGCCCCAGCTCTCTCAACTGCCCCTCACGAGACTTGTCCTCCAGACCATTCCCCAGCTCCTCTGTCCTTCCCTGGACACATTCTGGCACCTCAATGTCTTTCTTGCAATGAGGAACACAGGATTTGAGGTAGAGTGTCACCAGTACTGAGTACAGCCTGGTCCTGCTGATTGCAATTTTCTTGCTACAAACCCGGATGCCATTGGCCTTCTTGTCCACCTGGGCACAGACTGGCTCACATTCAGTATTCCCAGGTCCTTTTGTGCTGAGCATCTTTTCAGCCACTCTTCTGCAAGCCTGTAGCAGTGACTCAGGTTGTGACTGAAGTGCAGGACCCAGCACTTTATCTTGTTGAACCTCATACCATTGGTCTTAGCCCATCTATCCAGCCTTTCCACATCCCTCTGCAGATTGTTCCTACCTCCAGCAGATGAATGCTTCCACTCAACTTAGTATGATTCCCAGGCTTTTGTGTCTTCTTGAGGTTGAAAATTTCATGACTCCCCAATCTTAAACCCTTGCTGAAAATTATGGGATTTTCTGTTTTTTAGGTGGACAGGGAAGAGTAAGGTAATGGTTGAAAGTTGATCACTGGTGGTCTTCATGTGGTTTGGTGAATCCTAATCCAACCCTTATTTTTCATCTGCCCCATTTTTTTTAATATCTTAATCTATTGCAATTGTTAAAATGTTCATTATACTGTGAACTAGAAAGATGTTATTAAGTTTAATGTGTGTATTTAATTAATATGTGCTATTGCACAAAGGGGAAATTAGACACAGGCTGAATGCTAGATCCTAAAAGAGACGTTCCTGACTCTTGGCCTATCTACAAAATTAAGCATCTGAATGGTAGAACTTATATATTTGCACTATCTGAAAAGCATCCATGGTTATAGCAGTAAGTAGGAGAGGGGAACTTTAAAAGCCTGACAGTATGAGAACAGTTTGTATTGCATATAAGTTGCATCTTTTAAAAACTGAAGAAGGTTGACTTGTTTTCTTTGTTTTTCAAGTGCTCATTTCTGATCATGACTATTCTGAAAAGTGAATCATAATGGAATGAACTTTTTAGCTTCTCTCATTTCCTGATCGAAATATGCCTTGGAGCTTGAGGATTTATCTCTCTCCAAAATTATTCTATTTCACATGTTCTCATCAAGCCTGTTAAGTCTAATGCTTATCAGAATTCTATTAATCCCTTTTTGTGTGCTATTTTAGCCCAGCTAAAACTATATATTGAAGGTGCTTTCTTTTAAACTTAAAAAAAAAAAAAAAAAGAAGAAAAATCCTGCTTTTGTCTTAAATTGAATATTGCCCTCTTCTTTGGGTGGTAAAGATAAGAATCTCCAGGGAAGGTCTCCCAGTGAGGGTTGCTAAGTTTGGAGTTTCTTTTTTGCATTATCCATGTAATGTGTGTAATCACCATTGATGGTTATGTTATCTCCAAATCATGAGCAGGTGGCCAAGATCATCCCTGTTAGGACCTTGAGAGTACTAATAGCTCTAATGGCCTAGACCAGCCTCAACTGTGGCTTCCATCCACATCTCTGCCAATAAACCAAAGAGCTCTGTGTTGGCTCAGGCTGGAGTCTTCAGCCTCTGTCTGAAGAGCTGTGCTGGCAGTGTAGGTTGCTGGCTGGCTCTTCCATTTGTGTGCCCAGACACAGATCCTTTTGTTCTGGCTCCTAACCCATGGACTGACATCATATCTTGACCTGTCCTGTGCCTCTGAACCTGCTCACTGATTTCTGGATAATATCTCACCCCGATTATCCAAAATTGCTTCTGACCCACAGATTGTTTTCCTGGTTTGATCTGGGTCCTACCCTATGGATATGCATCTCCCTACTGATTTGCTCTCTTGGTTGAACTTGGCCATTATCTCTGCTACTTCTCTGATAAGGCTCTGCCTTTCTAACCTTTTTATCGCATTTGGATCTTGTCTCCTCGTCACTTAGGGGAGCAGCTAACCCTTGTTAGATGATCATTCTGTGTTCACATCTGTGATGAGGAATGATAGGAGAATTACTCTCTGTGAAAGCTGTCTCATCATGCTTTGTGACATGATGGTCAACTGCAGAGTGAGAAAGCAAAGTGTTTATAATATAGGCATATTTTGTAACCCTCTTTAGAATATTGTGAAATAATTCTTCATTCTTTATAATTGAGTGGTATCATCTCTACCATGCCAGAAATAATGCATAAGCAGAAAGGAAAAGTTCAGTTCTGAAAGTAGCCACAGAAATTAAGTGGGGCTGTATTAGGATGCTTAGAATTTGATTTAAAACCAAGCTGGACTTGGAAGACATTCTAATTCTGGACGGGCTGCAAATTGGCAGCTGACTTGTAAGTAGTCTTTGAAAATAACCCATAAATAGTGGCCTTGTGGAACTAAATTTTCATGTACTTTTTGTGACCATTGGGTCACAATCACTAGGCTAATTGCAGTTACTGAAAAAAGGGACAAGTATGAACTAAAGGCATATCACTGATTGCTGTTCTGCTCTTGGCTGCTGTGTTCAATCTGTTCTCTGTGTGTGGAGTCTGGCTGCCTTAAGGAATGCATTACTGTGGAGATAATTTTGGCTTACCATACCAGACGTGAGACTAGCCAAGTACCAAATACCATTTTCACAAATTGTTGGTCTTGCACAAGTGTATCCAAGCCAGCTAGGCTAATGTTTTATTTAGGTTTGGAGAGTGTCAACAGGAGTAATTCCTGCGTCTAGTATTGGAAAGAATCCTGTCATCCTCATTACTATTTATAAGAGTTGTATTAGCTAGTGCCAAATCCTGCTCTGGAATGTGGATAGAGAAATGGAAATATGGTGGGGTAATAGAAATGCCAAAACTTTGCTTACCAGTCCTTCTGGTAGAATGATTATGAATTTGGAGGGAAGTGTTCTTGAAAGTGCAGTCACTTGGTGGAAGCACTTGCTGGGATTTTCTTGCTCTTGTCAGAGTGGCTCTCATGGCAAGGCCCCTGGGTATTCTGCAGACAAGAGTTGTCTTGCTCTCCCTTTCTGCTGGAAGTGCATTATGCAACTAGGGACTAATTTGACCAAGTTGACTATTGACCAAGTCTTTGCACAGGTACAGGGTTTCTAATACATAGTCTAGGACAGCCTTAATGAATCAAGGGTGCTGCTCTTGCAAATGACTGTTGTAGTTGTTGACCTTCACAATGACTGTCAATCACGAATTATCTTGTTCTAGAAAAACAGACTTTGATACTATGTATGTGATATACATTCATGGCACAATATATGTGGTAAGATATATGCTAAAGATACACACCTTCCTAAACCACATAAGATCTTAAAATTTCCCAGTTGTCCAGTGGCTGTTCTGGTTGGCACACTATTGCTGCATCCATTTGGTCAGACAAGTACAGCTCAAAACGTTTTGTAGTGTTTTAACATTGTAAATTTTTTGGTGTTTGTATTTTTTTCCCCTTTGCAGAAGAGGTAAGGCTCTTACTGGTGCAATTATCACTAAGTATCTTTTCTAACTCGGTACAATTGAGATAGTTGTATTTTCTGTAATGTTTACTGCTAAGTTTGGAAGGATAGATTTAAGGTTTTCCATCACCAAAAGCTAGGATATGACATGTCCTGAAGTTGAAATACTGTAGAAGAGGCACTAATGGTGTTTTTCAGACTGTGTGTTGTATCAGTTCAGTATAGCTTGGATTTTAAAATGCATTTAGGAGAATGTTTCTTATTCCTTCCATTCTTTCAAAGAATTAGTCCTAAAATCCTTCTGAAGTTCCTCTGATACAGTCAATACCTACACAAGACAGTGTTAAAAATGTCAATGATGAAATCAGCAGAATATCTCGTTGGAAATTGAAGACTAAGTAGATTAGATACCGATTTTCATTAGGTAGCTACATATTTAAATAACTAAATACATGTGAAAGCAGCTTATGAATGCACGTGTGTTCATCACACAAGTATTGCTATGCTCATCACAATGGTATCGTGCCAATGCTGTGCTTGAGAAAGCAGGTATTGTAAGCATCATATTGCATAACTTATTAGCTTGAAGTGTTAACTGCATGGTTTTGGATAAAAATTTCCAAAGCTCAAGGGCACAGTTTTCTTAGTTTATTACACTTCTGTTTATTACATTTTTTAGTAGCTGAAATGTTCCCTTGGAAAATATCGTAAGACAAATGAGACTGTTGAAATTAGGATGTAAGTTGCAAAATGATGCAGCATATTTTGGGCCTTTCATCCCTAGTTTCTGAGCTGTAGAGCCAGTTATCTTCATCGTTTATAGTTCATTCATCTATGTCTGTTTCTCACAGATTTAAAAAAGAGAAAAGGTGAGCTTTAGCTTTTCATTGTTTATTATGTTCAAAATTAAACTTTTACAAGTATCAAATGAAAAAAAATAGAATGGATTTTCTGTTAGCACAAAAAACTAAACCAAGTGTGCAGATTAAAGAAAAGGATCCTTAACAAAATGTTTTTTATAACATTAAAATTTCTCTTTAATTGAGTTGCTAGAACAAAGGACAAGTCTAGACTAGGCTTTTGAAATCTATTTGAAAACAGAAGGAAATTGTATAAAGCTGAGTTTATTCATTGCTTAGTTCGAAAGCTTATGTATACAAAAATGGCTCTAAAAGAAGTTTTAACTTGTAAACAAGTATTTTTACTCCTCAAATACTTACATTCAAAGAGATTATTTTAACACAGGATTTAGACACACCTGACAGCTGCACCAAAGCACACTTTTTTTTTGCTCCACAGATGAATAAGTGTTGTGCTGCTAGTAGAGACCTAGCAGGCATTTTTTTGTTTCACTTCATTTTTGGTCTCTGCCCTTGTGTAAGAATACTCTGGAAGTATGTACAAGAAAAGGAGATGGCAATCCACCCTTTCCCATATGAGGTAAATGCCCTTCATGCTTTTTGGCCTTCCGTCTGAAGCTGTTTTATTTACTCCATTTCTTCTTTGATGTTATTTTTAGTGAGTCTAGGAATCATATGTCATATCTGGATAGTACCCATGTTTATATGCTTGTTCTAAAAGCATTTAGGTAATTTGATGATTAAATCACGTGCCTATTCTGGAAAGCTCTTTGAATACATACTGAAATGAGGTACTTGGATCGACCAAAATAGGAGAAACCACTGAATGAATTATTTCACGTGTATGTTATATGCATGTAATGTACTGTAAGACATGATAGGTCTGGAAGAAGGTATTGATGGTCATCTAGTGCTTTTTGTTAGCATTTAGAACTTTTCATTCAAGTGCAAAAATATTATTTTTATGTGTGTATATTTATTTTAGAATTTACGATTATGTCTTTTGTGAAAGTACTTGGGAAGTCCAGAACTGAGTATTTTCTACCAATGAAGTAACTGAAACTCTTTTAAAGATGACATAGTTTATGCCATACCATATTTACCCTCCAAAGATCAACTAGAAAGGCTATGAAGACTGATTTCATCAATCCGACTTAACCTCTGAAACCAAAGGACCTTTTACTTAGCACTTTAGGAAATACTGAAGGCACTTTTATACTTACAGTTTTTGACAATGCAGTAAGCCTCACAGGCCTTTCTTCCTAAATTAAAGAAAATCTGTAGTGGAAACTATGCAAATGTGTTTTGTCATTCTTCCCCCAGAGGTGCCTCTTAGCATTTTATCTCAATGAACATGATTAGTTTAGAACAGTGGTTTTCCTACAAGCACCTGTTGTACATCTAAAATGAAAAGAAAAAAAAAAAAAAACCACGAAGATGACAGTGGAAAAAAACTTAGGTTCAATGGCTTTGTGCCATGTCTCTTTCCTCATCAGGAAATTACATTAGCACTGCCAGCTGTAAATGTGAAATCACTGTAAGATATCCACCATTAAAGGAGTGTTTCTGATGATTTCATCTGTGAGGATTCTGTACCATAGCCAAATCTTTCTTATTCCAATCAAGATATAAAAGTTAGAATTGCCAGCACTTGAATTGACTATATCAGTAATCCATGTAGCTCAGATAGAACATTTTCCAGATGAAACCTAGGGCCATGGGGCAGAAATTTCAGAAAATGTCTTTCCTTGACTTCTTTGTGCAGTAGCATAGAAATTAGTTGTGGAGAGGGTAACATCAACTCACATCAGCAGGGCCTGAGTCTAATTAGCAAATGAGCAGAGGTTAGTCTGTGAATTTTTGATTATTAGATGAACTAATAAGCAGGAAGAATGGGTTACATCCTTTACTGACAGAAGTTGTGTACAGAGTGATTTAGTGCCCTTGTCAAGTCACCAGGTAATGGTTATCTCAGTGGCACAGGTCTGTTGTTTTCCTCATGAAGAAATCATCTAATTTATGTGCTTTCCATTCTCCATGTTTTAAAAGAAAAGTTTTGTTCTAACATTAATCTGTCATTTGTGGTGTTAAGTCATTCTATATCAGGACTTCTGCATTTTAAGTTTATATACGTAGTTTAAAATCTTTTTATTTTGAGGCTAAATCTAACTCAGAGCAAATGAAAGTAATAATGTAGTGACTGAAATTATGGAAACCTCTCTTCAGGTATCATTTTTATTTAATTAGACCTTAACAATTTAACTTCTCATCAACCAAGAACACTCAGGACTCCATCAGAATCAGTATAATTAAGGCAAAACATTTATCCGTTATCATAGAAGAAGCTATGATTTATCTTTTAGACATTGTATCATATCACTGTCAAATAAGTATTGCAGAAACAGAAAAGAGAACAAGTAGCCATATAGATGAGATTCAGCTCTGAAAATGAGAAATTGCACCTTAGATGATGCACAGACCTTCTGAAAAGTGTATGAGTGTCAGGGGAGTTTGCTTAATACGTAATGATGTATAATTGAGAATGGAACTGTGTAAATTGAACCTTAAAGCTGTTGAGGTGTAATTAGTGGCTGGAGACACGGTAGGTGTTTTATCTATTCACCTCCTACAAAGCCCATTTCTCCCCCTATGTTTTCTTTTTATTTCCATAGGTGGTTGTCCAAAGAAGTCAACCATGAAAGGTATATGAGTTCAGTGAGCGACCAAAAAGCTTGAACTAGTAAATGCACAGCCTCCAGTCATGCTCCTGGTGCCTTTTTCTTTAGTTGTCTCAGTAGTTTTATGTATTTATGATGGATGATGGGATACAGGATACTGCCAAAACTGTGGGTGTAAGATGTTCAGATATCTCTGAGGCTGCAAAAGAAGCTGTATGTGTTTGTGAGTACACTTGCATTAAATTAATATTGCCAGGGGAGTACTTTAATGGTTTTATAAGGTGCACCTGCTACAGTGTATGAGTTTAACTTTATTTATGACAAAGAGATTACCTATATCCGTATGGGTATGACATGGCTCTCTGGTGGTGTTAATGCCAACAGTTCCTTTCTTGCCTAGTGTTTTCTAAAAATCCTGGGGAAAACCTGCATGCATAAGAGAAAGTATCTGTCAAGGTTCTGAGAAACCTAACCTAAGGTAGAAGGAAGGATAGTAAGAATGAAGATTTGTAGTTATGTGTAGCTAGGCCTGTTTACCCTAGAGCAGTTTCTATACCCTCTTGGAAAACCAAAACACAGCAGAGTATCTCTTGGTAAGAAACCAGGATGCTAAGTAATCACTTACAATCAAAGGAATAGCCAAACTTCCTAAAGTTTAATGGTTTGTCCCCTTGTTGTTCAAATATTCCATGAGTAAATAAGCTGAATAACTGTTATTCAGTTATAAGAGTAGATATCATATTTCCACTGCAGAAGTATTGACACTAAACTTTATTGGTAGAGCTGTTTTGAATCAGTTAGGGTGGAACAATAGGGATTTCAAGTGCAATGCCTTTTAAAAGAGAATGAGAAGCTGAGAAAAGATTTCAGAGGTATATGGTCAGCAGCTAATGGAAAATTGCACAGTTTTTCTGAGATTTTCCTGAAAAAAGGTGGTGTGATGGTTTCCTCAACCTTCCCTGTATTGTCTTAAGAGCAAAGGATGATTGGAACTTTCTACAACCAAATAAAAGCAGATGTTTTCTCTGAGGTACATAAATAGAAACTATAGAAACCTACATGTATATACATATATAAATACACGTGTGTAAACCTTCATGTATTTGTGTATGTATATTTTTATATCTGCATATATAGATAGAGTCAAACACAGGGGTGTTTGACTGGACATCTTGAGAGTCCTTCCTACTCTTAATAGCTTGACAGATAGTTTTGAAATGAGAGAGCATTTTGCTGAAGGTAGCACACACTTGAGTGTACTATTTCAAAAGATGGTGTAATATTTAGGCAACTCTAGAAATTTTTGTTTTTGTCTTGCTTTGGTAAAGTCAGTTCTTTACTGAAAATCCAACAGTCTCTCCATACAAAAATAAGCTGCATTTCCATGCAAATTGTTACTTGGCCTTTCCTTAAGCATTGGGAGCTCCTTCTGCTCTCATGACAATAGTGAGTTCCTCTATTTTACACGGACTAGAGGACCTCAGTGGGACAGGCTGTTTCTATAAATCTGACTTTGTGGTGCTGAGTACTCAGTTTACATAGGTTGAGTAACTCTGAACATGATGTCAGTACTGTTTTATCTGCAAATCAATTCCTGGAAGGTCATATAGATGTGTTCTTACAGTATGCTCTATTAAATTTTCCCATGTTCTCTATTTTTTAGTAGACGGTAGAAATTTTTATCATGTTATAAGGCTTAACAAATAATCAGGAATTAGTTTTATGGGACTGTGGGTTTGTTTTGTTTTGTTTTTTTTCTTTTTTTTTTAAATATCACCTTCATTGTTAAGAACAAATATGTAAGAGCAAATTTATTTTTATTAAGCAAGGGCAAAAGAAGCAAACTAAAAATTTGTCTTGTCATAGTAATTCAGTCTGAGAAGACAGGACTGTGCACTGTAGAATTTGGATAAAGCCAGAGTACCACATGGAAATTATTGGTAGCCTCATTTTTTAAATATAAAGGGGTAAAATAGAATATCTTAAAAGTATATTCGTTACTCTGATGGACTCCATTAAAAATTATCCACAGATCAATCTGAAATACTGGCTATCTTGGGAGGCTTATTTGTGTGCAGCACTTAGTGTTTAAGTTTTGTTTAAGTTTCCATATTATTTGCTTGTAGAAATAAAAGTAGATTTTGCAGGAGATCATTAGTATCCTAACAAGAAATTTACTTTGTAACTGTTAGTTTTTTACTCATCCAAAGAAAAAATTAGTATTTAAATTTATTTTTCACTATTTTTTGAAGCATTTGCCTTATGTTATTCCCTTCCTTGTGCTTTTGACTTAGGTGAAATTAATATAGCTAATCCAGTGTGATACCTTTCATTACAAGATTTACACACCCCAAATCATTTTTCATATCCAAATGATTTAGCTGATATTGATTTATTCAGTACTGAAGAAAAATATCATGGTCTGATGCACTTGGAGTTTTTCAGAATTGCTCTCAGAAAGATCTTTATTTACCAGCGTTATTTACCAAATATTCACTCAAGCCTAACACAAAGATCAGTGTGACACTGAGATTACAACAATTTACAAATAAAACACATGCCGCCTAAAGAAAGTATAAAACACCTGTCATCATGCACTTCTGTGGAAAAAACAATATATTAATGGTTCATGCTGGCATTAAAGCTTTGAGCACTGGCTTCAAGATCTGTGTGTTTCTAATTTATATGAATAGTAGTGTAAGTAGAAGATTCTTGCCATGGTTTTAGAATCCAAATGCTCTTTGATATTCAGGTTTTATATGTTACACTTGAAGGCATGATTTCAAAGTGGATAAATTATTTCTGAAGAAGTTTACAAGGAAGTTATAAGTAAATCAATGATAAGTCTGTTTGCAAAGACACGTGGGATGGCAAAGCTGCTGTTTTCCCCTGCATCTGTCTTGTGCCTCTAGAGCAGAGAAATGGAAATGTAAACAGTAAACACTCTCCACATGGACCCAGATTACTGCTGGTACTCTTGAAATCTAGTCTCTGCATTTGGAAAGTTTCTGCTCCCAACATAAGCCATAATTTCAAATGGCTGAGGTTTATGTAAGGGCAGCTCTTTGTACATGCCTGTCCTTTTCACTAATGAAATCTGAGTCCTCTACTGAGACAGTGGCCTTTTGTATCTTATTCATCCCTTTGAAAAAGCAGGGTTACCTGTCATTTCTGTGTTGCCTTATAAATATACTGAGTTGAGAACAAAAAACAACAGGAAATAAACTGCTTTAATTAAGTTCAGGCAGATAAATACAGATACGTTTGGTTCCTTCTTTTATTATCTTACACAACCTCTCTTATTGGCCACTCAAAGCCACCAGAATAATCTAAACTCAATACAAAGGGCAGTTTATGCAACAGAAAACAGGGGGAAAAAAAGCATGTAAGGGAGTGAGTTACAGTTTTGAGACCTTTGCCCTTTTTTTGTGTGTGTTCATTTAATTTCATTCATGGGTTCAACAGCCATGTAATGAATTTGTAGAATAATACAGAATTATTTCAGTTAGTTTTCCAGGGGTTGGTAAGTTCATAAACTGCATGCAGTCCTGGAATAGCTATTTTCATTTTATCTGTAAAGTCTCAAGTTCAGCACTCTGATAATATCTGGTGTGCATGGTGAAAGCAGTTCACAGAGTGTAGTTGTGCTCTACAGCTTAGATCATCCAGCAGGACTGATTTGAGTTCTCACTTTACAATTCTCCACCTTGAATTATGACTGTGATAGTCTATAATAAAATAAATTCATCATGACAATGCTATGTTTGTTTAATATTAAAGCAATTTAAAAAAAAGATATATTTTAAACTCTTGTACCTTTTCTGTGGCTTTGACCTTTTACATGAGGATCTTATACTAACCTTCCAAAAGGATTCCCTCTCTCTCTGCTTGTCTTCCTGTCAGAACTGAATGAGTTCTCATGGACCCTGGCAAATCTGGGTTCTGGAAATGAAGTAATGTTTGAAGTATTTCCATACTTTGTTCTCCTCTGGTAAAAGACATCTTTTTTATTCTGAGTGTTAATGATTTTAAAAGCTTATAGTTTTCTTATTTTTAAACAGCTTCCAAGGTTGTGTGTTCTTTTTTCTTCCAAACTCTAATAAAGCTAAGGTGCAAAGACAAAAGAAACAAATGTCTATAACTCTACAGTATCTTCTAGTCCCTGTTCCAACCATAAATAGTGTGTTTATAAATGCATTGCCACTTTATTTAGTATTACACATAAACTCTTTACTTGAGAAAGAGATTCTACACTACTACACATAGCATCTTTACTGCTCTTTTGCTATATCATAACCTACCATAGTTTTTAAATGTATGGAGTGTAGGAAGCCAGTAATGTGCACAAGGACACGGCATTTTTGAAAGACCTTTCCTCTTGGGTTGGAAGAGTAAAACATGGTTAATGTTCCCGTTGGCCATGTTGTCACTGACTGCTGAATCAGACAAGCAACTCAATCACTCAAGCAACTTGTCCTGTAATTACCTATACTTGTATTCATTAGTGAGTGGTTCAGCAGTCACTGGGAATTTTCATGGAGTGAAGTGGGCTAATTTAGTTACATAAATCTTAAAGAAAATCCATTAGCCCACCTCCTGCCCATTTATGTTTGAAGGCAAAACTCAGATGAAAGGCAGACGTACGCAAAACCTTCATGCTTCAAGCAGTTTGATTCCTCATGGAATCTGACAGGGAATCCTACTCTATTAAATTAGAATCTTACTGTGAGACAGAATCTAGAATAGCATAATAAGAGGGATTGGTGTCTCAAGGAATTGCAAAAGTGGCTGGTTTTTTGTAATCTCTAGAATAAGTCCTTTCTAGATGAATAACTGACAGGATATATTCTAGCAGGCTGTCTCAGTTCATTTGCCCAGTAGACACAGACATCCTGGATGTTGTCAGCCATCAGTTGCACTAGGTGGCCACGTCATCTGGAAGACACAGAACATGTTAAACACTTTAATAAATGCTTTCATTCCTAAAACCAGAGTCTGATCTTTTCAAAATGCAGATAATAAGGAGCAATCTTGCAGATGCAGCACAACTTCTATTGTTAAGAGTGGTGTCTGTACTCTCAATGGTTAAAAACACCCTCATAATCTTGTGCCTATCCATTCTAAGCTTCAAAATCCCTTAGAACTTTAGAACCATGTTGGTTGTGGCTATCTGCAGTATGAACAAGTCTAAGAGGTTCTTCTTGGTATGTCATATGGTGCATGGAAATTTCCTAAGAAATAAGCGCTGATACTGCTGGTTTCATATAGACAAGTAGATTGTACAATTTATTTTCTTAGAGGTGAGAAGATTGTTCTTAAAGGCAGAAAATTACTCTCATTTTGCATCTTTGCCAAAACTTGTTTTTTTTGTTTTGCTGAAACTAAATTTTTACACTAGAAATAGTTTCTATCAATCAACTTGAAATAATATATAGAATGAAAAGGAGATTTCTAAAAGTGTTGAAATGTCTTGTTTCAAAAATATTTTCTTTTTCAATACTAGATTTTTAGTTAGAAATATTGACAAATTTAGCTCCAAAAAAAAAAACAAAACAAAAAACCTCAAGACTGCAAAATGAAATATTTTAGCTGTCCCCAGCTGAACCTGTTGAGAAATTCCTGACTATGTATTTAAAATTATTTTGAAGTAAATAAAGTAATATATTGCGGGTGGGGGGGAAGGGGAGGGGATTCTGTCCAGTTCTTGCAGCTCCTCTGTAACAAGTTGATCCAGTACTGTTGAGATCCATGGGAATGAAATAGCCCCCTAGACCTGTAAAGTGAAGCAGCTGCTTATTAAAGGGGTGGCAAACATCAATGCACTCATTTACATATAGATGTATGACATAATTCAGGCATACTGGTATCCTGAAGCACACATTTAAAACAACTCCCAAGTGTTAGCATAAACACTGATTTTGGTATTTCAAGTGCATGACACAGTGTTCTTGTAGGAGATCCTGACAGTGTAAGGGTCTGCACTTTCTAGCAGAGCGTATCTAAATAGAACTGCAAATCAGAATTACTTAGTACTCCTGATTTTAGCCATTTTATCAAACAGAAAATCAAAATAAAAACAGCCTTGACTTGCTTTCCGGATGTTTCTTGTCTTTTGAGAACTTGAATGTGGGCAAATTCCTATAGAAAATACTTTCAAAATAAGAACTACTTATAACCTGAATCTGAAAAATACCTATATTTTTCAAACATGTCTTGTATATTTTAAAATAAAAATTAACAGCTGACTTTCACATTAATATATCTTTTCTCTCCTCCCAAATTAACATAATGTCCAAATTAAAAAAAAAGAATAAATAAATTACCAGATCTGCTCACATCTATTCTCTTTCCTTCTCTTAACAGGAATGTACTGTAGTATTTGATGTCACACATCATAGAGGAATTGCTTAACATGACTCACTATGCTTCTTATATTTAGTATAATGGAGACATTTGGGTATCAATTGACCCCACAGAAATTTGCTTCCTGACTAAAAGAATTGGTACCATTGTACAAGGTAAATAATTCTGCGATCGCTTGGACATCTAATTATGACATTTAAGTGAAATACTTTAAAGTAAGCAGAAATATTTTCCTTGTCCATCTTTTGATGTGTTTTAAAATATCTTTCTTGCAATACGAACTTCTTTTGAGGGGGCTTAAAATATGATGTTTAATGCTCAGTGAAGCAGAATGGGACCAAACCTCCTTAAACGCCTCATGATCAGCTGTTAGGAAATTTTAATAGAACATCATATGTCCAACTGGCTCAAAAAAGTTGCAGCAAACTAATCTTTACTCTGACATAAGTTGGGATCATAGATTCCTCAAACATTTAATTTGCTGGTAAACAAGACAGCTTAACTGTATGTTCAGATTTTTGTCAGGAGATTCTCATCTGAGGATGAGACAACCATAGTGAGATGTCCCAGTTGCATGTGGAGCTTTGACAGTACGTTTATTTGGACCGTGGGACAAGAAAGTGCTATTAACATAAATGCTGTCAGATGCTGCATTGAATCTGTGTTTGACTGTGTTGATTGCTGACATCTCATTTTCTCCATCTCTCAGGGGGTGGAGGGGAAGTGGTGTTGACTTGAGTGTTGAGCCTGCTTAAAAATAGCTTCTGAAATGATCATTTTGCAGCCCAAGTTTTCTGATAGGTGTCATCATTTGCTGTTGCTAAGTTTCACTAAAACCACTTATCCTAATACTGGATGCTTCATATGTTAACATGCAGAAATCATATATACCACAGTTATGCATTGTTGCTGGATTAAAATCTTTGAGTTTTAGAATCTTAGAATGGTTTAGGTTGGAAGGGACCTTTAACGATCATCTAGTTCCACCCTCCCTGCCATGGTCAGGGACACCTACTCTGCCTCCTTGTTCAAAGCCTCATCTAAATTGTCCTTGAACATTTCTGGGCATGGAGCATCCACAGCTTCTCTGGGCAACGTGTTCCTGTGCTTCACCACTCTCACAGTAAAGAATTTCTTCCTCATATCTAATCTAAACCCACCTTCTTTCATTTTAAAGCCTTTCCTTCTTGCCTTAAAACTACATGCCACTGAGCTTGCTCATCTCCATCACTGGCCCTCTCCATCTTTCCTGCAGGCTGCTCCCACCTTAACTTGTATATAAAATAATATTATAAAGTACCTTGATGCTGTTTTGTTCTGTTTTTGTTTTTGTTTTTTTAAAAACAACGCCTTAGAATTCATGCAATTACTGGTGGTGTATATAGGATTGATGTTAGAATGATTGTAGAGAAGGGACTTCAGAAAAGGTGAAGTTCTTTTAAGAGCAGAACAGACTGTGACTTGAAGTTCGTGAGACACAAAATAAGGACTTGAGAAAAATGAGAAAATGCTTCAAACCAGTGGCCTTCAGGAATATGCTGTAGTTCACTGAACTGGACCAAATTATCTAACAAATATATTCAAATAACATTTTTGTCTCAACCTCATTGCATTATCCCTTTGAGTTTTAACCTACAGCAGGATAAACAATATTTTAGCTATGCTGGGATTTTGCTGTAGCTATTGATTTTTCTGTTTAAAGCTCTTGGTGGTTAATTGTGGCAATATAAAGAGTAAGAGTAAGGTTTTGTCCTTGGTGGAGTTAATATGTTATCTTGATAAATCAAGTTTCTTTATATTGTTTCATGTGTTCAAACATCGGAACATGAGAGAATAGTCTGAAATCTGTTTAATTCTACAAGCAAGCAAAGTGCTAAATCAGAGGTAAATCCCCACATGGTATTTAAATAGAGTGAAAAAATAACCCCCCTCTAAAGGTCTAAGTTATTGAAAGTGCTGGATACTTGTTTGCTGCCTTCTGTAAGTGAGAATTGTTTCATCGGGTTTCTGAGTATATTTTGCTATTGGCCAAAGCATGTGAATATTTTTAGCAATTTGTTTTCTGTCTCTAAGCTGTGTTTACCAAGACACTTATCCCTAGAAAAGCAGAAAATTGTACAAAGGACTATTTACAATGACTACCCACGTTTCTTGAGGTTTTTGTACTCATTTCAACAGAACCATCTGAAATGTCCCTTGCTTGAAGAAGTGACAACTGGACACCCCAACTGTTATGTTAATGTCCCTGTGATGAACTCTGTACTTGTCAACAAGCCAGTCTGTTATCACAAGGGATTTCCACCTTTTTTTAGACTATGAAACAACATTTTTGACCGGGATCTTACCGGCTTGGACTCCACCTCCTCCTTCTGTGCACAGTTTGTACAAAGTTTCAAGCTGTCTTTTCTGTTTTCTGTCTTGTATTTGTGTCTTGGAAATGAGAATAGAATTCTATTTCTTCTTCCCAAAGTCAATGTTATTTTTTTATGAACTCTAATGGGTTACTCGAACTTCATGATTACAGCAGATCTATAAATAGTAAAAAAATTTCCAGGACACCATTATTTAAGGATGGTGAACTATAAGTAAACCAGGAAACCTGAAACAGCTTTTCTGTGACAGGCTTTCAACAGAGTGCTTTGCAGTTTCCCCTTGTTACCATCTGCAATGCAGTAGATTATAAATTCATAATTTGATGCAAATACATCCTATGTGAATAAACCTTTCAGAAAGGCACCTTTTTTTTGTTGTTTGTTTGTTTGTTTTTGGTTTTTTTTTTGTTTTGTTTTGTTTTTGTTTTTTTCCTGGTGAAACAAATTGTGGAACTGTTGCCATTCAGTGTCTTCTACTTGCTTTTTCCCGTCTTGATTTAACTAATGTGCTGTAAGGACCCTCTCTGCTATTACCACACAAAAGTGTGTTCATAATTTTTTAAGCATTCATGGGTAAAGGCATAAAATTTATTTTTTTCGCCTCATAAATGAAAAAAAAAATGCAAGCAACACCAGTCATTGGCCACATGGAAAAAACTTTGACTCTTACATAATCATGTGAGATTACAGGTGTGGGTGTGTTAAGTACTGGAGGAAGAGGTAGAAGTGTTGAGGAAGTGGCACTAGTGACTTGCTTTGGGGATGAAATGGAGCAAAAAAAGGTACTCGGTATCGGCTGTGTAGAATGTCTGGGCAGGGAATATTGAATAGGACACAAAGAAGGATACACAGCTCACATCTGTCAGAAAGGGGTCACACTACAGGATCAGAACAGGTTGTTCTAGAGACAATCGTGATCGCATTAGCAGTGCTGAGCTTGACATTAAATGTCATGTTCAATTCCAGCTTATTTAAGGTGATACCTCTGGCTATAAGAGTGGTGAAAAGGCAGATATCTAATAACTACTGGGAGATCTGTGGGAGTTTGGCCAAACACTGATGAAAGGAATAGAGAAAAATGCATCTGCAATGTTGTTATTGAGCAGTGCTTTTCTACATCAAGATTTAATTTAGTTTCTCTCCCTTTGCCTGTAACAGAAGGATGTAGGTTTACAACTGTTGTTTCCAATCAAATGATTCTTTCTGCGTCTGTTACAGCACGATTCATGTGTGGTCTGTATCACTGGGCACTGCAGATCCACTCTGCTAACCTGTAATTTGACACCTAGAACTTTTTCCCATTGACTTATGGGGTTTAGCTACTCCAGATTGTTTAAAACAATACTGTTTTCTTGGATAGAAATAAGAAGACAGAAATAAGGCTAATAATCTCATTTTCCAGTTAACTTTGAAATCTTTATGAATGAATTGTGGGTTAGATAACAACATGCACAGCAGATGTCTCCAACATGTCCAGAAGTCTCTTAGGACTTTCTGCTACAAAACTGGACATGTAAAACTTCTGGGCAAACACAAGAAATTCTTTTAATTATACTTGGAAAAATATTGCAATAGAAATAGAAAAACATTTCTGCAAACAAGAGTTATAGACTAGCCATAAAGGAAGGTCTTCAGTATGGCTCTATGTTTGATGCTCAATTACTTTTATGTACTAAAAATAAAGCAAGATAATTCACTGTTTCTCTCCAGTTCCTACTGAAACAGGGAATAAGTGACAGTGTAAGGTGTGAGTGCATTCTAAAGCTTCTTCAAAGAGAATTTTTGAATAGTAATTTTTGAGTCTCTGGTGCTGGTGTTCAGGCAGAATTATTGCATATTATGTCATCCCACCTGAGACCCTGTAATCAGGGTAATTTTTGCCTGAGTATGATTTGGAATTATTCACTCATCCATCAGCAACATCAAATTAAGTGCATCATTATTACTATTTCCACTGATGGAAGAGTCAAATTCTCTCTAGAAAGAGACTTCATTCTACTATATACTGGGTGGACAGAGAACAAAGGTAATCCCTCCCCAAAACAACTCCTAGTCAGAAGTGTCAATAAAACATGATAAGAGACTAAACAGGAAAGAGGAAAAGAGTTGAAGTTCCATTAATAACGTGTGAGGAATTTGTGATTACTGGTAGCAGTAATCTCTATGGCAACAGGTACTAGTCACCTGACTGATGCCAGGGTTAGTGGCCTGTCAGGACTAAGGGTAAGGCAGTTCCTAAATGGTTTTTAAATTGATAAGATGGCACTAAACATGTGTGAATATATACAAATTTAAAATGCTCTGGGAGTTACTTATGGGGAAGCATTATTGTACAAACCATCTTTGGGGAAAGATCAGGGGAATATAGCAAGAACGTTTCAGATGCTGAAAGATATTTAGGTGCTCTGATGTAAAAAAAAAAAAGAAAATATTTTTGTCCCTGTGTAGTGATGGGATCAGAGGTAAAATGGCAAGTAAGCTTGACTAAGGGCTATGTGAGTGAGACTTGAAAAAATGTCCTTATTTAAGTGCCATAAGGTCAGAGATCAGGACAGAAGAGCTCAGTGCTCAAGAGAGATGAAACAAAAGAGTTTCAATAAGGTTTTACCTCTCTCTACAGGCAGAAATGACCACATCTCCAGTAAACTACAAAGGCAAAAGTAGACTGATCCCTGATGAAGTGCTTTGTCAAGTCAGCACATTTCTGTCCACAGAATTCATATCTACATACTCTTTAATTGCAGCCAAAATCTACAGTGGAAAAAATTTGATTTTTATGAATCGTTCATTAAGAAAGCAAAAATATATGGCAAAAAAATAAGGATGTAAAGTGGGATGAGGTAAAGATGCTGTCCTGCCTGATTTGAAGTGGTCTGGGGTGACAATGTATGCCCCAGTTCAGGTGGAGTTGGACTTTACTACAGTTTTCTGACATGTTACGCCTGTGTTCTCATCAGGACACCACAAAATCCTGATAACCTACTCTCCATTTGTATGAAAGTGTTTGAAAAGCTCTAGCATTTGTTATAAAAGCATTAAAACAGTGTGCTGCTTTTAAGGCTCAGTTAGGGAGGACATCCAGATTGTGAGACTAGATGATGGATAATTTTCTACATCCTTTATTCATACCTGATTGCTACCAAATTTCTCTGTGAGTTTCATGATCTAAATAAGAGGTAAACTATGAGCTCATTTTTTAGGGAATCAAACAAAACAGGTTCAACAGTTTTAGTTCAAATTCAGCTGTGTGTGAAGCTGTTGTGGTTCTCTTTTAGTCCCAGCTAATAACAGTTCATATATTTGATTTAAATAGATTTGAGTTGGATCACTGTAGTAAATACATCATTGATTAAAGAGTTGCATAATGATCATAGAACTAAAAATGTGACTTCTTCTTGGGAAAGATTATTGCTCCCTACTTAACTCACTGGAGCCAGGCTACCATTTGGGTTTCCAATGCTTCACTGTCACTTCTCTGAAAGTTTCTCAGAGTTCCTAAGGGCTGGAGAGAAGACATTTCACTATGTTGTAATAAGAGTGATTCCTCCCGGTCACCAGAAACTGAGGGTGAGAGTGTGGCTAAACTAACACCCAGTAAGACTCTGTCTTCCTCTACATTTAGGCCCTGTACAGACGTGTATAAAACAGGAGCATAAGATGCATACATAAATATGGTCATGGTATGTTTGCAAGTGACCTCCTGATCAGTGGAGTTTATGAAATTCTTTCAGAGAAGAGCCCTTGCAGGCACTTGGGGAGTGTTGTAAGCTATCCAGCTCTTCAGTCTGAGATGTAGGAATGAAGAGTATCAAAAACATTTCAGCAGAGGTCACTTTAACAATGGGGAGTCTTGATAGAAAAGATGACCTTGAAATAATTGCAAGAATAGCATGATATGTTAATTGTTCACACACAACTGAGATAGAGACACACTATTTAAAGGAGCATGGAGTGCAGGGCAAGGAAGAATGGTTTAAAGCTGGAAGAGAGTAGGTTTAGATTAGGAATTAGGAAAAAAATCTTTATTGAGGGTGGTGAAGCAGTGGAACAGGTTGCCTCAAGAAGTTGTGAATGCCCCACTCCTGGAAGTGTTCAAAGCCCAATTTGATGGGACTCTGAGCAACCTGGTCTAGTGAAAGATGTCCCTGTTTATGGGAGTAAAATAGTTGGAACAAAATGGCCTTTAAGGTCCCTTACAATCCAAGTCATTCTATGATTATGATTCTTGTCTTACACTAATCACATCCTAGTATTATTCTTCCAATAGCAGATGATTTAAGTGTGAATTTCATTAAGATTTATATTTATTCATAGGAATTTTTGTCTGACACTGGGTTTGCATTGAGTATCAGAATACATTGCTGAAGAGTAGTTTGAGTGATTTGTGGAGTTTTTTGGCTTCAATAATGTAGGGAAGCAGTACTATTAACTTCACTGTGGAATAATGGGAGCTTGGTAAGCATGCTTTGTGTCACTACATGCTGAGTACTTTACCTGCAGAATTAGTCAAATTTGTAGTCTAGAGAGTTAGTTCTAAGCTTGATTAACTATGTTATTGCTTCATTTTATTAGTGTTATGTCCTCATTTCATGAATATGCATTTTTGCTTAATGTCTGTGTAATACACCGCTGATCGTCCTTAATGTGTGATAATATTTTGCAGATTCTAAAGTCAGAACTTTTTTTCTTTTATTCAGCAAACTTTAAAAAAAGTTATTTTCATTTCTTCATATTGAGAGGAATTTATATTCAGGGGTATATCCTTGCCATCAATTTTAGGTTATTCAGGCATCTAATTAATAGACTCTAATGTGACTCAAAGTATTAAAATTTAAGTCCTATGTAGTCCCTGGAATCAGTTAACTGTATCCAAAAGTTGATTCAGAGCATTTAAATTATGTCAGAAGAAAAAATATAGTATCAGACTTGAATAAGATGAAGTAATTTTATTTGAAGGTATTCCCACGTTAAAATTGGGTATTATTTTACTTGTATTCCTAAGCCAATCCTTAATGGCGATCTTAAGCAAACAAATACATTGTATTTTGAAGAAATGATTCTGTTCTTTAAGTCTGAGATTCCAATAAACAAGCAATTTCCACAGCAATTGAAACTATTTACTTTTAAATAGGTTATTTTGTATTTTGAAAGCTGTACATAATCTTGATTTTTACATTCCTACATTTCATCTATGTTAATAGTTTGCTAATATATGATTCACTAGCAAGTTTTTTAAAAAGCAAAAATACTGCATTATTCCAAGTACGTTATATTTTAGAACAACATCTAGTAAATACGACTACATTTTAAAAATTATCATGATTGTGAGTTATGATATTAGGAAGTAAATTTTAGGTAGCCTCCAATACCTTTTGCAGAACATTTAATAACCATCAATGTTTTAATAAAGTATAAAGGCTTGAAGAAGCTTAAAGTATTTTCCAGTTGAAAGTATTTTGCACTTCTGACTGTGCTAAAATTGGAGTGAGATAAAAAAATAAAAACTTTGCTTATAATATTTCTTGTATTCTATATTAATGGTTTGAAAATCTATACTAGAAAACACAATAAGCGGACAAGTTAAAGCGTGAAAACAATGATAAAAATACATTATTTAGGATTCTGCATCATAAAAAAATCCAGTGTTTTCTAGCCAACAGTCATTTTTTAACACATCATACTTCCCAGTAGGTGATAGCAAACAAAAAACCCATCTCGTGACAGAAGGAAATAGAGTATCTAAATAACACAGACTGATAAAGAAAATCTCTCCAAGAAAACACTTCACCATTGCATAATCAATTGAATGCTAACCAAGCACTGTGAAAACAATTTACAGTTAGCTAATATAACAGGAGTAAAGCCATAATTATTTGCATGACAAATGCATTCATGAAATCTGGAGTTATCTTGCCAATAGTTTTTGGAAATAGCATGTTTTTGTAAATAGTTTTATTTTGGATGTCTTTCTCAATTTCATCTCATCTCTATTTGGAAATTTTAATACATGGCTCTATATGGGAACATCAGTGTTGCTGTCATCACAATTGTACCCTCTGACATGAAGTATTGAATTAGTACTGAGATGAAAAAAATACCATTATTCCATCATTATACCATTCTTGCTTTGAACCTAAGGTAGAATAATCTAAAATAACCTAGAAATGTTGACAGAAAGTGGTGGTGACAAACTTCTGATTTCTGAATCTGTTGTAACACTTAAAATCAAATATGTATGTTTGACATTGCAGGCTGAAAAAATAAGCTCATTGAATTTGCATTAACTGGAAACCAAGTGAACTCAGTGTGATGTTGAACCCAAACTGCTGTCAACGTACAGGAAGCCTACCTCTCAGGAAGGCTTGCTCTCTTAGAATGAGTATCACATTAATTCCCTTTTCATAGCTCCTATGTGGGAAGAATGAGACACTTTTTTATAATCGTTGGTGTTTCTAGAAAGGGTTTTATAATGCTTCTGACATTCATGCATAAAAAACAATGCCTAGAACAGGGCTGTAAATGGGAGGAAGGAGGTTGAAGTGAAAGTGCGAACAGTGTTATGCTCTTAGGTCTGGTGTCTCACCGATGATTAGGCTCTGTAAGAAGGCAAGATACTCCGGGTCAGACCTGGTCTAACCTACCCCAGAGTTCCCCTAGGGAGAGAAAGAATGTCTTGCCATTTAATGGGTTCACATGATCATACTCAAAACAATTTTTTTTTTTTTTTTGAGATGGAGGAGTTATGATTGCTGCTCATCAGTCCAATTCATCCTCTCAATATATACAGGATAAAACCTCTTTGGCCCACAGCTATGTCTGTGAATCATTCATATTTGATGGTTTAAACTTTGTCTCCAGTTGCACTTCTTCCTAAAATGGTGATCATGAGACTTAGCAATATTTTTTTACTGCAACACACTGGAAAATTATAGTACTCCTGACTCTTCTAGCATATCTTAATGTAGTCTGAGATGCTTACCTATCACCATGTCAGCCTCCAGCTGAGTCACTGAGCAGAATGATCTAAGATTCCATGACTTCTTCACAAGCTTCCAGTCACTTGCATTTACAAGACGGTTTGTAGTGAAATCAAGAATCCCTGGATGTCTTGATTTAGGTTTTAAGTGTTTGGTACTTAACTGTCATAGTTTCCTTAAATAACAAGCCTTAACAGCTCTGGAAATCGGACCATATATGTAGGTACCGGAGTGTTTAGATAGCCTGAATTCTAGGTAGAGGTAGGCAATATTTTTAATCTAAATTGGTTAATGACACTGAGAGGTACCTACAGATGTAGTGATCATCAGTCACTTCTAAAATGAAAATATTTTGTTAAAATACAAACTAGAGCTGAAATGGAACTGTAGATCAAAAACTACATCAAGATATTTTGTCTAAGATGCCATGGTACGTAATGAAAACAGTAACACCTCCTCATAAAATCTGCTCATATGGCCACCCCTTTCATAGCTGCATCCTTAATTTTTGTCAGTAGATCTCATCAGGGAAGGGCTCACGAGATCTCAAGTAAGACTTGCTCCCTCCCCACCCCCTTTGTTGATGGCTAAATCAATTAATGAAGTACTTGTGTGGATTGAGAAGTAGTCTCAACTAATGATTTAGTGATTTTTGTTCTTTGTTTCTTTGCTCTGGTTTGAACAACAACTTACTCTGCAAAATTATGTGTTTGGGAGGAGGTTATTTGAAAGGAAACAGACCCACTAAGGAGCATTCAGGTGATGTAATTTTGGTGTTTTAAGCAAATCTATGAAAAAATATTGGAGATCATATGAGGCTGAGAAATTGTGTTATTTAATGAGAAATTACTACAATTATTACAGCAAAAAGGCAGAAGAATTTTACCTCCTGATGAAATAGAAGAAATTAATTAGGATAGGCTGAATGCTTTATCAATGTGCAAATTTGACAAAGTTATGAATAGTTTCATTGGAAATCTGTGTGAATCTTTGAGGGTTTTGAAGAAGTATCTGTCTTTGGTAGTATTTTGTTAACCTTTCTGCAGTGTTGATGTCATTCCCACAATATGTTTGCTCCCAGTGCACACATGAAACTGTTACATGACTAAGAACCAGGATGCTGATTCCCCTTGGTTCAGCGTGTTATTGGAGGGGGTGGGGGAGCATATTTCCTACAGAACTTCAGCAGCGTGACTTTTAAAATATTATAAAATACAACTTGTGAACATATACAGGATATATATACCATGTATACAGGAATAATACTACTAAAATCAACACTGCTGCATAATCTAAACTCCAGACACTTCTTAGCACTAAAATCTGTCTTTTCAGACAGACCATGCTTAAAGACTGAAATTATATTACTTCAGACCTGATAATTAATTGTATTTGGGGACCTAAGAATTCTTTTAGAAATCAGCGTTAACAAAGACCTTTGATGAATAGAAACAGTATTTTTTTTTTCATCCTGAATTTACTGCAGGAAAAGCAGAGGGCTTCGCTAGAGGATCACAGCATTTACTTTATGTACTTTGGGGTGAACATTTGGAATAGCCAATGTTATTTCTTTTATATAAGAGCATGTATATGTCAGATCAACACTGTAAATTTTTCTTGAGTGAGCAATACTGGCAGGTGACTGCTTTGCTCTTCAGGTTGCACTCTGGGTCTCCTTTCATACCCCATTCACGCATTCTGTGATGTCTCTGATATTTAAGATTAAGTATGTGTTTAAGCATGATGGAGGATCAGAGCTACAGTGCAGGGCCAGAACTCTGTGCAGCAGAGCACAATGAAATTCTTTGGTGTAGAGCGTGCTGAGAGGAAGAGATGTGTGGTGAACACCATTACAAGGATATTATTCTTTGCTTCTGTTAACCAGGTGAAGCCTCACCTATGCTGAATGAATTGGCAACAGTACACTTGTGTGCCCTCCTGGGATGCAGACATGAGCATTTTACCAAAGTCCAATTCATGAGTAGACTATATTCTGATGTGTTGTAGCATTGTGAAAATGCTGTTTGGGAGTTCAGGAATTTTAATTGTCTGTAATTTGTATATGGTGTTTGTTATGTGCCTTTTACGGTTGTATCCTATTCCTTTGACATTCATGTTCCAGATTCCATCTAAAGTATGTGTATGAGGCAGGAAGGTGTAAAAATGGCTTTTAAAAACAGTTAAGGTGGGAAGGTAGGCGGGGAGAAATAATGTTAACAGGGTTTGTTGTTGTTTTGTATTGATTTTGTTTTCCCACTAGAAGAACAAAACTTCTCTCTGTGTAGCATCCAAATAATTTAGCTGTCTGTAATTAGCTTACACCACTTGTTGCCTTCAGACTCATAAGACACATCATAATTCAGATGAAGACTCTATACCT
The DNA here is from genome assembly GCF_963662255.1 of Cinclus cinclus. Classification (NCBI taxonomy): domain Eukaryota; kingdom Metazoa; phylum Chordata; class Aves; order Passeriformes; family Cinclidae; genus Cinclus; species Cinclus cinclus. Next base: position 21,067,774 of record NC_085051.1, on the reverse strand, counting down.
TTGGTTGTGGTATTTGTTTAGTACAACCTAAGCATCAGTAGGGGAGTTCTAAAGGTTGCTTTGCACCTAGGATGAAATACAAGTTTAAGGCAAGTGATGCAGAAAGGCTCATATTCATGTAATAGCCAGATAAAAACTGGAAACAATGTGAGGGTGATTTAAAAACAGCTTTCCTAGATAAAAACACCTTTGTGGCAGCTGCCATGCTTCAGGGAATGCAACTATCTGTATGGCATGGGGAGAGTGTCTGAGAAAGCAGAGTTCCTCCAAATACTTTGAGAATGCATATTTCTTCTGGGCTGGCTGCTTCTACATGGATTTGTTTCTTGCTTATTAAAAGTCCTATAAGCAGTGTGATGTTGGAAGTCAGATGCTTCATATCTCACTATCCAAATTCAGAAAGAATATTTAGTGGGTTTTTTTAAATGAATGGTTATCTTTTTCTTAAAAAAAAAAAAAGGCATACCTGAGTAGTTATGTAAAATACATAGATGAAAGCTTTGATGCTGTGGGCATAGAACTTAAAGTTTGTGTGAAGGTACCTAAATGGAATGAAGGTACTAAGTCAAGTTTTGGATACCTTCTCCAGTTCTGGACTAAATCTATGGTTCACAAGGCATGTGTCTCTTCTGTAGTGATGGATTTGTATTTTGTTTAAGCTCAATATATCAAAGAATATGGATAATTAAAAAAAAGTATATAAAAATGAAAATGTTCCTTTTCATTATTGTAAATCTAGTTTCCCTTTACTGTGTGAATGAATGTTAGAGGGCAGTTGTGTGCAAAAATATGTATCAGTGAAGAGTCAATGCAACTATATCCATAGACTGAAATCCCACTCAGATCAGATACAGCTTCTAATCCTTTAGGTAAAACAGGTGAGAAGGTACATTTTTTGTGTGACCAATATATCTGTGTTTTGTGGACAGTAAATATTTCAGGGTAGGATCCCTTTTTCATAGTGAAAAGACTGCTTTAATACTTTTGAATGGTGTTTTCCCAATATATCTTGTACAGTATACACATTGGCGATTGCTTTTAAAGTTATGCCTAGAGAAACATAGAAAGGAGTAAAAGGTTATTCAAAGCCAAAATTAATAAATTCTGCAGCCACGCACTGTGGGAGGTCACTAGATTATTAAGAAATTGATTTCTCCTTTTCCATGAATTGCATGGAAAATGGAAGATCATCATAAATAACAAATAATGTGCATGTTATGTGTGCTATTCTGTATTCAGAAGTATTTTTTTTTCTTCTTTTGGTTATTCAAAAGGTCATTCGGTCGATTTTAATAAATGTGGTTGATAAATAATATTGGCCCAAATGCCACAGGGTTAAAGGATTACTTGTTTTGCAAGAAATATAATAAGCTATTGCACAAAAGTTTTTTGCTGGGAAGAAAAAGCTATTGACAGGAAAATTTGTGTATTAAACAAGAAGTAATGTTTATCTGGCAAATTTTGTTTTTATAATTAAGCCATGTGGTGTATCTAGTGAGATTATACAAATATCAGTTTATAGCTGTCCTAGATAGAGATGTTTGTAAAATACCTGTGGTGCTTATTAGTAGAAAGTTCTCAATAAATGAAGATCTAGCAGAAAGGCTCTAGAAGAAACGACTTCGAGTAGATGTAGTGCTCTGAAATTAACAGTTAACAAAAAGTATCTGTTCAGTGGGATAGCTACAGGTGGTTTGACTATAAACCAAGGAAGGTAGTGAGTGACACCACCTCTTCTGTGAATGATCTATAAATCACTCAGTTACACAGAGTTGGCTAAAACACCAAACTTGTGCCCCTTAGATATTTGAGTCTGGGCCAGTTGTTTTGATTAAAAAGAATTGTTTCAGTGTAGTATTGAGCTCTAAGGCAAGGGTGAAACCAGCAAGCAGCTAAACCAAGGGTCATACTTATACTAAGAAATTTAGGATGCAAGTTAAATTATATGAAGAGAACAGAAAGAAATAATTTATATGTACTCAGTAATCTCGATGTTTAAAAATTATTTCTTATAATATTCAGGTAAAGTAGTCATTACTAATTTCCTTCTTTTCTACAAGAAAAGTTTCCGAACCTAGAAGTTCTGGTATCTTTGGGATCTGGATTTAGATCACAATCCAAATTTGTTTTCCCCTAAATATTTTGTTACAATGTATACCGAGGAAAATGAATGTGAATAGAGCATTTAATACTGGAAAACCCAAATTCATTACTACCTTGCATTTGTAGCTGAGCTTGCACATACATTTCATTTTTTTTTCTAGTTGTGATGATTATAACAGTTTGAAAGAAAAAAGTCTGGAATTTCTATGGTGAAGAATCAGGCCTTATTTGTTCATTGATATAAATCAGTTAGTTTGAGGATAAGCATCAAAACTCAAAGGCTACCATAAGGTCAAAACAAAGTTCTTTGTATCTGTGATATTTAATTAGGTGTAATAATTCTTACATTCTATATAATAACACACATTCTTGGGGAGTTTATGTGGGTGTTCTTAGATTGCTGACGTTCTACAGAGGCTCATTAAAATGAACTTTCTGAATGGAAGATTTGAAACATGACCACCATGCTTTCACAAGATATTTTGTACCTGATATTGAACTTAGTGTTGTTCTAATGAGAAATAATATGGAACAGTTTGAAGATAAATTATTTTTCTTTTAGTCTAATATTTAAGAACAATATAAAATGATTTGAGTTGACAAAGACCCTCAAGATCATCTAGTTCCAATGCCCCTGCCAGTGTTCCAATGCCCCTGCCGTTAACAGGAACACCTTCTGCTACACCTGATTGTTCAAAGCTTCATCCAACCTGGTCTTGAACACTTTTGGGAATGGGACATCTACAGCTCCTCTGGACAAAGTGTTCCACCCTCACCACCTCACAGTAAAGAAGTTCGTCCTACTGTCTCATCTAATCCTCCTTACTTTCAGTTTAAAGTCATTCCTCCTTGTCCTATCATTACATACCCTTTAGAAAAGTCCCCCTCCATCTTTCCTGTAGGCCCTTTTTAGGTGCAGGAAGGCCACACTGAGGTCTCCCAAGAGCCTTCTCTTCTTCAGGCTAAATAACTTCAACTCTCTTTGGCTGTCTTCATAGGAGAGGTGCTCCATCCCTCTGGTCAACATCAGTGTGTCTGCTGGATACACTTAAATGGGTCCATGTCCTTCTTCTATTGGGAGCACCAGAACTGGATGTGTTATTCCAGGTGAGGCCTCACATTAGAGAAGAAGGGGAGATTTACCTCCTTTAATCTGTTGGCCATGCTGCTTTTGATGCAGACCAGGATACATTTGACTTTTTGAACTGTGAGTGCACATTGCTGGGTCATGTCCAGCCTCTCATTCACCAGCACACCAAGTTCTCAGGGCTGCTCTTAATCCATTCTTGGACTAGCCTGTATTGGGATTTTCCTGATCCAGGTGTGGACCTTCCACTTGGCCTTGTATGAGGTTCATACAAGGTTCATACCTTCATGAGGTTCATATGGGCCCACCTCTCAAGCCTGTTAATGTTCTTATGGATTGCATCCCTTTCTTCCAGTGTGTCAACTGTGCCACACAGATTGGTGTCATCCGCAGACTTGCTGGGGATGTGCTTAGTGCCACTGTCCATGTCACCAACAAAAATGTTAAACAGTTCCGGTCCCAATGCTAAGCTCAGAGGAACCCTTCAAGAATGCATCACTGATTTCCACTTGGACATCAGTCATTGACTGTAACTATGAGATGTTTGATATGATCAGCTATAAGCAGATAAGAACTCACTTGATTACAATAATTTGGATGTTCAAAAAAGTCTTAGTACTTAAAAAAAAAAAGCCCTGCCAAAAGAAATTATTTTCATAAGCTCAGTATTATATGTCCATTCAATATGAGAAGGACAGTAATTTTTTATCATTAAGGATATTTCAAAAGGAACATTGATCCCAGATACTTTAAGAAGTCAATAGCTGTTGCTTATCTTTTTTAGGATTTAGCAGCTGGAAAGTAATGACTGTTTATGGCCCTTATAGAATGCATTTGACCAGCAGATTTTTCAAGAAATCTAGTATTAACCTCAGATTTCAGCTTCCTCCTGAATCTTGATGATTGTATTTTGTATTCTTAAATTTGCCTGACACCTCTCTATTGTTGTACTGAAGTGGAAAAAAACACAACAAAAAGCCTAACCCTCCCACCACACTCTTCTCTGCCAGAAACCACCCCAAAACCCTCACAATATCAATCCTCTTTATTGTTCTCTCTTTTAGATAGTTATACTTTGGCTTTCTGTAGAAATACTTTTCTGTACTAGAGTATACTTTTTTTAAACTGGGGTACCTTTATTATAAAATTCCTTCTGATTATTAAAGGGACAAACAACTGTATAAATATAGGTTTAGCCTTCACCACATTTGTATTAAAATAATATCCAAGTCTTTTATTTTGTACTTCCATTGCCATCCTTCAACTTCTGGTTTTCCGACTTGCGGAATCTGTTCATTATGGCCCATCTGTCATAACTTCAGCAAGAGAACATGTCTTGAACCAGAAGAATCACTCATGCATCATGTTTCTGATCTTTGTGTCTAGCATGCCCATTTATTGTGGGACCTGCCAGTGACATTGGGAACATACTTTGCTTTTTGCTTCCTGACTTGCTTATCTTTTTGGGGATATGTGTTTGAAAAGCTTTGAGCTTTTCCATATGCTAATGCAGTAACCTCTGATTTACTTTCCTCTGAGTAGAGATCTTTAAAGGACTTTGCACAGAAGATTATACCTTATGCAGTTCTCTATCATTTACTGTACATTTGGAGCCAAGTAAATGAGTCCAGATAAAAAATTAAAATCTTCCCCACAGCACTTCATGTTGATTTTTAATTATGAAATGTGGCTTGTAAAACTGGGATTAGAACCAGCTTTCTCCAGTATTAGCAGGACAACTCTTTGCATAGGAATTCCCAAACTGGTTTGTTAGCTACTTAACAGCCAATGGAGTATGTTGTGTATGCCACAAAGGAGTGTTTGCATAGCAGTCATCCTCAGCAGAGCATGTTGATTGTCAGGGCTAAAACAGCTTCGATATTTCTTCCAGCTGCTCAGAGAGCAGAACTTTCTGCAAATGAGTTGCCAGGAAACCCTTCAGCTGTGTGCTCTTGATCCCGACTTCTTCCCAGACCAAGCCACAGTATTAGTAGTAGTTATGTGTCCATTTTTGTCACTGGTCCATTAATATAATTTTTGTGTCCAAGATGAATTCACACCACCTTTGTGGAAAATATTTTGCTGGTAAGATGAGTTTTGTGGTCCACTATGTGATATCACATCTTTCAGTGATTTTCTGCTTTAGGAAGTCTGCCAGCTTGGATGGTGCGAGAGAGTATACCTTTATGTGAAACTGTGAAAGCCTTGTTTTAACTCTTTAGTTAAAGGTAGAGAGTGAGGGAAAAGAGGTAGGATGTTTGGCACCAAGGAGACAGAAAGACCTGTTCCAAATACTAAGGTTCTTACCAGTGTAAATGACAGCATGGCTTAAAATATATATATATGTATTTTCAATTTATTTTCATACTTTTAGATTCAGAGCAAGCTCTGGATGATAATAGATTTCCCTTCTTTGTAACCAAGAACAGAAATTTAAAGTGTTTTTTGCAGAATTTCTTAGAACAGAAAAATTAAGAAAATCAGTTAAATGAGTTAAATCAGAAAGAGTTAAATTTGAGGAGTTTATTATCATTGTCATCATTTTATAATAGCAAAATCCTACAAACAAACTACTCTTCAAAAATACTAAAATGCTACTAACAATTTAGTAGTTAAAAGAGAGAATATTTCCTTTTTATGAAGGTGTTCAAGTAAACTAGAGAATTAGGTCACAAAGCAGGTGATGTGCATGCCCATCATTTGGACAATCTGCTCTTCAAAGTGCTGTCATTTACCTCAAGCCGTGCAAGTTTAGGATAGCTTTTCCTTGAGAGCAAATTGAAGATGAAGAATCTAGATGAACATTTATGCACCATCAAGCACCAGAACAGACATAAATTATCGTGTATTCATTAAGTAAATTAAACATGACACCTTCAGGGCTGTAACTTGAAAGTGCTACAATGGAAATGAGATAGATGCAACACCAGTGAGTGGGAGAAAGGCAGCAAATGCTCTACACAGAAATGAAATAACCTTCTCATATGACATAGAAGGCAGGTGACCTCCCAAATCTATTAGAATCTGTCTCTTAAGAAAAAAAAATGTTTTAAATTATGCTTCACTGTACAGGAGATTGAGCATAAAGACTATACAAAATTTATTTTAAAAACTTTGGTTACGGTTTCAGATTTTTGGTTTGTTTTCTGAAATGTTAAGCGAAAAGTATAACCACAGATGTGCTGGCCAAAGCATTTTTAGCAACAATATAAATACAATAGCAATATCACAAACTATACAGGAATTTGTCTCTGGGAGGTAATAAAAAAAAAACAAAAAACAAAAAAAAACCCTGAAATCAGTTAAAAATATTAATTTGCTTAACATGTAAACAAGCAAGCAATCAAAAACCAATAACCTAGTTTAAAAGATAGGTTTCTGGATTGCACAGTCATGTCAGATTGCCGTCTGGTAAAAGGATCCTGTATTCACTGCTTTCAACTTGTCTCTGTACTTCTCAGAGGAGATCAGTGCCATAAGCTTGTTTGCTTCTTAATGTATAGGGCAATATATACAAAATGGGCAACAAAATGGAAAGGAAATTCTTGCTAAAGCCACAGTGAGCGTGAAAGTTCCCCAGAAACAGCTAGGTTACAGCTTAGCTCAAGAACCTAAGTAGATGTGTTTGTGTGGTTGAGGATCTGTGTCTAAATGTACCTTTCTAGCTGAGATTTTACTTGATTAGCATGGTAGTAGTCTATAAACTTTTGAGAACCAAGTCAAGGAGGGTCCTTGTGATTCTCCAGTAAATCATCTTACTAGCTGTTTAAAGCTTGCTCAGAAGTTTGCACTTAGATAATGCACTTAAAAGCACAACTCTCCTTCACAGTGCATGAGTCAGTACCTGCAGTTTAATTGGAGTTTAATTCCCAGCTATTTTTTTTTTTAAATCATCACATACAATGTGTTTTCTAATGTCATTCTAGATATACTTTTTGAGATCTTTGTTTATTAATTTTTCTTCCTTAAGTTGTTTTGGTGTGCTGTAAGCTGCTCGAAAGCCTTGTTCACTTAAGGCATGACTATAAAACAAACACTCAGGTCCACTGTTGTGTCTGACAGGAGTCTGGCTAGTTCTAATTAAGATACACATAAGCAGAGATGTTATGCTATCTGGAGTCTCTTTTCAGCAACAGCCTTTTAGACTATGCTCCTGTGCCTGAGAATTCAGAAATTTAGTGACTTTGTCCCTCTGTGCCTGTAAAAACAATGAAATTCAGATTCTGTAGAACAGACGGGGTTTTAAAAAGCCACAGGAGGTTATTAGCCAGTCCTATTTTTAAATTTATTTCCCTTTCAGTTTGGGGTGAAGATTCTACTTGTAATATAATTTAACAAGGCATAATGCTTTCTTCCTGACACATGTTGACAGAGTGTGGGAAATGGAACAAGACTGGCAGAAATGGCAGTAGGGATTTGTGTAAATTTTACTGCAAACTTTTGCCAATGAAAACAAGATATTTTAAATAAGTTTCCAAGGGACATAACTAGCTCTTTTATCTGAAGAAGGTCTTTATTTCGGATGGAAAATTAGTTTGCCATAAAAATAGATGTTAAATTACAGGCTAACAAATTTGGTCAATTTAATGGTTGATTTTTCTTTTAAAGATAAATATAGACTAGCTAATTATGGGTTCACATGGCATTTCTAATATTCAGATCCTGGATATCACCTTGAACTTACTAAACACATCATGAGTGAAATGTTGCATTCCTTATTATGTGTGAACTGGAAGGCAGTCATTAGAAACTATGGGCATCTTTCAAGATTGGTATGGATTTGATTGCCTGCTGTAAAGTGTTGATATTGATGACCATAAAAGTTTACTTTTTTTTTTTTTTTTATTTTTATATTTATTTCATATATGTTTCAGAACTGTTACACTTGCTTTGCCTGTGCCTCAGTGAAAACAAACTTGTAACTAGTTTGGTCAAGCTAAAGCCAGGTAAATTAAAATTCCTGAATCTGTAGAATGGGTTTGCAAACTGGATCAGATACAGCTGCCTTCTTTTCAAAATTCGTCTGTGGGAGAAGGTATTGCAGCCATGGCCTTTCAAAGTACTGATGGGCATTCAATTCTAAGATATTCAATTCAGATAAAGGACACCAGGATCTGTGCCTGTTAGAGTTTAGATATATTTTTTACATTTCACAGGAGGAAAGTTGCATGGCAGCTGAAAGATCCATATTGATATGTCATAGCTATGACAGTTTAGGATGATGTCTGTCTGTGCTTGCTATTAATTCCTCACATTCATTTTAATCATTTACCCTATGACTAATAACAAACCAGATTTGGTTAGTGATTCTTTGCAGACATTGAAATATGAAACAATTGTCTGCATCTGCTTGAAATTATTACAGAGCACATCCTTAAGGTTTATATGGATTAGGAAGATCCTGGAATGTCTGGAATGATAAGAATTTGACTTGTCTTTTTCTCTGCTTCTAAAGGAAGAACTTGGGATGCAGAGTACTACATAACAAAACATGGTACAGTTCCCAGATAGATGGAGGATGGCAGATGATCATGCATTTTTATTTAAACTACTTGTTCACAGGAATTCTGGTGATTATACAAAATGACAGTCTCCAGGATAGATATAGATCATGGCTTCTTTTAAAGTAAAAGTGCTTTTTTATGAAAATACATTTAATCTTTCATGTTAGGAAGTTCCTTAAATATTACAATGTAATATATTTGTAATCATTGCTTCATAAGAGATTCTTACATAAATGTCATGAATGATTGGTTAGGTCACTTAAAGAAACACTGGCAAAGGTATCAGCAAGTGTCAGTTTAATAAAAATTTGCAATAGCAGGACAAACTTTGATTGCAAGGTTCACTCTGTTACTTACTAGATATTCCATGTTATGCTATGAGATTTTTATAAGGTCAAGGGAAGAGGTATTGCCTAACTCTTTACTCAAAGCTGAGGGCTAAAGAGAGTTCCTGAGATTTTAGAGCAGCCTGAAGAGGTGGGGAAGCACACCACCCCAGTGACTCATGACATCTGCTACACATGACCTTAATTGCTCATCTTCTTCCTTAAGTTCTACCCACCCTGTGAAAGAACAAAAAATAGGCTTAAACATTGGCTCTACTACTGGAAAAAGAAAAATATAAAAACTAAATAAGTACCTACCTCACAGAAATTTATAGAAATAATCACACATTATGAGAGGCAGTGTGGGACAAGGGGATCAGGGAGTGGGGAAATGGCATCAGCTGAAGAGAGGGAATATCCCTTTTTGTTATTCAGTGCTTTTAGCCATCCATCAATATCAGTGTTGCCTTTATTAAAATTCTTCACTGCATTGCTTTAAATTTGCAGATAAAATGAATTGCCTGAAGAGACCAAAAAAATACCCTGCAACTATAGGTGTGCACTTCTTGCTTCAAATACAGATTTTGAAGAAAGCATTGGTATTGTGCAAAGAGAAGCTTTTGAAAGCAAGTTCTACATACCGATAGTGGGCATTTTGGATGGATTTTTCAACATGCTATTTACTGCCTGAGGAATGAGTGGTAGGGAACAGTGATTAGAAAACAGTCTGCTCTCTTATTTTCTGGTGACATCAGACTGGAACAAAAAGATTTCCTGTGAAACTTTTGAAGACTAAAGACATCTATTACCACGAGCTAATGAGTTTATGGGTGTACAAGAGAGACACAACTTTAGAGCAATCTCAGCTACAGGGGAAAAAACCCTACACGCCTGCTAAAGGATGCTAATGCTGAACATTAATTTGTTGCCATCCCAATACATTCTCAGTCCAATAACAACTTGTAATAAAATAGGTGGACCACTGATATTTCCTGCTTATAAACTATTCCCAAAGCTCCCCAGCTACTTGATAAATCTTTGGAATCATCATTAGACTGTGAACACCATATAAGTGAGATCTGAAATGTAGTTATCCTGAACTCAGGGCCCCCAGATTTTGTAGCTCTCTAGAAAGGCGCTCCTGTTTTCCTCTTCCTTTGCTCCACCTGAAAATAGGTTTTCTCTAGAAGTGAATTAAATTAAATTGTGGGGGGTTTTTTTTTCTAGGATGGGAATTTGTTTTGTGGGATATTGTTTTTGTGGGCAATGCTTCAGTTTTACTTTTGCTGTCCCATTTTTGAGAAACATATATTACCATTTCATTCTTCCAATATGTCCAATTTTAAGGAAATATTGTTGGTCTGTGAAGTCATTTCTTGCTGGAGTGGCATAGGAAAATGCAGTTGAGAGAGCTATCATGTGAGTGAAAATAATCAACTGCCTGTTTGATGCTAAGTAGAATATTCTTGTTCTATACCTAAAGACTTTCTTTAAATTAAAGATTGGATTAATCCACTGAAAGGGATGTGGGGTGCAGAGATAGCATGAAGGAGTTGTTCAGCAACAATGTGACTCTCCTCCATTTTTTTCTTTTTCCATGGGTGGTTAACCAGGAGGTTTCTGTTCACCAATATTCACTGAAAATCTATACTTCAAAATCTGAAAATGCAGACTTCCTGTATCTTTTCATCTTAATATGGTAACATGTATGATGCAGTTGTCACTGAACTTGTTATTGATTCTCTGTTGTCCCTGAATCAGGTATTTTCAGAGTGCCAAAGAAGCAGAAAATAGATTGTTTGACCAGGAAAGTACATTTCAATAGAAATAACAGTGTTCAGAAAATTTGAGGTTGGCTAACAACAATCTAAGTTGACTATAAAACCAGGTTCCAAAGTACTATGTTTTCTCATATCACAAGACTGAATCTACTAAGGGAATAGATCCTTCTTTTCCTGAAAATGTGTCTTCTACACTCCTTTCTGTCTTGAGAATTAAAGAATCAATTAAGATTTGGGATTTCTCTTTTTCTCGTAGAAGGTAGCAAAAAGTAGCTACAAATATTTGGATCCAGTTTCCGTAAAGCTGATGAGCTTGTTCTCTGGGATATCCTGTGGCTTTTATTCAGAGGATCACTAGATGCCCACATTGATCTTTAGATCAGGCACAGCATGCATGTGTGTACACATGCTGCTTCCTGTAACGGCGTGAAGGTGGTAGCAGTTGGGCAGCATATGCTGCTGGTCTGCTGCATGGCTACACTGAATTTGCCCACTAAAGCCCTGTGTAAATAGAGCTCAGTGGTGGTTGATGAGTCTGGATGTTTTCTCGCAACACGTGGCTATGGATTTCCAGGTATTTTTATGTTTTGTTTTCTGGTTGGGTTTTGTTTGGGCAGTTAAGACAGTTAATCTATTTCTGATTCAATTCATCCTGTAAGAGATGCTGTGAAAAATTCATCATCTTTAGGGTTAAACTATTTTGATACCTGATACACCATATTACTGAGAAAATACCTACCTGGTGTTTTTTCTGAAATTGCTTTTAAAACTAATAGAAAATATATTATTCCAGATAAAATTAAACCCAAACCTTTGTAAGGAGTAGGAGTTGTTCTTGTTTATTAATGTTTCTGCACTTTTTTTTTGTTTGTTTTTATAAATTATTGTAAATGCTGTTCAAATTCGAATGTGTCTAATAATTGTATTCTAATTTCTTATGTACTTCCCCCTATAATTTTTCAAATTAGAGAGTTTCTTCTTTATTTTTGACTTCTAATTGCTTTGCAGTGTTTCTGTGAGGACTGAAATGTTGCCTTTATTTCGTTGATCAACATAACAATCTTTGATGTCTTGCTCTCTACTTTATGAAGTGATTTGAAGCATGTTGAAACAAAAACATTAAAAAGACAGTATGGGAGTTATCTGCAGTAAGATAATACAGTTTGAGAGTATTTTATATCCAGTCTGATTCACTGAGCTTGTATTCTATAATGAATAATTGTTGAATGATAGCACTGTCTCATTTTGAAGCATTCACTTTTCTAGCTGACTGTGAGGGCAGAATTAAATTGTGGGGGTCCCAGAGAAGTGAGGGTGATATATGCCACACGACCCTGGCAAGTTCTGTCTTTGACAGTGTAAATGAGTTTTCATCTTTTCTTCACCATCTTACAGAACTGTAAAAATCATGAGAGGTCAGTGTACAACAACCAGGAAAAATGTGGGACAGGAGGAGCATCAGGGTCAAGTATGAAGTCAACCATGACAAAAGCCATTTACTTAAATTATAAAATGTTATCTGGATTGCTGGGAATTTATATATTGACTATAACTAAAATTCATCTTACAGCCTGGATTTTGTGCTGATTAGAAACTCTTAATGATCATTTCTTTTAAATTAATCATCATCTGGAAGACCAATGGTTCAGTCTCTGACAGGGAGAAAACTAGGCTGCCCAACAATGTTTAGCCCTCTTAATAGAATATGGATTATTTTTATGGATGCCACAGTTTCAAGCCGGTATCCATAAGGCATAGCTAGAAGCCAGATTCCATTACTTTAGCTCTTATAATTGCCTGTGTGATTCTCTCTTTCTGGTTGTGGGGACTATGTCAGATCAGCCCCTTCTAAACTCTGAATTTGTTCCAAAATATTGCAGAGCTCTATAGTTTAGTACTCATGCCCGTGCTGGGAAAAAAAAAAATCTCTGTGGTGAGCAAGGAACTAAATTAATCAACTTTCTCATCATGACAACCAACAGAGCTTCCTGCTCCAAGTATCTACCTTTGCCTTTTATAAAAATGGGAAAAGAACCAGACTGTCATAACGCTGCAGTGAGCTCTCAGGCTCATCTCACTGTAAATTTTAAAAAAGGCCATGGAAGGCCACAGTGATGCTAAAATTCAGTGACTCTTGCTTGAGCAGTGATTACACGAACTAATACTCCAGTGTCATCCTATCATGAGGAGAATGAGCTCTCCTGCTAACTTCAAACCTTAAGGAGTTTAAGTGGTTATTGTCAGTGTGTAGGGCTTTCTCTTGCATAGCAGAAAACATGCAATTACTGTACAATAATAGAAGAATGGGTATTCATTGAAAAGAATATAACAATGAAGAAAACAGCTACGGTTTGTGGCTCAACTCTGTTTATTCTCTACCCAGCCATCCCTCTGCATTTTGTTACTCTGTTCCTCTGCTTTGCCATTCACACCATCAGTGTTTGCATAGTGAGAGCACAACAACCCTTGCTACCTCACCATACAGCTGTATATTTTAGGATAGAGCTTCAGAAATGTAGGTTCTGCTGTTCAGATGGAGTGAGGTTTGCTCCCAGTCCAAGAGGAAAGGGAAGAGGGTTTTTTGTGATTCTAGTTCACAACCTGTTTCCCAGTGGGACAGTGAATCAAGAGTCCAGGCTTGAGGGGCACCAATAGTTAAGCCTTCATTTTAAAGGATTATAACTGGCATTTAGATAGATATTGCTGTTTATGAATATCAAGGTCATTAACACCTAGAAAAGTGCATCTCATAGTAGTCCTGAGAGCAATTATTGTACCCGCTTTGCTGATAAAATCAGGTACACAAGTGAGCAGTTGTTCTTAAACACAACATTAGTATAAAATCAGTGCACCAATTAAGAAATCAGGATTTAAGAGGGTAGCATTTCTAGACCTGCTCTCAAATTGGGACGAATTTCTCCTTAAAGAGACCAAAATTTAAAGTTTCAAAAGTATTTCCTGTCTGTGTGTGTCTGTACTGAGCTAATTCTGGCTTTAGTTTTGGACTTCCTGAGGATCCACATATTTCTCTTGTAGACAGTAAAAGCAGAATGTATTTTGTACTGTGTACAATATATGTCAAAGTTAATTGTTATGCCACCTAATTGCTATTTTGAACTGGCCTTTAAAGATAACCTTAGAAACATTATTTTCCTGCCTCCTTTAAAGTAATGTTTAAATCATTTAAATGATCAGAGCATTTTTTTTCCTCCAATGGAAAGGTAGCACTACTTCTTGTACTACCCACAGGACAGTAAACATTCATTAGATAATGAGAAAGCTTTATAGTCAGCATGGTGATTAAAAGGGAGTTGTCTGCATCATGCAGTTGATTATTTGAATTTACTTGTGGAAAATTGTGGGGAGATAGTGCTACTGAGACAGCCAGGGTCATGTCAGCTGTTCTAAATATCAATTTATTTTTAACAGAAGGGATAAGAATGCAATATAATACATAACAATACAGTAATATAGTTGCCTGTTGTTTCCATTGCACCTTGGAAAATAAAACAAGAGCAGTGAAATGGCATGTTGAGCATGTTGTGAGAGGCGAGAACTATGAGCTGGCTTTGCCTCTGAGTGAATATAGAACAGAAGACAAAGAGCACCAACACCAGGTGTACTCATTACACAGCAGAGTGCTTTCTGGGCTGTATATTCATGGTCATTTGCATTCATGGAGCACTGTTGATCCAAGGTGATCCATGCAAATGTCCATCCATGGCTAAGCATGTTGCCTGAGGTCAGGGGCCATAGGAGAGGACCAGGAGCATTGTGAGGCTTGGATGGCTTCAGTTCAGTTGCCTTCTATGCAACAGAGTTGAGTTCAGTTCCAGTCTCTTTTTTGGGACAGGTAATTTCATTTTGTTTGACTTTTTTTTTTTTTCTTTTTTTTTCTGGAACTGTATCAACAAGTATTAGTCTTATTTTTGTGTTTCTTCTGTAAGGGCTGCCTCCCATACCAGAAGGGATATCACCAGACTGTGTCACTAAAACAAATCCACCCCACTAAGAAAGTAGAAATAGGAGTTCTAGGAACTATCTAAGAAATCTTTCATTCCTTTCATGGCATGCATCTAAACCTGGGACGAATAGAAACTTAATTTGTTATTAACTCTGCAGGTTCCTTTAACATTTTACAACCCTTAGTTTGATCAGTAGTATTTCACTATCTTTATGCATTCTACTGAACTATCACTAATAATGTCCAACAGCTGCATCTGAATGGTTTCCAAACTTTTTATCTGGCAAGAAGTGAGTTGTTCAGCATTAGACTAGTTGCCTGAAGGAAATATATAAACAGTATGTCCTACTCACAAGATTGGTTTTTTGTACTCAGAATTGTCTGACTTGTGTTTTTGAAAGCATATATTCAGTTTAAAAGCCAGACATGTTAAAAGAAAATCTTCTAATGCAGAAGGTAGTGATTATCAGTGAATTCAATATTGCTTGAAGTATTTCCATAAAATAATATTTTATTTATATTTACATACACACAGAGTCAACATGATTTAAAGGTCTCTAAACCATCATCTAAAAGTGATTTTATCCCAACTGCCCTCATCTCACCTTGAAAAAATCCCAATATAAACTTTCAGTGACTATATAAAAGCAGATTTCCACTGTATCTGTATTTAAGAAGAAAATCAAATAGTTACTGTTTGTCACTGGGTGAATATCTGATCCAATAGTCGAGAAACCCAAAGGTGAAAAGAATGGCTGTTCTCTAGGTTTGCATAACTGAGTGCAGGTAGTATTGCTCTGCTCTGAACTTGAAATTGAGGGTGCACGCGCCTCACTACATAATACAAGCAGACTCTCCTCTTGTATAGCTCTGCTTGTTTGGAGGTGGCAAATGAAATAATATTTCAATTTCCAAAGGTTTCCAGTTTTTAAAAACAACACAGCAGATATACAAATGTGTTTTGGCATTCAGGAAACGAGTATTAGTCAAGAATCAATCTTATTTATTTCATCAAGGTCTTAGATGGAACATGAGAGAACCAGGCTTCCTGCCTGGTTTTATCTGACTAAATAAATTTGATTATGATCTTTGTGTACTGAAAATATGGAGTTTTTTTGCTCACCCACTGCCATGAACTTGAATTAGTATGAGCTTTAGGAAACCGCTTTAAGGAAACAAGAAACTTACATTATAGCTACGTTCGGTTTGCAAAAAATATATCAAACATAATTTATGCTGGCTTAGCAGTTACAATGATGTCTAATATATGGACCTGTTGTTCATTATTCTCTTTTATAGTTATTTTTTAGGTGCTAGAACTTATGGTTTACATTTTTGTTGTGGCTTCTGCCTTTCAAACACAGTTTATTGCTTAAAGAAAGTCTTATATTAGACATTTCCTTAATACAGAAAATAATATTTTTTCTTCTGTTAAGTTGTAATAAGAAACTCTAAAAAAATAGGAAGTGGAACAAAAAAAAAGCCCATCAAATGTGATATTGCAAAAATATATAGCGGTAACATTTTCATTTAAGACTGATTATATTAGTGCTTGGAAAATAATAGTTATTTCCAGATGTGATAAAAGAAAGAAGGTAATTTTTTTTCAATTGATTAGAAAATTTCCAAAATAGAAGTTAATAAAAAGTTAATCAAATGCCATTATATGCAGAAGTATTTAATTCTGTGCTATGGCACTCGGTTCCAGTATATTTAACATATTTTTTATCCCTCAATACACATCTTGTCAGTTTTATTTTAGAGTACCAAATAAAAAATTAAAATGTATTTGCCTGGAAAATCTTCATATACACATGCTTTATGTACTCCAGACTGTCTTACCTTTCTGACCAAATTAAGGCGCCTGGTCAGTTGAGGGGTAATGGGGAGTGCAGCAACAATTAACTTACTTGCACCAATTGACACCTGGGCAGCTCAGAGGGAGTTCTCTGTTCCTTTCTTCCTCCTGATGTTTTCATCTAATAATTTGACACTTTAGGAAAATTATTATTTCTGCCTTTTTTTTTTTCTTTCCTATTAAAGCGCTTTTGATACAGATCAATGCATCTGAATGTCCCTTAATTTTTAATGGTGTGGCAATGTTAGACACTGACAGCTGGAAACCTTAATTGAGCAGATGACAGGAAAGTAATGGACATTTGCAACCACTTATTCTGTCTGACCTTCTGTTTAATATCAAAGGGTAAATGTTCATTTTTCTTGGAAACCTTGAGAAATTGAGGGAATACAAAAGCAAGCGAGAATCTGATCTTGCTTAGGCATACTATAATATTGTTACTGGAAATAGGAACATCTCACGTTTCACCTTGTCTTTTTTAAAAAATTGAGGACAGATACATCCTGCTTTGTTTGTGATGATTATGGATGGTGTGTCATGGATGTCTATCAGTAATTCCTTTAGCCCTATGAAATACTGTAACAAAAATTAAGAAAAAAAGTGAAAGAAAATCATATTTGCCTGAATGGAAATTGATAATATAACCTGGTATAAGCCATCCTCATATTTCTGACCAGTCCAATGGCCAACATTGCATCCTGAAAATCCTTAGTGTTTTGGCATTTTCTTGGGGTTTGTGTTTTGTTTTTATGGTGGGTTTTTGTTTTTTTTTGTTTTTTTGTTTTTTCAGATGAAGACAAGATTAAAGCAATCCAGCATCTATCACTTGGGTTTTAATGTTCAGTGTGTACTTCTAACACCCACTGCTGCTCTAAAGAGTCCTCTTTGTGACAAGCAGAGATAAGCAGTTTGTATTCCTGAAGCATGAGGGATTAGTACTCCAACTGGCATAGGTTGACTACATGTTGCACATTTAGTGTCTGTAGTGCAGTTTGTACAGTAAAATTAATAAACCCAAACTTGCATTTTCTAATCATAAACTTTTGATCTTTGAAATTTTTGTGCTAGTATGACAATAGTTCCATAATCTTTTAAAAATTTTGTAGAATAAATCTGGATTTATTTTAATGATACATAGAGGCAGTGCTTGTGATGATGTATCTCATGTCCATTCATAGATATATGCATTTGCAATTGAAAAAAGGCTTTTATTTTCTTTAATGTAGGTAAACCCACTTGTCTTTCAGTCCTATATTCACATATTGATTGCAAATGTTATTTCCTTTATTTCAGTGAGAGTAG
Organism: Cinclus cinclus; assembly: GCF_963662255.1. NCBI lineage: Eukaryota > Metazoa > Chordata > Aves > Passeriformes > Cinclidae > Cinclus > Cinclus cinclus. Next base: position 21,049,849 of record NC_085051.1, on the reverse strand, counting down.
AGTTAGGAGCTTGTTTCATGAGGGATTTTTCCAAATGACTTATTTGCCAAAGGAAAAACACTGGAACCAGTAAAGAAGTTAACGATTTGCCATTTGGTATGCTCAAAACAAATGTTATCATTGGGAGTTGAGGAGATGTCTTGCTTGAAATCAGAGATATTGCCAAGAATTTCAGTTATATGTTGTTTAAAAAAAAAAAAAAAAAACAAGAGAGATTTTTGTAAGCTGGGATAGAGGCCAGTCTACAGAAGAGCAGAAGCTGATGCTCTTTGTTGACGAGACTTTTACAGAGTGAACTACAATAATTTTTTCTACAGTAAGGATGGCCTGATGAGCACATGAAGCTGAGCAGGAAGAATCAGTAGGTGAAAATAATGTGGATCAACAGGGAGGTGGGGTGGGAAAGTTGTAAGGATATTTCTCATAATATTTCAGGAGTATTTCCAGGATGTTTTGTTTAGTGTTTCTAGACATACAGATAGAGAAGGTCTTAACCACGCTCAGTGTTAAAACTATGAAATAAGACTCTGACACTATGAATGTCAAGTTAATAGCTTTCATGTCATAATCAAATACAATTTGGTTAATCATATTTCACCTCTGAAATTTTATTATTCTCTCTCCATTGGTTACAATGAATGACCTCTTTCTTCCTTTGCATTCTTTCCTTCCAAGCAGTCTGCTTGAGCAATGCAAAGTGAGCATAAAAGATTCCCAATTACAGCAGTAGAAATTTTTTTCCCCTTCTTTTCCCTTATCTGATAGCAGTGTCTTTGTAGTTTGAAAGCTAATGAAGAATGGTTGCAGTCAGAAATAGCTGGAGCAGTCCTGAAATTTAAAGGCATTTACCTGCTTCTGCCATACCCAGAGCCTTAGCTGAAAAGAAGGGTATATTTTGATAGCTTGTTCTCATTGGTGCCTATTACATAATTTAGGCACACGTGTTGGCTTATGCCACCTCTAGGATGTAGGCCAGACTGGATAAAAAGAGAGTTTCATATCTTCCTAAAGCATTAGCATGGGACACAACACCCTGTCAGTGGCATTTTTGCCTGTCCCTATAGGAATTGGAAAAAAGTGTGGTTCTAGGAGCTCTAAAAATCCTGTGCTCAACTCCACGGCTGCACAGCTCTTCAGCCTCAATGCCACACCAATTCCCTGGGACAGCTGCACCCTTGGAAAATTAACTCCCATCCCCACAGTTCCCATAAAGTTTTCCTTATACAGGGAGTATATCTTTAGCAGGTACTTCTTATGTCTCCATTCTTCTTGTTTCCTGCTCCTCTGGAAAAATTTGGGCAGTGATCTGGCAAGTTTTGGGAAATTCATGCAAGTGGGGTTAACTATATAATTGTGTTGTAGTATTATGTTGTTGTTGTTATTATTATTATTATTATTAATGTTATTATTACTAATATTATTATTGCAGTAGGTCTTCCTGTGTAAATATGTGTTTGTTTTGCACTTGTACCTACAAAGTTTGAACAGAACAGGTTTGTTAAAATCTACAGAAGTGGCTTCTGGAGAATCAAAGAGAAGAAACTTTCATTGCGCTTCTCTTCTGAAATGTATCATTGACATCCAGTGGAGTGAATAAGCATTAAATTTAATTAATAATAGATTTATTTTTCACCTTTCAGCTTTGAAAAGAGTATATTTCTTGCATTCTGTAAAGTTTTATTTTATTAACCACACAAAGAGAAATATGCTTCATTTAACTATGTCAAAACCAATCTAAACTTTCTGCTATTTCCTTTCCTTTCTATAAATTTTAATGCATTTTTAATTCCACACCACTGGTTGGCAAACCAACCATTGAAGTTATTGCTGCCCTGTAATGTATTTCAGTCATTTCTAATAAACCTGGACCTTAAGATGATTTATTATTATCTCTGTACATGATCAGAGTGGATTTGCTGAATGTGCAGGGTTGCAGCCCTTTCATTACTATACTATGGGTAGGGATGTATAAGATTGAAGAAACAAACAAAAATAACTAGTCAGTACACAGAAAATTTCTAATGTTTTGGTTTTTTGCAAAGAAAAAAAAAACATGTTTGAATGAGAAAATACAGAAAATAGATGAGCTTTTTATGCATTTAAGGGAAATTTTCTTGGCTATAAAGCAACAGAAAGATTAAATGTTATTTTAAAAGGATTTTTTTTATTATTATAAAAGCTGTAGGGTTATTTCTCTTTGAAATTAACCCAAATACATTTTGTAGCTACTTTCTTTAGCTATTGTGGAAACATACAAATTTATTTTGCAGAAGTCATTATGCAAAAAATTGGTTTAAGATTTTAGCAAGATGGGTGGAGAATCATGCAAAAATAAAATAGCTGGTGTATGATTAAAATATAAAAATGTATAATAAAATATCCTTGTCCTTTGAATTTGTTTGTTCAAATACAACAGGACTTAACAGCTCTCATTTTCTGAAAGTCACATCAAAAATGCCTTGTTCATCACATATATTTGAGGAAAATAATTGCCATCAAATCAAACCAAACTCTTTTACATTAAGTTCTCTACAAGTCAGAGTGGTAGACAATTGAGTTCATGTTGTTCTCATCCTTGATTTCTGAAGAATTTCTTTATGTCCTTAACAGGTTTTCTGGTTTTATGAATAGTTCTGTTCCTGTGTGTGTCTGTTCCTTGTAACCCAACTTTTACATCCTGAGTGTTTTTCATGGGCAAGGAAAAGAGTTTCAGTTGCTGTTATGACTGGCAGCTGAGCAGTTTTTTTCAATCTCTCTCCTGCAAGCTGAGTTCATTTTATTCAGAAATTGCCCAAGGAATGTCAGGTGAAAGTGAACAAATCTTCATTTATTCCTGCTTATGGCTAGAGGCTCTCAGTTTCTGGACCAGATACTTTGCGAATTCCTGTATTCTTTTATGATTATTAACCTTTCTTAAAAGAGCTAACGAAACCTTTAAAGTTACTTTCAGCATATTTTGAAGGGAGGAGCTATTTCAGAAAATGGTACATTGCAGAATTTCCTTGACACATTTACTTTCTATCTCTGCTAGTCTAAATTAACTGTTTGTCTTTAATGACTACACTGTATGGCTTCTTTGCTGGAATTTGGCTACTGAAAGATGTCATTAGGCAAGCTTGATTGCCTATTAACATCTCACACATTCTGAAAATTCAGCTATTTTAGCTTTACAATGTTGATTTACATTATAAAAAGCTACAGCCTACACCCAGCCAGCTGACACTGGGGACAGTTTTTGTAGGGCCTATCATATCTTCATGCATCTTCGTCTCTGTGGTAAATCTTGTTTCTGTAGGATCTGAGTGTAAAGTACCCGCATGGTACATAGGAACAAATCTGTTCCTACAAATTGCTTTGGTAATGTAAAAATAGGCTTGGCACTTTGTGACTCAGCTTATCTATTTTTAAAAAGTAGATAATGGCAAGGTATGCTAATCATTATTTTTTGCTCCTAGTGTGTCACTAACAATAATTCTGCTAGATATGTATTTGAATATATCAGCTCTTCAGAGGAGTTCACGATCTAATAGATGTAAATTTGCTAAGATTTTTATAGCTTCTTGAAAGGTCATGTATTGAGATTAAATTAGTCCCCCCTCATGATACTCTACAGTAATCTACATTCTAATCAGTAGGAGATACAAACACAAGCTAGATTGCAAATGGAATGTAGTTATAAACTAGATTACAGAGGAAAGGGATCTCATGTAGATTTTATTGATATGTATCAGGTGGCTTTTTCATAGCAACTATAAAAATTAAATGCCAATCAATATTTTCTACTGAAAATTAAAGCATTCATACAGGGGTAATTTGTTTTTTTGTTTGTTTGTTTTGTTTTGGGTTTTTGTTTGAGTTTTTTGTTTTTGTTTTGTTCTTATTCTACCTTCTGTCTATTCTGTTTGAATTTCTATGCCTTTATGATTAGGTGTCATTTTCAAAGCAGATGGTAGCTGTTGTTGAGAGACAATCTTCACTTACATTTATGAATTTTACTTGTAGTGTTGTTCTTTATACTGGTGGCATATTTCCCCATATGTTGAACTTTATCAGTATCTGACCTTAAAATCTCAGAGGTGGTAGGATCAAAGAATGAACATTTTTAAGGTGTGAATAAGAGCTACAAGAATGATGAGAGGTCAGAGGATTTACAAGCAAAGATTAATTGAGCCTGATATGTAGTAAATAGTTTAGCAGAATGAATAGAGTTTTGGAAAAAGGATCAAAGGGAGAATGTATAATCACCTCTGAAGGATGTGAACTGGAATGGCTGACTTGTGCCAGTCAGTAACAGACTCGATGCACACAGTGCCGAGGATTATTTTCAGAGCTCAGGGTATAGAAATAAAGAAGTTATCCTGTCTTTTCGGAAAAGAAGGCCGGTAATTTGATACCTTGGTATCAAATGGTGATAAGGAGAACAACAAGTAATTTAATGATTTATAGCAGACCTTTTGAACTGGCTAACTTGAATACAGACAACTTTTCTGCCACTCTCTTTTATGAGGCAGGCACAATCAGCCCCAAAAAACCAAAACAATTGAACACTGAAAATTGTGGGGAAGTACCATTGCCAAATAGATTGACAGTAGAACATAATTGTGATGAACTGATTTATTAGATCCTTTGGACCTGGATGTAACTGAGTCAAAGTGCAAATCTCAGTTCTATATTCTAGATTTTTTGTGCTGAAGTTTTGTGTCAACTTTCGGGTTCGAAGACTTTTCCATCCCTGCTATAAAACTATTAAAACACCATTTCTCTAAATATCCCCCCAAAATGCAAATTTTTCATCTTGAATTGGATTACTATCTGAGCTGAACATTTCATCTTTCTGCACATTTTCTGAAGCCCTTGAAAGCCATCAAGACCAATTTTCTTCCACTTTCTGCCCTACATCATATTTCTACCTCTGCAAAATATCATTTATGCTTTGGAAAGAAAAAAAAAAATTCAAAAAAACCCCACTGTCAGGATAGTGACACAATGAAACACATTGCTCAGAGAGGTTGTGGAGTATTATCCTGGGGAGCCTGCTCTGACTGACCCTACTTTGAGCAGAGAGCTTAGATGAGATGATCTCCAGAGTCCTCTTCCACCTTCAAGTATTTTGTGATTGTTTGAACTTTGGCTCCCCTAACTGAATAATGATTAGAAACTTGTGTCATGTTTTGCTATATGCATTTTTTTTTTCCTAAAGAACACTGCTTGCAATAAATACTTTTGAACCTTTGCTTAAAAATGATTTTTAAAAGAATTTATTTTCAATTCCAAAAGCTGAATAAACTTCAGCATATCTATTTTAATCTTTAATTCAACGGACCAATCTTCTAAAACCCTGCTGAATTGTAAAAAAAAAAAAAATTAATTTTTTCTGGCTAATTAGTTGGCCTGTTTTATTACTGCATTCTCTGTAATAATTTGGTTTACACAATGGAATTGTTCTTGTGTGTTAAAGTTATAAAAGTAGTGCCTACTAACAGTTTTTATGCTTGAAATAAAAATAATCTCAAATAATGTATGTGATTTTAGTTGCTATCGAGTGCAGAAATAATTTTTGCTGTCAATCTCTAATACTGGCATTTACTTTGGTAGAAAGAGAAGAAATCTAATAAAAATTAAAGAGCAGTTTTCCCTAAATTGATGAGTTGTAGTGGCTTCCTTCAATCTAGCACACTAAAATGGCTTATTCCTGAAGAATTAGTTTAGCTGTTATATCAAGAAATAAATGCTGCACACTTCAACCAGTCAAAGGAATTTAAATACTTCAAGGAAAAGTTGCAATGAAAATAGGTAGGGTGTTTTCAAATGCTGACAAACAGAAGAATCACTATGATAGGCTTGGGGTTTGCCTCCACTGAAACCCCCAACTTCATCTTGGGTTTGAGCAGTTTCAGCAATCACTAATTTCTAATTCTGTGGACTGTGGATTATGAGGTGGTGACTGTGTTTTGGTTCTGTTGTTTTTTCTCTTGATCGAAGTACATGGTTGGTCCCAGCATCTTCACAGCATCAGAAAATTCTGTGACAATGTCCATCTTCCTATCTAGAGCAGATGTTGCTGTTTTGAAAGTTGCTTTATCAAAGTTGTGTGTACACACATCAAGTTATAATCTAAGATTTCTGATGGGATAAAAGACATGTTGCAAAGATGTGACCAAAGTATAAATCTATCCAAAATCCATTATCTGAAGTGTGTCTCTAATTCCATGTGCATGCCTTTCCAGGAATAAGGAGGAAACAACTAATATTGATCCCTTAATCTGTCTAGAGGCAAGAGTCTGAAATTTGCAATTTGCAATAATTTATGTTGCAGGGTTGCCAGTGTTAGGACACTATCTGGATTAACTAATCCAGCATAGTTTTCTTCTAGGTAGCAATGGCTCCTACCCAGATGTGATGAAAAATTAGATTTTATTAAGTCTTTTAAACTCCTGCTCAGCCAGAGTGTTAAGTGTTATCTAAGTTTTTATTTTCCATGTCCTTTGTGAAATATTTTGGGTTTGAAAAGTGTTACAGAACTTCCATGGTATCTGATAAACCATGTGAGTCTACATGTTGTAATCCTATTATAACCTTGTCTTGTATGCATATAAACTGTTTTTCAGTATTCCAGGTGTTAAAGAAAGCTGTTTTAAGACATTATTTGGCAGACCATGTCTCATCTTGTCTCATAATCTTTCCTGTTGTCACTGGAAAAGTGGAGACATCCTTCCCAAACATCTGAAATATAGGGATGGTGATGATAAAACTCCCACATTAGCATGTACTCTAAGATCTGAAGTAATTACTATTTATTTACAAAGTAGTTGTTTATAGACTGCAAAACTTCTATGGTAAAAAAAAAAAAAGCTCCTTTTCCCATATTCTTCTTTATTTGGGATTTTAAAGAAGGATTATTAGTCAACTTTATATGTCTGTGATATTTGTTTGGATGAATAGATGGAACAAATTTTTTTTTTAGTTATTAAATATCCTGATTCTGCTTGAAAGAACTGGTTGTGATTTCCAGGCGATCGTTGGTACATATGACTTGTAAATTGTCTTGAGTCTCCGCCCTTTGTAGTCTCAAGTATTAATGAGAATATTTGTTATATCATCTTTAGAAATCATACATCTTGACTGACAATGCTTAGAAAAAAAAAATTCTGTATGTGTATTTTTGCTCTCTTGAAAGGTAGTTAGTGACAAGGCTAGAGACCCACATAGGAAAATAAAAGGTAGAAGAAGGTAATGGGTTCATCTAATTAACAATATTATTTTGTCTAGTATAAAGTGGGATGAAGTTTCGTCTTAATTTTTACCAAAGTTTTGGAGAAAAAAGGGTTGAATTTTAAAATATGGAAATTAAGAATCAGTCAGGTAATATTTCACTGTGTAACTCAGATTCTCCTCCAAATCAATTCATGATTGGAAGACCTGGACTCACCTGCTATATTAAACACTGATTTTTTTTTTTTTTTTCACAAGCTGTAATAATAAAGACCTCTTCATACAGGTCTCATTTATGTTTTGCTATTGTGATTCTCTCTGCACACTTATAATAGATGGATAAAATGTGATTACACTGAGTGGGTAAGTAATGCTTTATTTTCAACACATTTTCACTTGTCTGAAATCAGATTGGTATCTTCTTCAATGTATTTGTTATTTGCAAATATTTGGTGTTTAAATTACAGTAATAATTCTTCTGTAGTTCAGTAAACAGCAACTTAATGTGGGTTTTTGAATTTTTAAATATGAAAAAATATTTTATAAGTCTCTGACTTCAGCTTCTGTTCTGAATAAATGCATAGGATGAATTGAAGACTCTGCTGCAGAGTAATTTTTGAGAAAGATCTCTTCTTGTAAAAGCCTATTTACTAGACTATGTCCAGAGGAAAAAGAAAAAAAAAAATAAATGAGCTGAGTTAAAAAAAAAAAAAAAGCGAAAACAAACAAACCAACTGGGGGGCAAACACTGAAAATTCTTAAGGTACTAATGAGTAATGATATTATGTTGTATTAACTGTCAAGTGAGTACACAGACATAATTTCTTTCCCCTGAAATACCTTGGTCTGCAGTATCGAAAAGTATAAATCTACAGTTTATCTTACTCACTGTGTCAAAAATTGTTCAGTCTCCTGTGCAGTGGATATAATTATTTCAAAGACCAAGGTTCAAGTCCTCCCTTGTGTTTGGCGAGGTACCTTTAATCTGTTCCTGTCTTAGGCAGAAGAAATGAGGAGAAAAGTCTTTCTCAAAAGCCTGCCCTTCTTTAAGAGGGGGAGCCATCTGTCAAGGAGCTGCCACTGCCCAGTGCAGTTTCCATGAATGCTACCCCACTGAGCAGCAGACTTGCATCTGAGAATGATAATGATCTAGAGAATGGCCTTTGCTCTTCTTTAAACATGTTTTTTCTCTAACACCACGATGTCTGAGAATTTAGGCGCTCTTAGTGCTTTAAAGTAACATCCCTTCAGCATAATGAAAGATTTCATTCAGTTCAGATTGAGTTAAGCAAATGAAAAAATATGCAAAGCACTGGTCTTGGTCTTTTTGTTGGAGGAACAATATTTTATACAAATAATTGGATCCATTTATTGTCCTGCTTTTGTTATTTAGTTTTTGAGAAAGCAAAGTGAGAAAGCTGACCACTGTAAATTCCTGAAGTAGAAGGAAAAGTAGTTAATGCTGGGAATATTTAGATTTTCTTTTGACTCAGTTTGCAGTTTTCAACACTCAGTCAATTAGGTTTTATGGTACTGTTAATTCCATGTATAAATACCTTTCTTCATATTGCCTGTGTTTACAGGAAATTAAAAATTTATCTTAGGGAATTTTGGAGAAGCAGTTTTAGAGGTCTTGCTGATGAGTGCAGAATAGAATTAAGCAAAGGGCTAGCGACAAAGAATATAAAAATTGACAGAATGAAGAAGTTAGTTTGATCTTGGTTAAAATGTTTTGACATTAATTGTCTTTTTTCAAGAATATGAACAAATTGTACCTCTGTGGTCACAAAAAACTTAATCCCATCAGTGCAGACACTGCAGGTATGGTACACAAATATGTGATGGGTATAATTTGAGAATGTTCTTACAAAAGCCTTTTATGTGTATGAACATTACTTATGTAGATACTACACACGCATATTTAATTATTTTTTTAAAATATATAATATTCTACCAATTTTGGATTATGTGTTTTGAACTCAGAAAAACCTACCAGCTCTCACCTGACAGCCCTGACATTTGTTTTTATTCTACAGATAATGCAGTTAATCAAGACACACTGTCCCTGGTAAAAAGATGTCTTCTCAGGATGTTAAGATTGCACACCCATTATTATCTTCCCAAGGAGAAAAAAGCCATGAGTTTTCTGTTGCTAAGAAAGGCTGCAATACACGTCTATTATCTTATGTGATCTTCCTTACTGTAATATCGTAGTGTTCTCAAAACAGATGGGGAAGTGTACATTGAAATTGAAGTCAATAGCAGACTTCAAAACCTAAATGAGTCTTTCAGTTTGTTTAATATAAAATTATCCATTCATTGTAAGAAATATGCATTATCTGAAGTAAGAAACTCATGGATAAATTTTACAGAAATCATAACAAGCTGTTGATATATGGAAAAATGAAGAGCTCATAATTATCAAGGGTTCCCTGGTTGAGGATTAGGTAATTGTTTTTCTCTTGAAGCTACCTTTTTAAATTCTTTTAATAATTATTAACTAAGAAAAACCCCTTCTAGCTGATATATTTTTTCTTTTTTAACAAGTATGGACTTTTTCAATCAGAAAATGAGAAATTACCCTGAAATTTTCCATCTCCTATTTCTTAACACTGGTTCTGAAAGTTGTGTTTAGTATTTAACTGCATGTTGTAGGCTGCATCTGGTATTTCGGTATATACTGGAAGGTTCTCATGCTTTTCAGCATTGTTTCTTTTTTCTCACCCCTGTAGTCAAAGTTAATGCAGGTCTTGGTTTGTAATAGCAGATACAAAACCAAAATTTTAATTACCCATCTGTATCCTCATTTTCATCTTCATTTCCCCTTTATCTTTAGGCTATACTGTTTTATAGACTGTGATGATGATTTCTTTTATGGATTCTTTTACCTTCAGAGTCTCCTAAAAAGTTTTGCATACACTTGGACTGGAGATGTATTGGAGCTGCAATGGGGATGCTGCTGGTTCCTGCAGAAATAGGGAGGCATATCCCAGGAATTGGATTTTATGGATCAAATCTAGTACAAAAAGGTAGTTATATTCTGCAGCCAAAATGCTATTAGGGCAAATACTTCTGACTTTAAGATCCCAAGTCTTTAATCAGCATAAAACACTGCCCCTTTGGACTGCAAATAATTGAAGCTATTTATCATGTGCTTAGCGGTTAAATGAACTGTTTCTGTGCTGGAATACTACGGCTGTTTCTTAACACTGAACAATGTTTCAGAACAGTTTAAGTGAGGAAACAGAGAACAGCCTGCTGAAAATGTAGGTAATTTCATCAGACTATGATTAGTTGTGGAGACTTTAGGACCAATGATAGCAGATTTTCTTCAAAGGCATGCCATTTCAATGTCTTTTTGTGGCCAGTGATCAACCTGTGATGAAAGGGTTGTGCTCATCAGAGGTTTTGCATGCCAAGCTTACACACTGACTTAAATTGTTTCTATGAAAAAAGGATTCAAATTTGGCTAATATGTTGCTGATACTGCATTCAGAAATACCCCATGTTTCTTGTGATAACCATTACAGGATTTAAAGGCAGAACAAATGAACACTTAGAAACAGCAGCTTAAACTTCATCCAGGCAGACCTGAAATACCCCAGGCTGCTCAAGAATCATCCATCCATCCATCCATCCATCCATCCATCCATCCTGCACCATGCACTGTGCACAACCACACAGAGCTCAGTGACAGCAGCACAGTGGCTGTTGTGGCTCAGATCAATACAGTGCAATGCAGCAATTAATAACAATAATAATAATAAAATGTTAATAATTTAATATTTTACATAATTTTACATAATATTTTATACAATTTTTATGCAATATTTATTTACATATTTATTACAATATATTTTACATACATATTTTACAAATATGGATTTTTTGCAATCAGAAAATGAGAAATTACCCTGAAATTTTCCATCTCCTATTTCTTAACACTGGTTCTGAAAGCTGTGTTTAGTATTTAACTGCATGTTGTAAGCTGCATCAGGTATTTCGGTATATACTGGAAGGTTCTCATGCTTTTCAGCATTGTTTCACTATCCAAGTACATCTAATACTGCTCTAGGATTGTTTTGTGATCAGAGCCTGAGACTTAATTGCAATGTTATTGCAGCAGTGTGCAGTAAAGGCAGTCTATTGTTTTTTAAAAAATATTTAGTTTTTAAGCTGCAATATAAGCTTAGGATGCTATTCTAGTTATATTTTTTTTCCTCCTTTTTCTGTTTAGGACATTGACTTAATTTGGTTAATGTGCATGTCAGTTAAACTTCCAGTGGCCTATTTCCTTGCTTTTATAGATCTTGGTATATATGCTTGAATGATCGTGTTTCCTAGATTAATTTTTGGCCCCAAGTTTTTATCCTATATCCAGTTCTGATGTTTAATCCAACATGATAATGTGCTTGTGCAAAGCATGGAACTTGTGTGTTAGTGGGCAGCAACAGGCACTTCAGAATTTGGAAGTTATTTCTAGAATCTCCACCTTATGTTGTCTAAAATGGAAATTATTAAAAATAACTTGATTCGCTTCAGTGCACCTGTTTCTATGCAACAGCAGAGGCACCTGTGTCCTATTAATACTTACATTATGCAGCACATTTGGAAATGTTATAACTCAGGTGGATTATCCTCCTGGGAACCACATCCATTGCTCCTGCCTCAGCTCTTTCTCTATCTATATGTCAAGTTGTTAAATGATTTTTAGGTTACTTCTATGTGTTTGCAGCTTGAATTCTTAAGGCATGATACTCAGGCAAGTAAGAAGAAACTTATTCCAGATGTCTGGTGGCAGATCTCCATGTTTTCTATATTCCAGTTGTCCAATATCTATTTTGAATCCATCTGTTCTTTTGTATGCCATTTACAAAGAGAGGTACATAGCTGGTAGGTCATCTACATTTACTTGTCTCTAACTGAGGCTGTTGTTCAGCTAGAAATAAAAATGTCTCTCATGCTGTTTCTTGTCTAGTTCAATTATTTTTGTTATAATATCAAAAGTTTTGGAAATATGTTTAAGAGGATTTGCTGCTTTGTTATTGTACAAATATTAATTTAATTTTTACATTAATGTATGAAAACTGTAACTCAAGCTCCAGGTGATTCCCATAGAAAAGATGAACAAGAAATTCACTTATTTGCCCTGAATCTTATTCAATCAGCTCTAATAACAGTAATGTAAATTGATATCCAGGCTGTGGAATTGGGTTCCGTATTGCTTGTTAGTTAAATATGATGTGAAACTTTTTATTTTCTGCTCTGGCATCACTATGTATGGCTAGAAGTAGTATACTAGGAAATGGCCAATACAGTTATTTTTCATATTTAGTAGCCAAAACTGACTGCATGTAGTATTAATCCTACCTAAATTATGAAACTCAGTGGTGATCATCTTTATTTCCACTGATTTAGAATAACACCTTCCCCTAGCTACTTCATAGTTTTTAGTAATTTGGTATTTTAAAAGATAATAACTCTTACTAAATAGGTTTTTGCTGTGTTATACAGCAAGGAAGCCTACTCTGAGTAGTATATCAGTCATTCAGGATGAGTGGGACTCTATTGAAAGAGACCTGAAGTAGGAGGCAAGAGGCAAGAGACAAGAGACTACCTCCATCTTCAAAAATAAGATGAAGACAGTAACTAATTCTTGGTGTACATTTATCTAGCCCATACTTAAAACCATCACCTTCACAGGATCCTTTGCCTAACAGGTAGGGCATATGAAATCTTACAGAACCTGATTCTTTTTCAAAAATATGTTTGGGGCTTTTTCTGGTCATAGTTTTTATTATCTTCCTGTCTTCTAACAACATACTAAGTTAATGAAAGTTTGAACTGCTGATGTCCTTTAGAAGATGTGATTATTTTCTATTCACAGTGCCTTCATTGTATTTATTTGGTCCTAAGCATAAATTATAAATATTATATCCCTACGGACATGCTTTTTAACCTGGCGTGTTAGGTGGGAGGAACACAATAACTAGAGTGTTTTACTTTATTTGAATTTAAAAAAATGGCTGGCATAAAATATTTGGAAAAAGTATGACTTGTGATAGAAATCTGGCATCAGTTGTTTTAGGACCATAGCAGTCTTTAGCCAGTGGGTGAGGTTAGTAAGGAATTTTTTACCCACTAACAAAGTAGTAAGGACCTTGTTGGTTGGTTGTTTTTCTGAGTCCCATTCTAGAGCCTGGAGCAGTCTCTGGTGTCACGCAGTGAAATGCTTGCAAGTGGTTGTAAGTGATTGTTGGGAGAACTGTGTAAAATAGGGGAACTAATGTGAAAGATCTGTTATATATCTGTCATAGCTCCAATAAAAATTCTGTTCATATACTGCTCTTCCTAACAGGCTTTTCAGGAGCTTTTAAATTAATTAATGTCCTGTCATCTCTTTAAATGGTTCTTACATGTTTTAGTTCATTGGAAAGCTTGGGAGACACTCTGTTTGCATTCTGGCTAAAGAAAATTCTATCAGTCTCCAGGGCAGCCAGTTTAAATAGCATTACATATTAACCACCACTTTTTTTTTTTTTTCCCCCTGTAGAAGTCAAGCTTATTAATTATTTTCTTTTTTATTTTTATTTTTTTGGAAAATACATTTTCACCTACTTGCTCTTTGCTCTACATGAAACGGAAGCTGATAGTGTCATTGTAGTGCAGATGCCTTCATTTCTCAGTGATCCAATTGAGGTCCAGATTCCAAGTGCTTACATGAAACAAATATTCTTTTTTCTTTTTCTGATGCTTTCCTAGATGACTTCCTTGTCAATTCCTGACAATTTGTGACCATTGTACATTTTGGTAGAAGGTATAGCTGTGTTCTCCTGAGAGTGAAAGCATCTATGTCCACTGCAGCATATGATGTACGAAATGGTTGTGTTTTTCTGTTAACCATACATCATATCTGCTTCAACCATGTTTCTGATTAGTCTTATGTTTCTGCTAGAAGCTGAGAAATTGTGCCCATAATTCAAAAAGTATTAAGTTAATTTTGATTAAATATCTCTTTTGAGATTGAAAATATTTAAGAAAGGGTCATTGTTTGTAGAATGAATCCCTTTGAAGGACTAAAGGACTGCTGCAATTGCCAACATACAAACATCCAGTGGGTTAGGAATATGATTTGTATATGGACCAAGGCAGTACTATGGATGCAGGATTTTCAAGTCTCACTAATATGTTCTTATTCTTTTGTACAGTTTCCAAACCAGAAAATTTGTCTTACTGTTTATATGTACATTCATACATGAGATTCCTTCATGACTGGTCTTCCTGAGTGAATCAGTGACAATGACCATGTGAAATCAACAATTCTCATGTTGGTTGCTAGTCTTCCTTTGGAATTTGTCCTGAGGCCCATTCCTAGCAAGTGTTAAAATTTTTAAATATAGAGGTCTTTTTATGGAGATAAGGATTAACTAAAAAGATAATAATCACATTTACTGTCTTTGGGTTTGGTTTTGGTGTGTTGTGGGCTGGGTTTTTTTTCTGTAGTCTTATATTTGGCTAAACTAGAAGTGAAAGCTTGAAGTTTTCACTATTAGAGACAACTCCTGCATTTTTTTTTTATTTTGTTATTTAGGATTCTTGTCCTATCAAACCATGCTGAGTCAAGTGTGTAGCACATCACAGCATTTTAAATTGAATTTGGTTCTGCCATATGTTATACTGTGTTGTGGCACACCAGAGTAATATCCTGTTTTATCAAGTTTATCAATACTTAATTTATCCTTAATATAGTTTTATCTAATCCATCTATTCATTTCACTTTATGCTCTTAGTCACTAAATACCAGAACACAGACACATGGTTTCTCTCGGAAGATGCTATTTTGATGCTGTAGTTTAGGAGAAGTTTAGTAGTGGTTTAGCCAAAAGGTAATTCTGTTACATTATAGCATTTCTCAGATAAAATTTCAAATTACTTGATTTGAAGATTTTACCATCAGCCTGTGGGGATTTATCTAGAAGACTGAAAGACTTAAGGCTTGAATGAGTGAACTAAAAGAGTGTTTGTTTTTTTTTCTGTTTGTTTTTTTGTTTGTTTGTTTCTTTTTTTTGTTGTTGGTTTATTTGTTTTTGTTTGGGCTTTTTTTATTATTGTTTAGTTAGTTTCTCACTGTCTGTGTTGCATTTTTCTAGCCAGTATTGCCTAATTATGACATGGAGGCTTTTTCTGTCCATTTGGATTCTAATAAAGCCAGGGCAGGGAATCAGAATATAATTCATCAAAAAAAAATGAAGAAGCAGGACTGGTTAACAGTGTCAGTACCCCTGTTATGTCGCACAACACAGCAAAGCAGTTTTCAGAAAATATTTTGCTGAATAAAGTTATGGGGACCACCCAGACAACAATTATAACAGATAAAACAATGACCTGGAGAGATTACTTTTTTAATAATATCACAATATTTTTCTTTCATTTAAAAGAAAACAAAAAAGAAGCATTTCAAAGTGGCTAATTAAGATCTGGGTATGGGAAAGACCATTTCTGGTCTGCAGTGATTTGCCCATTCAATCACACTGTACAAAACACTAAGTAAAACAGCTCAAAAAAAGTGGAAAATTTCTAAGACAAAAAGACAAGTCCATGGAAAAGAGGTTGATTTTGCACCTATCTGTCTGGAGGTTGGTTGTTCACTTTGTTTCACTGCTGCCTTGCCACAATAAGTCATAACATAAGAGAAATGAAAGCTTGACAATACTGGACATATTTTACTGGGAACCAAATTATATTGAAAATGAGATGTAAATGCAGGAAGGGGAAATATGTGAAAGGACAGGAATTTTAGCTTCTGTAATTTTATTATTGTCACCTCTAGGAATGCCATGAATTATTTGCTTCTGCTGTGCCTTTCACTCACTCTTGCACAGAAAATTCTGACTGAATGTTATGGATTGTGGAGGAAGCTCAGTGTTTCCTTAGGAAAATAAAGTTAGGAAATTATTTTGCCTTGTCTGTGTTTTCCACTTAAGGTAACCTTCCAAAATGTACATATGTACGTGTCCTTTGAAATGACCCATGGAAAAGAACGTTTTACAAATACTGTGTGAATATATTTTCATAATGGAGAATTGTTCAGGAGGCTGATTTTTTAACATGACACATTCTACTCTTTCTCTGATCTGCTGGTCACTAAAATCTTAATCTAAAGCCCAGTGAAGTGTGTGGAAGTCTTTTTCCAATTTGTCCTTCCTGTCAGGTTACAGTCACTTTTGTAATAAAAATCAATTAGATTTTTTATGTATGTGGCAAAAATCTAGTGACTAATTTTTTACCTACTGAATGGGGGTTCTTTTTCTTGAGTATTTTTATCTAGATTTTGATCTATATGGATCTTAGTAGATATTAAATCTCTAGTTTCCTTCACTGAAACTGCCCTACCTGTATCTTCTTTCTCCACTCCAAAGAAAAAGCCATAACAATAAGGTCAGTAGTAGACAGTCTTGAATTCTGTTGATATGATAAACTCATGTTTATTCCTAGAAAGGGTCATAGTTGGGAATATTTTACATGGAAGTGATGGTTCAGAGACCAGAGTGGAAATGTATCAGCAGACAATCAATCCTTTCTAATAATTTTTCATCCCTCAGTGTATCTGTCATGTAGGTGATCATTTAATATTTATGAATTTAATTCACTAATAGAAACTTGCTAATGGTTGTTAGGTGACTTAGGAGCCTAATTCTCATAATCATAAATAAGTTACATAAGTAGAAACCAGAAACCCGTTGAAAACCTATTAGTTTTAGGTCTGTGAGTGCCAATACCACTACAGAAAACAAAGTTTATGCTTCTAAATAATTTAGGCACTTGAATATTTTTATGCTATGTCATTTCTAAGAAAAACAGACACAAAATTTTCTGGTATCACTTACTGAATATTGATAAAGATATATGTGTATTTTTTAACACTTTTTGTGAATGAAACCGTAAATTTACTCCGTAAATTTTAGGTCCAGCACGTATAAACAGTTGAGTAAATTGCTGTGTTCCAGTTGAAGATGCTTCTTGGTAAGAAGGCTCTGATTATATTGGGACCTCCAAGCCCCAAAAGCCTTGCACAGCTTTCCTAAAATGGGAATGACTAATGGTGAGCTCTGAGTTCTGTTTACAAGAGAAGGGAATACAGCAAAGAGGAGTAAACTACTGAGGAAGCTCCTGGACTTGCCTGCACATAAATTCCTTCCAGTTTTAATACTGATCTGATTAGTAGTGTGTTTGCAGGAAGCTTGCATGTAGCTCTAGTGACTTCTATTCTTGGATATTTTAGTGATAAAATTCCAGATCTCACCGACATCAAACAGCATGAATGAACATCTGCTGCCTTCATAAACTTTCATTAGATATCCTCCCTGATGCCTCTGAGTGCAAGCCTGAGTATGGCCTTGGAGATATATTATATGGGGCAGATGGCCAAATTAAAATTATTTACTTATGCAGCACAGATACAGTACTAAATCTACATAAATCAGTCCAAAAAAGTACATATCACGGAGGGGGTGGGGGGAGAGAACTATGGCTTGATGTATAAAAATATGATATTGAGTTAGCTTTTTTAAAAAAAAAAAAAATCTTTAAGTGGGAAAATCAAAGAGTGGGAAACTTTATTACTAGTCTCCTAAAATAAGGAATCATATCTGCTACTTTTTTCATAAATGGAAGACTTGTATTTTGCTGGCAACTCTATATGCATCACAATATATAGTGAATATATATATGTACATATACACAGAGTCTGTGTGTGAATTGCAACATATGGGTCACATGTAATGCTGGAGGAATTAAAAAAAAACCCAAAAAACTGTGTATGTGTTTTTGTTCTTAAGGGCTTTTGCTTTCAGAAGTAAATCTACTTCCCTCAGTCATAAATATAACAAGTATTGTTACACAATTTAAAATCTTAATCAGAGTATTCAGATTACATAGAGCCCATTATGAAAAATGGAAATTAAAATACCTTGTAAGTAATATTTTTAGCTAATTCTTTTGATACAAAAACTGACATGAAGTATTTCCTTAATTAGTTATACATTACCTTCATCCACTACTAGGAATTACTATAACTTTAACCAAAATAGTATTTTCAGAAAAAGGTCTTTCATAAGTAACATTGAGGGAGGCTTTTTTTTAAGAACAAAGGATGAATTTTTTTATCTTCTTTTACATCTTAGAATTTGAGATATATATAATAGATAGGCAGGGAGGATTGCCATTGATTTTTTAATTTGAATTCATTTAATGTGAAATGGGATAAATATCAATGCATACAATGTAGTACTTGTTATCTATACTATGTAGATTTATATTGTATTATCTGGAAATGTTAGAGAGTTGCAATATATTTAACAAAAAGATTTTTGGCAGAATATAGCTTTGCATATCTTCTTTCTAAGCTTCTAGTCTAATAAGAAGAAAGGTGAGGGCAGGATGGCCCTCAATGACAGGCTGATGAAGGATCCTATTGGATCTGTACTGGGTATGACAGCATCTCAAATGAATAAATTCAGATGGTCCAGGAATATGAACCTATTTGGAATTAATTCAGTTGTAATCTGCAAATGTCACAGATTTCAATGTTTGTCCAGCTAGCTATTAACAAAAGTGTGCTTGAAGCAAGACACAGCATAGCATACAGATACTCCAGGACTTAGTCCATGCTTCTCTAGCTAATTAATCAAATACTGTCTTTTGGAATGCAAGCAAATCAGCTCCTCAGAGAAACATCTTCTTTTCTGTTTCACAAAGTACTTGCCCTGACTGAAACTCCACATGAAACTGTTTAACATTTGCAGACAGCAGTCACTCTGCTTAGAGAAAGTCTGTAATTCTTATGCAAAAATCCTCCCACTCCAGAGTGGTTTACTGTGTCATTTCAGAAATCTGTCTCTAGTCTGTGTATTTTAATGTCAATAGAATATGCTTCTGTTTTTTATCCCTAAACATTTTGGCAAACATGAAAGTGATCAGTTGACCATCTGATAGACTCAGTCAAGTTGCCTGTCAGACTTCTCAAGTTGCTGACTCCATCTGGTATGAAGTCAGGAAAACTGACTGAAAAGAAGTTCTAATTTTATTTTTTGACTGTAACCTTTTCAGTGAGTTCAACCCATGAATTCAAACCAGCCATAAGAAAGGCCAGGTAATTACTTTGTGATAAGAAGAGCAGCACTGAAGGATTTGCCTGGGGCTCAGAACACTGATTGTTGGATAAAACTCAGCAAAGTCCATGGCCCCAAAGGAGTGCGAGGCTGGATCTGCTGTAGGCTAATGTGCTTAGAGGAAAGGTCAGGCAGCTGTGGAAGCCTGAACAGCAGACAGTCTCTCTGCTCTGTGGCTGGCAGTGTTCAGGAACTGAGTGGGGAGCACAAAGGGATTGATTTAAATGAGTTAACTGATTCCTCTTTTCTTTAGGCCCACATTCACTGGACATGTGTGTTTGTATTGTCAGTGCAAACCACTGGAGCTCTAATGAGAGCCTTCTGCATAATTGGAGTGGGACAGGAATACTGGATATCTCAAACTCTGGGTCTAAAAGTTTGCCCCCATCCTTTTTCATGCGGTTTCATTGCAAGGAGTGTTTGGAGCAGGAAGAAGTTATTTTTTCTCTTCTAGATGTCAGGTTCTTTCTAGGAAAATAGTATTCTTGGTTACATCCTATTACATATTGGCCTCCCACCTGATATGAGTGGCTAATAGTTTCTATTGGCAACCACTGAAAAATCAGAGAAGTTTTTTAGCTTTGATTTATGAGAGAAACCAGAATAATACTCGGGAAGAACATAGTAGAGGTTTCACTTTCAGTAATTCTCATCTCTGCCTCCTTTCATCTGAGTGCAGTTAGCAACACACCCAGGTGCCTTCAGCATAGCCACAGCCTTCAGTCCTTGCTTCCACAAGCAGTGATTACACATGAAAACATGCACAATTGCTGGGATTCCTCTTAAACTTGTAAATTCAGTAGCTTTCATTTACTTTAATGTCCTGCTCCTAAGATTGTGTAAGAAGGATAGACTAATTAGTAACACTGCCAAAAGTAGGTCGTCTTCTAAAACTTCTCTACCTAATAAACTTCCTTTATCACCAGTGCTGGGTTTGTAGTTATTCTAAGAGATAGAATGTAATTCACTTAAAACTGCTGCAAGATAGAAGTGTTTTTCACCTGGTAACACATTTGTCTTCTAAATAAAATTAATCTTATGACTAGATCCTCTCATAGTCTGAAACCGTATGTATTTATCTTCTTAACTCTCTCAAGCATACATTTAAATATGAATTGTGCAGCTAGCCATTATGGATAAATAGTTGGAGGATATTTGTCTGATTGTCAGAGTAATTCTACAAGATTTTCAGTATGCTGTTTGAATATGGCAGTGGGTCAGGGGTTTCTATTATAACTTTTTAAAATTCCACTCCAATCATAAAAGCATTCTTGAAAGAAAATAAAAGGAAAAGAAAAGAAAAAGGAGTCTGTGTACCACTATTTCCTATCAATAATCTCAGTGTTTTCAACCATTTCTGCATCTTGCATTATTGTTCTCTATGTCCTTTTTCTTTATAATGAATCATAGGAGATATTTTAAAACCTACTGGAGTGGAAAACTACAAACTGAAGAAAACTGCCTTCTCTACTGAAATAACTGAGTCAGAAGAAATCCCTGTCACTGGCTTCTTTCCTTAATTGTCTAAATAACAGACATTTCTCAAAACAGTTTGGAAATCATGAAGCTGAGATCTCCATCTATTTTGATGTAAATTACTAAACAGTCACCAGCAGGTAGTAATTTAACTTCCAACATGACTAGTGGTTGTGAATGTAGCTAGGAAAACACCTTCAAATGGGTTAACTAAATTAATGTTTCTATTTCACAACTACTGTCAGTCCCACTCTGGCTTTACTTCTTGATTAAGTTTTGAGGAATGAAATGTTTATGGTAGTTTTTTGTTATTTCTCTGCCTTTAATTAAAGAATAAATTGTAGCTTCTGTTGACAATTAAAATAATAACTTCAGTGTGAAAAATATTAGAACTCTTTAGTCCCTATGAAGTTTTCTGAGTGGAAATAAAGGTAGAATATGCATGAATCCTGTAAAGCTTCCGCATAGGCATCAGAATCGTAGTTTTACTGCTATCATCTCAACATGGAGCTTTGACAACTACTTACTGGGCCTACTGGAAAGATATTGTTTGTATTCAATTTAGGAAAGAAATTTAAGTAATAATTTTCATATAAAAATAATATGGTGTAATAACAATAATAGTCAGCAAAAGATAATTTGTATCTCATTGGAATCTTATTATTTGTGTTTTAAATACATACATTTATATATTTGTATTTTTTTCCCTCAGTGTAAAAATTGGAGCTTCACGTACATTTCAAACCTTTAGTCTCATTGCCTTTTTCTTGACTCAGAAAACTTGCAATTCACTTGTTTGGGAAATCTGTAGAAGAACTAAAATGCTGTTTTTCTCCTGGGTGAATAATAGACGTTTGGAGGCAAGCAGAATGGCACTGCTATGCTCCAGTGATTGGAGGTCTTTACAGTGATTGGAGGTATCACAAAATCCATTGATTGTGTTTGCTTTGGTATGACCGTGATTTTGCTTATATATCGGTAGATGAAGTGACAAAATGTGTCTTTGAAATTGAAATAGCATATCAGATATGTTGTACTGTATGTTCATGGGAGATATTACTGCCAGAGTAGAACATATGACTGCTCCTATCTTTTGTGAGGTACCATAGTGTATATATAGGGAAAAAAAAACCAAAAAACCCCAACAACTTAGGAGTTAAAATGTCTTGTGTAAAATATGAACATGGCCAGAAGTGCTCTTAAAATAACAGAACTGAACTGAAATAACTGAGAGCATAGTTTCTCTTCTGTTGTCACCTCTAGATTAGTGTATGGAGGTCAGTAGTAGTAGTATTTTCTGATAGTGTCTTTGTGCAGGTACTTGCAGACTCTGGTGCTCATGCATACACAGCAGAGGTTTTAAAAAGCACTCTGGTGCTTTGAAATGACTTCTCGGAATGAGTGTCTGTGACAGTGCTAAATGTTTCCTAGCAGAGGAGTGCCATAGGCACTTTTAATACAATTTAGAAGCTGATAGAAAGAGGCAAACTGTATGCTGAAATCCTGCTGTCTATCTGCAGCACGAGTCAGACAGGAACAGCAAAACCTTCTGACATTCAGTAAACCCCATAAGAGGTCTCCAGAGGGATTGCTTCTAGGAGTTGAACCATAACCTCTTTCTCTATGAGCGTCACAGTCTGTGTCTCGCTGCAAAGCATGCTGGCCAGTGCTCTAAACCTGAGGTTGCCTGTGTCATTGGCATCTTCTCCTTGAGAGGTAAGAGAAACATGCTGATCTATTTCATATAGACAATAAAAACTCTCTTCTGGCTGGGACACATGAAGTGTTTCCTCCTACTGGCTTAATGTAGAGGGTTTTCTATAGTGTTGTCACTACAGCTGTGCATGTAATATACCCTCATCTATGAAACCATAATTGTTGGCCTGCCAGTCTCTACTGTAAATTGCTTGGTAAAAAAAGTATTTGTGATATTGTGGTTCTGAGTAGAAAAGTGAGTGCCATCCTGTTTGCTGCAGGTGAACTCTAAGAAAATAATAGAATAAAATATAAGTCTTTGTCTGCAAGTAGCTTTCAGCTCCCTGAAGTTTTGTTAAAGGTATTGGGAGTGTTCTAGGAATATTTTTTCTGGATTTTTTTTTTTTTAATTAAATTCTGCACTGCTGTACTGAGAATAATCAGCAGTATTTATCAAATACTACAGGTGAGGTTTTTCAAATGTGGATTTTTGAAATTTTGAAAATATGGCTGGCCTTGTTTTGCTTAAATTTTCTGCTCCTGAAAGTGAAGAAAGATATTTTTTTCCAGGCTGGACTGTTGAGTACAAAATGAAGTATTTTGATGAAGGAAATTCTGACTTAAGTAGCATTATTCATGTTACTTATCCATAGCAAAGATGCATCCAGAAAGTTACTTTGCAATGAAAACCAAAATAGTTTTATGTTATCTGCAAAGTTAATGTTGCAGTGTCTGAGAAATAATTTCTCTGTTCATGTGGTACAGCCATTGACCTTGGAAATCTGGAAGGATCCTTCTCTCTGAGACATTATTATTGATTAGAATATAATATTTAAAATTCATTAAAAAATGAATACATTAAATGTTATAATTAAAAAAAAATATTGACACCAGTAAAGATTTGGGTAATCCTTATGGTGCTGCTTGAATCAAGGCAGTCTATGAGACCAGACAATTCAACTTTCTATATACTTAGAACTCTTCAGTGAAATTGGAAAGCTTTGGTATTGGCCCATCTTGAGAGCTCTCAGGACTTTAGGGACAAGAAGTAACAACTCTTCCTAAAAGTAGTAGTCTACTTTCCTGTCTACTGTGGTGTAACTTGGAATAATTGGAAGTGGAGCAGCTGGATATCAAAATAACCCATACAGTGTAAATGTCCATGTACCAGTTGGTATTTACTTCTGCTTTAAGCCACACACGACTCAGCTAAAAGTTTTTACGTATTCTGCTGTTTTGATTGTGAGGATTGGGAACATTTGCAGTCTCTTCTGTTCACTTCAGAGTCAGTAACTTTATCAGCTCTACGTATGTCAAACACTGCTCTGCAGCCTCTGGCTGTTATGCTGCTTAATCTCACTGGGAAAATCTTGGTTTAAACCCATGACTAAGAATCATATAAAGATATGCCCAAGAGAAATGCCTTTCAACTTGTGTAACATTTAATATTGATGTGTATAATAAAGTCAGTCTACTTTTCAGAGCTCTCCAAGTAATTTGGGTTCACCTCAGCCCAAGGAGAGTTCAAAAACATCACTTTTTTTCTGTGTTGCTTCTTGAGATCTTCAAGACACAAGATTTATGGCATCATTTTTTCTTCACATTTGAGTCTTGCTGGTTCAACTTCAGTTGTGAAAACCTTCTAGTTGCGAAAACCAAAACTGTGCATGTGTCTTGAAATAATAGTTAAAAGCAGTAATGAAAAGCTGGTATATACACATGCACTTGGCTAAATACACTGAATAGATTTCTTATAAGAAACAAAATGAACATTGGGGAAAAAAAGGCAATATCTGTAATTACTGTTACCTTTCTAATGATAGTTCTGAGAGATAAACATTAAAACAAAAACATTTACCATGTTTCTAGACTGAAAGATTTCCCTTTGCCATATTAGAATAATTCTTGTTTTCTTAACTGTGTTACAAGGGTTAAACAACTGTGTTCTACCTCTTTGAAAAAAACATAACTTTGTTTCAGAATGACAGGAAAATGTATCTATTCTATGCTTAAGACAACAATAGAAATTAATTGTTGGGTAAAAGAATACTTCTTCATATATGTAAAATGTGGATTTGTTTAAAACCTATTTGATATACATGTGGCTTTAGATTAAATTGCACAATGCTGCATGATTCCAATATATTATTTTGCTTGTATAAAAAAAGATTTGAGTCCTGTGGTTCTTCTGTACTCACCTAAAAAGGTACACAGACTTGTTTCTTGAAGATGTAAAAATCAAGGGCAAATGCTAAAAAATGTGAATATTAACCATTACATTGTATCTTGTTTTTCTTATAATGAATGTTGGAGTGAGAAAAAAAAGTTGAGGTAGCCTAATACAGGTTTTTGGTGGAATGTAACTATCCAAAATGTCAACATGGACATAGAAGCTTAACACCTTTTCTTGTAGAAGGTACTACAGTTTGAAAATCATTTTTGTTAGTAAGTACTCCTACTGCTGGGACGCAGATCAAGCAGGCACTAAAAAGATAACTGCTAATTACTGCAAAAATATCCTCTCATTACAACATATTATGAAAGATCCATGATTTTGAAAATTATTTTGTTGCTGTATCATTCCATTTCATGGTAGGGGGCTGCACACAGCACAGAAGAAGTTTCTGTGGTACCAAAAAATATGAATAGAAGCTGCACTTTAGAACAGGTCAGACCACATATTATATAAGTTTTGAATGATAATCAATAGTTGTAATTTTTGTGTGAATATCATTCTTCCCTTTATTTAAACAGAGAACATTTTCTCCTGTTCTGGTTTATCATGTGAGACATTCAGTTGTTTGTGTTCATCATGTCATTGCTGCTTCATGTGTCCAGCCCACATGACCATTCTGTCCTCTTAAAACAAGCAGAGTAAAGGTGAAGGGAAAGAATGAGAAAGGAACTCTTATTCCTTGATACAACAGCTTTTTTGGTGGGCTATTTAAGGATTTTTTGCTTTTTGAAAATTGTGTGCTCTTCCAAGAGCTTTAGAAAAAACAAGCCTTTTCAGTACTGTGGTAGAATAATGGAGATACATATATTTTTGTTACAGTCACCAGCATTTGAAGGGAATTTGCCTCAAAATAATTGTTATATTAGTTGTTCTTTGTCCTATTTATTTGGTATGCTGTAAACATTTTTAATCCACTGAATTCCAGCTAAAACCAAAGCAGTTGTTCTCTTTTTTAAAAATTTTATTTATATCTGTGATTTTTTTTCTTGGTTGTTTTATATTTATTGTCATAATAGATGTTACAGATTTGTGCTGAGGTTTTCAGTACCAGTCTTATGAGGCTCATGCTAATGCTGTCTAGACTGTTTCTATTTAATTTGTGAGAATGTGACCTACTTTCATCACTGCCACTGCATCTGTGGATTCTCCTATTCATGTCATATTAATTCATCCAAGTTTAATGATTGTCCTGCCTCATTAGCTGGCTTACAGGACACATATGGGAGACCTCAGCCAGGCCAAAACTTTTCTCAGTTATGCCAAGAACGTGTCACTGTGTTTGTCATGCCCTTTATGACCCGATGATCCCAAGTAAATATGCCTAGTAGTTGTTATTAATTGTTCCTGAGATAGATTTCACAAAGTTTAGCAAAATCACTTCGTGATGGTCTGTCCTTCTGTACTTTAATGATTGATGAGTAATGTTCAATCTTATGCATGCAGATGCAGCATGCAACAAGAATTGAGTTTTAATGCTGACTCATTTCTTCGAGTACTGAATAGAAAAAATGCCTTCCACTTTTACTCTGTGTCCTGATGCTACATTTCATTACAATTTTTTTGCCTGAATTTAATGCATTTGTTTTTCCTTTCTAAATGTAGAAATTTCTTGAATCTCTTCCACTGCTATTTGCTGTTTTCCCTGCTATCCATCAGCTAGCAAATTTACTAATTTCTAGTAACTTCTATTAGTAAAATAGAAAGCATGTCAACATAATTCACTAAAGAAACTTTACTGGACATAAGATGTTTCAGGTAGCTGTTCATGAAGGCAACTGGATTTGCCAGTTCCTTAATGCTTTGAATATTAATCTCTTCATGGTGTGGAACATAATATTTCTTAATAAAAGAAGAAAATTAAAATGCCTCACGTTACCCAGTTAATAGATCAAGTTAAAATAATCAAATTTTATTAACAACTTGATTTTTCTGTCCCCCAAGCTTATCACTGCGTATTTTGTTTACTTAGGGGTGGTTTTCAAGGGGTTGAAGAGTGAAATTATTGCATGTCATGATGGTAATTTTGGCTTTCTGACTTGGTTGAAATGTTGCAGGCTGTGTGGAGACAACAGTTCCATAGCAAGATTTAGTAGGCGTTTATTCATGGTTCTTGTGACCACACTACAGTGAAGTTGAAACCCAATACTTCTGATAAGCAGCAATGTACATGCAAGATTAGGAAAATGTCCTGAAAATTAGGTGATTAGGACCTGACTGATGTGGAGCTCCAGAGGGGTGATTCTGAAAGACATAAAAAATCCTTTGCCTAATGAGATGTTCTAGGTGTGGTCAGTAAGTATTAGACAGCAGTTAGTTGATGTACAAATCACTGGGATATAGGAATTATTTTACATATACCTTGCTACTAACTTATCTACAGGAGGTCTGCTATATCTTAGCAGATGAAGTAGTAACTGTGCAACATTTCACACAAGAGACACAGACTATTTAAACTCGAAAGTAAAAGTTAAGTGTTTTTTAAATGGTTGCCAGGCCTTCTGGTAGGTTTCTACACCACTGTATATTGTACTGTATATATCCATGTGAATTAGGATCTCTCATAGTAGGAGTATTGTGTGGTTACTGAAATGCAAACTGTGTTCAGCATACAGCTGTCTTCCACACATGAGAGAGAGCTGTCTTCATTACTCTGGTGTTCAAATTAAAGAAAAAGTAGATCATCCTAAAACTAGAGAATTAGAAAATTCTCATGCACATTTTTTTAGAACTTCAGAATCAAAGTGTTTTTCACTGAGATTATTAATTATCTTCATAAGGTTTATGGGGATTGTTTGGTTTGTTTTTTTGATTGGTTGAACTTTTTTTTTTTAATTTTTTGGTTTGGCTTTTTTTGGGGGGAGGGGTGGGTTTATTGGTGTTTGGTGGGGTTTTTTGATGTGGAAATGCAGCTAATGTGGATATTTTACCTATAAATTTTTATCAGTATGAAACAGAGCTGCTATGAACATAAGTATCTTGTTATGCTTGGTCTAGATCTTCCAAAAGCGAGTGTACATTAGGTATGACTCACACAGCATTAAAACTCTGCAGTGAGTTAGTTTAATTGTATATAAAATACAAGAAAATGTACAACTTAGAATAAAATTTCTAATAGCAGAAGGAAAACTCTCCTTCTTAGTTAAAAAGCCTTTGTCGTGTTAAAATTACTTAATTAACTGAAGAAACAGAAATCCTTAAAATTTTTATTTACAGTTGAAAATCCACCAACAAGGGTAAATGATTTATTCAAGCAGTTCAAGAAATCTGGGATTTAGTAGGATACTGAAGGGTTTCCAAGTCCAAGCCTTGGGTGCAAAGTTGTGGGGTATTTTTGAATACCAAAGTTCTCAAGACCCTGATTTACCTTTGGTTTATGAGTTGCCATTTACAAAGTTTTAATTACTGGTTGGAAATAGTATTCAAAAAGTCATTGATGTAAACTCAATTATTTTGCAATTAGTTTATTGGTTAGGATTGTAGGTACTCAAAGTTACTGTTTGCAAACGAGTGGGCTTGAAAATTGCATTGAACATAAGATATTCAGAACTCTTGTCCTCTGTGCTTTTTTCCGGGAAGTAGTCCTTGCTTCCTTCTTCTGTCAAGCACTCAGCAAGTGTGCATGCCAGAATCTTTCTGTAACTTTCCAGAATAGCCTAGAATGATTAAGTTTACAAAAATACACTTCTTTTCATAAATTTGTTCTTACAAGCAATCTACACAATGGAAACCAGATTAGAGTTCAGTCCCATATAAGTAGACATGTGGCTTCCCTCACTGATAATGCCACTGTCAGTGTGATGCCAACTAAATTTGGCATATAATTTTTCTATATATGGCTATTCAGATGGTATGGCCTAAATGATACACTCAGGGTTTTGACTTGTTTTATTGTCAGTGATGATGTGATGAGTTCAGTAGCAGCATTTTTATTTTTCACTTTCTCTCCACAGAAATTTTAGTCATTAAAATTCAGCTACTGAGAGTATGTGGTCCTCATTCTATTTAAGATTTAAAAAGTCATGTATTGTAAGTGCTGAAAAAGCACTGTAGGATGATACTCAGCACTTATTAATGCTCTCATTAAACCCAGCAATATACTTAAAGATATTTTCTGAAGGTAGTTTTTCTCTCCTAATAAAACCCACACAGGCATTTTCTTGGGAATGACAGACATCGTTGCACGCAATGGATGTTTGTACCTTGTCATGCATCAACTTTGTCTCATTTCAAATGTAGAACAAACTGTTGAAAATCATCACTCTGAGTCACATACAATGACATTTTTCCATCTTCATTTTTTGCTCTAATATTTTTTTTTTCTCTGTACTAAATTGCTGGTCTTAATTCAAAATATCTAGAAATATGGGTGTCTGCATGGCTCAGAGGAGAATTTAAGCAAGTATGATTAAAGTGGTGGTTTTTCAATCTTCTAAGACACAGTACTGTGTTTAATACAAAAGCTTCAGATGGGAAAAAATGAATAGAAAGCAAACAAAAACTGGATGAAAAGTCATAATGTTAAGTACAGGCAGAGCCATCTGATAAACAAAATAATAGCTGTGTTACTAGAATGATTTGGGAATCACATAACACTGAATCTCACAATGCAGTGCAGAATATGATGTAGAAAATAACCAGAAGTACTTGATGATAAGGACAAAACACTTATGAACTGATTGATATTTTCACAAGTAGTTTTTAAATGTGTACATGGCACTCTTGGCAAAACAATTTTATATGAACAAGATATTTCCTAAGGGCAGGTTGTGTATCTGATAATAATTAGAATTTTGAAGTTATTGAAAGAGTTTGCATTTTAACCTTTGAGTTTGTATAAAACTTCTTCTTTTTGAAAGAGAAAAATTATTAATGCATTCATGTGTTTTGATTTTCCAGCTAATCCTTGTAAATTCAAAATAACAAAAAAAAGTATACTGGTGTCAAAATAAAATTTTCTATCATATTCTTTCTACTATAACCAATTTTGAAAATATAATTTCAGAACAAAAGGCACATTGTTTGATCTTGCAGTGTTTTTGCTTTGGATTTCTTGAAGTGTTTTAATGAAATTTGAAATTCAACTTCAAAAAGGAACTATTCCATATCTTGGCAATGAGGAGAAAGAAGGTCTAGAAAAACTGGCATTCCAGAAAGCACTGAAACAAGTGACATTGTAAAGAAGAGAAGAATGAGGTATGGGAGTGGGGGAACAATAAAAGTTTTCAGCACGTGAAAAGTTTTTGCAAACAAGGGCAATCCATACTGAATGTTGGCAGGATATGTTGGTTAATATAGGATATGGTTTCTGTAGGATATGGGTTTATACTGTAACACATTTTTCCATGTTGTTATTGGAAATCTCATTCTAATGTAGACACTGATATATTGGGCCGTAAGGTAGTGGAATATCTATTACTAAATTCTTCATGAAAAATGTAGAATGCTTAGCAAAAAGGATGACAGACTACCTTGTGAGAGAAGGTACAGCAGTAAAAACATTACCTGCTTAAAGGAACTAATTTTCTGAATATAAAATTGGATAGATGGTTTCTAGATTCGAGGTGAAGTTTAGTTTTACACTCAAACATCATAAAATTACTTTTTTTCTAAATTTTACTGTTTCTATTGTATTGATATTCAAAGTACAAACCTGTTTTTAGTTTTGAAATGGCAAAAAGTCTGGCTTGTACTACCACTCACTTGAAAATATTCATGCTATATTTCTGCTATTTACAGCCTCTCTTCAGACTTTCAGAATACAAAACAGTAGTGGTTTTCCCGTAGTTTGCAGGAATGAGGTGTTTTCTCGAAGAGAAACTATAATAAAATAAATTAATTTAACTGGTGGCTTAAAATAATGACAATGACTTTCAAGCGGCAAACAAACTGTTTATGGTTATGTGGGAGCCAGGCTATGAGAAGTAAGTGCAAGAATATCACAAAGTCACTCTGAGCTATTCATTCTGAAATTTTTACTAAGGAAAATTAATTGATTTCCCCCCTGGTACTTCATACAGACCATTAAAGCATGGCAAGTCCAACAAATAGGTGTGTGGAAATCAGAGGTTTTACTTCACTTCTAGTGGCAAGGTGGCAATTTGTGGCAATAATGTCACTTCATTTTGTCTTGTACTTTTCTAGTAACTTGACATTTATTCAAGGATAAATTGTTTTGCATGTATCAGGATTTAACATAAGTCTGGAAAATGCAGATATAAAATATGTGGTTTGTAATTTAAGGTCACACAAATGTTTGGAAAAGTCTGTGTGCAGCCACTTTTTCCTGGAAAGTGACAATACATAGCAACAGATTTGAGTATTATTAGAGTGGGTATAGAGGGCAAGGATAAAATCAAGAGTTGCCTCATATATTGCTGAATTTACCTGGAATGAGGAACATAAAAGTTCGTTTACTTCTGTTAGGTGATTTGAACATTTTGGAACTAGAATCACAATCAGGGTTACTGAGCAGTTTGAAGAAAGTTGTGGTTATATATTCTTAAAGCTAGCAAGTTTTTTCCCCCCACTCGTCCAGTTTTCTTCTGTGGCTGTAAATTAAGCTACATTTTTGCTTTAACTCATACAGGTGCCAAGAACAATTTATAATAAAATTTTATTTATTTGTAATAATAACTGTGCAAGTTAGTCTTACTTATTTTCTCCTATCAGCTGTATTTGGAGGAGGTACAGGACTGCATTTTACAGTCATAATTTTTGGTTTTGGGGAATAAAAAGTAGAAATCACTCCTGCTTTTTTTTAAGATTTCATATTATTTTTTTTGTGTTATTATTAATGGATATTTGATGAGTTGTTGACGATGCATCATAACTCTTTAAATAACCTAGGTAGTATAATTCATGTGCAACCCAGTAGGCATAGGTCAAAACACCACTCTGCAATCTCCCAGATAGTCTTTCACAGGTCTTGTCTTTTATAGAAGGAAGAAAGACATCCATAGCCAGAAGTGCATTCTGCTGCACCAGTCTCACCTTTACTGAAACCTGTACAGAGTAAATTCCTTGATGAAACAGCATTACATAAATCTCTTTTACCATACAATTACAAACCAGTTCTTGCAAACAGGTAATGCAATAATAAGGAAACAATGTTTTCTCCATTTTGCTCCATTTTTTTAATCAGTTTTGTTTCAGTGACCTTGATGTTCTGATAGGTCTGGCAGGCAGCAGAGGAAAGATTGTCAGAGTGAGACATCTCCCTTGCTTGTCTGAACTTTGGCATAAGAATAACAGTTGTCAGGAAATACCTCAATTTATATGCTGATTCCCAGTTGATTTTTCGTGTCTTCTGATAATTTAGCTTCCTCTATCCTCGTATGACACCTGTAAAATTTTATCATTATCTCCATGTTATTTTTCTCTAGGTTAATATTTGCAGCTATATTTGCACACAAAATTATTTTTACTCTGCTTATATGGAGAAGAGAAAGTAAGTGCACGTATACACATGTGTGTGTATAAAACAAGAATAGCTGACAGTCATTTTATATAGATGAACAAATAATATAGAGTCATGGAATATCTTGAGTTGGAAGGGGCCCAGAGGGGTCATTGAAGTCCAACCTCTAGCCCTGGAATTGAGCTTTTATGAAGGTAATTCTGACAAAGTCATTGTGTATACTTGCTTGAGCAGGTCCAGGAGGAGCTGGCTGGTAATCATTAGAAATATCTGAGAATAAACCCTCGGTACACGTTTCAATGGACATGCACCATGTTTGACCACAGACTATGTTTTGCATTCTCAGGGTTTTCAATTATCATTCAAAAGCAGAATCTTTATAATATCAGCAAATCTCTTTTTTAGTATATTTATATCCTAAAATTACCTATGACTAAATCTTGTATTTTACATAGTTTTATTTCAATTAAATATTTTACTTTGAACTTACATATCAGTGTATTAGAACAACCTTTATATACTTTTAATCAAGATTCTTAAACTTGCCTCATTTTATCTTTCATTAAATGTCTTTTTAGTCTGACTTCTAATAATTCAGAAACATATGCCATATCTAATAACAATATAAATTTATTTATATAGGCTAAAGTAGGTTAGTTTCATCTGGAATGATCCAGTGTAATTTGAAATGGAAAACACAGCTGTCTCTGACACATTTGGGTAAAACTTATACTGTATCAGTTGTACTTTGTGTATTTGAAAGACTGGGATTTGAGATGAACATTTTTTTGTTGGATAATTCCTTCTAACTTGATTTTCAACAGTGAATATGTCCAGGACACCAGAGTATCACAAGGAACAACAGGACATCAATAAAAGTCAGAGAATCAAACCAGATGTCCCACAGTGCCCTGTTGACAATTTTGCATAAAGATCATCACTTCTTTAGCTAATGAACTTGTTGAGGTACTGGAGATAATGTTCTCTCTTCATTCTTAATTCTTTGATCCCTTTGTTCTGGTTTTAAGGTTGCCTTTTCAATATTCATTCTACATTTAAAAGTAAAATATTTTGTTCCTGGTGACACATTTCTAGCACATAGATTAGCATAGTGAGTGCTATTTATTCCTCTGACATCATGTAGTAGGTTCCCATTCAATAGACATTGATTACCAGCATTGCAATGATTAATTCAGCTCCCAGGATGGCATAGGCAACATTCCTAAGCAATTCCTCTCCCACTGTAGCTCCCAGTTTTCATATTAATAATAGGGGGGTAACCCTCAAACTCTGGGGTGATTAAAATGCCAGAGAGATTGGGGGCTCTGGTAGGTGTTGTATGTCTCTGCTGGATGTGCCTTGAGATACTTGCTTTTATCAGATATTTATTGAGCAGGACACTGAACTGGATGACACTTTCCCTTCCAAAGTTATGACTCTGTAATTTAATTTGGCCCTTGTAAATATTAATAGGAAAAAGAAAAAAAAAAAAAAAAAGCAAACCACCAAACAAAACAAAACACCAACAAAACCCAAACTAAGAATGTTCTAGAAAGAGCATCACATACTGCAGCATTATATTTCCTCTCTCCTTTATTTGTCTTTAACTTGTTTGGTTGTTCCATAAAAAGTGTAAAAATGAGGTAGTTTTTATAACAAATTTGCTAGAAGTCATCAGATAACCATTCTGAATCTTATGAAAAATTAATCATACATGGTGCAGTGCTTATTGAAAGAAACTGACTTTTAATGAAGATATGAATACATATCTAGTTTTCACTTTTATATTCATCCTGACCTTCATATACCACCTTTGCCCTTAGCCACATTGTGTTAAACTTGCTTGCTTACTGCTGCTCTCAAATTGTTCAGTGAGTTAGGAAATGGTCACACAATGAGGAACATGCTTTGTGCTGCTTAGACCATTAAATTCTGGATCAAGTAAGAAAGTTTTGTTCAGGTCCTTTGACATTGATACCTTTTGAATCATGATATAAAATGATGGTGACATGACGGTGACATTGTTTTTTACCTACTAAAATTTTGAAAAAAATTGAGCACAAATCCCAATTCTTGCTATTGATGTGAAAGTTCTGTGTGGTACTACTGAGAATCACCCAGCAGAAGTTATGTTTTGTGGGTCTGTAAGGTGATTCCTATACATGGATTGTAGACATACTGCAGTGGAGAGACCTATTAATGTGTGGGTGTTTTATTAATTGAAAGATAATAAGTTCACAGGGTTTTATAGATAGATAATGTAATGTTCCTAACAAATTTATATTCTTGATAGGGAAACATGATAATTAGTTCCTCTTAGTAGTTTCCTAGAAAATACTCTGTACCTTAGTCATTACTGCTTAAACTCATGTTCTAACAAGGAAGATTACCGTATGATTTTTGTCATATTATCAAATGTATTCTAAAAGAAGTATCATGAGTGAACTATAGGTAACGTTTGGAAGTGCTGATACCAGCTCCCTGAAAGTCTCACACAGGGCTGGTTGCGTTGGCAGTACAGTAATGTTTTCTGACCTGGTAAGACAACTTGAGGATTCTCTGAATTTCTGCTAAAGCCTGATTTTAAAGTCAACCAAAACCAAAAACTCTAAACAGAGAGTGCTTCTGTATGTAGGGAAAGAAAACAAAAAGGAGCAGAAAAATAGAACAAGCTATCTCAATATTGCAATAATTTTAAAGATGGGCCTAGAAAATAAATTTACCAATTGTGATTTCATTGTCTGCAAATACTCAGGATGCAAATTTTTGTAAGAAAAACACATATTTTTTTTCATAAAAGCTAATTTTCAAATACATGCATACATACAAGCTGAGTTTGCTCTTTTTTTTCATCTATAACTTGATAATTTCATATTCAAGAAATTCAGACTTCTTTATCTAATTGACTTACATGTGTGCGTTTGCATTTAAACCTGATGCTTATATCTAATTTCCTTATTTTGCCGACTTATTTCTTTTAATTTTTCTTGGATTATTTTAGTTTTTTCTATTTACACTTTCTCTGACCCTGTAGATTCTACCTTCTCTTGATTCACTTTTTTCCTCAGTGCAAAGCACTGTGCTAACACTCATACCCATGCAACTGCTTGAGCATTTACGTGTTCTTTGTTCAGACCACTTTCTCTGAGCCTGATATATCTTGTCGGATAATATTTAGTGGCTACTTTTCATACAGAATTCTGAGTCAACTTCAGGAAGCCCTTTTAGATATGTCTCCATTTGTAATGGGCAAGTTTTGTTGGTTGTTAGTAACCGGTTGATGATCCTCTTGCTTGCGTTGCCAGATCTGTTTCACAAAGAGCAGCAAACTTGTGCCTGGACTGTTACAGAGGTGTTTTCCCCAAATGACCTGTGCTTCTGCAGCACCTCAGTGCTGTTCAGCACTGATAACGTGCGTGCTCTCTGCTGTGCATTATGACAATCTGAGTGACATGCCATGCAATGAATAATAATGTGTCATAGCTGCAAGTAGTTAGAGCTTCCATCACTTCTAGCACCTTGGCTAATGTGCCTCTCCTACACACTTTTGTGACAAAGGGCTGAGATATATTTATATACTTGCTCTCATTTAACCAAAGCAGAAATTCTTGTCATTCTCGAGCCTAGCATTCAAGGTCTTCATCAACATGGTTGAGCTGAAAATATCCCACTTAAATGCCTTAGAGAATCAAATCCCAGGGATAGGCATGAGTATAACACAGAACTAGCCCAGAGAAAACATCAATCCATTTGCTAAAGTAAGAATGTATAAGATTTAGGTATTTAAAGTTTTTTTTCAGCAAGGTACAGAAGAGGCATCTCAAATGTTTTCCCTGTCTTAGTATTATCATATTCTGGAAATAAATTCCCATCTGTATATAAATTACCTAATGCATATTTTCTCTGCATAGAATTGCCCCAGTCACTATGACAAATTGTAGTTTGTTTTGAGTTTTTTGGGGTTTTTTAACTGACCAGCAGGCTTAATGACTGACTCATATCCTGCCATGCACTGCCTCCCACCTAATACCATAATGACAAGCTGCTCGTTTTCTTCTGTTCAAAAGAAATAAGGAAATTCAGTCTTTTAAAAAAACTGGGATAGTCATCAATATCAGTATGGTTAAACTGACCTGGATGATGCTTACTACCTGTAAGATATACTCCTTACCCCTGCAAGGTTACACATGGACTTAAGCATTTAGCACCTATTAATTTCTGTTATATTAGTAAGGAAAAAACAAAAAAAAATATTTTCTAGAAGGCTTCTAAAGATGAAAACATATGGGAGTTAGCTGATTAATGCACTTAGACAAAATCTGTAAATCACAGAATTTTCCAAATCCGCATATTTGAGCACCGTTTAAAATACCTCTTAGAGATTTTGTTTGTAGAATAAAGTCAGGTTTTGTGATGTTCTGAAGTTGCTCAGAAAATTTTAAATTGAATAATTTCAGCAAGTGAAAATTTTTGTGTGAACGATAAGAATTTCTGGTCTTAAACACATTAATTTAATGGGAGCAATGCCAATGCTGCTCTGCCTACAAACAAGCAGAAAATCCTAAACTATCACGTGCAAGGACCAATCTGCATCAATCTCTCTAAGAGTATGTACTTTCTAATATCTAAAATTTGGTTTATTTTTGAATATATATCCAGATTTTGTCAATTATTTCACATATTTTTGAAATGTTCTTTTATATAAATATATATACCTTAAATCTTTGTGACCATAAAACCTCCATGCCAGTTACATTTAAACATTAAAAAATTTAAACATTACCATTTGTCATTATAAACATATGTATACATAGATTATGTATCTCTAAAAAAAAAGGAGAAGCAAACCAATCTTTGATTCTTCTATCTGCAGTACTCATGAAGGAAAAGAAATAACAATTTCCGTACATTCTGTGATTTTCAATAGCTATGTGAGTTCTTGAAGAATTGTAAAGGGAAAATAATTCTGTAAAACAGATCACTTTGGAACCATGTATTTATTGTTTAAATTGTTTAAATATCAATAAATAACAATTGATAGATTTATATTTTGTTCATATTTATTTTCCTAATAAAAATGAGAGGAGGAACATTAAATAAATAAATAAATAAATAAACTAATTTCTTTAATTATCAAATTTCTTGGGATAGGTTTTAATATGAAGTTGAAATAACTTTGGAACCTTAATTCTGTGAGAGATTGCATTAAAATTTTTCTTTGATCCTAATATTTTCTTCCAAATTTCTCTTCCAGAAAAGAAATGCTAGTGAAATGTACTGTATGTGCTTTAGGATTACAGATGGTTAATTCCTGCTTCCAGATCTATGCCTTCATGTATGGAGTTACTAAATGCCTTTTCCAAAAATGATGATTCATTATAGTTGGCTCATCTTTGGAGAACACATTTTAACTGGAGCTAGATTTAGCAAACATTTCTGTGCTGCTTTTGAAAATAAGGCCCACTTGAAACATTTTAAGTGAAAGGTCACATTCCTTGACCTCCTGATTTTTACAAATTTTTCCATTAAGTTTTGAAGAAGTTTTGGAAAAGTTGTCTTCAGCCTCTTGTTCTAATTTTCCTAATATTAGCCCTCTTATTTTTCGAAGACTATCAGTACTGTGATTTTTGAAGCCAATATTGCTCCTTATCCGTCTTATCTAGATCTTAAATAATTTTTTAAAATATATTTTATACTTCCACCTACATGCACAAAGGATTGTAAAGCAAATACAATTTAAAGTAAATGCAGTCTCAATCAAACCTAGGGGAAAAGTGCAAGGAGAGAGAAATAGAAGGTCTGAAAAACCAAAAAGCATTTAGTACAACTCTGGATAATATCAAGACTTCTGTGCATCACCTTGTGTGTCGTTCTTTTTCCCCCACACTAGAACAATTATTATAATCATGATGTTCAGCTTCTTAATACAATGTTTCATCTTTTACAGGTGTTTTATCCTGTTCACCACAAGCAATCTCTTTATCAATAAACTCTTCCCTAGATCTTGAAGATCAGATGTGATTCAGTGAGTATTGATTTTATCCTGTACCATTCCACCTGAGAATGAAGTTCAGAGAGTTTGAAGGAAAACTTAGCCTAAATTGTAATTGGATAAAAATATATTTTTATGAATACAATAAAAATAATAATTGGAATAATAAAACAAATATAAATTTTAAAAATACTCTTTAAATAATCTTTATTCTTGCCATCACATTCATCACGTGTGACTGACATTGTGAAGCATTTCTTCTTAGTATGTCTAGTGTGGGATCAATAAAGAATGAGAAAAGTTCTCAACCACAGATTTTTAAAGAATTTTTCAAAGGATCCTGCCCTATGGGGACAAAGATGTTTATTCATATTAAACCTGTTTTCTGTCATTGTTTCCAAAATACAGTTACCTTCTCCTCTTGTAACATTTCCAGGGCTTAAGTGCAAATCCAATGAAAATTGGTCTGGGCTATTCTTCCACGTATACTGCTTTATCAAGTGAAAGTTATGGAACAATCTGTTATGGAATACTCTTGTATTCTTTTTAGAAGTGACACTGCAGTGGGCTAGACAGACTATTGGTCTGTTCTGGAGTGGCAGTAAGCCAGTAAATTCCTAAAGAGTTTCAAAAGGGTCACCACTCTCTTGTAGTGTTCCATGATGATACTGAAAGATGATTAGGTATTTAATATGCTCTTTAAATGATATAGAGTTTTAATGTGTATGTGGAGATAGAAGGGAGAGCTGAGCACCTGATGGGAAAATCCAGAGAAATCAAAGTTGAAGAGAATTTTTTTAAGTAACCTATATCATAGCTCAGAACATTTGTGAGTATAAAGACAGTGCTTCTTGCCTTCATTCATTTCTAGGTCCTAAATTGTTCCCTGACTTCTCATCCATCTAGTTTAAGTCAACATCTGTCAATGGACATTTATATTACAACATGCTCAGGGATCTTAAATTATTTAATATCAGCTATTGACTGCTAGGGTACAGAAAAGAATGATTTAGAGGGATGGGTTTTTGCCCTGTATAATACCTTATATTTTCCCATCTGCCTTGTCTGGTGTAGTGCACATCATGTGGTGATTATGAGGTCAGGTTTTGTGCTGACTACTGGAAGACTTTACTCTCCCTAATCCAAATAATGGTGAATACTTCCTGTTAGACACATGCAATAAGAATAATTTCCATTTTACAGGTAGAGTGGCAGGTGTGCAGAGACCCAAATAGTCCACCGTGAGATCATGCAAAGACTCTGGAAATACAATTCCAGTGAGACCTGGCTATAACACCTTTGATGCCCACATCACAGCAGTCCTACAAGCACCAACGGTAAGAAATCAGGTCCTTATATAATATGCATTATAGTATTTCAATCCATTTGAATTTAGACAAATGTGGGGGAAATAAAAAAGAAAAAACTTATGTTTCTTGCTGGCCAAGGATGCGTCATTAGTAATTTAAGGGAAAAAAGGAAAAAGAACAGAGTTGAAAAAAACAATTGCTATGAAAGTACTGAGGTCATTCTTCATACTGACAAATGAGGATGAAGTGAATTTTTTTTTTCTCATGTAAAGATAATTCTCCAATGTTGGAAATAGAAATAGAAGATACTGAAGATATTTAGCTGAAGTAATTTATTTTATATGTAACCTGAAAAGCAGTCTTGAAAATTAAAGTTGTCCTCTTCGGAAATGTTATTAATGCCATAAAATTTTCTTATTTTCTCCATTTTGACAATTTTTCCTCTGTGTGCAACATTTCTTTTCCTCCCCAATTTATGCTGAAACTTTCTTTGTATGGTTAAAGCAAAACATTATGCTTTTTGTAATGAACATTTAGACATCTTGAATGTTATCTTTTCTCTGGCTCAGAAGTTAGATTGTAAATCTTTCCCCTGTATCAGGATTTCATTTTAAATGTATGCTAAACATAAGGACAAGGTAGGAAAATATGGCTGCTAGGTTGTCTCTCATTGAAGTTTTGAAGTATATGTGGTTAAGATTTAATTCTCAGTATGTGGAAATTGTATTTTCCAGTCACAATGACTCCACAGGGGAAGAAATTAGGATGTCTGATACATTCATCTCTGTGTCAAAGTATCATATTTTTGCTATTTAATATTCACTGAGGGAAAAAAAGGCTGTCACACAAGAAAGATATTATTTTCAAACAGATTGATCATTCCTGACCAATTCTAGTTGTCTATATTCCTACATTTTACATTCTCAAAAATTCAATTTAATAGAAACAGTCTTCTTTTTTACTCTACTAACATTTTCCAACCTCAATGATTTTATAATTGTGCAATTTAGAAAACCAAATACATATTAAATGGGCCATGGATGTAAAATGAAGAATGCTCTATTCTCATTTACACCTGCATTAATCTGGAGATGGTCCATTGAAATCAAAGGAGTTATTCCTCCCTATGGAGTGAATTCACAACAGTTTAATGTCAATGGTGCTTGGTCCTAGAAAGGAGAGGATTCTTTTCAGTCCGAATTCAAAGCCTGAAATTAGTGGCATAAGAAAATGACAGGATTTGGGTACTATTGTTAGAATTGTTATAGAGGGAAAGCACATGAAATTTGTATGTCTTAGTCAGAATTGCAACACAATTCCAAGAGCAAAATAGGAAATGTTTACCTTTTTTCTGTTAGTAGTCTTTTTTTTTCTCATATTTGTTTTCCTCAAAGCATCATTCCTTTTAGAAAACAAAAGAGACCCTCTGCTAATGCAGAGTTGAATGTTAAGCACATAACTCTCCTAAGCCCACAGTGAATAAGAGAAATGAAGAGCGCTTTAGAAAAATTTTTACCAGTTAAGTATGAGGTTTCTTATTTTCCTTTTATGTAAATACTGCAATGGACTCTTAAATTGCAGAATCATGGAATACTTGAGGTTGGAAGCGACCTTCTAAGGTCACACAGTCCATCCCCACTGCTCAAGCAGATTCACTTGGAGCAAATTTCCTGGGACCATGTCCAGATGGCTTCTGAGTATTATCAAGGGGGAAGACTCCACAACCTCCCTGAGCAACCGTGCCAGTGCTTTTACTGTCATAGTAAAAGACATTTCATTATATTCAAAGGGAATCTCTGGTGTTTCAGTGTGTGCCCACTGCCTCTGGTTGAGCCACTGGGCACCACTGGCTTCATCCTCTTTGCACCCTCCCTCCATGTACTTGTGGACATTCATAGGATTCCCCCAAACCTCCTCTTCTCCAGGCTAAACAGTCTCAGTTCTTCCAACCTTTCCCCATAGAAAGATGCTCCAATCTGTTGTCTTCATGCTACTTTGTTGGACTGTCTCCAGTCTGTCCTTGTCTCTCTTGTACTGCGCAGCCCAGATCTGGACACAGCACTCTAGGTGTGACCTCTCTGGGGCTGAGCAGAGGGGAAGGATCACCTCTCTCTACCTGTTGGCAGTACTTTGCCTGGTGCAGCCCAGGATACCATTAGGCCTCTTTGCAGCAAGGACATGCCTCTTGATCAGTTTGGGGGATTGGTTTTGTCTCTGCATAAAGGAAACTTTGACAATATGTGACTCAATTCCATAAGGAGGCATTCTAGAAAATCTCTCTAAACAGCAATATATTTTCACTCATAGATGATTAGCATGGAAGATGAAAATTTGTACAAATGTGCATTTCTAAATTTGTCCTATTACCCCAAGTGCACAAAGAACATGCAATAAACAGAGAAATTTTGAGAATGCAGTTCCTTTCAAGTGTAAACAACAAACCCTGCCATTCAGTTCCATCTTTACCAGAAACAGTTGTTATTATGATATTGTGAAGGGATGAGTTTATTGTACAGTCATGTACACATCCGTGTGCCAAAATCATGTGCTGTGGTTTTACCCAGATTTTCCTGGAAGGAAGACATATTTTCTTTTACTTCCAAGCTGCTATGACCCATTAGAAATTACCTGGAAAAAGAAAATTCTCACTAGAACTTTAAACATCAGAACACCCCCCCCCCCCCCCCCAAATTAATAAATGAGGCAGTATCAGTCGGTTGCTAATTTTAATGGTATGCACCTGATTTTAGTGAAATCTGTGAAATCACATAAACAAGAAATTATGTACTGTGGACCGCAATTAGAGTAGTCTTCGTGTTAGATTATATATGATACATAGTTTGAGAGTTTTAGGATCTCCATTGAAGTAATGAATTGATTAATGAGCTTGATCCTAGATCTGTGCAGTCAAAAGTCTGTTTGTCAGCAAGTTTTATTCCCTTTTGAAAGTAATAAGCTATAAGAGAATTCAAGTACTCTCTCTGTATGCTGATTCTTGTCGGCAAAACTAAATAAAATAGAAACCATATTACGTTCCACTGTTTTCATTATGATTTCCTCATTTTTATTTCAAAGGAAGGTGAGGCTGTCAAATGACTTAGGAAAAGGTTGCAATTGTTTTTCATGTTGTCCAAGTAACGCAGTCTGGTTTTACCATTTTTTCCTCAAAATTTGGATAAGTTTCTTCAATTATAATGTTTCTCTTCTCCTTTGGTTAGGGTCAGAATCCTTTTCTCTTAGGCTCTAGCTATGTTTCTCTTCCACCAAATGACTGATTATTGTGACTATATGGGCTTTTTCACTGGTCTCTTCAGTATTAGTCATACACAGAGTGGCAGTTCTATAACTGGCCTTGTCTGTTGGAAAGGAAAACAATGTATATAACAATATTTATAACAATCTGTTGATCATGTTTATTATGTGAAGATTTTCCAGTACATGCATTTGAGTTTTGTTATCCTTCCGTACTCAGGATTGGGCAAGACTGGAGGCAATGTACGAACAATACTGTTTCAAGGCAGCAATATATAATGTGCTGCAGGAAAAACATAACAGTCTTCTCCAGAGTTAATGACAGCCTTCCACATTTGATTAAGGAATTAAGTTATTGTGATGCTACCAAAACATTTGTTTTAAATGGGTTTCATACACATGTGACGTATATGCTTGTAAATCAGATAATGCAATTATATTTTCTTATTTTAAGTAGTGTAAGGATATTTACTTTTTCATGAAGCATGGCATATCATCCTATAAATATTGCGAACTAGACTGCTTTAAATTATGTTCTAAGAAGTTAATCACACTATATTCTATGTTTATTAGGTGATAAAGCCTAATTGATGTACTAGAGATAACAAACTTTGAGATCATATCATAGCCTAGAGCATGTTGCAGTTTTGATACAGTTTTTATTTAATCACATATATGCCAGCAAATATTTGATCTTTATAGAGAGATATATAATCTATTTAAGCATTTATCTCTTAGAAATGTGCATTTTGATGTCATTTGAAAATGTACACATTTCTATAATAAGTATCACTTTGTATCAACAGAACAGCTATAGGGGGCGTTTGTGTTTAGATTCTGATTGGTTGCCCAAAATTGTGTATCCTCTGTACCTGAAACCTCTGTATTTGTTTCATTCAGCTGTAGAAACCTTCCCTTTTGCTCACAGATGCTTTAATAATAGCAGGAAGTTTTTCAGGAATGATTTTGAAAAAAAACAGTGGAGGAAACACATTAGACTATGATGTTTTTATCCTTCTGGGAAAAGGGAAACCTTGCGTGTTTTTAGATTTTGAGTAATAAAAAGAAAAAGACTCTCAAAAGATTTTTGTAGACCCAAAATACACCAGCAGCATCAGTGAATCAGACAGGAACAAAATAAGCTCACCAACTGAGAAAAAGATTGTTACTTGTCAGCAACTTCATCTCCTAACCCACTTGCAACCTTCCCCCCCCCAAAAAACCCAGAGACTTTTTTAGCATTTTTGAAAGACTGCTAGGTTTGGGTTATTTACTACTGCTACAGACTCAGCCTTTCACCCAGTGCAGATAATTTGTGTTTGCCACTGATTTCAGGGATAGTAAGATCAGATGCTAAATGTGCCTGGTTCCAGTTGCTTAACTTATATCTTGTAGGACCTTCTCACCAGAATGCCTGTTGAGTCAGTAGAATAAATCTGAAAGTCAATGTTAATGATTCAGTAAGTGTTACTTGACTGAATTCAGCTAGTTTATGGGTTTTATAATTCTGGAAAAACTTCTACTATGACATAGAACTTAAACTTGATTTTATTTTCAAGTATGTCAACTTCACACAAAAGCTTAAGCCTGAGTAAGGATACCAAACATATCTTGACTATTTGAGAG
The DNA here is from genome assembly GCF_963662255.1 of Cinclus cinclus. NCBI lineage: Eukaryota > Metazoa > Chordata > Aves > Passeriformes > Cinclidae > Cinclus > Cinclus cinclus. Next base: position 21,005,463 of record NC_085051.1, on the reverse strand, counting down.
AGGATTGAGCTAAGCGCTGGTTATATTACTATATGCATGGAATAACTCATAGTTGCTGCTTCATATTTGAAGTTTGTTATAATTCCCATTGAAGCACCTGACTAATTCTTTTTGTGGGGTTGTGTTGGAGGAGTTAGATCTATAAATAATATCTTTCTGATTTTGGGAGAGACAAATGCCAGCAGATACATCATCCGTATTCTGTTTACATGAAGCGAGTGGTGCATCTGACCTTACACATGCAAAATTTTCTGTAAAATTTCCATTGAACTTAGATCCCCAAGAGAAGCAAGACACAAGCCCAACTCTGAGCAGCTTAGGTAACATATATCAGTACATCTAACATACTTGGGTAAACAGGAAAGAGCATAGCAAACATATCAGTCCTTCAGTAACCCAAATTAGGGAGCCAGTTCAGAAAACTCTGAAATCTATGGCAAAAGCGATTCTAAACAAACTGTGGCAGATTTGATAAGCGAGCCTAGGTGTTGCATTTCTGTCACAGCTTACTGAAGGTAGCACATAAGCTCACTGAAACCTTGAAGTGGTTCAAAGGGCTTTTGCTGTTGAACAACTGCCAGAATGAAGTTTCAGGTAATTTGTATGTGCATACAAATTTTAAACAAACATTGATTTCTGTAATTGGAAAAGAGATTGTCTTTCAGTGGAAATTATTTTCACTGTTACAGTTTTTGCAAAGATAACTTTATATGTATTTCATATTGCTGTAGTGCTTCTGCATCTGTGGCCAGAGCATACCTATGAATTCCAGTTGCCCTGCTCTTCTTTTGCAAAGACAGCTTTATACCTCATTTCATTTTGCTGTCATTTACTCTGCCTCAGCGGCTGGGCTGGAAGCTGCGAATACTGGTTGAACTGTCAGAATCAGGCAGGCTTTTAAGAAAATGAGTTTTGACATTCCTTTTCTTAAGATGATCCGTTGTTTTTCAATTACTGGTTTCTGACTTGGAGAGTTCTTAAGGTAACCTTGCGTTTGTTCCTAGTCTGTCAAGCAGGTGGCAGCAATGCCACGTCGGACAGCTCCCGGCCCCTTTCCCTGACATCAAGTGTTAATGCAATTGACCAATCAGTGCTAAGATGATGGGAGGTAATTGGGTAATTGTATTTTACTGATCACAAGCAAAGAAAAAAGGGAAGGGGGGGAGAAGGGGAAAAAAAAAAACAACAAAAAACAAACTGCAACAGAGGAAGAGGGGAGAAAACGGAAGGGGAGAAGGAGGAGTGTAGCCAGAGAGACCGGCCCTGGGACATTTGCAAATCCTAGGGTGCCACTGAAAGGTGGGGAGTAAGAGAAAGCCAGAGCGACTGAAAAGCGGAGCTACTGCCAGCAGCAGCAGCAGCAGCTGTCAGGAGCTGGATATACACATACATGCGTCCCTACATGCACACACGGGGAGAATTCAAGCTGCAGCTCGTAGGAGGAAGGAAGCGTTTCGGCTGTGCAAAGGGATATGCATGTCAGGGATGAAACTAAAAGCTGAAAGAAGCGGCTGCGCTCCTGGGACTGTGTCATCTTGGAAGGGAGGGAGGCAGGAAGGAAGGAAGGAAGAAAAGGGGGAAGATAACTGGCATGTGGAAGAAGATGGGAGACTAACTCACTGCTGTGCAGAAGGGAAATCCAACGTGTACATCTGAAATACACCAGGCTCAGCTTGGAAATGAGATCAGACCTGCATTGAAACACAGAAAGGGAGGAAAAGGGAGCCAGAGATGGGAGAGCTTTTATCCTTCTTCCTGTCTCTCTTTCCCTCTCTCTCCTCAAAGAAGAAATAGAAGTTTATCTGTCTCGGTGCTTCTGGATTCATATAGCTGCTGGACAAAAGATGGAGAGGAAGCTAAAATGAGAATCAAAGTGTGCTTCTGAAATTTACAGCTAAGAGGACAAATCATAGCTCGGGTTTCTTTGTGCCCCATCGGGGGAGTTTTAACGACTGAAGGATTTTGAGAAGTGGGGAGGAGGGGGCAAAGGCGAGAGTGGGCATTAAAAATACCCATCCCAAGTGTTTAAAAGACAGCGAGGTGATGGATTTATTCATGACAGCTGGTGGGAACCTTGAATTTTTCTCTACTCCCTCCCTCCCTCCTTCCTTCATTTCATTTAATGTGAAATTATGAAAATGCAGAGGAGTTGGAGGGAAGGCAAAAGGATATAACGTGGAGTTTGAAACAAGGAGAGGGTGCTGATGCCGTGGATTGCTGGCTTCTTGCCGAAATCAAAAATCCAATTGCGCACTGGGTTGTGATTGGAAATCTAATCAGATCTTTGGAGAGGGGGGAGAGAGACACTAAAAGTTTATTGTTTTGACAGACAGGAATAAAAAATTAAATGCAAAAGAGATTCTTTTCTAAATGAGTGTGGGGCTATAGAGGAAAAGAAGGATGGGAATCCCCATTCTAATGTGGAGACGCATGGATTGGATAATTGATAGTGCAGCAAAGAAGGGTGAAAAAGAAAATTGCCTGGCAAGACCTGGATCTTAAGTGTTACAACAAAATTACATTAAAAGAATACAAATGGAGGATTGCTTAAAAGGAAATACAGTTCTTTCTGCTCTCCAGAGAAAAAACAAATAGAGAGCAATGGGGAGCAGTGGAGCCAGAGAGGCAGAAAACCTCAGAAAAAGGAAACTAGGAAAACGATCCACAGTGGAATGAAAAGTTTCAGAAAGGAAAAGGACCATTCATCCTCCTCAAGGATTTTTGTTTTTTTCCTGCTATTTTAAACCATTATTCTTCAGTGAAGGCAACCATCAACACTGCCACTACAGAAATTTTAAGCAGAAAAGTTGAAAGCCACAGAAAAAATAAAGGACAGAGAAGAAGAAAGCAAATTGCCAGAGGGGGAGAGTTCAGCAGTGTTGGGTTGGATTGGCACCTGTATGGACTGAAATTGCTGGGAAATTGCAATTGGATATCCTTTTCCTTTTATTTCCTTTCTTGTTTTTAATTTTGGTTTGGGTGCTGAAATGAAATAGTTTTCTAACCCCTCCCCCACCCTGGTTTTTCATAATCACTCGGATTTCCAGCTGGATAGTCTTTGAGGATACAGTGAGTACACTTTGCATTTTCTAATTTTTTTTTGGAAAAGGAAATGTGCTCCATTGCCTCTCTTCTTTCATCCTTATTCCTCTTTTATAGGTCTTCCCCCCCACCTGAATAAAGAACCTGGCTGTATTTTGATAACAGCTGGAGGGGGGAGGCTGGGAAGAGACAAGGGAAGGAATGAGAATGGAACTGAATTCTCACAGTGGCTCAAATTCCTAAAACTTGAGCCTTGGTGGGGTGTTGCAGACACCTGCCTGTGTGTCTCCATAGTATTTGTAAATGTTCACGAGCAAAGAAATCTTTTGAGAAAGCCCTTGCAGTGAGTGGGGGATGCTGCCTGATTGCCCAGTCTCCACAAAAGGATGCAAGTTGCATGAATTAGATACACAGAGGAGGTTTATTTATTTATGAAGTGTTTAAAATAGTTTGGGGCTCTAATTTGAATGCCGGTATCCAGTCTGACATTGCAGATCAATATGGTGTATTAAAAGGAACATTTTGTAATCAAGCAGGGAGGTGGAGGATGGCTTTTGGCGGGAGTGGGGGGGTGTGGGGCAGGGGCTTTTAATGGATTTTGAGGATGCAACTCTGAGAGAAATGCATGATTTACCCTCCATTGCTAAGAAAGGACAGTAAAAGGCAGAGAAAGGATATTCTTCTATTAAAGAGGAGTTTAGGAAACTGCTGTACTGGCCACCCATGCCCTCTAGATCTCTCAGGAAATTCTTTGTAATTTTGTGGTGAATCCTTCAGGGTCCCCTTGGACTTTCATGGCAGTTGAAAGAGATTTAATTTGATTGAGAGGCAGCGAGAAGATTCTGAGATTTCAGGAGTTTTTTTTTTTTTACTACACTGGTAATGAAAATCATTAAAAAGTGGCTTGTGTAAATGGTGGGGTTCACAAATTAGAAATTATGTGTAACAGACCAGTAAATATCTCTCCCTTCATGGAGAAATGTCATGTGGGAGTGTGGTATAAAGGGAGGATAACATGATGTTTAAAATAGAGGTCCGTGTTTTCCTGTGGGGAAAAGTGCTGCTTCCATTCCCTCTCCTGGCATGACTGCATAGCTCAGGGGTAAGGGAGTTTTCTTGCTTTTTCCCCTTCTGTCCTCTGTCACTTCTGCCCTCTTGCCCTTTTCAACCTTGGCCTTCACATGTTAAGGCTCCAGCTGAAGGTATTAGGCCAAAAACTGGTGCAGAATGAGAGGGAGAAACAACTAATTAAATGAGCCATTAAATAGGATTTTTTTTTTTTTTTTTTTTTTTTGGCAGGCAAGGTGCAGAACTAGCTTTGCCACTCCTTTTACTTTCCTCTAGCAGCAATATTCTGGAGAAGGGAAGAGCAGTCAGGAAGGAAAGAAGCGTTGGTAGATCCAGATTTTAGCTCTTTTAATTTCTGGCAGCATTTCTCACTTCACAAGCTGCCTGCATGAAACAACTCAAAACTGAGCTGTAATTTCCCTGGATAAATACATTATTAGCCTCTTTCTTCCTCTCACCCCCCCCCCCCCCCCCCCCCCCCCTTCTTCATTCACTTACATCCCTACTGTTACTTCATGTAAATGTCCCAAATCTTTTGGCATAATGGAAATGAGAACTTCTGCCTCTCAAATGTGTTCATGTGCTTCTGTTTGGAGGTCATGCCTCTTAAACATTGGCTACTTGAAAAAGATTTAGTTTTAGGGTTCAATTCTGCTCCTAAGGAAATCTCTGGGAGTTTTTGTTTGGCCACACGAACAAATCAGACCCTTTGTGCAGTTATGTTCAGAAAAAGAAGGAAGCAGGCACAGCAAAAATTGTTCCTTCCAGCTCCAATTACTCTCACCTTTCTCAATAAAGCTAAATAACTTTAGTGTGAAGTGCTTTAGCCTCTTTTTTTTCTGTGGGCCCATGTTTCCTGGTGGGACACTAGATGGGTAATAAGTTTGTCAGTATCTGAAAATAAGTGCAAAACTCTCTCTTGTTCATTCCTCCATGTATCATGATAAGTCTGTGCCCTGTTGTGGGCTATACTTACATCAGCAGTCTTGGTAATAGAAAAGCTAAATTTATGTTAAGCTGCTGCTCAGTAATTACTGAAGGAAAGGAAGCTGGCTAAGGAAAATAGCATCTCCAAGCTTTTTCCTGGATTGCTGTCAAGTGAACACATAAACAGAAATTTTGACAGATCAACTCTAGTTTTGAACAATAGAAAGCTGTCATAGGTACCCCATTCATTTTGTACAGTAACTAGCAGGAGTATTTTCTTGAAATGATAAGGAAGCACTGGGAAAATTTAGTCACCAGTTTGGGCTGAAATAGGCAAACCTTGTCAACATTAACAAGCTAGGGATGTGTGTCTGCTTCCAAAGAGGCAACAGTTTCACACTTCAGTGAATCATTCACTTAATACAGTAGCCAAAAGACACATGGAACAACCCAGAGTTTAACTCATTCAATATCAAAGGGGGAATGAGTATAGCAATTCTCAGCATTTGTGCTGAGGCTTGTCCAGAGCCCAAGGGGCTGATCATAAAAGAGATAGCCAAAACGTTAATCCAAACATCCAGCTAAGTGAGAAGCAGCAAATCTCCTCTAGCAGAGGCTGGAGCTGGCTGTCTCTGCTGCTTCCCTCACAGGTGTCTGAGCACAGGTGTGTCATTCAGTGGCATATGCTGGTCCTGAGGGCTGTGTCCTCTTCAAACCATGGATGATATTTTTGGTAGAGACTCCAGGCAGCTGGGCTTTTGGCACTGTACAGGGAACCATTATGTGTATGTTTAGGCTCTAAATGGTTGTACAGGAGGAAAGATAAAGTATTAGAAGGTCCTCCTCTGTTTGGTCTAATTGTTTTCCAGAAGGTCAGATATCTGATACCTCAAACTTCAGGCAAAGTGTAAGTTATTAATGCAAGGGGGTGGCTGGTCTGTATCTTTACTCATGTCAGGAATGATTTGTACTGATCTAGAAGTGAAGCAGGTTCAGTTTGCTGGAGCGGCAAATTGTGTCACAAAATCTCCCAGCCTGATACCACTGACAAGTGAAAAATGGGCTTTCAAATTAGGTGAGACCCAAGAAAAAAATGCTGCAGATGTGAGCCAATACCAGCAATTGTGTGGGATTGGAGAAAAACAAAGGGATTCCAGAGGTGTTGCTATGGCTTCCTATATGTAGGCTTCAAAATTATTTGCCTGTGACCTAAAAAGCTGTCTCCCTTTTGGCGTGAAGATTCTTGCTGTTGCAATATGAGGCAGAAAGATTTTGGATGAGGTTCAGAACAGGATTTTAGCACATTTTGAGAGAGCTTGTTGCTGGTGAAAAATCCCATGCTATGCAAGTTGCAGTGTATTCACTGAAGGAGTGCGTTGTACACAGCAGCAGTGTGAGAGAGGGAGCCTCCATCTCAGTCTTTCCAGAGTGGCTTCGTGTTGGCTTGCAGATACGCTTTTGTTTCTGATGGCTAGTGAGGGAACAAGGGGAGAGGGAAGGGTGCTAGAATTAGTGCTGTTTTCAGTCTGGAATGAAAATTACTCAGAAGATGTGCAGTTGGCACCTACTAAGTATTTTCTAGAGTAGTGGAGCTGACTGGATTTTGGGTTAGTATTCTCAGGGGCCTTTGATCTTTTTGCCAGCTGCTCTGTGAAAATCATAATGAAAAACAAGCCTCCTTTAGCCCCCACAGGATAACCCAGATGAGAAGGATTTAGGAATAGCAGCAGCCATGCTGATCTGGAAGGCAGCCTTGCAGCATGCTTGAGTCTAGCAGCTTTGAGAAGGAGCAGCTCTTGGAAAGGATCCTGCCTCTACTTCCCGTCATGGCAGAAGACATTGGCAGTTGGCTTGTGACACTTTCGAGTGGTTGGTTTATTTAATGGTTTTATTCAAGGGGAAAAAAGGGGGGTAAAAAGTACCTGTTATTTAGCTGTACCATCATGGTCATTTTTTTCTCCTAAAGGGTAGAAATGGGGACACAAGAAGGGGACATGATTATGCCAGTGGTGTGTTTCAGTTGCATATTCACAAGCTGCAGTACATGGAAGTAAATTAATGCATAGTTCCTGCTAGGGGGCCTGGATACTTTGCTATCTGTTAGTGAAAAAAGGCAAAAATCAGACGCTTGTGCATGCACACAATAAAAGAGAATCAGGATTTACATTTCGTATCCAAGGAAGCGAGAGCAGAATCCTGCAGGGCTTTCTGTTCATTGTTTAAATGTTGCCATAGCGATATCTCAGGGCACAAGTTACATGTTTTCCACTTCTGGAGTTGAGCTTTCCTTCCTTCTCTCTGTCTCTGTCTCTCTCTCTCTGTCTCTCTTGATATTCTAAACTACCAGGAGTAGCTCCACAGCAGAACTTTGCACAGCAAGAGGAAAAGGTGTTTGCAGGCTGCATTATCTGGTGGCATATCTGCCTGTATGCTTTTCACTGATGTTTGTTAGTATGTTGGAAACCCAATTAGAAGGAAATTGTTGGATAGAAGTGGAGTGTGAGACTTGTTGTTAGGACATTGAGCATATTACAATATTTTCTGTAGTGGTGCTTTGTTAATTGGATAGCTGCAGGCAAGCAAAGTGTAGCAGTCTCTGACAATTAGAAACAACAATGAACTTTCCAGGACTGAATCTATTCCTTGGTAATATTAAAATGCATTTTAGGTGTATCCCATAGCTTGTGTAAATTTAAATACTAACATCACTGTAATAAGTCTTGAAATTCTGTTTTCGCAGTGCTAAGACAAGATTTACCTTTGCTGCTCGTGAAAGGGAGAGAGGCAGCATCAGACCACTGAATAAAATCTACCATAGTTTTTCTGCCAAGCTTGTACTTATTATGTCAGGACTGTGGGGGAGCAGTATAACCAGGAACCAACAGAATTAAAAAGGAAACCAACCACCCTCAAAACAAAGCAAAAGATTCCATCAACAATTATTTCACTTGCAACCAGAAAAAGCTTACTCAGAAGTTTCACAGCAAGATAAGTTAAATAAATGATGTTTTCTCTGCAAACCAGCAGCAATTCAGAGAATTCATTAATGCTCTTTGTTCTTGAGGAATCAGTTGACAGCTATGGGATTATGGAATTATTCATACAATCCTGTGCATTAAAATAATCCTCAGAAATATGGATATGATTTCCTTTCATATTTGTATGGACAGTATAGTATGACCTGAATTGTAGAAGGCCCAGGAGTTGGTACTTTTATCTCACCATACTTATAAAAATAGTTGCCCAAAGGACCTGATGCAGAAAAACAGTGGTAGTAAGTTCCAGGAAGTGATAGTGTCCTTCAGATCTGCAGCACATTTTGCTTTTGTTTACAGGCCTTTCTCCACATTTGTGGCAATAATCTCTTCCCTCCCATGCCGTGTTACATGGGAAATAAAGCCAAGCACACAGAGAGCTGGTTATCAGTGTGGGAGTTGCAGCAAGAGTCATAACAGTGCAGGTTTCCTCACAGTGCTTATCATCACACCTTAGACATGACCTTAAGCTAAAGACTGTCTTAAGATCTTAAGAAGGCACTAATTCTGTTCAGATGCTTTGAACTTACTCCAGAACCTTTGCAATGGCAAAGAGGTGGCCATCTGTGACTGGGATGGGAGGTACTCACCTCAGTTCTCATACACTGTGCCCACTTACCAAACTACTGAAGATCATCAGATTCCATTGTCTTGATTGGAACTTATTATGGTAGAGAGTAGAAAGGGGAAGTTTCATCATGGTGGATCTTCATCATTTTACTTAATTGCTAATCTCCAAAAACAGCTTAGTGGACTATTCATGTAAGAGAAGAGGATGACAGTCTCTCCATGAACTGATATTAGTGAGATTTCTGTCTTTTAGGAATTAATTAAAATAACTGGGGGCATTTTATTCACCAATGCCCTTTTCCAGTCATAATTTAGCATTGTAAAATGTATGAGCTAGTCGGTTCTGTAGCAATCCTTCCATGCAACCAGTTTAATTCCTTTTTTTCCTGTCATTGTGAGAACTAAACCCAGTTTTGCTCCAACTGATCTCAATCAGATATTAGTAATTACTTCAGCAGGACTGATCTTTCTCTGTGGGTTTTTATTTTATTTTTTTCTTTTCTTTCCAGAGATAAATAATAGAATAAGTATTTATATTTGCAGATATAAGAAGATGATCCAAATACCATTTTGAGTTAATATGCAACAGGCTTCAAAATTTCCAATGGTTTTTTGTTCCTTTGCCATCTCTGCTGACATTCCAGGTGTTATCTTTTTCATCAGCGTGTAGAGGAATAATTGATGAATTAATGTCACTGCCACAGCAAAAACTCATATTATATTAACAAAAGAAGCTGTTTTTAAAATAACATATTTTAGGCTTGAATTCTCAGTCCTTAGGATGGTGTCATCTCTGTGTATTGATTATGTATGTCAATAACTGACTATTGTGACATGTTATAACCAGTTTAACAAAAATGCTAATTTTCCTTTTAAAAGCTAGAAGAGGCTTTACGGGGACAGAAGGAAGTGGGTTAAGGAATCATGCTTGTCCCTCCCTCAATACATGCAAGTTTCAAATAAAGTGTTCACAGATATATTCCATTCCATGAGCTTCTTTGCCAAAGGGCATGTTCACTGTGTTAAGGGTTCTTTACTTAGCTGTTTGGTTTTACAAGGATTTTCTTTGCCCCTACTCAGTTTGTGAGCCCTTATTGGACAGGCACCTTCTTCTACAAGTGGTTATATATTATTTTTCCGGAGGAAAGCTTTTCTATTTGTTACATCCTTTAAAGAGCTGAGGCTCATTTTTGTTAAGGTTGTTGATGACACAGCTACCAGAGGGGAAGGGTGGTGACCCCATTAGCCTTTCAGGTTGCTCATATGCAGTGCACAGTCTACTACTTCAATAAGACTTTTATTGCATTTAACGCCCGTGTGAATTTTGACTGTATATGGTGCAGGGAATTAAAACCATAATGGATTTCTCCTTTGAACCAGAAAAAGGTCAGAAAACCTCACCTTCAGTGAATGTTCATGTTGATATCCCTCTTTCTGTAATGTGCATTTTCCTGAGTGGTCTGGCCCTGAAGATTGACTTACATACATTAAGTAAAGGCCTGGAGGTATCTGTTAAAGACTACTGAATCAAACCATAGTGGAGGATGCCTTAGTTCTTAGGTAACTTTCCATAACATGTGGAAAAAATAATTTCATTTTTTTCATGGGAAATTTCAGGTTTGAGGATATGTACAAAAAATGTCATGCAGCAGTAGTAGAAAGTCATTAAGAGTTGCAAAGAAGTATAGATAATAAATTCCTATCACAAAAGGTATTGCATCTAATTTAAAATATCATCCAGATAAGATTTTACCTTTTTTTTTTTTTTTTTTTTTTTGTGTGTGGCAAAGAAATATGAAGTTGATGATTGCCTATGGCAAATCAAAGATAAAAAGCAGTCAATGATGCTGCTTCAGAAATCTTCTCAACCTGAGGAAAATTATGAGGAAAATTGATTGGAAAGGACATATAAACAGAAGGCTGTGAATATAAACTGGTCAATTTCTAGTAATATATTGTTTTGCTGTAGAAAAACCCAATTCATATAAGAGTTCATATTTGACTTTGATTCTGTCTTTTATACAAGGGAAAAGGAAGTAAAAATTTAAAAATTAAACCAAATCTGATATTAAAACAAATTAGTACATAGTAGGAAAAAAAGAGGAAATCATGTAACAACCTCTGTTAAAAAATAAGGTCTAAAAGGAGAACAATTGATGTCATAGGAGAGAAATGTGATTGTGTTCTAGTAGTAGAATACACCAGAAATAAGGGAGTATTGCTGGTCTTTTTGATGTTTTTATCTGCCACATCCTGTGAAGAGCTATTGGCAGCAGTGATGCATAACTGTCAGAATAATTAAATTAATATTTTGATTCTGTATCTGGAAATATTATCATTAAAAAAAATATTGTGAAAAAAGAAAACAAGTGAAAGGATTTTTTGGCAATATTTATTAAGGGACAAATATTCTTAAATCAACAGTACTGTTTTATTTTTTTCAAAAAGTTGTCTAGTTTATGTAACTAGACAGCATTCTAATGATATGAGTGAAACTTATATGGACGTGGTAGCCATTGACCATTTCCCCTGACATAAATTTTATGCAAAGTAACCGAAAATACAATACAAGATTCAACCGATAGAAATTTAAGGCAGGGAAAATTTAATGTCAGTAGTATGGTATTATGGGAAGTATTTTCTATCAAGAAAAAAAAAATTGACCCTTTTATATTGCCTGGCTGATAGATAGAAGTCACCATAAAAATAAAGTACACTCAAACCTGAAAAAACATAGGATATTTAAGTAGCTTAGAAGCACTTGTAAGATGTTTAAAAGTAAATATTGTGAGGAAATATTTTTAATGGATTATACAGATATTGTAGCTCTTTTTTCAATAATTGTACCCATGTTCTAGACAAATCACGGGCAGAAAACTACACTTAATATAAGTGTAGAGTCCACAGTTAGCAAAATGACCTTGATAAGAACGTCTGTTAGCACGGGTATGTGAGAGTAAACTTGGTGAATAAGACTAACTGAGCTGAGAGGACATTTCCCAAAACTGATAATGCTGAAGAGGGGAATTGAACAAAAAACAAAACCAGAAACAACCCCTAAACTTGGAGAAAGCACAAACATCATTCCAATAATCAAAAATAATAAAGGCCACTAAGCAAAGCTTGAACAAGAGTCTGAAAGAGGCATAAGGCTTTTAAAGCATGAATGACTGGACAGGTTAGAGAAACAGAGCAAAAACTGTTCTGTGATGCTGCGAAACATTGACCCCCTCTCATTGCGACCTTTGGCTTGGTCTGACCAAGCTGATCTGGGCACTGTGAGGAGCCAACACCCATCTGGTGGAGTGACTGCACAGCATGACCTGCACCTTGTGAGAGCATGCAGGAGCTGGGAGTGCTTTCTTCCCAGCCTGTCCATTGGCAGAGAGCATGGGAACAGGCAGAGTTGGAAACCCATGTCTCTAGAGCAGGTAGGGCAGCCTGCACTCCCAGGAGTGTGGATGCGCTCATGACTGACGTGGCCTGTGAGGATATCTGAGTGGTGGTGCTTTAGAGAATTAATTATATAAATGAATTTTTAGAGTTTTTAGGTATTTGCTGTCATTTTTAAGTGTCTGATATGGTGGGGGTTTTTGTTGTATTGTCGATCCTGAGCTGGCAGAGAATCCAGTTAATTAAATGTTGTTGGCTACAGTGATGTGCTTTCAATCGCATGAATTGAGAAGTTGTTCCTTGAGACAAAGTGAGGCAGCATGGTAAATAGGATAGCCATACTGAGTAATATTGGATGCAGAATGTTACATATAAGAAGAAATAATTCTGAATGAGGGACATTCATCTTTAAAACCAACTCTGAAGAGAATTTGAGATCGCAACAGACAAGAATTTCCACATGAGCTCCCGCAATGCTAGTGTTAAAAAATATTATGACATTCCAGAGAAACAGAATAGTGATTTTACCAGTGTCAGTGGGAAAACTGGAATGCTGTTTGCATTTGAATTTGTCCACATTTTAAAAACTTTGTTGGAAAGAATAGAGCCATAAAAATATTCAATGCTGAATAAAAAGGGAAAAAAATAGCATCAATCTATTAATTAAGAATCTCAAGAACTGATGTGATTAGTTTAAGAGGAAAAACATAGTTGTTTAAATGTTTTATATTATACCAAAGAAAATTCTAAGAAGAAACAATAGATGGAAGCTGAGGTTTCATAAATTCATAATAGAAATTAAGGGTATAATTTTAATGCTGAAAATAATTTTCCATTTTTTAAATTCATGGAGAAGTATTTTCTCTATCTCTTGGGGTCCTTGTCTTTATGAAAGACTGTTGTAGTGAGGTGTACCTTATTGTGTTTTGTATATTTTGATAATTCAGAAAGGCAGAGTAGATGATTCTGAGGTCCCTGTACCTGCAGGAAGAAGGAATGTAACCTGGGCATCTCTAACCTGGCTTCCAATCCTGTCATCAGTAAATATGTGTAGCTTGCTATGAACAAAACACCCCAAAGGATTTCACTCTGCAGTCCATCATTCCCTCTCTCGTGAGATTGTTATCAGAACTCCAAAGAAACTTTTGGGTCATCTGCTGCTTTATGGCAGTACTCTGACTCAGTGCCTCAGACTTCTGCTTGGTCGGAAAAATGTCCTTTGAATTCTGTGAATTTGTCAAATCTGAAATGTTCTATAAAGATGAATTTTGAAAGCTGTGCTGTGGGTGAACAAATGCCATGTGTATTTACTTGTTCCCTCGGTACCTGGTCCACAAACTTACGTGACCAAGCTTCTACCTCCTTCAGAGTTCTCTTTGTAGTGTAGAGGTTTGCAAGCTTTAGGTGTTGTACTTCTGAAACACTGTCTTCAGCAAACTGGGCCTCCAGCCTGAAAAAGTCCATTTGTTTAAGCTGACCCAAGTGTTCAACATCTAAATCAAAACCAACCAAAACTATTGTCTCTGAGCTTGTAAGCAGTTTAGGCTTCTGATATGAATTTCTGCAATAGTTAGTCAGATGGTACCTATTTTGCAATAGATAACAGATTAACTTCCAGGTCTGAAATGGACTAAATATAGAGGTGCCAAAGATGATATATCCAACATGCTTACAGGACACTAAAGATTGGTCTGAACACATAGTTTTTTTGCTGTGAATGGCTGCTAAGCATTTCAGACTAGAAATGTGCATTTCAGTCTTCATAAAATAACTCAATCTGTCGACTTGATTTTACTTTTTTATTTTGCTAATACCTGCCTGAGGTTTGGAAAGATAGAGAAGAAGAAAGAATTAAGTGAACTTTCCTCTGCATCTTTGCATGATAGCTTTTGGTTGTATAGGTTGAAATTAAATGCAGTCTCAATGGGCCATCTTCTCATATTTTAGTTCCTCTTCACTTTCCTTGGACACTCTGCGCTAAACATTTCTGAAAAAAAATCGTTAATGGAATTCTAAAATAAATCCAGAATAAATATACCTCTTTCATACGTACTGGTGAGGTAGATGTTCACTTTCTCTGTTTAGAATTCTGTAGTTCTAGTCAATTTTTTCATACAAATTGGGTTTCTTCCATTTATGAGCCTTTCTGGAGTAGGTTACAGTTTCATGGTTAGAGCTGAGTGGTTAGTCCAAAAGGTCCTGGAATGTGGGAAAGTATTCTCTGAGGTAGCAAAAGGTATTCCTAATGTTAGGTAGCTCTGGGTGAGGTTAGGCACAGTTATACTTCTTACCTCACTACTCTTTTCTTACTCTCTTTTCTTTACTCTCTATTCTCCTTTTTGCACCCTTTACCCTGCCTTTGGATAGATAATACTACTTTTGCTGGAATTGTAAAAATGAATTGGGTGATCTCACATGCTTGTTTATAGGAGAAAACTGCATGCATAGCATGAATATAAAACACTAACCTGCATCGAGTGTACACTGAGACTGCTGGCATAGCTAATGCGTGTTAGGTTATATTATCCAAAAGTCCTGTTAAGAATGACCAAAAGTATCTGTCTAGGTAGCCATTGTAGTAATCAGCATTTTGAAAACTTATACCCCATCTTCATCCTTATGCATTATTCCACATGTGTGTTCCATATAGTGTAGTGCTGGATTTTGGAGGAAGGAGACAGAATATACTTTACAGCAGAAACCTGTAAATTTTCCTTACTGCTGAAACCCTGTTTGGGATGGTCCTTTTCTCTTACCTCACTCCCAGTCCCTTCTGCAAATTCTCTTGTCAGAAGTTCATGAAACTATTCAAACCATTGACCTAGCTTGGGACCAGCCACATGATTACAGAGACTAACAAGGATTTGGTTTACTTACTAGGAAATCTAACTGTGATAGGGCTGTTCCTTAACCTTTGACTAGAGGTCCTCATGAATATTGTCTGTCAATAGCTCATCTCTCTCCTCAGCAGCAGACTTCCAACGCTCTTTCTCTCATGTTGTACTTCCAAAGAGTACTTTGCTGCCAGAGGTCTTTGGAAGACTAGAACTATCATTGAATGATTATGACACTGGGGAGAAGAGACTGCATAAGGAGAGTGGAGGAAAGTGAACCATTGCCTGATTCTGATTCTGTAGGTCTTTTTAATGAAAAGTTAAAACCTTCTAGGATACAACACTATTCTTGTCAGCTTTGCCATGCAGATGGAGCTATGGACCAAAATGAAGCCTCACTGAAACTAAAACAGATTCTATATTGAGGCAAAAATGTACTAGAGGAGCTGTCAGTTTAATTTCACTGGCATGAGCTGAACTACTTTCACTGCTAAAGCTATATATTTCTATAAGTGTAGGTATGTGTGTTTAAATGGATAGATTGCTCTTGAAAGTTTTGGAATGTATTTGGCCTTATGGCATATTAATGATGCTTTGCAACTGTGATAACATTGTAGAAAAGTAGCAGAGAAATAGTATTTTTATATATATTTAGCAAAGCACACACTTCCATTTATTTTTTTTTTGTTTGTTTTTGTAGGAGTCTTATATAAATCTCCACACATTAGTTATCCAGATCTCTGATTTATAATACCAACTACATGGCAGTTAGGTAAAAAAAGAAACTGTTTTCAGAAAGGTTTAAGAGTAAGTTTTTTTCCAAAACAAGTAATGAAACTATCACCCATCTCCCAAAAGCAAGAAAATATACCAGATCTTGTTTCATATCTTTCTCCCCCCTATATTTAAAAATTATACCTTTTGAAAGGAAAATGCAATTAGGAGATACATTTTAATACAGTGGAATGGTCAGTCTTATGTACTGTAGTGGGCACCACTAGAGATTTCTTAACTCTGACCTTTGTGTGGCCTCTTACTCATTATTTGAAACAAACCGCACAGGCTCTATGTGTTCCTTTTTACTTCTTTGTAACTTATGAGAAATTGCATTCTCATATTGCAAGACAGATCCTTCCACAATGCATGCAGCCAACACTATCCATTTATAAGAGTGCAGATATACAAAAAAAACCTGTAATTTAAGAAGTGGAAGTGGGGTTTAAGGAGATTTTGTGACCATAAGATTCAAGTTGCATGGAAAATACTTGGATAAAAGGCATTTTGTAAACATGCTTTTTATTCCAATCTGTATCACATAAATAAAACTGTATTTCAGTGCAGAGCAAGAGGTGAAAACAAAAAAATACACACATCTTTTATTTGAAATATTCCATTTATTAAATAATTCTGGAGACACAGGTCTTTTTTTTTTTCTTGTCTTTCCATTGCTAAGAAAAGTTTTCCCTGATCTGCCAGCAATTTCATACCCTGTTTTATATTCAGACTCTTAGTGACATTTTCCTATTAACTTACTTTACTCTGGGCATAAATTGAATTGCACATAAAAAAAAAAATAAAATGTCCTTCCCTAAAATTAAGCACGATCATAAGCCTACACCAATTTTTTCTCTTAAGAGTACATAATTGCAAACATAGGCTTATTTAAATGTTGCTTTAATATTCTAGTTCTAAACAAACAAATAAGGAGTATTCAAGAAAAACCTTATAAGGCTTTCTACATATTTTACAGCAAAATTCTTGTTCATTTATTTTCATTTCAAACACTACAATGGTTGAAAAGCACACATTCTCTTGGACACTGTGAAATTCTATCTACTCTGTCAATTGCCAGTGTTCACAAACATTAAGGATATAAGGGTTTTTTTGTCATAATTCATAATGTTGGTTGCTTCCATTTGAAATGATGTGCCTGCTCGTTATGCATTTAGTAGATGAACCACTTCCTACTGATGGAGGACAGGTTTCTATAGCACCCCATTAATATAGAGATGTCCCTTTTTACCTTGACCTGGGAACATCATCTCATCTCTTTTCAGTCTCCTCTCGAGTTCTGCAGACACTCATTCTCTCCCTTCTCTGCAAACAAGCAGATGGAGATTATGTGGACTTTGAAATGTGACTCAGAGGTCAGGAGATTTAGTCTCGGGAGGAAAGTGAAATTCACAGCTAAGGACAATTTACTGTGACCAACCTACCCCCAGGAAACTCCCGGCACAGCCAAAGGGCTTGGTGATGTCTCGATTTCTCACATTGTCAGTTGCCATGAGTCTGCACAGGAAGGCATGTCTGCTACTGAATCAGAAATACTCTGAGTAAAAACTGTTTATTTGAGAAGGGATTTTCAAGATCAGAATTTTGGCTGAATGTCACAGAAATCACTGCTTATAAACTGCAAATTCAATACAATAAAATTTTATCAGACTTAGTGAAAGGGGAAAAAAATGTTGTGTTATGTTCCTTCTTTTTTATTTCACTTTTAATTTTGTTTTTGCTTTAATTTATGACTGTCTGTGGCAGTAACAAAACAATTAAAACACTGAAATGGATATCACCTGCTTGCTTGCTTCTGCTTGGCACATTAAGTATCTTTTATGAACTAACATCGAGTCTTTGTCTTTTGGTGCTGTGGTACTTTGTGTAGCTTTGGTGAATTGCTTAATTGTTTATTGATTTCATCATTATTCTTGGTTTTATTCCCCACCCTCTCCCCACGCCATCCTTAATTTTATCCTCTTTTAAAAGTTCTTGGAAAACTTTACATTAATTCTGAGATCTTTATCAAAGTTTTGCATTGTGTAAATTTCTTGTTGCCAGAATGATCACGATAGAAGTTACACAGAGGTACCTCAAAAGTTACCTAACCAAATGAAGGAGAAATTGTCCACATGTTCAGAATTAATTTCTCACATTGGAGGCAGAAGATAGTTATGGTAAATTTTGCAACAGGCTACTCCCACAGGGTCATATTTTATTAAACTGACAAAATTGGATGAGTCAGAGCCATAACTGTCTAGGAATTTAAAGAAAATAATTGACATTTTGTCTCCCAAACATACTGTATTTTTCTTTTTTTTTTTTTGTGGTAGGTGTTTGGTTAAGAGATGCCTGCATAAACTTCAGTTGATAAAGAGAACAAGATGGTACCTTTTTTTTTGAATTTTGCTTTGGTTTGCATTTCGTAAAGGAGATCTGCTTAATACATGACTTTTCTACACATTAAACTCCTCTCATTTACAGTTCATCAAAAAATTCCTGACAATGTTCCTCTATTTTTTAAATCCATCTGATTTGCCTGTTCTGTAATAGCAGAGTTGTTCTGCTGTTATGGCGATAGTGTATGTGCAACAGTGGACTCAAAGTAGAAAGCTAAAGGACTGCTTCAAATTTTAGCATGGCAAATTTCCCTCCATCCTCTGAGTTCATAAATGAAAATAATTGGGCTACAATGCCAAGAAATTAGTATCCTAACACAACTCTACAATGCTGTGAAAACATAGCATTGCATAACTGTGATTCCACTGAATGGTATCATTATGACTAAAATTATCTAACGTTGTGTTGCCTTTTTGTTCAAATCTGGCAAGAATCAGACTATCTCACCATGGTACACAATACGTTTTCTAAATATGGGTAAAAAACTAGAACATTCTTCGGAACAAGTATTGCCTAAATACAGCAGAAGCAAATGGAAAATTCTGGCCTTATTTGGTGATACTTTCTTGCATTGAAATGTGATCAGTGCATCAGTCATCTTCAGAAGGAAGTAAATGCCTGTTACCAGATGGAAAATAAATTAAACTGAGCATTTCTCATTCTTCATGCAGTAGGTGAAAATGTAGAAATATTTTTAAAATACTAAGCTGCAATACTTTATAAGAGCTTAAATAAAAAAAAAAATCCTATTTTTTAAAATGTAAATTCATTTTAAAGATCATTGTATTTTGGCTCATGCTACCAGTAGACTTACCCAAACAGTATAAATAGGCATTCCTAGTGTGTTCATCCTTCTTGAATAAATGTGAATGAGATTTGAGTAAATGAGAGAATTTTCATGCACCATGACTAAAAAGCAAGAAGTGATGGACTGGGGCAAATTCTCTTCAAACCACAAGCATACACAACATTAATGCCTGGGGACAAAGAATCCTTAATTTAAATTTTATGGACTTTGTGTTTCTAGTTTCTTTATCACCACTATTCCAGAAGGCATGGGAATTATCTACCACCATTTTCTGTGGTATCAGTGGGTATAAATTGGAGCCCTCAAACTTCAGTTCTTTGGGTAATACAACTAAACCTAAATCTGAACATTTTATGCACGTAGTTTGTCTGTGCCAAAAGCTGCAGCTCTCATGGATTCCAGCTCCTATGATACCATTAAATACCGCTGACTTCTAACATAAGGTTAACTATGTATTAACTATGTATGTCTTTAAAAAAAAAAAAAAAAAGTGTAGCTTGGGTTTATGTTTATCTTATGTTGTTAGATTATGTCAGTGTGCTTGAATAGACTGGAAGATGAATGATCACAGTCCAGAATGGTACAGGTTATACAAACACTTATTAAATAGATCTGGTAAATATAGTTTAGCTTAACTGTGCAATTGCATTTATTGCTAGATCCAATCTCTATGTATATACAACACAGTTACCCTTAGTCCAGTCCTACTGTATATATATCAGAGTGGCATGTACAGCATTTCCATGGTGCGCTTTATCTTTCTTCCTTACCTGATTCTTTTATAAAATCTCTTCTTAATATGCTAAGATTAGAGTATTACAGAGAACATACATAGTCACCAACTTGCTGTGCTAGTAACTCTCTGCATTGCACTGAGGAAAATACAACACCATTTAATATCAAATGGGCAATCAAGGACCAGCTGGGTTCTTTTTGCAGTGTTCCAGAGCTGGCCAAGAAAATTGAATCAAAAGTCATTGAGTAATTATTCTCATTGTTCGTATTAATATATTAGATCCTATCAAAGTCCAAAGAGAGTGCCCCAGTCATTAAAAGAACCATTTCCCCCTTTCATCCCTCCTTCATCTAAAGGCATCTAATACAGTATTAATTCTTAAAAGAAATTGTCATTTCCTATATTTTTTCCATGCTTCTCCCACTGTTCTGAGTTGTTGTACACGTAAAATGGACTGAAGGAATTCCAGAGTGATCAAGATGCAGTAACCCAGGGGTATTAACATTATATGGAGCCCTTTTCCTAAGAGACAATAATTTTATACTTGCTTTTGTGTAAGGTAGAGTAAGTACAGCAAAATTTAGCAGCAGTCACATGTAAATATTATAGATCATTATTTGGTTAGAAACATATTAATTAATAACAAATGGAGTTACAAAAACTCCCAACACTTGAAATAATGATAACTCAAACATAGAAGAAAGGAGGAGTATTTAAAAGTATGATTACTTCATGAACATAAGACTCACAACTATCTGAAAATCCCAGCTTGAAAATTGAAGTTATTTTATTGTGCATGAGATGACAACACAGATGAGAATAAATGGAAAGCTAGACTGAACAGTTGTTCAACTCCTTCAGTAGGGAAAGGAATATCCAAGAAGAATCTCAGGAGGGGAATTGTGGTTTAGTTACAGTTCCAAATCAGACAGTGCCTTGATCCATAAAGAAATCAATTTATTGCAATATGTTTGTTTTATTACCTTCTTTGCGTAAGCCTTTTTCAGCTTTCTTCTGTGTTGGCAAAGCGGTGTTGAGACTCTCCCTTCCACTTCTTCTATCATCCTTACTGAAAAGGAAGTGTTTGCAGACTGATCTGGATGCAACCTGCAGGGATCAGGATGCTTTGCTGATCAGGACTAGATCTCTCTGCCATGCAAGATTGAGCCATTGAAGAGAAATGCAAGTTGCTATAATAAGCCAAGTGCAAAATAGGATTATAAAGTCATTAAAGGCTGGAGCTATCCAGCACCTTTTAGATCCTTGGGAAACAACTGAAAGTGGGTTTAGAACTAAGCATTCTGTTCTTTCAAAATTGTGGTTATTAATGTAAAATTGTTAATTATTGTGCATAATATTGGATTATACCACCTATAAAATTTCATTTATGACATCTATAAAAGTATATCCATTATGTAGAAAAAATTAGACCATGATTAGTGTTTTGCTCCTACGTCTGTTTCTGTAAGTTGGGCATTTAGATAAGAAAAAGCTTCTTTTTCCTACTATTTTCTAAGATTTCTGGACCTTTTTATTTTAAACTTAAGTGCCTAAACCCTTCAAACTACATCAAATTGTTAAACTTTTGCTTAATTCTTGCATCTTTTAAGTTGTTAATTAATTTTACAGTTTATTTAAGGGAAAATATTTGTGAATATGTCTATGCAGGTGTTGCTACCTTTATAATTAAATAAAAACAGGAAATTATTGTATGGAAAGGACTATTAAAAATCATCATGACCACTTGCCCTCCCAAAGTATTCAGTGGAAATGCTGGTGCTTATCCTGGTATCCAGTAGGACCTCACAGTTCCCTTCCTCAGTTTCTACTTGAGCAGTCAGTATGACTGCATTGAGCTGTGCTGGTTGCAGACGTTTGCACTCCTTGAACTTTCAGATATTTCTGTTGACTCAGGCCTTAAGTTTTTCAAAATCCCATTCTTTCAGGAAATGAACTACATAATGGCATTTGAAAATATGGTTCTGGGTTTAGATTGCTTTTTTCTAGATTCAAGAAATTGGAGATTGCTTTCCTTTTTCATTTAAAAAAAATATTAATAATTGTCTTTTAAAATGTATTATTTGCACTGTGTTCCTTGGTAAACTCACATAGTTTCTGTGGTTTGCAGACATAATGATAAATATACAGTATTTTGTTCTGACTGATCATTTTATAAGCATAGCATTAAAGGTAAGTATTGTGGATGTCCTTCCATTTTCAGCCAGAACTTAGTGCCTAGGCCCAGGATTTGGCAGCTAAAGGATCCAAGTGCTGCTGTTATTTATTATTTGGCTCCATATCTCCATTAGAGCAAGGCTAGAGTTCAATCTCAACTCAGTTTTGCCACTCCAACTTTGCTCACAGGACTGGGTCCTGGTTTCCAAAGCATGTTGACTACAACCTGATCAAACAAAACAAAACTCCAAAATCTGTCAAGTTGGGACTTATTGTAAAACAGCTTTTTTAAGATGCTCTTGGTGTTTTGTAAAGATAACAAAAAACCCTTTTCCTATAATAAAATATGGAATGTTCAGAAAAACTCCTTATTTTTACATATCACTCTGTATTATGCTCCTTATAATTGCCCTAAAATGAGCCTGGTTGGAGGGAATTTTTTCTTATTTAACTGTCCATTTGCAAATGATGGAGCTTTTGAGTCAAGTCAGGCTAAACCATTTGTTCTTCCAAGGCAATCACTCACTTATCACACAATACCTATCCTGATACGTGGTAAGGGTTATTACCAAGGCAAGAAACCCACCAGGTTCTACTTGGCTTGAATAGTGTCCCTTAACATTTCTTCCTGTTCATCAGAAATTAATACAAAATACAAATATTTTGATATTGTGGCTGGGTTAGGGGTAAGTTGGTTGTTTGCTTGCTTGGTTTCTTTTTTTTTTTTTTTTTTTTTTTTTTTTTGCTGGGGGGATTTTTCTGCTTGCAATTACTTATAATTTCAGTTTCCTTTCATTGTATTATAAATAAGAGAACAAAAACTCTAAGATCTCCTTGGAATTCAAACCAGATTAGTGTTTAGTGGGAACCAGCAATACTTCAAAAGTATTCTTTGGGATGTTTTTGACAAACCTAGCTCAGTACATATAGTTTTTCAGAGATACAAAGCTAAATTTTATTCCTAGTACCTTTTGTAGATTCTTCTGTCTAGAGTTCCTGAATTTTGCAGGTTCCTATGATATACAAGTATCAGTGGGCCATGAGATTGTTATACGAGAGTTTATTTATGTTTTACTCTGTTATTACTTTTTTAGTATTTGTTTTAGTCATACCTTATTCTTACTTCATTATTAATTAATCTATTTAGTTATTTATTGCTTAATTGTTTACTTTTTAATATTTTATTCAGTAAACTTTTCTATCACATCTTCTTTCCCATAGTCCCAGATATGCAGAACCCCTGTTATTCTGTTCTTGTGTGTCTTCAGTGCATTCTGCCAATTGTTGAATTTCACCAGCATATAAGACTAATTTAATAGGGGGTGTGAAATATATGAGTTTAAATCATACTTTAAGTCTATAAACCAAAAAAAGTTATTTTCCCGGAGTTGAAGTGAGAAGGATGATAAGAGCTGCTGAGAATTTAGGAAAAAGAAAAAAAAAAAAAGTTTAAATTGTGACTCACTTTTTCTTAAATGGGAAGAAACAAGTGGGGAAAGATTTACTTCCTTTAAAAGAAGCTGCTCTTACACACCAAATACCATCAAGTCTGTTAGACAACTCTGTATATAGAGATTTTTCTATTACATGTACTCCAACAAAAGGAAGTAAAATCTTTTTCATAATCCTCCAATTGCAGCCTACAAGTTAAAATCAAGTTAATCAAACTAAATAAGATAGGGAAATAATTTTTAATATTATATTTTTTTTCATTTGGACCAAAAACATTGGCATTTTATTGGATGGCACGGAATTTCCATTTCTTAACATTGAGTATAACAGTGAAAATCTTGAGAGGATTGGGATACAAAAATCTTATTTTTCAGACACTTGTTACAAGAGACTAAAAGTAGATAATAATTTTTATATTGAAAACGTGATAAGCATTTCATAAGAGGCATAACTTCTTTAAAGGAATTATTAGCAGCTGTTGGCTGAAAATATGCTATTAGGATACTAGTAACTTTGTATTTTCCTTCCTTTTCTCTTTGACATTTAAAAATGTTTGAAAAAAATATTGAAAAAAAAAGAACATTACTAAAAACATAATATAAACTCATAATAAATTGCCTTTAGCAGATATAGAGCATTTCAACACACATGTACAGATATGCTTGGATTTAAAATAGCTTCCCAGTAAAGCCAAAACTGGTTTGATTTTAATTTTTTTTTTTTTTACAAGGAGAGAGAGGCATTAATTTTCTTCTGTCATCAAAAACTTTTGAATACTACTTTCTAGACTTGTATTAACATTAAATCTTTTCTCTAAAATGCCTGCAGGCTTCTAGGCTTTTTGCACTCTTTGCAAGAGCCTTAGTCTATTCTTTGTGAATGAACTTTGTATATAGATGTGTGCTTGTGGTAAGCAGTCATAATACTTAACATTTTCTCCAGCCCAAATCTTTCCTCACTCATTCATCTACTTTTGTATAAGGTCAGTGACTTTTGTGATAGGTAACCTTATAAAAATCATGTGACGACAGAAAACTACATTTTAAGAGAGGCTTATTGGACACTGTGTCCAGATGTTTCTTAAAATAGGTTTTCAGATATAAAGAACCAAATGTGAAAACATTTGGGTAAACATAGTGATTATACAGATTGTTCCTTTAAAGCCAGAGGAAAAAGAAGGGAAATGAGGTCACTTCTATTTTGATAGTGCTTTCAAAAGGAAGAGGAAGGGAGAAAGAAAATGAAAGAAGGAGGTGTTAAAATGTAGTGGTGCTCCAGAATGATTGACTAGAAGAAGTAATCTCAAAGACAAAAAGGCAAATATAGATGATTTAGCTTTCTGTGTCATCAGTACACAATTGTTTCATGCTGTCTCATGCTTTGTCTACTATTCCCAAATGTTCCTGCCTTACAGAATTATGTCTCTATTGGATAGATTTCAGTCTCATGAAGTGTTTTGCTACCCTTCAGCTTATTACCTTCATTTCATACTATTGTTGTTTTATTGGCATTTCATTCTTACTGTATCATACTAATTTTTTTTTATTATTTTATTTAATCATGTTGGACTAACCTGTCCTTCTAAAATAATCTTTTCTGGTCACTCTTTCATCTCTGAATATCCCGCTTGCCATTATAATTTTCGTTACAAGATTGCTTAGACTTAAGGTGACTTTGCACCCATGCCTGCATCAGACTTGTGTAAGGTATATGAAGGAGATGATAGACTAAGATAACGTGAAATATACTGGCAAAATTTCTTTGTCATCCAGTAATGCTTTGTATCTGAAATCCCTTCAGATTCCAGCCATATACATGATCAAGGCTGTGGTGACTGGCAGTATCTCCTCTTCAGAAGCCATCATTCCTTGTCAGTGAAAAATAGCTGGGGAAAAGGACAAGTTTTTGGTTTCCCTCTGCCTCAAAAGACAATTTGAGAGAAAACTTCAATATTTGTCAATTAGCTTGGAAACATTCTTCTAGAGATTTTCTTTACACTGAGACTGCCACTAATGCTGCACAAATGAGATTCAGTATATCTGTATTGTATGCATACAATGTGTATGTAGTTTAAAGTTTCCAAGTTATTCAAAGTTTCATACCTGCTTAATTTTTATTAATTTAAATACAAAATAATGTGAATAATAGTGTAATAAAACTTTAATTTTTTTTGTAGAAGCCCATTTATTAAATAATTTATTGATTTTCACCGATTGTGATAATTCCCCTTCTTAGAAGGTGGTTAAAATTACATAATCCTTTTTCAAAGGAGTAGATTGCCATAGATTATTTGATATTCTCTGTTGGATGTGTTGGTAAGCAAGTAAACATGTTTAAACACCTGCAAAATCTGAATTTACAAAACACTGATGATTTGAATTCACTGGGACTTCAGTAACCCTGAAGTTCAAGCTGTAAGGTTTTCATCACTGGGTACCCAAACTCAGAACTTTAGGTCCTTAGTTTATTTATTTTCTTTTTCCAAAAGGTCCCAACCTGCCCAAACAACAACAAAAACATCCCTTTGGCTATCATTCAGCCCTTTAGACCCCCAGACTTTCAGTAGAGTACCAAGAAAAGGTTCCAGATGTTTCATTTATTATATCACATTTTTAATACAGTTTAATGTATTCAGATTAAGAGTATTCGTTGTGAGGCTAATATGCCGAAGGTGCAGTACTTTTTTTCTTGTAGTAGCATTTGCAATGTGATAGATACTTCCCAGAAAGTAAGAAAAAAAGTCAGTCTCTGTTAAAAAGATACATAATACATATATTATTGATTCAGCAAGTGGTAAGAGAAGAATGGGAAGGTGTTAATGTTTCTATATTTCACAGGAAGAAATGAAGAAAAGGTAAAATCACAAAATTGGCAGTGTTTTAAACAAGTGACCCAAGAATGTGTTATGTATGCATATTCAGTGTGTTGTGCTGCCATCCAGAGGGACCTTGAAAGGCTGGAGAAATGGGCTGAGAGGAACCTCATGAAACTCAACACAGAGAGATGCAAAGCTCTGTACCTGAGGTGGAACAACCCCTTGCACTAGTGCAGGGCCAGTGGCCACTGCATCTGGGGGCTTGAGAATAGGTTTTGTATCAGATGATTTACAGAGGGCCCTTCCAACCTCAGCCATTCTGTGCTATTTCAATACACTGCTCTGTGTAAGAGCTATACTAATGAAATGAACTATTTCACTGTTTTCTTTATGGAACTCTCAGTGACTGTTATCATCAGGTCAGGCATTTTGTTGAATGACCTTTGGGAACAGCTGAAGCCAGTTTTACTGAATAACAGCCAATCTAAAATTCTTTACTGGTGTTAGAAACTGTTATAATTAATAGACATTTATAAAATACTTCTTTATTTCCTGTTTGTTTTTTTTTTAAATATTCAGTGTCTCACATGATTAAGTTGCTGTTGGTATTATAAGGTTCAGTTTATATAGATATATGGCATGTACAAAAGTATTAAAAAACCCAAACACATAGAAAAGCATATTCTCTGTGTTCAGTATACCAAAAAATGTTTGAAATGGGTTTTGTTCTATGAGGCACCATCACCATATGAAGCAGTAGGTGATAGGTTACTAAGATTATATATGTGTATACATATATATATATATATATGAAACCAAGGGTGAGAATGATTCCATTAGTATTAAAGTTCATATTAATGACTTTCCAACAGACCAATAATCAGTAGATGAGAACAGCTGTCACAGATGCAGTGGTACACACCACAAAGTTTTGCGTGAGTTTCTTATTACAGAAAAATTAAATGTTTTCAGGGACTGGATAGCAGACAACTTCTGTTCCGGAAAAGTCAGTTTTTTTCAGGTGGGATCAGAGGCTTGTCCCATCACCATATAATTTCCCTGGCTTTAATTCATTTGTCTTTATCTTGCTTTATATCAAAGGATCAAGAAATCCAAGACAATAATTTTTAAAAATTTATTCTTAGTCTTTTATTCAAGATGATTATTGAGATTACTTACTGGATTTCTGGGCAGACTGTTGCCTTATCATATTATTCTCTGGCAAGGGCAAGATATTTATGCATTCTCAAAAGCTGCCTTTGGTCTGTGAAAGGGATTTTCTGTTCCTGTTCTGCTACTGATCAAACTACCAGTTGTCCTCACACATAGCTTAGTTCTTACGTGCTGCTTGGTAGTATTTGAGTGCATTTGAGTTTTTGCTTATTTTGTTTATTGAATGGTATGTTTCTTTATCATACAGACTTAGTTTTAGCAGATACATGGATCCCAGTATGTCCTAAAGTGAGTTACTGGAAATGCTTGTGTTTAATTTTTGCATCCAACTTCCCATGATTGGATATTACTGGTGGGAATACCACAGATTTACTGAAACTTGGTTTTCAAATTTTGTATCATTTCAAACTCCATTGACTGCGTTGCCTATTAAACCAATTGGTGTTTATATGGTGCGTGTGCTGAAAATGTATCTGAATAGTAAGTAAATGGTAAAACATTGGTATAGGTATTTGTATGTAGATATAAATATAATGTAGTAAAAATATCAGAAAGATATGATAAAATTCAGAGCTTTGACCTTCTGATTCCCAGTTTGTTGACCAGTCCATTGGAAGTTCTATAAGCCTGACATTATTTTTAAATACAGAGATTTCCATGTTAAATTAAATCAGCTTTGATGCTGCGATTGCAGTAACTAATGACTTGGTCTTGTGCTAAGTATTCTTTCCTCTGTCTGATGTTAGAGACCATTGAGGGCTGCTAGGATTCTGAGTAAACAGTTTTATTAAGAATTTAATTCTGTTGAGTGCTGAAAATCTTCTCTTCCTCCTGAATGCTGCTGAGGGTTGCTAGGCACCTCAAAGGGTTAGTGACTATCACAGCTTGCTTAGCACATGGTACTACATATGTCATTTGCAGTCTCTGAGTAGAACAAACTTCTACTGCTGTCACTGTAGATTATCCTCTGTGCTTTTGGGGTTGTTTTGCTGTGCTTTGAATATATGTCCCTCGTAAAATGGTAACATTCTGTGGATGGGGACTGCTGCATCCAGCAAAAATAAATCACTGAAGACATGGGAACAGAAAATATTTGAGATTTTTGTATAAAAGCGATAATCATTCTTCTGAAAAATTCATAGAAAACCTCTCCAAAACATCAAACCAGCCAATGTCAAAGGGAGTGTGACAGTAATAATAAATCTTAATTTTCTTACAGTTGCTTTTAGGCCTTGTTCTTTTAGTGTCGTTTGTTGTGACATGTGGGTTCCCACATACTCTGTGTAATGCTAGTAGCATACAGGATGCACACACCACAAAACAAGCAGATCCCCAAAGCCTCAGGGTGTTGAACTGCCCTTTTGTTTCACGTATCCCCTTGCAGAACAACTCACAGAATGACATGCTTTACTGCGTGTCACTTTATTGCTTTATTATTAGCCTTCGTAAAGGTCACATGGGCCTGACTCAAATTCAAGAGGAAGCAATGCTATACAAAGTTCTCCCTTCACTGAAGAACCTGCAGATTTTTCTGAGATCTGCAACAGTATTTTTAATCTCATGTTGAAAGCAGAGAACCATTTTCAATTCCCATTGCGGTAATCAATGAGATGTAAAATTGCAGCGGTTCCATGCTGCCTAGAGCCTCTCCTGACAAACCTCGTTTGGTTTGTCAGAATGCATAAAGCACTCATAGGAGCGTGGCATTAGCTCTATTTCTCTGTGATGTGAACAAGCACAGAAAGAAACCAGCTCTTAAGCAGACATTTTCATTTGCTTAAATGACCCTGCCGTGGCTGCAGTACAGCAAAATCTTCCTGTGTTATGCATATTTCTTAGGATGGGAATCGGAACCATTAGCTGTATGTGTGATTCAGAAAAGCAATAAACACATGGGCTAGCTCAACAATTATTTCATTTCTGAAGAAATAATTCACACATAGAAAGACAAAGTAGCAGTCCAGGTATGCTGTATATGCTGTACTCATTAGCATATTTGTGATTACTCAGGAAGGTTATGTTTGTCACTGTGCTGCTGTCTGTGACCATCTGGAACTTAATAAGACACAATGTAGAATTTTTCATCCTCCTTTTACGCACACAGAGAACTCTTTCACCTGAAGTAAAATAAATTTTCTGGGTACTGGCAACTCTAAGCCGTTGAAAGCAGTCAGCAGTCAGGAATCCACTGAATTACGAGTATATAAATTCATTTGATAGTTCCTTAGAAACTCTTTTACAATATATATTTAGGAGGAAGAAATGCTCAGTGCTGGATGTTTTGGAAGTATGCAGACTATGGTCCCAGACATTTTCCTGTGGGTGTCATTATAGATGGAGTGATTGGGTAGCCTGTGGCATTGGCAGTGGGTGAGAAGCTCCTTGTCTATGCCTCTGATGCTGATAACTGCAGTAATCCCTTATCAATTCCTTGGAGGTGTTTATAAAGTGTTCTGTTCTCATTCCCTCTGCTACTGAAGCAAACATCAGTTTTGTATAATAACATTTCTCTTGACTACCTTTGATAAGTAAAGAATTGAATGGATGTTTGCACATTAGGTATTCTTTCTCTGCACTGATTATTCTTTAAGCATAGAAATTAAGGGGATTGCAAATTTCCATCTCATTCTAGAACTGGCTTTCAGAACTACATGCCAATTTTCTTTTCTTAATTTTGATTTTTCTAATGAATAAATATGAGTAAAAATTCAACAACTAGAATTTCCAAGATTTCACAAATTGTGTTAAACTTCTTGACAGGAACAAACAAAAAAAATAGTTTAGTAATACATGTTTCCAGCATTCCATCTACTTTCTTAATTAGCAAGTCAACAAAATATGAGTTTTAACCTCGTGACAGTATTGCATGTTTTGAAGAAAATGCAGACTTTAGAGATAATACCATGTAGCCCCTGACAAGAGAATAGATGGAGAACTGGATATGTTGGAATCATGTCTCCATGTGATTGTGTCAATAGTTTGGCTGCTGTATTCATCTGCTGTGAGATTTTGGCCACAGGCTAGAGGAGATCATGGAAAATGTTGAGAATAATCTGTAAAGAGGAGGTCTGAAATTCTTCATGAGAGAATGTAATATTTCTTTAAACCACTAAACCCACCATTTTAGACAAAGGTATGTCACAAATATGATGGTCTCTGAGCTTCAGTTTCTGAAGCCTGATAGCAGCTTAATTTGCTGGATTTGTGGGTTTTCTTAGGGGGTTGTAGTCACTTGGGTACTATATCTTCTTCTCAAGTTGAAATTTGGACTGATTATACTGGATCTCAGCCAAAGAATAAATTTTATTTCTGCAGAGTATTTGAAGAAAGGGGGGAAATAATGGGAATTTTCTATCAAATTTTTGCAGAGTTGCGGGTTTTTTAGCAAAACTGAGGTTTCTTCTTTAAAACATTGATACCTCCTGAAATTTTGCAGCATGTAGTCTGTAATTTCAATCTGTGGTTTGAAATGTTTGCAAAGTTCCATAACTATTTGTTTCTAGATGAGTTATTTTACTTTTTTTTCCCCACTTGAGAGTTTGGTATAGTGGTTGTGTATTTCCTTATGTTACTGAATGCATGTGTAAAATGTGGTTCCAGGTTTTGTTTTATGCCTTGTGTCCTGAACTTGGTCCCCCAGTCAGTGTGTGCTGCTGTTTGACAAGTTAAGCAGGAGTGAAGCACAATTCCCTGTTCTGTGGAGAAATTGCCCCACAAGTTCCTGTACAGTCCAGCCCCACAGAATATAAACTGCAGTCACACAAGGTGTGATTCTCTTTTTTTCCCTCTTTTTTACTTTCCCTAATCTTGGATAAAAATGGCCTTTCATACAAAAGGTTATGAATGTCCAAGACAGAAATTCAAAATATGATAAAATTTTTCAGCCTATAATAATTTAGATAAAACTTGTAACAGTCTTTTTTTTTTTTTTCAGGAGGTTGAACATATGGTAGGTCTCAGTTTGGTGTTCTCTTCATCCTGCTTGAAGTATGACTAGGCAACCAAGAATACATGCAGGGGTTTTGTCTACTGTAGATTTAATTTAGCTGGAATCTCTTGAGCTCTGTTCAAAAAGTTGCCATGCTTTGAGTGTGCTGTTAAGGAGAACAAACTTACTTTCTGGGGTGCATTCCAAGATACTAATCAATATATTGTATCTAATATACATAGATTAAGATCTTTGTAATACTCTGGTGAACAATGTCTAAGGTAGGCTACAAAGACTACAACTGATTTCCAGATCAGCTTCAGATTACTGATCTTGAAGGTACATTTCATATGGCCTGGTTACTATAGTCATAATCCCAAATCTCAGTGCTATCATTCCATGTCCAGATTGCCACCTTGTGTGCTCTCTCTTTTCTTTCCATCCCTAGAAATTTAACATGGCTAGCGTGGTTCTACTTCAGGTGCATGAAGTCTACTTGATCACTTCTACAACCACCTGAAAAGAGGTTGTAGTGAGCTGGGGGTTGTCACTTCTCACAGGTAACAAGTGGCAGGAAGAGAGGAAATGACCTCAAGTTGTGCCGAGGAGGTTTAGATTGGATATTAGTAAAAGATTCTCCACAAAAGGGGTTTTCAAGCATTGGATCGGGCTGCCCAGGGAAGTGGCTAAGTCACCATCCCTGGAAGTGTTCAAAAAACATGTGGATATGGCAGCTGAGGCCATGGTTTTATGGTGAACATTGTGGTGGTGCTCATTGATGGTTAGGCCTGGTGATCATAGAGATCTTTTCCAACCTTAGTGCTACGAAATAAACTTTTTTTCTGGAAGAGCTTCAGTTCAAACTGAAGTAGGAATTGAACTGAGTAACCCTCGTTCCTTGTAAGTACTTCACCTACTAGATTATATGCAAAAGAAGAAAGTTTGCACTCCTGGTCTTTTAATAACCAACCTTCTTTTTCCCTAGAATGTATGGGTATGCTACAATTTTAATTATGTTAAACAAAATTTTGTGGGTTATTAAACATGCATTGCACTTTATCTATAAAAGTAGACTAAATTTAAGTGTAGAATTGGAAAAAAAAAAAGGAAAAGGGTAACTTCTTCAAATTTCACCATTCTTCATATGCAATGAAGAAAGATGGCATTAATGTATAGATAATCCAGATACAACTGTGATTCTGAGACCAAATAAAGTAATACTTGAGATGATAAAATTCTGCTTGCAAATATTTCTAAAATGCTGAACAAGATAACCTGCTTGCAAAGTCTAGGTCTGCTCTGAGACTTTCTAAAGCCTACTAGATGCTAACTTTACTTGATTCCAAATTTTCAATGTGAACATGGGCACTGCATATTTTGGAGAGAAAAATTTACAAGCTGAGCTCATGTATCTTAATGAGGGTTCATAAGCTGGGCACCACTGCCCGTGGTTATGTTTGTGCCATTTTCTTTCAGTTTGTTTCATTATGCTTGTGTGGATACTTCTTTTGCATGAATACAGTTTTGACAGTTTTGGAAAATTAGAGTATTGAGCTGGAACTGATGGTGTTTTTCACATCTTGGTAATCAGTGTAACAGGAAGCAAATGTTCCTGGTAGAGATGTGGTGACTATTCCCTTTTTAGTCTTCAGAGGGAAGAGAACTAGTTTTAAATGGAACGTAATTTCCAAAACGTCTTCTTTTTAAAGAAGAGAAAATTATTGTTATGTCTTTTTCATGTTTAAAGCCGCAATTTCTTTTCCCAAAGATGTTCAAATATTATTCTCGCCTGTTTCTATCTGTTAAAGTTGGATCATCCAGTCTGAACCATCAACATTGTACTATATGACTAATCAGACATAATCAATCTGTTAGTTTATTGGTTTTAATTTCTTTTAGCTGTATTTCTTTTTGGGAAAAAAAAATGAAAATATCATTATTAGCAGAGAAATATATCACTAATTTATGAACAATTTGTAGGTAGGAAAGCAACTGATATTTTTTACTGCTTTGCTTTGTACTACTAGACTATACTGTTGCAATAGCACTCAGTGAAAGTATTTTTAATCTTTAGTCTTTAATGTCTCTACAATGATTGTTTGATGGGGATTTTTTCAGCTTTCAATAACAACTTGCGGATTTTTCCCTCTTTTTTTGCAGGGAATAGTGCATGCCACCTTCCAGCAATGCAAGCCTCAGCTATTTCTACTCAGTATGTTGCAGGGAATGGTATTAGCTGTGCTTCAGTCCCTACTTGTCAGTCTCCACCTTATAGTCACCTCAAGGGTAGCAAGGATATGTGACTATGCACAAAAAAAAACTAATAATGTTCTTTGTTAGTATAAAACAAATCATACTCTTCAAATCCTTCTGAAAGAAGTTCTTCAGCTGCAAAGCAGACATCTTTCAAAATACTTCATTTTAATTACTTGATTTTTTTCCCCGTGTGCAAAACCAGCAACTGATGTCACATTCTTTCACAATACCTTGAGAGTACAAAAGGTAGAAAATAGATTGAATAATGGGGTAGGTCTTTTTGGCGTTATTAATATGATTGAAATTTTCTGTATTTGGAAACTCTCTGACACAGGAAATTAGTTGTGACTAGGAAGTATCCACATGAGCTAGTGAGTATGATCATCCTGTAATTCCTTTCATGTAACAGAATTAAAAAATTATTTGGGTCAGAACAGATCTAAGGGTCATTTAGTGCCATCCCCTTGTCTCCCATGCTTTGTTTCTGAAGCAAATTTACATAAATTTCCTTCTAATTAATGATTGAAAACTCTACAAAATGGTATTAAGTACGTAAAAGATTAGTAAAATTTTTATATAAGCAACATGTACACCAGCAGGGAAATAGAAAATATGAATAATTCACATAAATAATAACAATGCTAAAATAATAATAGATAATTTTAGTTTTCATTTTGAAAAGAAAGAATGATGGGTTTAGCTGCTTTTCAATAATAATGACTTGTGTTTTACTGTGATTAAAATAGGACTCTAGAACTCAAAATTGCTTTCTGAATTTTTCTGTGGCTCTAGATCTTTTAAGACTGCCGCCTTCCTTTTTTGGAGAGATAGTTCCTCACAGACTCCTTTGATGATATTTTGTTGTGGTATGGCAAAATTCCTTATAATTATTGCTAAGCTAGAGCTACATCAGATATGTTAGTAGGAATTCTGAATATAAGTTTAAAATTATCAGTTCAGGAGAACTCAGTAGCACTCATCCTGTTGCTTTGTTGTTTTTCTACCTAAGATGAAATTTTTTTTCTCTCTGGCCCACTCTGTTTCATTTCAGCCATACTGAATTTAGCAGTAGTGAAGTGGGCACTAATTTATCTATTTTGCTGTATTTAAAATGCTAGACAACACTATCAAATGTTCTTCAATTTCTTTTCTTTCTGTTTGTGAATATCACACTGTGATTATACAAACACAGCAGGGATGAAAGCTAAAACAAATGCATATTTGTGTCTATAGCACAAAAATGTGCATTTATAGATGAACAAACCAGGTCAAAACTTTCACAGTAAAAAAAATAAATTGAACAGCCATTTGTCAGATGAGTATCTGAAGACCTTTATTACAAGTCAATAGAACTGATCTTAAAATGGGGGAAATATTGTCAGGGGAAAATATTTTTAATGACATTTTGTGTTTATAAGCACACACAGACACAATAAAAAGAGACCAGTCTGGTTTTCACACTGTACTGCTGCTCTGAAATGAATCACTCACAGCTTTGTATTAGTTAGGCTGAGCAAGACAAATAGTCTAGAAGATTGGCTTAACACATATTAACTCATTTATTGATTAGGTGTACAAAAACATTTCCAATCAATAGTGTATGACTGAATATCTTTGCTGCAGCAGATCACAAAGAAAATTATTTTAGAATTTAGAATGTATACCTTGTCTGAACTACTTTTGGAAAGATAGCCATGCAGAATTATCTAATCCCCATCTGCTTAACTGAAATGCAGAAGTGTAAAAATATTAGCATAATAGGCATTCAACTATTATTTGGTTTGTTTCAATCTGACATTCTTGAAAGAAGAAAAAAGGAGAAGTGCAGTATATATTGAAAATATAGGTTTTACACAGGAGAATAATCCCTACTCAGGGTTTAACTAAGCTAAAAGAGCATTAAAAAAATGGAAATCAGGAAAAAACATAGTTACAGCCTTGGCCATAATAAATCCGGGTTTATGGATGTTTGGCCAATTCTGAAGTCTAAAAAAAGTTCTATGTTGTTAAACATGTTAAATTAAGTAGAACTCTGGAACAGCAGAATGTATCAAAACCAGAAGGGAATGAAAGCTAGTAAGAACACCTTTTTGAACCATCAAGGAAACACCAGTAGCTTGTTTTACTGCACAGTGAGTCAGCAGTCAGAGGTGAGATTTAACTCTTAAGTTCTTCATATTTACTGCTAATACAGAATTTGTATACAGACACCCTTCTTTAAGGAGCTTTCTAGTATTTTCTCTTTGTACACCGAGTAGAAAGTCTTACGTGGGTATAGCACACAACAATTTTCTGTTCTATTGATTTTACTCTTATTACTTAACATGTGAGTAGCCAGAGCTCACACACACTTCTACTGACAGCTTGCAAGTGATTCAGACTCATAAATAACAGAATCTAATGCTATTTCACACATCCTAGGATATCTAAGTCTTCAGGAGCAGGCAGATAAGGCCTTGAATCTACAAGAAACTTATTCTCTTGTGGAATGGCAACTCGGGGCCAGACGTAGTAACAGGGTGTAACATCCTCTTATATTTTGGCAATCAAAGGTTACCCTGTTAGTGATATTTATTAAAAATAGCAGGAGCTGTATAACTGTGTTTTCTCACTATTCTCTCTCTATTTATGTTCTTTACTGTCATCATGGTAGCATATGTTACTGTTTGTAGTCTTCCTTTAATAAATCTTCCTTTTAGTACAGCTCTTTTCAACCCTTTGCAATCTATAAAAATATAGCTGCTGTGAGAACAATCACTAAAGCCCAGTTATAATTTCAGTGAGTTTTTCTTCCTTACTGCCATAATGAATTGGTAGAAAATATTTAAATATTTTTTTGACCAAATTTTGATCGGCTGCTGGCCTAAGTCTGAAGTAAAATCAGTGCACTTGAAATGAGGGGCTGAATGTTGGAATAATACCATTGATCGTTCTCAAAAGGTTTCTTGCAAATCTCCTTGGTGAGTTAGTTATCCAAGCAAAGATTTTACTTTCATATTGATGATAATTTTCTTGTTCTCTTTTCCCCCCTAAAGCTTAATTTCCTTTGTAATGACCTTTTGCCAAACCCTCCCTAGCATTTAATTTTTATTTAGTCCATATCCAGAAAATGAAGGCATTTTCAATCTCTTTTTTTTCTGAAGGAGGAAGTGATGGAGGGAGGGAGGAAGGATGGATTATCTCTCTTTTTTGTACACTCTTCTTTTGGGAGCATAAGCGCGTAGCAGGTGAGGTTTTCCAGTGTAAATGTTGTAGATTTAGTACCTAATTATAGTCTCTGAAATTTTGGATAGGGCTGCTTGCAAGTTATTTTTCCATATACCTTGAGAAAGTTTGTTTTCTCTGGTTGAGTTTCCTTTGCTAGCTGCTTTGGTCTGGTTCAATTTCATTCATTCTGTAGAAAAAACATTATAGTTTTTTAAATATAAAATGCATGAAAAAATATTTTTCTCTATTTTCTATTTACATGTCTTTGAACTTATTAAAAGCAGACTTCTCACAAAAGTAAGTGAGAAAGCAGACATGTAAGTCTGTGGTATTTTTCAGTAGGTTTATTTTCAGAGAGTTTGATTTAACATTTAAAAACATATGTAATTGTGATCATACTTTGTAAGAGGAAGAAACACCACATGCTCAAGTTTTGCTACAATAATCATGTTCTGTGAAAAATGAACATACGTATGGAACCTCATTTCCAATAAGCAACCACTTAGTTTTGGATTATATTTGTAATTTATTTGTATTACAATAACTCAGAGGAGTACTAAATGAGGTATTTGCTGCTGACTAAAAATTTACATTATTGTGTGGAATGACAGAGGGAAAGGAGCTAAGAAAATTGTTTATAGTTAGCCTACAAATAGACAAAAGAAATTCCAGATCTTTGTTTACTTCCAGTAACTTTCTTTGTCCTACTTATTGAATAATTTTGCCCATTTTAGTTTTCATGCGTATTTTCAGTGTTTATAAGTTGTTCTACAAAATGTCACTCTTTTAACCGGCAGGTTTGTTTTGTTTTTTTTTTAGTAATTCCTATCATTCATGTTGTTGCTCTTATTTTATTTCATTGGACACTGATATACCACCCAACATATATATTTTTATTGCTTGTTAAATATTGAGATTTTTTTAGTATAGTCTTTTCCTACTACTGAATTGGGAGTAATTTTTTATTGATGCCTAAGTACATGTAAACACCGAGATTTAAAAATGCTTCCATAATCCTACAAGTTTACAACAACTTCATCTTTATGTATGTAGCTCTGTTGGTAAGAAATTGAGTGGAAGTTAGAAGATCTGGTTTCAGATTTTTGTTGTGTCACAGATCCCCTGCATGTCCTTCAAGGCTAAAACATAGCTTAAAGTCAGCTTAATCAGAAAAAAATGGAATTAATTGATGAAGGTATATTGAGATATCTTAAGACATATTGATTTGTTGTGTTTCAGGCTTCAGTCTGATCCAGAAGTAAATGCAAACTCTTCCATCTGAGTTCAGGGTTGGAAATAGTGAGACACAAACCCCACATCCTCACCATGTGACTGCAGGCTAGGAATACCTGGCATTTCTTTACCACATCATTTGAGAGAACCTGTTAAGCTCTTCAGGGCACACATTTGACCATCTCTTCACTCTCTCTTTTTTTTTTCAATCCCCCCTTCTTTTCGATTGGAAGAAATTGCTGTGTTGATAAGGGCATAAAGTATTTGCAAAGTGCTGGCTGAATAGAACTGGCAGGAGAATAAGTATTTTCTTAATGTAGCATAGGGATATTTTCTGTGACATCCTCAATTTTGCACTTATAATGAAGGGGGAAAAAAAAAAACCAACAAAAAACCCCTGGGGAAATAGTCTTTTCCATGCAAAGCTGATGGCTGGCTCAGGGAAAGACAGTCCATATCCTGTTTCAGACTACTTATTATAAAAAGCAATCCCATCCAAACCTTCCAGATTGAGTCACAGACACTTCCTGCTTTGAGTCACAGACACAGCAGATCAGCTTTAACCTCCATTTCCCTCTAGTGCTTGGTTGAGACTGGAACTGTTGGTGACCCAGAGCAGAAGCACAAACTGTCTTCCTGTTAAGTAAGAGCTTCAGGCTCCATGAGCACAGTAACCTTACATAAGCACCTAGGATTCCAGGGCGAGAAAACTTATGAGTGAATCAAACCAACAGGGAGGGCAAGAAATACCAGTGCCTATTACATCAGTAGCTTCCTACAGAGACTAAGTTTTGTCTAACAGAAGCTGGGATTTGCTTAGTTCGCAAGCTAAATCAAAGAGGCAGGTACCTCTCTGCAAAACTGAGGAGTGTGTCCTTCACTGAGACACTGAGATGACATGTTTGGAATCCGCTGTTAGAAGGAAGGAACAAACAGCTCTTTATTTCTGTATCCTCCTTATAGACATTCTCATAAATAAATATATAAATGAAAACTCTCCAGAATTAGTATAGACTAAGAAAGCTCTGTGGAGGTTGCTAGGCAGCCAAGGCCAAAGGAATAGAAAGCAGACAGGTCTTTGAAAAACAGAATCAGTGACTTATGGGTTATCTGAAGTCATGATTTACACAATTGTCTTTTGTCATAAACAAGAGAAAGTAGAATTTATTTTTCTTTAGCAAATGAACATTTTTATTTTTAAGAATTGGGAAAAAATAGTCCAGTTTTATATCTCATACCTATCTCTGTTTTGAAGATATGAAATTTTATGCATTAATCTTTGCTTATTACTAATGCAGAAATTTGATGAAATATATAGAGGCTATAGTTTAAAAATTTTTATCAAATTAATTGATTTTTAAACTTCTTTCCAATTTTAATTTTTACCATCCTGTGTGTATAAACTCTAGAAGAAGAAAGTTTCCAGTGCTGGAAGGAATGCCTTGCTCTTAAAGGGTGTACACAGACATGTTTCACTGCCACCAATGACAGGAAAAAGCCTAATTACCACCACATTGCCCTGTATGTTATATGACGAAGCCACTCATTACAGAAATACACAAGTTACCACCCCTTTCCTGTTACTACTAAGTAGGCAAAAAACCAGGCATTTGTAACAGGCAAGGCATGGTTGTCATCTGCAAGATCAGGAGATCACATTATTGACTACTTGCAGCCTTTGAAATCTCTGTTTATGTTTGTGCCTTAAAAGTCTTGAAATGAACTGTGCCTTCAGCAGTCCTGTCAACCTGGATACACTGGGGGGGCACTGTAATCCTACAACTCCCCTCCCTTCTCAGATTGTGTGTGACAGCTCTAGATCATGGTTTAGTCTACCTGAGTTATTCTCTCTCAATGTCTTCAATTAATGTCTAGAGAAGATTTAATTGATGCATGACAGTTTCTCAATCTGTGTTTCTTCCACAGGGTGGATGCTGTGGGGGGGTCCAGGCAGCTCTGTGGAACAGTCTCCAATGGGCTAGTAGGATGAGAAGGTCCAGGGGTAGTTTGGGAAACAAGGAGAAACATCACCTCCTGAGACGGTAAACCTACTGAAAAGGTAACTCCTGTTAGGATATTGTTATGCAAATCAATTTTTCTGGCTGCATGGATATGCTGGAATGCATGGCAGAAAACTGGTAGGGAAGGGGAGCACAAACCTTTGTCGTTGTCTGACTGTTCATACAGTGTCTCCTGAATACCTTTCCTAAGCTTCTTAAACCATGCTGAGTTTCAATTCCCATCCTTGTGTGAGAGAGAATTTGGATGCTGTATCTTACAGGGATTTTCTTGTTTTCCTGTGGACCTGTGAGAGAATGCAAATCACAAATTTACAGTAATTTTCCAAGAAATTTGTTATAGGAATTAAAACCATGAAAATGCCATCTTATAAGCTGTATAACAATTCAGCAGAGTAAAATGTACTTTCACCGGGAGAGCTGATAGTTGAATTTTTCAAAGTACATAATCTTGTTTTATTGGGTTCTTTCAATCTCACCTTAGCCACTGTGCTTGTGGAGACTCTCTTCCTACCCTGAAGCCTTAACTATGGATGTTTGCTTCCTAGCATTTCAGAAGTCCAAGAGAATGTGCAAACTAAAAATCTGTCATCCCTCAGAGTAACTGTAATGCTTCCTTCTTCATGTTAAAAGGCAGAGGTGAGACATGAAGCATCAAAACATTTTCTGCTGTCCCAAAAGCCCAGCTATATGGTATATTTTTGAGCCCAGTTAACTTATCATATGTCCGGGCTATAAACACATTTCTTGGTTCTCAGCTAAAATTAAGTTTGCTGAACAAACAGATTTTGTTTACTCATCCTAAACCAATCATTTCCCATGGTACATTTTGAAATATCTGACAGGCTACATTGCTTTTTTCCTTTATTAATGTGCCTTAATGTATGCTGAGTGCAAGAAAAATAACAATGGAAAATCACACTGGTAGAAAATAAAATGGGGTTTTTGATGCAAAAGTTTTCATAAGGATCTATTCCCACATCTCTTAAGACACTGAAAAACATAAAATATCATTTAATGGGGAAATATTTTTTCTTTGCTCAGTATAGATGTTTTGGCTGGTTGAATACTAGGTTAGGCTTTCAAATGTGTCTGGGAACCACCTTCCTTTTTGTTACTGATGAGCTCCCTCCAACTCCCAGATATTCATTCATTAAACAGTTTAGACAATCCACTGATACAATTCACAAATTTGTGACAGAAGAAAGGCTTGGTATAGGAAAGGGAGGCCTTGCCTCCTGCATTTATGCATGTGATGATAGGTTTCAGCTTATGATCTGCTTTTCAACATTCTTCCACTCAGACTTGTTGCTCATCAATTCAACCTAGCTTCTCCAGACCTAATTTTGTTTTCTATTATCTAGTAGAAATGAATTTATGTGCCTTTTTTTAGCGAGGGCCTAGTAGTCTTTACAAAAAGTTGCACCAATTTGTCTTAGGTACTTTACTGTAAACAAAACACAGGAATAGCTTGCTTACGGATGGAACTGGTCTGAGATCCAGAGTATCTTGGGTGTTTCAGGTGTCTTCTTGGATGCTTTTTACTACCTGCAATGTGGGCTTCACATGAAGCTTCTGTAATGTTCCTTTGTTGATGCTTTAGCAACAATCCTTTCTCCAAGGGGAAAAAGGATCTTTACCCAGTAGTGAACAGGTGTAATTAAAAGAGCTTTAAACTAGAATTGAAGGGAAATGGGGATAAAACCAGGCTCACTAGAGAAAAGCCTGGGGGTAGCATGACAATGTCTGTGGGATGGTGTGACAGTAGGTCCTTCAGTCTGCTCAATGATGCGTTGAGTATACCTGAGCACCTTTGAAATGCCTTTATACTGCATGAGTAGTGCAGTGGGGTTGACCCTGGCCAGATGCCAGGCACCTACCAAAGCTGCTCTGTAAATCCCCCTCCACATCTGGGTAGAAAATATAAAGAAGATTTAATGGGTTGCGATAAGGACTGGGAGAGATCACTCCTCAAATACCATTACGGGCAAAACAGACTCATTCTGAGGGTGTTAATTGAACTTATTACTAACAAAATCAGAGCATAATGAGAGGTAAAATGCATCTTAAAAACACCCTCCCCGCATCCAGCAGTGCAATGGGGGTTATGATCAGTTTATCCTGGGTTGTTTCTGCCACTGCTCAGGGAGAGGAATCCTTCCCCTGCTCCAGCGTGGGGTCCCTCCCAAGGGAGATGGCTCTCTATGAAGTTCTACATCCCACAGGCAGCAGTTCTCCACAAACTTCTGCAATTTGAGTGGCAAGAGCAGGATTCTTCACTGAGGACAGGTCAATGTGGTTGTACATACAAATCAGAGCAAGAGTCTGGGAAGCAGCCCTGCAGAATTAGATCTGGTGAACTGGGTCAGTGGCAAATTGAATATGCAGTGCCCTGGTAACCAAAAGAGCCAGCTGTATCTTGGGGTACATCAGGCACAGCACCGCTGGTTAGTTGAGGGAGGTTATTGTCCCACCTTGAGTACTGAGTGCAGTTTTGGGGGGGCCTCAAAAGAGGTACATGCACCTATTAGACTGTGTCCACAGGCAACCAACATGGTGAAAGGTCTTGAGAGCAAGAGTTATGAGGAGAATCTGATGTCATTTGGTTTGCTCAGCTTGGAGAAGAGAAGGCTGGGGCAACCCCATTGCAGTCTAGAACTTCCTCAAGGAGGACAGCAATGGGGAGGGTGATGATCTTCTCTCTAGTGACCAGCAACGAGACTCAAGGAAATGCAATGAATCTGTACCAGGTTCCTCACTCAGTGAGTGGTTGGTCACTAGCACAGGCTTGCCCAGGGGAATGGTCATGGCCCTAAGCCTGAGAGAGTTCATTTATCTGGATGATGCTGTCTAGTCACATGATTTAGTTTTAGGTATCCTGTGACAAAGGGGGAGTTGGACTTGTATTCCTTTAATCTTTAGATATTCTGTGGTTCTACGAATCCAATCTCAATCCATAGAGGATCATTTGGATTTCAGGCTTTACGCTCGGAAAAGAAGTTACAGCCCCTGAAGACAAGTGTGGAAAGAAATTGAAGAGGGGATGACACTGTGATATCTTCATCTGCAACATATTAAGTGAAGTTTGAACTTCCCCATGATTAAGACTTCCTGAGAAAGGAAGCCTAATGGATTGATGTTTCAGTCTCTGATTCCCTGCTTAAATTGTGTTTCATGTGTACTATTCTTGAAATGCCATTTTGACTAAAGGTAGGGGAAGATAAGAGTGTTGTTTTAATATCACTTGAAATCTTGATGGTAAAAGGTAATTTATATTTTCAGTAAGAGGCTTTCATCTTCATTGGACTCTAGTGATATTGATCTGGTATCAGTACTAAGTACATATCCTTAAATTCTGACCAGATTCTGCTTCTGGTGTGAATGACAAATCTTTCACATTGTCCTAGCAAACAGAGCTCTTTCTGTGCATTTCTTTGGCTGGTCAGTTTACCAATGACTGCATTTTGCTGACCTGTTTGATCAATATTTTCTTTTGGTAGGTTTTAAGATAAATGGTTCTGAATTTTCCATCATTGTGCCCCTTTGAGGATATTTATAGTAAAGTCACAGTAGTCAATGCAGTGTTTGGTTTTGTTTCCTGTTTTGTAACAGCTGAGAAACAAGTTGTGTTCCATGATTTATGGAAAAGTCCAAACCTTTCAAATTAAGTGAAATCTATACAGCTTCAGCATTGAATATGTTCCTAAACCTAATGAAAATCTCCATTTGAAAATGAGGCATGCCCCAGAGTTTGAAAAAGAGCAGAAGAAATGAGATATTCAAATCAAAGCAGAAGTCCTTTTCACCTAACAAATCCCATACCCATGTTTAGAACAAAGCTTGTCTCTTGAATGTCTGTGTGGGCAAAACTAGCTCTACACAGCTGGAAATTAATATGATTACAGTCACAAAGTGTGAGCAAGCAGAGCTGGCAGTGCCTCTTGCTAGCAGGCAAGACAGCATCAAGAGATCTCAAGGATTTTGTCTTAGAAGAAAAAATCTTTCAACAGAACCAAAGTCAATAACTCTTAGAAGTCAAATAGAGACAGAACAAGTAGGCAGCAACTCCTTCAACATTTCACAAAAGGACTAAAGACTGTGACATGACATAGACAGACCACTGGATCTCTGAAATTATCTTAGAAATCTAATATGAAAGAGATGAGCTGCCAGACAGCCTTCACCTGCATTACTGAATGCCATTTAAATTACTCTCTCCACAGCTGATAACACTGTTTATAATAGAATACTTATGTTTAATATTCTTTTTGTTTAAACGTACTGTGTGAAATTCTTCTTTGATTAAAAAATGGTTGAAAAGCTGGTCCCCTTAGTGTGTCAGAATGCCAATGACTCATTCTCTCCATTTACGTCTTTGTTTTCCTCATCTTGGTAGGGTTTGGCTTTGTTCATCTGCCATTTTTCTCTATTATTTTTTCACTGTTGTTATTTAATTTCTTTCCAGTTATGCTGCTCTTAGTTTTATAAATTATGATTTCCCTTTTCAGTTCTCAAGTTCTGTTGTGATAGGTGGCAGAAAACTGGTCATCTGATACTGAAGGGGAAC
Source organism: Cinclus cinclus (assembly GCF_963662255.1). NCBI lineage: Eukaryota > Metazoa > Chordata > Aves > Passeriformes > Cinclidae > Cinclus > Cinclus cinclus. The sequence goes on along the minus strand of NC_085051.1, from coordinate 20,961,052 downwards.
AGTTTGTGGAATATTATGGTTCCTGTACTGTTCCAGAATTATATCCTGCAATTTTTAACATTACCTTTAGTGGAAATTTTGCTTTGACTACAGTAGAGAAAAACTGTGTGTGGAAGAGTTGATCTGAATACCAAATAGAAGTTTTTCCCCTTATTCCCTTAACATATTGGGGATTTGGAAAACATTAGTTGTTGATTTGGCAACATAAAATTGATAGATAACAAAAAGTCAGCTTCAAACTACTTTAAACTTTTTCATGCAAAAGAGAACATGGGTGGAGGGGAGGGAAAAATTTACTCTCAGATGCATCAAGTCGATCACCTTTTATTGAAGTGACATTTGCATCTGCTGTAGAATGTGAGATCTCTGTGAGAAGCTGTTAACATAGCAGAAATCAGATGCATAACATCTTTTGTTTATATCCAGTGTCTGATGTAATATTTGTCATGAAGTTATTGAAATCTGAAAGGCTGAAGAACTGAAGATCAAACAGTCTGGATGAGGCAAAATGACTCTTAGCAAAGCAAATGAATACACCTTGCATACCCAAGGTGTCTGATTTCAGATAGAATTTCTGAGGAAATATAAATCCATACCAAAATAGCTGGAGATGGAAATTATGCTTGTGGAACCTCATAAAGTGATGGGAAGGGACAAGATTCCTATCTGTATGGCCTTTGAGCAAGATTGAAATTGAAAGAAATGTGCATGAGTGATGTGAATGAAGCATACTTGTAAGCATAGATTAGAATGGTGTTTTTTGGTGGGTTTTGGGGTTTATTTTTATCTTGCAACGCTCTGTTTGCTTGCTTTACATAAAGCCTTAATCTCAAATTTTGCTAGGTGTAACTTTTTTCTGTGTAAGTCTGTCTTGTGTTGGGGAGCAAGACGCATCACATTGTGACAGTAGGGTTGTCTTCATGGCTAGAGGTAAAAGATCAGAAGAAAATGTATGCAGTGGAAAAGGAGGTGCACCTCGAGAGACACTAGCTCTGAGAGCACTTCCTACTGCTCTGTTAAGCATCGTTATGGGAACTGTGAATGCCAAGTATCAGCCTTTGGGAAGGAATTCCCTCTGGCAGAACAGCTCTCTGTTCCTCCTGCTTAGAAGCAGATGGCAATGAGGAAGCCACATCACCAGGCAGACCTGGGTATTCTGTGCCTCTGTAGGCTGAAGATTGCTTTAATCCAGTAAGTCATTGTTCATTTCAGTCATACAGATATTTGAACTGACTTAGAAAAACCTGAAAATTATTTTTGAGGGTAATCCCTGTGCTTTTTATAGAAAGCAAATGGGCAGTACAAACAAGGCTGATTTTATACAACATGGAACATATCAGCTAAGAGAACTAAACTATGACTATATTTGTAATGTATTACAGCATTGCTTTATATTGGCCAAGTTGACTATTATACCTAGTCATAATAATATTTCTAATAGTTTTCTAACATTGTTATGTTATGGCAGTGCCTTTGCTACTTTACAAAAATAGCTATTTGAGCACAAAAACAAAAATAATAAAAAAGAAGTCTATATCATTCAGATGCTGCAATGAGGGAAGCAATATATTTAATCCTCTTGATTTACAGCTATTGACTTCTATTTCTTTTAAAACTTTTTTACTGAGCTGAATACAAGAGTACTTGACTTCAGAGTCATTCACTCCTTTAGATACATGAAATATAAGTCTGTACACAAAGAGCCTCTGATTAATACAGAAAAATACACTACACCAGAACAAAAATGACAGAACACTGGTTAATTTATTTAATAACCAAGCAGCACAGACATGCTCAACTTCTCTGAATATTGCATTCAAAAATGTGATTCTATAGCAAAATTTCATGTTTAGAAGCAGTATAAGTGAAAATGAGGAGGTAATTTATCTCTACACCTTCTGTTTGATCATTACTTCAGTTTTACAAAGACAGAGATGCAGCATTAAGAAAGCAGAGGGTTGAAACCTTGTCCGAACTGTCTTTGATCTGGAAAATCTGGGCCATTTTCCCCACAGAAAGCTCCACCTAATCTATTTGAATTTATTGTTGCACATCTGTATAGATTTTTGAGGATCTAAGATACAACAATTGAAAATTACCGTAACATGCCTAAACAGAGAAAAGCTATCTTAGTTATGGACATTACATAGAGAGAGGCAAGGATGGTCCTGTCTCCAGTCCCATACACTTAAAAATAAAAATAAATAATTATAAAAATACACCTTAAAAATAAAGTAGTAGTTTTTATAGCAAGGGATTAATAGCTAAACTAGAATATATTGTTCAGTTGCATAAGTATCCCTATTTCGTTTTAGTAGGAATACTAAAGTTTTGGCACCACACAGTCCATTATATTTTGAGTTACAAGCAAGAGACCTTCCTATTTCTTCTGTCCTGATCTCTACCAAGAGAAGATAAGCTAGCAAATAGCTGCTGAGTTCCACAATAATGGTTAATGTTGGCAAATATCGACTAGTGACAAATCTGCGAGCAACTATAACCTATTCCTTTTCTGCAGCTAAATTAATGCAGTTAAATTAAAAATTACCAGTATGAAGAAGGGCTCTATAAGAAGAAATTGTCATTTGTTACTGAACTGCTGATCATTTAAAAATGTAGTTTCAGGGGGAAAAAAAAAAAAAAAAAAAAAAGGTGTCATGATCCAAAAAGAAAAAACGTGAAAAATGAGGCTTGCATACTGAATTGGATTGATCTGAGTTAGCAATAACAAATTCAAACTATGCATAAACTCTGTGCATCCTGGATGGTTGCAGGGTGAAATCAATGATCATTCACTTGCTTACATCAAAGTTCTTATTTACCTGATTAGCAGCAAAAGAGTAGGAAATATATGCTGGGTTTAGGTATTTGTGCAAAGCAATGACACCACTGCTGTGCCTCTGCAATATCAGGTGATCAGAGAGTGCAAGCTGATGAATCTCTTGAGCAGCAGACCAAGATGCTTTGCATCCTTTCTTAACTCCATGTTGGTGAAGTATGGTTTCATAGCTATTTTCTTCTGCAACACTCCCAGGCTTTTTCCTTCTAATGGTTCTGTTCAGACAAAATACCACCAGAAATGTGTTTCTGATGACCTCTCCACTGTCCCAGTATAATAGGCTGATGAGATTGAAATAACTGAATAATAATAAAAAAAAATCTGAATAAAAAGTTGTACAGCCATTCAAAATAGGTGTATTTTTTATATTTTTACTTTCTATTTTTGCTTGATTAAAACCTCAGTATGAATAAGGTTCTATAAGGTGAAAAGAGAAATCAGATTTTCATGGGGTTTAATCTGATGTGTGAGAAATGGAAAGCTAATCTATTTTGGATATTTTGCTTCAACTTATTGCTATGCTTCCGTTTCACTTTGCTAAATGTGTTCTTTAGCTTCCTTCATTTACAGATAGGGAATATTAGATATTGCTTTTCTTACATGCTAAAGTTTCATATATTCCTGAGCAAAGTGTGAACACAGAATTTTCTGTAGTAGAGTCTAATGTAGAAATTAGCGAGAATTTTGGAGTTAAAACTGTAAGCTATACTGTCTACAGAATGAAATAACCTGGAGACTTTGGTCCATCAAACTTCAAACTGACTTCCTTAAAAAAAAGTCTTCTAGGTTCTCATAGGATATCACATTAGTCATCCCTCTATTTTCAAATTATTAATGTAATCAAGGAAAATGTAAAAACTAACTTAAGGATCACTCAGGTAAGAAAATCTTGTTATTATAATGAAGGATATAGCTTCCATTTTTAGCGTCAGAAACAGATTTCTGTATGTTTTCCAGGCATTTGCTACTTTTCTGAAGTTTATTTTCTTTGAAGTCATCACAGAACAAACAGGAGAATAGGAAAAAGTAAACATTTTCAGAACACACTGGACTATGGTAAACATAGCCTTATCTGACACCTCTTCATTTTGATGGAAGCACACTCTCTGATTTTCAAGAAGAATGTTGGAGTTTTGCCTTAATAATATATTGCCTGTCCAGTCAGGTATATGAAGACATTTACACACTTGAATTTTTATTTTGTTTGCTTTCATGCTAGCTTGGACAGAAAATTTTTGAGTGTTGATTAAACTGTATGTATGAATTTTGATGATTTCCACATTACTATAGATAAACCATATACTTCAGAAGTGTTGTAGACAAGTGAAATTAAATATAGGATGGGCTAATTTAGAATGCAAAAGGGCAGGGAATTTGCTGCAATACCTAAGCTTTATTTTTGAAAAAAATCTTAAATTATATCAATTCAGATAGAAGTTTTAGACCCATTGACATATGGTCCTTAGAACCATACCTGCCATGCTGTCATTTCAAAGACACCACCGTTGTTATCTCCAGTTGTTATCCTGCAGATGAAAAGGACAAATTCAGTCTCATTATTATACATTATGTTCTTCACTTGAAAAGGCTCCATATTCCCCAGTCAAGCCTATGATTTTAGTGCATGTAAGGAATTTTATTGAACTGGATACATAAACAACATGTTGATCCTTACCCTTCTCTATATATATCCTTATTAAGTATTTTGAGCATTAAAATGAAATTAAATGTATGAGGTTTGTAAAACTTATTAATGGTAAGTTAATTTCTTCTTAGCATCATTATTTTATTCAAATATTAATCATTTGTTATGATTTTTGCTCTATTGATTCTATGATAATTGAAATAAAAGTGTGCATGCATAATCCATTACAGCTCTAATCAGCATAATCCAAACAGCTCTACTTTTTACTCTCTTTATTTTCTGAACCAGAAATTTGCCATACTTCACCTTTTTTCTTTACCCTCTTCAAAAGGAGTGCAGTACATATGTAAGGATTGCTCTGGTAGAATATCATTTATATTTACAGTAAAAAGTGTGAGGGATAGAATAGTTTTACTGCATTCATAAATATAAATATTATTATATTATTCTCAAGTGTGTGTTCATGTTTTAGTCATCCCTTCCCTTACATTCACCATCCATTCAGACCTTGCCTCATTTGTTGCAGAGGATGACTTGAAAAAGGAGCTGCAAAGACATTTGGGATTTTTTTTTTTTTAATGCTTGTCTTTGCAGTTGAAAGAAAGTTTTTTGTGTTTTGGGGTTTGTGTAGTTAAAGCACTTAGCTTGTGTTTTAGATATAATACAATTTTCCCTGCTACTATTAGGAATTTAAAACTCTTTCAGTGCATAGTCAGAACTCCCAGTATAAACAGCTGGACATCTGCTCATGGAGGGGAAGCAGAATATTGAGTTGAGCTCAGTAGCCCCTCATGAGAAAGGAGGGCTCTTCCCTAAACCTGATTTTTTTTCCTCTGACAGTAGGTAGTACAAAAAGAAGGGATGTCAAGGACTAAATACTCCAGATGCCCTGACTTGTGCTGCTATTTGCATATTTTACACTCCATCAGTTTCTCTCCAAAAGAAAGAGGTATGCATTTATAATATGACATTTGGTTTCACTTGGTATTGTTTGTATAAGCTAAAAGGAAAATTGATTAGCTTTCCAATTTTTTCCTCCTGCAACTCTGAAGAGATGTTTTTGGACTCCTTTGATGTACTCTTACTCTGCATTTAATCGATGCTTCTGTATTCACTTTGTCTTGTAGTTCTATCCCTGCAGTCTTCCAAGAGCCTCATCATGTTTAGTTCTTTTAAAGACCTCATGGAAAACACTGAAAACAATTCTTCTTGGAAACAGCTCTGCCATCATCTTATTGATTTTGTCTGCAGTAAAATGATGATATTTTTTATTATTATTTATTATGTTGTTGACTCACCCTGTCCTTCTCTGCTCCAGATATGTACAGTGGATTTCATACACCCTCTCTCATTCTGTCTTCCAGACTGCTGTTCTAGTTAGTAATTAGTCCTTGTGTCCTCTAGCTCTATTTCCACTCCATCCTGATAGATTAGCGCATTTTGCTTAAGTTTATTCTGTCCCTGTTGTTTGCCCCTATGACTGTTCATGGGGCTGCACAATGAAATAAAAAGATCTGTTTTAAAAGTATTCTGCCTTTACAGGAAGGCTTGTTGTTAACCTGGGAGTTATAACCCGCTTTCCCAGAAATCTCTGCAGTGAGTGGAATTGTACCAGCACAACCAAATGCATGTTCAGGGGATGGAAACCTGGCTGGGCACACAGGAGGCAGGATCTTCCAGAGAAAGACACAGTTGCCAAGAGAAATGGTCTATTCCCTTGCCATCTCTCCTTAGATCTTTTACTTTATTGATTACATTTAGCTAACTTTCTGAAAGTTAAAGACGCTCTCAGCTCATCTGTTTTGGCGTGATCTCTGCTAATCAGTATTAACAAGTCCCCCCAGGACAGGGGAGTGAAAAACAACTGTGCTTATTGACTTCTTCATTTTGGAGGAGCTGAACTGTTTCCAGCAATTAAAGGTAATTTGGGTTTTCTGGGAAGTGTAAAAATTGGAGTAAGTAATAATAGTGTCTCTTATTTCACAGCCCTGCAGGGACGGAGCTGTTGCTCACTGATAGCTCTCTTTTTTAACCTTTGTATGACCTCCAAGGGATTTATGACTCACAGTCAGAGAAAACAGTACTAATCTAGTGCCCTACTTGGTCTCAGATGTCACCTTTGCGTGAATAAAATGTGTCATCTGCTCTTCTCTTATGCCTCTGCTCCTTAGGAGCACCATCAGGAGAAATACAACATGGAGTATTGGTATTACTAGGAGATTTATGGCAGGGATGTGAAGCCATGCATGCATAGAACTTGTTAAGCAGTTCAAGTTAAATAGGCACAAGCAGGTAGAAGCCAAGGACGTGAGATCTGATCAGACAGAACCTCAGGACAAGGAATGACAAGTGCTGACATAAAGATGGTGCCTTCTTGCCTAGTTTTTGCTCTTAGCTATCTTGACAGTCTGTTTTACTGACAGAGATATGTGTTTCATAAAATTGTGCCAAACCTGTGTTGCTATGGGAGGAGCTGGCTCCTGTTCCACTGTAAGGATTGTGGCTTGTCAGGAATTTTATATTTGGGGAGGGTAATGTAAGGTGCTGAAAACTGTTGGGCTTGGTTTCCAATCTAGAGTTTGGGATTGTATTGCTTACAAAGAATGAGTAATCTTCCCCATCAGTGGACAAAAGAGACTACAGTTTTTCCCTCTTTCTTTTTTTTTTCTTTTTTTTTTTTAAACGTTTTTATATTGTTGTTGGTTTGTTGGTTTGCTTTGCTTTTTTTTTTTTACCTATGTTACCCACTGAGGGATATAGACTTAAAAGCATGCTTAATTTTTTTTTCTCAACATCTTTCTGGAGCTGATTCCAATCCATCTTCATCTCAAATGTTCTTGCTGTTATTGCTTATGAAAGTGAATTGTTAGTAAATTTTAAGCTTTTTTGGGGGTGCTGCAATGCATCCCTCAATATCAGAGTGTGGGCTTAGTATGATAAAATAAAATCAGATATAGTCACTATTTTTTTTTCAAGTTCATAGCAGGATAAAATTTGATACTTACGTGATATGACTATAATTTGAATTTAGTTCAGTCATGCAGTATTTGCTTTCTCCATCCTAAAGAATACAAGGGGTTCTTCTTTCCTCATGTTTTATTTCCTGTTTTTTTCTGTCATTGTATTCATTCATATAATATGTTCACATTACAAAGAAATTTGACAATTTTAGCTACTATAATCCATAAGATGTGGAAAGTGCTCCAATATAATTTGGAGGCAACAGGAGAGAAACCCAAGAAAATCAGTCAGAATGTTTAAAGCTAAGACCAAAGTCAGCTCCTGCAGGGCACTGTAGCACTCCAACACATCCCTCCCTCATCTTTTGACAACAGTTCACGTGCCTTTCTGTTAAATACCTGATTTTATGAGCCCCAGAGCACTCCCAGAAGTCTTTTGTACCACTTCAAATAATAACTGATACTGTGAAGGTCTAGGTACTTTCATGTCCTGTTTCAAGCTGTGAGGCTTTAGGGTGACCAGTGCATTCCAAAATCCAGATCTCTAGCTTAATGCTGCAATCTGTAACTTCTATGTCTGAAGGCTTAGATATCTGGCATATTATAAATATAAGAGAAAAGCTAGCTGCATTTTGAAACCAAGATTATAGAAAATTATTTTCAAATAATATTTTCAAATGCACTTAATTTTCTCTGGTTATAGTGCTTATTTCACTCTGAGCTCAGAAAATACCTGGACATGTACAAAATTGAGAAATTAATCAGTAGTGCTGCTTTACTCATGACCTTCACATGCAAAAAGTTGGCTATTGGGGACCTAGATCCTCTAAGATGAATGATGAAAAATAAAAGAGGTAGTATTTAAAAAAATACTGTGATATGCCTTTTTCTTTCTTTTGGATGAAACAAGAAAAAACTGACATGGAAACTTGGATTTTATATTGGTGTCTTAGCAGTAGCTTGCTTTAATGCATGTCTTCAAAAAGCATAGTGTTTTGAAGAGGAGCTGTGGCAAGGATTGTGTGGACAATAAGCAACAACTTATCAGTGGTTAATATCTAGAATTCAAAAGAAAGGGAAAGATGGCAAACAGAAGAAAACAAGATAAGCATCCATATTATTTGTTAAAGATCTCTGTGGTAATCAAGTTTTAGAGATTTGGAATTTTAAAATTTTAGCTGCTTTCTTAAGTGATATATGCAGTGTGGGAGATGCAATTTCATTGCTGCAAGCAAAGCTGCAGCAGAAATATATGCTGTAGAGAAGTATTTAAAATGGCAGTGGTGCGTGCATAGAAAAGACTGACAAGTTGTGAAAATTGGAACTATATCTCTGTATCACTTCTTCTGTGATATTCTGGGAACTATGTTAAAAGGAAACAGGAATAATCTTAATGAAACATGATCTCTTCTCTATTCCAAAGGATTATAAATGGAATCTGACTGGCTGCTGTACTGGTGACATTTTTTTATCCAATGTAATGGATTCCAGCACTTGTCTGGGCAGCTGTTGAAACCCCCCATTGATTGCAATCGATGTCATCCTTCGATCTGCCTGTTTTGCATTTCAATTATCATATCCACCTCATTTTACCTCTTATGGTCAGGTGGTTATCTAGCAAATGTCTGCTATGAAAATAACAGTTCACATTAAGCTGTTGTCTTAGTTGATAACTAAATCACACTTTAGAGATAAAACTTGTCATTTATTTACCATGTTTTTCAGGCTAAGTATGTTCATTGCTCCTCATTAAGTTTTGACCCTTTATTTCACTTACTTTTAAATCTGTGATGCTCAAAACCCTCTTTCATGGATAGAACATATATTTTTTTCTTACTGTCTTGTTCATAAAGGAAAATTGAAGTCTCAGCCCATAGTCTTCCAGGGAACTGAGGGGCCCAATTTGTTCTTTTACCACTCTTTTGTATATGCACTCTCGGGTATATCGTTTAAGCTGCCTAAATTTAATGGTGTTTAGAATGAATACCATAATACGTAATGTACTGCTTTATTGTGATCTAATTAATGGATCCTTTCAAAAACCCTTTGAAGTTCCCATTTATAAGGTGCTTTGTACATATGAAATAGTCCTAGCAATAAATTTAGTTTATTTCCTGTGTTTCAGCCCAGTATCATATGGGTTTGGAATGCTACTCTGTTTTACTCTCCCCACACATAGAGCTTCCTTTTGTGGGTCATAACTAAGTTCTTTCACTTCTCAGATCCATCTAAGTGATGATTGTTTCTTGTGCATAGATGTATCAAATAGAATTTTAAAGATTTGTTATTCATGCTCCATATGAACCACTGGAGTCCTCCATTCTAAAATAAGCCTTTTGAAAAATGTAGATTATTTTCCTTTCAAACTTGTGTGCAGTTTAAAAGCATGCAGTGAAAATGTGCTGCTGGCAGGTGATGGATATATCCTGCACTGGACACGTGGAGTATTATCAATACTGTTTGGTACCATAAAATATTACCCCAACACACTGCAGGGGTGGGGGGGGGAATTGGTCTTAACAGAGCAAAGGAAGAATCTCCTCCCTTGCCCTGCTGACCACAGTGCTTTGGATGCAGCCCAGGATATGTTTGGCTTTCTGGGACAGAAGCACACATTCCTGGGTCTTGTTCAGGTTTTCATCCACCAGCACCCTCAGCCCTTCTCAGCAGGGCTGCCCTCAATCCTTTCATCCCCCAGCATGCATTGACATCAGGGGCTGCCCTGACCCAGCTGCAGGAGCTTCCACTAGGCCTTATTAAACTTCATGAGATTCACATGGAAGCACTTCTGCAGCAAATTGTCCAGTTCAGTTTCCTTTCTATATTAAAATCTACTCCAGTTTTGTATGTGACAAGAATCTTATGTCGTAAGTACATCTCATAAATAAGTAACATCATGGCTGTATTAAGTACTTCTAAGGTCAGGACCCAAGAATGGCATCGTCATCCTGTGTTAGATCAAAATGCTGCTTTTTATTTAGATCTTACTTAGACTTTTAGATCACCTTATTTTCAAATTATTTCTCTAGCAAGTTAATGAGAATGAAGAACTAGTAAAATTTAACAGCTGAAGTGTCTTTTCAGAAAATTGCCAAGTTACTGGCATCACTGATAATTTGCCTGGCACTGTTATAACTAATGCAAGCTGACTAACTTCGTTAAGGCTGAAATATTAGATGTAGGAGGGACAGATAACTGGTGCTATAGTTCTTTACCCAATTATTGCTTAATCACTTCTATTTATGGGTTGAGAAAGGATTAAATAATATTTATCTATGCAAATGCAGTTGACACCAATTTATGTGAGTTTAAAAACCAAATGAACAGAATAGGCAGAACCTTTGTACTGTGCCTGAGAAGAATATTACCATTACTTGAGTTTAGGGAATAAAATGGGGAAAATATTAATAGTCTGTCAGATAAGAACACTTGTAATACTACAATAAGAATTATTCTGCATGTTTTTCACATGCCTTTACAAATACTGGAAACACAGCATCTGAAAACTTTAATTATATCTTCACTGCTCCACTGAGAGTTAACATTTTTAACCCTAATGAAATGAAAAGTTGTGTAGCAGGTTTTTTTTTTTTTACATAGGATTTCAAACTGTCTCCTAATCTTTGAAAGAAACCCCAGAGCAACCAAAACAGTCTTTTTTTCTCTATGCTTAATTTACAATAATACTCGGGCATTTTAAACATTTACTTATGTAACTATATAAAACACAGATAAGTATGATCAAAATAACTATTAATTCATGAAGTCTAAAATTTAGGAAACATTGTCTAACAGATGCGAATAAATTCTAATATCTAGCTTTTTGTCCTGTATCTATATAGTCTCAACTAACAAATTGCTGCTTGCGGGTGTAATTGAGTTTTACAGCAGGAGTATATTAGGAATTGCTTTTGACATGGGGTTCATATGATAGCTTCACACGTTGTTTTTGCCTTTGTTGTTGGAGGGGATACATGTGGTATTAAAAGTTTGAATATTTTTCTCTGTTTCCTGTAATTTAGGAAGCAATCAGTCAAAGAATAAACAAGATACTGACTTTATTGTATCAAGGCTCTGATTTCTGAAAGTGCTTATATAGCAACATCTCCAAAAGGTGCTGATGTCTGGGCTAAGGTGAAAGCATCTGTTTTCAAAATTCTGATCACGGTTAATTCTGTGAAAACCCATAGGGATTGAGAGCCATTAGAGATACTGTAGCTTGAACCTTGATCTTTTGCATTTCTTTCTTCTAATAGCTCTACATTAAATAAAAATAATTTTTTTTAAATGGAAAAATACTGTTGAAGAGATGATGGATATTAAAAATCAGAGAACATGAAGAAGCACCATGCAATTGGTTGTTTAATTTCTTAAGTCTTTCTGCTCTGGTTTTATTATTCTCTGTATTTAAATATTAATAGAGTCAGTGCTACTTAACCAAAGTCATTTGTATCATCTCACTAGCCTACATGGAATCAAGGCAGAATGAACTTCAGCTCTCTAAGTGAGCAGGAGATAACAATGCAGCATGACACAGAAATGATTGAATTTGCCAGCAGTGTTTGTGCAATGCTTGCTAATTTACAAGGGCATTTTCAAGTGATTCAGTGGCTGGGATTCCTTGGGGGCAGTTCTCTTGGGCACTGAAACTGAATCAACATTTAAATGGTTTTACTTTTGGAGTAGCTTAGAAAAATCATAAGTAAATAGTTTTTTTTCATAATTAATACAGCAACTGCAAATCATGCAAGGATCGTTTGCTTTGCAAAAGGAAAGAAAACTGTTCTCATTTTGCTGAGCATTTTGCACTGTATTTGTTAAAACTGTGAAGAAATGTAAAATGCAGGTTGGTGGAATAAGACAAGTTCAAGTACTCACTGATCTGGATGAAGCAACTCCCCATTTAGTAAATAATGAATCTGCTGCACAGGAAATAAATCAAGATCTAAGTCAGAGATCTAAATTCTCCCTGTTTTGCCACTGATGTGTCTGTGCCAAGGCATCCCACCTTTCCCTGCTTGAGGTCCGCCTTGGCTAGAAACAGGAGAGGCAATGACCCCTTTCAAAAGTACATGCAGGTAAATAATTTTGAGGTCACAGTGTATTATTTCCATCCCTTAAGTGTTCCCTCCAACCTCCAGGAACTCCTCTTGTTATTTTCCTTTGTAAAATCCCCAGTATGTTTTAAAATGAGACTATTAATGTTCTACTGCAGTGCCCACATTTGAGCAGCAGAGTGTAAGGAGGATTGCCTTGCTCCTGCAAATGTACTTTTTCTGTGTACTTGCAGGCCGCTAGACATTTGCCATGTTGATGCAATAAATACCTGTGCTCACTTGAAGGCTGTAAAATCTTAAAAAGCCAGAATTGGAGGGCTAGATGTCTCTTTTCATAACAGGAGGGAAGGTGACATTTTTGGCCAAGACAGAGAGTACAAGCATGAAACAAATCTCCTGTTGTTGCCCTCTTGATTTCCTACATGTTACTGGAAGTCTAGAAAAAGTAAAATCAAAAGTCTTTTTAATTAGACAATGACTTTGCTAAGTTGTTGGCTTCAATTAAATTGCTCAGACTTCATCTTTGCTAGTTAACACCCATGGGTCTGTATTAACTCTTTTTATAAAACAAACAAATAAACAAACAGAAAACAACAAAAAAATACAAACAAAAAACAAAAAAACTCTTTCTCACTCTATATAGAATAGTGTTATAAATAGCATATTTATGGAGTACTTGATGATTAAATGTTTTTTCTCTCCCAAAATCTCTGGAAGGAAAGTTATGCAATTCAATTCTAGAAGACTCTAGGGAGATAGAAACCCCAAAATGGCAAACCTTTGTGATCAAAATGCTACAGATTTATTTTTCTCTTTGGCTTTTTTCTAATGAGCTCTTGAGATTTTAAGCATTGCAAAAGTGGTGCCTGAAACAAGTAAAGTTGCTGATTATCTATGGAAGTACACTAGAGAATTCAGGAAAACAGAGATTTTTCCTCTGTCTCATATATAGCAAAACATCAGGAAGTTAAGCCATTGTTCTTGCTAAAGAAGTAGTTCAGGTTCTAGGGTGTGAAGACTTGCTTGACTCTTAACATTGGTGTTGTTGTCTATTTTACATGTCCTTCCAAATCTTTGAATTTTCCTTGACTGCCCCAATTGTGAAATAAGACAAATTCTCAATGTCCTTTGAATCTGCATCAGGCCTCTGAGGTTGCCAGTCAAAAGACTTTAAAACTTTACAAGTTTACCCAATGAAGCTTCTTCCCCAAATCTGTATTATTGACTCCCATCTAGTAGTGAAATTTCTAGCTGTACTAAACTTTTGAAACAGCAGGCAACCTCTGTCTCTGAACTAATGCTTCTTTTTGCTAAGCTATTATCTAGAGAAAAGCTGCAGGATTTTTTTTCTTTTTATTTATTTTTTTGAAGCTTTTTTGTACATACATATTAAGATGTGAGTTTTGGGTTTGGGTGATTGGTTTGGGGTTTTTTGGTTGCTTTTTTTTTTGCATTTAGAGAAAACCAATTTGTTCATCTCCTTGTATAAATAGCTCAAAAGTAAAAAGTAAAGAACTGAAAGGACTGCTGGGAGTTGAGTAGCACTGATGATTAATGGCCTGGTGCCTCTAGAAACTGCAAGTCAGATATGAAATGTCTTTGATAACAAAACTAGAAATTTCATATTTTAGTTCATATACATGTTCAAACTTCTATTACTATTTGTGCATGCTTTCTTCCTCGTGTGCACATCAACTTTCCCATCATAATTTTTGTTGATTGCTGAAATGCTTTCAATTAAAATGGTTATGTTGTAATTTCTGTTGCTGTAACAGCCTTTGGAGCTAACGAAACGACACTGGATTTGACAGGAAACTCAGATACAGTGGCTAGATATACCCAGAATTGTTGAGATTCAAATCAGAGTATGTCATTCAGGTTTGGGGAACTACTAGTAAACATATTGAACTAGTCTCAGAAGCAAGGTGGTTTAAATGCAGCTGATGCTTCCCAGGGACAATTGCAATGTTCCCAAAGATATTACAGGTAGAGCTCCTGAAGTCTGGCTTGGCTGCAAAATCTGTGTAAGAACATAGGCTTTTAATTTTTCTTTTTTTTTTTTTTCCTTCTATTTTTACCACCTATTCTCTTCACACTGAAGTGAGTTTCATTAGGTCTCTACTTTGGAAGATACTTTTATTTTTTTCAGTTTTATAAAACCATATTATCTATTTCTGGTTTTGACTTTAGAGGCACAGTGTGAGAGCCATTATACTTGGACTTCTGGAAACTTCCATATGAATTATAACTGGAGATCTATACTCAGGCAAATGGCTGCAAATGTTCTCTTTGACAGAAGATATTTCTCTCTGTTGGAGGTTATTGCTATGTATCTTTCACAGTAGTGAGAAGTTTGAAAATACTCAAACAATTAGGGAATGTATGGCAGCAGTGTGTGACATAATTAGTGGCAAATTTCTTCCACTTTGAAGATGCCACTCTATAAAATAATGGGGAAACTGTGCTGACTCCAGGGCAATCTATACTGCAGCAGTATACAACTGGTCACTAACCAAGAGTGACACCATGCTTTAGAGTTTTTATCCACATCATTAAACAATTGGAGTTTTGCCCACAAGTTCAAGCAGAAGACTGATGCTGGAGAGCTTGGGTCATAGATGTACTCTTGATTTTTTCATGGGATTAAACAAATAATCTTTCCTCTGTCCTCACTTTTAAGGAATTTTAGGGTAAAATTCTTTCAGCATTACCACCATGATTTGCACTTCCACATGTTACTGCAGTAAATGCAATATCTATGGTGAAAAATACCATAGTTCACCTTGGAATGAGAAACATTGAATGTAAAGCATATATTAGCCTTGATTGAATAGATTAGCCTTCAGTCAGTAAGACTTGCCTATAATTTGGCTGTAGATCTAAGAATATATTTCATCTAGATATTATCAGTCTAGACTGTTAAATATTTCCTCAATGGATACAGTTGCAGTTTTTTCTTGTAGTAGGAAAAAGTAGGAGAATAGTTTTCCTCGATCTCCTTCTCTTTTTAGATGAGTCATTGCCATTAGCAGATTTTTAGAGATTACTCATCTATCTGTTTTTATTTTCAGAATGGGGATAGGCCTTAATGAAAACACTACTGGCTTTAGAGTTGAGGGAGAGCACAAGGCAGTTAGTGTAAATCTCGTTGCGGCTCATTACTTTTAAGCAATAGAAACAATGGGGTTTATTGAACACTGGAGATATAGCATATCTATATGTCTGGCTTTGATCATAGAACCATGAAAAAGACCACTTACTTAGGTTATTCAGCCCAGATTTTACACTAGCCTCAAATGTGCTGAGTCAAGACTGTAGGAGCTGAGCAAGCTTGGCAAGAGCAGTCATGTGAAGCAGACCTTATTGCTAAGACTCAGGCACTTCCAAACCACAGACTGACATATCCAGAGCAATGTAAGATACACAGCCAATTCTCTCAGCTAGGCTCCTTGGAACATCTTAGCTTTAGTGTAATTAAGCAGCACAGCGAGCTCCATTCGCCTTGATGGTGAGAGTCTCATGCACCTTGCTGACAGTTTCACTGTGTTGCTGCATTATGTCTCTACTTTGATTAGGCCCAGATACATTTAATTAGCAGGTTGTTTGATCAATTAGATAATGAACCCTAAAGTCACCTTCTTGCTTAAATGTGCTTTGAACGACAATTTTAATCTTGGTGGCAGATCCTCGAGAAAGAAAAAGGAGAAACCAGTGTAATTAAGATGTGAGTGCACAAAAATGCATATATGACTCTGGAGCATGAAACTAGAAATACTTTGAACTCTAAAACACAGAAGACATGGAGTTCAAATGAATGTAAACTCCAAGGTTTTCAATTGAGTCATTGTTTTATTATGTCTATGATGAATAGGAGAAAGATATTTGAAAGTTTCTTTGCTCCTACTTCATTGATTTCTCTAACACTAGGGTTAGACTGAGTCAAAATTTAATGACGTTTAGTGCTTATGCAGTGTGCTCATAAAATGCTACTGAGTTTGTAATGAATAGTAGTAGGTAAAAAAAACAAAAATGAGAAATAAACCCAACCCAACCAAAACCAAAAAAAACATGGCCATTTACTAGAAAGACTTACTAGCAAAATTCTGATACAGTGGGGTGGAAAGAAATGGAAGTTTGCCTTCAGACAATCAGAAATTTCCTTAACTGTGTTGAATATGTGGAATTTGGAATGAGAATGGATAAAGATTCATCTTGGCTTGTGACATTATGAGCAGGCTACATTGTGCCTTAAAATAAAAATAAATGCTAGGGAGAAAAAAAGTGAGTTATTTTTAAGGATTAGCTTCTCTCTGTATCTTTAGGTTTAGCTTTGCTTCTGTATTTGTGTTTTGCAATTTCAGCTTCTTCATCTGGAAGATGTTCTACCATATTGAGTCCTGGGGTATACGTAAAGAATTAGTATTTAATGTAAAATAAGTTACAGTGGCAATTAACATGTCAATTCTTTAATAGCTACAATCAAGGATTCAAAAGCTGATCAAATACATAATCAAAGTACAAAGTATGATTTTTTTTTCCACCTGTTTAAAGTGATTCAGGAAGTAGAAACAATCTAGAAGGTACGGGAATGAGAAACAAGAATTTTAATGTGTGCACACTAACATTTGCACATGTTGGAATATATCTATAGTATCTGTAGTATTCTTGCTTAAAGTATTTCTGTTTGTTGTGTTTTCTAGTCATGAGTGTTAACTTTGAAGCCCACTTAGTAGAGAAAGGAGTTCACTGTATTCTATGAATTTAATTTTACTGTGTAGCATTGGCAGTGTGTAATTGTTCAAAACCAGGAAAATTAAGTATTTCTCTCTGCATTCCTGGTAAATAGTGAGGAATCCTGTTATTCCTTAGGAATTTTTTTCTTATACTGTGGTGGAGCAAAATGTATTCCACTGGAAATACCTGATAGAATTTTTCTTTCAGCTTTCTAGCCCATCTGTAGAATTGTTTATTATTTTGCTCTGTTATTGGAAAACACCTCCACTGGCTCAACAAATTTATGCACTGCTTGAATTAAGAGAGATATCTTGAAGTTTGTGGTTCTTATTTTTTTTAAATATTTGACTTAAGGAAGTTATAAATATAACTATGTGGTACCAACAACGTTAAAGCATCCTGCTCCAAATGCAGATATCAATCCAGTAAGAACAGGGTTAATTATGTGCTCTTGGCTCCAGCTGCCATCAATGCTAAGTATTTAAGAGATTTCTTTTCTTGAACATTGTTCACACTTTGTGGGATATGTTCTGCATTTTCTTTTTTGTGCTTTTGTCACACACTTGTTTTCATATTTAAGTTCCAAATTATTGCAGAAAAGCAAAAGGGTAAGCCTCCCCATGTCTAACAAAGTCTGTTTTGTGTTTATCCTTTCCATTTTCTTCTCATATCAATGTCCCATGCCCCTTTTCATTTCTGTAGAACGTCTCTCACTTAGGACAATTAGTCCTTTGAAACATCTGATCACATATTTCTTATAATGTGTGATATTGTTAATATTTCTGATCTCCAGCTACCTAACAGGTGCACAAGAATGGTCTTTCCAAGTCAGACCAAAGGTCCGTGCAGTAGCACAGAGTAGATATATAGGAAAGATTATAGGAAAATAAAACCATAATAGTAATAGTAATAGTAATAATAATAATAATGAAATTATTTATTCTATAGTATTTTCAACTTAATACTTTGTTATTTGTCTGTTGTATTTTTATGATACCCTTGATAGTTTGTCATTCTGGTAGCTTGTCTCCTCAGTTTTTGATGCAAGGTCACCTGGCTAACTGCTTTTATCATGATGAATTCCTCAACATAAGGGTGGTGATACTAGTCCAGGTATTATTTTTCTATAAGAAATTATAGGAACATCCCAAAGACCTAGAGCTTGCCAACTGTTTATACTTCCTCCCTAGCTAGGTATTCATCAGTCTCCAAGTCTTTTCAGTTCAGATTAATTTCTGAGCCGGAAGTAGATTTATATTTAATGATTCATATTAGTTTACTCTTCCAAACATTTACCTAACATCTGTTTGTGGATAACTACCTGCTTTCTGATAAAGTACTTATTTTTGTGTCCTGATGCATATACTTTTTGTTTTCTAATGCTTGTACAGAGACAGGCAGCAAGACCTGAACAGCACTCCAGGTGTGCCTCCCCAGGGCTGAGCAGAGGGGCAGGATCACCTCCCGTGACCTGCTGGCAGTGCTGCTCCTAGTGCCCCCTGGGATCCCATTGGCCTTCTTGGCCACTGCTGGTCATGGACAGCTTGTTTGCCACCAGCAGCCCCAGGTCCTTCTCCCCAGAGCTGCTTCCCAAGAGCTCAGCCCCAGCCTGTGCTGATGCAGGGGGTTGTTCCTCCCCAGGAGCAGGACCCTGCACTTGCCTTTGTTGAATTTCAGAAGGTTCCTCTCTGCCCATCTCTCCAACCTGTTGAGGGCTGCACAGCCCTCTGGGGTGTGGGACACTCCTCCCAGCTTCGTGTCTGCAGGGAACTTTGCTGGGGAGGCCTCTGCCCCTTCCTCCAAGTCATTGATGGGTTTGGTAAACAAGACTGGTCCCAGCATTGAACCCTGGGGGAACAGCACCAGTGACAGGGCTCCAACCAGACCCTGTGCCTCTGATCATGATCCTCTGAGATCTGCTGTTCATTCAGTTCTTGACCCATCTCATCATCCATTTATTCAGCTCATACTTTTTGAGCTTATCTATTACAATAGGTAATTACAATATTACAGGAGATTCTGTCAAAAGCCTTGTGGAAGTAATGCATTTAAAGAGGAAATGGCAAAGCTTTTGTTTTCTATAATTTCCCTAATAATTTCTGATGTTAATATGCTTTTTTGCCTTCTATAAAATTGTTTTTGTAGAGTTAACTGCTGTTCCATCACAATCTTCCCCTGCACAACTGTTTTCCTGCATTACAGAAGGCATTTTTCTGAATTGTCCATTCCCTGACCATCCTGTTCTTCCAACATGTGCTTATCCCTTTCTGCAATAAAACTGTATGGATGATGAAAGTCATTACTTCAAAAATAAATAGTGAGAGGAAAAAAATAAATTGCAGAATAGACTTCACAAATTCCATGTGTGCTAGGAAGTCTAAGATACTGTTTCAAACAAAGTGAGAAAAGTAACTGAAACATTAGGATTCCTGAGCTGCTCTGGACGCCTGTGTTCCTTCTTACATAAGCTTAGGTGCAAAGATGGGCAGCAAAAATTTTGGAGGATCAGCTTAAGCCAGATTTACTGAACTTCAAAGGAACAAGCTCCAGGACCACCAGGTCCTTTACTCTGCAGCCAGCAGAGGGATGGTCTTAGACAATATCTCTAAATAGGGCTGACACGCTTTCTGGGCTTCCCACTCCACAGGAAGCTCTGACAAATTTGTTTCATTGCCAAGGATTTTGTGAAAAAAAAACCTGTCTTGTAAAATTCCTGACCAGTCTTATTATTCAGCCCACCAAGCATAAAATCAAATCTAGGAGGTGACCATTAACTCTCAGGGAAGTCTGGTTTTATTTTACTAAAACCAGAAAAAAACAGTGAATATTTACACATGGACTGCAGCAATTTCTGCAGCAAATTCCAATATAAATATGTGAGGCCAGTAGTCATTTTAAAGAGCAGAAAGTATCATGTCTGACTGCAGGTTGGTAAAATAATTTGACACTTAAAAATAATACCTCATTATAAATCGTAAGAATTGTCAATAGCAGCACAATAACTCACCAAAGCAGGTAACTCATTATCATGACCTAAATAGAAAAGAAGTAGGAAAGGCTCTGTTAAAAAGAAAAGATTAAGGCATCCTGAGGAAGGACAAACACCAGGAGCTGAGTTTGAGGAGGCTTATATTGAAACATTCATACTTTTAAATGTTAAGCTAATTTATAATTTTCATGCAATAGTAAAGCCAACCACAGGACATACATGAGTTTTGAACTCTGCCTTGTGTACAGAGAATTCTGGGAAACATGCCTGCTCATACAGTGTTACTAATAATGGGATAAATTATTAAAGCAGACAGAATTTTTATAGCTAATGCATGTACACTTTGCACTCTGCACTTTCATCAGCGCGCACAGTGAACAAACACCAATAAGAGTTTTTTTCTGCAGCTCT
This sequence comes from Cinclus cinclus, assembly GCF_963662255.1. NCBI lineage: Eukaryota > Metazoa > Chordata > Aves > Passeriformes > Cinclidae > Cinclus > Cinclus cinclus. The sequence goes on along the minus strand of NC_085051.1, from coordinate 20,940,417 downwards.
TGTGGCAACATAATGCTGTTATTTGAGATCACAGCTCTGCAGAAAAATGTTAAAATATAAAGAAAAAAGGTGAAAATAATAGAGGCAAATAATCATTTTTGTTTAAATTAAATTTTCTGTTGACAATACTATTACATACAGTAATAGTTTTTTTCTTTAATGGAAAATATAAATAGCTAAAAACCACACATTTAAATATGTGTCAAATGGCTTTGATAATCTCATTATTCTGATTGACATTGCTTCTCAAGATCTTTCTAATAAACAAAAGTTAATTTTTTTATGTATGAAAAAATATTTTAGACAGGTATTAAGCTTTAGAGATATCTATGAAAACAAGTAATTAAAAATGCTTTGTCTTTGAGCTGAAAAGACAGTGAACTAGGAGATATAAAAAGAGTTTTGTCAATAATTTCTGTACCTGGTTACATTTTTGAATGCTTAAATCTTATTTGTAGTCACCATCAGTAAAACAACTTTAAAATACATTTTGAGCATGCTCTGGTCAGGTACTTGAGTTTGCTTTTTAAGTGTCAACTTCAGAACAATTAATAGCATAATATTTGGGAACTGGGATTTGGTTTTAATGAAGTCAAGGTGGCTGGGGTAAGTGTAAATTTGCAGAAATGCTAGGTAAGTTGGAAAATATAGACACAGATTTTTGACAGCTGTGGTCTAAAAAATGTAGTGACAGTTTTCTGCATTTCTTGTATATTTTCCTGAATATTTCTAATTCTTTTTAAAGGATATTGCTGATGCGAAGAAAGTCGCAATGAATTCACTCATGTTTTATCCTTATGCATATACATACTTAGTTTTAAGTGTGGTGCAGAAAGAAATGCCATAGATTTATTTTTGAACTGTGGTCACAGGAGCTTTAATTGCTTCTTTATGTGAAAAGATTTTCGTCAACAACTTTGGAACATGCCTTGTCTCTAATTACTCTTTCTGCAAAAATTGTCCATGCTTAGAGTTTCTCCGACTGCCTCTTTCCTCATTACTCTCTGCCCACTTTTAGAGTATGAATAGCTATCAGTACGTGATTTTTCTTTCATATCCTGCCAAGGGAGGTCTCTACTGTGCACAGCAATGTGTTGGTGATTTAAAAGAATCCTTTTCTGCAGGAAGCAATAACACTAGAAATGGTTTAAACAAAACCTAAAATGTCACCTTAGACTAATGAAATTCCTTCATCAAGCAACGCAGAGTTGACACTTCTGTGAGATCCTTTAAAACTGAGATTAAGAAGAGAAAATTAAACTTGAAATGATAGGAAACAAAACCAGCTCTGTTTCCCCTGGAAATAGTTGAGAACAGTATGTTGATTATTCTCAGACAAGCTGATTTCACAGGCAGTGACCCTAACTCAGCATAAAGAACAGCTAACAACATGGCTTTAGATGGCTGGCCATGTTATCTCTTGTTCATCATTTAAAAGATGAAATAGCCGTCTGTCTTGGAGCTTGTCCATCTGTAGCTTCACTCATATGTCCCCTCATATGCAGGGAGACAGTAAAGGAACTGCTTTACTGGCTTCAACCTAGAGATTATTTTCTTCCATTTTTCCCATCCCTAAGAGTGGGCAGTTCAAGTGCTCTAGTGTAAAATATAGAATTCCTTGGCAGATGGCAGTTGTAAAATAACCTATGTGTAATGGAGTTTTCTTTTAAATCTGTCTCAATAAATACATCAATGTGTGCTCTGAAATGCAGGGCTTTGTAGCTCTTTCATTCAGTTCAGTGAAGTTGTGAATTTAAACCTCTTGAGATATTTGCAATACCAACACCCTTGACCCCCACATTTAAATCTAGACAAGTCTCTACCCTGGTGATACAAGATACCCTCTTGGTGAATAGCAGAGACCAGGGCTGTAGAGGTTCTTTGGTTTTAGTGGAGCACAGATGTGAGAGCACAGCACTGGGGAACGGTTTCTGTGAACTGCAGCTTTCCTGAATAAGGACTTTTACATGGCCTATAGGGACACTCTGGTATCACTCCACAACACTATATTTGGCTGCCCAAGACTGAAAAAAAAAAAAAAAAAGACATTAATAATATTTAGGCTGAATTCTGAGTTTGGAATCTTCAGCTTCTTTTAGGATCAATTAGAAATGGGAACTTAACTCAGATAGTCCCTGCACACACCACCATTTCCCTCTCAGCTGCTCAGCTGCGTGCGAGAGTTTAGATGTAATTTTGCCTTGGGCACAGAGCCAGTCCCTGCAACACTGAAAGAAGTGATAGTGCAGGGCTGCTCTTTTACATCCTTTCATCACTGCTGAGTGTTGTTTTACTTTCCTCATTTCAGAAAGAAACCCATCATCCAGTGTGTGGGCTGTCAGCAGCTCCCTCGCACTCTCATTTTCTGCTGCGGTACAGCCCGATGGGGACTGTTGGCCATCCACGATGTTTCTGCATCCCGGCTGCTCTACCCCCAGCTTTCCAGCCTCCTTTGCCTGCAGTGTACGGCCATAAATCCCCCCTGCAGACACGGCACTGCATGCGGTGTGATCGCCACGGCAGCAGCCGCAGTTATCTAGAGAGATGTCTGCTTCCTGCAGGGAGGGATTTTACCATATTGGATCAGGTCACACAACCGTGACATCCAGCATCTTGCTTTAAGCAATGACCAGTACCTGATGTTTCAAATGAAGCTGAAAGCACCTAACAATGTAACTGGAGAGCTCTGTGAGGCGAAGGGAAGCGTTTATTTTTCTGGCTCTGGGTACCTATGGAATTGAGAACCCAGCTACTTCCATAATAAGCCATAAAGCCATGACTCCCTTCTGTGTCTGGAGCTGGACTTAGGAATACTTTAGCAATAATGACAAGCTGTCTTTAATTGGTCTGAGGAAAATACATAGTGAGAGCCAGAGATGACATCTGCAGCACAGACTTGGTGAAAAAGGTATTTTCTGTATATCTGAATTTACAGGCAAGTTGGAATTTTCCTGGCTAAACTAACAAAACCACTGACTGACATGCTGCTAAACCTAGCACACTGTGCTGTTAATACTGGTTCATTATATTTTATTGCTGATTGCAGGGCTGCTGGTATGGAACACTGTGTTCAGATAAAGCTCCTCTGAAGGACCAATGTGAAATAGGGGAGCCCTGATAACTGTACAAATTAAGATACCTTTAATGGGTTATAAAAGCACAGTCCATTCACTGCTGTTTTTAGAAACTGACTGTGATTTCCCTGTTCTAGTGAGCAGGCGGTTTTTAAAATCTGTGGTCTTTGCTGATTTTTATTGTCTACGATAGTTTTGATTGAGTTGTTTATGCTGACAGTGATAATAATGCTAAAATGTTCTGTTTAACATAATTCAATTTTCAAGGTTGCAAAAAGACTAAAACCATGGGTGACACATTTTTAGATGAAATCTTTAATGATGCAGAGTTTTAAGAGGTCATCTTAGTGTGTGCTGAATCCCAGTTCTGCAGTGAGCTGTACATCTCTTTTATGCTGCTGGATGTGTTTTCAAATGAAACACCCAATCCAGCACCTACAGTATTTTGTAAGGATATAAGGACACCAACTGCACCATAAGAACTGTTTTTTTTAAAAGAAACAGGTCTTCAACAAAGGAAGATTTCCTACATGAATCCATCTTAGAAAAGTTGGGGAGAATTTCAGACAGACTACACTGATCCATTCCTATGTTGCTAGACTTGTTTCCCTGTGCTCTTAAAACCAAATTATAAACTAGAACTGAAAATTTAATGTAATTAAAACACTGAGCTATCACATCTTTTTTTTTTTTTTTTTTTTTTTTTTTTTTTGTGAGGTTATAGTCACATAAGAACATATATTTGCCAATTCAACAAGACACATTTGAAGGAGATTTTGAATAATTCTGGGAACTGGAATATAATTCTCTCATGTTTGTGTCTGGCCCAACACAGACACCATTAATTAAGGGAATGCTCTTTTGGTTCACTGTACAGAGATTAGCTTCATTTCAGTGAAGACAAAATCTTGGGTCCTGATTTAAAAATAGGTATTGCAGACATTCCACAGAGCAAAGCTTTTTGAAATGTCTACTTGGGTACATGCAGTTCCCTGCATTTGTGCTTAATAGTAGAGCATAATTAGATTTCAAATTAATGGATCATGTGACTGTCCTCAAACAAGGCTAGGCTAGGGTGAGTCAGTAGGCAAGTGAGTTAATTTCCTCTTTTGAGACTGTAATTCCAGTCCCTATCTCTTTTAAAGTATATGTCTCTATGAAATATATGTTTTGGTATGTTTATATATTCACCTCTCAACTAACAACAGAATAGACAGTCAGCTGGGCTAACATCCTTGGTGGGGTGAAACAGTACTTGTAAATGTCATAATTTGTCTGGAACCCCATGCCACAAACAAGTATCTGAGGAACTGCTCTCAGCAGCTTTAAGGCATGATTATCCTATGAAATAGAAAATGGTAACGAAGACACTCATCTTCTCATTTCATTACCTCTCCCCAGAAGCAATTCAGTTTCATTTGCATGGCACAATATTCAGGTTGTTGAATCCTAGTCTCTCAGGACTGTCTCAAAGCACTGGTAATGGTTGCAGATCCTGTGCATAAACATCCACTGCATACTATAATTCTGCATTTTCTCCACTCCATCATTTTTTCTTATTTCTATCTGGAGTGAACGCACTAATAAAAGGAGTGGATGACTCTAAATTAGGGATAAAGGCCATCACAACGTGGCTCTGTTTCTAGCTTGGAAATAGATGATCTGTATGTTACTCAACCTCACAGAAGAAGGCTTTTGAAACTCCAGGAAAGTTGCTAGGAACAATGGAAAAGCAGGCTGCAAAAAGTAGTTCTGGCTCAGATCCTCAGAATTAGGTAGATGCTTTACTCCTACTTTAGGAATTAAAGATTTGATTATCATGAAGTATGCTGGCTTCAGTCCTTTAAATCTCTATGTATTCATGCTTATCTCTAAATGACTCAAAAGAAAATATATATGAATGAGAGGGGACCCGATGTAGCATTTAACAGGCATGAAAAGAATAGAGATCTAAAAAATGAACAGGACTGCATTTCTTTTCTTCTTAAAACATATGGAGTGCAATGAACCTCTTGTGGGAAGAAAATATTTTTCTAATTATTTTACTGGGGCCAGTATTTCCTCTCCAGAATCTAGCTAAAATTATTTCCTTTAGATAGTGGTCAGGGGTTATCTTGTAGGCTGGATAAACCTCTCTTGTAAAGTCTGTAGAAATTAAATTCTTTAGATTTTTATCCCCAGGCTCTGAAAAAAAGTAGTTTCAGGCTTTTGAATAGTTTATTTTCATCAAAACCACTGTGTACATTTCATGGCATTGCATAACAGGCTATTGTTCAGTAAGTTCTACTGGCAGTAGTTTTGGACAAGGGGAGGAGATGAAGTAAAAAATATTAAAAAAATAATGCTTATTAAGAAGAGATGTTTTCTAATTATTTTTTTTTCTCACAAGTCCTATGTTTTTTGCATTATTTACCTATTTACCACTTAAGTTACATCAGATGGTCAGAGGACTAATTGACCATAAATCAATTATTCTATTTAATTTATAATTACAAAAGAGTATTTTTCATGTTTAGTTTGCTGGTGTGCAACCTTTTCAGTTGGTTTTTCACACCACATGAGTCAGTGGCACTAATGAGCCAGATATGGTGGCAGTAATTAGCTGAAATGAGCTTCTTGATTTCCCTCCCCCCTGCCGCCCCATGATTTCTTTTTATTATTTTTTTAAAATCTGACCCTTTATTGAGAAAGACACCATAACTCTATGATCTTGAGTCAGGAAGCTACTCTGCTGAGTTTTAAGATCAAATCAGCTTTAGCTCAGACTGAGTAATGACCCCAACAGCATCTTTTAGCAGCAGGGTGTAAATTTATAATCCTCAGTATTGCAGCACAAAAGTTCTGCTACATGTAATACAGGAATTATCCCATTAGCTGTGGCACAGGACATAGTTTTCTTCAACTAAGAGTTGCAACTAATAGCAAATGTCGCATAGACCACTCAGCTTCACTGTGAATGAACAGGGGACAGGTTAAAAAAATCCCTACACTGCTTACAAAAGCCAATTTTTAATTTTGTTTTTCTATAACAGGTTTAAGATTAACTTGTGAAGACTGATCTTTCAGATACATCAGGTATCTGATGCTACATGTAGGCAAGGAAGTATAGGTGGGACAAATCCCTGAAAGACTTGACTTGTTTGGACAAATGCTACTTTCATTTCCAGCAAACCGAGAGTTCTACCCTATGAAGTGAGCATGAATATTTCCTTTTCCTGTACCAAAATTTTGAGTGATACTGTAAAGTATATCAACACTGCACTTTTAAATGCATTTTGGACAATAAACTACAGGTCTTAAACTACAAAACGAGATTTGAAGTTCATTGTCTTGGGAAAGCCGTTTTTGCATTTTCTGGATTCTGCAGCCAGCTGCTTTAAGTAAAGGAATATAGTAGCTCATACTTGTGAGTAAGAAAGGAATCAGCATCAAAGATTATGGGTACTTTTTTCTAATAAAATTCTGATAGTTTTATACATTTTTTTCTAACTCAACTGAAGTGCTGTGAGGCCTCCCTAAGATCAACCATTCAACATAATGGAAGGCTGTTACCTTCTCCAGTTGTTAACTCATGTTTAAGATAAGTCTGTAACTTCAAACAGAAAGGTGATATTTCTGCATATTACATAAAAGAGTATGATATTGTTAAGGGGTATGACATTTGCTGAAGGGACAAGTGGGTAACAGGAATGTCATGGAAATGTTCCAACTTGTCTTCTGAAGTCCTCTTAATCACTGCTCTGGTCATTGGCACAGGAGTTATCCTTGAGTGAAGTGACTGGGCAGATAGGGGAGATAGAGTGATTAGTTTCTGCAGTTCAAAATAGCTGATTATTTAGTACCAACTGATAAAAGTATATCTAAGGTGGATTTAATATTTTTGTGGAAACAACATGGTTTACACTAAAAAAGAAAGCTTGAACTTGGGACTTTTGATTCTGAATTTGTTTGCTAATTTTGGCCGGGCTTTGGCAAGTCATAATTCATCAGAAGAGGAGTGAAAATGGAATTCAAATTTAAGTACTTATAATCTAAATCTTTTAATGTCTCCATTCCAGGGGAAAGAATCTCATGCATATCAAACACTGAGTTCCTCATAACTGTCATCCACATCTACTAGGAACCTCCCCGTGTTTATTCCTTGTGACAGAAATCCAATTGTCATTGTAAAGGACAAAGACACAAATTGTTGTAGAACAACTTTATGACCCTGCTGTTGATTAAGTGAGAAAACTTTGAGAAATACTGCATTAAATATAATTTCCATAAGAATACAGTGAACTAATTACCAGAGAAATATTTTAAAAATTATCTTCATTTTTGGTCGTTAAAAATGAACAAAGAGAGATGGTATCTTTTGTTGTTGTTGTTGCTGCTTAAGTGTATGGACTTTGGCCTTGCGGTTATAACTTGCAGTTATCTGAACCAGCACTTGGATAAAAATGTTGGATCAGGAGTTTGAGAAACTATTTAAATGGATGCAGTGAGACAGAGCCTGTGCTAGTGAAGCTGCACTGATTTATACAAGCTGTGGTTCTGGCCTGTGAATTTTATTTTTGACAGTAACCACTATTATAGCACAGTCAGGACTTTCTATAGGCATTCCTCTTGACATAGAGCACTGGCTCAGCATCCATAACTAATTTGGTGTTGAATGAAGTGATTGCTATGCACTGAATTGATATTTAAACTTCCCATCAAGAGAACATTCCAAAAACAGCAAAATGCAGCATGTGTTCAGAAAAAAACAAAGAGCATAAAGGAGCTCGTTTTTCTCAGGAGCATAAAAAGTCAGGTAATTTTAGTTGTAGTATGCAGTATGGATCTTTGAATTTCATTCATGCTTTTGATGATTGTGCCACTCTAGAATGGGCAGAGTGGCATGGCCAAGGATCATTGGATTGAAAGTGGAACTGGTCATTGTTCCTTGCAGTTTGCAGTGAAGGTGAAGCAAAGCCCAGTTCAAAATACTTGAATCAACAGTCTGAAAATCAGAATTTCATGAGGGCAGCCGTAGCTCTGTACCAACTTCCAGGTATACTGTTGGCTGCTTTTGCATTGTCTGCTCATATTGTTCAGCAATGACTAATAAAATTATCCCTCTTATTTCCTAGTATGTTCTTACTTTGCCTTTTAGTAAAAATTGGGAGATAAAGAATAACATCAAAGAGTAATTGAATATGGTCTAGTAAGTGCATTTCTCACTCTTAAGTACGGCTTGTTAAATTTCATTTTGAGAAATGAAGCTGTATTTAGTATAAATGTGAGGGATCCTGGTGAGAAGAAAAGCACCCCAAATCATTAAAAAAAAATCTTTTCTTTTTGCTGCTATATAATTTTGAACTTACTTAGCAATTTGTACTACACTTAAGGAAAAAAAAAATTGCTGACAACTTGGACACCAGACTGCAGGCAAATTAAATTTTAAAAGAAGAATTTAGTATTCTTTAAGAAGGAAAAATGAATTTTGTCATTTCTTAGAAGACCCTTAATTAAACTAAAAGGTGCCTTACTATGCTACTTTTATGCATTAAGGAGAAACTATTAAGTTATTTTGCTGACTTCAGTATACTGAAGTCTTGCTGGGCTGCTTTGTGGAGCTGCAGAAAATGTTCCTTCTTTAAACAGCTCTAAAGTATTATGGAAAGATTTTAATATAGCTTTGCTCCCTTTTTGTGGTTACCTATAGAGTGGACCTTAAATCCTGTTATTTGCCACTGAATGTTAATTTGTTGCCTGTTTTGAGTAAGAAGCATTGCTCAGGGCAGTCTGGATAGCAGATACTGAATGCTAATAGATCCCACCAAATGATGGCTGCTCTCTGAGGAAGATGTAAGATAATTCATGGCTGTTTCCCAAGTAATCTCTCACACCCTGTCTCACTTAGGACAAATGCCAGGGAAAAGACACTGTCTGGCACAAGCTTTTGCAAATACTGATAGAAAGATTACCAATGTGCATAGCTTACTATTAACTAAAGGATGTAGGATACCAATTTCTTCCCATCGGGTGCCTAGCTTTGTATCTCTCCTAGAAAGGATCCATTGCATCTGCTGAACAAAATGGAAAGTTGCAAGAAACTCTTTTGTCAAATTCATAAATGCAGATTGTTCTCCCAATCTAATTCTACAGCAGTGCTCTAGTGCTGTTCTGACAGAAATTACTGTTCTTTAACATGATAAAAGTGAATGAGAAATCCACTCCACTTGGAGTCGAGCACTTTTCCATATATGTATTTTACAAAACACTAGGGAAGTTTACCCTAATTGCTTTATGTCAAATTTGAGCATAGATATATATAGCCCACATTTCTAAATTTTGCCTTTGATTTCAGTTGAAGACAGCAGCCTTCAGTATTTCTTGATATAACTATAAAAACACCTGCTATGAGTCTATCCAGAAATACTTAAGTTTCAGTGGGAAATAAGGTACCTGAGGTAGGTAGGTAAGTAGATAGATAGATAGATAGATAGATAGATAGATAGATGGATGTTGTTTTTCAGTGAAGGATTTAAAACTCACAAGGAAACACCTAGAGAAAAGTCCATATATAACTCTAAGCTCTACCATCTATTAGTCAATGTAAAACCTCTCAAATTATATACACCAGACAACATAGTGAGGGACGAGATAAGAACCTCTCTTTTCTTGATGTGGATGGTGTCTACTGTTTTTATGTCATAATTTCCATTACAACCCTATAATTTATTGCTCTGAGGAAGAAAAAAGAGAAAAAGAAAGGAAATAACACAATATTCAGAAAAATAGAAGTTTATTTCTAGAGAACTCAAACTAGGTCCACTCTTAGGATATGATTACTGTTCTATCAGCATTCAGCAATAGAATTCTTTATTTCAAAGTTAAAATAAAACTGTTAGCTTTGCCTTTACCATTCTAAGCCTATTTTATAAAAGCTCAATTTCCATAGCAGTTGGCCGTGTGAACCTCCTGATATTCATGAACCCATTAAATTATAGAATGGTTTGGGTTTGATGGGACCTTAAGGATCATCCAGTCCAACCCCCTCTGCTGTGGGCAGAGACATCTACTAGACCAGGTTACTGAAAGCCACGTCCAGTCTGGCATTGAACAACTCCAGGGATGGGACATCCACAGCTTCTCTGGAAAACCTGTTCAGTAAACCCTCACAGTAAAGAATTTCTTCCTAATATCTGATCTACATCTGCTTTCTTTCATTTTAAAACTATTTTCTCACGTTCTATTACTGCATGCCCTTGTAAACAGCCCCCCTCCAGCTTTCTTGTATGCTTCATTTAGGTATTGGAAGGCTGCTCTAAGGTTTCCCAAGACAGCTTATTTTTCAAAAATGGATAAGTCTAGTTTAGAGAGTACAAAGGATCACAAACTTCAACTGGAATAAAAATCATCTAGTTTCATTGACTTGAATGAAACAACTCCAGTTTATCCTGTCTCAGAAATTGGACTAAGTTCAGACAATTTCCTAGAATTACAGAGAAAACTGTTACCTTCACTCTATTGGAAAGGAAAAAAATTATAAAGAGCAGCCTCAGGAAAAGTATTATGTATATCACTTTCTTTTCCGTATATAAATTTTTTCCAACATCCCTTCCTAGTCATAGCTTAGATTTAGATCTATGGCTGCAGTGTTCGAGGAAATTCTTAAATCTGTGCATGTTCCTTATCTCTGATACACAGCAGCTGTCCTGTCTTCTAAGAAATCCTTCTGAGATTTAGATCCCAGTTCAGAAATCAGCTCTAGTAAAGGAAATCTCTTTGCTTTTATGTGAAGAATATGAGACGGAACTCCCTGAAGTTTTTCCTGGTTCTAGATGCTGTGATTCCATTTTCTCATTTTCTGAGCTTTCTTAAATACTGAACATATGAACAGCGATATGAATAAAGAAATTAGGGTGCTTTTCTGAAGGTGCTTGAACCCAAGTTTTAAAGCCATTTTTGCAGATCAAAAGCAGACTATAACAGACAATTACTTGGTAATAGCTGCCATTAGGCATTCTTGCACCAGTGGATACATCTAGAAATAGGCAAAGAACTGTATTTGCCTATAGGCAGATAGAAAATCCACTCTACAGTTAACTGTGTAATCTTCCAGTCTAAAAAGCCCACTATGTGATGCAGATCTGCAAGGCATCACAGTGTTGGGGATATATATGCTGTGTATCGATATCTAAATATCAATACACATAAATAAAAGCAATGATGAATATAAGTGCAAATTAGCACTTATATTTATCATTGCTTTTAGTGGCTCTCAACCGCATGAAACTGATGTGCAATACTCTGGTGAGAGAGTGCCTGATGATGCCAAAAGTCTTCAGATACTTCACAGGAGGACTGCATTATCCATGTCCACTATGTATTTATGTGGGTGCCTGCTAATGACACCTTGGAAATATTTCATGTCCTTGTCCTCATGCATCTTTCTGGAGCAGAAAGTGTACACAAAAATCCAGAAAATAATTCTCAGCCAAAGAGAACTAGACACATTAGCACTTTTCTCCTTCAACAGTATTTTTAATGTGCTAAGGCTAGAGCAGCAGTTAGAATTCAAAAATTCAGAAAGTATATTCTTTATAGAATACAAGTAAGTGGATATTTAAAAATAATGTTATCTTTAGGTGTATTAGGTATAGCTATGCACATAGAAACTCATGAGTTTGAATGAAAGCTTCACTGGCTATGTTGTGTTTTATTATTATCTTTAACTATTGACCAGATCACATGTTGCCTATAGTAACTCCGTATCTTTCAATGTACAGAATGAAATGACCTAAATTCAGTACTTGGGTCTCTATCAGTAAAGTTCTCCTTCTGTGGAAGATATTTGTTACCATAAGGTTTGACAGATGCTTTAAATCAGCTGCATTAATATATTGGCATTTTAAAATATTATATTACTGGTTTTTTATAGCTGACTTTAAATATAGAACTCTTTTTTAGCTGTCTCAGTTACTATTTTTTCTTTTTATGTTCTGTGACTGTTTTAATTAAAGGAAACTTACATTTCCATCTCCCTGAAAACTATCCTAAAAGAATGTCATCAAAGCCCTAGTGCTTTCATCAGCAATAATCTGCAATTGTCACTATATAGCAAATTCTTATTGATATCTGGCATGGAGTCCTGACTCCACTGAAACCAAATGCAAAATTCCCTTGGGTTTCTGTAGGAGTAAATTTTTACCTATGATTTTCTCTCATGGAACTAGTTTAAAAGGCAGGTGTGTGGTGAGCTCTTGAACATAGAATACTGTATTAGCACTTAAGAGTCTGAACAGCTGAACAAGCAGGCAGCACTGCTGATAATGGGCATTAGAGCCTGTTGGTAACTTGAAGCAGATATACAGCGCCGTAGTGAAAATTATAATCTGCTAAAGTATTATAAGATAGCTTTCCTGGATCTGATATGAATTTCACATTGGTGTAATAATATTTTTAATTTTGCCAGTGATTTTGACAAGCAGGCTGTAAGGAGCCTACATAGAGAAGATATTCCATTAAATAAAGGTGTATTAATCAATTTTAAAACCATGTCTACATGAAAAGTAATCCATTTTTTTTTCTCTATAAGACTTCCTGTAGTATAGAATTCCAGAGAGGTAACATCTATTCTATCTTTATAATTTATGATTTTTTGGATTTATAGGTTTTCTGGACAGAAAGAGAATAACTCATATAATTTGCCACATTGTCTCACAAGTTCCTTGAGAGCCTTGGATTTTCACCAAGCTGCATTCAAAGCTCACTTTATTAATCATAACTTGCTAGGCAGGTCTATATTATCAATTCTTCAATCAGATGATACATTCTGAAAAGAATATCTCATATCAATATAGCACTGTGTCTTGGATACCTCAAGAAAACACTTTGGGATAGATTATATGGGATTTTGCTAGTGTCATATTTCAGCACATATAGAAACACAATGCTCCAGTCTCAAGTTGCTCCAGAATTAATTTAAAATTTTAATAAAATTAAAACTGGTTAAAATAAAAATACATAATTATTTTACTTTGCCATGTTAAAATGGTTGACACAGTTATAAAACTGGACCTAGTTCTGTCTCTCTATTTTTGCTTCCAGTGCCTAAGCTAAGCTAGCTAAAGGGGAAGGATGCTTATTTCCTGTTAAGGTTAAATTCAGATGTCATCTTATATGTGCATTGTGCATGTGTAACCCTATGATTATGCTTAATACAAAGATATCTGAGGGTTAAGGAATTCAATACTGGAACCCAGAAATTAAAACTTTAGTAATTAGGCACTTCAGAGTGAAACTGTTTTTTGAAACATTATCTTTCAACAGTAGTGTAATACATTAAAAAACATGAGTCCTTCACCAGGTCAGAAACACATGTTGTTAGAGAAGAATTGGCACTTGAGAGAATATAGTTAATGAAAATGAGATTTGGAGAGTTTATATCAGTCTGACCTCATGCCAGGGATGGTCACCCTTGAGCAGATTACCTTGAGTGCTGTCGCACAGGACAACCAGGGGATCAGGCCCAGCCAGGATGGGTTCAGGAAAGGCAAGTCTTGCTTCACTAACCTGATCTCCTTCTGTGACAAGGTGACCCACTTAGTGGATGTGGGAAGGGCTGTGGATGTTGTCCTCCTGGAATTTAGTAAAGCCGTTGGCACTGTCTTTCGCAGCATTTTCCTGGAGAAACTAGCTTCCTGTGGTGTGGACAGGTGAACATTTCACTGGGTAAAAACCTGGCTGGATGGCTGGGCGTGGAGACTGGTGCTGAATGGAGTTAAATTCAGTTCTTCCCTTTCCTTCTTCAGCTACTGAGACTAGGTCCCTGAAGGTGAACTGTTGTTCTTTTTCAAGGGCTTTACATCTTCTTAGTTGTACGGCCCAAAATTATAATGCATGTAACATTTTGACAGTTATACAATCCTATGGAAGGAATTTTCTTTCAGCTTTTGTCACTGTAGTAATTTTATCATTATCATTGTTGAAAGGATTGGACTGAGTCTCGAGTGTTCCAGACTGATGCCTATGCTTTGTTCTCTGGGTAGAAGAGACATCCAATGAGTTTCAAGTAGGAATGGCATTATAAATTGCAGTTTCAAACTCCCAAGGTATTTCTTCAGACTTGCCATCCATAGTGCCAGCAACTTGTAGCAGATACTTGATAATGCGTGCACTGCATCTGGTCAGTGTGGAGTGTGAAGCTCATGTTTGCAAAGTGTCTTATACACACATCCCAAATTTTGGCAACTGATTTAATTCGTTATTGCCTCAGTTTCTTCAGCTGTAAACAAGAATAATATTACCTGTCTTTTTCCCAGAGGCCTTGTGAGGGTGTGTTTATGTTTGACATCTAATTACAGCATTTTGGTGAATGATGGGTTGATGCCAAAACCTCCCATTGTGTGCAAAGGGCCCTGGGGTCACTGCATTCATACAATTCCCAATAACAGAACTCTCAGGTCAAAGTTTGTTGTTCAGATCCAGGAAAATACTTGTAAGTAGTTGTTATAGTCCCCCCTGAGTCACCACATAGTTTCACTCTTAATTTTATTTCACTAGCTGCCTCCTAAATTGAATTGAAACATTCTCCCACTTGTAATATTTAAAGGTGTACAAATGCTGTGCGCAAGAGCACCTGTGACCTGTTCATTGCCCAGCAGTAATAGAGCTGGTAATAATGTGCTTGCTATTCTGGCTGCACGGCACTTTGGTAACACCTAGGGTTTAATTGAAATACACCCTGACATTGGTTTTGTTCATGAAGCATAGAATGGACATAATTACTATGAATCTACTGAGGGATATTATGGCAAAATGTCATATTACTAATTTTGGCTCCTCACTCTCTTTGGGGAAAAAAAGAATCACAGATTTCAGGAAAAAACAATGTACTGCAGTTTCATAGAAGTCCTAAAACAAGTAATTTTCCAAAAAATTAACTTCTTATATTTCTCTGTACCTATTTTTTCTCACAAAACACTATCACAGTAGGATAATTGCATTGCCCCTAACAGTTTCATATTCCTTCATAATTAAATAAACAGCTTGTAAATTGCAGACCACAAAGTGCCCGTGTTCCACTCTTACCTTAAGGGGTTTCCATAGTTACAAGGACAAGAAGTTTAACCATCATTTGCCAGACTCGAGGCTATTTGCAGCCTTAACTTTTTAACTCACGTCTCTTTTTCTCCTTGTTGTTTTGTTTATTAACAGAATGAGGGAGTAATTTGGACTCAGTTAGCCACTACAAATGCATTGATGCAAAATGGACTCTGGTGCTTTAGTGTGTTGTTAGCTGGGCATGATTTTCCC
The DNA here is from genome assembly GCF_963662255.1 of Cinclus cinclus. Taxonomy (NCBI): domain Eukaryota; kingdom Metazoa; phylum Chordata; class Aves; order Passeriformes; family Cinclidae; genus Cinclus; species Cinclus cinclus. The sequence continues at coordinate 20,925,055 of NC_085051.1, read as the reverse complement.
AGAAGGTGTTTTGAAGTAATACATACTAACAATATCACCTATAGTTATCAAGGTTATGAAAACACCTACCAAGTGCTTCTCCAACTCAGCATCAAATAATTCAGCACTTAAAAAAGGAAAACAGAAAAACACCATTCTTGACACATCATCATGACATAGAAGTATTTAGGCAGATATCTATTTTAAATCATACTCCAAAAAAAAATACCGGTGCAGGTTTTCCATGGGTGCTTTAATATAATTTCCTTTCATCCCTCAGTCTCATGTGTTTTACATAATACAAAGTGTGTTTAAAAAAACTGCAGTTTTTATGGTGCAAACTCCATGTTTTCATGCCACTGAATTGGACAATTCTCTGATTTGCTGCTATCAGAGTAATCTTCCATCTTTTAAAATTTGGATTTTACCAGAGTATCTGTGTTGCCAAAATGTAGAGAAGTATAGAAAACTGCTACTACATTACATGTTGATCAAACTAAAATATTTTTGTCTTCTTGTTTTATCTGGTGAGCTCAGAAAGGCTCGGAGGATGTTGTGTATGAGTGACAAGGATATTCAGCACGAGCACATTCAGTAGACAAGTACAAATGTTGGAATGTAATGACTTTAAAAACTAGATTCCAATTTTCTAAGGTTAGGATGAAACTTTCTGAAGTGCAGGTATATACACTAATTGGTTTTTGTTTGTTTGTTTGTTTGCTTGTTTGTTTGTTTGTTTTCATTATACTGGCTACATTCATATATGCGTTCTTAGGTTGCTCTGACCTGACATTTCCCGCATCTGTTTTTATCATTTGTGAGTAGTGAGAAAATTCTGGAAGTAATCAGGTCTAATACCTTGGATTCCATGAGCTTTGCACATTTTTGCCTTTCCATTTTTGAAAAGACACAAACTTTAATATTACATATACTTAAGGTGCAGATTTTTATCTCCCAGTTGGACAAGTTCTAGTACCTTTTTGAAAAGAATGTTAATTTACAATTTAATGTTTCCATGTAGAAAAATTTATAAAATTCTGCCAGACCAAACCTAGTTTGTTTCAAACAAAGTATCACTGTACTATGTTTAAGTAGATGTTGTTAAATCACTGCTAAAACCAAAAAGTACTGTCATTTAAAAAGTGATCCCAGTATGACAGGACTAAAACCTGCATGGTTTTAGACATATGCTTTAGAACAACATATATTTTTTTTTTATTAAGGTTTGTTTTTGTGATAATTTCCTTGTTCTCAGATGCCTTCCTAACATGGATGTGTGATTTTAGTTTGATAATAAATTAAAAAATAATTAAGAAAGCATAGTTATAGAAACAGCTCAGTTTAATTATTGCTCACTGAGATATTTCTTCCATAAGAGAAGAAAATCTAGAAGGTGCTCGTATGACTTCCCCTTATATCATGGTTGGCACATGAAGTGCCATGACAGACTTCGGTACTTAAGATAATTTTATTATCAGGCTATTGTAAAATTTCTATTTTTCCACTGTTGTTTTCCCCTACATAAATATCTGTCCAGAAGGAGATATGAGATGAAACATACAACAAAATGACAGAGAAAATGTATTTTATCAACTGAATTAGTGAAGCAAAATGGAACTTCAGTAACCCAGGGGGTTCATTGATGAGGTAGGAAACCTTTTTACCTTCATGTAATTGGTTTGAATCAAGCCCAAGTCAATACAAAACAAAAGTTCCTATTGTTTATATGGGGTCTTGAGAAAATGAATCCAAATTAACTTTGAAAAGGGACTAGCTAAACTACATTACATCCTTTTATGGACACTCTTAATTGAAGTTACAGTGGCCTTGATTCAATTTAGCTTAAATTAAATTCTAAATAAGAATGTCCACACTAAGATTTAATGCAATAGAATTAACCCACTTAAAAGTTAATTCCAATTAAAATTCTGGAATGTTTCTGGGTGCACTAGAACCAAGCTGTATTGTGGTGGCTTTTATGCAAGAATTTTAGTTCACTGTGAATAGTTCATAGATGGCTCCTATTCATACCATTGTGAAAGTCTGAACACAGAAGTTAGGATTGTTTTGTCCTCATCACCCTTGGAGTGACTCCCTGGAGTGACATCCAGGGAGAAGGCAACAGAAAAGTCATATAATTGCCCCTAAGAAATATGTTTGTCCTAAAGAAATATTCTTTATATATCATCTTACATTTTTCTATGATTTTCCTGTGAAAATAGTTTTCTTGAGGATGCAAACTGTGAATGATGCTTAAGAGTAAAATTATATTTATGAAAAAAGAGAAATAACAATCTGATTGAGATTCAAACACTGTGAAATATCTTAATTTCTAGCTAAAAAGCAAATATTTTTGCTTGGACCCATGTGCACCCAAATTCTCATTTTTGAAATGTTTATTTCCTGTTCATTTCTTTTACCTGATATTAAAGAAAAAATTCTGAACCTCAGGAAGAAATGAGAGAGGAAACATGAAATCATGCTAGAAAATAAAGCTGTTTCCTGTATAACAAAATGAAAGACAAGAAGAAAAAGGCAGACTGGGTCAAACTGACCCTTGATTGAACTCCCCTGAAATCAGTGGTGATTCAGGAGGATTGAATGTGTCCAATCACATTTAGGTCCTTCAGATCAGTGTCTTAGTGATTCAGCTGAGTCTTAAAAGGCTTGCAGGAGAAAACTGGGAAGTATCTATGGTACTGCAATATCCACTCTGCTTCCTACACTTAAATGTTTCAAGGGGGCACAGAACTATGTCCCAGACCAAAACAGTGAAACATGCAAAGTGGAGAATAATTTGCATTGTGAGTGTTTTGATTTGTCTGGTCTCATGAGTAATCAGTTTGCATTGCAGGGCTGTCTATCTAGCCCACTTCGGCCTCTGCTGTATTCAACTAGAAATAAAATAAAAAACAGATAAAAACTGCTGGGCTTTGAGACCTCCCAGGTTTTTAGACATTATTGCAATGGTTCCCTTAACTGTTATTGAGACTTTTAAACTCCTAGAGCTGTGAAAATGGAAAACTGATTTTTAAGAATCTAGGTAAGGTTACCCAGTTCTGTAGTCACAGACATTGCCTCTCATTGCACACCAATCTGTTTTTAAAAAGCCAAACGCCTCTGACAGGAGTCAATCCACGAAGAAATAAAAGATAAGATTAGGAAAATATGAGATCTACTGTAAACCATTTCACTATTTTGTATGATGATGCATTGTCGTTCTCTGTTGAGAGCATAGCATGCGTTCCTTTGTTAGTGACAAAAGCATCCCATGTTAAAACAGAATGATATCATTGTACTGTGTAGGGGCAGGGAACAGCATGCAAACTGTTTGCACTGCTCTTGAACTGAGAGCTCAAGTCCTTGAGGGTTCAGCCAGGTGGAAGGGTATTTCCAGAGAGAAAAGGGGGGAGGTGTGGTGGGCAGGAGATTATGGTGAGTGAATCCCTGGCATTGTGGTTCCATCAGCCCAACCCTGCACAGCCATATGGGGACACACATGTGAGGCTGCTGGAGCATTTGCAGAGCAGATGTTGGTAGAGGATTTCTGACCCCGGTGGAACTCCCTGCCCACAGTTCAGTCTCTGTTCTGGGATGGAGGTTAACCCTCATGTGTTTCAGTACTTTGTGGAGCTAAAGCATATTGTGTGTGTGTCTCTGCACTGGAATTCCCTTGGCTGCTTCTGCTGGCAGTGCTGCCAAAAGGGGATCTGTCTCGGGCCCTTGGAGCATTCAGAGTTCCTGAAAAGAGAGTCAAAAGAGTTCCTTCTGCATAAGGTCATCCTGGGATCTAGACCTATTTTTGTTGCTGTACTCCAAGCTCTGTTTCATACAGAAACTATTTTCAATTCTCTGGTGCTGATGCTACCAGAAGAGTCTTCCCAGCATAATTAGCTGCTTGACGCACCTAGCTCCTCTTCACATGTTTGGAAATCTTCTGTTTAATTTGCAACTGTAGAGAGGCTTGTTTACTGAAAAAAATGCAGATACCATTGCAAAGGGTTTTTCCTCTCAGAAGACCTCTTTTCAAGGGTGTGAGGTACAGCATACATAACTGTGCTATATAGAGTGAAGCAAAGATGCATTTTCTGAATGCATCCATGTATTTGTCAACTTGAAAAAAATTGAAAAAAGTTATTTGAATGCTTCTCATCCTGAAATTTTATGGGACATGGCTGAGGGAGAGTTTTTGTGCTGTAACAATTCCTCAGCTGAGACTTGATTACAATGTATTTGTGATGATGTAATTTTACTGTGATAATTTAAACACCTGATACTTGATAAATTCTGTCTAAATTTTAACTGCAGTATATATAACATCCCATTTTTTTTTTCATGGCAGCTGTACATCATGAACCAGACTGTGCTAGATCATACTGCATCTTAAACCATATATTGGGATAAAGATATGTCCTTTTTCACTGCACAGCTCTGCTGCTGAGACAGTTATTCATAGACCCACAGATTAGACAGAAAGCAAAGTATGAGTTGCCAACAGCAACTAAACTGCCAGTGATCCAGCTAAGGGTCACTGGAGCTTGGGGAAATATCTTTGCCACCTGCCATACCTCATTATGCAGATCTTTGGAAATGGTGTGGAAGTTCTCTGTTGTTATCAAAACCCCCCATTACAGGAAAATCCTTCAGCAACCCAAGGGAACATAGCCACTTTCTCCTGGTAGGATAACATAGGGAGAACAAAGCACATCAGGGCCAAGGTCTAATTATGACACCCCTCAAAAAAAAAAAAAAAAAAAAAAAGAAAGAAAAAGAAAAAAAAAAGAAAAAAAGAAAAAAAATTGAGGTTCTATTGCAATGCTCATAAGGGAGGAATCTCAGCATACACATTTGGCAAAGTTATATTTCAGTAGGGTAACTACAGCTACCTTCAAACTGTCCCTAAGGAAAGCTGCACTGTGCATAGCTGCAGAGGTAGATTAGCTCTGTCATTCCTTGCTTCATCTTCTGCACTGGATCTTAAGAGGGCACTGCTTTTAGCTCAGAGGAAAATGTGTAGTACATGGAGAGTAACAAAGAGTCAGATAAGCTATAGAGAGGAGAACATGGATATCAAATGTCAATTTCAAAAAGATTTTTTACCTCTGTGTAAATAGAAAAACAGACAAACAACTCTCCATATATGTCTAGGTATGTCTCCATGGCCATAAAGAGAATATACATTACTGTGCTAAAATACCAGATGATATATGTGTGGTAATTAGAGCAGTGCCACGGACAGACTTAAGGTTGTGTTTGGAAACACATTTGAAAATTGTACTCTGTCGAGGGAACCAACTGTGCAGTAAGGAAATTCATAACATTTTAAACTAAATTTTTAGTCTATACAGCAGAGGGCACTAGTGGTATTGAATTGACCATAGAGTTGCTATTTTGGTGCTAGAAAAATGAGAAAAAAAATTACTAAGAAGACAGAGGTGTCAACAAAGACTAAAGAAGCTGGGTGATGGTCTGTGTTCCATGTGTGGGTTTGTAAAGCCAAACCTTCATGTGTCTCTAACATAAATAGCTATTGAATAGCAAATTACTCTAGTAGAGAGCTCCAGATGGATCTTTATGTAAAGCCCATTAAAATATTTCCATAACACCCTTCAAGGCTTTAAATTAATTTTCCACTGTGCTTTTGTGCTAGCTAATTTTTTTTTCAGGGTATTTCCAAGATATTTATGATTTTAAATTACCCTGATATGAAATACCTACATGAAGACTTCCTGAATATTTAAGCTCTGAGCTCTGGAAAACCATCAGTATAAAAGAAAGGATCTTTTTACTACATTCTTCCTGCCACTAGGAATCTTACTGCCATATGTCAGCCTCATGCAAAGCTCACTAGCTGCAAGTGAGGACTAGCAAGATAGTGCCTATTATATTTTCTGGTCATGGTCACTTTTTTGTACCCTCAGCTCCTCTTAACAGCACCAAGTCCACTTAGTTTGGTCTTGTCCTAAAAAATGCATTTTGCTTCCTGTATTGCCAAAGAAGAGGGGAAAAATCAAGAATATAAATAAATCCAAAGTTTAATCAAACGGTAGCTGCAAAAGCTCAGATTTGCTCTCACTGCCTCCTGGAACATGTTGCAGAGGGATGACAATATAGATATTCTGTACTTATCTCTTAAACACGATAAGGCTTACACACAGAAAGATCAAACATACCAGTACAGGTTAAAAACATATCTAGAACTTTGCATTCGCATATCACAAAATGGTGATCATGTCTTCAAAATTATATACTAAGAGAAGTTATCAATTAGTAACCAAACTTGTATTTGAAGTATGCACAGATTTGAATTTTGCAGAAACGTGATGCTGTCAGATTTCCCTGGAGATCTTTGATAGATGGTTGTACTGAGGCATATGTTTGATTGAGACATCCCTAGCACAAGACTAGAGAGAACAGTAAATGTAAAAACCACAGGCAATTTTGGCCTTCAGTATAAGGGAAAAGCTGTTCTATGTGAATGATTCATTGTTTCAGTCAATAACCAAAAACAGGAAGGATATAGGGGATTTATCTTAAGAAGATAAAATAATTCCTTTCAAAAATCTTTTTGCAACTGACACATGGAAACATTTTAGTTTGGGTTAGACAACATTTACTGCTCAGTCTTGTAACTGGATAATTTATTTGTTGTAATGATGTGCTCAAGTAAAATGATTTCTTTTTCCCCCCATGGAGCGTATGTGTAGTGATGAAAAGGAAAGATTGTCTGGATGAAGAACTAGGTAAAGGAAGTGTTGGGTGATGCCATCAAGTTCAAGTAATTGTAACAGGAGGAGAGTGCCTTGGAGTGCTTGCAGCACGGCTTGGAATCATCAGCTTTAAGGAGGCTGGAAAAGAGCAGCTGAAGGGATTTGGAGCATACGAAGTTTGATGTTGAGGGTGCTTGCTCTCCCATGGCCTTTCTTATTTCTCTGCATGTTTTGGTTCTACAAATGCTGTAGTTTTCCTGGTCCTTCAGAGAATCCAGGACACAGGATTGAGAGCAGACAGTCACAAAAAGAAAGGTAGAGAAACTCTATGACATCCTCCTGGGCTGACCTTTAGTAGTGAATTGGTCTGAGAAGAAGATTCCTGTACCTCTGCAGGTCCCATGTGCTGCCTGTGCCTCACCAGCCTTGTATAAAAGGATAACTGGCAGCTCTGAAGGCAGACAGAGCAGGCTGAGCTCTCATCCCAGTTTCAATGAAGACAAAAGCATTGCACCAGTGCAATGGTAAAATAATTGGTTTGTTGTGTTTCTGTGTCTGTTTTATTACTTGTTAATGGAATTCATTATTCAGTCCAAGTCCTTAGGGTAAAAGTTTTAGAAGAATTTTGAAAATGAGAAAGGAAAAACAAATTACTGCACAAAAAAAAAAAAAAAAGGTGACAAAAATGCTAATGCAATCACACTAACTATCACAGATGATGGTTAATTACTATTCAGGAGCAAAATTCATGGGTCACAGATCTTAACTAAGGAACTTACAATTGATATTAGGTTCTAATAGAATTCTTTTAACCACAACGACAGGTTTTTCTTCATAACTGTGTAAGAAAGGTGGGAACTCTGGCCTTTTCACCTGCTTTTTGAAGATAGTTTTACTACAGTTGGACTTTTGCAAGTGAACTTGAATTTTAGTGATTAGAGTGTTTCTCCATACATCCTGTTCAGCACCTCTGAAGAGCTAAGAGTGACCTTGTGAGCCCGCAGTGAAAAGGAAGGTGTGTAGAGCAACCACCCCTCATCTAGTCCAGAGCATTATCCTAAACCCATGAAGCTGATTTCAGGAATACAGCTGTTTGCAGAGGGAAGGGATGGAGGGGTGGGAGCAGTAACATCTGACACTACAGACACAGGGTTCTCCAGAGCCATGGGACGGAAGTGCAAGCTGCAGAGAGAGAAGTTGAGTGACTTGCTTAAGGTTGCAAAACACATTAGTTTCATGAATCTTTCATAAAAAGAATGATGGTTTATAAATAGCACATACAGAGAGATCAAACATACAGTTGCAGCCTAGACTTTCTAGTTCCCTTCACAGTTTTTTAACCATTATATTGGCTTTCTCTGCAGTAAATTATTAAAAATGAGATGAGAACACTTGCTAGCTCTGAACCCTTATAACAGGTTTTTTAAAAATGCAGAGCTGAATTCTCAAAAACACATTGTCTGAATATATAATTAGAAAAAAAAGTCTTTCATTAAATGAATTGCTGTGAGATGAAAGTTAATATATTTTCCTGGATTTTTTTTTTTTTTAAGAAAGGTCTTTTCTTCACAAAATGAATAAATTTGGAGCCTGGAGTATAAAACCATTGCCTTATGGTATTTTGTTTTACTGAATATATATGTACTATCCATCTGGGTGCTCTTGGTTATAAATATGCTTTAAGCTTGCTGTAATTTCTAAGACTTCACTTTTGGCTGATTTAAAAGAAATTTCATTAATCTCAGCAACAGAGGAACTTGAATTGAGCAGCAGATTGAAAATGAACTGAGGGCTGGGGACTATGAAAACTGCCACACATGAATCAGTACTGAAGTTTATAAATGGTAATGATCATTTGTAGTCTAAAGGTCTTTTTTCCTTTTGCAATAAGAATTTTTTGAGAGTTTTTTCAAGGTGCCAGTGAAACTGCCAACCCTGCAGCTACGGGGATATTTTTCAGCATTTAAATAAATGGCTATTCTAATTTCTGCATTCAGTACACATTTGTTAATGAGATCTTGCCCTGTCATCTGCATGACACTGAGTTTTACAGACTTGCTTCTACTTAAACTCTGATTCAGGAATCATGTTTGTATAGACAAAGATTTTTACCGATACCAGACAGGAGCCTCCACTTGCTTTTCCAATTATCTTGTCTTGCAATGTGTAAAAAAGGTTAACACCTTGAATACTCTGATAATTCCTATTTTAGTAGGTTCCTGTGTTACCAACTTTTGCCTTTTGCCATGCTTGTCCTTTCTTTTTACTCTCCCCTGAGTTATATTTTATTTAGGTATTCATTGAGGTTGAACTTCTTATCTGCCATCCACCTCCGTACATTGTACATTGGAATGTGTAGGAGAACTACTGTAATGCTGTTTCTTATCTCATTGCCAGTTCCAGCTGATACACATATCTGTACAGAAAAATATTATTAGAAATTCTATACCTGTTCTCACTATCAAATTTCAAGAAATTGGTAGAGTTGACTGCAAGGACTAGAGAAGCCTTTTTTAAGAGAACACAATTATTTGAGATTAATTTAATGTTATCCTTCTCCTTTCTTCCTTTCTTTCAGACGATTCAAACTCCAGAAGGACCAACACCAAATAAATTATGAATGTTGAACAAGATGACCTTACATCCACAGCAGATAATGATAGGTCCTAGGTTTAACAGGGCCCTATTTGACCCCCTGCTTGTGGTGCTGTTGGCTCTTCAGCTTCTTGTGGTGGCTGGTCTAGTGAGGGCTCAAACTTGCCCTTCTGTCTGCTCCTGCAGCAACCAGTTCAGTAAAGTGATTTGTGTGCGGAAAAATCTTAGAGACGTGCCAGACGGCATCTCCACCAACACCCGGCTACTCAATCTCCATGAGAACCAGATCCAAATCATTAAAGTTAATAGCTTCAAGCATCTGAGGCACCTAGAAATCCTGCAGCTCAGCAGGAATCACATCAGAACAATTGAAATAGGGGCTTTCAATGGTCTGGCCAATCTCAACACTTTGGAACTCTTTGACAATCGTCTGACCACTATCCCAAATGGGGCTTTTGTATACCTGTCAAAACTGAAGGAACTGTGGTTGAGAAACAACCCCATTGAGAGCATCCCTTCTTATGCATTTAACAGAATACCTTCTCTCCGGAGGTTGGATTTGGGGGAATTGAAAAGGCTTTCATACATCTCAGAAGGTGCCTTTGAAGGTCTGTCCAACTTGAGGTATTTGAACCTTGCCATGTGCAATCTTCGAGAGATTCCTAACCTTACTCCGCTTGTAAAATTGGATGAGTTAGATCTTTCTGGGAATCACCTGACTGCCATCCGGCCAGGTTCTTTCCAAGGGTTAATGCATCTTCAGAAATTGTGGATGATACAGTCCCAGATTCAAGTGATAGAAAGGAATGCTTTTGATAACCTTCAGTCACTTGTAGAGATCAACCTGGCACACAACAATCTAACACTACTGCCTCATGACCTGTTCACACCACTCCGCCTAGAAAGGATCCACTTGCATCACAATCCTTGGAACTGCAACTGTGATATCCTTTGGCTCAGCTGGTGGATTAAAGACAAGGCACCCTCCAATACTGCATGCTGTGCCCGTTGCCACACGCCTCCCAGTTTAAAAGGAAGGTACATTGGTGAGCTGGACCTGAATTACTTCACATGTTATGCTCCAGTCATAGTGGAGCCACCAGCAGACCTCAACGTCACAGAAGGCATGGCTGCAGAGATGAAATGCCGGGCATCGACCTCCCTGACCTCCGTATCTTGGATTACTCCAAATGGATCCGTAATGACGCATGGGGCGTACAGAGTTCGGATTGCTGTGCTCAGTGATGGCACATTAAATTTTACAAAGGTAACTGTGCAAGACACGGGTTTGTACACATGCATGGTGAGTAACTCTGTTGGGAATACCACGGCTTCTGCCACGCTGAATGTGACTGCCCTGGATAACCCCGGTTACACGTACTTTTCAACCGTCACGGTAGAGACTGTGGAACCTTCTCAGGATGAGGCACAGACCACAGAGCAGGTTGGGCCCACACCAGTTACCAACTGGGAAATCATTAACATGACGACCTCACTCACTCCACAGAGCACAAGATCAACAGAAAAAACGTTCACCATTCCTGTGACGGACGCAAACAACGGGATCCCAGGAATAGATGAGGTTATGAAGACTACCAAAATCATAATTGGTTGTTTTGTGGCTATCACTCTCATGGCTGCTGTGATGCTGGTAATTTTCTACAAAATGAGGAAGCAGCATCACCGGCAGAACCATCATGCTCCAACACGGACTGTAGAGATCATTAATGTGGATGATGAGCTTACAGGTGACACACCCATAGAGAGTCATTTGCCCATGCCAGCAATAGAGCATGAGCACTTAAATCACTATAACTCATATAAATCTCCTTTCAACCACACAACAACAGTTAACACAATAAATTCAATACACAGTTCAGTGCATGAACCGTTATTGATCCGAATGAACTCGAAAGACAATGTTCAAGAGACTCAAATCTAAAACATTTAGGACATTAAGGGGTGGGGTGGGGGGACAACAAAAGATGGTTTATAAAACAAATGACACAAATGACTGGGCTAAATCTACTGTTTCAAAAGTGTCTTTACAAAGAAAAAGAAATTTATTTATTAAAAATTCTATTGTGATCTAAAGCAGACAAAATTATGTGTATTCCTCAGAACCTGTTTTTGCTGCAGTTATTTACCCTCCTTGTTCCCGTTTTCCTGCCCAACCTACTCTGCCTCCCATTTGCCATATTTTTCATAGGAGATCTTGATTCCCTAAAAGAACTGATCTAGGAATTTTTGTAAGAATTCTGTTACACTTTGGGAATTTTTATGGTGAATTCTAGTGGTGAGATTCGGTCTATTTTGTCACTTTCTCTTTTTTCTTTTGTTTTCTCATGCCCTTTTTGAAATTATTCAACAGAGAATGGAGTAATAACAGTAACTTTGCAAGTGAGAAAAACAAGTAAGCCTATTTTTTCTCCATGTAATGATTTGCTCTGTATTTACCGAAAGCACCATTCTGTGAAAAAAATGGAAAAAAAATGGAAAAAAAAAACAAACCCAAAAATTAATTTACTTGTGGAAGCCTATAAAACCCATGATCTTTTAAGCAATTCTAGAACCAGAATTTGTAGTTCAAACACTAAACTAAGATTATAAATAAAATATTGGTTTTTTTTTCTGTACTTGGATAGCTCATTCTTAGTGTGGCTTTAAACATCAAAAGTTTGTTAAAATTCTTACAATAATCTGCTCTGATGGTCCAAAACACAATCACTTTTAAGAGAATAATTAAACCATTTGGATCATTACTGAAGGATATCACAGTTATCATTTTAATTTATGAAAACAACATACTGGCAAATAAGGGTGTTTGATTTTTAATGCAAGATTGTGATCATTCCTTCTAATGGTGTTTGCAATTATCTCTATTATATCACAAGATGCTTTTCAAAATGCCAGAAAAGTTTTGTAAGGCGCTGCAGTTTCACTGAATTTATTAGACATACCTGAAAACTTTTTTCTGTTTTTTATTATTTGGAACTTTCAATAAGAAAATTCATCATTGTATCTAAGTTAGTGGTTTCCAGTTCAGTTGTTCTGGGACTTCTAGGCACAAATATGAAAGAATCTTAGCCATAATAATACCTGTAATAAGAGCTGTATCCCTACGTGCAAAATCAAATCAAAATCCTGTTCCTGGAGTAAATCACAGGAAGAAATCTGAGTATTTGTGTTTAAAAAATAGAAAGAACAAAGTCAGACAGATCAGAGGGTATTATAAGTTACTGTAATTTTCATGACAATTAGACTCCCTGTAGAGTACCCAGTTTACATTAATTTAATCTCAGACTCATTTGCTAATTGGAAATGCTCACCCTTTGCTTTTCTGTTCATATGCTTTCTCCAGATTTAGCTTATTGGTATAGGACTGGTATATACTGTGCATGCTGAAAGCTAAAAGGAAGGTTTTCCATAAGAAACCACTTCAGGACATTGTGTTCTTCCAAGCAGAAGTTCTGCCAAATTAAACTTCTCTATGCACTGGCAGCTGAACAGAAGCATTTTAAGATTATTTAAATTAGGGAAAAAAAAGAATCTTATATATAATTTCTGAACGTATTTTCACCTGTTTTCTTTCTTAACTACCCTTACTGAGAGTTTCTGGGGTCTTGTGCCAGGTAAATAATATTCTTAGCAAAATCTGTTTAGATCTTTACAGTATGGAACAGCATGCAGGATGAAGACCCCACTGAAAATTCTGCTTCTATTCTGTAAGTTTAAGTTGGAATTCTGGTAGGTTGGGGAAGTAAACATCTTCTGTTGGATGCACAGTTCTCAAGGTTGCAATTGTATGTTGTAGTACCAAGGCCTGATTTACAGAGGACACAGTGGAGATAGGTGACAATGAATCACACCCTGGAAGGAGTCTGATAAGTGTAATACCGAATGAAACCCAAAGTTCTATGACAATCTCTAAGAAACATTTGGCAAGGCGTTATCCTTTGATGTTCTACATGAAAAATAATATCTACTCAAAGGGAATTTTAACAGGGGGCAAAGATGGACCTGAATGTAGAATATTGCGACTGTGATTCCTAGGTTTGCCTGTTTCTTCAAAGTGCAATAGAGTGTTTCATTGGTGATTTCTTTCAAGCATTGTGTTAGATTCTGTGCAAAACTACTACAGCTACACATTCCTATGTGTTCTTTGCCCATTTGGCTTGTTAAAATCTGTCCATGGCCAATGCTAATTTGAAAATTGAAAAAAAATATTCCATTCAGGAAACCTAAATGTGGACTATTTAAATCTGTAATTAATGGGTTAATGTTAACAAATTATGGCTACTCTAACCAATATTTGTGAAAGAAGTTATGGTCAACATGGTTTTATAAATATGTAGTGTTTTATTAACCCCTAAAGTAAGTTGGTAGGAGGCCAATAAGAAAACAGGAATAGTTACTGTCAAGTGCAGCATTGGATCAATGACAATCTTTGTTCATTTTGCATTAATACAAAGTACTCAGTGACTTTTTTAAAGAATATATTCATTCTTACTAAGTGTTAATCCAGTTTTAATGGCTAACCAAAAAATCCTGCTTGCTCATAAGCATAAAGGAAAAGCATTGGGGTGTGTTTGATTGGGTAAGTACATATGTGTTGCCTGTCAATCATATTGGTTATTTTTCCATCATGTTCCCTATCCTTCTTAGAACCATAGATGTTATTTCTGATTCCTTCCTACTTCCACAAAACACTCAGTACATTTGCAGGTGAATTAAATACCAGAGTTGGAGAAGATCACAGTTTAAATTATGATCTGAGCCCTGAAATAAAGGCAAAGGAGTGTTGTGCTCTCTTGTTTTGATGCTCAAATCACATGCCAATGCCTCCTGTTACTGCTCCAGAGACAGCAATGTTAACAAAGAAGCATCCATCTCCTGTATGACAGAGCATAACTGACAGAAAGTTCTAATGAAATTTCTCTTGCAGATGACCACATTGTGTGTGACGTAAAACAATTGTGCAAAAAAAATGTGTACTTGATTATGATCTATCACTTTCTAGTGGGCTCATGAGAAGTGATGAATTATTCTTTAGTTCATTTGGTGGAGTTTGAAGATGTTTATCTGCTTCCTGTACAAATAGAAACTGCAAAGCATTTTCTTTCTGGAATTTTCATCAAGTCTTGCGAATCTTGCCATATGCAGAAATAACAAGCGAAAAGCAAACCGAGTTCCATTCAATACATCATAGAAGATGGACATTTTCTTTTCCTTCAAAAAGGGCTGAATGTGTGAAAAATAATAGATTAATTGTATTTTTTGCTACAATATTCTAACACATTAAAAATTATATTTAATAATTTCAAGATTCCCTGTCCCCACTGACACAAATCAATCACAGAATTAGAGAAAAGACAAGTAAAGTAATACTGTAGTTTGTTCTGCCAGCTTCATAGTCATATGAAAATGTTTCATAACAGCTGTTACAAGTTTTTATATGTTGGGTTTGACCACTAGTGTAGTCTTTTCAATGAGGGGCATGGAAAATCTCATCAACATTTTCACCACTCTCTAAAGGATATATCCCATTTTGCATAAGCACAGACCTAAACACATAATTTTTGAGATTCTATTTTTTTTTAAGTCCAGGAGGTGAAGATCTAAGAAATGTTAGGAGCTTCCTTGAAATTTCCTACCAAAAGAAGTAAATGAAGAAATAATTTATCCTCTAGATGTAATAAAACCAGATAGACTTTAGTGCCTGGGTTTCTTTTTTTCTTAGTAGAACTATTTTACTTTTCTTTTTCTCATTTGCACAGGTGTTGCCAAGAAAAATCTCATTTCTAAAATTTGATCTGCAGTTAGTCCAAAGGTGGTGGTGGATATTTTATTGCAGATGTGATATTATAGATGAGTATTATAAAAAACTAACACATGCAGCCACCACTATAGACATAGCACATTCATCAGCAGGGGATGGGCTTTGGGAAATTATGGGAAACCTACCAGGTGAATCTGCAATTCCTGTTGGCTCTGCAACTTCACTCATGGCGGTGCCCCGTGAAAACTCTGTGGCTGTGTCTCGTTAGTGGCTGGAAGAGCACAGCGGGGCAGAAGAGGTTTGGATTGGGAATAACTTCATCGGCTGCTCCCTAGTAATAGCATACATGCAGAAGTAATCTGCATAACAGCTACTAGCTCAGGTCCAGACATGCAGTGTATGATTAGAAATGTGAAAAATTTCTTTTTATTTGTTTAGCACTTTTAATCACAAGTAGGTTGTAAGGCTTAATGCACTAAACAATAGAAAACTTGAAGAATAAAAAAGTCATGGACTTACAGTGTAAGTTTTACACAAATGGCAAAATCATGCTGTAAAAAATATGAGTGTTGGTTAGATTTGTTCTAGGACAGTTTCTTCAGTATTAAATCTATTAAAACAAATGAGATCTGTATGCTAATAGTTATATACTATTTATTTCCATAAGAATAAACCCTAATTTTGTTAGGTGAGAAATGTGTAAGGAAATATCTAGTTTGATTTGTCTTGATTTTTGCTCCTTGCTCTCATATTTGTAGCATGCACCCACACTGTCTGGTAATGAGTGCTCTCCAAAGGGCCAAATCAGCAAATTCTGACTGACTGTCATAAGAGACAAATCTGTTATGTAGTCTAACTCCAGTGAAGTATGACATTGTGGAATGAGGCAGAGACACTGAATAGATTACATCATCAGATGATTTTGTGGTCATCTTTGGTAAAACAATAAAGAGAAAAATGCTTTGTAATTTTTGAGAACTTTTAAAAGAAAATCTTTTAAGCTATAAATTCTTAGAGAAAAAAAAACTACAACCCAGAAAAAATAATATTATTATTGGAGTTGAAAGGAATAGTAAGATGCAATATTTAAAGCAAGAAGTGGGAGTTATATATCCCAGATCATCTTTACATATATTTTTAAAGGCACAACTTGGAAACTTAAAGTTAGTTACATTTTTGTGTATCATGCAACTTCTGCAAGGATTCTAACTGCTTCATCCATACTTTTCTTTTTTCTTCTTGCATTTTGCAGTACATATATGATAAAATCTGGGCTTTCAGATCCACAACAAGTTCTCACACAATATGAAAGAAAATTCTCTTAAATCATCCAAACTCCACTTACTGAAGGTGCATGTCTGGTGCTCTCTGGGGCTTTTTTCAATCTGCTTTAAATGGCTTGTGCAGTGAGAGATTCCTTAATTTCTTCTATTCTCTGCTATTATAGTAATATATGATTAATATTGTAGTTTAGAGAAGTTTTTGCAGGTATTACATTTTCATCAAATTTAAAATATAAACTGCAATTGTATTTTATTTTAGTAAAACATTTTGAACTCTACTGACTTGAAAAACATACTTCTGTTCTTTCATAGTAATTTGGTTAAAGGCAACGAAATTACAAAAAAGTTAGATAAAATTTTTAAAAGAGAAACTATCTTGGAATGCTCTGCATGCAGATGGGTCCGTATATGTGTATAATTTTAAAAGTAATTCTACAGATGAGATTAAAGGAATAAAGGAAGAAATGCATAAAAAAGAAAATAAGGGACAATAAATGAGCCAAGAGAGAATCTAGTATAGCAGAGCTGGAGCTAGTGGACCACAGAATTAATCCAACCCCTATAACTAATTTAGTTCTGTAAGATGTAATTCAATTTGATTCAATTTGCTCCTTTAATTCCTCAAAAGGAGAGTTAATTGTCTAAAAAAGGAGGTGGAAAGCCGAGTTCTGGTTTTGTAAGTACACATGTGATATCAAGCAGGTTTTCCTTTTCCTTGCCCTCCTGGGCTTGCCATTTCTGTTGAGCTGTTCTATTGTCATTTCCTGAAACTGCCTTCCTGAGGCACCCACCCATCCAGCCTGTGTTGGGAGTGAATTCCAATGGTCAGTGAGACAAGGACAGGTTAGTGTTGTGTTCCTTAACAGAGCCTCTGGAATCCTGGGTGTTTAGGATCACAAATTCCTAAACAACTCGTTCCTATTTGATAACGCAAAATAGTTTCATAAATAATGCATATTTTTTGAATATTGTATATAAGATTGAGGTTGTTGATCACATGCCATGCCTAAATTAACTATCTCCCACCCTGAGTCTTTTTTCTTTTTTTTCCCCTTTTTACCCTGTTGGAATATATGTTTCTTTGTGATGAAGAAAGATTGAAATCAATAACTTGATCAAATTATAAAGAATTGAAAGCCTTATCAATGCCTTTGAATATTAAGACTATAAAAAGTTTATGAATTGTATAAAACTACATTTTTAAAGAAAGAAAACACAGTAAATAGGAATGCTCTAAGATTTGTAGAAAGCAAAGGCTAAACAAAGTAATCAGGACCTTAACAGACTGAATTAAACAGAGGGATTGACAATGTCCATGGCTTTTGCTAAAACTTCCTTGACAGAGATTGTTTTTTTCTCTTATTTTATTTTTTTTTAATAAATTTTATTTCCTGTGTTGGGAGTGTTTCCATCAAGATGGACATGAGTAACTATTGTTGGAAATATTGTCCCCTCCTGTTTCTGTCTGGAGAGACACTGGCTCTGGTTGTTTATTTTTTCAACTCCCTGCTGATTTCTGACACTCCTGTGGGGAAGCAATCAATTCTGTACTGCAGAAAAGGCTTTTGTCCACCACCTAACACAACAATAAAATAATAAAGAGCTGAACCAGGCAATGAAGAATAAAATAAAATGTTGTGGTAATGGTGAGGGAAGTGTCTGGAGAAAATAAACATTACAGGAAAAGAAAAAAATATATTGAAAAGATGAAGGAAGTTGAAGAAGAGTGTACAGTTATTCTTTCCTTCTCATTTTGTGCATTGTGCTCCCTGGTATAGCTGGATCATAGTTGAACCTGTTGATGAAGTAATTTTAAATACATCACACTGGAAACCCTTTTAGGGATTATTTTAAAAATAATAAAAGCACCATTCCTTAAAACCTGTACGTGTCAAAAAATTCACAGGGAACTACTCAGGTTGTTATGATGTTCTACTAGGACACTTTAAGATTACTGTAACGAGATTTAAGTTGGAATTCTGAAAAATAAGCTGTTCATACTTTGCAAATAGAAAAGAATTCCCCCCCCCCCAAAAAAAAAGTAGAAATTTGCATTCTGATAGAACCCAATTGGCAATTTCTGCATGTAGGTGTCATTTTAACATTAACTTCTGCTGATGTAAAATTGAATTGATAAAATCAACCTGAAAGAAGCACTGAAATGCATAGAAAGGACAAAGATGGCAGTAGTGAAATAGTTAATATAGTAGAACTTACCATTTTTATCCTTTGAAGTAATTTTCAGTTATACAATACTTTTCATTAGGAACTAAGAAGAGGCTTACATTTTCCCCCCTTTATCTCCTCAAGAGGGGATAACAGTTTAGGCTGTCTAATAAAACTGGTATTACATTTTTAGAAAAAAAAAGGAAAGATGCCGTGTGAAACACGTGGTAATTTTGTAGCATGCCTTTGTTTTGTTTTGTTTCAAGTTGCTTTTTCTTGCCTTTACAAAACAATAGAAGGAAATTATAAAACTGAAAAATTGTCACCGGGATGAAATTTCAGGAGGTGCAAGATATTCTTATTATTTTCATGCAAGATTTATATGTCCCTACTGTCTTCTTAATTTCATTCTAATTTGCTGGCACAAAAGGGTAGGAAGCCCAAATAAGTATTCCTTATAATATTTTCCATGATTCTTTAGATTATGAATATGCTGTTTTCTTTCACTAATCAAATTAAGATTAAATGGATTTTACTATGTTTCACATTAGAAGCCTTTTCTTTGTCTCTATTTAGAGTTTCAATGGTTTCCTGTACCTGCAGTTTTCACTCAACATATTTTTTAAATTAAAAAGCTGAGTCTTTTTAATTATGTATTTTCTCCGTTATGCAAGGTTGTAGGATGCTCTGTTTCATCCCAAACTTCCTGGTAGTATCTGGTCTTATTCAGTACCCTTCATGGCATTTTTGGTGGTATCACACTGTGTCACTAATTGAGAGCCTGTCTCTACAGTCATTGGGATTGTTTCCTCCACACAAACACAAAGTGTCAATAGTAAATGTAAGTGCAGAACAGTATGACTGCCCAGCACTTGTTGGGAGGCTTAGCATCACAACACTGTGAATTCAAACTTTCCAGGTTTCTGTGGCAATTGTGGTTTGGCTGCAGGATGTCAGCAGAACATCCTGACTGGACTGAGGTTATTAATCTCTTGTGCATATCTTAACAAAGGAAGATGTTACCTCTGAAGAGGGGAAGAATTATACTCTTATCCTCTAAAATGTGTTTTACAGCCCAAGTGAGAAAAAAAAAAAAAAGCTGTTTGCTTTCTTGTTTTGAGATTTATTTGGGGTTTTTCTTTAGCTTTTTTTTTAATTTAAAATTTTGGAAATCTGTTGGAAGTTTATATTACTGCAACCACATCTCATGCATGGTTGGTGGAGATGCTTTAAGACTGCCATTTAGCTGATATCACTGAAGAATTGGATCAGCCTACTTCTAAATGGATTTTCCTTGTGCTGATCACAAATAATTATGGGTCTTTTTAAAAATGCCTTTTAAGTACTGATAGCACAGCTGTGGAAGCACATTACTAGGAATGATGCCAAAATTTTACAGTTGTGCAAATTCATCACATCTAATCCACTGGTAGTGGTCTGTTACTTTAGTTTAATTTTAGAGTTGTGATCTGACATGTGTTGCTATATTGGTTCAGTAGGGGAAATTATTTTGTTCTTTTAAAATGTTAATTAAGTCCTAGGAGATCTGATGGGCAGAGAACCAAGTCTTTCACATTGCTTTGCTGTGACAGTGTCACAGCTTTGATTTTAAGGGTATACCAGAAGAACATGAGAAGTGTTCATCTCTTCCAAGTAGTCTGCTGTGAAAAAATGCAGTCCTCTGTCTGGGCATTTACTCTAAGGTATAAACTCTATCAGACACATATGAGACACATTGCAAATAGGCCACAGGATATTCATCATGGGGTAATAAGTATTGATACCTCTTGCTTCTGAGTTTGGCATTGGGTTAAATTTCTATATCTTCATTTAAGTTTCCAGCAAGTGCTGTATCTTAGTGCAGCTGCAAAGTGTTTGATAGCTGATAGCCTGTCTTTGCAGGGTAAGTTATGCAAATTGAAAGCGTCATCACTATATGTCTGTTGTTCAGATACAAACTGCTCTCTCTCCATCCCCTATGGAAACTTCCAGTAATCTTGTTTCTCTGCAATCCTAATTGACACGATTAATTATTTTTATTCCATTTCATTTCTCAGGGTGTTTCCAAGGAATGGAACAAGTAATGGCAAGAAGAAAGAAGTTGGTGATTATACTTCCAGAACATATGTGCATCTAGATAATCATAGAATCACAGAATGGCTTGGGTTAGAAGGGAACTTACAGATCATCTAGATCTATAGATCATCTAGTTACATAGGCAGGGACAATATTTGAGTAAAGTGCCGATAGAAAAGTACTAGAAGAAATAGATTGGTCAAGACACAAAATATTAGCAACAAATATAAATCCATTCATTCCTCTATTGTACACACACACACACACACACACACACACACACAAATATATATATATATATACACATAAATCCACTTTTTAATGCTTTTCATCAGATCTGCTCTGGAAAGCAATGCAGATGCAGAGGAGATGTAATTGCACTTCTCCATGTGTGCTTAGGCTGCCCACTGGCATCTGTGGCAGAGGAGGAAAATGAGACAAAGAGGCTTCCAACAAAGGTAAAAGTTCTGGTGTGGACAGAGTGCCCATGTCCCCGAGGTAAGAGCTCACCCCATGCATACAGTGCAGTGAGTCTGGAGGATCTACTCTATTACAGTTCCTTATGTGTGAACAGTAGGAAGGAGCACTCAAGTTTATGTATCTGAAAGTGGAGAAAGTGAATATCTTTTTCTGTAGTAATTCTAGTTTTGCCACTGGCCTTTGCAATCCATACCTAAAAACTTTTCATTTCACTTTTTGCAGCAATTTCCCCATTTGCAGAATGTGTTGAGGAACAGACACAAAAAGCAGTGTGAATGTTGGCTTATTACTGCTGTTGCACTCTTTGCTGGGGTTGGACTAGTTTCCTTTGTTTTTCTGTTTCTCAAGCATTAAATGCTCCTCTCTGAGAATTTCAAATGGAAGAGTCAGCGAGTCACTGTCTCCAAGTAAAACTAACACAGGATTTTGTGGTTTTTAAAGGATATGGCATCATTTGTGCCTGTTGTGCACGTGTGACAGCACTGCCAAAGGCGTTGACAGTACAGTCATATGGAGTGAGATGTGAACAAATAATGGAACACCCTTGTTTCTCTGGTAGCTTTCTCAAACGTGAGTTTTGCTAGAAAGGGAAAAGCAATCAGCTATTCCATCCTCTAGGTATAAAGTGAAAGGATGCAGGAAAGGTACAGGCACGCATGCATGAAACAGAAGAGGTGCAGAGATGGGGGGATATATTTCATTTGGGAAAAGTAGGAAATATCCTCTCTATTGCTCACAGCAAAAGGTTTCTCTTGAATAAGTAAGCTTTTGCTGGTCGTTCTGGGTATTTTTTCCCTTTAAGAGCATATTCAGGTTTATCTGTTTCAATCTAATCTTAGATATGGACTGTGAAGTGTTCCCTCTTCAAAAAAATTGATTCAACTAAAGAGCAGAAAGCCTTTATGGAAAGGAAACAACACATTAAACTTGAACTTAACTGTCTTGTAAACAAAGTAGATATTCATGGTGATAGGGGTAAGGAGGAATTGCTGTCATTCACTGCTTCACTAAATATTTCCACGGGAGTCTTTCAGGCAGTTTACAAACACTTGTTCACAATTTCCCTCCTCCTCAGCTGTTAGAGGGAAGTTGTGGTGAAGTCTGGGTTGTTTCCTCCCAATGTGAAGTGAGTGCAGAGAACACTTGGCTTTTCCCCAGGACATATTTGGACACATTTTGGGAGGGGAGGCTTTTGCAGCTCTTGGATGGAAGGAAAAACAAGCCTGCTGAGACCCTGCAGGGATGTTGTGTTGAGCTGTGCCCTTCTGTGATGGGAAACCAAATTTGCAAGAAACTCAGAAGTATCACAGAGTTTGCAGTTAGCGGTGAGTTGAGTGGAGGGCACACACACAGCAAGAGCAGGGCTATTGATTTGTAAATAGTTCTAGTGTCAGTTCTATTTCCTTTTATCTGTTTAGAAAACAAATTATTTTAGTATATATGAAGATATTTAAAAGTCTCTGACTTTTGTATTTTAAATAATTTTTCAGAATCTTTGGGCTCAGTGTGGGCTCAGAGCAAAGCTAAAAAGAAACTCTTTTCTTCCAAAGTAGAATGGCTAAGTATAAAACAGCAGTATAAATACTGAAGAGTATGCGTGATTATGAAAGTTATTTGTATTTAAAATTTTTTAAAATCTTAGTTTAATAATAAATTATTATCAGTGGTAGAGTCACTGAGTAAATCTTGCATAACCAGCACAGCTTAAACATTTTAAGTGTATTTCTTTACCTGATGATTAACCTTGTCTCATTGCTACTACCAGCAAAATATTTTATTATCAAGAAGATATAATGAGGCAAACTTATGCGTGATAACAGTAAAATGATTTATTCTCTCAGACCAGCATATGATAAAAATCTGACATGGATATGAGGGGGAAAATTGATTTATTGTCTTCTAATACTCATTTCCAGGAGCAAGGGAAAGGGAAATTACATTCTGTAGCTCCTTATTTCACTAACAAAAAACCCCAAAAACCCTAACCTAGAGAAAATGTGGGGGACACTGATGTTCTCCAGAGTTTCACAAGATTTCCTGGCTTTAAAATCATTTTCCCAAGGCAAAGTATAAAAGTTTCTGGACACTATAATCAAAGAAAAATAATTTTAAAATACATGAACAGTCACTAACAAAGTATTTGCATCAGGTTTTCAGTTCTTAATTTAGGAGAAATGGGTTGTATGGTTAAAAAATACTCTTTTTTTCTATTATGAATGATTATCTAGAAAAATAACATAAAATCAATTGTGGTTTTGTTGTCATTGTCTATGTGAGTTAAAATAGAAATGTCGATGACAAATGTGAGAAAAATAGGACTTTGGCAATATTTCTTTTTTGAGATAAATGAAAAATTTCAGGTGATTTAAAAAAAAAAAAAAAAACATCTGAGAGGACTTATTTTCATTATAGTTATGGCTTTCCGGGGATTTTGCTGACTTAAGAGCATTCAGATGTAGGGTTTTATTTTTTTTTTTTTGTTTGGTTGGTTTTTGTTTTGTTTTTGTTTCATTTTTTTTAATAACCTTTAAACAAAAATCCGTCCATGAAGGAGTCTGAGCTGTTGTAAGTTGTCTGTTCTTACTGAACTGTGAGAAAAGGGGACTTCATTGCAACTACAAAATATGAGGGGAAAGCCTTATCTTGGAGGAAGCCAGAGAGAAAATGTTGTAGAAGGCTTTGAGAGCAAGTGGTGCAGCTGGTCTGATGCAAAGGAAAGAGCAGTGAGGGCCGTGGGCTGCTGGGACAGGTGATCTCATTTAGCACCAGCCTGAGGTGGTGCTGGACAATGCACTTTTGTTTTAGTAGAACCACAGTTTGAGATTCATGCTATGGAACGATACCGAAGATGTTCAGTGACTGCCTGAGGTCCTACTTCTTTTTTTTTTTTTCCCCTTTCTTTGGTGGTTGCCCAGTCCTGCAATGCTGGGTAACATTGGTTTTGCCTTCAAATGAAGCTCTACATATCCTGAGGCTCAAATGATGCTGGGGGAAATGCTGAGGGCAGATCCTGTGGCTAAGGGAAAGACATGAAGAGCAGGTCTTGGAATGGAGTGGGATGCACGTCTTAGAAAGCTGGAAAATACATCTCTCCACAGAGAAAAGACCTGCAGGAGATCAGATTTGATGGTCAAAAGGAAATCAGTAACGGAGGATGAGATTTGCCCATTTTTCCTTTGTCCTAGGGGTTGTATGTTTTAAAACACTCAGTAGAATTGTGCTACCTGATATAATATTGATACTTCATTTTAAAGAGTTCAAATCAAAATGTTATCCTCTGCTAAGTGCTACAGCTGGCTCTGGCTTAAATTCTTCAAGAGTAAGTCAAGCCTTAATGAAAGGACCTCAGATACTTGGTAGATGAAATAGCACATTCTAACTTGGTAACTGCTATGTGCGACATCAGTAAATTTCATTTGAATTCAGTGCCTCAGGACTGCCTGTGAAGGCTGTATAAATAAGTTTTATGCAAGCAAGAACATGCTCCTCTTACTGTGGCTATCATCTGTCTTCCAGCCTTCTCCAATGACTTTCTTTTCTATAGGATTTATTAACTGCTCTGCATAGCTTTCACAGTATCATAATAAATTAACAAAATATCCACAGCTCAAAGTCTTAGATTTAAAACAAACAAAGAAACAAACAAATAAGCAACAAAAAATAACGTACCCAAAAGTACCCCAAATGTGTGTGTGTGTGTATGTGAAAAGCAGACAGAAAACTCTGTGTGTGTGAGAAGCAAAACACTGAAGTTTAAGGAATTTCTGATGTTGTTATATCCAGAGAGCAGACAAGATGTTTGCAAAACAGTAAATGCTCTATACCCTCCCCCCACACCCCCAGATAATTATTTTGTGAAAGGATTTTCCCTAAAAAAGCACAATGTACTCAGGGTTATGTAGCTAGGCCTTTTGAAATCAGAATCTGGCTGCTCAGGCAACCATGACCACATTTTAAATTGCTTGATTATTTGTCTATGGGGGATGACCGTTTTATTGCCTGAAATAACACAATTATGTTGCATCCCTCAATGCAATGACTGTCAGAAAGAGTGGATAAAGAAATAGACTGAGCTCTTTTTGAGTGTATTTTGGACAGCAATTATTTGAGGATACAAACAGGAATTGTGAGGCAGTACCCAGGAGACTGAAAATCTCACTTCTAAATAAACTGTATTGAATATGTGTTCAAGCTTCTAAGATTATTAACCCTCTTTTGTGCTGTAAGCCATGTAGACTAGAAGTGATTAAATTGCACCCATTTGCCAATGAATCAATTCCACTGCAATGTGGAAGAAAGAGCCTTACTCACCCATCAGAGAATGTTTGTAACCAAAAGAATTGAATTGTGCTGTTCCTGAATTGTGTTGCAAAGGCCCACTTTCACTTCTCATTGAAATTCTGTGAATTAAATCTGTACCTTTATTTGAATACTTAAGAGTGTTATACCTTCTCTTTTATAATGGCTGTATAATAATTTCCAGCAATAAAACCAGGATGACTTTCAAGTCCAGCTAGCAAGATGCATGCCTTGTGTATTGGAACTGGCTCTCCTTCATCTTTCTCAGTTTTCAATTTACTTAGCCCCCTTGTGCTGCAAGTAGCTTGCAATTGAAATTTGAAGGAAAGTAGTGCCAGATCAGTCTGTGAGGGCTGCTCTGAAATTCCACAGGTGCTGTGCAGTCTACTAGAAGTTTACCAGTGGTCAATTTGGCATTGGAATGTTACCTACAAAGAGTTTAGAAATATTATCCTTTAAGGACATTAAACAAATTTCACTGAAGCGTGGACTTTTCAAAGTTAAACTTTGAAAATTGCCACCCTTTGCAGAAAATAGGTTACAGTTTGTTCTCTAATAGTTTGATTTGTTAATTATAAAATTAACAAATAAGTAATTACAGGAGAGAGAGAAGTTCCACAGAGCATATGCTTTTGATCTGCAACAAAGATTCTGGTTCCTTAAGTAAATGGTGTTTGGGTATCCATTGTTTTGGTTCTTTCCAATGCATCTCCCTCTCAAATCCCGGTTTTGCTATTCATATATACATACCAAAATACATACATATACAGGAATATATATATACACATGTATTCTTGTATATTTATAGATGCCTTTGTGCATCTTTAGTTTCCTGAAGCTAAAATAGCTTGAAGTGTTTGTGATTAGAGCTGCCCAAATTAGAAAGCTGACTGCAGAGCACAGCTTCCTTACGTATGTAAGAACAAATGGAAGTATGATATATTACATAGAAAACAGCATAATATTGGGAAGTAACAAGGAAATAGAATGGAAACAGCAGCCAAATTGGAAAATGCCCTGCTAAGACTGCTGCATTCAGATGGTTAATAGGGACAGATTGTTAACCCAGGCTTGAAAAAAACCCAGGCTAGGGTAAAAATTTAGTCAAGCAAAAATTTTTAAAGGTATGCAATTTGTTAACTCCATTTTCTGCAGTATGAAACTGCAATATGGGAGAGGGTAGATAGAATTCTGCAAAAGGAGATCCAACAGCATGAAATCATGTCAAGTGTTCCACTTCTTCCACAAAGCAAGTAACCAAAACTTGGAGATGCATAAAAGGCACATGGAAGCCATCACTCTCCAGAGGAGCAAGGTATTATTTACATAACTCATTGAAACTGGGAGAGTGGGTCTAAAGACATTACTTTTTTTTTAACATAAGATTAATAATTTATTAGGAAGTTTGGTTTCATAATGAAGATAAATGATGGGTTGATTTTCATTGCCAATGTAAATTTGCCTCTCACAATACTGGACATATTTTTCAAAGTGGTTTTCTTTTTTCAGTTGTCAGTCTGTGAGCAAAATTATTATTAGTATTAGACTCTTAATGAAGAGTATTGCTATAAAGAGCACTCACACAGATTTCATCTCTTGTAATATATGTTTACTTGATTTGAGGTTGGTAATTGAGCCTCTTTGGGAGGAGGCTGCATGTGAGTATGTACACATGCATGAGGAACTTCATTCATAAATGTCTTCAATGAAACCAAAAACAGTCTTATCAACATTCTTTTCTCACATGTACAACATCTGCACTGAAAAAAACTTTTATTTTAATAAACCTATGAAGCTTTTAGGGTGAATCTGTAGTCCTTTATCACTGAGTTCAAACTTCTAATCATAAATGAAAAAAAAATAAAAAAAAAAAAAGCTTGGGCTTATTTATTTGTTCTTTTTGAAAACATACTCTTGGGAGAAAGCAAGTACTTTCAAATATCATTAGAGAAGCAATGAAATACATGTAATATTTATATATCTTAATGGCCTGATGAGAGCTGAATCATGCAGAAGGATGTGCTAACCCTTTCATATATCATAAAGGAAAACATTAAGCCCCATGCAAAATTCATCCCATGTTGACTCTTTTTAAAGCTTATCAGGAATTTTTTGTGGTATGCTTGTTTTATTTGTTTTTAATTTGTTTTTGTTTAATTTCTTTGTTGTCAATGGAAAGCAGTTCTTACACTTTTTCAGTGGAGCTAACACCAGAAAAAAAGTAAACAAAGGCATATGAAATTGTCTCCCAGAATATTTGCTTTCGATGGCAAATTCTGCTGCTACTTAAAGTCACTTTGAGCTACAAATAAGCATTCATCTTTGAGCAATCCACTGAACAGTTTTCAAGCTTTTTCTATCAGGAGTTCCTAAATCAAATCCTATTATTTTCTTCTGCCCAATTCTATTAGTGAATGGCCTCAGTTTAAAGGGACATATTATTTGGGCTTAACCCATAATGTGAAATGCAAAATATTTTCTCTTACATCAATTCTTTTTCAGAAAATGTACTTGGGGACACAGCATTTTGCAAAGTTGACTCCTAGCTATGACAGGTACTATCAGTGTTTTACTAGAACTTGATGGAAGTTTTTTGTTGACTATAGTAGGGTTTGACCATGTTATAGGTTTTCCAAATCTTTACCATGCAAATAAATTGCTGGTCTCTTTTGATTTCATGAATTTATTCTTCAACGTCAATTCTGTTCTCTAAGAACTATGTAGTCATTTAAAAGCAGTTACTTTTTTCAGTAATTTATGTGCAATTTACTCCTTAAATATGTTCCAGTATTTAATCTTGAATTTTGCCTTCTGAATATATCCATGTGAATGTACATAGCAATGTTCATGCATAACACATGATGTATGATCTAAATATAATGATTAATACCTTCTCTCGAGAAACCTTCTAAGGAAAATAACATAAAGATGTAATGTTTTAAAGATAAAATTATGGGATAACATGGGATTTCTTCCCAAAAAAAGATGCAAGGTTTTTTTTTCAGCTGATCAAATATGTAATATTAATATCTTTTTGATCATATATTTTGGAAGTACCCTGGGTTGAAGTGTAGACTCATTCACATTCATTTTCTGGAAACAAGAATCAGTGACATACTGTTTACATCAGGTTTTCTTTGTTTGAAAGAAAAATTTAAATGGAAACTCAAATTATTATGAAATAGCCATGTTGACAGTGCTTCTCATATCCTCTTTATAGATTTTTGTTGTTTCTGGACTAGAGTTGGAAACACCTGTGGTGATGTGAGTCCCAAACACGAGAGCAGTTTGTTACATATAGGAATAATCCTTTCCATATTTGCATAGCTCTTCACATCATCATTTGAGCAAAACCTTTCCCTGGGGATCACTGGAACTGTGTTTGATGCTTGGTGGTTTGTCTGTGCTGAGACAGGCAGTACTAAAAGGTGACCAAGTCTGCTCACAATGAAGCAAGTGAGTGCTATGTCTTGGCACAAGGACTTCCTAAATGTTATGCTGCTGCTCTCTGTTTGATATTTTGAAGGTGATACAGATTTCTATGTGCCGAGTCTCAGAAAATCAGATTTGAGTAGGGCTACTGACCTCACAGGAGCTGCACTTCAAGATCTAATCCAAATATTATCCAGATAAATTACTGTCCACTTTCCCCACTGTATATTTGTGTTTTAAATTTTGCTCTGTTTTTCTATTATTTCTATGAAATAATGTAACAGATCATGGAGCACCATCAAAAGCTAGATAGGCATTCATGTCTGTTATGAGTACCTGTGATTATACACCTACAGGGTAAGAGAAGGCTGCATCACAACCTGCTTGATCATTGCAATCACCTAGACAGGGTATAGTTTACATTATTCCCAGACCAGTATTCACTGCTCAGGATCATATCTGAAAAACAGAGAAGCAATTCAAATTATATTCAAGGATGGAAGAAAATGTAGTGTGTAGGTGGGGGAGTTGTACTTGGTTGGCTGGTTAGTTGGTTGTTTTCTTAGGTAAACAGAGAATTCTGTTCCTGATATTAGTTCAAAGACTCTGCGGACATAAAGATTGTACAGTCAATAAAATCATATATGCTATGGCATATTTAAAATGCAATATGTTGTAAAGTAAGTTTTTATGCTAAATCATGTGTGATCAAATTTCTGGGGGGTTGCAAATATTTGCTGTTTTCAGTTGTGCAGGAAGATTATTTTAGCTCTTTATAGCTATTTCAACAGATAGGAAGCAAGCATGTTATCCTAAGCATGGGACTTGCAGAACACTTGTTTTTTGTTTGGCATCACTACAACTTACATGATAAAAACAATGCAGAGGACTCAGGTGGAGCATTGTTATTTTTTCCCCCAGTTCCTGATTATTGTGTCATGTTTTGGGCACTAGTTTGTGGCTTGGAAGAATTCTGTCACTGCTGGTCTTCTCAGGGAACCAAGAAAAGAGGTCTACTGGAGTGAAAAGGAATTTTTTATAGAGATGTGATCTTAAAGTGATGGGATGTAGCAAAAGCCAGGTAACTGAGCGAACAGTGTTATTTTATCACCTCTTAGAAAATCTGTGTTTTCCAGGAAGATATCTAATCTGCAGTGTCATATGATTTTCTAATGTTTGTCTATGGAAGAGCAAGGGGGTAACCTTGGACTGTTAGTCTATTAGAAAATTTATATTTTAAAAGAAATGCCTGAAGCAGATCGTGGAAGACTGGGGCAGACAGAAGAGTCACCAGGTTTTCAAATGCTGTCAAATAGAAAGTTTAGTGGCAAGTATTGTAAATGGAAAGTCAGAAATTAGTTTTGAAGGGAGCACTTCTGTGGTAAGAAATAACATGATACAAGTCTACCTTGTCCGATTGGGTAATTGAATTACTGTAAAATATTCCTTTTTGCAGTTACAGAGAGATTAATATACTCTGACATTAACATTATAATTCTTTGTGGCTATACCATGAAAGCAAAAACATGGTGTAACCAGATTGATTGTGTGATGTACACATGTGCATTTTTTGTTTTGTTTTCTCAAAGGTGCTTCTGAATCCTGCTAGAAAAGAAAAACTACATACACATGCATAATTTCAGTATTTCCACAATAATCTAAGGTATGCTTACATGAAAGTATGAAGAAGATATATACACAAACATATGTACCTATTTATGTTCTGTTGTTTCATCTGAAGTTTTAAAGCATGTATGACATATCAGTTATTGAATAGCAAATTGTTCATAATGGCCTCTCGAAATTCTGAGAAGGTACATCATGTTCAGATAGGAGATAATGCAATTTTTTAGCAGATGGTTACAGTTGATATCCCTGTGGAATATGTGGAAAAGGCATCATGGCTCTCTGTTCTGACAAAAAGACTGCCTTGGTGGCCAGCAATGGGCACATACACACACAACCTTGAGATGTAATTTTACTAGAAGTGTTTGATGACAAATTCTAATTTCTGTATTTTCTAGTTAACGAATTACTGAAGTTCATGCCCAAACCACAAAAAACCTGCTTTGGGCTGGTTTATGGAATCCTTCTGGTTACCTAGCAACAAGCAGGAAGGAAGTGGGGGAGCAGGAGGGCTCTGAGGCAATACAGGGCAGCAATAGTGTCAGTTCAGCAGAGCAGACTGTATATAGGTCGCTGAATTCCTATAGGTATCTCTGCTAAGTTAGTGTAGCTACTGAAATGCAATAACTGCAAGTGTGACATGGTCTGACAGTAGCATCTCCTCACATGAACCTGCCAGAGTGGAGCTTCCATGCCCAATATATTCTCAGCTCTTTGGAAGAAGAATAAAATATCGGTGGAAGAGGAGGGTGGCAAAGCAGAATAGAACAGAGCATTAGACTGGAGATTAATTGGCTCTTATCAAATATGCAAGGTTCTATTTTTCTCATGCCCTGTAAAGACACTGTCCTCTGCAGAGGAAAAAAATTCCTTTTGGAGTTTCTGTCTGCACTAAAAATATCAAGTGTACTTCCCAAGGATATCAGTATGCATTCATCCATTGACATATTTTTAACTTCTGTGTCTGAAAGGGAAAAAAACCCCAAAAACTACTGATTCCATTGCTGTTTGTGAAATCAATTCTGTTGTTAGTATGTCCAATAACATCATTTTCCAGTGTGAGTTTGAGTACATTGATGGGATATCTGCCTTTTGCATGTCCCTTGTAAAGGCTCAGGATGGGGGTCCTTTCTTACTGTTGTTGTAGACATCCATAGCACAGAGGAATTTTATTCTCAATTAAGTAAAAAAAAAAATATATATATATATAAGAATTCAGTGTTAGAAAGAATGTAATTGTTTTTATTTAAAAATATACACTTGATATTTTCAGGGGAAAAAAAAGCAAAATGCTTGAAGTTCTAATTATGAAAAATGTATTAATTCGCTGATATTGGCCAGAGATTTTCTTAGAATAAAATTCAAACAAGAAACTGAGCCAGTATAGTCATTACCCATAATCAGGAAAAAGCTAATTTCTCCATTGAATTTGGAGTGCTTTCTCCACTTTCTCAGTAGGTGCAGGCTGTTTGTTTTGGGATGGGTTTTTATGTGGGTCGTTGGGTTGTTGTTTTTTTTTTTTTTCTGTAACCAAGGAAACAAACCTGGATTTCATTCTGAAAACCTGTGATGCTGCTAATACCATCTTTACGTCTTTGCTTTCTGTAGGACCTATCATTTGCCTCTTTTCCCATGTATTGAACTGTATGAGAGAAATTCCTCTTCTTCACTGCAGTAATGGATCCCACTACTTAAACATTTACAACTTCATCACTATAAAATGTTTGACGGTTATTATAAACTAATGAGATGTCATAAACTACAGATACAAGTGATCCCCTCTAATCCTTCTCAGAACCATCCTCCTTACCCTGCTGCTGTAAAACATTAAAAGCCTTCTTTGTTATGTGTTAATTGGTATTAATGGGGTTAATCTGTGCAAAATAGAGATTATCTTGCTGTAGTCAGACATTCTAGGGAGAACTTAATTAACTGAAGGCAAAAAAATATGGAAATATAGAAAGACTTGCATACTGATGCAGTTCCATAGTCACACATGCACATGTTGGGCTGTGTTACTCATTTTCAGAAGCAGGTCTCAAAAGCAGAGCTGTAGGGTTATCACAGAACCAGAGAATGGTTTGGGGAGGAGGGGACCTTAAAGGTCATCTAGTTCCAACCCCCCTGCCATGGATAGGGACACTTTCCACAACACTGGGTTGCTCAAAGCCCCATCCAGTCTGGCCTTGGACACTTCTAACCTAAATCCAGCATCTAATCTTTCAGTTTAAAGCCATTCCCCCTTGTCCTATGACAATACGTCCCTGTCCACTGAGAGTCCCTGCACCTCAGCAAGAGGGATATATTGAGAGGAACGCTACTTTTTTTTATTTTTTTTCTTTTTTCTGTCTTCATAATTTCTTAAAATTTATGAGTTGTGATTTTCTGTCTTACAAAAGACAAAGACACAAAAAAAGCTGCATGTTTTGTATTAATTATTCAGTCTTCTAGATAAATATGATCATAATAGAAGATCCAGAATACTTTATCCTATCATAATTGAAAATACAATTTAATTGAACACGAGTAAATACAGAATGGGATATTTTTTCCAGTACAGGTATTATATTTGCTGGAGAGAAACAGCACAGTCACAAAAGGAGAGGCAGTGATTGTAGAATATTGCCTAGTAAAAAACTGTTCTGCACAGACTTGTGCTTTTTGGGGGGTCTTTTCTTGTGCAATCTTCATAGTTTCAGTACTCATTATCTGTTGGTTAAGATTATCTGTCATCTTCACATCATTAACATCTGTATTCTCCTTTTTAAGATCTGTAGCCTCTGGTGACTGGAGTCTTAAAGGGCATTTCTGTAGAAGTTAATTTTCACACTGTAGTCAACCTGATTGGATCTTTTGCCTTGAAGGTTGTGCAGAATTTTCAAATATATCTTATAATTTTCAATAGCAATTTAATCTCAGTAGCTGTTTGGGAAGATAACTGAAGATATCTCCATATTTTAGAAGGAATATTGCTGTTTAATTATTCTTTGTTATGTTGCTGTTTGTTCATTATGCTATTTAGGGTCAGCATAAAGTTTCTCTCCTTCCCTTGAGCTAAGACTGAATTCCCAGTGTGGAAGCCTAAAGTGGTTTTGTCAGTTGACAATGGCTTCTCATTGTTATGGGAAGAGCCTTCAGTTTGGTACTGATCCTCTATTTTTTGTGAGCTTTCATAAATATGGGTAAGCACACTTGTTTCTTGACAGCTAGAAGATTTAAAATCTCAATTTTAGCTTTGAATTTAACCAGATATGTACTTAAAAAATATTTTAATAGCCTGGATAAGCAGCTCGCGATGACTGATGAGTTCAGATTTCAGGTTCAAAAATACTTTTTCATGATGCATAACAGTACTTCAAATCAAATAGAAAGAAACATCACTTAAAAAAATTTTCCATCCATTGTGTGAGATAATGATCCAGACATTCAAATTTGATTACTACAATAATGGCAAGTTGTACTGATGTAACTACTGCCAACATGCAAAACTGCTATGTTTTTTCCTTCTTCTCGTTTGAATATTTTGGCAGTAAAAGGTTAAGCATTCCTAATTTAAACATGTAGATAGTTAAATATTCCTCTGGGTATGAGAGTTCAACTTGAGCTGTTATTCTATATTTTTTTAGATTTTAAGAAAAATTGTAATATATATGTTTGTAGCCCTCATGCAGAAGGGTGAAGGAGAATTGATTGACTAACAAAACTTGTGCTGTTCCTCCAGCCATTGCTTTGACCCATATGAAACTCTTATTGCGATGTCCTTTCTGTTGAAGCAAAATGCAGACATTTTTTTATGCCAGATGACTGAAAATTCTTTGAAAACACAATCTATTGATTTAAAAGAAGAAAATGCTGGATTGATACATTTTTTACATGCTACGTGCAGGAACACACAAATAAACAAAAATAATTGTAATGGTTATTAATACTGAGAAACTACAAGGTCCAGGGAAAGTAAGTACAGGAGGAATACATAATATGTATGTACACAGCTGGTTCCATGGAGACAGAAAATGGCAATTTCCTCTATAACAAATATAAGCATCAATCCCCATTTTGAAAATGCAGGTTAACAAAAGAGTTATAACACACAATTCCAATTTATATAAAGAACAGGATAATTTCAGTGTGAATAGAACTTCATGTCCATCTCTAAATTACAGTATAGTGGATACTTCTGAAATGAGTGTTTTCATTCTTTAGGAGTTATAAAATATCAGCATTTGTAGAGTTAAATTTGAAATAAATATTTTTCCTAAGATGTACAAGATGCTGAAGATAATTTTTGTTTTTTCCTGAAGCATTAAACAGATTTTCCCCTGAACTCAATGTTATTGCTGTGATAAGTTCACCATATATTTTCTAGTTTGCATATTTAGAGATTCAACTGTCATAGCACCTCTGAATAAATGATGAAAAAACTGCATTTACTAGCCCCACACCACAACCAACAGAAAAATATCCCTCTAAGAGGTATTTAGCCCTTGAGTAATAATTTGTTTCCTGTGCTGATTTTTATCAGATGCTGGATACTCAAAGCACATTTGCCACAATAAACAATTGGTTCTTTGCTTTGAACATATTTACAAAAATAGTAGGCAAGTAGTACTTTTTAGACTGGTGTAGAAACAGCCACACCATTCAACCTAGAAGCCTGTCTTAGCAAAGCTGATGGTAGATGCCTGGGAGAAGTATCTTATTGGAAACTATAAAAATGAAATGGTAGCATAGAAATGCACTTCCTCAAGCTTATATTCTAAACTACTTGTAATCAGCAGCTTGGACATTCCAGTACAAGGGGTTGCAACTGCATTGTGCTAATTATCTTTGATGGCCCTTGCTTCCACGGACCTCTCTAGTCATTTTCTAAACACATTTGGGTTTTGTAACATCCTGTGGCAATGTGTTCCATAATTTAATTACATATAGCATGGAAAAGCGCATCTGTTTATTTTATACCTGCTGCCTAGTGATTTCATTTAATGCCTCCTAGTTTTATGTGGATAAATGAATAAACATGCCAATTCTCTTTATTCATGCTATCCATGTTATCACTTTTTTTTTTCATATGTCCTGTTAGTTGACCCTCTCTCAGACTGAGGAATTGTCTAATTAATTTTTCTCTCTTTTCAATCAGTGCCAGATTATCAAGATTTAGATTATCATTGCTCTCTTGTATTTTCCAAGAATGTTTTTAAGAACTCTTCTAGATCTCCAGTATTTTTAAGATGAGGCAATGAAAAAAAGAAAATTATATTCCAGGTGTGGAACTAACTTCATTGGAACAATAGTGCTTCCTGTTCTCTCTGTATATTTCCTAGTAAGTTTGAACATCTGTTTGCCTTTCTGATTGTTTTTGTGCTTCAGGCTTTGAGCTGATGATTTCAAAGAAATACCAGTGCTGATATCAAGATTTTACTGCTGAATTGCTGCAGATACTTTGGAGTCTACTGCTGTGTATGTTTAGTTAGAGTAGTCCCTTTCCCATGTGTATTACTTTGCATACTACTGCAAGTTTATCTGTGCATCTTCATAATTCAGATTGACTACTGATTAATGTTGGTTTCTAAAAAACAGCTGTGTGACCCCAAGGAGAAGCATGCATTAAACCCCAGCAACTCATTTTGTGTAGGCTGCTGAGCAGACATTAGATGAAAATGACTCCTGCTCTCTGTTCACCTGGGCTGATTTCAAACCAGTGTCATAGGAGAGAAATGCTCTGTATCTTGTTAGAAGTCTCTGGAGTTTACCCAGTCAGATCCATTTGTGATTCAAAATTTATTTATCTTGAAACATGCGCTCTGCTCCTTATAGACCTGAAAATAAATAAGAGACTTATACATTTTCTCCCTGTGTGTTCTAAAGGAAGATAATTTAAAAAAAAAAAAAAAAAAGACGCCAATCCTGCTATCAAGAAACAAATCCATTTGTTATTTACAGATAACAAAGTGTCAAATGAAACTGTACTCATTTCTCACCACAATTTCATGTACACATGTAAATTATCATTAAAATAAGGCTTAATTTTATGATACATTGGTGAAACCCTGATGGCCATTGTCTGAGTGCCCTGGTTGTTATTCAAGCTTCTGAGCAATGCTGACTTAGTGTTTGAAATTATTTTTTTTTTCACCAAATGAAACAAAGCAGCACTATCTGACCTGAATTTATGATTTGTCGCTTATCGGTGTTAGCATTAATTTTCTGAGACTAAACGAAGTTGCAAGAAGTAGCACACAATCATGTTCCCAAAGGTGTGTTGGCATGTTCTGCCACTTTCTATTATGTGCATTTAAGCCACACAGCTTTAATTATAAAAAGTAGGATAAAAAAGCTCTATATAGAAGTCCAAAGAATTTATAAATTCAAAGCTATGTCTCAGAATGATATACTGCAACTATTTACCATGTAAGTACCTATTGAAATGCATAATGCATTTGCTCCTTTATCTGCTTTTGAAGCACTCATGTCAGAATTTTGAAGTCCTTCTGCACTAGACACCATTCTCCAGGGTACTGAGCTCACCCTGTAACAAAAATAACTCTGCTGCCTGCTTCTTGGTGTCATTTTATCTGTCCTTCTGGTGGTAAACATTATAGAACCAGACATATCACAGCATCTAAATAATGTCTGTGGCAGGGTAGTATTATCTTCTTTCACTCCACACATGTTATTGTGAAGAAGTATAAAATGCCAAGAAACATCAACTGCGGCCTCAGACTACTGCTACGACTGCCCAAAGCTTATGAAATCACCACTGTGGGACAACTGTCCTCCAGCCCTGGCTGAAAGCTGGGAAGGACCAAGCACATCCCAGTGAAGCACAAGATGGATCAACAAGACGGATGGCCAGACATCCATCAGTCAGTAGCTGAAGACTTAAGCAGCAGTCAGCATTCTCACTGAAGCTGAGGTGAGTTAACGGAGGTTAGAGCTGACAATCAGACCAGAATTGGCAATTTTATGCCTATACTGTAGGTAAGTGATAAAGGTTAGGTTAAACAAGTAGTTCAGTCTTGAAGCTTCCTCTGTAAGGGATAGGTTGTCTTTTAATTATTAATGGTTTCTGTAAAGCCCAAAGGCTCCTTTGAGTGAATTCAGAGATCCTACTGTGAAGGGAATGGACTTCTAATCTTCAGCATCTTTGAGTAGTAAAAATCCTCTGTCCCTCTCTTTTCTCTCAAAACTTCATTGTTTCAGTAGATTTGATATTATCTGCACTTATCTTCGATTAATAGGGTTTATTATACCAAACAGACTTGTAAATTGCGTAAGGAAATTCATACACAAGGAGGGGGAAAATTGTTATGGAACAGGTACCTAGAGACATGAAATGCAATATGTGTGTTTAAAATAAAGCCACAATAGTTTCTTTTATAGTTTTAGGATTATTTATTTGTAATCAGCCATTTCCAAAGTAAATGCATCACACAAATAAACGGGAAGTAGGGCGAGTTAGTTAATTCCAAACATTTATATAATGACTGCATCATAATTGATGGGAAAAAGTAAATAAAATGAGCACAGCCTAATACTTTTGAGAAGTGGCACCAGAACTTTTCTTTCTCGTTAATGTTTAAAGAAGATTTGTGATTAATTAGCCGGCTCAGTTTTACATGTGCAGCCTTCACTGTGATGATAGAGGCAGTGGCACAGTGTAGCACAGAAGGACCCACGTGGCAGTGGCAACGACTGATGATGTCCTATGGAGAGCTATGTTCTGAACAAACCCTTATTCTGCTTCCTGTGGTCCAAGTAAGAGTCTGTTAACTTAATTGGGCTCTAAGGTTTTACCATAATTCCCCTGTCTATCTGTGAGGGAATGAAGCCTTGGAAAAAATGCTGGAATTCCTTTAGATCTGGTATCTTTCAGTCATTTATCACAGGGATACTGGCAGTGATAATCTGAGTTATAATTGGTGTCTCCAAACTCATTTGGTAGGAAACCAGTGGCTTAAAGTGCATTGGTTTTGCCAACACTGTAAAAACCACTTTGCCTTTAGCTGCTTGAGCCCACTAATAAACAGTGTCCTTGTACTCAAGATTCACGTGGCAGGAGACTGCTTAGTATTTTGCACTTTATTTTCTGGCATTCATCAGAGATTGTTCTTAATAGGTGTTAAAATTAGGAGGCTGTAACAATCTGCCATTTCACTACTCAGCTATGTTTTATTATGGTTGATGCGTCAGTCCAATTTTTTAAATCTTTTCTCCCCCAAAAGCATGTCTTCATGTACTAAGTTTTATAGGTAGCAATACATAGATGGTAAAATAAGTCCCAAGTGTTCCATAAATTGTTGTGGAAAGACCATGTCTACCTTCAATGCTGTCTTACAGACAGAGAAAGTGAGATTTGGGAGGTGAAAAGAATTGTAAATCAGTGACTTAGACTGCATGTGTTCTTAGTTCAAGCTGAAATAAGAGAAAAGATGATGGCAAGTTCCTCAACTGTCAGTACAGATGCGTGTGTTTACCAAAAGTATATATTACACCTAAATACTAAAAGTATACACACACACACAAGTATATATGGACTTGTATATGACAGTATTTCCTGGAATAAGAACCATTTTCTGAAGAAAACCCCTTCTGTGTTCCTCTATTATTTTAAGCTTTTAATAAATTAGGTAGAGTGCAATTAAACACCACAATCTGTGTATATACACATAAACAAAATACTGGCATAATGATAATTAACCTTACCTTCACCCCAGATTTAAATTAAGTAAAAGTTTTGTAAGGGAAAGCCTGTCTCCTGGCTCATCTGCTTTGTGACTGCCAAGGAAGGTCTGTTTTCTTCTGCAATTGTTAGGCAAAAGAATATGGATCCTGATCTGCTGGAGTCAGTGGCATATTTAATCAATTCAGAGAAGGTCATACAAGTGTTTGTACAGTACACACAGTAGATGTTTTAACTAACAGTTATTGAAGTCAAACACTATTGATCATCAAATCTTTGCTGGGGCTTGTGCTGTGGTGAAGAAAATGCAGGTTTTTCATATGCAGCACATTGAGGTCGCAGAATGATGTAATTGTTAGTTTTGGAAAAGACCTTAAAGATCACCAAATCCAACATTTACCCAGCAGTGCCATGCTCACTACTAAACTGTGTCCCTAAGTGCCACATCTATGTGTCTTTTAAACACCTTTCCAGGAATTCCACCATTTCCCTTGGCAGCCTACTCCACTGCCTCTACACCCTTCAGTGAAGCAATTTTTTTCATAATACTTAACCTAGCCTTCCCCTGGCACAACTTGAGGCCGTTTCCTCCAGGAAATGGCGTCAAAAAACTTTACTAAAGTCCAGGTAGACAACATCCACAGCCTTTCCTTCATCCACTAAATGGGTCACCCTCTCAAAAGGAGATCAGGCTGCTCAAGCAGGACCTGTCTTTCACTAACCTGCACTGGCTGGGCCTGATCCTCTGGCTGTCCTGCATATGCCATGTGATGGCACTCAGGATGATCTGTCCCATGGCTTTCCCTTGCACCAAGGTCAGACTGACAGGCTTGCAGTTCCCTGGCTCCTCTCTCCAACATCTCCTGTAAATGGACATCACATTTGTTGACTTCCAGTCAATTGGGATCTCTCTGGTGAGCCAGGACTCCTGCTAAATGATTGAAAATGGCTTCATGAGCTCTCTGCCCAGCTCCCTCAGTACCTTTGGGTGGATTACATCTGACCCCATAGACTTGTACATGTCTAAGTGAAACAGCAGGTTGCTGAGCATCTTCTCCTGGATTATGGGGGTTTAATTCTGTTCCCTGTTTCTACCTTCTGTCCCTGTTGTCAGCTCAGGGAGCTGGGAATCTGGAGACAGTTGGTTTTGCCATTAAAAATTGAGGCAAAGAAGGCATTAAGTACCTCAACCTATTCCTCATCCTTTGTCACTAGGTTTTCCCCCTCATCCAAGAAATTATGGAAATTCTCTCTAAACCTCCTTTTGCTGCTGATGTGTTTGTAAAAAACAAAAACTAAACAAAACAAAAAACCAAAAAAAGAACTCCAAAAAACAAAACAAAAAAAACCAAACCAAAACAAACAAACAAACAAACAAAAAAAAACCGCAAAAACCTGTTTTTCTTTACAGCAGCAGCCAGATTAAATTCTAGCTGGGCTTCAGCCCACCACAACCTCACAACATCCTTGTACTTATCCTGAGTTGCCTGCACCTTCATCCAACTGTTATAAACCCCTTTTTCCTCTGAGTTCTCGCCAAAGTTCTTTGCTAAGACAGGTTGGTCTTGTTCACTGGTTCATCTTTTGGAACGTGTGGACAGCATGCTCCTGTACCTTTAAAATACCCTTCTTGAAGCATGTCCAGCCTTCCTGGATTCCTTTGCCCCTCAAGACTGCCTCCCAAAGGAGTATCTCAGCTGGTCTCACAAACAGGAGAAGGCCTGCTGTCTGGAAAAAGTTAGTCATTTGATGGTCACTGTGTCCAAGACAGCCTCCAGCTGTGACATCACCCAGCAGTCCTTCCTGCTCACAAACAACAGGTCCAGCAGGACACCTTCCCAA
Source organism: Cinclus cinclus (assembly GCF_963662255.1). Taxonomy (NCBI): domain Eukaryota; kingdom Metazoa; phylum Chordata; class Aves; order Passeriformes; family Cinclidae; genus Cinclus; species Cinclus cinclus. Next base: position 20,884,108 of record NC_085051.1, on the reverse strand, counting down.
ATTGGTTCACTCAACAGCTGTCAGGACATTGTCTGCCACACACTCCAGGAACCTCCTGGACTGCTTTCTCTCTGCTGTCTTGTACTTTCAGCAGACATTTGGTAAGTTGAAGTCCCCCATGAGAACAAGGACTAGTGATTGGCGAGATTTTTTTCCCAGTTGCCTACAGAGTATTTCATCTGTCTTTTCATTCTGGTTGGGCAGCCTATAACAGACTCCCAGTGGGATATCTGCCTTGCTCTCTTTTCCCCTGATTCTTATCCTTAAATGCTCAACCCTATTTATAGCCAGCCATTGCAGCCCTCTGGTTGTGCAAGTCATCCTGCCATGTTTGAAGTCCAAAGTTAACCCCATTTGTAATGTCACTCTGGATTCTGAGTCCTCAGCACCAAGTGTTTTGCTCTGCCATCTTAGCCAGAGAGATCACACAGAGTAGAGCATTAGATAGTTTTAAATAGATTTAAATAGAATAATTAAAATGTTCTACACATGAATAATATTTGAGACAATGCAAATCACCATGATCACTCAAACTTCCTTAGGGTTAACAGTTCATTACTAAAATTGTTGCAATACTTTGATCCAAAGTACTGTAGCTAACAGAAGTGATGAAACCATCTGGAAAAGAGCAATATCATAAAGTATTTGTTCAAAACTCATAAAACAAGTCCACTCAATTATTTTTCTGAGGCTGGACACTTGGCTGTGCCAAGTTTGTTGAGCAAATTTATCTCAGTGATAATAAACACTATAATTTAGGTGCATTATTGTTCTGCTAGAATCTGTTTAACTTCATATACTACATAAGTTTAAGCACATACTAATACAGTTTCAGACCTATTATTTTTTAATCATAGTAAGATTAGATTGTTCCACAATGTGTGTTCCAACATGGGGGAATGAAATTAGAAAAGATTAAAATCTGTCAAGAGCAAGCTACTTTCAAAAATCAAATATAGTTTCACACTGTAACAGGCAAAGTAGTTTAAGAAGCAGTGAGAAATATTGATACCACTGTACAAATCACTAGTAAGAATGCACCCAGAGCAAATGTCCATAGTTGTTAAAGTCAAAGAAAAACATGTACAGACAAGAGCAAAGAAAATTATCAGGAGAAGAGAGAACATGTTTTATGGACTAGAATAATGTGACATTCGACCAAGTAAAGCTAAGACTGAGAGGGGAGAGGGTTGTTCACTATGATTCTCACAAGCTAAACATGAAAGATGAATAAAACTGCTTAAGCTGAAGGACAATTTAAGCACTAGAATAAATGGAGATAAACTGACTATGAGTGAATTTACCCCATAAGGAGGTTGGAATGAGACTTTCTGTTGTTATATAGGCAACTTAAAGATTCAACTTAAATTAGTTATGAATGAGAACCCACAAGGAAGTTACCACTCAAAGGAGGAGCCAAAGTGAAATGACCACTCAGAAGCCTACAATTTTCCATCTTTATATTTAGAGGATAAGGACAGCTTTGATCTTCACAGAATTTTCAAGAATTTTCTGTGTAAATACTTTTTTTTTCCTTTTCCTATAAATGTTTGTACCAGATTGCTTGCAGCCTCATAGAGCAGTAAAGGATTTATTCAGGATTCACAAAGATTCTGAAAGCAATATTTAACTTGGAAAAAAAATATTTAACTTATATGCGTCATGTACTTTGACAATAGATTATGGATGACTAAACTTTTTTGGGGACTTAAACATGTCCATCTAATTGTAAAGAAATTTAATTCAACCATGCTATTCATCTGAAACTCTCAGCAAATATAATTAAAGATATGATAATAAAAAGAGGGTAATGAGCACTTTTGTAACATCTCAGCTCTGCATGTAAATGACATCCAAGCATTAAATGGTCAATGATGGCAACAAATGAAAAGGAACTTGCTCTTAATAACAGCTTCATAAATTAGATGCTGACTTCTCTAAATTTGATCTTGGTGTTGAATTCTCTGAAGTTGATCTTAATTTATACCACTATAGTCAAGAGCAAAATGTATTTTAGAGTCACTTATGTAAGCTCAATACATCTTAGATCAGTGAAAAAGTTATGTAAAGTTCACTGAATTAAATGACATTAGGTAATCAGGACTGTACTAATATAGGTTTACGCAGACCTAAATGGGAGTTCAACCCAACTGATTTTTTTCTACTGATTTTTAAAAGATCCAGTTTTCATAAATTTTCATTATCACTGGTGGTCAATTTTTTTGGGTTTTTTTTCCCTTTTTCATTTGCATATGCAATTGCTTGGCATTTGCTGGTTTTGTTTTTTCTTGATTTTTGGGGGGGAGTTTAGTTTTGTTTTTAGTTTTTTGGGTTTTGTTTTTTTTGGTTTTTTTTGTTTTTTTTTTTCCCCTGGAAAGTCTGCATTATGAGATTAAACTTCTGAAAAAATGAGGTAACTAATAGCCATGGTTGGAGACATCCTGTCTCGTCTCTATCTCACTTTTTTTGCCATAGATAGTTAAAATACGTTCCAGGTTTATTTCTCCTTTCAGTTTTACTACTCAGTTAAGATCACTTGTAAAAATTTCCTTGTTTTGTTTATAGTGGGGCAGATATATGTTGGAATGACCAGCTAGCTGAAAATTAGAAAATTATGTTAGCCAAAGGATTAGGTATGATTTGCCCTGAAATGCTGAGAGAGTCCTGTATAGATTGACTTATTTTCCATTAGAAAGTTGTGGGGTTATAGTAATTTAAAAAAAAAAAAATCAAATAATTGCCTTTCATGGTTAGTGAATATTAAAATAAGTTTAGTCTTGCAAACTGACATATTTCTTAAAAGTTGAGTAATTTCCAATAGTTTCTTGTTGACTGTCAAGGAGTTTATGCCTGCCAAATAAAAACTAGACTCTGAACCTGTGTTCTCACATTCAGTGATAAACTATAAAAACTATAAATCCAGCTTTATAGTTCATTGATTTTATGCTAGCTATGCCCTTCTGAGGGAATTTTTTTTTTTTTCCCAGGCACGTAAAGTGGGGATAGAATAAAAAAAAATATACTATTTTTACGGAATTATAGATTCTGTTCCTTACAAGTATTAATTTTTACCTTGAGGGAAGGTATCTGTTCTGAAGGTATCACAGACAAGGCTGAATCAAGGAAATACATTTCTGTATTTCATCTATAACTGCTAGAGTATACTCATAATTTCCACTTGTATTAATCTTTGTGGTACCCAGCACTTTTTAAGGCCAAGCACTAAACTCATTGAATTTCTGGACAGGCAAGATGAACAATTTCCACTTCTGAATAAGAGGAAGTAAAGTTCTTGAAACTCATAAAGGAAATAATTGCAATGGTTCAGACACAGTACACTTTAAGGTATCTATTGTTTCTGAATAAGGAAGTATCTACTGACTGTGTTGTACTAATCTTTATTTACTTTGCTTATAAACAGTGTCTTGGAAGTAAAAAAAAAAAAAAAAAAAAAAGAAGTCTTTAATTTTGTCACTATGGGGATCATATTTTTTTCACAATGTTTTCCTACAGCAACAATCTTTTGATGAGTGCACAGTAGGTGGCTACAAGCATGATTTTCTATTCATTGCTATCTATTCTTTTTTTTCCATTAGTGAGTAATTTGATTTCTTTAACGCCTTAATATTTGTCAAGAATTTAAAACTGCCCTGCTTAAAAACTCACAGAAAGTACAAGGAATCTGAGAAAAATATCTAAGGTTCTGCTTTCAATTTTGCACTCTAGCTAATAATAATAGTTTTTTCATTTTACATAAGTTCCGGTCTATGAATTTATTTTATTTATTACCTGATGTAAAATAATATTTTTAATCTTATGGATTTAAATTAGAAATCTTTGTGCTTTACAGAGGAGCCCTGATGTGGAAGTCATTATTCAGGGCAGAGAGTTTTCTAAAGTAAATCATATGCTTCACTTTCTGGCTTCAGAAGTTAGAGGAGAGCTAAACAGACATTTCAAAACTCTGAAATCCTCATGCTTTCAAGCTGGATGGGCAGCCAGAGATCATCCTATCAGTGACCATAGCTTGTTGTACAGTGAAGCTGAAAGTTTAATAGCAAGGTGTACTGCTCATCAGAAGGTAGCACAGGTTCTTGTTTGTAAGCAATGTAATGACACATCTTAAGTCACAATCCTGGAGAGGCTACAAGTAGATTTCACCCGATTGGAAAGAAATTAATTAAGATGAGTCAAGCCTGGATCCATTAATTTTGCTTTAATAATCTGGCATCTCTACTGTTTTATAGCTTTTTCTCTTTCAAAAGCTATTTTAAGTGCCTTTTATTTTAAATATACCTAATTATAATTTCCATGTTCATTGAAAGCATATGTGTCTCATAAAATATAGGAAAAATAGACCTACAGAAAATTTAAAAAAAATATTTTTGTACAATAGTCCTAGTAATTCTATTCCTATGTTGCTTGTATATAGTCTCAAATTCTCCTCAACTTCTCTATGTGAGAATGTGAAAGTGAATGTAAAAAACATTTTTCATTTTACTTAAAAAGAAAAGAAGGATCTTTGTCCTGTGCTGAACCAGATCCAAGCTCTATTTGTGATAATGTGTGTATGTGTAATGTCAAAATAATACTATAACCTCCAAAATCTAATGTTTCAGACAAAGCTGTAAGATTTCCACATCCATTCTTGTCTTTGTTATAAGCATTTTGGATGCATCCTAAATCAGAGATTATTCTGAAGCTTAATTTTCTTTCCAAATTTTTAAAAGTTGATGCTTATAGTTCAGGATAATATTGACTTTTTAAAAAACATTCAGCCTGTCTTCTATTCATGACAGAATTTAAGCTTCCCATTGTCAATGAGTCAGACAGATTAATCCTGTAGTACTGAAATAAGAAAAAAAAAATTGTGTTTTTCAACTTTGATTTCCCATGTTTTGCAGAGATAAGAATATACGACAGTTTTTCAAACTGTGCTATAGTTAAGATAAATTGTAGAATTTGTAAATTCTCTTGTAAATTGTAGAATTGTAAATTTCCTGTTTGCTTAGGTAAATATTCATACTGTACAAAATTACTCGGTTTAATTATATAGTAGAGTAGAAAGTATGTGATCTTAGACCAGTAATGAATTCTTTCATTGTGCTAATTTTGCCAGTGCATACTGATTTCAATAGGTGTCAAAGGGATCCTTCAAATTACTGGATTTAGTAGAAATTCATTGCAAAAAATGAGCTGCTTGTTAGTTCCTGTATTTGGAAGTATTATTTGCACTGCATATAATTTCTGAACCTTTTAAAAACCTCTTAATTCTTAAATGACTTTTTAAAAAATTATTATTTTTGCTGTTAAGAAAACATATTTATGATCTTAACAATTATAGTACAGGATGAAAATATAAACCATGTCATAAACACACAAGAAAATAATCTCATTTTTGATACACTGTGATCAATTTTGTGGCATGAGTCCATGGACTTGCATCAGGAAGAGCAAAAGTACTTTGCCTTTGTCTTCCCCAGGACCTGTTACATGTGATCCCCTTTCCCGGGAATGGCTGAAAACCTGCCTGCCCATGGGACGTGGTGAGTGAACTCCTTGTTTTGCTTAGCTTGCCTTTACCTATTAAACTGTTTTTCTCTCTTTTACTCTCGCAGTTCTCTCCTTCATTGCACTGGAGAGAGGTGGGAATGGGGAAGCGCCTGCGTGGAGCACAGTTGCCAGCTGGGGCTAAACCATGGCAGCATGACCTGGTGAATCTTGTGTTTCTGTATTGCTGCTTCCCCTTTTAAGATATTGCTCTCAAGAGCAGACAAATTCCAGCCATTTCTCAAATAGTTATCAAACTATTTCATAAGAAATATTGATTGCAATAAAATTTCAGATCTTCCCACTGTCTTGAGAGTTCTTTATTCCTCAGATGTAGGCCCACACATTCATCAGTTCTCATTTGTTGAGTCTCAGTTGGACATTGAAATTGTAATTACCCCATTTTCCTTGGAACAGCTTCAGGAAGAGGAACAGTAAGGTTGTGCCTCCCCTGCCTTCTGCTGCCCTCCTTAAGCCATAACCACTGGTGGGGGTGGTGATTGCTGCATCCAGCTTATTCTGGGCTTTGAGGGGTGGATGGCCACATGGGTAGCCAAGGGCTGGCTGGATCGGTGACCCACATATCTTGCTGGTGCGCAAATACAAATGAATCATCTTAGTTTATGAACAGTGATGAGCCCAGGGCCTGTTGAGCTCTCCTGCACATCAGCAGGCTGCACTCAGGATCTCCCCTGAGCAGGGACACCTTCCAAGGTCACTCCTTGGGGCTCAGAAATTCCTTGCTGCAGCTCGTTCTCAGGAAGTGATTGGTAACATGCTAAACTTTGAAATCTTATCTAGTGTCTGGGGAACTCAGTGATGGGAATTTAAAAGGCTGAAGGATCATGAGTGCTTCTAGACAACAAATGACCACAGGCCTCCAAGATTAAGGTAGTGGTGGAAAAGGCACCTGTTTGTGTATTGCCCGGTATGAACTATGCTCCTATAATTGTCTTTGACTTAAACAGCGTGGTACATGATTAAGGTAGAATAAATATTGTTACAAATAAATGAATACTAATTATAAATAATAAATTACTAATGTCACAAAATTATGTAAAGCTTGGCACAAAGTTTGCTGCGAGCACTAGTGACTTACTAGAACTGCAGTCCAGCAGCTGCTGGTTATGTCATTTATGAAATAAAACAGACTAAGAACAGCAAATTAGGGCATTTACAGTAGATTGGTGAGGGATCAGAGTGTTTCAAGGTGCTTCACTAGGGATGCTTTGTTCACCACAGTATATCAGGTGCTGAAATTCTCAGAAATCGCCTTTGAAAGAACAAACTTGACTAGCTGTTGATTTTAAGCCATACTGTTGAATATTTTATAAAATTCTTTTCCTAGGACTTTTTGGCAGAGATGCATATAAGTAAAGCTTTGATATATGTGCTATTAATATATGTGCTATTATTATTATTAATAATATGTGCTATTAATTCTGGCTCTTATAAGTTTTATCTCCAGGTTTAAATGCCTCAAGTGGATAACCACTTTTCATATTTTTGGACTAGATTATAATTTACATGAAATCCAGTTTGTGTTTACATTTTGTGTTATGCATCCTCATATCTTTCATGTCATCAGATGCAAACCAGAAGTACACGTAAGTTTCTGAAAAATACTCTATGAAAATGGTGGTATTTGTACCATACAAAGGGCTTGAAATTTAATACCAACTTTGATGAGTGAAAAGGAATGGGACAAACTTAAAATATCCGTGCCTTGTTCTAATTTGAAATTCGAAAACCGTTGCCTGAGTTAATTACACTTTTAATGGCCCTGTAAATGAAATCTTCAGGACTTAGGTTCTTCTTTAGCCCCTTCCAGCTGGGTATAATAAATTCCAAAAGTAACTTGCTTTCTGATATCCCCAAGTCTGTTTTCTTTCTACACCCTCTAGCAGTTTTCATTTTCTACTCCTACCCCTGAGTCCTTGAATTGTTCCAACAGTGTAACAATTCTCTCATGGGTTGATACCAATATAACATGACTACTACAGCTGCTGTTTGTTTTGACAAAACTTGCTATTTATTTCTGATTTTTGATCATAAGTCACTCATCTTTTCCATGCTGTATAGGCAACTTTGGTGATGAAAATGTAAAAAATGAGGAAAGTGTAATTTAAGTAGCTTTGGTAAGGTACTTAGCAAAACCCAAAAGGTATTACAGGAATGAAAGTAGAGAAGGAAAATATGTTTCACATACAACTCTGGGCTAGCAGACTTACAATGATAAAAAACTACTTTGATAATCATTTGAAATCTTTCAGTTGAGCACAGTAGTATATTGTGTTATGAATCTACCTAGCCCGAAAAAAAAAATCTTTTGGGAAAAATATTTTCCAAAAACAATGGAACAATTTTAGGACAATATATGATTTTTCACTTGAGTCTACAGAGAAGATGACAGACTGATATTTTAATGTAAGCTGCTGTAAGAATTTTCCCCTTGAAAATCTTTTACATGAGAAACACTCACAAAGGGCTCAATCCTCTGTGACATCCAGCTAAATATTAAGTTGTCCCAGATTTTGCTCACCTTCCTTTTCTCCATTCTACATTATTTTTTTTTCCCCATCAAACATGGTGTTACATCTCCTGAATCATCCTTTCCTATATTCTCAAAATCTGGTCACATGCCTGGGGCAGCTTTCACCACCTTATCAGACAAAGTATAGTAATGGGAAGGTGTCAGAGCCATTTATAAGTCTCACTGCCTTGGAAAGGGTAAGGAGGCACTGAAGGCTAAAAGCAGGGCTGACAGGAGTGAGATTATGTGGTGCTGAGGATGCCAATATAACCAACAGACACAAAGTTGATGATACCCAAGTACCACAGATAATACAATTATTTTCTTTCTCATATAAATAGTGATATTGTACAGCATTTTATTGTCTTGACTGCATAGCTCTCTTGAGTATTTCAGAGAACTATGAAGACTGCAGTTTACATTTTTTTTCTCAAGTAAATGAACAAAGCTTCTAGTAATAGAAAGCTTCAAGTAATAGAAAGCATAAAACCAGGGGTTTTTTTAAATTGCATTGAAGAAAACACAGTATGCTTACATAAAAACAAATTGTTATTAAATCTGTAGGCACCATTCAAATCTCTGCATTAGTCCTGGACAGGAATGTGGTATGGCAGCAGCTTCACATTTTGGATATGGCAGTATGGCACAATTATTACACAGCTGGAAAGGAAAATGCAGGGGTTTTTGATGTTCACTCATGTACTTGGCTTCAGCCTGTGTGCATATCAGAGCATGTAGGAAGTGACCTACTTAGCTTCAATTCTTTAGTAAGCTTTTCTTTTTCATAGCCATTAGACCCATTTTTTTTTAATATAGTAAATTTTGGAATTTTGAAATTATCTGTCATGCTGGTAATCACTAGGAAGTTAGGCTACTAGTTCATATATTATACTTTCTTCCTCCTCTTTGATGTGTGGGGTTAGATTTCTATTGGGATCTTCAAGATTCTGTAGCTTTCAGATTCTTTCTAGGTCCAGATTAAACCAATCCTTAGCCTCCTCTATTTATGAAATTTCCAGCTTCAGCTCGTGATAGCTTTGGGGTTCCTATACTCATGCTAATTTGATACATTGGCATATGTATAACTCCTTTAAATCCAGAGTTACAAGCAATTTATTAAAATAATTAATAATTAATTGAGTTTCTAATTTGCTTTTTTGGTGAAACACCCCTGGATGCACAGCATTAAAGGTTATATTGAAGCGTGGCCTGATTAACTGATTAATAGATTTTTCTTTTTACAGAAGTTTCTTACATATGTGAGCATAATTATATTCTATCACTTTCCAAGAAAAAAATGGAGTAATTGAGGCAGAGAAATGTTTTGGTCTTGTTATTTAATTAATTTCATGTTCTGTGAAAAGGCCAGATTGACAGTTCTGCAGAATCAAGTTCTCTTTATTCACAGCACTATTCAGCGCTGAACTGACCCCCCACCTGGTACCTGAATCTCCCTTGTGCTTACCATTGTGCTCCAACCTCAAGCAGAATAAATGTAGAAAGATCAGTTTATTGCAGAATGGAGATTTGTCTTGAATTTAATGATTTAAATTCTTCTTATTTTCTAATTCTTTTATCTGAAGTCCTTTCCTGTGGTATTTGGATAGGATTTGCCTTTCCACAATATCTCTGGAAACTTAAAGTGTCAACTCTTTTGTTAGAATAACAATGGGTTTGGAGTGCAGGAAAGTACCATTCAACCCTTGCAATGTATTTAACATAGAAAAGACCATGATGGCTCTACATTCTTTATCGGAAAGGAAAAAAAACTCTCCAAACAGGCATTTGCTGAGAAGGCAGGCATATTTTTAGAAAATATCTGTAAGTACATTCACTTGTATATCTGGTATGTGGTTCCATGGAAATTTCCAAAATCTATACAGAAATAATCTGAGGATTTATAAGGATACTTTGTATACTGCTAGTGATAACTATTTGTAGGAATGACAGGTGTGTGTCCATATTCCTGCAATCTTTTACCCATAAAAAGAATGCTATTTGTAAAGCACCTGCAAGAAAAAAACAACAAAAAAAAGAGATTAGTTTCATCTACTTCAGATGAACAAGTATTTCAAGATGGCATGAAAATTACAGGTGCTTTACAGAAAGACGTATATCACTTCCTATACAGAAGCATTTGAAATTAAGAAGAGATAAATGATGAAACTATGTTGTTCATTACCATAAGTAATGAAGGCTGACTGGGTTTGACAGGAAAAGCTTCATTGCCCGTACAGCAACAAGCTGATATATAGCAAGCAACTCATTCCACAAAGCCTGTGAGGAAAATAAAATTTATTCTAATGAGAATTGCTTATGTGTACTTGTTCCTTATTTCCTGACATGAGCTGCAGTGTTATGCATGTTGCTTTATCTCTGGCCTTTGAAAGTATTTAAGAGTAGACATTTCTACATTTTGTGGCACACCTTAGTTGTTTGGGTTTGTTTTTTTTTTTTTTTCAATGCCTCTTCTAACACTGCATTTTGTTATTGACTTGAAACCGTCCTGAAATTTTATTTCTGCACCTTTGAGACACATTGCTGATGCATGTGGCTCCTTCTCATTCTTTCTTTCTTTGCTAGGATTTTTTGGCAGAGATGCATATAAGTAAAGCTGGTGCTAGTATAAAGGTTTCACAGTTTCCCTACTGTCTCAGCATATCATCCCATCCCAGTTTACAAATTATCAGTTCTTGAGTGGTTATTTTTACACAGGTTAGATCCTGAAGACTGTGTTTGTTTATGCTGACTGCAGTTCAAAGTGGATACAGAGTCAAGTGTCATTATGGTAACATTTCCTTGCTCTGTCCTCCTTGCCTGGGACTTACCTGGAACACCATAGGCAGTTAAGATGATTTCATTACAATAAACAGTACATCTCATAGGCCAGAGGGTATTCACAGCCTAAAACATTCACCTTGGAAAATAACCTTGCTTGCTTGCTTTCTCTACTGATTGAAGTTCTTGCTGACTAACTGCTATAGTAAATAAATTTCCACTACACAGTGCAAAATAATTCTTACCAATAAAAGAAGCCTGAGTCTTCTGTTTCCTTGAATGAAAGATTTGGAGTTAAATGAGCAAGCAGCAAAGTTTTAACCCTCAATTGTGTTTACTTCTAAAATTATATCTTTCAACCATGACACTGAAGTCGAGGAAATGCCTTTGTAGCAGAAAATTGTGAGAGGGGATCCTTCAGCTATTACTGTGATTCACTGCTGCCCTAAACCCTTCCTGTATTCGCAGTGTCAGGACTCATGCTTCTTCACCTCTCCTGTGTATCACAAACAGCAGTAATTCTTATCTGTAGCTCTCTAGTATTTCAATGAATCATCTTGATCTCAGCCTGAGCAAGTTTCTAAAGTAACTTTCCTATACTCCTGAGGCAGCTTTCTCAGAAGCCCTCAGTCTCAATCTTCCACATTGCCAGCTCTGGATCTCTCTTGCACGGACATGCACAGACACTCAAAAAAATCTGTCGTGCTTTTAAAATATGCAAAAGTGCAAAAGAAAATATCAACATTCTAAGGAATTTTAATGAACTTTATTTCTGTCTTTACATTCTTTGTGTTGTTGTTGATTATGAGCTCTGTGTCAAATCAGCTCTCTCTGTTATAGCTGCCTCCTTTTGTAGGGTTCTGGATGGAGAACTGACACTTTTTTGGAGTCAGCATAGTCAAAGTGACATGCCAGCCTCATCATTTTAAGCAATTTTGAAATATGAAGTGAGATGGTAAGCAATGTTACAAAAAGAAAAGCCCAAGTACTTTGAATAGAAAATGTTCTCTCACACTCTCTTTTTCTCACCCCCAAGAAGATTAAATTAGTTCAGCACCGCTCTGGTTATAATGATCTGATTCCTGATGCTAGTGTGATTAAACTGGGTGCATTAAAATAAGCAATGATAAATTAAAAGCACAGTAGAAATCTTATTGGGTGTGAACAGATGAGTAATCTTAATTGGAAATTAAATATGCCCATTATTCTGTGCTATAAATGGACTTTTATATTATAAATTGAAGAGATAACTACTTGATGTGTGGTGCAGTGCCACATTAGAGTTCAGTGCAAGTGTCTGTAGTAAAGCCTTTTCTTAGTTCATTAAGGACAAACACAACTTTCCAAGGTGCCTCAGTAGCAATTCTTGCATGTGCAAAAGAAGTAGATGCAAGCTATGACCTTTCTGTTAAACATTCAAAATTTTCATACTTTCAGAAAGTGCCTTGTAAATACTTTTCTTAGAAGTGGTTTCACAGTATATTCACATTAATTTTTCTTCCCAGTGCTTTCCAGACTAAATAACACACGCAGTACTGTTTTGAAACCCATACAAAATGACAGAACTCTAAAGCCCAATGCATCTAAGAAAAATCTGTGCCTTTCAGTTTAATAGTTCTACATGACCAACATGTACGATGGCATTCTCCATACAGAGTATATGAAATATACTTCTCATAATTGGCATTTATGAAAACTTGTTTTTTATTCAAAATAATATTCACGAGTATCTTGCTTCATTAATAGAGTATCTCATGAAATTTCCATTGCTTCTCAGTAGGAAGAGGAAAATTATCTGTGTGGGTTGGGTTAGCTTTTGATAATACAAAAGCTCATTTAATCCTATTGAGTCAATACTTTCCGATCCCTGTCCAATTTCAAGGGCCTGTTACATACTGTTCCAGTTGTGAACAAAGTCAAAGAAATGTTCGAGACTGTCCCCTCTGTGATTGCTGTGTTGAGAACTACAGAGATCCTACATTCAAAAAAGCAATTGTAAAATCTCTGCTTTCCTGGGACCTGAGTATTTCAGAGCATTTGGTTCTCTAGAAGGAAGTCTAAGGTCTACCACATATAACTTTGTTGACCTTAAATGAAGTGGAAGTCTTAAAGAATGTAAAGCCCCGAAAATTCTGTCACTACAATTATGAACAAGAATGAGAAAATTAGTCCCAGTTCTTGTGTCTGTAACCTAGAGCTCAAAATTTATACAAATGAGAGAATTTTGCTTCTGAAACAAAGATTTGACCCATAGAGCCAGAAGATCAGTGAAAGAAGTGATCATATAACTTCTACTCTAATTAGGCTGCAATACAGCAATGAACCAACCTAGATAATTAACTGAACAAAGAATAACTATGTCAGCTCTGGGTGCTGACAGCTGGTGCTCTGTGTTTGCCAACATGCCCTGTTGTGTCAAATTTAGATACACTGAAATATCCTGCATATATTGTATTTGAATGAAAAGATTTTATGTTGCCTTATAGAGGTACTGCTCTTCATGCAGCTCAGCAGTCTGAGGACTGAAGGTTACAGGGACAGAGAACTCACTAAGTTAGAAACTATGATCTAATAACTTTTTTTTTTCTACTTTACACCTCTGACCCTCATTTTAAAAATTATTCACATGCAGGTGGCTGCCAAATTCTTGCTGTCTGCTTTATACAACATTTACACTGATCCTAAACTGCACAGGATCTGAAGCAGCCACCTTATGAGCTCATATATCACATTTATAAGAATCTCTAGAGACAGATGCAGAGATACAGATAATGCAGAAAGATATTCCATAGACTGCAAAGTTTGAGGGCTTGTAGTCTTGAATTGCAAGTGGAAAACAAGGTATGTTCTGGCTCTTGCACGTGTTTTGCTTATGGCAGCACAATTTCACTGAAGCATAATTTATTTGCTTCTTTCCTGAATTATAAGAAAGATTAATCTATGAGTTAATCTCAAAAAGGAATGCAAAAATGGTAAGTGTCCTGCTTTAGAGTCACTAACACTGGAATCAGATTTTATAGATGGTCTAAGGAAGACTGTGTTAATCCTTACATTCAATTTATGTTGTAAATCTTATGTCTCATTTCCATTTTATTCTAGCACCAAAGGTAACATAGTTAGAGGACAAGGCTTAGAGTGATCTTTATTCTGTTTATTTTTCACTTAAGTAAATTACATCATTGTGTCCAGTGTGTGGCTTCTATCAATCTAAAATGAATATGTTTCTGCCACTCTCCAAGACTAGACTAACATTGAAAACCTCAAAGTACGTTATTCATTTTTTTCCTGTAAAATCTATTGATTATTTTAATAGAAGAAATATACTGGCTGCAAGGTGAGTGAATTTGAATAAGTGGAATCCTACACAACCAATTTCAAAGCAAATCCAACGTTTAGTAGAGGATTCAATACGTTGGCAATACTTTGGAGTAGACTCTCAGTAAAATAATACTAAGGCCTACTCTCTCTAAGGGATTTTTTGGAATCAGAAGGCAGCACAGTACATGAAGAATTTAAGTGCCTCTGTATAAACCAAAATTAAACTCCAACTTTAAGCAAGATGCTTACAGTAGTATGATCCTATTCAACCCCCCCTTTTCCTTGTTCCCCAGAGCTCAGGAATTTGCAAGAAAAAGCTACTCTGCTTCTGCTTCTCATTTATACCTACATACAAATAATCTTTCTAGTTGTACTTGGGGATGATCTATTACCTTTCTTATTATAGCAGTAATTGTAACAATTGCTAAACAAAATGGTGAAAATTCAGTTAGCCTGATGGAGCTAAAATCTGTTTCCTAGAAGACAATCCTAATGACTGGGCTCCAGATTTGAAGATGCTGCTCGATTAGCCCAGATAGTGTTGGCTGGCTCTGAGTCGAATGGCATGGCTTTTCTCGTCTACATTATTAAACTGCCTTGTTGTTCCCAAAATGATGTTTCTGCTATGCAAAGTGACAACTGGAAACAGCTCTTAGCACATTCTGTGAGTGGGGTTTGATCTGTGCCAGCAAGGTCAAACATTCCTTGGGAATAATCAGGGGAGAACATTTGCTAACAGATAAGTAGATGTGACTGTTCTGGATTCAGGTGTGAGCTTAGGAACCTGTGAGCCTGGAGCTGTTCTTTGCATGCTCAAATGCTTAACTTGAAGGACAATGGACTTTTGAAACTGAGCACAGCCAGAGGCTGCTAATATACACAAGCTTAAGGGCATGCATGATTTGCACTGATAAGGGCCTAGCAGTTTATAAAATGCCCAGGCAGTACAATTTCCCTATAAGTTTAGAAGTTATAATTTAATAACAGAGTCTTTAAGAAGTTATATTTAATAGAAGAGTCCTTAAATCTTTTGTAATATTTACTAGTAGATGTGTCCGTGCCTTTGGTGCTGTTATGTTAACAATAAATTGACAACTATAATAATATCCCTGGCAGGGATTAACACTGAACATTCAGCTTTTTATGGATTCCCAGAGATGCTTTTTAACATAGAGTTGAGAAATTCTTCATTCTTTATTTGGATTTTTTTAATTTTTTTTTTTTTACTTTGTTTTCTCTTTTCATTTATGCTGTCTTCAGTGGACAGCTTCAGTCCAGTAACTTGGCATGAGGCTGTCAGGTTTCCTCACTGGATTTATCAAAGGCAACCACACACATCAAGAAAGTTCAGACTGACATTCTCTGAGGTTATACAGTTTAAACAAATTCACATTGGCCTTTTTTTGACAATAATTCTCCTTACACACCTTGCATTGCCCTCTTTTTTATGTTCCCCTCAGACTAATTGCCACCCTTTAACCTGCAGTGACTTTAACATCAAATCTCAGTTCTACAGCTATCAGTTGTGCAGGTTGAAGTAAATGGCTTAAAGAATTTGGGACTGTGGTAAAATAGGAAGACAATTAATAGGGTTTTCTTCCTGTGTTTTATTGGCTGACACTGCCACCCTGTGAATTCATGTCCTTCTTCCTAAATAGCTGTACACATGTCATGGAAATGGCACCCTCTGTTCTTCTGTCTCTTGGCACTGAAAATAATGAGCTGAAACTTTAGGGAGTCTCTTATTCTTCTATTTCATATATACTGCTTTATTTCATTTTGTGTTCCTTAGCATGACTTAGAAAAAAAAATAAATGCAAGAAATATAAACTATTTAGCATCAGATTTTGCATATGACAACCCAACTAATGATTCAGTAATTATAGACTTCCAAGAAGGCTGACTAATATATCTTGAAATAGATTTGATTTGATCAGCTATTGGAAATTACATCCTTTTCAAGGAGCTAAGTTTAGAATGTTGTTCTCATATCAATATAATGTATTTGCTCCAGTAAACATTTTTCCATCTTGGTATTAGCAGTTCCTCAATCTTAAAGAAGTATTTCTTTCATCTAAATACTTTCATTTTTAAAGTAAAATATCTAATTCCATGAAGGTACTCTGTATAGCTCACACTAGCAGCTCATAGCTGCCTATTATGCAACCAAAGCTGTAAGACATCCTTGGCGTGTTGAAGGTTTTTCATAAACACTGGAATAGGATCCATTATCATATCTGTCAAACCATAGTGCAAGTGAAAAATGTAAGCTCTGCCTTCTAACCTACTGTAACAAGAGTGTCCTGGAAAGGATTTTTGTGGCTGTCAACGCAGCATGAATGTATCTCTGGTGCACTTAAAATTCTTTTCTAATTCTCCAGCTTTTTATGCGACAGTATTACTGGAAAGTCCAAGTCCATACTGGGTTGGATGTTTCCTCAGGTTCTTGTGGAAATCAGTGTCAGAGATAATCAGTAGCTTTGCATGCTAAGGGAGAATAATTACTCTAAAATATAGAAACAGTTAGGGGGGGTCATGTGAGATTTTTCAATATGTTCCAAAGCTTGCAGACCAAATGTCTTCAATTTGTAGGCAGAAGACTATCTAGGGAAGAATGGACCGGCTGTTCTTTTAGCTTATTTCTTGGGTCACTATAATTTGGTTTATTTTTCATGAGTCTTAAGTCTACAAATGTAATTTGTGGTCGTCTACTCATAGTGGGTGTTTTGTGTTTCACTCTCATTGATTTTGAACATTCAGTGCCCAAATTCTGTTTCCATTATGTCTGCACAAATCTTCTTATTCTCTTGGAAGTGGGGTGAAGTAAAAAATGTCCTCTTATAGACTACAGTAATATTGATGAGGAGTTTTAAGGAAGATATGCTTCAACTGCTGTTACTTATATCATTCTTTTGCTTATTGGAAGAAAAAGCTTTGATCTCTAGACAGTCAAATACTTTTCTCAATAGTTAAATTCACATGGCAAGAAGGGCAAAATAATATTTCTCTAGCAGAATTAATTTTTGAGAAATCCAGGGTACTAATTCAAAAACCTTCAATTGTGATCTCGGAAAAAATCAGGCAGTGTAGTACTGAATGAATAGCTGGAGACCTTCTAAAATGTCTTTTTGTTAATGAAGTTAAAATTCCCCCAGAAATGTTTCTCTTCTGAGCTCCCAAAATGTAGTAAAAGTTTTTGTGAATTTTCCCATCTATTAACCTCCTAAAAAACAATATGGCAATGCATTAAAACAAGGATTGTGAACAGGGCTGTAAGTGAAAGTTCACACTGAAATACACAGAGGGCATTGCAGAGCCACCTACCTCGTGTCAGTTAAGATAAAGCAGACAAAGTTGTAAAAAGAGAAATTTCCTTTTTTTGATGTACATTTCTAAAAGCAAAACTACTCTAACACATTTTGACTTCCTTTAACCTGTAACATGCTGTGATAGGTGTTAGTAAGATAGAGAGTATGGCAATTCAGCTTTATTTATTTCAAACATAGCCTAAAATAGGTGAAATAACTCAATAAACAAAACAAACAAACAAAACGACAGCAACAACAACAACAACAACAACAACAAAACCTTTGGAATCATAGGGCTAGTGCTTTTTCAATCTGGGATGTAAGAGAATTAAGTACTGAATAAACTGTTTTGCCTCCATTATTGTTTTCTAAGTTATTTGTATAAAAATAAGAGTATCACTGGTGTTGTTAGTATCCAACTGCAGAATAGGTTATATTGCCTACACAATTCCAGAAATATAGATGATAGAATGTATGAAGAGGTTAATTATTAAAATGTACAGAGATATTTTCATGATTGGAGAGTACTTTATGAATAAAATATTTTTTGGGTTTAGAGAGGACCTAAGGTACTTCAGGGATTTTACTGAGTGCCTTCAAAAAAGAAGGGTGTCTTTACAACACACAGATGAGGAAGACAACACCTACCTTTTCATGCAACTTCCATCCCCACAATTAGAATTATTCTGTGTTATAACAAAATTGATTTTAGATCTGTCTTTTTGTACTGAGACAAATTTGATTATAACACTAGACTTCTCAGAAAATCATGCCAACAACTGGGTGATAAATGGTTTTAAGATGAACCATTGTGAGTTAATATGCAACCACAGGTGACATGTTTTTCACACATAATTCAAAATATTTAAAATCTAGAGCCACCTTGAAGGGTATTTTGCTTCAGAGACACAGGGAAAGGATTAATACATGATGTGTGATTATATGATTAATTAATATGTGATTAATACATTGATAATAAAATCACATGTAATATAAACATAAATGGTAAAATTATAGAATATTCTGAGTTGGAAGGACCCATAGGGATCATCAAAGTTGAACTCCTGGCCCTGCACAGGACACCCCAAGGATCCCACCCTGTGCCTGAGAGTGATGACCAAACACTTTAACTCTGTCAAGCTGGTGCTGTGACCACATCCCTGGGGAGCCTGTTCCAGTGCCCAAACATCCTCTGGGTGAAGAACCTTTTTCTAATATCCAACCTAAACCTGCTCTAACAGAACTTCACACCATTACCTTTTCTCCTCTCACTGGTCACCTCACCAGTGAGGAAGCTGTAGGCTGCTGTGAGGTCTCCTCTCAGTGTCCTCTTCTCCAGGCTGAACAAGGAGAGTGGGACAATCCCCTCCCTTGCCTGGCTGGGGATGCTATGCCTGGTGCCCCCACGTACACAGCTGACACTCCTGGCTGCCAGGGCACAATGACTCATATTCAGCTTCCCATCGACTATTGACTTGCCCTTTTACTAAATAAATACCCTGATTTTCCTCCTCCCTGATGACCGTGTCAAATATTAAAATAATAAAGGTCATTTGTTTTCACTTCTCTCATCAAAGTCAAAATGATTAGATTTGTTTCGGTTCTTGTGAATACCAAGTAAAGATAAGATTTACTATGTACTGAACCGTATTGAGGGGCCAATGTAATGAAATCAGAAAGGTCTGATTGTATGTGATATTAGATTTGGGGTTTTTTCAGGTATTTAGGTAGACAGGGATCAAACCATCTCTAATCTCCAGATGATACTAAAATTCATAAAAATGCATGAAGAATCTTTTAAGCTGTGAAAAAGTAGTAAAACCTTGTTGAATCAGTTATTGTGCTCCAACTTATTTGACTGCAATAGGAAATATATAAATATATCCAAGGACAACACCCTACCTTTGAGGTTTGAAAGTTTGATGATGCTGTACTTTTTTGCACACAAAAGGTGTTAAATAGTTTCAGAGACCTGAATGGACCTGTAATGTATCTTGGTAATGAAGAAGTTACTCAGAATGAATGGAGATAATTAACAGAAGTTCTGCAAGCAACAAGTAATTGGATTGCTGGTGGATAATTTGTTTCCAAAAGGCATTTTTACTGCCTGGTTATAGGCTATATTTCGTTCTTATCTTTTTATTCAAAAGAAAATTGTCTTCAAATCTTGGATTATTCTCAGTGTGATCTTGGGTATTAAGTTACTGGAAGAGAAAGATACCGTTTAAAAATATTCTTTTTAGCAGTTGTCCACAAGTCTCATGTTGATATTAAATAGCAGTTGTTTCAATTTTTTTTTTTTATGATAGTTGTGTTGTCAGGATCCCATAGGGGCTGATATAAGGATTGTCTCATTATTTTTGGACACTGCACATACTATTAATAGTGGTGGTCTTAAATAAAATAATCTCATTAGGAAGGTCAATAGGGAAACTATAGAACTTCATAGGATCCAACAAAACTGATTGGCAAATAATAGATTTGAAATCTGAAATGACTCCTTGAACGTGCTTTTGCACACATTGCTGGACTCTGGTATAAAGATAGCCTTGGATCATGGAGATCCTGAGACAAACCCTCCTTTATACAAGGTAGAACTGGGGCTTCTTTTCAGTCCTGTAATCTTGTCCTATAAAATGTCTTTTGCTCCTCTCTGCAGAAGAGTTGAAATTGCTGCTCTTTTTGCTTCCCTTACTATCAGCCTCCATATGGATAGCATTACTATTTCATAGTAGATTTACCTTCTGCCAAATGCAGTATGTGTTCTTCTGCATTCCATCATTTGCACATATATCTTTGTTTCTTGCCTTCTTTCCTATTTGGGTGATTTTTAAATAGTCCAAGAACTATTCATAATCATTTTTAAAAATACATGGAGTCAGTGCCTCTGGCCAGCTTAATTTGACAGAGTTTTTTCAAGATTAATGTTAGTGTCAATTGTATTTTTTTCTCCTTAGGAATTGTTTTAATGACTCTGTCACTTGGTAATCCATAGTCCTTGAAAGCAAACCAAAGTACATTGCTTTTCTATGCCCTAACTCAACAATCCAGTCAGCTAGAACAGGCAAAATGGAACACACAACCTAATAACATTTACACTGATTGGATGTGAATTTAACTTACTGCAATCTAGCTGTCTAGAAGGATTGAGAATTTGGTGGTTAATCATTTGTGGTTTTGTTTAGGGGAGAGATAAGATAATGTGGAGAGAGTGTGGTTTTGTATTGATGATGGGTGCTTATTCCAAGTTTCTCTGATTTCTTTTCCAGAGTGCTAAAAATTCCCTTGTCTTGGCAGAAGAAGTACAATTCCATTAGGAATGGGATAGTAGGAATTTCCTTTTAGTCTGATGAAGATAGACAATTCTATACTTTTATATTATGAAGAACTGTATGATCTCTGGCAATATGTCACATTACCTGATTTCCACTTACTGATAGGAAAAACTTGTTCTATTTCACCTTTTATCATCTCCAGATATGAACATTTGACAGAATGATATGAAAAGTAAATATTTTTCACCACTATATGAAATTTCTTTTTAGCCACAGAAATCCAATTAAGTTCACACAATCATGTCCTTCAATATTAAATAAATGTAGTCAGAGATAATACCAGTTAAACATTGGATGTATTTAATCAAAATTTGAAAGGATCTTGTTGTATCAAGGCCTGACTTGTTAAAGTTTGGTGCTGTGCATGTCATTAAGAAGAGCAGTGAATCATATTCTGTGTTTTATGATTCATTTACTATGGGTTATTGCAGATCCAAGTTTCTTTCTTCAGGCATCAGGAGTCGTACAGATGTTCTCTGAAAATGATGGCTAGAAGTATCCCATGATCCTGAGGATCATTTCCTATACTGACCTGTATTACTGCAATGTCAGGCTCCAATATACCTTAGTATCTATTCAGTAAATTTTCTTTCTTGCCAGTTTTGGAGACTTTTTTGCTTTTCCCTCCACAAAATGTTTCCTTAATTTGGTAAAAAATTTTTAAGACCAGCATTTTTTTATTAGGACCAGACATTGATTGAAAAATTCTGGTAAAAAAGAAAATAAAAGTAGGTAACTTTATAATCTAGATGTCACTTTTCCCACTAGGTCATGATGTCAAGTTATTGCTTTCAAGTATCCCTGCATCTACAGAGGACAAAGTGTTAGAACTATATTATCACCAAAGACATTTGATATTTTAAAAGGTGATATTGCATCAGGAGTATTCTACATGCCTTAAACATAAACAAATTCAGTGTAATATTACTTAGCTAAAAGAGGTGATTGAATTCAGCATGGAGCAACTAGGCAATCAGCAGAGTTTCCATCATCATCCTTTGGAAAATTGTTAGTTATAAATTTAATAGGGGGGGAAAATTTTATTTGAATTAGTTGTTATAGAAATGCACTTAATAATAATTATTACACCAAATATAAATGGATGGATAAAAATGAAAGGACATACTGTGTCATTTTTGAGTCTTTATGATTAAGTTCTTAAGCTTGGAAAGGTACATAAAAGTTATCATTGTTCCCCTTTGCTGTCATAGTGTACAGTTTATCAAATGAATATCCATGCTCAGGATGATATAATTGGTTGATTGAATTCTCGTCTGCTTTGGTTGAAAACTGTCGCTCTTGTTGCACAGACTTTACAGGATAGAGTGCAACTGCTAAGCATCTTTTTCATTGGATCAAATCACAAAGGTAAAAAAAGGCTGAAAATAGGCTGATGTGGGCAGTGAAAATGACTGTATACGACAAGGTGTGAAAAGGTTAAACTTTAAGCTTCAAAACAAATATGAAAGAAAGAAATGGTATTTTGGAGCCAATGAACTGGAGAAAATATGGGTTTAAGAGCCTACTTGCATCCCATTAGCACGGTTTCTGATGCTTTTTGCGCTTTTAATATTGCACTGTGCAGGCATCCTAACCAGAAAAAAGGCAACAGGAACCAAACAAAATTAATATAATTGGCAATCATGAAATGACATGTGGATTCAGAGAAAAAGGGGAGTCTGGACTTAGTGTGCTGGGCAAGCCCAGTGAGAAGTCCATTATCACGTGGGAAGACTGCAAAACATTGCTTAAACTATATTGAAAAGGAATGGCACAGTATTACTGCCCAGAGCCTTCTTTTTGCCAGCTGCAGTTTCATACTGAAGTACTTTGTGGAGATACAAGATATTGAGACACAATGCAAAAGAGAAAGATCGAAGATTTAGTTCAAAATTTTGATGCAGAGATTTTATGAACTGAAACCATAGTTCAGCGGTGGAATTCTTTGGGTGACTTTAATCCAAAGCCTGAGAAATTGCTCATCTATGAGCACAATAAAATGAAAAGTCTGACATTAATGAAGCTTGATGGTGTGATTCATAGGCCTAGAATGATAGCATCAATGGTGATGGGCTGTGTTAGTGGATGAAAAGAATCAGGAGACATTTTATGCAAGAGGTCTCTTTCTGTGTGAGGCTGAAAAATGATAACTGGCTCGTTAAGGACATATTTGTTACTTTAGTATAAAAAAAGAAAGTGACACACCTTTGTTATCATAGGGGACTTTGATCTGAGAGGCTTGCTAGAAAATTTACCGATAGTTAAATATTACTAGAATGTCTAAAAACGATGGATTACATATTCATCAGTCAAAAGGCTGTCCAAGGTGCAGGAAAAACTTTTTATTAGGTATGATTTCATTATGGAAAAGAACTGTGATCTAAATAATATAGAGAAAAAATACTAGAAGGGAAAATGTGAAAGGTTTCTGGGAGTCACATTAAGGCCATTTTATTATATAAAAAAATAATTGGAAGCACTCATATTTGTTGAACTATATATTTGTTAAGAGTAGAAATTGAAGGAAATTGATAACAAACCAAGAAAAAAAAGGAAAAATACAGTGTTTAATGTAATAGAATTACCTCATAGAAAATGGATAAAAGCAAGGAAAAATTCCCCCTTGATAGATCTTTGAGAAACTTTTCAAGAGTAAAGAATTTTCACAGTGGTAATAGTATAGTGTAATCTTAATTTTTAATTTAGAAAGAAAAATAACAACAGAATCAATGTAGCACACATTAAAGAGCAAGGTAATATATTGAAAAATATACCACAGACTGAGTTGCTGGTTTTTTCAGAGACAGAACAAAGTAATTGCTCATTGCCTATGTGCTATTTAATATCCATGGCTTGGAAGGGGCACACCAAATCATATATGACAAAGTTTGAAAGTGGCACAGAAGTTTGTGAAGTAGTAGTAACAAAGACATGTCCCTGGCACAAAACCATCTGGGTTTTTTATTAGTTGGCATAACTAAATAAATTATGTTATTGTTATCAGGTAGAAAGGAGTTTGTAAAGAACAGGAATGTGAGCAGTGTTTTCCAGGCAGGGGACCCCACACTGAGACTCACAGGCCTTCCTCCAAAACTATACTTGGGAGGACTAATGCATATCAGTATGTTCAGACAAAGTACAAGAATTTTATATTTGTGTATTTTGCTACCATAACTACTATTGCTATACTTTATACAATTCTTGTGCTCCTGCTGGGAATACTAGTGAAAACTGGAGAAGGTTCAATTAAAATCTTCTTGTTATGTAACTGTTTGTTAGAGATTGTTCTCTTATGGACTGATGTCCTGAACTGTGCTGATTCCAGTTTAGGATTTTCTATTTACTTCCTTCTTATTTTACTTAGCCTGTTTTCTCAGTCATTGTGGTCCTGTGGTGGAGATCAGAGATGACTACAGACAGTCACGGGAACATAGATCATGTGGTTAAAATCTGGTAGTAGCAATAGGTTGGCATTTGAATAAATCATTGTCTTTGATTGTTAATTAAACTTTTTTTCATTGTGGTTTGCTCTCTGTCTTTGAGCATGACACTTGTCTAAGTAACACATGTGTTTTAATGTATACATTTCTCATTGCTTTACCGTGTTTATCAGATAATTTTCCTTTTTTTTAGATTTCTAGTGAGAAAAAAGTAAGAACCTGATACATAATCTATTAGGTGGGACTGAAGGTCTGTCTTTCCCACTGCTCTTCCCCCAACAGTAACAACAGCAAGGTTTTACTTTGTCAGGAACTGTGGTGACAGGTGGAGACAAGAAATATGTTAAAAGAGAGACCTTCCCATATGTTTTCCCCATGTCCTCCCCCTCTCCCCTCACACTTTGCTCACCTCTGTCAGCTCTCCTCCTACTCTGTCTTCACCACAAAATTTTGCAACCCAAAATTTTCATCTTGTTGGAAAATTAAATTTTGCTCTTGGTGCTGATAGCATTTTTGAGCTGTCTTTGTTTTACTATGAATATGTAAGAAACTGAATGATGCTTAAGATTCTAAACTTTGTATTAAAATAACAAATACTTTGATAGTAGCAATTAATCCCTAAATTGAGCCTGATATAGGCTGTTACAAAAGTGGCCCCACACTGTTAGTTTTGATGGCACATTCTGCTGCAATGGTACATATGAAAAGAAGAGAAGTTTTTCTTTTTCCAAAAGAACATTGTTACCTAAAAGGTAGAACTGGAGAGCAAAACAAAGATCCACCTAGGTAGGACGTCTGCAAGAGTGTAATTGAAGAGACAGTTTCTTCTCCAATATTTAAAATAGAACAAATTGCTCCAGTTTGTGACATAATCAAAAACTTCTTTGCAAGAAAACAGAAAAGCAAAAGTGTGTAGATAAGATTTGGGTTGAACAGGACAACATTACATCAAGATGCAATTTACTGCTGAATCAAAACTGGTCAGTAATGAGTAGTGCTGCACAAATATAACAGAAGTATTTGGGAGCACTAATTTTCAGTTGAAAAAAGAATTTGCTTTTCAAACATCTCCCTAATTTCATGGTTATTTCTGTAAGTCATGTTTATCATTCTACAAGTATGCATATGGGTTTATATTTGTATTTGAATGATGTTCAGATTCATTTTCCATAAAACTTGCCAGATCATGTTACAATTTCTTGTGGTCAAGGGAAACAAAACTTGAGACATTATAGCCCTCATTAACTATTAGGTGCTTATTTAGAATCATTGCAGTGCTTCCAAAAAACCTTCCAGGCACTTGCTAAAGTGTTAATTTCTACAGACCTCTGTGATTCTGTCATGACCTGCTCTATCTGTGATCAAAACATAGCATCAGTTCTGGTATGCACATGAGCAGTTACAGAAAGTTTTCAATTCTAGAAAGAGTTTAGAAGTTCTTTTCTATTCATCTAAAATAAAGCCAAAGTGATAGAAAGCATTATCTAATAATTCATGGCTTTCATACTAAGAAATGGTATTCACTCTGGAGAGTGAAGTGAAAACACTGTAACTTTAGATTGGAGATGAGGTCTGTATTTTCTAACTGTTGCAGTAAAAGGATGTAAACTTGCATTCTTCACTCAAGGCTTGGTGTTTCATGCCTCACACAGGAATTATTGGCTGAGCCTCACTGACTTTGTGGTATGCCTTGTGGCTGTAGATCTCTGCCTTCTGATCATAGAAGCAATAAAAGTCTCCCAATCCACCAAAACCTCACAAGTCATTTAAACTACTCAGATGTGTAAAGCCAAGTCTTCAGCCTTCTGCTTCTTTCTTCCTCAGGCTCAGCTGTTCTATAATTTCAAGACAGTGCTCTCAGTCTTTGCTCGAGAGCAGTGAGCACGCTTTCCCCAGCTGGCACAGGGTTTGTTCCTTTTTCTGTTTGAATGATAGCACAAGCCACATGTAACACAGGAGGGGTGAGCCAAAAGAACTTGATGTTTTTAACTGGGGCAGCCGTGTTCACACGGTAGGGTAAAAAACCTGAAACACACGGAAGTTGCAGTAAACACTTATCAAATAGGCAGTAAAAAAGAAAATTTCCTTTGTTTGTCAATGCTTGCTTGCTCTTTTAGGCTGCTTCATTTCTGACATTCAAGATAATCTGTCTTCAAAGGTACTTAAGACAAGAATAAAATTTCCAACATTTTAGGAATGGAAAGAACAGTGAATAATGAGGAAATATTTGTGTTGCTCCTCAAATCAAAGGGAAATTTGTACGCATTAATAAAAAAGACACCTTGAGTAGCAAAACCTGTATTAATACCAGAGGGATGACAGGATTATTTGAAACAGTTACAATTAATTTTAAAGTGCCCAAAGGTGTATCCTTCCTTCAGGAGATGATCCTTCCTGAACTTTTACATCCTTTTTATTTGTCATTTTCAGGGTCATAAGTATGTGATTATCTCTCACAAGTTCAAATGAATATATGCAAATTAAATACTTCTTATACCGAAGGCTGACCTAAAAGACTTGCCTACAGAGAGTGTAGTTTTAATGAAAACACATCATATTTTTGACTGCCATGAAGCATCTTGTTATTAGATCAGTGTAAGATATTGAATCTGATCATTTTTCAGCTGAAGTTTATGGTCACGAGAACTGAACACCTTTTCTTCAGGCCTCTTGAAAATGTCATGGATAATCCTCATATAGACTCTAACCATCTAACTGGGTCAATGGGTGGGTTTTTGTGTATTTACAGTGAGTAAAAATGCAAGATTGAGGTCACAAATCCTAATAAATAGACCCAAGATACACACATATATTGAGCAGCATTAATGTGAATTTACGTTCTTTTTGTGATCTTAGAAAACAGTTAAAAAATTCTGATCATACCATTTGTTTCTTTTATACAAATAATAATTTTAGGAAGGGGAGTAGGGTAATATTCATATTTTTATACTAGATTTGTGAGTTATGGTGAAAAGCTTCAGCCTATCAGATTCCAAGTCACAGATGGCAACTTCACTGCAAGAAAACCACAAAGCAGGTAATGTACCTGTTCTGCAAAAATGTTATTGGAATTACTTGTTAACTAAATGTCCTAGGAGACAAAAGTTTACTGTACATTAGTATTCACCTTCCCCACAGTCAAAAGCAGTCATCCAGCTACAATACCCAGACTTTCCAACCTGTCTCCTCCATCCTGCCCTCTCTTTTTATCATCTATCAATGGGTTTTTGTGTTTCAGATCTGAATGTTAATTAATTATTAAAAATGTAGTTATGAGTATATATTTACACTTCAAACTTTAAATGTGAGCTGTTTGCTGTTCGGTCTAGCAAAAAAAAATTAGGTTGTTTTTTTCTGCCTCTTCATAGGAATTTTTCCTTAGGAATCTTTTTAAATCCTACGTACATATGTAAAAATAGATGAAGCTATCCTCTAGATCATCTCAAATTAGTAATTATGAATAGAGATGATAAGAAGTAGGAGAAAAAAATAATAGAAAAAATTTTATCCGTCTTGGTTTTCTTGCTGTTTGAGAGGTGGTAACTCTGATTCAGCTTAATTCTTTTTTTCACACGTGCTTGAAGTCGTCTTTATGCTGTAGATTATCAATGCATAGTACACGATGCCAAAATGTCATTTAATTTCCAGAGTGTTTAATTTCCAGTTTTGTAAGGGTTTTCATAGTTTTAATGTCTATCTGTACAAAATATGTATAAACCTGGAGCTTCAATTTTATGGAGAATTAAGCACTTAACTTCTATATAGTCCCTTGAAAATTGATCTCTCACACTTTCACACCTCCCCCTCTGCCCCCCCCCCCCCCCCCAATCCTTTTGCAATTTGTATTACCAACTATATAAACCTACATTTTTTAATCTTTTCTTAAAGTCTGATTTTTGGTCTTAATGATATATTTTGGGATTGACTGCTTCAAGCGAACTAGTCATTATACACAGTCCTTTTATATGTTTTTATCT
The DNA here is from genome assembly GCF_963662255.1 of Cinclus cinclus. Lineage (NCBI taxonomy): Eukaryota > Metazoa > Chordata > Aves > Passeriformes > Cinclidae > Cinclus > Cinclus cinclus. The sequence continues at coordinate 20,855,869 of NC_085051.1, read as the reverse complement.
CTTTTTTAAAAAAACATTGAAAACAAAGATCTCTGAAGCTGACTGCTGCAATATTATCTTGCAAAATATTTATTCTTCAAAAACAGAGAAGCAGTTAAAATTTTCATTTTTTTTTAAATTTTATTTTATTATGTGTATATATTCTACCACAAATTTTTGTTTCAGAAACTGTGCATATGTTAAGAAATAATATCATGCATCTCCCTTTCAGGGCTATTTTATACTTCCTCATCAGGAATATTATTATATATTCCTCTTACCAGATATTTTTTCTGCAAAATCAATACTTGAGTGACTCAGATGTCACAAAAACATGTCAATGACACAAACAATTAAAATTTCTCACTTCAGTAATAATTGTTTTCAGTATTTTTAAACTATGAGTGTCTGAAACCTCAAGACATTTATCAAGTCATGTTGGCACAGTCTTTTGTAGAGAGCATCTCCAGGTTTATTTTAGCTAACAATGATTCCTTCTGGAATATTTTGCAGAGAAGAACATCTTCAGGTGTCATTTTAGCCAACAATAATTGTCTTTGGTCTGAAGTCCAGAGTGTAGCATTCTGTATTACTGATGCTTCAGTCCCCATAAACATCTCACAGGAAGTCAAGTAATCATGATTTTCTTCAGAGAGGAAAAACACTGAATTTTGAAGGCACTGAATTGTCAGGACAGTTCCTCTTTTCCACATTCATGGTATATGTCTGCACATAGACATCTGTCTGTGATGAGCAAGAGTTTCTTCTGCTTCTTTCAGGTGTTGATATGTGAAATGACAAACCACAAGTATTTGATTTCACACACGTATAAAAAGTTTTGAGAAAGCAAAAGATAATAACAGAGACAAGGAATATCAATTCCCCAAAATAAAATATATGTCAGGAGATTAACAGATACAAACCAAAATTTTCATACGTCTTATCTTAATTAGGCAAAACCTTCACTGAGATCAAAACATCACAACATCAAATCACTTGCACACATGGCTTATTCCATTTTACTTTTATTGTTTTCCAGAAAAAAAAAAAAAAGAAGTCTCTCTCTAGTTTTACTGAAGCGTTTTGATTCTGTCTTTGTGTAAGACAATACATTCCTGAATGAATTCAGGAGATTGATTCACAATATTTCAGAAAGAATAGGTTACTTCTTTGTCTCAGGCACCAAAATAGTGTAAGATCACACAGAGATCACATTCTCCCATATATTATTTGTTAATATTTCTGTGTTTTTTACAGTAGGTGAAAACATGGGGCCAAATTATTGTCTTTTCTTATTTTTGGTCACTTAAAACTATTTGGTAAAATGGGTATTCATAAAAAGGAAGAATTGAATAAAAGTTTTTCAAGGATTTATTTCTAGCTGCTGGCTCAACTGAGTTTCTGAAATTCAAATGTTGACATTTTTATAAATGTGTACTCCTCCTTCAGGTCCATGGTAGTTGCATGTGACCCAATTTAGAAAACAGATGTACTTCAATGATAAATATCTGGTTTGAGACTCAGACTGGACCTTTGAATGTTCTGGAGTAGATGATTAATAGAGAATTGTGGTCTTCTTAACATTTGGAAAATTATTCTGTAATAAAGAAATAAAAAAAAAATTGTTTTGTATTAGAAACACCTTGTTCTGTGTTTGTTATCCTGGAAAGTTGCTGAGTAGCACAAGCAATCCCATTGAGATTTGTGCTTACCAGAAATAAATGGAAAAGGCCTGGGACGGTCCATTTGGGTTGTAAATGAGGAAAAGAAAGTCGCTTGATTCTAATAAAAGTTCAGCTGTGAAAAAAACAATTTGCCAAGAGCACAGGGATTATGTTATACTTAGATAGATACTCACTGATGCAGGGAGCAGACTGAAAGCCTTCCAAATATGCTGCTTCATTGGCTGCAGAGCCATTTCCCCATTCTACATGGTTCAGTGATTATTTAAATATTTTCTAGAGTGTAGAAGAGCTTCAATGGAAGTGACACTTCTCAGTAAGTGTAAAACCTTATATCTGTTAATATTCTGACCCAGCTGAGCATTAAGAAGCAGCAGTATTGCTGTCTTTTTACTGCCTAAGTATAGCTCGGGTATCTAACTCCAGTGAAGGTGTGGCCATGAGTAATAACTGGCAGAAAGTGTCTCAGTGGTTGAGAAAGTGAGGCCAAGAGCTGACACTTTCCTTGGCATTTTGTGCTAGGGAACCCTTCCTGTGACTTCCTGGCTTGTAGAAATAATTTGTCTTTTTTTGGGGTTGGGGGAGGGGCAGTGGGGAAAGAATTTGTTGGGTTGGGCTGGGTTGGGTTGGGTTGGGTTGGGCTGGGTTGGTCACTCCTTGCATTACATGGGCATCCAGGGCACTACTGACAGGGAGGCAGGTGAGAAATAGGAAATGAAAGCTGTTGATATTCTAGTTTAATGTTACAGGAGAGAATGTCCTTCTGGACCTGAAATGTCCTTCCATGAACACATAATGCATACATAAGCACATCATAAATTGTACAAGTTGAAGAAAATGTAAACACTATAAGACATGGTGACACAGACTCTCATCAGAACCTAATCCAGTTAAAGATCTGCCCACAGTAATGTACACATTGTTAATGAATCAATTATAAACAGCAGGAGCCTATTCTACTCTCAAGGCACAGATGTAATTTCTGCTGACTCTAAATGATTTTTTTCATAAGACAAAATCATAAGTCATTTACATATCTAAAGTAAAGAAGCATATATATAGCAGAGATAATGTTAAAAATTAAGCAGAGATAATGTAAAAAATTAAGTAGAACTCTTACAGGTAGCCCATTCCATTCCATTCCATTCCATTCCATTCCATTCCATTCCTTCTTTTATTCCTTTGATTCATAAAAGTGTTAAGATCTTCCATCTGTCTGTACATAAATGGTGTTTAATTGCATTAGAAATTCATTACTGTCAGGAAAGATATCTAGTGCTGACTACGAATATCATATTATAGATGAACTTTCTTTTTCCATTAATGTTTGAGTTGTGTCTCTTGGCAATAGCCAAGAGCAAGTGGTTGATACTAGAAAGGGGTCAGAGTATTGCACTGAAGACAGGAGGTAAGTAAATAGTCATAGTGAATATTCAATGTGAATCGAGCATTTTTTTTAAGTCTTCTTTGAGAACATAATTTATTATTTTTTGTTGATGTAGCAATTTACACTTGTACAAAAAGGAGGACAAATGTAAGGTATAAGTTATTTCCACAGTGAGCTGTTTCCTGGCACTTCTTTATGTCTAAAAGTATCTTCAGACTATAAGTAGGTGGACATTCAGATCATCTGTGATCTGGAACCTAGACATGTGACATATGTTCTTCTCTAGAAATACTATTTAAAGATTGTGGGCTCTTTCCTACATCTTCTAAATCACTGTTATATTATGGTTGCTGACTGTACAGATAATAGTATTTTTAATAAAGAGAAGAATTTTTGTGCCACAGATGCTTTTGGTCACCTGTGAATATAAGCCCTTATATACTGGACAAACCTTCTTCAAATTTTATGAGAATTAAGGCTACGTTCCATAAATGTGCACAAATAAGATTTCACAAGAAAGTGTATGGTTGAACCAGAAAGCAACGCAGTATTAAATAAATATACATGCACTGTGTTCTACAGTGTTCAATCAGCTCTAGCAATCAGTTTCCCTGTCAGAGTTATCTGCTGCACTCTCCAGTTCTCTTCATGCTGAACATGCTACCTGATGTGTCTTACTGCACATAACGCATAACTTGGGTCTAGGTTTGTATTTAGTGTTCCCTTATCAAAATGAACCATGATGGAGATGCAAGACATCTTTTTAAAATATTGCAAATCTCTTCAGAAAATCAGATAATAGCTGTCTGATTAATTATTTATGAAAATGTGCTTTCAGGACAGTTGAAATAACAGGCAAATATTCTCTCATTGTGCTGTGTATGGTTCAGTAGTTCATTAATTGCTGTCTTGCTGTCTGTCTAAGCATATGCTTAAATACCTTTCTGACTATATGTACTTTGCTGAATGAAGGCTTAAATGCATGTGTGTTATAGTTGTGATAATCTGCCTAATTTTGTATTTTGTGTAGATTAAACTGTATGTGTTTAAACAGTGTACACTAAATTTTCTTGGAAAATAGTAATCCTTGCATGAGCATAGATACAACTGGGTCAAGAGAGAATTCTTCTGGAGAAAGGATTTGATGGTAGCTGAAGTGTAATTATAACTCGGATGGATGTTATAAGGGAGAAAAAGGGGTTTATCTTATTCCTCTTTAAAAATGGACCAGGATCTGGATATAGCTTGTTCATGAAACACTTCAGTCAAAGTCAATGTTCTTTTCATGGACCTGAAAGATGGGCAGATATTGCAGGTGTTCAGAGTTTTTAAGGAAGATGGTAACAAGTAAGGTTTCATGGAAGGGAGGAGTCAGAGAATTACCTTAGCTGTGTTCAAATAGGCATTCATGAAGAAGCTCATGACTAAAGTCTTGAGATGTTTTTCTGCACAGGAAAAAAAGAAAAGACTGGGACTCTTGGGAGTAACTTATGTAGAAACAGAAGATAAATCTGTGTCAATAAGTGGCACAAATCTAGACTGAACAAACAACAGGCCATGTAGTCAGTTGCCCTTTGCCAACAGCTAAACTCCCACACTTTAGGTCAGGAGATGGGAAGGAAAAAAAATGAAGGAAGGCAAAAAGAATTGGGTTGAGGCAATAGCACTTTAATGAAAAAGGCAAAAACTGTGTGTGGAAGTGAAGCAAAATAAGGAACTGATTCACTACTTCCCATCAGCAGGCAGATCTCCATCTGCTTTCTGGGAATAAGAGCCTCAGCATGCATAATGGGTGGTTGGGTAGAACAAGTCTATAACCATGAATGTCCCCTCCTTTCTCCATCTTTCCCCCAGTTATTGCTGCCGAGCACAATATCAAATGGTGTGGAACATCCTCACTGTTGCCTCCCAACTTCTTGGTCACCCTCTCCTCTCTTGGGTGGTGGAGAGTGAAACAAGAGGCATTGCTGCTGTGCCAGCACTGCTCAGGGGTGTGTTATCAACCCTGTGTGTTATCAACCCTGTTTGAGTCATTAACACAGGGCACAGAATCACACAGGCCACTGTGAGGAAATCGGGCTTCGTAACTTCATCCCAGCATGATGCTCTCCTCTGCACAGGTGGGAGGGAGATGATGAACATTTGTGCCTTGCAGCAGCATTATAGAGAAGGTAAGAGTACACAGGGCAGAATATCCAGCAGCTGTCAAGAAAAGGCAATGGCAGAAATAGGAAGGGGAGAAAAATGGGAAGTAAATGAAGGTTGAGATTTCTGCACTGAGTGTGCAGAGACTTCACAAGAAAGTTTAATGCAGGTGGTTTTAGTCGAGTCCAATTAAAGATACTAGTAAATAAAGGATGAAAATGACACAGGTAGAAGTTGTAAAGGGTGTATTCAACCATTTTAGTGCTAATAGGAATGGGAATAACTACAATGGTGTTTTTATTATTTCTAAACATAAGAAAAAGAAACACAGAGATGGAGACACACACACAGGCAAAGGTAAAAATATACTGTCACTTTATCTATATTTATATGCAATTGGTTCCTTCTAGCCTGAGAGGAGGATATAGACCCTAAATGTCCAGTTCAGAGGCTTATATTGGAAAAAAAAGAAAAAAGAGAACTTGTAATGAAAACAGTCCTCAAATTCCTAATGTTTCATTTTCCAGTTCTGAAGAATAATTTCTTCAGTGCTTCCAACGTGATTTTTTTAATCTCATACACATTGTTACTGACCTGAGATAAAATTAGTTTATCTAACTGATTTAACTTCTAAAAGAGCCAAAGTTGGATAAACCATGTTCACTACATTCTCTTTCAAAATCATCTCCATTAGTTACTATCTATTTATTGTACCAAATCTAAACCAATTTAGGAAGAAAGTTTTCTTCAGCCTTTAACACTCAAATAGCCACTGCAACTGCATTGAATGTAAATATTGTATTGGCTTCATGAGATGTTGGATAAAAACTTTAATTTCTCTACAGTGATATGTAATTTCTGTTAAAAGTTTATTTGCATACTAAATTTTAGAGCATTTTTTAATAAACGAATTTGTGATATATGACTGCTTGTTAAGAGAATACTTCCAGTAGGAAAGTAAAATACCAGGGTTCAAGTCTTTACATATTATGACAATAAATTTTTTGAAATATAATGTTCCTATTAATTTTTAAAGGATATGCCTACAAACAAGTTTATTTTTTTTGTGCTGAATACAAAGAACAAACCCTCATTTATCTTGAACCCTTACATCTAGGATTCAACATACATTCAACAAAAACTGAAAACAAAATATTACATGAGCAGTGTAAGTATTATGAGCAGTGTAAGATTATTATTTCTTCTGAAGTTCCCTGTGTATTCATAAAGTTTGCATTACAGCCCAAACAAATAGTTTTTTTCTCCTTTTCAATCATTTTTAAAAAGCCATGCTGAATTCCCATTTCATGCGATTTACTAACTTTATGATCTAGTGGGGTAAATGAGAAAGGGTATGTGATTCATGGTAGTTTAGATTGTTCAGGAGGAAACGAGGTCTCTGGAATCATTAAATTAAAGGTGATGTGAGAATCTATTTTATATGTCCTTATGAGATACAGCAGAATTGGGATCTTTGCTAATGAGGAGATGCAAATGTGTGGGTATTTGCAAAATATAGAAACTGTAACTTTCCAACTGATAGATGACTCTCAATAAAACCTGTTTGAAATACTGATTGATTATCCTTGGAGTTAGCTAGGGAGGACTGGGAATTGGACAAGGTGGATAATATGAAGATAATATTATAAAAAAATGCTGCTTGATAAGTCTTCTGAACAAATGAGGACATCTAAAGTAACAGTATTTCCCAAGAGAGAAGAAGGAGTTTTATTGGTAGAAAATAGAAATAGGAAATCAAAGTTAAACATTTTCATTATTTAGGACTAGAATAGTGGGCATGTATGCCGTAAATGATCTCAATTGGCAGAGCCAGCTTGAACACTTGATTCCCATCAAGTGATATACTTACATGTATAATTACAAATGTGGAACTAAAATACATTTAACACAAGGCACAGAATGAGTCAATTTTTATAATGTATCAGAGTACAAAATCATGGCATGCTGATAAGAAACAATTCTATCTGGAAACTGGAATATATTTATATGTGGATAAAATAGTCCCCCGATGTATCTCAACCTCTTTTTTAGCTGCCTGCCTGATGGTATTCTACTTCATATAGTCTTTGTGAGATTTTTAGGTTTTGTAATATATATATGTCTTTGTGCTTATTAATATAGGCAGATCAAGATGCATGAAGTCTTTTTTGGTACATATAGAGAAAATTACTGATTTTTTTATGCAAATATTAATCTTGCAGAGTATTTATATCTGCTGGGTCTACTTTGGTGAAGGAGAATTTATTGTTAAGGAGAATGAATGCTGCACTTTCATTTCATTGCTTTGAAAATACTTTTCAATTTATTTCAGGCAAGAATAAAATTCCTGACAAGGTTCTTGAGATGGTTCACATAGAGATGGAGATTTCAGTTTACTTAGTTCCTGGTGAAAAATGCAGAAAGGACATATCCAAATTTTGCCTTAATCTGGTGTACTGTACACATTAAATCTTACAGCAAACGGCACATCATACAGTGCAGAGAATTCCATAGGCAGCACCAGGGGGTACAACAAGGGATAAGCCATTAAAACCCAGAGAATTTCCAGCATTAAAAATTGCTGATGTTGTACTTTATATTTGCTTCATGTTTCTACTCTTCTACATGTGATGTAGATCAAGGGAGCTAAAACTCCATCAGAAACACTAATGCTGCAACATTTTTGAGTACGAATCATGACTTCTGTGCAGGTCTTAAAGAGGAAACAGTCATGCATTTTCTGTCACTGGCCTGATCAGTCTTATGTCCCTATAGAGAAGTATATTAACTAAAGCAGGAGAGCATCTAGCATGTTATGTGGTTAGAGCATCTGCAAACAAAATATGTGAGCCGGATGCTGTTTGGCCTAAGAAAAGAATGAAACCCAGTCTTCTGATCGTTGGATGAGTATACCACACATAATGTAATATTATTTCCAGCACACTCCATCAGCAGTATGAGCAATGTCCTGACAGCTACTGTGCATCCTGTGAATGTATGTTAGAGTTGCATAGAGCAGCAGACTTGCACACTCCCAGGGTGTCCTGATTTTCACAGCTGTTTAATAGCTCTTAAATATAAGCCTCTACTTTTGTGCTTAGCAAAGACTGAGAATTTCACCTTTGAGCAACTATTTATTTTCAAATTATAACTGAGGATTGACATGTATACAATTTTATAGAAATCCGCATGCATTGCAAATTTAAATAGATGTTTGATCTTTGCTAGGCTTCCAGAATGTAGCTTGTCAACAAGTTCATCCTCCCATACATCTTGTGTGGTAAGTTTGTTAGCTGGTAGATATAATTTTTATCCTCTCTTATAAGTAGAAATACTGACAGGAGAAAATGAACTCATTGTTTTCTTTATTTTTGGGGATGCCCTGACAACAGAAAGCATACTAGGTTTATGTAAGAATGTTGGATGCACAGCTTATGAAAGAATAAGCCTACCTGAAAATTGTCAAGAGCTACCCACTTTCAATCATTCCTTCTTTCTTAAGTATGTAAAAATGACAGATAAAAAAATCCTTCCTACACAGTATTAAAGGGCAATATGGTACTAAAAAAAAATAAGGCAAATTTTATACAGTTTTGTCATTTTTGCTTTAACCAGTATAGTTCCTGAAGGACAGAATAATTATACCCATAAGACTTGCAGAGAATAGAAGTGCTGGAAATGTGCTGTAGTGGAATCAAATCAATAACTGAGCTCATTTTAAATATTACTCTCTGCTCTCCCTAGATTTGAGCTATTGATTTAGAAATTTCCGTCAAGCCTTCTTTTCTGCATAATTACGTCCTATACTTGTTTCTGTTGTTTGCTTGTTCATTTTTTTTATAATGAATCTAGAAAATATGATTCTTGGATGAAAACATAATTGAATATGAAAAGGCTTAAGTTTGATGCTCAGCTTTCCCACTTTTTCCAGGTAATTCTTGTTTTCATAAACATGAATATAATTTGGAAAGTTGTATGATGTATCATGAATTAACTCTAGTCTTTTCAAATAAGAGCAGGTAAGGTACAGATATCTCTGGATAAATGAAGAACGTAATATAAATATCTGCAGTAGATTATCAACTGAATGTTTTCTTAAATATTTTCTTTCTATTTCATCTTAAGAATTACATTGAAATGGAAGCAGAATTGGATGATAATTGTACTGGCTTGAGGCTCATTCTCTGAGGTGATGAGTAGCCTTCATTTTCATGGAAGAGAACTGAGACAGCGTAGAATTTCACAGATATTTACACTGAGTGGTTAGATAAATACCCTTCTTAAGAAACAGATATATTTGCAGAATTTTATGTCTACTGGAGATTTGCTCAACCATAGAGATATAGCTTAGAATCTGGATGAGTTAAAATTAAAATGAAAAATAATTAAAATTAGTTAAAATCTGAAAAATTAGTTAAATCTGCTGAAAGCATTAAAGTGTACATAGAAGTTTACATTCCCCACCCCAATCCCCCTCCTTACCCCTGACTTCTCTTGGAGTACGGAACAGAACAATTTTCTTCTATGGTTAAATGTTGCTATTAAGTGCCCAAAGTTCATTGAGTGACAGAAAATTGTGTGGTTTGCACTTATTCAGAATAAACTCCAATCTACCAAATGTTACTTCTGAAAAAATTAAGAGAAACATAAACATTACATAAATACTCATATGAACACATTTAGATGATATATACTTTCATGACAAATTACTACTGGACTAAAAACATGGATAATGCATGACCTATGAATTCAAAAAATAGTTTTGTGAGGGAGCCATGTTTTTCTAGGGTTCTGTGAGGGGGTTTGAAACCCAACATTGTCATTTGCTGTGGCTTTCATTGTTACAATATTTCACTGTTAGAGTCCAAAAACCTAGTGAAAGATATTATTTGAAAAATGAGCTTTTCAAGGTGCTTCTCTCTGCGAATACAACATTAGTTTCTGGGTCCTAAAGTCCCACACAGTCACAACATGGATTCTCTGAATGAAGGAGCAAACCATGGAATCATCTAGGTTGGAGAACAACCTTAAGGTCATCAAGTCCAACTGTAAACCTAGCACTATCAAGTCCAAGTATAAACTGTGTCCTTAAGCACCATATCTACATGCCTTTTATGTTCCTCCAAGCATGGCAACTCAATCACTTCCCTCAGAAACCTGTTCCAATGCTTAACAGTCCTTTGACTGAATAATATTTTCCTAATATGCATTCTAAACTTCTCCTGGCTCAGCTGGAGGCTGTTTCCTTTTGTACTGTCACTTGTTGCTTAGAAAAAGACACCCACCTCTCTACAACCTCCAAAACATCCATAGGCATTTCCTCATCCACTTAACAGGTCACCTTGTCATAGAAGGAGACCAGGTTGGTCAAGCAGGACCTTTCCTTCCTAAACTTGTGCTGGCTGGGCCGGATCTCCTGGCTGTCCTGCACGTGCCACGTGATGGCACTCAGAATGACCTGCTCCATGATCTTTCTCAGCACCAAAGTCAGACTGACGTACCTATAGTTCCCCAGATCGTCCCTCTGGCCCTTCTTGTGGGTGAACATGAATAATGATCATGATCTTCCATAATCTAAAGGCTCTTTTTAAACCTTTGAATCTCAAAATGTTCTGCATACTTTGCTGACTTACAAACTGTGTACCTGTTTGTTCTGTCTTTGAGAAAGGCAGTTTTTGTTTTCCATTGCAATTGATCTTCTGTTTTAATTCTTAATGAGTCATAATCTACTGAATTTTCATGCTTTAGACAGTACATAACAATTTGTGTATATATATGTGCGTGTGTGTGCTTATGTATATTTATAAATAAATACATTACCAGTATCACTGGTTATGTATTTAATATTCATGAGGACCTACAGTCATCTGGAACCTAATACATGACAACAGAGATAAGAGTTTTTAAAATGCTTTTTTAAAATGGCCAGCATATTTATAGTCATATGGAATAAGCACAGAAGGCTGTAGATGTGAAAAAGGTGGTGCATCACATAATTGTGGAATTTGCTGTGTTAGTATTACCAACATGCAGGCAGTAGACATATGTTTATATCTTAAAAGATGGTAAAGTGTGTTGTTAAATTTAGCTATACCACTGAATTCTAAACAAGAATGTTTTAACACTATGCAAATTTAATTGGACAGAACTGAACCAAAGGGTCACAGATGTATAAGCAATCCTGTTACTGTTCAATGCAGAAAATGAGGTCAAGGTTCAAGCAAAACAAGGAGGAAACAGAATTCTTGATCTTATGGTATGCTAATAAACCCCAGATAGAAGCTGTGAACCTCAAAACACTAAATTGAGGCTCCCTGCTTTTCTTTCTAGAAATGACTGCTGCGTGGTCTGTTAAGGTCCTGTTTATTGTTTGGTTGTTGTCCCCACAGGAAAGGAATTAACTCAGAGAGAAAAGGAAACAGACCAGGAGGCAGCGTGGAAAGGACAAGAAGAGGAGTATCTCATGTGTGTCAAATTGCATTCATCATAGGTCATGATTGAACACCAGCTGCCCTCTCTTGTGGTCCAAACAGGCTGGCAACCTCCCCTTTATTTAAGATGCACTGCTCGTTTAATTCATTTTCTGTGTGAATAAAGTGAAGACTGAATCCTTTGAGCACATCTTTACAGAGCAATAGCATAACTGCTGAGAACATGGAATAACCCTGTAAGTAGTTAGTTTTCTTTTACTGTAAAGTTAAAGAAACATGGTACTAAAACAGTGTTAATTTCAGAGTTTTGAAAGTGTTAAATCTGCACTCAGTTGTTAAAAATATTAAACTCCAATTCAGAATTTTATATTTCAATATATACATAAACCTATAAAGAAACAAAACTGTGAAATAAGTTTTATAATGATGTCCATTAAAAAACAAAGTAATTTTCACTTCCTTCAAAATGGGGATAATGGTGTTTTTAGTAAAAAACCAAAAAACATAAATAAACCAGGGAGTATTTTGCAAACAATAATGTAAATCAGTTCATTCTGATGTGACCTCAGTGGCTTACCAGAACACCTGGAAATCTTTACTGATGGTGAGGAGTTTCTGCTTGGGACTTGGCTATATTGCAGTGCTGATCTGTACTCAGCTGTCAGTGAGATTTCAGAGTGTAGCCTTGGAACTTCTGGTGGGGTTGGAAAAAGCTGAGTTTTTTATTGCCTAGGTGAGAATTTTGGGGAAAGAAACATACTTTCTTATAAAGTGTTCTTATAAAATCTGAATAGTATTGCAATCAGATCTTGCTAGTGAGACAATCCAGGAGAGCCACAATTAGTCAGAAAAATGGGAGGAGGTAAAGAAGTTCTATAAATTGTCATTTGCCTAAAGGCTGAAAATGAAATTATTTTAAAAATATTCTGATATAGATCGGAGGAAAATGATTCTTCAAAAATATTAGCTATTAAAAATGAGACAATTTAGAAATATGGAAGATGCGATGGCCAATACAAAGCAACAAAAATCATTCCAATTTCATTAGAAATCATCCATTTAGATGTCTTGATTTCCATTTTTCTAGCATCTTGGTATTAGTTGGTAATCCAACAATTCTGTGAATTTCCAATATAACATAAATGTATCTTTTAGTGAAGAAAACCATTAATGGTTTGCTCAGGGAGAGGTTGTGTGGCTTTGGGTTGTTTTTGTTTTTAAAATTATTTCTTCTTTTAAAAGGAAATGTACTTTGTCTGCAAGCACTCCTCCTTCAAGTCATGGAGATAGCAAAATGTTTTCTATAACTGTTTGTTACCAGTTATGAAAGAGAAATAACCTGTTGTCTGTTCACAAAGTTCCAAGTCAGAAATGAAACTGCATTGTTGTCAAATGTTCGAAAATTGACAGTGAATCACCATATGAAGCTATTAATGATTTTTCTGGCTTTTGCAATGACACACTTTGTATTGCAAGGAGGAAGGAAAGAGAATGTTTTTACCCACCAAAAACATTCAGTTCACACGTACTACAACAGAACCAAGCACAGTACATATAATTATGACTTGACTGTCATGGCTGCTTAGCTAACATTCTCAAACACTTTTCATCTGTCTAAAGGTTATTTCAGGATATTCAAAAAATGTGTTTTAATATAGCTTTATGTATGTAACTGAATCATATAATATGACTGAACCTGCCTGGTTGTACATGACTTACACTTAATGATATGCTTGAGTATAAAATGTATTAATAGAAGGCTACTTTTTAAAAAAAAAAAAACAGGATATGGCAAATCCTTTCTTATTAAATTAATGTTTAAGATAGTAATACTAAACAAAGTAAACCAGTCCTTTTCAGTGTTAAATGCATGAATTGAATGATGGACTTCTTTTTAGGGAATAAAGAAAAAAAAAGAAAAAGTATTTTTTCAGGAACAGGATTTTGTTTTATTCAGAGATTAAATTTTGATGAAGATTGGATAATGTGAGTTATTTGCATAAAGAACTGTTTAATGTAATATGTAAATCGCTGGAAGTGTTCAGGGCCAGATTGGAAGGAGCTCTGAGCAACCTGGTCTAGTGAAAGATGTCCCTGCCCATGGCAAGAGAGTTGTAACTTGAATGACCTTTGAAGTCCCTTCCAACTCAAACCATTCTACAGTTCTGTAATTCTTTGGAAGCTGTCTGCAGTGTTTAGATCCAATGTTTTATAATCCAGCTCAGGTTGTCTCAGTTTTTCAGAGTTCATGAAATATAATGCATTGCTTTCTACCTTAAAACCATGGAAATACTACAAATATGTATGTTGTTTGCATGTAATCAGATATGGAAAAATTATAGAAAATCAGCACATTTAGCTTTTCACTTACCTGAATTTTATATTAAGTTTATTAAAGTTATAGACATTTAAAAAATATTTTCAAAAAAATGCTTGAATTGACTTGATGTAGTCAGCCATATAAAACTAAATTGAATCCTATTTGGATGTTTGAGGATACTTGTCAGAAAAAAATCATTAGATAGTTTCAAAAGGTGTTTCTCTACAATAAATCTTAAGTAAACCATATATTGTTTTTCAGTAGATTATTCCCTCTCTGCATCAAAGTGAGCAAGTCTTAATTCTAATGAGAGAGCACAGAACCAGAACTGAATCCGGAGTAAATTAACAGTTATCTACCTTTCTTGGGGCATCTTTGCAAACTATCATCTTCTCTTTTGTGTTTGTTAATCTTTTTACTCTCAGAATTAAGTCTGTAAATTAGTAGCTTGTATCTTTTGATCTGACTTTACAAAATTTCAAAGCCATATTAATTCAATTCTTTTACTATTTCTTCCTGGTTTCTACTGGTTCCCACTGGTTATCCTCCTTGCCCTGCCTAAACTGAAGTAAAATTCTCCTAGTTTTGGCTAATTCTATATTAAGTTTCTTAGATTCTGGTCTGTCTGTGTTTGTATCTCCATGTTCATGTCATGAACTTTGTTGAAGTGTGATAAAATATTTTCTCAAGTTTAGGTGGATAAAAAATATTGATCTTGTGACTTGTTCTTCCCAAAAAGAAGAATATTTGTGAAGAACTTCCCAATTTTGACTTTAAAGAGGTTTTGATTCAAGATAAACAAAGCCTGTATACTGTAAATATTGCAGCCACCTAATTGCAAAATTCTGCCTTTTTATTTCTTGCAACAGACTAGGAATCAACACCAGTGTGAGTCAATATAGTTGTTGACAAGACCAGCAGAATCCATTTATATTTTCCTGAATAGCCACAGTATTGTTACTTGATGGGGTGGGGAAGACTTAATGTCACTATAATATAGGGAGGCATGTAAGGTGTTATATTTGATTTCACTCTTTACAGCTCTGAACTAGATTTTCTGTGACTTAACCTAAAGCATGGTCCAGACAGAATCATCCTGATGGCCTTTACTGACGGCATCTTGAAATACAGTGGTGATTTTATTGACTGTTCTCTGCTGCATCTCTGCTCTGTCATCAGTGCTGCTATGCCCTAATGAAATGCCACTGAGGCTGCAGTGGAGCACAACCACCCCTTTGCTGCCAGAGCACCAGAACTGAATTTTTTCTTCCTTTTTTTTTTTTTTTTGGTTTTTTTTTTTTGTTTTGTTTTATTTTTCACACAGGGTTGTAGTTGAAAAGTGCACTTTTTCTTTGTGACTTCTTATTGTTATTGGGGTGTTCACAGAAACCTCACAATCATCTTCAGCACCTAGAATATTCTCGGTGCTGCAACCATATTAATGGTTTACAAACACACATGAAGATCGATTGCAACTATCTGCACCTCAGGTGCCTATAAGCCTTCAGACAGAGAGAGGCCGTGTCTTTGCTGTGCAAGGACAGCTGCTGAAACAAATGCATCTCTGATCCTGAGAGATCTTTTTGCCCCTTACAGTACTATATGTAGTAGACGGTTAAGGGTTGCACTTGCCAGTGTGTAAGTGGAGATCACAGAATGCAGTTCTGTTCTCCTCTCTTCTATTACTGTTAGTACAGCATCTAGGAAAAACAATGAGTATATCATTCAATTTATAAAACCTACTTTTTTTTTTTTTTTTTTGCAATGATATGCAGAAAATATAATGTAAAATCATTCATTTTTTGCCCCATCCACATATCCTAATAATTTTATTAGGCTGTTGTTTTGGGGATTTTTATATGTGTTGGGTATAATCTGTGAACTCGAGGATTCCTTAACAATTATTAATATTTCTACCTCAATGTGAGTAAATGTTTTACTTTCTGAACAACCAAACAGTATTTTGCACAGGTAAAAATGTGGATATAAGTTCTGAGCAACAAAAAATCAGTCCTTAAATATGCATTTGGAGGCTTCATTTTCTTTGTGCCCCTTAAACATGAGTCACTCTTGGCAGGAACCGCCAGACCTTCACGTGCACACAAATGGTATTCTGTTTTGACTGGCTATGCTTCAGTAAATGATTTATATATTAACAAAGAGTCAATGACAGACTGATTTTGGATCTGGAGCCCTGGACTGAATCCATTGCAGATTCTGGCACAGATGATTCCTGATTGCTGGGGCTCACAATGGCAGCATTGGCAGGGTATTAAACAAAAACTTATTTCTGTCTTCTGAATTTCTGTCTTCACCAGCTCATGATTTCTTCTTCGGTTGATCCTTAAATGTAGCAGACAATAAGACATAAACTGGGGACAAATGTAAGTCAAAATATCTGAAGAATCCTTCTGTGCTTTTTATTAAAAGTATGAGACTTACTATTGTTCTTTGAAACAACATAAGACCAGTGCAATGTTTACATTCCAGTTATATTCTATTTTGGGTTTGTAGCTGAATTAAAATAAGTAGTTCACAGGCCTTATGCTGCCTGTATACACAAACATGAATTTCACTTTGAGATAGATGATTCTGTGGAAAATGAGGACTATGTGCTGGGACAGCACTGAAATCATTGTAATGGGGCATTATGTGTTGCATAATATGCTTCATTTATACTATTGAAAATTAGAACACTTTCATGACATCTTTGGTCACAACTGCAATTCATTATTAATGTTTTGCTGGAGTCTGATCTAAATCATGTAGAGTCAGTCTATGAATGTTCACTTCTCTATGAGTTATATAGGCAGTACATTGTACATCTTGATGCGCAAACAGTGAGAATGGCAAGAAATATCTGATAATTCTGAAGATAATAATAACTTCTGATCCTTCAAAACTTAGGTCTGTGGAAGTGTTTCAAAAACATTGAATACCATATCACTCACTTTTCAGTACACACTTTAATAGCGAAGCTACGTATGCTACATATCTAAGCATAAGAATGACAAAAATAGTAGTCACTAAAATAAGGAAATACCAAAAAGAGCCTTGTTTTCTAAAAACTTGTCTTGCTCTGGGGTAAAGTATTTAATTTTGGTTTGCAAGTCAAATGCTAATTCTTTTAATGAACTTTTATACTGAGATTGTTTTCTTTCTTTTATGGAAGAAAGCAGAAGCTGTGTGGGTGGAATACTTATGCAGAGGCCAAGAAACCCATATTCTGCTCTTTCTTTGAAAGAAATTGGACTTTCAGCTTTCAAGAGTCAGCTGTTGGTATAAGCTTTAAGGAAATAAATTATATTCAAGGTGGTATACTCAATATGTATTGTTTAAGTATTATTATAGCAAGTAGAACCCTTGCATAAGAGGTATAAATTCCCGAAAAATTGATGCTAAAGAGCAAGCAATTACACTGAAACTTGAACTTCTCTTTTCAAGAGCTCATGAACCTTGTAAAATATATAATTGTACTGTGTGAATCAATGCATGCAGGTAACTAAGGGTGAGCAGAGAATCCCACTGAAATAGCAGAGCAAATTTATTTAATTATCTTGCTGGCTGGAGGGTCCTAAAACTGATTTTTGCAGAGTCATGCAAAACAAATAAACAGGTACTGTCAAGCTTAGTCCAACCCTAGGCAGGGCAGCAATTCTGTTCTTTGCACCCTTTAATCAAAGGCCTGCACATGAGTAGTTTGTCACTACATGTAGAAAAGTATTTAATTCTAAATTTAATTCAAACCCAAAGAAGCTTAGCTACAACTTGCTTTTACAACTGAATGCAGATTTATGGTGCACAGGAAAATACTTCTGACACAGAGAGTACTGAAGCATTTGGAAGGGCCTGTAAGAGCTATCTAAGGAAAAGATGATAGGAAAACAGGTCCAGAATTATTCTGCATCAGCCTAGAATGTCAATTAAGGAATTTTAATACTGAGAATGAATGAATGAATGGCTCTACTGTGCAAAGGAAGATATTAATATCATCTAGACAGTAAAGCAGGGTTTCCTCTGTGGAGCTGGAAAAACTAAAATATTTCCTTTAAGGAGCTCTTTGGGCATTTTAAGGCTGTTCTGGCTAAGAAATTATTCCTATTTATTTTAAAGGGGGAAATGATGCAGCAAAGACAAATTTAACCCAGTGGCAGAAGCTTTAGTAATAGTAGTAAGGCAAAGTGGTGTTTTTGTAAGGTGTATATTTTAATACTAGAGGCTAAGATGCAACTACTTGTATTCTTCACGAAGCATTAATGCCATAAAATTTAGTCACCAAGATGTAGATGAAATTATCAAATGGAAATAACCAAGATATCAGGGAAATGTAAAGTCATCCTGATTATTAGTCATTCCTTATCCTCATGGAGGTGGTAGAATATTCAGGAAGTGTAGGTGTTTGTAACTACTGTAAATATATATGGGGTTTTGTCTTCAGTGTGAACAGCTGTGAAGATTTACTAAATAATTTGCTTTGCTGATTGGCATAGCATGTTTTTTAGAGTCATATCAACAATGTGTTACTTAAAACTGCATTCTGTCTTTGAAAATAGAACATTTTACTTACTTTTTTTTAAAATTTGTTATTCCCTCATTGGGGGGAAGAAAGTTTTCTTTGCCATTGTTAGCTTTTCCCTTCATCCTGTTAGTATTTACAGATTCACGTTTAGTTTTATCACTAGCTCAGAAGACTTAAAACTGAAGCAAGCTTTGAATTAGTCTAGTAAATTTAGGTGAAAAGAAAGGAAAAGTGATGACATTGCCTGCAACAGAAGTATTTTGCAGTAAATCATTTTTATAACTTTTTATTCCAGTCAGCTCAATATTATATCTGAGCCACCACTGAAATGACAAAAGCCTAATCATAAATTTGCAAAAGGAGTTCAACGTTTTCAGGGTGAAAACTACTGCAGTGTACCAAGGCAGACAGATGTTTGTTGTGATCTGAGGCTGAAGAAACTAACAAAACTCTCAGAATAAATAGTAGGAATCCTTGAAGTCTTAAATTTTTCTTCTCTAACAAAGATCGCAGAAAGAGCTAATAAAGTTCTGCAATTGTCATCCTTAGGAAAAATTTGAAAATTTCAGCTGTAGAAAGCAGAACTCTTCTGGTGGAATAATCAGTCAATTTACATAAGGCTATTCACTCAGAACCTTAAAGTCTGGACTTTGTTGATATCTGACTGCAACACCCACAAGAAAAATCAAGGAAATGCAGCAAGTAATGCAAATGATTTAATCTATGGGTTTGTTGAATTAATAGCCTGAGATAAAGCAAAAAAGCCTTCAGGCTTCATGTTCTAGTCTAAATGCTACCAACTGGGTCCTTTAAAAAAGAATAAATGGAGGTGAGCCACTTGTGTTGCTGTTTATTGTGCTGTAGGAACAAAGCACAAGCCCTACATCATGCATCTCCTCTTAATGTTAAGGATTTTAAAAACAAGCAGCAGAGGAAAACACAATAAAAGCTTACAATCTTTGTGACAATGGGGTTTGAGAAGCAGAGGAAAAAGACCATTTAAGCATGTTTTGGAAGCAGAAATAGCAATCTTGGGGGTTTTTTACCTTGACTGTTGTATTTATTCTTCTTATTCTTCTTTGGTTTTCAACTCAGTAGTGAAATGAGGGTCTGAAAGCAAAGGTAGCTTTTTAAAGACTTACTAATATGAAGCATTTTTCTTAGGGGAAGAATGTTGGTGGTGCAAGCATCCAAATTGTTCCCCGAAGTAATTTGTCTTTTTTCAAAAGGTAACAGATTTAGCCACAATGTTATACATGGATAATCTTTCTAGCTTTGGTTGGTTACCATGAGCTTCTCCTTGTTTGGTTGGTTTTTTTGGGGGCCTTCATTGCTTTTTTGATTGTTTGTTTGGTCTTTTTTACTAAAATGTTCTTTAACCCAATTAAAGGAATTACTGTTTATCACCTTACACTAGCCTTTATTTCACTTGAGGGCAAATATAAACTTGAATGCTTAGGAATTCTCATTCTATTCACACTTGCCATTCTGAAGACTTTAGCACTGCCCATAAGGCCCAACCTCAACAATCTATAAATTTCACGGCAACAGAAATCTTTGGGAAATTTTGTGGACCAGAAGAGATTCATTGCATGAAAACAAGAACAGTTCTTAAAATCAGGTTCAGTATTAGTATTTCCTTTACCTCTGTTCTCAAAGGGTACTAGCTGTGTAGGTATCTTATACAATTAATTGAAATTCAGTTCAATAAGAAATGCATTATTGATGCATTGAGATAACTCTAAATCCACTGTTGGTTTTCTTATTTTTTTTAAATAACTTTAAAAAATATATAATTTTGTTATATGTATATGTCATATATACATTATATTATATGTTATATATATATTATATATATAATGTTTTTTCTTTAGTTTTGAAAACTATTAGGAGAGGAGCTGAAATGGATATCACTGAGGTGTTTTGGTGTTATGGAAAATGAGGCAGATTCTGTGTTTTATGTTTCAGGGTCCGAGGTTATTTTTTCCAGATAATACAAAGCTAGAGATATGACATTAGTCAAAATAAAATTCACAGCACCCCTTAAAAATGTCTTCTTTATAAAGGTCCAGTCCTTAGCTGAATTGGGAATATTTTAATAATTTCCTTATACAAACAAGAACATTTCAGGTGTTTGTAACACAAAAACTTGTGTGAAGTATGTGTGCAGACACAGGAGATCAAACCTAACTTGCAAGGACTTCCATTGCTTAAAGCTGGGCAAACCCAATGAAAATAGCATAACTTGCACACTTACGTGGCTTAACTTACCTTCTTACCTTATTTGCATGTAACTGGTGTCAGAATCAGACCCATTTTTTCTTGCTGAATGTAAAGAACATGAAGAGGATTAACTTTTTGGAAAGCAAAATCCATCTTTCAAATCAAGCAGTAAAAAAATACAGTTATCAACATTTGGTAGTGCAGCTCATGTGCCTCACAGGAAAGTCTGATGACTTTTGTGATGGTTGTGTGGTGCACTATGAAGCTTTGCTCAGTTTACATTCCTCTGCTTGGGTTGGATTTTTTTTTCCCACAGAGTGTATTCCTGTGGTTTCAGTACAAAAGGGGGAGAAATATGATTACTGTGTGCTCATTAAGCATAAATGCAACTCCACAAGGTGTTGATTTTGTAATTTCCAAATATGAAAGGGCAGGGAAAATGCCTCCTGGCAGCTACAGGTATTTGCATCTTGGGTTGAAATAGATCCAATCAGTCCCTAGTTTTCTGCAGTTTTGAAAAAACCCCATTACATCAATACCTCTGAAAAACACTGACGGGATTCAGTAATTCATCTCTTAATTAGAAGAAACTTCCCAAGAAACCTGTTTCTTTCAAATATGGGAACTTCCAGCTTGAAGTGTGAAATCTATTTGAATGTCCTTGGGGCTCTCTTCTTGACTCCTTGGTTGTTGTTTTTTGTTGTTGTTGTTTTGTGTTTTGTTTTTTTTTTTTACTTAATGAAAAAATAAATTTACTCCTCAAAGAGAGAGATTGCAAGCACCATATTTAAAAGATAAATCTTCAGTTATTCTCTTTTTATTGAGGCTAGAATCTAGTGTCTTGAAAAGGAATAACATTTTACTATACATAAGGCCTGGTTCAATCCTTGCCATTAACCTACAGGAAAATGTGAGTAGAGGAAAAAAGGATTAACTGTAGATCTTGCAACTTGTTTGTTCTTAAGACTTAGTTTTTCTTCAAATTTCAGGTACTAAAAGAACAGAAATATCAAGATATTAATATATCCAGTTCTAGAAAGGAATATAATACACCATGGAAGTGCTTAGACAAAATGTACAAGAACACATAAGGCTACCACTCAATTTCTTATTTTCTTCAAGTATGAATGGACTTTATTTATGCTTCATATTTTTTGATTAACATACTGGACCTTAGAGATCCTTGGAGCCCTGAACTCCCTTGAGTTCTAGAGAATGCAGGTAGGTTTGATTCAGTAAAGCACTGTACTCCAATTCAGTAAAAACATCAGAGCTGAACATTTTAGAATGTTTTCAGGATAGAATTTAGCATTTATCTAATTGACTGTCTTAGACGAATCTCAAAAGACTTTTTTGTTATTTCTTCTTACCAAATATCTCATGAATAAACAAAACTGCATGATTTTACCTCAGTTGTCTCTGAAACACAAGTAATGTTTTATATTCAGATTTTAAATAATTTAATTTTACCCATTTTAAAACAGGTATAGAAAGTTTGTGCTGGAATACCTGCATTTTTTAAAATTCACATTTCTATCCAATCAAAATTGATGATGCATTGTTAGCATAAAAGTAAAGGTGGTGGGAACCAACTGAGAAATTCCTACTTCATGGAGACCTTGTCAGGAGAACTACTGCATAAATCTCAGTATAAATATGTGCTGAAACACTGAGGTCAACAACAATCATTGCCTCTTATGCTGTAGAAACTGAAGTTAAGTAATCGCATAAGGTGCTCAGCAGAGGTTAGATTTTTAGATTTTCTTTTTCTTTTGTTCAGGAAATGACATTTTTGCAAATTTGACCTTCATATTATTTGAATAAAATAAGGCAATTTTTATCCTACTGGTGCATAGGCATAACAATAAATTTATTTTATTCATTTACATGCACATATGTATTCATTTTTTTTCTTCCTTCTCTAGTCAAAGTGTCAGGTGTTTGATCGGGGGAGATTTCTATTTTTCACCAAAAAAAAAAAAGGTTGTTAGAGGGTGGTTTTATATGGTTTCAGCCATGTCAAAAAGATAAAGCAGACAGATAATCTAGTATTGTCTGATAGATGAGAAAAAAGCTTTTAAGTATTTTTTTCTTTATTTATTTCTTAAATAACATGTATTTATTTGGAGGCATTTTTAAAAACTCAGGGGAAGGAGGCTGCACTTTTAGCTGGAATATTTCTTCGCCTGACTGAGCAGAAACAAGTGTCTGCTTTTGATAACTGTGCAGACATTAGACTCTGAATATTAAAGAGGGTTGGCAGCTACAGTATAAAGTGGGGCAGTTGCCATTTCTGGACAAAATGTGTCATTCTTGCTGGAAAGTCAGCTAGTAAATTCACCAGCATTTTGTCTGCTGTCGTTCCTTTTTGACAGACTAGAAATTTAAGAAAAAATGAACTGAACTGGGAATTCTTTAATCCAGTTATTTTCAGGAGATGAGTTTCCAATTTAACTTTAAATATGTTGCTATTTAGTGGAACACCAGAGCTCAGGGAGAAGAGGTTTGCTGTATGTATAAAATAGTGCTGGCTAAAAACACAGACAGTAGATTAAAAAAAAAGACTGCTCTGGTCATTACAAAGCTTCCAAATATTTGGACAAGCAGAAAGGTAAATCAGTGTGCAGCATCTCCCTGACAATCCATATCCACCTAACCAGTGCTCTGTAATGGGCTATACTGCAAAACACTGCTGGCATGACTACTGCTGCAGCAGTCACAGATGACTACATGACATTGTGCTCCTTTTGAAAAAGCTGCATGTCTGATACTGCTGAGATTACTGCCTGCTCTTCGTTTAGGTACTTGCTCATTTTCATCCTTAGAGGAGATGGGGTTGTTTGAAGGCAGTGTCTCTCTGCTGTGGATTACAGTTGGCATGGAGATGGCAAATACTTGTAGCTAGGACCAAAACTTGAGCCTTCCCTCACTGGTGTCAAACACAAAAGATCAATTGCCTGTGGTACTCGGAGGACTGGGATGCTGCTCTGGAAATGCTGGTAGCTCTTACCACCAGTTCACATCCATGAACAAAAGGGACCTGTGCTTGGTTTCTCGTGCTGACAGTGTTTTGTACTTCTGCAAAGCAGCAGTTTCAGTCCAACCTTTATATTTTTTAAGCGCAACATCTTTGTGACCTGACTGTGTGAGGGAGAACTTCATAGTTTTGGTATCCTGCTTTCTGCCTCTGCTGCCTTAGTTTGATGCCTGGCATACGAGGAAACCTTTTTTCAGCTCAAGTACCCAGCAGAATGAATTTCTGTGGAGTAAGAAATGACTGGTCTGTATGAAATTTCTAGGCATGTTCTAGTTAAGTGAGACTTAATATTTCAAAAAAGTGAAATCCACATGTACCATTAGCAGTTCGTTGAGACATCTGTTTATTTGCTATTGGGAGCAATATTTAATGACACCTGGTTGATCTTTTAAATTGCATTGAAGGTGTTCACCAGAGTTATTTTTAGAAGTATTAACATGTAATTTTTATATTTATAGTAATTCTGACCAGGTCTTCTTTCTCTCCTACTGAGCCTGATAGGCCAAAATTCTACCTCGTGAACAAACCTCCTTCAAGACTCCTGAACTTATTCTAAGTTCCTCATCTTTACTGTCATCTTCCTGCTATTTTTCAACTTTTCCTGTCTTCTTGTTTTGCTATGAGATTGTAGTTATCATATTCAGAGTAATTTGCACTTCTATAGCTAAGCTCTCAAAGAGCTGATCAAACATTAATAAAGCTTCACAGTGGAGCTGCTCAATATTTTGATCACCTTTTTCATGGAACACACATATTCATCAAAACCAGGAATGTGTTTTGATAAATTTTCTATTTAGAAAACATTCTGGCAGAGTTCTGAAGCAGGCAAAGCCTGCATATTTCGACATGAATTTCAAATATCTTGGAAATAATTTTCCATTTGAATGGTAACTAATAATTTTAAAAAATGTGAGGCCAAATGAAGCACTTTAAAAGCATAAAAATGAAAAAAAAAATAGATTGATAAGGTGTGAATTGATCAAATGTCTAATTTGGAAATATTTGCAAAATTTCACTTCAGTGTCTTATTTGAGATCAAGGAAAGAAATACAAAAGGGAATTGAAGTGTGTGAATAAATCACTGAACTGTGCAGCATTAGGTACTAAATTTTGTCCTGAAAAAAATGCCGAGAGAAAAGCAAATTTGTGTAATCTAATATATGCCAAATGTATAATTAGTAAAATCTCTGGCCATTTACAGATATCACTGTTCTTCTGACTGTTCACAGGAACTTACTCTGCAGTGGTCAAAAGCAGACAATCCCAACAGCAGCAGTGACTTTTCTGTTTTCCTCTTGCTGTTCTAAACTACAACTGACATTGTCTCACAGCCATTAATGCCTTTAATGACTTTTAAGCTAAGAATGTGGGAATCCCTAATTTTTATCGGCAAATTTAAGGTTTGGGCACATTTAACATAAATGATTTTACTTACTTGCCCCATAGATGTTTTTGTGGTTTTAAGAAATTCATATGTATTACCACAGCTAAGTGCTATTGTACAGTGCATTCCACTATTTGAGAAGCAGGAGACGTGAGCAGTTGAACAAAGGCTGATTTAACCCCTACATGCATTGGCATCACACTGCATATAATACAAATGACACGCAGGTCTCATACACATGAAAAATTTCAGGCGAAAGAAATCACTTAGAACTTGTATTTGTCAGGGTCTTGGTTTGAAACTGATTTAATCTGTTCATAGACAGATGACATCAATGCTAAATAGGAGGAAGGAGACAATGCACAGTAATGGGTCCCAAAGCTATTTTCTGAGACCTGGATAGGAAGCTCCATTCAGTAGGGTCCTGGGGGCCTAAGCAAAGATTCTCAGCTCTCTGCTGGAAGATGCACAAAATTCATGCTTCATAGCAGCACTCAGTATCTTCCAGGATGAAGCCCATGAAGATCAGTAAATACACTGATCTGAGTGCAGTCTGATCCAAGATTTTAATTTCATTTCTGCTCTCCAGAATCAGGAAGCTCATCAGTAAGATCCGCTGTCATTTGGCACAATAGGATTATAGGGTCAGCGATTAGATGCTGTCACGAAGACAATATGCTTAGCACTGGTATTTCTTATTCCTTTCTCATTTAGACATTGTCTTCAGCATTTAGTTGATTTTTCTCAGCAATTAAATGAATAGACTTTAAATAACTCTCTGTTGGCTACAGCAATGTTAAAACTTCATTCAACTGTGTGAGGCCAATTAACAATGATGAGCCAAAAGAACTACTACTACTTACTCTTGTACTAAGTAGTCTGTACTCTCTTTGTTGGATTTTTTTTGTTTGATTTCTGAATATTATATTTGAATATGACAGGAGGCATATTAATAGGAGGTGCCTTGCAGTAATTTCTCTTAATCCCACAGATCTTTCTGAAATTAGTCAGTGTTAACTTTCTGCTATTCTTCCTTTGTGGAATTTTGCCACTCTAGACTCTGTGTTGTGCTAATCAAACCAAAGTAACATTTGATCAAGCCCTGCACAGCAATGGCAGGCTGTTACTAAAAGCATGCAAATATCTCCTCTCTTGCTGAAGCAGCATCAGCGTTAGGCAAACAATACAAAACATAAAGTTCCTGTACTCCTGCAGTTGACAAATATATTTAGAAATGGGAAATATTTTGCTGTTAACAACTACTCATCAAAGTTTTTCATAAAGTTATTTACTTGGATGTGGAATGTAGAATCAAGTCTAGGAATGAGGGCTAGAAATCAGAACTAGATTTTCTTCTCTCTGCTTTTCTCTCAGACTATGCTGTATGCTTAAAATATCAAGAATTGTTTTCATAGCTCTTTGAAAGATTTTAGTTAGAGGGCAATTGTCTGGGGAGGAATGTCAGGTGGGTTTTGTTTTTCCAAGTGACCATTGCTCAGTTTTAACTCGGCTAAATGTGTCTCTCCTCAGTATATCCAATTGCCTTTTGATTTTGTTTTGGGAGGTCTTGCATAATGCAGGGAAAAGTACATGCCTAACATAGCTTTCTGTGCTCCACTTCAGAGAAGCTGGAGAGTAATGTGGGAGGGAGTGAGAAGTCCTCAAAAAGCTACCAGGATCTACCTTTACCTTTCAAAATTCTTTATGTCTTGCCTAAGGACAAAGGAAAAAAAAAGATCTGTGTTGTGCTGAGAACTGAATTTTTTTCGGGTACTTTTTTCCTCAAGCACATCTATTCTTTCTAAGTGCTGACGTAGCGTAACTTAATTTATGAAATCTGATCAGAGTGCAATTCTTTTTAAAATTCTGGCTAATTTACTTTTTTATATTATTGTAATGGCTTCAAACAATAGTTAGGTATTATTCTGCAATTTCAGACTTTGCACAGAAGGCCTAACTCTACCTTGCAATTAGTTGGTCATGGTGGTGCTAATGACAACAGCAAATGCAGACCATTTACTTAAGAGCTGGACTCAGTGGTCCTCATGGGTCCCTTCTAACTCAGAATATTCTGTGGACCTATGCCTGGGATGTGTGGGCTTCTCTGGGCTATCCTAGCAACATCAGAATCCTGGCAGGGCTAACCTGTGCCCATCACACCTGTATAATATTAGAAACACCTTTGATTTCCCATCTACTGAATACATTCCATTTCATAATGAACTTGCACCCTACCATTTTTTTAAGTTTGCAAAACTGGCACCAGTAATGAAGCACTCAAAAGTCTGTTGCATAGGAATTGAAAGGTGAAAACACTCATCAGCCAAAGTATCTTTTTTTTTTTCATTTGCTGAACATGCAAATAGTTGAGTACCATGCAAAGTTATTATTGCTGCAGAAGAGATATTCCAGCATATGGTTATTGGTATATAGAAAGGATATCTATACTTTTGAAAGTGTAGTTTTCTTATAAAACATTGCAACTACTGTGTTTATGAGCATTTAAAGATTCTCCAGTGTTCAATATTTTAAATTTACAATGCTCTAAATTCAAGAGAATTTCAGACCAGTGATGAACAGCAAAATGCTTGATTAAAAATAAACCTCTTGAAATCAAAACAGTTTTTGGCTTTTCTTCCTCTGCAGCTTCCAAGGAAGTCTTACAGCAGTTTGCTAGAAAGTATGATTTGGTTTTATGACTTTTTTAAAGTCTTAGTTTAAAGTTTAAAATAACTCCACTTTTATGCTGCAAGTAGTTTTATACTAGGAAAGGAAGAAATGGTTGGGAAATTTTATGGTCTACAGATGAAATGGAAACCTTGCCCCCAAGTTCTGTTTGCAAGGAAGCAGGGAAATTGCAATCTTTAACGGCTGCAGTCTTTTGAGCATTGAAAGTTTAAAAAGAGAAAGAATTATAGAAAGACTTTCTGTGTCCCATAGCTGTGCAGTTCCAACAGATATATTTTATTTTTTTTAAACCCAACTAAAGGTAGCCCAAATTGCTAGCTGTCCTCCCCCTTAGTTTTCCCAGTATATTCTCAAACATTAAAATATTCCATTTATGTTACTTTTACATAAATCTCCATAGAAGTAACAAATTGAACTAGCTCATCACTTACCAGTTTTTGAGAAGAGAACAGTATCTATTTTATGAATCTGGCTTTTGCCTGTGCTGCAAGATGGAATCTGGTAAGCAAGAAAACATACATCTACCAGTCTGTGCTTTAGCAATAAGCTGTCACAGCTGTGGCAGCAAACTTTGGCTGCAAGAATGGATCCCAGTCAATAAGACTCTTGAGACAGTTTCAGTCTGGGTCTAAAAAGATGTTTGTATATAACGTACAATATAACCTGACTATAAGTAAGCTGTCTCTTATTATCTGTTTTCATCTCTTGGTCTTAAAAATCAGTTCTACCGTTTGATTTGGGCTCATGTGCCTTCTTCCTGGTGTCATTTTGTCTATATGGAAAACAGTTTGAGTAAAAAGCCAAAACTGCAGGTTTTTATGTAGGAAAAATGCACAAATGCAGGAGAGTTTCAAGTCAGACACAACTAAAGCTTCCTGAATTTAGTGTACGGTCTGTAATGAGGTTTAGATGGCTAAATAAAAGCAAAGATATTAACAGAATAATAAGAATTGTATAACTTCATGAAACTAAGTGACATTCTGAAAAAAATGAACTTTGTCATTCTGCATTTTAAATATTTGTGTGATGAAAACTAGTATTTTTAAGGGCCAAGGAGAATAAACCATCCAGTCATCAAAATGATACAGAAGTTTGGAAAACACTGCACTGCCAGAAAGATTTTACTTTTTAAGGTATCAGCTTTATATAGGTAATAAGGAGGAATAAAGCTTGCAGAAACCATTAATCTGAAGGATTCCTAATTTAAATCTAGATTATGACTGGAAGTCTGCAACCATCACAAGAGTTTATGTAATTTACTGTCTTGAACTTAAAAAGGCAATTATATTTTTCCAAGCTGTTGGAACATTTTGGATGGAAAATTGAACAATATTATAGTGTATTCACTTAACAAATGACTAATGGTTCCTGTTTATGAAGATATTCCCTTAGTGATTTTGAAATGTTACAAAAGATAAGAAAAATAGAACAGTCATAGCTTGGAGGGAGGTTAATCACATCATGTTTCAGTGTTGTTTTTTAGATTACACTGACTGTATTAGGATGGCATTGACTCCAGTAAGAGACTGGACAACTGCTTTGTAAGAGATGGACTTGCACTGTAAATATCAAAATGGGGTGAAAGCATCCTATGAAATTCAACGCAGGAAGTAAAAGAATACTCAGTTATACTAGTTGAACTTCCTAGAAGTGTAGGAAGCAATGCAAGATGTTGAAGCGAGATTTGTCTCTTAATGAAGCCCTAAACATTAATGTCCTGCCTTTGTACAAAAATGGTGTGCTTCTTAGAAGGAAAAACATTTTACAACATATAAAGGAATGAAAAAAAGAAAAACAAAAAAACCAAAGCAAAACAAAACAAAAAAAAAAAAACAACAAAAAAAGCAAACAAACAAAAACAAAAAACACCAAACCCAACAGAATTGTATGCAAGGGAAGAGCAAGAAGAATTATTTCCAGAAATGTGTGACTACTATAAGTTGTTCAAGACGCAGTTTGTGGGTGGAATCAGACCTCACTGAACAGGACATATGAGCAGGACACAAGGCATGAGCCAGTATGATAAATATCTGAGTTAAAATAACGAGGAGAAAATAAAAATAGAACATATTCATAGAGAACTGAATATATACTCAGCAAATAACTTTTTACTATATTACCCAAACTATGTGTTTCAATAAAAGAACATTTTAAATTGTTTTGTCTTAGAAAGTAGAGATTGTCAGCTAAAGTTGGCATATCAGATAATGCATCCTTTTTGAGAAAAAGATAATAATGAAGAACTTAAACCTAAGAAAATGTAAATTTTAAAAGAACTAGAGTATCTAGTGAAACAAAACCAAGACACCAGACAGAAACAGCATTATTAAAAAATTAAGTTGCCGAACAGGTCTCAGATTTATGAACCGTGAAAAAACTGATATAGTAATGGTAGACAATAAATCATAATTGTTTTGTTCATTTATTTTTTTTTTAAAAGGTACAAATCTGAACACAAAGGTCTAAACCCAAGATAATCACATTCTAATAGTCTCAAAAAGTGGCATTTGTTATAATTTATATAATATTTTTTATATAAATAGCCATTTGTGCATAATTGGCACACACATGCAAAAAGAAGGTTTCAATTTACTGACTTTTGGATTGTCCTGGTTAGCATATTTTTTGACATGACTTTTAGAAGAAGACTGACTGACTGTGTTATCACCAAATGATAAAAAGAAAGAGATGAAATTCTAATGAATAGTAGAAAAAGGTCAAAGAGAAAATAGGCTGCTGAAATTAACTCATCTGGTTAGAGAATGGTCTAATAATGGCAAGGTTTGTGGGC
Organism: Cinclus cinclus; assembly: GCF_963662255.1. NCBI lineage: Eukaryota > Metazoa > Chordata > Aves > Passeriformes > Cinclidae > Cinclus > Cinclus cinclus. The sequence goes on along the minus strand of NC_085051.1, from coordinate 20,825,283 downwards.
TTGATCCCTGTATGGGGCACTCACTTAGGAGCTGTACTCAATGATCCTTGTGGATCTCTTCTGACTCAGGATATCCTATGGTAATAATGGGATAGAACACCACGTGTGACCCTTTGCAGAAGCAAAATAATGTTGTGTGCAGGATGACTTCCAGTGAAAAAGGTTTTGTATGAAATTATTCTTTGCTTCTCAAAGATGACTGTTAAATGAGAACAAACTTAGGTGCTGAAACCTTCTTCTACAGTAGAAAATGGGAGTGGGGGGGGGGAAGCATAAATATCTAAAATGCTTAAACTGAAAAGGAGTAGAGAGTAGGTAAAAGAGCATAGTCTAAAAACAAGCTAGCAATCCAATGCAAAAATTTAATAAAACTAAATGCTGAGTGCTATATTGAATCAGAGACTGCTTGTGTATTATATATTACAAGCACACATTACAAGTATTTTCCCTTAGAAAATAAATTATCCCAAATCCTCATGACTAAAAATCTTTTCACACTGAAACAAGCTCCCCAGGGAGGCAATAACAGCACCGAGCCTACCAGAGTTCAAGAAGTGTTGGGACAATACTCTCAGGGTGACTCTTGGGGTTATCTGGTGCAGGGCCAGAATATGGCCTTGGTAATTCTTGTGCACCCCTTCCAGCTCAAGATATTCTGTGAATGGTTCTGAGAGAGGCTAATGGTGTGCACACCTTGGGTTCATGTGTCCCTAACACAAATTCTTGAAAGCATTTATTAGTTATACTAACATCATAAATATAAATGTACATTGAACGCACATTAATTACACCACCTGTGAATACTGCCTGCTGTCTGCTGCTCGTCCTCTGCCCACTCTCTCCTCACTGCTCATTCCCCTCTGTCTGGAATGTATTTAGTAATTTTTCAAATGAAGTTTCCATAGTTGATATTGAAGTTCTTTCAAAGATTCCCTTTTTCTTCAATTCCTGCAAATATAGTCCTAATATCTTCTCTCCCATGGTGTTTTGACAGAAGAGAAAAAGAGGTATGTCAAAGGAGCACAAAACAATTTCAAATATTTGCTTTCCTATTGCTACCATCTTTCCACGTCTATGCTTTCTTGTATTATTTTATAAGCATAAGGCTATCTTTGCATTTGTACAGCTTGTATTGGTGTTACCTAAAAAAGAGACAACACTTTAGTCAATGACGTGGAGGCACATTATAGTTTGTTGCTGCAAAAGGCCTTATTCTCCATTCAGTTACCCCATAGAGCAGCAGTGTAATGGCTCCACTGTCAACTGAATTGCAGGTTTTAATGGTTTAGATGGAGGAAGAACCTAATTGGGAGAAATTACAAGAATTAGGAGACTGATGAGCTATTGGTGAGGATCCTACCTGGCTGCTACCTTATTAGTTGCTTTCAGGCATCATTAATGCTGTGTGTTGGCTTGTGCTCAAGGAACATAGAAGGAATCACAACCCACCAACAGGGAGGATCACAGACTATTTAGCATCTCACTTTCCAAGTGAGATGTAGTTTGCATTCACCTATTTGGATACAATACAAGCCCTGTTTCTCTTGCTGATCCTTAAAATGATGTAGTTCTGATATAAAAGTCAAACCCCAGTACAGCTACACTAAAACTTTAGTAAGTGCTAGGGGTATTCAGCACATTATTGAGCTTGACCCTGCAACAGTGGAAACTATAGGGCCTGTAGAGTATTTCTTTCTGTGGATTAGAAGCAGAGGTAGACAAAATAATAGAAGTGGTACCCAGAAGCATATATACATATTTTTTTTAGGTCTATTCTTTCCTCTTTTTGTGTGTGACCTTCCTAAATCAGGTCATGAATCCCAGAAAGCTCAGCTCTAGGTGAGACATATTCCCACCTAGGGCAATAGAAAATTATTTGATGCTTCTTAAAAACTTACTGGCTTTCTCTCCGAGACCATCATAGAGTGTCTCCGTATCACCATACCGTCTTTAAAAAAACACCCAAAAACAAAGGAACAAAAACCACTCTTCTGCAGAATGTGTTATGATGTTGAGCATCAAATAGTAGTGTATGTGTATGAAAATATGAATATATACTACTTCCTAACTTCTTCCTGCTCGGGCATGCAGAAGATGGGTCAAAAGAACAGTGAATTCTGTGGCAACGTGAATTTTGGGTTAAAGTTTTGTAAGATTCAGGGTGAAATAATGCTCTTGTACATTCTTACTCCTTCTGCAGTCCCCAGCTGCCACATTCCCTTCTTTAAGCCACTGAAGTTTTAAAGACAAAGTGTCACTTTCCACTTAAGTGAGAAGCAGTTTTCTACAAGTTTGGGATTTAGTCTTTTCCAAGACTTTTATTTAATTGGTTTTGAATGCTATTGAAATCTCAGGATTCCTTCCTTTCAAATGAAATAATGGAATTTTATCGACTCATGTTTTGGGTAACCAGTTAGAAACACAGTAAAGGAGCATGATTTGAAAAAAATACTGATCATCAACTCTCCAGAAAAAAACCCTGTAAGACGTTTTCCCTAAGATTGAGGAAGGCAAGGCAAAAATAGGGGTTTTTTTTGTTGTTGAAGTTGTTGTTCTCTGCTCTTCTTAATGTCTTGTTCACTTGCAGATTATACATTAGGATGTTTTATGTAACTACAGGCAAATAAGAGTGGCATATATATGTAAAAAGAAAAAAGTAATAAAACAATTTTTGGTGGCTATTGGATTGACAAGACAACTAAAACTTGCAAAAAGTTGTACTAAAAATAGGAAAATATTAATTGTTTATTCTATATACTTAAAAGTAACACCCAGAAAGGAAAAGGAGCTCGTAAATGTATGACGCGCTAAATCAAACTAGGCAGAGTACCAAAGTGTGTGCTGTGAAGAAAAGTGAGTTGAAAAAAAAAACCATGCTGAAAGCATGTGAAAAGGTATACTCAAAATAAACTCCTAATCTCTTCTAACAGAAAAACTTTGGATCAGAAATACATAGTTTTTGGCTCCAAAAGCTGGGATGTTGTTTTCTGTACTGATCTCCTATATAAATAATAATCTTAAAAATAGCAATGAGACAAAATTCAAAAGTGCAAACAGTTGAGGGAGAATAAGCTTTAAAAGGAAAATTTGGGAAATTTCTGGAAAGAAGTTATGGATATAATTTTTGGGCTAATTTTTCCTCTCCTCTGCTAAATCAAAAGCAGAGGAAAAAAATAATTGAAAGATCACTATTTATTCTTCCTTTGTTCTGAAAGTGTTCAATTGCTCTTAAGAGAAAGATTTGCTGATTCATATTGCATAGACAACACAAATGTCCTCAATTTCTGCAGAGTGAGAACATCAGCAATTTTTCAGCATGAAGAGACAGAAAGCTTGACTAAAAATACATAAAAGCACATTTGGAATAAGAGGAAAAAACAAGCTAAAAATATTACTTGGATGAGCATAACCTATTTAGGTCTTGTACAACCACTGCTAGATTATGTGGTCCCATATTTCCAGTGCTTTTACAAGGTCATCCATTAACCCTGATTTCTTTTCAAAGTGTCTCATTCCAACTGTATTCAGCAGAGCTGTTGTTTAGAGGCGCACATTTACCTTTAGCTCTTCAGTTCACTTCATCCCTTGATTGCAACCCTCCTCTCAAATGAGTGACTCATCCATGGTGATTGAAATTACCAGTCCGGGAATAGAGTAAAACTCAGCATAAACATTTGAGTTAACTTGAGAAGTCATGCTGATTTTTAATTTTTTTTTCCCTTCCTTACATGGTAAGGAGAGTGTGGACTTAAATGTGTGTGAGCACTGAGAGACTGCAATCAGTTTTCAGTACTGGGTATCCATATTGTGTGAATAGATTAATATAGTTATTTGGATTTTTTTCCTATTTCTTATCTTCACCATCTCTAATGCAAATAGGCAGCTATTTTACAATATAATGTGTATATATATATATATAGCTATATGATAGTATACTATATTATATATATAATATATGTATGATAATATATATATATATACTATATTTTAAAATATATAATATATATATTATATAGTGTTGCAGGAGAAAGTAACTGTAGTGTTAATGTTTGATTTTTGTAATCAGAAATGAGCCCCATCACAGCTGGTATCACCTCTAATCTTCTGCTGCATTATAGTGAGTTATACAAACCTCCTGGGGTGCACAAACCTTCAGAAATACTTTTAGGATATCCAGAAAAATTAAGAACAAAATAAGGTAACAATTCTGGAAATCCAGATCAGGAGCCCCTAGAAAGCTGAGTGAATTCCTGTGAGGGAAAGGAACTCTAGAAGCTCTGAGGCTGTTTATCTGAGTTGGAGGAGCAGGAGCATCACTAGGTTTAAAAAGCACCTGGTCAGACACTCAGATGCATGTTCCTTGTCTGTCTCCCAGTGAAAGACTCCCATTTTGAACTAGCTCATGCTCATGCACCTGATAAAGTCATCTAGACCCTTGCACCCCTCTAGATGTTGCTGTCCCAAAAAATGGCAGAAGCCCATGCTTCCTTGAAGTCCAGGTCTCAAAGCATGAAGATTCAAAGTAGTTTTCAGAGGAAGATCATCAAATAGGAAATATTTAGTATCAAAAATTGGTTGAGTATTAATATAGTTTCTGATCTTAAAAAATATTACTTCCTTGCAAAATTACAACAGCTACCATCTTGTCAGCTGACGCTTTCACTTGGTGAAGAGTTGCAAGCAGTCTAGGAAGCAGGAGTGTTAATAAATCATGAAATACACAGGCAGAACTCAGTAATGGGTAAATCTGACAGTTTTCTCCTCATTTTTTTTTTTTTCTGGAAAGGGAAAAAAAATAGATTGTCTGTATCCAAAAGGAGTGGATTCTAGAACACGGAATGTAAGTGATCATTGTCATTAAGAATAGTGAAGAACAAATGCAGGATTAAAAAGAGTGAAAACTGCTTTTTTTCTCCAAGGGCTTTGGTTTCTTGGGTTTTCATGACATTTTTTGTTCTTTTGATTTTTTTTTTTGTTTGTTTTGTTTCTTTGTTTGTGGGGTTTGGTTTTTTTTGGTTTTTTTTTTTGTTGTTGTTGTTTTGGTTTTTTGGGGGTTTTTTTGTTTTTTTCTGTGTTTTTTTTTTTTGTTTTGTTTCTTTGTTTGTGGGGTTTGGTTTTTTTTGGTTTGTTTTTTTTGGTTTTTTTTGTTTTTTGGGGGGTTTTTTGGTTTTTTTTTTGTGTCTTTTTTTTTTGTTTGTTTTTTGTGGGCATGAAAATGCAGAATTTTCTTCTCTAGGAAGGGCAAATTATGAAAGATGTCAAAAGCATGGTATGAAATATTCATTTCATCCTTTCTAACACTTAATAGTTCCTGTCTTACTGTGATAGGACCAATCATAGAGATAAGGCTTTCAATCTTCACACGGCGCCAAGAAACACATAGCTTGAGATTTTTGCTGGGAGATTGCCAACTCCTCAGGGAATGGATTATTTTGCAGAATAGATAGAACAAGCCACCTTCATGGTGGTGAGGTAACCTATTCAGAAAGCAAGAGGAACTTTGGGAACTTACAAAGGCTTGGAATAAGTGGTATTGTGGAGTTTGTTGCTTTGTTTGTTTTTCCAAAATGTTCAGCCAGAAGCTATTGTACAAGTTCCACTGAGCCTATTTCACAGAGCATCCCAAACCCCAGCTCTCCAGCCTTCAAGCTGAGAGTGCAGAAAATAGCCTCTTTGTAAATATAGGGTCCTTGTTCCATCTCAAGGGAGCGAGTTTTCCCACTACAAAGTCAGAATAGATTGGGCTTTATATGGAATATGGTCTGGAGATAAAGGTCCTTCATGCAGTCCAAACTATATCAATGCAAAGCACTTGTGCTTCTTTATGATGAATTGTGGAAGTAACAGTACCTTAAAAAGTGCCGAGACCAGCCCCTTTCACTTATCCCTCTCAAGAAATAGAAGGATGGCACTGAAAATACTAAAACCAAATCAAAGCAAACAAAGAAAAACCCCACAAAACCAATAAAACAAACTGCTTTAGACATTTGCCTCTAGTAAAGCAGTAGGAGATGCAATAGTGGCAATAGCAATTAGCCATGGTGAATTTCAGAAAGTTAAATGAAACCCTAACCCACAAAACCTGAGCTATTCTCCCAGCAGGTCAGTCCCAAGGGAATATCTAGTAGACAGACTACTGTGAGATCTAAATCTCTACACATTCAGGAGTAAAAAAGGGGGGGGAAGCTGAATTAAGAGATGAAGGAATAGAACTGGTGCACAGTGACCCCTTAGAGGGGCTATGTTACAAAGACAGTAATGACCAGGACTTACATCCCCAGAGATTTTTGAGACCATGGTATCAAGTAAGGTACCCCTGACAAGTTTATGGCTGCCAGGTTTTTTGCTTAAGATGCGTGCTTAAAGTTTTATGCCTGAGTCTCCTGAAACAAACAGAAAAAAAAAATGAAAGGAAGCAAATACAGCAGAAGCAAGAGACTGCTGAGAAATTTTCAGTGGAGTTGTTATCTTTATGATGGAATCCTGGCTTACAGGAGTTGGACAGTAATGTTAAGTGGCAAATCATGATGGCTGAATCCACTTCTGACTGTCAGTTGCCAACAGATTTTTGGGTGACAAGAGGAATTCAGTCCGACACTTTCAGAAACATGGCTGCCAATTTTGTGAGAAGTATGTTTTGTCTCCTAATCGTCCACTTTATACACCGTCCTTCCCAGACGGGCCCGTTTCTGTAAAAAGCTTGGAGGATCTCCTTCAGTGTCCCAGTGATATTCACCTGTAATCCCCAGCAGGTTTTTCTGTCTTGCTGAGTATATATCTACAAACATCAAACAGATTCCACTTATTTTTTTCTCTCTGAAGTATTAGGAGTCTTTGTAAAATATTCTCTTGATGGTTTGTAGAATATTCTCTTGCAGCTATTAGGTTAAATTGGTAGAAGAGGCAAAGAGGTTAGTCTGTATTTTGAATCCCTAAACTGAAGAGAGGTATTCCCATGTATGAAAATACAGTAACAATCAGCAATATATAAACAGTTATATTTTTGATTTTGGCTGTTAATTATATGCACTCCTGGCACATACTTTTCCCCAAATGAAATGTCTTCAAGTCACTTATACTCTGTGGAAATCCTGAAAGTGGAAGAAGGATGGGTCAAAATACATCCACAGGTCTACATTTTGGAGCCTGCCTAGCTAATACTCAGCTGCCACTGACAAAAGGAGTTTTATAACATTTGGAGCCAAACCATTGACATAAGGGATTCTTACTACTGGCAAATTTCCTGATATCTCATTTTAATTGTGGCATCCGTTTAGGTTTTACTTTGAAAAAAAGAATCAGAGCATCTCTGCATGTTATTGGATAGACATTTTCAAGATTCAGCTGGTATGAATATTTACTGGAAATGCCAATAATCCCCATGGAGGAGTAATGAAAACATAGGAACACATCTTTCCTAATTTTAACTCAAAATATTATTTAGTTACACATTCACAGTTTGAAAATTATAAAATTGTGAATGAAAACCCACATTTTATTAATCATTACTCTAAAACCAAATTAAATTCTTTCCCTTCTTCAGACTGTTTCATATGGAGATTTCATCTATATATTTTAGATGCTTAAATGTGTAGAATAACTAGAAGAAAGAAAAAAGCATATGAGAACGCCGAAAGCTATCATGCCTTGATATTTTAAAACAATTATGTCTGCAAAAAATAACACATAAGACCATGTGTAGGTTTATTCGTGGGCAAAAACTGAAAACTACCATGAGCCAAATTTGGTGAGGTTTTATAGAGGGCTTGGAGGAAGATAAGAAAGAGACTGTTGTGGAAAAAGGCTGTTATTTTGAAAAGATGAAAGAGTATCGTGAAAGTTATGAAATATGATATCACTTTTTCCCAATTTGAACTTTAGGCAGCATATTGACATTAAATCAATTTGGTAATGTGAAAGGAAAGGAACAGAAAGGAACAGAGAAATCTAAACTGAGATTGAAGTCTCCCTCAGCCCTTTATGCCTCCATCTTGCTTTATGCTCAGTAGCAACAAAGTAAAAAAAGACTAACAAGAAGAAAATCCCAGAAGGGAGTAATTTTGTTTTCCTTTGAAAATTTCTATGTATATGAAGACATTGTCTGGGTTTCTGCCCTTAGAATGTCAACTAAGTTCTGTTTAGGAAGAAGGCAGAGTGTGGCAGGAAACAGGAATTAGTCTCTTTAGTCACGGAATTTATTCTGAGTTGTAGTGATGTGTGAACTTGAAGCAGCTTCTCAGCTGTGGTCAAACTGAGAGCTAAAGTACTGCATTCTCAACCTCATACAAACGTCTGACAAGTAGAAATAGTTTATGAATGATAGCTAATACAGTATGCCCAGTTTTCTTATTTCATCTCCCTCCTTGTGTTATAAATCCACACTGGCACGAATATAATTTTTACTTGCTGAGCCTCCTGGGGCAGGGAAATAAATAAAAATTAGCATTTGAACAAAAGAATCGATTTGAGATCTGCATTAAAGGCTTTGAATTCACTGTGTGATGGATGCACTGCCTCTTTCTTGCTGCTTAGGAGTTATTTAAAGGTCCAGCTGAAATGAGTTTCATAATGAAGGAATACATGAAAACAAATACTGCAAAGAGCCATTGTGCTGTCCCTCTATCTGACTTACAGGAATAAATGTATTAAAGGGAAATATGAGCAGGAGGATGCTAATGAAACGTTGACAGGAGGAGTGATAAGTATAGCAAGACTGTCAATAGAATCTTAAGAAGATAAGCAGCAGCACAAGCCCTTCACACTGCTTTTTTTGGGGATTTTTTGTTTTTGTTGTTTTTTTTTTGTTTGTTTGTTTGGTTGGTTTTGTTTTGTCTTTTTGTGTTTTTTTTTCCTTTTTTTTTCCCAGATGGAGGCTTTACATACTTGAAGGGTTTTGAGCATCTTGAAATGCTGATCATTCATGCCTTATAAAAGCAAGTCTAAATAGGAGTTATGTTTATTGCATTAAAAACAAGGAAAAATCTGTTAGAATTTTTTTTATATTTTCCTAAATTAACTGCAGATTTATTTTTTTCCTGGGCACTTTCTAACATTGCAGCTAAGGGCCAGATCTATATGATCTTCATCTATGTTATTGGAGTTGTTAGCTGAGCGATCTCAAAAAGGAGAAAGAAATTAAAATCACAAAATATCTAGAGGGAAAAACAATCTAATTGCAAATAAGATAAATTAGTTCTTCACTCATGTTTCCTATAGGAAAAATGTGAAATTCACTAGAAAGTATCCAGGAAAATGCAAGTAGCCTAAAAAGTATTTTTCAAACCAATTATTCAGTCTTCTAATAAAAAATAACAGTCAAATACAAAGTGAAGAATTAAAATGTATTAAATAATTAAAGAAATTGATAATTTTAACCTTTATTCCCCTTCATTAAGAGAAGCTTGCTGGTAGAAATAATGATGAAAAGGTGACTAACTACCCTGAACTCCAGTGATAGCAAATAAAGTTTATTCAGCATAAAATTGTGTGAATTGATAGTACAGATTAATGTACAGATCTATTCCCACTCAAAAACACTAAACCTACCTGTGCAAAAGATAGTAAATGGACTAGCACTAGAGAAAGATATAATTTCACCTGTAATGGCAGGAAAATAAGGAGGACTAGATAAGCATTCAAGTAGATAGAGAAGACAAGGAGTCAGGAAGGGAAGGCTGGAGGCAGACCCGGCGGGGAGTTGAATTCCAGGAGTGCATCCCCACGCTGTGCTCAATGTCCCTCGCGTGTCACAGGGTGAGGAAGGAGGCTTAGTCCTGACCTGTGTTCTAGTTCATACTGAAAGGAAGAACAGCAGAAACAAAACCAAATCCCCATTATTGAAATAAGTATGGATTTCTGAGAGCTGAAAGTGGTCATGAAACAGGAAGTAGGAGAGGGAAACCAGATAGTGTCTTCCACACCTGTTTACTTCATTTGGAAACTGCAGGACTGAGAAGACTAAAGATTTTGTAATGGGCCTTTAAAAAGGTATTTCCAGTCTATTTACTTTTAGGTGCTGGTAATGTGATCTGTTCATTGCCTTTCACCAGGCGCTCAACACAAAAGCCAAAAATCAAGATCCTGTTATGCTAAGAGGGTTGTTGTAATTCTTTCCAGCCCATTAGGCACAAATATATTTGTAGACAATTCCATAATTGCAGACCACTGAGAATTTCACTAATTAATGTAAAACCAAAACTGCACTTTATTAATACTGTTCAGACTGTAAAGTTTCTCTTTAATCATGGGGAAAGAATTGTATATTTTGATTTTTACCCATGATAACTTTTTTCAGTGTAAGGTTTTACTGGCCTACATATGATCATATGTATATGGATGTGTAATGCATTTATGGATGTATAATGCATATATGGATGTGAAAAAGCCCCAAACAGAATTAAATCAGAGAATGAAGTGCCTTTGTCATTCCTGTTGGAGGTTTTTCCTGCAAATATTGACATTGCGGTGTCCAGGGAGCAAATATGATAAAACTTTGTCCTGATGAATTTTTCAGACATACACTCTCCCCTCCTGCGATTCCATGGGAATCTTCATCTCCCATTTTAACTTCAGTGTCCAAGACTATATTGCCATGGTTTAACCTGCCTTAGAAAATCTGTGTTAAGCATAAACTAGGAATCATTTTTTTCCTAACACACAACTTTGAAAGGCTGTACTAGGAATAATACATTAGAATCACTATTGTTTATGCATAAAAATAAACTGTTAGCTTGATACCAATACTACCATGCTGTTTTCAAAATAATGTACATAAAATTACAGTTAGTTTATGGATATCAATTTACATTTGCTTGTACAAAACATTAATTTAAAATATCCCATTAAAGGGCACCTTACAAGTGTAGAAGCCCTAGCAAACAGAAATGCATTTTAATTGGGGGAAATTAAAGCTTTATTTTTTTAAAAGACACAGTGCTTCGTTCCCCTTATGGCATCAGAGTGGTGATGTCAATAAGTGAGTTATGGTCTTCATCTCATCTGCCCAGGCCATACTCTCTATGGGATATGGTGCTTATGGAATACACATAGCAGTTCTATCAGCTCCAAAAAACCACTTGTTTCTCCTTAACATGATTTCATCAAAGGAATTAATAATGATTTATCACTTATTGCAAGGATTTGTTCCTTCAGTAAAACTGAATAGATGATTTTAATATGAATCATACATATTCCTCATCTACAACTTTGTTCCTATTTCCATTGCTTTTCATTCTGCTGACTTTGATTTCTTTTTTTCTTCAGTTCTTTCCTTCCTTCTGGTTTCATTTAGCGGATGTTAATGTATCTTTTGTCTGAGTACTGTATACCTGTACTGAAATTATAACTTTGGTTATTTTTCTTTTCTTCATTATTTCATGGATATAAAAAACTGGGAGCTGGTAAATACTTGAGTGAAGCAGATCAGATATTACAAGATCCTGTGCTTTCCTCTAGAACCCTGACTGGGGCTGTGACTGCCATGTTTCTTTGATGCTTTTAATATTTTTTTCTCCTAAAGTTTCCAGATTCAAAATTCATCCTGGTACACAATATATTCAAATCAGTTATTTGATATTACATAGTTTTTCAACTAAAAGAAAAGCTGCAATCCAACTGCTTTGCAGGAAAATATAGTGATAAAAGTGGATATGTGGTAATAGTTAACCCTTTTGGAGTCCAAACAAAGATAAAATCCTAAACCCAAAAACTTTAAGTAGATTGAAATATGTGGTTATCTTTAGTGGGAAGCTTTCAACTGTCAGCAAACCTGTCTTTGTGCATTTGAGGCATTCTGATTTATGGTAAGCACTGTGAAACCACAGTCTGTACAGACAGAGCATATATTTAAAGGCTAAGTCAGGTCTTACTCACTATATTGCACTGCTCTTATGACTGCAGCATGGTTTTTGAATGATTGTTATCTTTGCAGCACTTGCTGAAAGGTGCCATACAATCTTGTACAGACTTACCCTGGAAATGGAGCTGTAGCTAAACTATATTTCAGCTGTATCTTCAGCTGTACTTCTGTCATGTTTCTCATCAGTTCTCATCTACATCTTGGTATTCATCTTCTGTCTTTGAATTTATGGTATAATTTTAAGGCACATGGAGCAGAAAAAACATTTATTATATGTTTATATGCAAGAAAATAAATCCAGTCTTAGGAGGTGGCCTTGTATCCAAAAATACATTTTAGAAATATAAGAAAAAAAAAAAGAAAATTGTAGTAATCACAATAAATAACCAGACTAAGTAAAATGTAATTCTGCTCTATGGCTGCATGTTGAATATTTTGTAACTTAATTGTGGCACTTCCTGAATAAATAACAGATGCCCCATGTATACCATGATATGTGCATTTTAATGTGACAGACTGAAAAGAGAAAAATTGTTCCCAAAAGTTTAACCAAAGAAACACCATTCACACAAACCCAGTCAGTAAAGAACAACGACAATAGACAAGGAGGTTTCAGAGCATAAATTTGTGATCTTTAAAATTTTATATAGCTTCAGTATTTCTGTATGATATTTGAAAATCTGTCTTTTACCCATCACATGAAGCTTGAACATCAAGAAGAATAATCTGCATTTACATAGTTTATTTTCCTCAGACATCTTTAAAAGCTTCACAGGCATTAAAGCCCTGAATCTCTAAGATGCTGTCTGAGGCTGAAAATCATTGTAATTTCAATGATTCCATTTACTAATTTTGTTTCATGAAAAATTTGTAACGTATTAACACTGGAATCTAATGATGTAACTGTTAGTCCTAAACTTTTCTTCAATAATGTAAGTTCTATATTAATAGTAGCAGTAATATTACATCTATCTTTACTATAATTTTAAACATAATTTATGTAATTAAGAATATGAAGCAAAATAATGCATGAATATTAACTCTGGTTTGGAAAGAGAGATGTCCTAATCACTGCCCTGCATTGATTTTTAGTAGCTCCTGTAGTTGCATGTTTCTGTAGAGCTTCAATTTTATTTAATTTCCTTTTCTTGTTCACTGTTAATGAATATCAAGAAGGTTTTTTAGATACAGATTCTGTTATATGACATTTTCATATAAAGACAGTAGTAGAAAGCTTAGATGCTATTGAGAAAGAAAAGCCTATGAGTTTGATTACTGTATTGTAAAATCAATAGGGTTATCTAGTATTTTATGTTTAAATGGAAAACATAGACTCGCTTTCAATCATTAAGGTAGTTTCAGTGAAAGAATATGAAATAGCGCCTGTTTGTCATAGGACTTTTCATGTGACTTTTCATTACTTTTTGTGTTTTATACATTTAAAATATTTTTTGTTTTCCTTATTTGGTTTCATCCTTCCTGCACAGCTGCCAGTAAGCAATGCATTTCCTGAAGAAGACAGTTGTGTATCAGAAAGGTTTTTTTTTTTAAGGAATGGGACCTGTTTTGCAAGCAAAGATCTGCCATAAAATGCGGTTCAGCCTCCTGACCCCAGCCAATGCCATAAGCTTCCATGGAGAACAATCAAATAGGCTCCTCCCTTTCCTAAAATTGCACGTCTGATGTCAATCATTTGGTACCTTGTCTGAAAATAATGAGTCTATTCCCCATTCTTATGAAGGAAACAGAAGTGTAAAAGACTCCAAGTGGGCTCAAGTCATATTATGAGAGCAAAAAGTCCTGATACTTGGTGAATGCAGCACGTGCCTGCTAATGACAGCTAAATTTAAACACCCTCTCCCTGCTTGAATACCAGCCTTAACTCCCTTACTCAGCTTGAAATCAATTAAATTAATTAACTTCAGAACATTAATTCCTAATTTACTGGAGCTTTCCTGTGATATGAGTGAAGCCCGGATTCCTCCTCTGTAGATAATATATTTGTGCTAACAGTCTTGGGCTTCTGGGACATCTTGTGCCCTGACTGATTTACTGTGCTTTTAGGTTTGTTGATGTTTCATTAATTTTCACTTTCAAGCTCAAAAAAACTCTGAGGTCCAGATCCTGCAATACCTACACCCTTGATTTTTAAGGAGTTTAAAGCACTGGTAGCTTAAGTGAGATTTGGCAGTCTTTGTAGCACGCAGCTGAAGCACAGCTATGCTGCAGCAGGGAATACACCTTGGCATGGCAGCTGATGCCTGTGCTTTTCTGTCCATCTACACAGGTGGATAACAAGTGCAAAGTCTTGTCAGGGCAGCATGACCTTTCCTGGCTATTAAGTCCAAGTAGAAATTAATGCAGTAGCTGGTAAAAATGTGGACTCTGAGTACCTTTGCAATAGAAAAGTCATGTTGCATAAGCACAAATGGGCATGTTGGTGCTGTTTACTATCAGATTTTACTCTTTCTAGAGCAGTTGGAATTCCTTCCTGGTATTATCCACCAAGTTTTTTTCTTTGTTTGACTCCTGAGGAAGGTACTGACAGTGGAATACATATCATGCTAAGGAAAATAATTAATTTAGAGAACTGACGAATGCATTTCTTTGTGTCTAATTTTTGCATTGTCCTAGAACATCATTTATGTACATGTAAAAAACATAGGAACACAACTTTGGGCATCCCTGTAATAAAATTTCAGATCATTCTGAAAAGTCTGTACATTGGTTTCTCTGCTATAGGCATATAGATGTGCAGAATACATCAGGATATCTGTCAAAATGGTGTTGCAGTACTTAAAAGTGTTAATGTTCTTGTAGTCTTTGGAAGCAGAGTTATGTTTTATAACAATCTTATGAGGAAAGAGAGTGCTATCATTGTTTTTGATGTTTTAATCTCAAAGAGATAAAACAGCAGTTTCCAAACTTGAGATTTTTAAAAAATAACATCTTTCATTTGTTCTGTAATTATTATATTAGCAGCCTAAGGACGAGAGGTTGGAATTGCCTCTGTGTCTCTTCCTGTTGTAGCTGTTGCAGAGCTTTAGTCAGCATTGTTTGTGCCAGTGTGCTATGACTGCTTAGTGGTGGCTGTTGAAGCATCCTCAGAGGGTGACAGATATACTTCTCAAAAGACACTTAAATAGATAATTTTTAATTTGGTAGGTCAACATGTATTTACAGCAGCTGTTTTCTTCTGTATGTAGAGCATCAGACAAGTATAAAAACATCCATTACTGGTTTTACTGGTGGGAGGTTTCAACAGGCTCAGACTTCTGGCTTTAGGCAAAATGTTCTTTGATATGAAAATTACATTGATTTGCTCTAAACTTCTTCAAGCAATCCCATTCTGAACCTTTACTGGTTCCCACCTAGTCTTGATTCCGTTTCTGACTTCCAGATTGCCTACAATTTTGTGTAGAACAGCCAAAGTTATCATTCCAAGGGACTTTAAGATCATCAGCATGCAGGTCTTCCTGTTTGTACTGTCTTTTAGCTGACAACTGTCTATAATGCCATCTTCAAGGAGATGCCATCACACACACTATTGTGATCTTGTGACATCTATTGATTCCCTGTTGCCAGTTAAGAAAGACTTGAATTGTCTTTGAGTGCTACGGCTCTGCAACCCTGCATTCTGCAACAAAGGATCTCACCTTCAGGTTATAAACCAGATGAGGATTACAGACATTGAATAAAAATGCAAGTAAATTGATAACAAAGTCAAGACTTGCTTGTAAAAACTTTTGAGAAGAAATTCCAATATTATTCATGTCCTTGTACTTGTAAAACAGTATAATTAAGAAGGGTAATTTAGATTAATTTCTATAAAATATTTTAATGGTTTGAGTTCTGTCTCCATTTTATATTCAAACATTGCTCTGTGATGTACTTGAAAGCAAATTATTTTTTATAAATGTGGTAATTATTATCCAAATCCAGCAACTGTTATTCACTTGAGTAACCATTTACACAAAAATTATTTGTTAAAGGGAGTAAAAGTTATTGATTTGAATTTATTTTAAGGAGATGTTTCATGAAGAAAAGCTTGTAGCCATAAATCCAAATGTACAACTAGATAAGCAATGCCTTCATTAAAATATTTGGTAGTTTGAAAGTAGATGTTTAGAAAAGCCATGTGACATTTTATGTGGAGTCACCTGCATTTTTCTAGAAATTCTTCAGAATAGTCATATTTTAAGGGGTCTTTATGGAAAAAAAGTTAATTTCAAATAATTGCTGTAATTTTTGTGCATAGCATGAGGTCAGGATATAGACATATTTTATATATATATGTTAAATATAAGTGAGACTAGGGCACGGTAATAGCAAGCTATTTAGTATTTATTACTGTCTATTTGCTATTTTTTTAGTGCCTTGAAATGGAGCTCTTCAAGGCCATATCTGTATGGCTGAGAGGAGGAAGCATTCTGAACAGGCAGCATGAACAGGACTACTGCAGGTTTTGTTCACTTTGTTATTAATTTGTTTATATTATATTCAATATTATTGGAAATTCTCCCCCCCCCCCAGCTAACATTACAAGCCTTCACACCCCAACCAATGGCAAGTAGCACTTCCCCTTAGGCTCATGCTAT
Organism: Cinclus cinclus; assembly: GCF_963662255.1. Taxonomy (NCBI): domain Eukaryota; kingdom Metazoa; phylum Chordata; class Aves; order Passeriformes; family Cinclidae; genus Cinclus; species Cinclus cinclus. The sequence continues at coordinate 20,808,828 of NC_085051.1, read as the reverse complement.
TAAAAAAAAATGTTAATGCACAGTGACAGTGCCCTTAGATCTACACCTACAGGACTAAAAGAGTAAAATAGGACCAACAATAACTCAAAGCCACAGCAGACCCAAGGATAATTTCTGTCATGGACAAATACAGCCTGTGCCACTTGGACTTAGAGAAATAGAGTATGTGCCTGTTTTATTTGTCACTGTAGATATATAGCTTTACACTATTAATCCCATACTTACAGGCTTGTGGCTACTTGTGGACTAAAGTTTTGTTGCATTTCGAAGTGGAGAAAAAGGAAACAGACTCTTGAAATGAGTATACAGCTACTATCTCAGTAAAAAAAGTGTGCATGCTCCATCTGCTTTTTAATAGGGTTGTTAAAGAAATCACTTGCTCAGTTATGGAAAACATAGAAAAATAGAGGAAATAAATATATGCAGTCAATTTTACATCTGAGTAAAATAGGGTACTTCCAGGTAAATTGAGGTACATGTTACATGGAGTCGTTATAAAAAAATAATGGATTTTTAAAAGTTTTATTCTCTATGTATTTATTTTTATTATATAATTTACATCCAAATATTCTACTGAAGGCAAGTGCCATTTCCCAAGCAGACATGTAGGCTGAAGAAATATTTCAGACTCTTTCTCATTTGGGGTTTCATTACACCTAGGGGGTGACCTAGTTCAACCCTACTTAATTTTTAATATCTCATGAAAACACTGCCCAGGGTGTATGGCTGAATGCACAGTGAAGACCTGAACTGGCCTATGATTTGTGATTAAAATTATATTTAATGCAAACATGCAAGTACAGATGAACTTGATCAGAAAAAGAAGAATTAATAGATCAGTCTTTACCCAGTCTCTGGAGGGAGAGAATGCTTCCAGCTGCTTATCATGCTCTCTGGGCTTAATTGAGTTTCTGAGCAATTTACCTCTGCTTTTAATTGCAGCACAATGCAGTATTCCAAAATCCATATTTATTCCCTTACTTTTGAAATAGTGTTACTGATTTCCTTGGGAGTGTTCCTATGGAAGGGAATTGAATCAGAACTGTTAGAACTGTAATGATACAGATATCAGTAACTATTACCTTGAATAAAGTTTGAGATATCCTTCCTGTTACTCACTTGTCAGAAATTTTGCTTTAACTACCTTTTCTTTCCTTTTCATAAAAATAATTTTAATGTAATGCTTTAAATTAACCACCACTGTCAGAGTTAGACTTTGATCCTTATGGGTCCCTTCCAACTCAGGATCTTCCATAATTCAATAGTAACATTATCTGTTCCTACACATTTATGGTCCATAATTATTATTACTATTATGATGCAGGTAGTGGTTTTGTGCAATGGGGATCAAGAGGGGCCTTGGGGAGAGTGAAGCATGGAAAACCAGGTTTGGTTTGCACAGGTATTTTAATGGCCCAGTGCATGCATGTCACAGCAATGATCTAAGTATAGGCAATGACCTCTTACTGCACTACCTCACCATACACCCCCCGCCCCCCCCCAAAAAAAAAATAAAATAAAAACAACCTCATGTCTCATAAAAAATTGGAAATATGAATAAATTATTATCAATACTCTTAAACCATCCTGGCTTTACATGGCTTTACAAGGTCTTCCCTACCAACAACTTCCTTTCACTCTATTGGGAGAAAGAGGGTGAAAGAAAAGCAAACAAGCAAATAGGTTCTACACTAGCCTGAGGCTGAAGTAAATGTATTTTAAACTATGCCCAGCCACTGTGACAAGAGCAATGTGCTTTAAAGAGGTTGGCAGCATCCAGCTGGAGGAATTAAATCTTGCTTGTCTGGCAAACACTTAATAACTTTTGCAGTGATGATGGAAATGATTAATCCAGATCTGCCTGTAGGACGTCTCTTACCAAGAAGGGCATATTTAGGAAGTGTGGGTTTTATAATTTTTTTTTTATTTTTTTTTGTCTCCAAACCAGTTGGGTATGTCTTAACTGTAAAAAAATAGAACTTCAAATACAGTGAAATAAAAGCTCTCTACTTTTGGCATAGAATTGGTGTTTGCCAACTCTGGGATACTACACAGTGCCAATACTGAGAATCTTTCACTGAACAGAATACTCAGGGATCAGAGTTTATACCACTGTAACTTAAATACTACCTTAATTATATTAGGAGGTGAAGTAATTTCTACACCCCTATTATTATGTGGTTTCTCTTCTTGTATGAATCCTAGATAATTCTAACAAAAATTTTCACTCACGTATTACAAACCCAGAAAATGGAAAATAGTTCCTCCACCTTGTGTGGAAAAACACCAGTTCCTCCACCTTTCATTTTAGAGCAGGTGACCTTCTTATTACACCATCATTGCCAAAGTCATATTCTAAATACTGAGGGGACAAAAAGTGTTAAAGACCCTCAAAATGCCCATAAAATATTTCTGAAGCTTTTATCACAACACTACTGTGCTGCAGGTACTTAACTTTAAAATAGGTGCCTTTAATTTTCTTTCTATTAAAGCTGTGGGCATTTGGGAAAGTAAGCTTGGTGGGTTGGTTATCTTCTGTTATATAAATGAATTCCTTAATTAATTTAATTAACTGAAGCTCATAAGACGTAGCAGCAGCTTAATTAGAAGCAATAGAGAAAAAAATATTTAAAATGAGGCCAATGTGAAAATAAATCAGAAGAAAGATGTTACAGAAAATAAAAACAAACATCCCTACAATAATCCAAATTTTAGGCTGAGTGTAGCTAGTGGCAATCAGAACATGCAAATGGTGAGATCACATTTACACTTTCTGTGAGCTTGAAGTTTGGCTCTTGCCATGGTAATGTGGACCAGCTATAAAGCAGAGAGAAATATTTGTGCTGGGCTTTGGGATACATACTTAAACAAATATAAATATGGATTTTGCTTTCTTGATACATTCCTTGCAAGGGAAATTATTGTGACAAGAACTTATTATACACTTTATTTAGTACAGAGAGTATAACTGTAAGGTGTACTTAAATTCAGATTTCGATCCTCAGGGTAGAAAAGAGAACTCAGTTTTCCATACTGATGCAAAACCCTCAAGCAAATATTTTGTGGCACTTCTTTGCAGAGGAATTATTTAGTTGGGTAGGAAAGTGGAACTTTGAACTCCAGAGTTTCATTGATGGATCTGCCAGTGGGAGGCCAACTTATTTTCTGTGAGTCTTAGCACGTGAAATTTAATTGCCTGTTCTTAAACAGTGCTTTGGGAACTGAAGTTCTCATGCTTGGTTGATTATTTCTGGTTCCACAGAACAATTTGCAGCCTGTACACTTTTACCAGCATAACTGTTTTTGGGATTGTATTGAAAAGCAGATTGACAAAATTATCCAGATTTAAAAGAAGCCTCTAGAAGTGTTTGTTTATTTAATTCTGATCACACTTTGAATCATCTGGTTTATGTTAAGGCTCTTAAAACTGTGATAAGATGAAGAGGCAATAAAGTGATACTGGGATAGGATTGAACAGTTGGGGGTGAGATCTTTGGGAATTTGCTACCAGAAATGTTTTGAATAAATGTACACAGGCATTTTTCATAGTTGCCGGAAGGGATTTCCCTATCTTCCACCCATATTCCATCAGGCTGCCAGTTGTTATATGAATTTTTTTGCATTATTACAGAATGCATCACTTTCAGGAAAAGAAAAAAGAAAAAAAACAAACAAAAAAACCCCCACCAAAATAAACCCAAGTAAACTTAAACCTATAATATTTCATTTACCATACCTTCAGACACCTTGTGAGCTGACTGATGCCATTTTCTAAGATTAAAGATTTGATTTGATTAGAATTTTCAGTGACCTTGAAATGCAAACCATTCTAAATTTTTTGCTTTTACACATGAATAAATGAACCCATAAGTAAGTTGTTACTTTTGAATGTGTATTTTTGTAGCAGTCTTTTTCTCCCAGAGAGACCCATGGGAAAGTAGAATTGCCAAATTATTGCATTGCATCAGAATATCATCTGTCCAAAATGAAATAATAATAAAAAAAAAAGCTATTTCAGAAGCCATGGAAGCACCTTAAAGTTTGCTATGAAATTTGTCATTTTCCCTTTTCCTCCTTTCCTTCCCTTTCCCTTTCCCAAAGGAGGGATTGTCAGAGAACATTTTTGGATAAATCTTTGCATCCCTTAGGGCAAGGGAGTGGAAAAGGAGAATAAAGAAAGGAAGCACAACCTAGATGTGGAATGAAGGAACAGCAGGCACATTACTGAGGCTGGCAGAGGACAACCAATAAAAATGTCATCTTTTGGCACCAGTGCCCCAAAGGTTTTGTGGTAATTGCTCTGGAGGACCAAATTGCTGAGCCATGATACAGTATTTGTTCAATTAAAGCTAATAATAAGATGCATCTGCGGTGATATAAAAGCACATTGAGGCCTGAATGACATCGGTGCCAAAAGAGACATATGGATACTAATGGCAGAGATTTTCTTTTCCCAAGTCAGTGTTTTACATGGCCACCAAGAGATTCTTAAGATCTTTCCCACTAGGCAGCATGGAAGACACTCCTGATAATGCTCATAGCACAGATTAGTTCAGCAGGCAAAATAATTCAAGTAAGTAGGGCTGGAGTCTTTTATTTCTGTCTCTAGTAGTTCTTTTCTTGTACTGATAACTTGAATTTCAGATTTTTATTGGAGCAAGAGCTCAATCAGAATTCATCTGAAACTGCTGTGCTGCAAAGCAGAAACCAAAAAACTGTGTGTAGCTTTCATCTGGACTGATAAATCCCTTTATGTTTTCCAAAATTTGAGTGATTTGGCATATAATATCTGTACATTTCTGGTGTGTTTTTTTCAGACCAGGGTTGAGATTGTGTGCCTGAATTGACTCCCCATTTTCACAGGCAATGAACTAACCCTGTCTCACTGTCCTTACTGCTGTAGTGCTTGGGCCAGGGGAAGGCTGGGATGTGGGTGCAGGTATAATAAATCTGGTCTCTGCAGGAGTGAAGTGATGCTGTGGTGATGGCTCCTTATTAAAACTGTTTGCAGGCATTTGCTCTTTTCCATTGTGCTCCAGAAGAAAGACAAATCAGGTTAAACTACAGGCAAAGAGAATTGGGAAAGTGTTCACATAAAAATACATTGCCCTGGTTGACCAATTTTGATATCTAAGAAATGTTTTCCTCTGTTTCCCTTTGGAATCAAGAATTTTAAACTGTAAATCACCTGTGATTTACACTGACCTGGCTGATTGTTCTGGAACAAAAAGGAGGGCAAGGCCTCCCACAGGGAGACTACCTTGGTGCCCTTCACCTCTCCTCCAAGCCACTATTCATGCCCTAGTCTCAACAAAGTAAGGCCAGGACTACAGGGTGAGAATGCAAGTACCAGACCCAAATCACTCCTGTCTCTAAGACCTCTGTTTCAGATGCTGTGTATTACAGACAAATATATAGCTCTCTGTTCTTCAAAATCCAGCTTTGTCACATTTATCTGTCATTTCACGTGATAGAACCTCAGATGGTGAGCACCAGCTTTCTGATGTAAAAGAAGTTTAAGGGTCCACATGCATGGAATAATTTTCAACCTAACCTTTAACCTCTCTAATATATAATTAATGTGCTATTACCATTGTTAAAAATGTAAATGAATTAAATTTTGAATTTTAAAATTAATTTTTACACTGGTATAATGATACCAATTTAATTATGATGGTATATTTTCCATATAAGCCCTAACTATTACTATTTTTTTTTAAATTTACATTAGAAAAATATTTAAAAGCAACATTTGTACAGTATATCTTTTCAGGAGTTTCATATCACAAATGAAGTGCCCTGTTCCCAGGTCACTTCATTTTATGTTCAAATGGCCTCTAAAAGTGAAGAATGAAAGCCAAATTTCAGTTCTGTATATAGCATGGCTTCTTTGTCAGAGCTGTCACTAGTAAAACCTGCCAGTAATTTGATTTTTTCAACAGAGGTTTAGAGCACAACCATCTCACGTTAAAATCAATACAAATTTTAACATTGAATTGTAGTGAGGAAAACTCTCTTAGACCCCTAAATTCTAAGCTCTTTCGTCTGCTTCTAATAGTGTTCATGGTATTATCTACCTAATAAATACTTTCTCAAGAAGGGTGAATCCTTAAGGTCTAAAGTGTGTTTTGAGAGCTGTAGCAGTTAAAAAAAATCAGATTTATTGGAAGTTAATATATCTGTGTTGTGAAGTAAAGAGCTCTGGAATTTAAAATTTCTGTATATTCCTACATTTTTTCATGTTAAATGACAAAAAAGAATACCAGAAATGGGGATGGAGCGATGGATGTGGACTGAAATAACAAACTGATCATGAATTATTCACATTAAAAAAGCCTGAAGAGATAATTTTAGTCACATAGTGATTGCAGTTCAGTCTAATCAGAACTTGAGGGGATTTTGGTTTTGTTTCAGGTGTTTTATGGTTGTTTTTTTGTTTGTTTTGTTTTTTGTGAGACTTGGAAAATAAGAAAAAGCTCATAATGGATCCCACAGTTCATTATATTTGTTTGCAATCAGCAAAGTGATGCTACCATTATATTTTTGGACTGTAAATCTACTCAACCACTGCATAAATGGGTTTGATGTGCATAGTCTGATGATAAGATTTATGGTGAACATTTATTGAAGTATTAAGGAGCAATGAAGCTGTTCAGGGTTGTGCTACAATATATTTTGCTGCATATTTACCAGAAAGGAATGCACAAACATAGTAAGGATTTCAGCAACTAAAATTAAAAATACCTTTTTTCTCTAATGTTTGCATTGCTTTGGAAATTCTTATATGACCAGATTGGGGGTAGGTGGCAGAGGAGGAAGGGGGAAGAGGCACATTCTACTATGTTAGAACTTAAATTTAATTTAACTGGATTAAAATATTTTCTTTGATATGGATACCTTCAGCATTCAAGGCATTTAATGTCTTAGAATAATATGTGAATTAAATATTCTGAGCTATGCCCATGAAAAGATTTAGGCTCCTAAGCCTGAGGTATTGATCAGTTCTCAGTTTAGTGCAATGTGGCCCTGGCAAATGCCCTTATTCCAATATTCCAACAGTATCTCCTTTTCCTCTTAGTACAGTTCCTTGAGCACCTAAAAATCTTCTTCTTAATGCTCCCAAGACTAACTCAGTCTGCACCATGCCAACCACCTAAGGATAAATTCATGCTTGTACATTTCCTTGGGCAGGAAAATAATTCTTCTGCCTTATGTAGGGATCACCCACTCTATCTTCAGCTGTGACTGCTTGTGGGCACCTAGGATAGCCTCCAAGCATTAGAGAGGTGGGCATTAGCACCTCCTTTCCTGCAACATTCACCGGTTCTTCAGAAACTGGAGATTCAGAGGCTTCCTGAATTTAATTTTGTCATGCATTAAATACCTCTTGATGCGCTTGTTTTTCTTCCAGACTTTTTAAAAAAAGCTTTTAAAGAGTTTCAGCACTCAAAATATTGCTGTTTAACTCTTGTACAGATTAAAAAGCCATCATATCAAGAAGTATTTCTGTTCATTCATTTTGAACCTTCTATTATGAACTTTTTTTTTTTTTAGGAGATGATTCCTATTTATTTTTTCTATGCCACCTCCAATTTTACAGATCTTCATCATGTTCCCTGCTCATCCTTCTCTTCCAGACAGAAAACCATATATTCTCTACTTTTTCATTGTACAAAACCATACCATATCTTTGAACATCACTTCCAGACTTCTCTGTATCTTTTCCATTTTAGTATATTCTTTTGAAATAGGCTAGAACTGAACAGGTGTTCCAGATTTAGATGTACCATGGATTTAACTATGGCATACCAAGGCTTCCTCTTTTGATTTTTTTTTGCTCCTTTTGAAATAGTTTCTGGCTCTCTATTTGATTTCTCAGCAATCATTCATAGCTTTATACTTTCTGGAATTCATTATTATAAATCCATATCACAATCATAAATTGTACTAATTTGTGTAGATCCCACTTATATGCAAATAAACAAAGAATATGATTTTCTCTATATGCACTGCTTAGTGTTTATTAATATTTAATTTTGTCTGCTCTTTTGTTATGAAGTAACTCAGTATTATGAAGTCCTACTTCACTACAGGTCACCATATTTCTTTCCTTTAGTAATTTATTTGTTGCCATGACTTGACCACCCCCCTCATTTCATCTCCTTTTTTGGTTAATTTGTGATTATATGGAACAAGGCAGATACCAGTGTAGAGCCACATGTGAGATGTTCCTCTGCTTTAAAAGCTGAGTACTCTCACCATATTTCCTATGTTACAGAATTTTTATCCATGTGAAAATGCCTCTTTTTATTCCAACAGCCTAATTTCTTTAAGAGGCTTTGATGAAAGACTTTGCAAAATGCTATTTGAAAATCAAAGCAGACTACACCAGCCAAATGTCTCTTGCCAGTATGCTTATCAACTTGTTCAATGAATTTCACTGGATTTTTGCGATGTGAGTCATGCTGATTCTTCACCAATGCATAACTTTTAATCCATGTGGCTCCTAAATTTCATTTTTAGAAAGCATTCTATCAATTTACATGGTAAAAATATCCAATTTACCCATCTGCAGATAAGTTAAGGAGCTTAGGAGGCCAGGGAAGGACAGACCTTAAAAGCATGGTGTCATGATGCTAAAGCCCTTTGTGAAATTAATATTTGCAAAAAATAAAATTTATATAGGATATACAGATATTTTTAAGCTGCAACAAAGTTTTGATGCTAATCTCTCAGGATAACTTGTGGTTCAGACTTGGCGTACTTGGGCCTTAACTGGTTATTAATATTCTAACTGCCTAAATTTGCTTTCTCTTTCATTCCCTGTATGAAAGTTATGCATTATCTTGTCTTTTTGGCTGCTAAGCAACCGTAACAATGCCTCTCACAGTCAGCCTAACAGATAGCCCTGGCTGCTGTTTGCTTTGTCTACTGGTAGTAACAGTACATGAATGTAAATAGGAGATGGTAGGAATGGCAATAACAAATACAAATGTCACTGGAACTTCAGAGAAGCCTAAAGTTAAAGCTTAGGCTGTATAGGTACTTGAGAGAGTTTCATGACAGAGCCTGAAACTGAAGGAAGAAAAGCAATCACTGTTGTGGGAGTGAGCTGGCAACTCATTAATTGTAAATTAAGTTCTGTATTTAACAGCTTATGAGCAGTGTTAATCATATTAGTGTCTGTGTTCATATAATCAGCAGTGGATTTATTCTCAGATCATCTGAGTTACATTAGAAGCATTATTTTATTTGATTTACGGAGGCACAAAGACATGTAGATCTTGCTTAATTTAGCACCTATGTAAACCTCTATGAGTGAAGAACTAAAATCTTAAAATCCATCACCACCAAAAATATAATTTTTAAAATATTGAATATTAGAATTTTGCATAAAGGTAGGGTTTTTTTAGTGTGGGACTAAATGGTGAGGATTTTGTTTTTCATTGATTTCAGATGATTTAAATTCTGTCTCATGACACTGATTTTGGAGTATCTATGTGCAACACTAATTCTTAATAATAATTTCCTTATTTGGTGACCAAGGCTTTGATGGATTTTCTTCAATGTGAGGCAAAGTTGACAAAATTTCAGCATTACCTTTTGCTTTTTAAAACACAAAACTCCCTCCATACACAAAAATTCCTGGAAATTTCATTCTTGTAGAAGTGACTGAGACCTCAAAGCCATAAACTATGTTCTTTACAGTGTCTCTTCAAAAGAGAAACTTCTGTGTGACCACAGTGAAATAGTGCCAGGTAGCCTGCAATCCACACCAAAGAGCAAGAGTTGTACTCAGGTGTGTAATACTTGCTCAGCTGCTGACACCCATATCACTGACATGATAGCTCTTGTTACCTGCTTCTTACCACTGAAATGAGTCCACTGGTTTATAAACAACTGAAGCCCTATTGGATAGTAAAAAAAAAAAATTGTCTAATACTATAGTACTTAGCATGTTATAGTAACAGTTTTCCTCTTCTGAGAGGAAAAAGCTAGAATTAGAAACTATGACCTCAAGGTCAAACGTTATTTTCACTGAAAATAAATTCTCAAAAAGAAAGTCAAAGAGCACTAAAAACAATTAAGAAAGTACAAGGTGTTAATGGAACAAAGGTAAGACTTCTTACAGAACATAAACTGAACCTGGCAAAGGAGATCAAAAGCTAGAAGTACTTAAGGTGACAACATGTTATAGAAACACCCTGCATGTTACTTGTGGTTCATTTGCTACCTTATTGTCTGATTTTAAACAATAGTTTTATCCAATTCCTGTCTCATACTTCTACCTGTCTTTTAACAAAAACATCTTGCAATCTTTCCATTTGCAGTAGGAACGCAGTATGTCTGTCTATATACTTACACTGGTACAAGGATTTTTTTTTTTTAATAGGTCATCTTAAAATTTGATATCAGTGCTCCAAACAAGAATAACAGGGTAGGATAAATCCTCCTTTTTCAAAAGGTTATTTTTGACTGATATTGTCAATATTGATCTTAAAAATGTGATATTCTTCTTATATACAGTAATTTTACTACAATAAGTACACCAAAATATTTTAAAAATTACAATGCAGGTGCACATTTTTAAAATTTGGGACTTTGAACTACAGATGCAATATCAGTTTCAGTAAAACTCCATGGAAGATCAGTTTGTTATATTCACATGTCATATCTGACATACTGTTTTACATGTTTTAGAAAGTGGAAATTTCTAGACATAGATTATTGGAGAACAAGTTGAAAGTAATCAATCATCTTTGAAAGCAATTAGGAAGTCCATGCAACATGACAATCTCCCAAAACCTGATAGAAGTACATCAAATCTTTCTAACAGATACTGCTAATATTCAACAGAGCTGTTAAGGGAAGTCCACTAGACAGAATAAAGAGGAATGGTTGGGAATACATAAAGAGGGAAATTTGGAACATTCTTCATATAAAGTGTAGTTTTTAGCAATGAAGGCTGGGATAGTCAAAAACTTAATGGATAGTTACAGGAAATTGAATATATTTACATTAATTATTTTAATAAGACAGATGATTATAATTCTTATAAAAATTATGGTCCACTTTATAAATGACACTGAAAAAACTAGAAGGCATTCCAGCAAAGTTAACTAGAATAAACCAATAATTGAAAATATCACCTTATGGAGAAAGAGAGCTAGGGAGGAAAAAAAAAAAAGCCCCAACAAAAAAAAAAAAAAAAAAAAAAAAAAAAAAAACAACCAAAAAAACCAGAAAAACAACACCAAAATCATTTTATACAAGGTGCTGGACTGGTCTAGAAAACACGGAAAAGTCAATAGAATCTGAGGTGCTGAGAAGTTGGAGAGGTAAAATCTATCCAGTTTCATCTGAGAACAATTAACAGTATCCAGTATATTCCGGGTGCTGTATAGCCTCACTATGCAGATCGAGTTCTCCCATTCCAATTACATATTAAAAATATAAGACACTGGATGCTTCAGCACTGGTCCTTAATACTGCTACAAGATTCATTTTGTTTTCCATACATGAAAAGGATAAATGGTGGGGTGTTTTTTCCCCCTAAACTACTCAGGTATCTGTGTAAGACTCAGTGTCTAATGCAAAAATATACTAGATAGAGCTTACTGGATATTTGTCTTCGGAATATCTTTTTCTAGGAAAAGAATAGGTTCAACAAAGTAACCAAAGTATTCGTGGGAATGTTTTCTAGAACTGAGCTGGAGATAAGATCTACTTCAGAATGGATTGGTGATTATAGCCCTCAATTGAATTTAAAGCTATCCTTTGCCTCACCCCACTTCTTCCTGACTCAGCTAATACTCACAGCCTGTGTTTCAAATCACCCCTGGCAGATGCCCTAACCACTCCCTTCTTCCAGCCCAGGTTATCAGCCATTCTAATATGGGCATTCTTTCTGTAAGAGAAACAGTTTCTTAAACCTCAGGTTTCCACAATTAAATTTCTGCCTTAGATTTTTGCAGGCTGGTCACTGTATCAAATGGGGAAAGGTGCATCTGGGTTTACTCAGACTCCTTGTCTTTCACTTGAACACTCGGTGCTCACCTGCAACATTTTCTTCTGTTGCTCTGTTTGTCTATAGCAGTAAGAGAAAACTTCAGAACTTATTTAGGGGCATTTATTTTTAGACAGTTATTGACAGACAGAAATGCTTACATGAAATAGCAAATTCCATACAAAATGGTGAAAAATAACAATTGGAACAACTAAATTACAAAATAAGCAAAACAAAATGCTCACACACTATAGGAAAAAAATGAAAACAATAAATGTTTTATTTTTTCTATTTTTTTTTAAAAGCAAAGCTGATAAAACATATCAAGCTCTAGTGCACTTTGCTCAGTGCCAGAGCTGCGAAATGTAAAAATGGATTCATGTAAATTTTCAGCCTCCAGGTTCTCACTCCTGGGGTACTACACTCACCAATGATTAGTTCAGAAGCTTGGCAGACAGTAGCACTTTGCCTGCAAGTGTGCCAATGGGAATTACTCAAGCATAGAGAATAATCTCAGATAAAGCAGCTGTGAGGAAAAGTCACAGACAGAAGGCCTTTTAGGGACATACTGCCTAGTTCTTATCATTTGGCTAGCACATTACAACATGAGTGAAGAATACGTATATATATATATATATATACAGACCATGATGTTAGGGTTTTTATCCTTGAAAAAAAATGTGCAAGTTGTATTTCTAAGCAACATACTGTTATTACAGAAGACTATTTTAAGGTTACACCCTCAGTAGAGGAAATGTATATTTTCTATGGAGCTATGATGAATAATTTTGATTATAATCTGGACTCTTTTTCTAAAAAGGTTATAGTCAAATAGCCAAAAAAATATAAGGACCACACATGAGGTGTTTCCTAATAGAGAGTAAACAGAGTTCAAGTTGATTTTGGTGCACCCACTCCATCTAGAAAATATTTCTTCTAGCATTTCCTACAAGAAAGAGATTGACAGAGTCAGACCTCGGCATGAGAGGGAAATTTTTGAATTCTCTTGCTTTCTGGAGAGCATGTAGGTTAATCACTATCTTAAGATGTTGTGCAGGTAGCACAGCCAAACTGTGAAGCACAGAGATCAGAGGTGACTTCACCCCATGTGAGCTGAATGTAAAGGAAAGCAATAAGATCTGAAAATTTAGGTTGAAGTGCCCAGTTAGAGTATGCATTGCTACAATTTTAAGGAAGAAGGGAAGGTAGAGAAATTGATAGAGCTCTTAAATTTTGTCTCTTCATGTGTTTTCAGAGAGCACATGCTATCATGCAGTTAAAAACATCTTCCTAACAACGTTGCTATCAAGGTGACTTTGATTCTAGTTGCCCCAGTCCTTTGTGGCTGCTCTCTGCAGTGCTTTAAACCAATAGGGATCTGTGACATTATTTATTAGAGAAACCGCTGTTCTTTGGATTCTTCAGATCTTTGGGAAGATAGTTCAAAGCTGTCAATTCCTTTAAGGGAGAAATTTAGAAAGGTAGAAAGAAAAAACAACATACCCAGGGAGCGATAGGAAGAAAGTAGATGTCAGGGCTCTTCCTTGACTCATACAAGGCATGGATAATTTAGCACACCTGCTATTTCCCTCAGAAAAAGACAAGTAATTAGGTACAGATCCATGTGTAATTTTGAGATGTGATAATCCACTCACTACTTCTTTGTAACTTCTAAAAACATCATGAAAGCTTCTTATGTTTGTTGACAGTACTTCTTTCCCCAGTTCAGAGGCCATTGCACTATAGATTATGTCGTTCAACCAATAGGGAAGCCTGTGCATGCAGTTTCCTTAACTCGGGCACCTGTTAAGTGGGGCTGCAGTGCTTACTGGAATAGCTATTCCCATAATTATCTGTGCTTGTTTAACCTCTATCACATGATTCCATTAACTCTTAGCAAATATCTTCACCAAGGAATAATGAAACAGTGCATTCTCACAAAGTTCAGAAGAACAATGGGAGATGTCTGGATAAAGTAATCAGTAAACCTTTTCTCTGCAGTAATATTTAGGACTTGAGGAGACGGATAGAATACTTTAACATAAAAATAGGAGCTGTTATTTTTCAAAGCATGGCATTTTTGCTTTTGCTGGCTGTCCAAATACTTCTCACTGAAAAATGCTAGTGACCTAAGCACTCCACCTCATAACTTTTTAATACTTTCCTTGGTATCATGCAACATCTAATGACTGGAATAATTTTTAAAAAGTGGTTCTATAAACAGTTTCATTTGATGAAAGAGGGAGATAGCGTTCCTTGTTTCTACCTAAAATGATTAGGATCAAAACTAATTTTCAGCATTCATAATACTCATAATTCAATATATACAGACTATTTTTGGATTAATAAAATTTAAAAATGCTAATAGGAGATAATTGTGGCTTTGCCAGAATGTTATTATGCCGAAGATGCTCCAGTTCTGTTTCTCCATAGCATGCTGAGAACCTACTGGCATGCCTTGCTCTTTTGCATAAGCATAAAGCTTAGCCTACAGCATTTTATTTCCTTTTACCATTATCAACAAGAGTATAGCTATAAATACTAACTTTCCCGAAATACATTTGTTGCAGAAACATAACCAAAAAGCTTCCCTTTCATCTTATGTTATATAATTACTTGCTCTCTACACTAGATGTTCTTCTGCCTGTGAGATTGTTCTTGTTTGGGGAGACATTTAGGACCACACCAAGTCTAGTAGAAAGGGGATCACAGATGGGAGTGGGGGGCATATCAAAGAGTTTCAAGATAGAGGCCAAGACCAAAATATTTTCTCTCTTTTTAGAAACAGGCTTATTTTATTCTACATATACAAAGAAGCTATTGTGGCAAGTGCAGGGATGATGAATGTTAAATTGCAGATAGCAGCTTCAAGCTATCTATTAAATATCATTCAGTTTGTATAAACCTCTTCAAAGGTTTCAAAAGAACATAGCTATAGGATCCTCAATTACTTTCCTCAGGAAGACTTTCTCTCTTTTCTGTATAAAGTGCCTGGTTAAGCATATTGAAGGCAACAGTGACAAGTTAAATGTGTCACAGCTGTGTTGTCTTATCCAAGCTCATCAAGGAGGGAATCACTTCAGTGTCTCTGACAGACCAAGGCGTGTTGTCGGAGCACGGTGAGCGCACAGGCTCCATGCAGCAGGGCACAGACAGCAGTGTTTTGGCAGCACTTCCTGTGCCAAACCAGTCGGGTGCTCACCAGCTTGTGTCCTAGCGTGCAGACAGCATCTTCCTGCAGCACTGTAGGGACAGCATGGCGTGGCAGAGCAGAGCACAGCATAGCCCAGCTCAGAACCCCAAAAGCAGCGAAAAGCCTGAACGGATGGATTGCTGAACCTGAAGGCTTTAGCTTAGCAAGAGAAGCCAGGGACCACCACAATCCTCTTGAGGGAGGAAGTTTGACAGAAAGGCAGTCTTTTGGCACAAGGTTTTTAACCTTAAGCTTTGTTGACAAAAGCCCTCCAGCTCCACCCGCCCTGGCCAAATTAACTCCCAAGGAAATGGATGAGTGCATTGCAGTCAGGTATTGACAGGTTTTTGGCAGGTAAGATTTATTCAGAGCCTTCCTTACTTTCTTGGTAATGTTGAAATGTGGCTTGTTAAATATTTGACTTTGAGGAATCTGCATTCTCCAACAGATTATTTTTCAGCTGAAGAATTTCTATCGGATTCTGACAAACTTTCCTGCACTTGGCATATTTGACTGTTCAGCAGCTCTCCTACTAGTTCTGGCACATATGGCTCAACCCAGGGCCATGAAGTGCTTCATTTTCACTAGCAAAAAATTTGTTCCTTCATAGTGAGAGATGGTAACATAGCATTTAAGATCACAGTCTGCTCTAACTAACAGCATACCTCTGTTTAGTTTAAGTGTACATCATTTAATTTTCACCATTACTCATCGGGAGTGGATTGGGACATCAATCCCAATTAATGATTTTTCTCAGATGATAAAAAACAGGCAGACAAATTTTCCTGCAAAATATAAATATTATCTGCAAATATTCATCTTGTTTTTTAATGTGGTTTGAAAAAACAGCACTGACAACTTGGCATTGAAATAAATTTAATTTTGTTTCTAATTAAGCAGAAATGAGTATAGAAATTCAATAAAAGCAAGCAGTAACTGGAGGATTGAGTCAGTTACCTTTTTCTATTATACTATAATCATGTTATATAGAGAGGTTTTCATGACCTTTAGAGCCACTTGAGAATCTAACAAACAGCATCAGGTCCCACTCTGTCAGCAGCAAAGATTTTTATCAATGTACTACTGTTACTGCCAGTTAGATTTTGTGCTTTTATATGTCATTTTGTTTTAATCTAGAATTTTAAAATGTTCTACCATTTATTTTTAAGCTGTTGCTTAGTGAAGTAACTGCAACATTCAATATATATATAGTGCATGGACTTATGCCACTAACCTCCTCTTGTTTCCATGGTTTTCTCTGGTTCTCCACACATTTAGTCTGTTTTTAATTCGGGTGTTATACATATCTTTGGGAGGAGGAATTATCAGGCAGTGGCAAACACAAACTGAGAGAGCTGGGGCCTTCAGATTATATTGCTATGTGTTTAACCTGGAATAATCAGCTAGAAGACTGGGAATCTGGATGCTAGGGGTCTATTTATGCTCCTGTCACCAAGGCATTCTATGAACTGAAGTAAATCACTTTACCTCTTTAAAGAATGGCATAGTAAAATTTATCTCAAAAGGCTTTTGCAGAGCCACCAGCAAAACCCTATTTCTTCATGCATATTTCTGGTGAATTATTTTCTTTTCTTGTAGAATTTTTTGCTTTGAAAATAGTTGGTTTTCATTTGTTTGGTAAAAGAAATATCAAAATGCCTTTTTCCTGTGAAAAAATTGGCTTGAAACTGAAAAAAAAATCCCCTTATTCCCCAGTAAAAAGGAATTTCTAGGGAAAAAAAAAAAAGGTATTGAATAAACCATTTTCTGCATTTTGAAAGAAATATTTGTCAGTTCTGGTACTATATGTTCTGAGATATCTTACCAAAACAGGCAGCCTAAAATGAAATGTGGGCAGGTGGGAGATTGGACAGATTATGGTAGAGGTAAATCGGAGCGCTACTGTGCTATTGCTCAATGCTTTGGGAAAGATTTAATGGTCCAACTGTTCTCTAAGATTCTCTCTACTCACTTCCAAATTTGTCATATTTACATCTGGTTTACAGAAGCATGAAAACTACCACTGAACATTTGTAGACATTGAATAATAAAAATTCAGATGGTCAATTTACATTTGGGCAAACAATTTTCAAATATCAGATACGCAGAAAACATAACCAAAACATCTGCTAATTTAAACAATTAATCAGGGGTGGTCCCGTTTCTCATATTTTAAATTACAACAGAAAGTTGAAAAGGCTTAAGGAGAAGAATTTTCCTGCATTTCTGTCTGTGCCTGTAATCCTGGCCTACACAGTGGGGACAGATATCAGTGCATGACATCTAGTGGTGGATGAAAGAGATCCATCGATCTGTGCTATCAAGGAAAGGTTCTTAAATTACTGCAGCCACTTGCACCCGGCAAAAATGAAAGTTTTTCCTATCTTAAAGCATGTATATATATCATAGAAGAAAAATTCATTGTTTAAGCATCCCTGGACAATACATCCAGGCTGTACTGGAGAATCCATTTCAAGATGTTGGTCAATCTTCTCAGCTGAGGGCAATAGTTTCACTTTCTGAATTACCCTCACTATGTTTTATTTTTGTTTCTCCCTCCCCTTCACTCTCCTTTTCCCTCCTGGCTAACATGCATAGTTCATAAAAATGGTTTGATGTGGCTTTTCAGAATTACTTTTTCTAAAAAATCAATGCTTTACTAAGAAATATTTTTCCAGAGGTTTTTGTAATTTTTCTAAAAATAAGAAGACTTCCCTAATTGAGGAAAAAAACCCCAAAAACAACAACAAAAACCCAGCCACAACTACATCAACAAAAACTAAAAAACCTCCAGCTCCAAATTGAAACTTCTTTCTCAATCCTGCAGCAAGACACTATAAATTCAAAATGGGGAAGATGGAAGAGTTTTTAAACTGGAAAAAGTAATGCTCATAAAGCACCAGATTGTTTTATTTCAAATGAGGTTCCAGATGAGCTGTCCTGATAACAGAATGTTAAATGAAAACTCTCAGCCCAAAATACTAAAATCAGTAAAAGTGTTGACAACTGCAAACTGGATTTTTTGTTAAATAAATCCATGAGCAACTATAACTGGATAGTGTCAGTTGTGCCAGTCTAAGTCAGCAAGAAAAAAACCTGTCTCCCATGTGTTTCTCTCATATGAAATGCATCTAAGCTCTTTCAAAGTTAGACTATTTGGAAAACAATATGTCAACCACTGGGTGAAATGATGCGTTGGTTTTTTGTTTTTTTTTTTCCCTTTGGATATTTTAATGCCAATCCTGATTTAATCTGATGTATTATAACAACCATAAAATGGAAAATATTTGTGATAGGATGTCCAGCATTGGAGGTGTGCTGGCTGCTTTTCACCAAGAGCAATGAAGCCCAGAGCATGGAAGGTTTAGCAGATACAAAAACCTTGTGGCATAGCAGCCCTGTGTATGAACATGGAAAATTCAAGGCTGAGAGGGGCTGATAGAGGGAGGCACTTGAGACTCAGCTGTTATTCAGACAAACGTCTACATAAATAGGCACGGGCATGAATCTGAATTATCATTCTGAACTCTACCTCCTGGACCATATAGCAGTAATAACCATTAACCTTTTCTAAGGTCTGAATACAAAGATCATCCATTTAACATAATGGCAAAGACATCACAGGGACAGAATACAGCACATAAAGAGCAGAAATGAACTGTGAAAGGACAGTGCAGAGAGGAATTTCTACTCAGCCTCCTTCAGTAACAGTGACCTTTGCAGAGTCCTTAGTTTTGCTGAGAGTTCATACAGCTGCTGAAGAAATGTTTGGAAATATTTGTTATATAATGTGAAACAATAATACAGCAGGAGTTACTTTTGGTAAACAGTAATGTCTAATTAAGCTGCAATCAGTGTGTCTTTTGAGTCATGTTTTTTCTAGTACCTCTGCAAGATGGCACTGAGAACTCCTCATGCTGATCTGTTTAGAAAGAGCAAATATGATCAAAATAGTAAAGAGATGAGCTTTTGTACAGAGCTACTGTTGGAATTGTTGCCATTACCCATTTGAAGCATGGGGAATTGCAGCAAGACTGGGTAAAGAAGAACGAACTGGTAACTCTAGATGTAAAATAGGCCAGAACTTGCTTGTTCCTGTCGTTCCTCCCAATTTTCCCCACACACATACCCACATTTGCATACTCGCTCTCTCTCTGTCTCCACGGTAACAGCAGCGCTGGGATTTTGCTGCTGCTCCTGCGTGCTTTGGATGCTTCCCTTGCACAGGGAACCACTCATCCAGCCCTGGTGGGGCTTGGCTGCTGCAGCATTATCCACCAGCTGCTCTCTGTGTGTCCGAAGGGCCGGCAGCTGTCAGACACCCTGGGCTGCAGTATCACCTATACCCTATTTCTTTTGGCTGTGGGTGGTTTGTGATGGCAGGTGCTGAGGACAAGGGCAGGAGCTTCCCAACACTTGTATGTTAGGCAGAAGGATTCAATGCATGCAGGTTTATTTGTGCAGGGAGCTACCAACTCGAGACAAAAAGTGCACCATATAATGAGTCCCTAGAAACAGGAACGTCCTCTTTTTGAACCTGGCAGAAGAGGTACACTGATGCTGAAGGTGTGGTGGTTTAAGTGTCTCCTGGGAGTGGTCATACTACTTACTGCAACAATCTATAAATTCCCCAAAGATGCACAAGTCAGCTCTGATGTACCATGAAAGCCAAGTGTTCAGAGACATGATCTTGCCCTCTTTAGGCTTTTGATGGAAGAAGGAGTTAAACAGGTGCAGAGGAGATGAAAGTCTCCTGTTTCACCAGATCTCATGGAAACTGATGAGAACTCTTTTGACTATCTGCTAATAAGCACTTTTCTGAATTGGGAAGTGAAAGCCTGGTGATATTTATAAAAGATCAGGGTTAAAGACCATCACAGAAGATTCATGAAGAAAGAAACCAATTGCATCCATATTTTTTTAATAACACTTAGCACAAGTGTGTACCTGATGCAGGTCAATTATTTTTGTGTCAGGAATTTCACCCACAAAATGCGATTTTGTTCAGTGGTGATATATTACCCATTATGTTATGACAACTAAACAGGTCTTTACAATTAGCATTGGTCCAATGCAGTTCTATTACCTTTAAATAAAAATTCCTTTTTTTTTTAATGTGCTACCTTCTAATGAGGAGAGAAATCAGCACTGTTGATCAATGGAAAACTGGCCATGCATCTTGAAATAGGAAAGCTTTAACTCTCTTTACTAAGAAGGTAACTTTAGGAAGAAGCACAAGAACATTGAATCTCAAACACTGGATCTAAGAACTTAAGTAATGCTAGCTGGAATTCCAAATTCTGTGTTTATGGCATAATAATAACAATAATAATAACAACAACATTTTTCATTCATAACTTCTGTATAACATCTTGTCCTACAGCTGTGTATCCCCAGTCCTTGCTGAAATAAATTTAGCTCTGCGATAGATGTTGGCAAACAAACAGATCAGGGAAAATCTGCATGCAGCCCAGCAAGAGAAACAAAGACAAATTTTGGTCAAGGACTCAGGGACAAATCCTGCCAACAGTGAAACTGCTGTAGGCTATTTAATGTCCATGCAGCATAGAAAGACAAATGCATAGTATATGCCATGGCATCCCATTTCTTTGCTCCTTATATGCTGTTTAATGCTTAGCATCTTTCCAAAGGTGCTCTTCATTCACCATTCTAGTGCAGAGATTTGTTTTTGTTCATTTGCATGTCAGTTGTCTACATCATTCTTTTAACTATTTCTCTCAAATAAAGTTTTAGATCTTTTTAGCTGTTTTCATACAAAAGATGTCCAGTCAGTCAGCAAAGGCCACTAACTAGCCTATCCACTACCTCTATTCCCCTGTTTCTACTGTGGCATCTATTACTGAAAACAAGTTAAGGGGCACTTGTGTCTAAAGAGCTAGATTAATATTTCATACAGATGCTCGAAATAAAATTTGTCTCAAAGTCTTCCAATGACAGCTGTTCATGTAATCATGTGTTTCTGTTCTGTTAAATCTGTCTTGCATGTTTTGTCCATTTATTCTCATTACACTCTTGAGTTGCATGTTATAATTAGTGTGAAATAATCTTCCTAAGTTCAGGTGATGTCCTTTGATAAGTTTGCAATTCTATTAAGTTTCAGTCCTAATGAAAGCATTAGCATGTAAATATGTTCTTAAAGTCATCATCAGAGTTAATTTAATGTATGGAAAGTGATGGGATTTATTTTCCACTTTTTTTCTTTAGCTATTTTTTTTAACTTAGAGCCTTTTCTTGTGAATTAGATCATAGAGCATTAGAGGAGTATATCTCTCAAGCTTAAATGCCGTCTAACAAAAGCAGCTGAGATTTCAATAAGAAAATTCAATCAAAAAAAAAAAAAACAGAGAACAAGAGAAACAGACTTCACTGATATATGTGTGCCCACTGGAGAGTGGTTGGACTGCGAGCAGGAATGTAGTGAGCATGGGTTGTGGCATGAAATAAAGAAGTAAAATCTAAAAGAGAAAAAAAAAAAAAAGAAAGAAAAAAAGCAGGAGCCCCTGCAGCCATTGCATTTGACTTTCTAATAATGTCAGTTTCAGAGGAGAGGAGAGATGGAAATGAGAAAGGGTGCACTTGCAATGCAGTCATTCTTGCTGTCATTGCCTTTATGGCTTTTCAGCAGGCCACAAAAGGCCAATCCACTAGAATATGAATGAGACACAGCCATGGCCTCACCAAATAAGTAGGAGGCATGAAACCTCCCTGTTTGGGTCCTAATAGCTTTTTCTGGCTCAGTAATCTCTCACTGTAAAGGGAAAACAAGACAAACAAAAAATGATCCTCACTCCCCATATCCTGTCTGTGCTTGCCTTTCTTTGATTATTGTTCTGAAGGGCTTCAGAGAACTGGAAGATTAATAGCCTACAGGGATTTGGTGAAGTAAACCCATCTGAGAGGGAGTTTTATTTCCATCAACTCATCCTCTGTATTGAATATACATTATTGTTATTGTTATGTGTGGAAAGATCTGACAGATAGGTGTGGGGAATAAAAACATTAAAGGAACAAACAATTTAAACAATTAATGTTTTCCACTAATTGTGTATCTGAAATTCCTTATGAGAAAAGAGACGTGCACTAGGAGCAGGTGTTTTAGTTGACACCACTTTCATATTGAAGCCTTATCTGTTCTCCCTTATAAATTAAACTAAAGACAGGCACTGAATTGAGGCACTGAATTCAGCTGTGATCTTTGAGCTAATGTCACATATTACCAAACCCGCATTTAAGATACTGATACATCGTTCTGTCGCTCTTAGGAGTAGCACAGGGTTCAGAAACCGTAAATTGTAACAGGAATTTCAGCTGGCAGAGGTGAGCACCGTGTTACTTGGCAGACCACTGTTCAGAGTACCTCAAGCAAACTCACCCTGGAATCAATAGTGTAGCCACGTGCTGGAATAATTTTAACTTATGAAGACTTTTTGGATGGAGTTAGAGAAAGCTCTTCCTGTTTAAATGTGCACTGTGCCATAGAGAAGTGCCTGTTCAGGTGAAGGCAGCTGAGGGACACGTATGGCACCCGTGGGCTGCTGTGGTGTGCAGGTCCCCGCTGTTCTCTGCAGACACCAGGGATCCTCCGCAGGCAGTGCTGACTCGGGAAGCGCTGGAAACCTTCCCCCAGCACACAGGCTCCTGTTGACAATAAGATTATTGTATTGTAACCATCGTAACTTTAGCTAATTCCTTCTGTCACCGAAAGTTCCCAAGTATTACTAGTCCCATTAAGGCCACGGGAAAATGTGGACGACAAGGTTAGGTAATCTGGACCAAGGCTGTTTCAGAATGTTAGAGCAATGTTTATGACACAAAATACTTTGCTAGATCATGTTAGCTTTTAGTCTCTGCTGCTTACAACCTTATGAACTAACAGGAAGCAGAATTGGCAGATCTGCAAACTAGACTGAATTAAGTGTGCATGCAAAAAACAACCATTGCTTGAGATACATGGGATTTAAACATTGTATATACTTCAATGATATTTATTTCATTACACAAAAAATCTTTGTGCCTGTGAAAGGCAGAAATATTCCTTGACATAGGACTTCAGCTAGTATTACTGTCAGAAAATCAGTTAGGATTTCTTCTTACTACAGTTTCTTTTGTATCTCTAAATTATTTGAGAGAAGACAGTTGAATAAAATATTTGGGTGTATTTGTTTACCTTGATTAATCAAGAAGATTGGAGGTTTAGAAAAAATGAATCTTTGGCAATGTATGCTTCCCTTGGGGTTTTGGATTATACATTTGGACAAGGAGGATTAAGTTGTTTGACAAAAGGTTTTTCTTGGACAATGCAAATTTGATTAAGGTGATTCCTGAAGGATGTGAGTCAAATCAGTAAAACTTAGTTCTAGAGAAATAAAAAGGCAAAAATTGATTTATATTAAAAAAAAAAGTATTCTGTAGTGCTATTATGTTCACTGGCTGAAACTAAAAGGACTTACTGCTATCTACATGGCACAACCACAGGCTGAGAATATATTATCTTTGCATTTAAAATATGGTTCTTTAGTTCAGCCTAAACCTTGCACAGTATCTATTCATTTTTCTTAATATGAAATAAAATCTTAATACCTAATTCTGACTGATCCAGTTTTTAGCAGGAAAAGAAGCAGCATCGCAATTTTTCCTGATTCACTCTGTTCAAGGCAGAGCTGGGAACAGAAGCTACTTATTCACTCTTTCAGCAATAATTGTCTCACCAACAGCATTGAAAACCATAATCTGAATCTCAAGACATCTTTAATGAGGTTGTATACATGTATCACTATGTTCTAGAAAAACATGCTTTGAACCATTGACTTTGCCTGTCTTCACCACCATCTCTTTATACTTGTTGGTTTCCTTCCTTTCCTTCCTTCCTTCCTTTCCTTCCTTCCTTCCTTTCCTTCCTTCCTTCCTTTCCTTCCTTCCTTCCTTCCTTTCCTTCCTTTCCTTCCTTCCTTTCCTTCCTTCCTTTCCTTCCTTCCTTTCCTTCCTTCCTTTCCTTCCTTCCTTTCCTTCCTTCCTTTCCTTCCTTCCTTTCCTTCCTTCTTTCCTTCCTTTCCTTCCTTTCCTTCCTTTCCTTCCTTTCCTTCCTTTCCTTCCTTTCCTTCCTTTCCTTCCTTTCCTTCCTTTCCTTCCTTTCCTTCCTTTCCTTCCTTTCCTTCCTTTCCTTCCTTTCCTTCCTTTCCTTTCCTTCCTTCCCTTCCTTCCCTTCCTTCCCTTCCTTCCTTCCCTTCCTTCCTTCCCTTCCTTCCTTCCCTTCCTTCCTTCCCTTCCTTCCTTCCCTTCCTTCCTTCCCTTCCTTCCTTCCCTTCCTTCCCTTCCCTTCCTTCCCTTCCTTTCCTTTCCTTCCTTCCTTTCCTTTCCTTCCTTCCTTTCCTTCCTTCCTTCCTAGACAAAGATATCCATATAGTACAAAAGAATTACAACACTATATTTTTTGTCAAGAGTTTACACTCTCCAATGCATCACTTTAATCTCCTTCCTTTACTCATATTTCAAGGAACTAAACATGTAAAGGCTGAAAAAGAAACAATGAAATTGTAAATTATTCTTATTCTAAGTTCATATCTCCCACCTACACCTGCTCTACTTCAACATCTTCCCTCCAGCACCATCAGGGCAAGACTGAGTCACGGAAAAACTGCAGTAATATGACAGCTACAGGTAGAAACTTTCAAGTTACTTGATTTAGCCCCTAGTAATCTTTCCAAGATTAAACAAGTGACTTCCTCTGTTGTATGATGCCATCAAAAAAGTTTCACATACAACTTTAATCAACAGGATGCATAATTTGCAGCACTAACACCTCATACCTGAACCTTTGTAATTTTCTGTTCTTGAGTTGCCATAGAGAACTTTTTTTCTTGCTGAACTGTGCAAATTGCAAGATAGTTGTAATGTCCCTTTTTGCTCCTCCAATATACAGAACTTCAGGCAGCTTAAAGTACGTACATAGCTGTCCTAGTTTCAGCCAGGACAGGGTTAATTTTTGCAGTAGCCCAAAAGGTCCAGGCCCAATGTTATTTGAAAAATTTCTTGAACCAGGAAAGAGAAAACGATTACTTTGAAGCAAAGTAACCTGGATTTATAGTATCTTTACATAGCTCAAATACAAAAGTCATAATATATGAGCACACACTTTGTGTGTATGTACATGTATTAACACAGTATGAAGAATGCATGAACATAGTTCACTTTATGATGAAGTGGAGACAGAGATTTGAAATGCTATGATCATAAAAGAAGCTGAGCTCCAATACAGAAAAGTTCATCTCTTCAATTTGATAGAAATACTAAATATGGACAAGTTTGAGATAAACCTACACTTTATACCTAATCAGTTTTAATTTGACATTTGAGGTGCAAATCCTGAGTTCCTATGAAGGCAAAGAACAGCTGTGTGAATATTTCTGAGGAAAACTACTAAACTGAGTAACATTTGGTTTCATTTTATAACAATAATTTGTTACTAAGAAGTGTTTGGATGAGGTCTAGAAAAATACATACAATGAAACTATAAGCTTTGAGTTTTTGATTACTCCTTTCACCTGAGAATTTATCTCTGAAATGTGATGCTTGATATTCATCATTCAGTATTCACATATTCCAAGAATCCAAAATGAAGATGCATAACCTAAGTGACCAAGCACATCTGAAGTGCTGAATACTGCATTGCTAATGTGCATTCAGCAAAGTATTGTACAGATTTTGATTAAGAACTCTCAATCTACTTATTGATTACATAGAGATATGTAAGAAATAGGGGCTAAAAAGGCTGCTTTTCAGACAATTTATTTACCAAAACAGGGTGTTACAGTCATAACATTATTCATTAAGAGTAGCTTGAATAATTGACCTGAAATACATTATTTAACAGGAATAAATATTTAAAACCAATGTATCTAATCAAAGGTGATTTAACCACTGCTTGTCACCAAAGAATCCATTGACAGTTGTCCTTTCCTGTTGAATGAATCAACATAATGAACAGCTGCTGAAGCAAAAGGAACCATCATTTATCATTAGAACAATATAGGGTATGTGTGAGAATGTTGAATTCATCCTAGAGACATCTCAGTTTTAATAAACCAGTATATTAAATACAATGGAGAAATAATTGCAGCAATAGAAAGAACAATTACTTAAATGTTATTAAAACAATGACTAGTCATGGAAAAATTACTAGATTGACAAATCTCTACTCACACCAGGCACCTTTTATCTGCTATTTCTTTTAGGCTGTGGAGATAATGGAGAATAAAGATATCTAGAAGATAACTAGATAAATAAAGAAGTTAACTAGAAAAATAAAATAAAGACGAAAAATTGTTTTAAAAAACAGTAAGTAGCAAAAGGACAGAAATCCAATATTTAAGTCTGTCTTTTGATGCATTTTAATTAGTCTCTGGCCAGTTTTATGTGCTCTAAGGAAGAAAAATATTTGAATCACCCAAATTCATAGCTTTTGGGTCAAAAAAATTGACCTACAAGTTTGGAGCACTGGGGAAAAAAAGATGAAATTTATTTTGGCTATTTTCATTATATAATTTATACACGTGTAAGATAGGTGCAATACAGGTCACAATGGATCTATGTACAGTCACTACAGAAACATTTTGGTATGTGTCTGGTGTATGTGAAGGGCATAATGTCATGTTTATCAAAACCCAGTCCAACAGGGGTAAAGACATGCAAAAAACTGTGGAGTTTTAAGTTACAGTACCAAATAAGAAATAAGGTGTTTGTTTCTGGGACTTTTGCAGGGTGGTTTTTTGGGTGTTTTTTTTTTTTTTTTTTTTTTTTTTGGGGGGGGGGTGTTTTTTTGTTTGTTTTTTGTTGTTGTTGTTGGGTTTTTTTTAATAGGTTATGTCTTGGTTTACTGTAAAGGTAGAATGAAAGTAAAGAAAGAAAGTAAAGCTCCACAAAGTTTTGCTGCTCAAAGGTTTGGCTTTTGTTTGCTTGTTTTACTAAACCTGAATGAGGAGAGCAAATATGTGTTGTGCTAGTGACTTTCCTTGTAGACCCATGAGTGCTGGCTATGAGATATGGGATAGCAACAAGGATGAACCAAATGAAGTTGTATTGACATTATTGTACCATGGTGTGAAGCATTAGCTGGTTCTTTACTCATCAAGTCAGAGAAGGAAATACAAGTTATGGTAGATGAGCTTTTAGATATCATATGAAAATCTCTCTAGAGTGTCTAATTCATTTGCCTTGCTTGTATGCTCAGGACTATATTGTTCACTTAATTTAGAGTCTGACAGGAACTTCCTTCTTGATTAAACTGATAAATTCCTAATGCTGGTTTTACTTTCACTTTCCAGCCTTTCTGTAAATAACACACTTCATATGATCATTTGGATATCATCTCTTGAGAACACCTCAGGCTTTTTTCTGCTGATTTCTTCTCAAAATCTGCTAAAAGTACAAAAGCAAAAGCCTCTGAGTCATAAGAAATACAATCAACATTGTAGTAAATGAAAGAAATAAGCTGGTGGTGTGTCCTTCTGGTGATAAGCATGTTTGTTTCTTAACATAGCACCAACCAAATATAGGTAATAATGTCACAGGTGTTCCAGATGTTTACCCCAAATATTGTCTAGTACAAATCTAGCTTAAATAAAAATATTAGACTTAATAAATTGGACTGCATACACCAACTGATCATTTATGGTGAAACTAAGTGATCTAATGTTTCCTCTTGGACCTAAGCACACCTGAATGCAGAAGTTTATATGGTGCTTGAATGAGAGAACAGCTCATTTCTTTTTCACTCTGCATCAGGGTCTGGCTCATAAAAAAAATCAGACATAAGACCTATTATTTAAGCATCTGAGGTCTTTGTTTCTTTGCTATCTAAATTTGGAATACCTTGTCTGCTTATACTATCAAGAAGTTTATATCTTTACTTGTTTATCAAATATTTCATCTGCATTTCCTTCACTTTTCCAATGCTTATTCTGCTACAAATATGTCTCATTTCATGCAGGCAAACTTAGAAACCCATCCTCAAGAGAAAGTTGTTTTTTTTTTCTGTGTTAAACAAGACAGAATTACCTTCTTCTGTTAAGTTTTATTACACTAAACTCCCTTGAAGGATCATCAGGGAGAAATATTCCACCAGTCCAGCTTTACATTTAACTCAGTGGGTTATAGTGGCTGACTAAAGCCAGCACATACGAACATCTGCTTCCATTGCTCCTTGGTGAGGGTGGACAATGCAGCAACTCACATTGGATGAGTTCTCAGTGGCAGACATTCCATTGTTGCAAAATATTTGTGTATATATGTATATAGATGTACAGAATTACAAGAATATGTAAAAGAAGAAAACAATCTGTTTGGTTCTAATAATCTAGATGGTAAAACCTTCTCTTGTGAATTTCCTGGCAGAAATCACCTAATTCCCCAACAAACACTCTAGTCCCACTCTAAATTTTAAGTATAAAAAAGGAGATTTAAAAAGCACATGTACTTCAGTTATGCTTTCATACATTTCACAAGTGAAATAGGCATCAAAACAGCCATGATCCTTTTGTCCTTGGCAATTATCAGAAGATCTGTCTGCAAATTTTGATTATTTTCATCATTTCTGCACAAATTTGGCTATATGACTGAATCCTGTATGGGTGAGACTTCTTTATAGGATAAATGAAAGACTCTGATCTGCAGTAGACCCCCTCAGTACTGTGTCAATTATAGCATTTGCAGTAAGTATTTGCAAACAAGGCATAGAAGCCATCCTAGAGAATAAATAGATCTATTTTCACTCCCTTTTTGTTATTTAAATTTGTTCATTCAGGTAGGGCTTGAAAAGCAGTAAAACTGAACATTACAGAGGCTAAAGAAGGAGGGTTCCCTTAACAAAATGATGACCTTGTCCTTTTTTCTCTCTGGTCTTTAACTTCTGCACACTAAAGTACCTTTCTTCAAATCACTGTATTCAAAGAAAGCCCTTTTATTAATTTTATCTATTTCATAAAGATATCTGTTTTATAAATATCTTTTAATGCTGTCAAACATGACTGAAATAATTCAATTTTTCCAAAAGTAATTCTTCATATGAAAATAACATTTCCGTAATAATATTTTAGATAATTTATACTGAAGAACATGGCAATGTAAATTGTATCAATACTAAATTTAATTTCAGAGTGACTGACCTCAGTCTAATTCTTTCTGACTCCTCATCTTTATTTTCAATAGCTTGTATTATAATTGCAATAGAAATTTAACTCTGTTTTTGATCTGGAGATTAGTTAGAACCCTCCCCCAATCCACATTTCTGTATTTGTAGTTCTATTTCTAACAGACACCACTACCATTAAATAAAATGAATGAACAATTTATTTGTTTGAAATCACGTTCACAGTTCTACATGTTTCTAGCATCTAAGAGTGTTTGAACAATATCATTACAAAAAATTGAGTTTTTTGTTGATATCCAGTCTATAGAACCTCACAGGCTTTTGATTTCAGGTCAGCTCATAATGCACATGCAGTTCTAACCTAAGTCTATAAACAGCAAATAAATTTTTTTCATTTCTGGTGTTCCTAGTCCATTGTGAGGTTTCTGTTGTAGTGGGTAGATGGTCTTGGTGCAGACTTAGAATGACTTCATATATATACATATATATATATTTATGTGTGTGTGTATGTATTTTTTTTTTTTGAAAGAAAGGATCACAAATTAATTTGCTGACCAAAGAAAATAGATAATTAAGAGATAACTAAGTATTGTAGGTGCTTTCTCTTATTTGCATGGACATATAATTATAATGAGCATTGCCACTTATTCAACTGAATAATTAGAGATTCCCCAGAGAAACTTAATAGTCTCAGTGGCTTTGTTCTTCAAAGACAAAGTAAGGGAATAAAGTGTTGTCATACCCTTTGTGTGAGGAACACAGGGAGCTGCAAAAAGCCAAGAGAACATGTATACCTATTTTAAGTCATTAGGTGGAATTTTCTGTCTCTAGTCAAAAGAAAAATGTCATTCTTCATATAGCCTTCAGAAAAAAATTTCAGCCAGAATATTCCTGGTCATAAGTATTTATATTCAATATCATCTAAATCAACATGCTGTATTTCCTTTTACACAAACACTGAAACAACCAAATTCCTTTGACATGAAAATCAAAGCTTTACATGGGATAGAAAAGGTGTAAACAGGAAAGGTGTAAACAGTATGTTTACAGTCCTTGCAAACTGAAAGAACCATTTATAAAATAAAACTTGCATTTTTTAAAAACTTTTAAATTAATTGGCCATAAATTCCCATAAATGGGAAAGAAATTTTGCTAAGACTGTAGTTATTCTCAAAAACAGTAACAAATGCATGTGCTGATTTTTTATTAATTGGAAGAGACATTTTGAAACCTAGTTTGGGAAGCTGAACTCTATAATCTTTGTTTCTTTTATTATTAATTATTCTCTATGCCTTTGGTGTATTGAGAAGAACTTCAAGTGAAGCAAATTTCTGCAATGCAGAAGAATTTCACAACTCATAGCCATAGTTTGATGGGCTAATAAATTTAGACAGCAAAACTGTGAAGAAAAGATTCACCTGTTTACAGCTAGATGGTAACATGTATTTAGGCTTAATAAAGACAGAACTAATTCCTATAGTGGATTTTTTGTCCGAAACGTAAAAGATTTTAGTAAAACTATCACTTCTGCTCAAGGGCAAAAATACATTGGTTCTTGCAGAGGTGACAGATATTCTGTGACAGAAATGTCTGTCCACCAATGCTTTGGATTACAGTAAATCTTAAGAGTAAAGATTTTGTCTGAAATGGAGTGCTGATGCATGCCTGATGCATGCCTGTTTTAAAAATGTATACACAAGCAGGCAGATTTTAAATTATGATTTTTTTTTTCCTTCAGTATTGAAAGATTTAAATCATTGCCATGGAAACTGTTTGCATCAGATTACTACTTTTCTCTCCAGCTATTTCAGTATCATTAAATCCTTGCTAATACTTTATTATTCACTATCTTTTAAACCCACATGAATTTCAGTATCTAATTTACTTAACAAATTGTGTCTGACAAAAGAGAAAAACTTATAGTACAATAAACAACACTATTAATTACTCTGTGGAGCAGTGAGCCACTATGTTTGTCAGCAACGTTACGCCTTCAAAATAATGGCACCCAGTAATTAAGTATGAACATATTCTATTATTAGAGCATATATCCTTTTTCTTTCATTTATTTGTAATAGAGAATAATGAAGTTGAATTTATTATAGCTACAGCCTTTATCCTTCTAAAACAAAGCACAAGGAAAAGGAAAAGGCATTCAGCCTGGGAACATATAAGGAAAATTATGTCACTATGGCAACCAAAAATGTCATTTGTTATACTTAACTCATTAAGGCATTGGAGATTATTAAAAGATAAAAAAGTCCTCTAGATTTAGAAGGTCATTAGTTACAAAGTATTTTTTTCTGAGAGACCAGGTGGTTACAGTTTGAGGACAGTATCTTAAACCTCATACTTACCTGATCAACTCCTTTGTGTAGAAATTTTCATTCCTATTATGAAATCCCCTGCTTAAGCAATTCCTACAAAGAAGATATTAGAATCAAATTCCTCTCTTGTAAATACCAATTGAACTAAACTTTGGTGTAACTCTATTTTTTTCAGTATCATACCAAAATAACCAAGATAAGATGTTTACCTCTACTCAGAGAAAGCTGAAATCTGCTTTAAGTTTGCTACTTACTGAAAATTGCATATAATAAGAAGAATGAACAGTTCCTTAACTAGTTTGTAAAAACTATGGAATACTCCTCTTTAAAAACAGAACATTTACTTTGGAACAAAGCTGGATTGTGTGTTCTGGAATCTGTCTGTGCAGCTAAAGTGATTGGAGGGAGAATTCCTTGGGAAGAAAAAGAGAAAAATCACCAAAATGTTCAAATTTTCTTTTGAGAGTCATGAGTTGTTTTGTTTTTTGGGACCTGGTGAGACTAATATTTCAGTTCTATTCTGCTCTAGGAGGTACCTGGGCAATGACAGAGTTGAAATGCAATTGACATTGGACTGGCTCACATAAGTCATAGCCATGTTATTCAGGACTGTGATCAGAAACAGTTCTCTCAATGCCTTTGCTATGCTGCATATATATTTATGCAATTATTGCTATCATACTGTTTTTCCAGCTTCTTTATTCCTTTTTATTATGATAATTTTTCTCTTGTAAGCCAGACGCTTCATGTGTTGTGATGCTTTTTGTTCCCTTTAGAAAAAGACCATTTTAGCTTTTTTCAAGAATAAAAAGTAAATAAATGTTTACATTTGCATCATGACGCCTGGTATTGCTGAGAGCAATTGTGCTGGCAGAGTTATTCAGGCCTTTAGAGAGACCCTCCTAACTTTAGTGAGCTGCCTTTAAGAAAGTCACTTAAGCTGTCTCCAATGCTAATGCCTTTCCCAGAATTCTATTGGTAGTGCCACTGTAAATTGTATATCCCAAACCCTTCAAAAAAATAGAAAATACTAGGAGTGTGCTGGTTTTGTTGTGATCTTGTAATGCAACTGTCCAGGAGATATGAATAATTTAATGCAGAATTTTCTCAAGACCCTTGTTTGCTCTTTCTTTATGCCTATTTGGTAAAGCCCTCATATTCATTGCCACCTGGCCACCAGTAACTTCAAGGAGCAGAGATTTTGATTAAATGTATTCATGCAGATTGTCTTGTGCTCTGACAGCACAGAATGAAAACTGTAATGAGGAGGAAGCTGTCATCAGTTAATTTTATCAAGATATTATATTCTTTAGTGCTTAGTCACCTCTTGTGATAGTTCTAATCACCTAAATACTAAAATATACATAATTTTCTAGAGAGATTAGCCCAAAGCTCAGAAACTATGCTGATGCCTCCATGAGAGAACAGTCTAGAACACAGTATTCTAATTGTTGTGGGGTTTTTTCCTCCTTCAAAAAATAATGTGAGATGTGAAACATATTCTCAAGGGAAAATGCCTTTTTCCAGATCCTAAAGATTTGTCTAAGTACTGTCAATTTTTCTATCTCTATTGCTGTAGTATTTTCTGACAGAAAAGGAATCTTTGAAGTGTTCAGGCAATTTGTTGAATACTTTTAAAGAAAACCATCTGATTCCTCTGCTGTATTTCAATGCCAAAAGCACTAAGTTGGCCTCAAAGTTGTTGTGTCTAGTCTGGATGTTTGTTCAAGCTGAGCACCAAGTTTTGGGGATTCTATTAGTCCAACAACTAGTAAGTACAGAGAAAATTGCCTAAAGTACCATGTGATCATCTGTGCACCATCATTTGTATTGTTCTGATCCCTTTGTGCTTTGCTTCTAGACTTTGCAGTGCTATTTTGGAGGCAGAGGTAGATGTTACTGAAAAAGCAGTGTCAACCCTCCCCATCATTGCTGTGGATGCAGACAATAGGGATTTAAAATTGAAAGCTGATTTCACTTGCTTCCTTCTCTCCTGGACATCCTTGTATCAGCAGCCTTTCATGACACTTTGAGAAATTTTGGACCTAGGGCAAACTGTATCTGGTCTGTTGGGTATTGCTCTTGGAGCTTGGAGAGCCCTTAACTTGAAAATATTGTCACCTTAGCAATCTGTGCATAAATCCCCTGGTCCAATTACTGTTGTAGGAAAAAATGGACTTTTAAATAAGAATTTAGTTTTTTTGATAGCTCATAATAGCCATAGATGGACTGCTGCCACCAGCAGTACTTTTCTCCAAATGTTTTTGAAGACATGTATAAGAGCCCAGATTTTCAGAAACACATAGCTCACACACTTGTGAGCAGTGCTGGTTAAAATTGTCTCAAAAATTCAGCACTATACCAGACGTACACATCGTTCGTTCCAAACACCATCTTTGTTTTTTCAGTAGTCTGCCACACATATATAAATACTTGGGCTCTATTATGCAAATGTCATGAGGATAATGATATATGAGCAAATGGAATCCTGTTTTGAAAGCATCAATCAATCAGTTATAACAAAATGAACACCTGCAATAAGACAGCAATTATAATAAGCACTAGAGTTGGATAAAATTTTCCTCTGATCCACATAAAACATGAATTCAGGGTTTGTTTCTGGTATCGTTTTTTTTTATCAAATCAGTTTGGCCAAAAAATAAAGATGGTTTTCAGATTGAAGAGTATTTTATTCAGAAATTTAGATTATGTCCACATCCTTTAAGGCAGCTATTTAAAATGGGATTTACTGCATTTAACTTTGGCCAAATAAATAATAACGTTCAGATATCTAATCTATCTGCATTTCTAGGAGCACTTCTTCATATTTTCTAGCCCTGAAGCTACTGAAAATTGAGAGACTTATTTCCAAATATTTTTCATCTTTATGTAGCTGTTAACAGAAGTAGGACGAATCATCTTCTGAACAAACCTGTTTCCAGCGATTGTACATGGAGCACATGTTGCTCAGTTTAAGCACTTGAATCTCAGGTTGCATTGTTTTACCTGAAACCCCCATTTCCCTTCTGCCCCTTCTCTTTTTTTTTGCTTGGCTTGTTCAGTCAGCAATCCAGAAACAAACAAACAAAACCAAAACCATCAACAAAACCAAACAATCCCTCCAAATCTACTTTTTCTATCGCGCTACAAATGTTACATATGCTAAATATTCCCGTCACAATAATACTAATTATCACAATTGTTTCTAGGCCTGTTGTGTACTGCTATGTACAGACTGGTTGAGAAGAATAGTCCATTCCCAAACTGTTTATTGTCTGTTAGCTAGGGCAGAACTCATGGATAAAGTAAAACAAGGAATAGGGAGGAGTCAATGTCAGTCATGACAACTGAGTCTTTCAGTATCAACAGTAGCAGTAATCACAAAAGAAACAAAAACAAATTGCCCGATCAGATCTTTGTTCAATGGGATGCAGAGGGCAAAGAGAAAATTAAGAAAACCAAATAACGTAATACATATGTAGGATGAATGACTGCATCATTTATAATTAAGAAATATGAGATGTTCATATTGCAAGCATGTAAAATTTTTGCAACATAAACCTAATCTGAGTTCAGTGAATCTATCGTTCCACCTAGACTAGTCTAAATATCTCACCAACATTCATGACTGTAGCAGGCTAGCAGTTCTGACTACATAGTTCTGACTTTAAAAATTGCCAGATTCTTACCACCAGAGTATTAGAACTACAGAAGTAATTCAGACTTATCAGAATATGAATTTTTGATGACATGGAGACTGAGAAACCAGCATCAAATGTCCTGTACAAAGCCCCTTAAATCAAAACTCATTAATTGGGTTCAGCTTTGGGCACAGGAGGACAATGCAGATAATGTCATGGGTTGGTCTCAGCGATGGCTGTATGGCAAAAATCAAATAAACCAAATTTCAACAGCACAACAAATAAGAAAATTCTCATGCACTTATTATAAATGTGTTGAGTTTTGTCCTTCTGACAGTTTGAAAGGATGATGCTGTCATCCATTTTCACCTCAGGGAATTTTTAAAAACACCACAGCAATAGTGTGATCTGTTTCATCTGTGAGAAAAACATGAAAGATATCATGTGTAATTGCCCTTGGGATATTAAAGATATACTGCAATCCTCTGGTGGCATGTTCTTCACTGGCAGCCCTGAAACAGTGCAACATACAATGAATGAAGAAATCAAAATATTATTTCAACAAGAAAATCTCTGTGGAAAGGGTTTAGGTTTTATCCCACCCCACAGTGTTTTCCTATACAGAGGTGTATCCCTGTGGTGGCTGTGGTCATGGGCACCCAACAAGGAATATTGGTCATGAGATAGAGGGTCCTGCCATGGGGCACTTGGAAAGGTACCCAGTGTGGCCATGGGGTACCCAAATTTGTCTTTAGGGTTAGGGTTGAAGGATTTTTTTTTTTTTTTTTTTTTGCAGGGAATAACTTCAGGGACTTACTGGAAAGACTATGTATAAGAAACTATCAGTATTGCAGAGGGTTTGAACCTAGAGGTACAGGTGTTTTCATGTTTGATGACATAATCCTCTCATCTTCCTTCTATGCCTGTACTCTCCACTTTTTACTGGACTTCCAGAAGCAGGAGCCAGCAGGCTGCACTGTCCTCTCTCTTCTGAGTCTGCTCTGGTAGTCCAGGCTCTCTGGCCTGATGCTAACCTGGTCAGGTACAAACTGAGCCTAACACACAAATAATAACCAAAATCAACTGAATTGCTATGCCACGAAGCACTGGCTACAGAATACACACAAAACTTCATTTTTTTCTTGGTTTCATCATTACAAATGAGGTAATTTGTGTTTGCAGCTGAATAGTATAAGTACTGCTACAGATCATTGAACATATCAAGTTATTGAGTTAGTGCTAAAAAGGAAAAAAAGCCACCTGGTAATAGAAATAATGGATTGGCACTTGAGATCTTCTGGAAAGGATGAAGAATAAGTAACTAAAGTGACTTAGCATTTATTTTACTATCCATTGGCATTTTGTGTCATGATGTACATTTTCCAATATCAAGTCTGGAGAAGTAAAGGTTACTGCCTCTACAGAAGAGAAGGGTGGTTCTTGTTCTATCATTTCTGACTTGTGACCAGCTAAACAGCACACAAATAAACAAAACTGAACTGCTTAAATTTATTCCATTTATACAAAGGCACTGATGACATACATGATTGGTGCTTCCTGTTGAGTCCTAACCCAATTTCATCCTGACTTTTCCACTCCCCCATAATCTTGGAATGTTTGTGAGTGACAGTTGCATTAGTTTTGCACAAGCTACTACCCAGAGTCTGGAGCTACCAATGTAAAGCCTTTTTGACACGCAATTATCAGAACAAAATTTCTGTATATTCAATGGGCTCTGGTTTAAAAGAAATATTAAAATATTAATTAATGTTATACTATTAGCTGTTAACTTTATTCATTAAAATAGCAATTCTGGTGGAAAAATCAGAAGGTTTTAATGTTAAACCCCTTACTTAGTGAGTCTATTTTAGCCTGGTAATGTTATAAGTTCCCTCTGCAGCAAAGAGAAAGTTAGAGCCCTCCAGAAACTTATTTACTTAATCTGAATTTGAAATTCCAAAGAATTTCTCCCTTTTATTCACAACAGAAATTACCTATGTAGATTAATCTCCTAATCTGGATTTAACTCTGGATAAGAGTATTCCACAGCATGTGATTTTTAGCTATAGCCACACTACTAAACCAAGATCAGTTATAAAATCAGGACCAACCTGCAGATCCAGAGACAAAAGTAATACCCCACTGCCTCACATACATGTGTAAGGGGCACTGGAGTCCTAAACTGTGTTTCAGTCCTCACTGAAGCACTGCATTGCTAATGAAAAAAAAATTGTAATGGGATTCTCTTTTCAGCTATGGAAATTTAACTTCCAATTGGTATATATGTCCTCTTAAGTATATCTTAACAGGTTTTCACAAAAAAAGATTTCAGCCTAAATATAAAAATTAATTAAATGTGAACATTCTGAGAGACTTGTCAACTTGGAGTTGAAATTTAATAGTACTCATGTTTTTCTTATAAAATATCCCCATGAAGAAAAGTTCTCTTTGACATAGAGTTTGAGTCTCTGTGCAAAGTCTGAATTTTTAGTTGTTTTCTATACATGGAAATGCATGGTAGAATGCCTGAAAATAAGAATAGGAATATTGATTGGCATTAGTAACTATAGGAGCACAAACAAAATGAAGGGGGATATACTGAGAATTGAGATATAATATCACATAATATTCTACAAAGCATTGGAGGCGAGAATGAGAGCTTTAATATGATGGAAAAGTAAGAAATGAAGAAAGGAATTACAAGTATGAATTTATAGATAATGATTGATAGGAGAAGAAAATTATTATAAATACCATGAAGTTTTGTTTTCAAATATTTACCTCCTATTTTGAGCATACAGGTTTTTTATTGGAAATGTGTATAGTAACTTTTCATTTTTTTTTCACATGCATGTTAGAATGATGCCCAGTATGGAAAAATTTCATAAGAAATGTGTTCAGGCTTGTGCATTCAAAGTGTTTCTTTGCCTGCAGATGCGACAGAAAGCAATCGCTTTACAACACTTGCAAAGTGACTTGGGAAAATAAAAACAAACATGAATATCTACACTTTTTACGAATGGAAGATTGTCTGGTTTGTATTGTTTGCTTTGAGCCTTTCTAATGAAGTGTATTTTGTTTAGCACAAATTACCTGTCATGTATATTGGCAGGAGCTGTGAAGAGTCTTGTAGGTGATCTGACGTGGTGTTTCTGCTCCTGTCCCATTTTGCCCCAGAGAAACAGCCGAGTTCTGGACTATGGGTACTGCCCTGACTCAAGTCAAAGTTTGTAACGTGTTTTGTGTGAATTTTAGTCATTAAAAACCCAACATATTTCTTTAATTGCACCAAATCTCTTTCAGCTAACTGGGCAAGAAAAAGCAGCCACCATGTCCAAGTGTGTCTAATATCTGTGAATTTGGAAAACTGCAGTTTTATTTCAATTACATCTTTAAATATTGTGTCTGTGCAGTGGAACACAAGCCGCTGAAATTCACTGAAAGTATTAGTCATATTGGTGTGATTTCCATACACACAGACACAAAGCAATCCTATTTTGTTACGTTTAATCCTTAAAGCAGCAGTAGCATTTTTCGGTCTGTGTCTAGCACATTATATGCAACAGTGAATTCTCCAAATGCCATGATTTAACCACACGGTTTCCATTTTTATCCCACCCAAGCCTACACAATCATTCTGACTCATTTATTGTAACGAATGTCGTTTAAAAATGAGGACAATACAAAATAAAAAATACTGATGTGAAAGTGCTAGCATAAAAACTACATCAGCATCAGGCCCCAGTGGCTAAGAAGTGCTGGTGACCTGTTTCCAGTTAGAGGTTAGCAAAAATATTCTGCTTTGAAACAGAGAAAAAATGCAATTTGAAAACTTAGATGAAGCTGTCAGGCTCTGAAAGTCAGAGACTACCCTGGGGACAAAGATAATATTACTGGGTAGAACAAGGCCTTTTGGTTAAGAAAGATTCATTCTCTTAGAGGTGTGGGTGGAGGATAAAAATTCTTTAAAGCTATTTTCTGATGGAGTTATGTTGTCAGAGGTTTTGTCTTTCTAGATTTTAAAATATGCATGGCACAAGGACATCATTAATATGACAATTTCATAATGAACTTTTCAGCTGTCCTCAGCAGAAGAAGGGCAAAATCTGTTGCCTGACTTACATTCAAATACACTTTTAATTGAATGGGTGGTAACTTTTCTTCTTGTTTGAATAAACTATATTTTTTACTTTGGAACATCCGTGGGAATAAGAAGTACGGTTTGCAGAACACTTACAGAGAGGTGTTAGAGGAGCAGATCAGAAGGAAAATTTTAAAGTAGATCAATCACAGGAAAAAAAGTTTCTTCTAAACTTTAGTAGATCATCTAGTTCACTTCATATTTTTACCTCTAATCTTGACAGATAGGCAGTCTAAATATGAAGGACAATATTACCTCTGCTGTGATGTTTCATGGCAGTATTTCCTTCCTTCTTTACCTTTTACTCAAATGCACAAACTGTCATGTAAACTAATCCTCATCTGTGATACCTACCATTTTATGAATGTTCCTAATCTTAGCACTTAGTGCACATATCTGAAATTAATTTGTATTGTGAATATCTTTTGTAAGAACTAAACCAAAATCAGAATCTTCTCTGTGTCCTGAACTGCAGTGGCTGAGATAAACTGCTTCAAATATTCCTACATTTAAACTATCTGTGTGACATTAGAGCTGCTCAGCCTGATAGGAAAGATATTTGTTATGAGAGAAATACTGAAGAACAGAATATGACAAAGTCTTGGGAAAAGTTCTGGTAAAAACAAACAAAATGTCAAGCTTAATAAAATACACTTTTTGAGTGCTATGCCATGGCACTGTGGGGATTTTAGAAAGAGTGATTCAGAAATGTGATATATGTCAGTGGTTTGGGGACTGAGTGAGGTCTAGATTTCGAGTACCTGTCTAGTACCATGCCAATTCCTACTTTTATAGAAAGTTGCTGGGATATTTTAGAACCATTTACTAAGTAAAATAGCCAACACTTTGTGTGAGATTGTGACAAGGCAGCTTGTTTTCTTCCCTTTTTTTTTTTCCTTTAAATTTATGTAGTATGCTCAGTTTTTCAGTA
Source organism: Cinclus cinclus (assembly GCF_963662255.1). Classification (NCBI taxonomy): domain Eukaryota; kingdom Metazoa; phylum Chordata; class Aves; order Passeriformes; family Cinclidae; genus Cinclus; species Cinclus cinclus. The sequence goes on along the minus strand of NC_085051.1, from coordinate 20,768,424 downwards.
TACACTGGTGGTAAATCTCAGTTTATTACTCTTGTAGTACTGTAGAGAAAATAATGTCTTTATATTAAAACTGATATGTAAAGAGCCTTGGCCAGAGTTAAAAATTATATATTTTAAAGATTCTAACAGAGACTCCTGTGGTTTGAGCAACTTTTGTTACCATGGCAACAGCATGTAAAATTTTCATAAAGTTTTTTTTTCTTTCTTTTTTTTCTTTTTTTTCCTTTTACATGAGAAAGTGAAATAAGTAAGAACATTTACTTAATAAGTAAACACAGGGGTTTTTTTTAAATTTATGTTTTGACTGTCCAGATGTCTAAATATTAAAAAAATATTAAAATCTTTGATCATCTGAAATGTTGGCAGAAAAGACAAAGAAGGACCTACCACATGGATCATGCTCTGGTCAGAAAAAAAATAGCTTTTTATCATTTTTACTTCTCATATGTCTTTCATGAGCATAAAAAGCAGTTTAAAAACTTGTCACAAACCTAATTACCTTCTGTAATGTGAATTTGTCCATCCTTCCACTCTTTTGCCTCTAGGTCAACCTCTTCTCAATCCCTCCAAGCCATCCTTTTCCATGGAATATCTTTCCACTTGAATAGGAGCCTGGAAACTGCATTGAATTCCTGAGCTTTAAGGAAGGTATTCTTGGCACCTGCAAGGTAAATAGGTGGCTGGGTGAGACAGCTGATCTCTCCAGTTTAATTCAGACCCATCTAGCTGCTTATTGACCCTTTTTATATTCTCCCAGTGCATTCCAAGTGTTTGTCATATACAGTGTTCCAAATTTTCTGCAGCCTCGATAAAGCAGGAATCTGGACTGGAATCAACAGTACAGTAGGTGCACAGCCAAATGTGACACTAAACTACCTGACTCCACTTCTGCTACATAATACAATTATTTCTCAACAACGGCCACTACCCTTGCTGTTTTCTAAATTGAATGAATATTCATGTGACTATCAAGTGGGTCATTAGCAATTTGGCATTTGGCACTTCAGGTGCTGAATTCAAATGAAACAGGGTTTATACTCTTCAAACCACCATGTTCATTCCAGCATAATGCTTTTGCCCTTAACAAAAAGACAAGGCTGAATCTTCACTTTTCAGCTCTGTGTGCATTGTGTTTATGTTGCTGGTTCTTTTCTATGGAGATAAAAAGACAGGTTTTACTCCGTGCATTGCAGTGGCAATAAGAAATTGTGAAAAACTGAAAAGCAGTGACATTACTTTAAAACTGCCTTCAGGAGTTTCAACTTGGTCATATATTTAAACAATAGAATTTGAGACTGTTTGGGCAGTTATACAGATACAAGCTATACAATCTGATCATTATTAATTCCTGAAAAGTCGTGTGCAATATAGCTAATAATAGATGCAAAAATATTAGTTTTATTTAATATTTAAATGTGATTTTAAATTTGCTTGTCCGGGATTGGTGTAAGCCTTACCTGACTATAAACAATTTATACAGTTCCCATTGTAAAAATAACTAATGTCACCTTAAATATGAAAATGTCACCTTAAAAAAAAGAATAATACAAATAATCCCGAAATGTTTATGAGACTTTCAGAGGGAAGACTCTTAGGTGAAAGAAACAAAAATGCACAGTAGAGGCTGCCCCTTCTTTTGGGTTTCTCTCCTTTTCTTTGGATCTGTGTGTCCTGAGCAGCTGCCTGTGCGTATCCTGTGCCCCTACTACCCTGCTGCTCTGGGTGTCAGCAAAGCCTTCTGCCATTCATCCTCGTGCTTTTATACCCTGCTATTGCAATTTGTTCTCTATTCATGCTGTCCCCAGTGGTTACACTACAAATCTCTATGCTAATATGAGCTAAAAGGATAAAACTCATATCAAAGTCAAGAATAAACACCCCCCGAGGAGGACTTTATCACCAGGTAGGGAAGTCACCGCACTTGGTCATCAAATGCCTGCCTGCTAAGTTCTGTACAATTCACTAAACAGATTCAATTGAGACTCTCACACATAGAGGATTTGCCCTCAGAAAAAGTAAAACTTTTTAAGTAAAACATTTCAGTAATACTGTAACTCAAAAATGTCAAACTGTTGTAAAAAACTGAATAATTCTCTCCTGTTTGAAAGCAGCATGGAAATAGCAGCTTGCAATACTTTTACAGAGCAGCACCTAAAAAATACTAACTTGCTCTCACCTGGAAAAACATTCATGCTGCAATCTGAAAGGACTGCAGTCAAGGAATGCAAAGAGAAACTGAATAAATGAAGTTTTACCATCATCCCCAAAGAGGAAAATTAGAAGATACTTGCTTTTCTTTCTGATAAGTTATGCTGATAGCTGAATACAATATGAAATGTGCAGAATTCAGGTTTTGTAATGCAGTAGCTGAACTACAGAACTGCATGATAGGATAATAGAACCTACAAATTTTTCTTTTTCAAGTTTTAAAAGACAAAAATAGCAGAAATACTTTCACTCTGATAGAGCATGAATCATCTGTCCAAGGCTACACTCGATACTAATCAATATATTCCTCTTCTGCCAACCTATGCAATGTTAGCAAAAATTCATTATAGTCATTAAGAGAAAAAGATGCCCTGTGAAACCTTTCCTAAATATTTCATGTTATCAAAGATACCAGTAGCTGTAGCAACAGTAGTACTGGCAAAGCAACAAATGAATCAAACTTTTTCAATCTCTGCAATGGTGTGAAATTTGAATCAGTTTATTAGTTTTTTGGTTTTTTTACATAGCTAGTGGTCTGTACCTTCTGTAAGGGTTAATTATGAATCCATTTTATAGGCCCTAAAAAGCAGTGCCATTCATCTGCTTCTTGCAATAGCCTAGCAGTTAATTTATTCAGTGCAAAAATGAAAATTGAGCATTAGCATACATTGAATGATAGAGAATGATATAACCAAAGTCTAATTTTATAGTTTTTATGGTTTGCATGGGAAAGGGTAGAAACCTTATAAATTCCCTTTTATGGATAGTTATGTCTTTTTTTTTAAATCAAATTTAGATTTAATTTTTTACAGCTGAAGTGCTAGTTACTTGTGATGGAGCCCACCTACTTGAAACATCTATTTTAGGAAGAGATGAATCACTTCTTGTTGTGCCTTTCCTTCTCTTGACTATGGATAAAGCATAAGGGAATATTCATCTAAAAATAAGACATCTAATCTAAGCTAAAGTTAGGCCAGAGGAATCCTAGGATAACTACCTAAATATGTAGTATCATTTAGTGCTTGAAAAAGAAAAGTCATATTGGAAAAACAGCGCACAAGAGACATGTTTTGAAAATACATCTCTCAGCAAATATTAGGCATTTTAACTCCTTTTGAAGTGAAAAGGCTTCAGGAATGCACCCAAAGCTTGTGACACCTGTAAGCCTGATGTGCATTAGGTAGGGTGATATTGGTATTACTGAGCCTTGAAGGCAAATATAGATGCAAATAAATCTATAAAGGTATTTTTCAACACTGTGATGGCATAGCCACTGAAAATCTGTCAGCATTTGCATAACTGTGAGCATGTGACCGACAAATGGGCAAAGAAAGACAGGTGTGTTTTTACACAGAAGGCACACAAGCAGCAAGAGCTGCCAAACAAAGGAGAAGATAATGTTAAAGGATTGAATATTGGTGGGATATCTACCTGAAGAAAGAAAAATGGTGCTAAGTGGTATGCGGAGAAAGAGAGCCCATGTTTTGAGAGCACAGAGCAAATAGCATAAAAATGTCAGACATTTACCTGTAAGGAAAACCACAGGAGAAAGAATAAATGGCTTGACACTCTTCTGCTTTTTTTCTTAAACTGTTGGGTGCTTGTAAAACAACAGCTCTAAAACATAGATTACTGGATTGCTGCATATTGCAAACAAACAAACTTAAACCACGGAGTCTAGACTTGAAGTGTCAATAAACTTGGCACAGGGAAACCTGTGGTAAAATGATACCATTGACAGGATGGCCATGCTGTTCATAGCAGGTAATGAGATGTACAAAGGAATACACATATTTTGAGGAAGACCAAGAGGCACAAAAAATAGTGCATCTTGTTTTGTACAGCCTTCCAACAACTTTTCTAAAGCAATTGATGTCTTAGTTAAGAAGTTGAACATATAGCTCAGTGGTCTGGACCTTGCTGAGTTGAGTTGCGCCTTAAAATGCTAGTCAGTTTAAAAATGTGTGAAGCTTTATTAAACACATTTTTCAAACAGTTGCAGCTCCAGAGAGAGAGCATTCCACATCCCTAGTGTTTACAAAATAGCCACTTTCCTATTTATTTGCCTTCATGCTTTGTGATCATTCATGGCTGCTAATGCAGAGATGCAAGAAACTGTCACCTCCCTTACCATGTACAGGAATGAAAGCTCTTTCTTTACTCAAAGGTAACCTTTCTTAAAGAAATCTGACAGCAGCATTATCTGGGCCCAGATGACCTGTGACTGAACCATTACTAATTAACAATTTTTCTGTCTTATCATCACACTGCAAGACAGATGAGAGACTACAATTTTTCCTGCAGTTCTCTGCCTTTGGTAAAACTATTATTTTAGTTAATTGTGTTATTGAAAGGGAAGGAAATATCCATTTACCATACAGAAATTGGAAGACCAGGCCAAAAGGCCACAACTCTAAGTTGTGTTCACATTAATGATCCTGTGTGAAAATAAGGATAACTGATTCAACAGGGAGCAGGGAACAAAATGTCTCATGATGTTCTTGTTGCAAGCAAATATGTTAGATAATGTATGCATCAGGGAATTAGATATCACTGTGGTGGAAGTGAAGAGGACTTATATATCGTATCAACATCACATTTTAAAACAAAATTTACAAAGTTCACTCATTACAAAATATTTGTATGCTAAAGTAGTTGTGAGTATAGAATATTATGTGACCAGATATGTGGTCCTTGATGATTCACACTTGCTGGTGCTTACACTGCTCATATGTTCACTTAAAACATTTGTCCATTGTGTCTGGTTACATTATGGCAGTTTTATGAAGTACTTGTGTGTAGTTGTTATTTAAAACTACTTTAGGATGCTTATATTTAGGGCCAAGACACATTAATAGTAATTTTTTCCTACTTAGTGGAAGTATTACAATTGATAGATGTCACAGGTCTCCTTGGCTGCACTGCAATTCAAACAGTGCAAACAAAAACTCTTTAAGATTTTGAGTTACAACATCAGCTCAGTTGGCTCCTCAAAACTCTATTTTCTAGCAGGAAGCAAATACTTGGTTTTCTAGTCACAAGTCTAAATTATGAACATTTAGTGCCAATAATAATTTTGCCCTGAAAAAAAAAATTGTCACTAGATGCTGCCTGGATATGGTAAATGCAAAACTGTAGTTTCATTGCCTTGCAGTAGAAATCCTACATTTTTGATTAGTGCAATAATTCCCTCCCCCCACTAAAAAAAAAAAGGAAACTAAATCATAAAGCACCAGAAACATTCTTATATTAATTTTTTATTATTGTAAGTATGTAGGAATTATAGTCTGCAGAGCAAAAAGGTTGCTCTGTAATTAAATTTTTGTAGATACTACTTTCACTGCTCTTAGCTCAGCTCCCTGAACCCTATGGAAAAGCACTTTCCATGAACCACGTTTGGAGTCTACTGCAAATTCTGAGGTTGTTGGGTCCTTTTCAGCAGATGGTATGAACAGGAATTTGCTCATGTGTTAAATCTTTCTATTTGGTGTCACAACTCAGTCATTCCTCTTAGGGTTTTCCTTATGTCATGCTTTAACCCCACACAGCAACCAAGTGCCAGGCAGCCACTAGCTCACTCCAATGCATGTTGCCCTGGCAGGGAGGAGAGTATGAGGGAAAGGATAAAGCTAATGGTTTGAGAGAAGAGGAATCTCATAACTGAAACAAAATATATAATAACAATAACAACAACAATCTGATCATACCCATAATTACAATAATGATTGTAGTACTGAGGAGAGAGAGAGTAGCAGAGCCCCAGAGAAGTTAGTGATGCACATTACAATTGTTCGACACCCCCTGACTGACAACCCACTAGCTAGCAGCAATTATCCCCTTTTTGGGTAATTCCCCTCAGTCTATATACTGGGCATGGCATTCTGTGTTATGGAATATCCCTTTGGCCTGTTTATGTCACCTGGCCTGGCTGTGCTACCTCCCAGTTTTTTGTGCAGCTCCTCACTGGCAGAGTATGAGATGCTGAAAAGCCCTGGATTTAGGACAAATGCTACTTAGCAGTGAAAAAATTTCCAGTGTGTAATCAGCATTATTTTCATACTAACTCCAAAATCACAGCACTACACTACTCAGACAACATAATTTCTGTGCCATCCAAAACCGAGACATCCTGGGATTTATGTGGAGCAGATTGGCTACAGAATACTGCTTAAAAGTGTATGTCTCTAGGCCCAAGATAAATATATATTTTTCATATCTGATAGCTTTTTTTTAGAGAATATATCTAGATATGACTAGAGCACAGATATTCAGCCTTTCTACCAATCAATTGACCCTGTGCAAAAAATCAAGCAAGTCCTTATCAATCAACTAATATACCTGCCTAAAAAATAAGCTGTCTGGTGGCCCATCCTGTCATATACTGTTTCCCATCTTTTACTGAGTACAAGAGATATTCATTACACATATACCAGTAAGTATTCTGGAAGATTGATTTAAAAAAAAAAAAAAAAAAAAAAGTACATTGAGAAAAGGCTGTAAAACAATTCTGTTCAGGTCTCTACAAATCCATTCATGTTGATTTTGATATTTCAGTGCTGGGGCTGTCTTTACATTTTGATTTTATTTTCAGGCTTTGCTACCCTTGGGGTTCTCCTATAGGAGAATCATTTTGTGACATAATTTATAAAGGTATTTTCATGCCTTGACAAGATATTTGTAGCAGTACACCTGGGAGGTGAATGTACCTGGAGCAATCCTACAGCTGGACAACAGACACTTACCTATGGGGTGTTCCAGACCAGGGGTTTCAACAACTTGCTAAGTGCTTCCACTCTGTCTGAAGTATTACTCTGACCTTTTCTCATTAAGGGCTTGGCACATAGACAGCTTTCCCCTTACTCTTATCACCACTCATTTTAGGTCAAACATATATACATATTATATCCACTTTTCACTGGTATGGGTATGCATTGTTATAAGAGCCAACTGTGCTTCTGAAAAGTTACACTGATATTTTAATAAGCAATAATTATTAAAGTCAATCTTACCTTAGAAATGGGTTGAGCTTGGAATTTGCTCAAGCCCATTTTGGCTCTGCCAGAATCCAAAAAATGCACTGATCCAGAAAGAAGACAGAAATAGAGTTTTTCCCACAGTATTCAGGAGTAATGCTTACAGGATTCAGTGTCTGAAGTATTAAATTTGTTGGAGAACACATCCCTGAAATAATACAGAAAACAAAAAAACTCCCCTAAACCAAAATTCCATTCAAAACACATTCTGAAATAAAATTGCTTTACATTCATAATACTGGAATATATTGTATTATTCGTCCTACAGTCAATAATTCGGATTGTCCCAATAAATCCAGCTAAGTTGAAGTAGATTACTTGATTACCCCAACACAACATGGCAACTTTAAAGAATGAGTGTGCCAAGCAATTACTCAAAAAACCTTTTTCTGTGCTGTCCAGATAGGAAACATCTCTTCATCAGAGAAGAGAGAATGCCCAGAAGCTCATAAGGTCAGTGCTGCTTTTCTATTTTTTTTTTCCTTTTTAAAAGACATTCTCTTGTATATAAAGCTTGCTGGTTTGGCATTGATACAACATGTGCTCTCATGATATAGAGAGGAAATCTGTCTGCTTGTCTCAGTGTTTATATTTATATAGTCACTGCTCAGCCCTAAAGCTGTTCTTCAGATCTCTAGCTAAAATAAATGTCACAAACTGCTGAATTATTATAAAAATAATTCTGTTTATTTACAAATATGACAAGAAGTTGGTAACTTACTGAGATTCTTGAAAGGATTTTCAGTCTTTACAGAGATATATTCCAGCTAGTCTATTTCCACTCTCCCTGAATATCATATTCTAAATCCAGCTAGTAGTCACTTGCCAATAGATGTGTCCAGTCTTAATAACTATGTATTATGATGGATATAAAGCACATTATTAAGTATTGGGAAAGTATTCTTAATGAAAGATAAAATTGTTGAATCCCTTCTCACTTTTTATGACTGTTCTTGGCAGCAACTTTCGTCCTGTCTTCCAGGGTGCAGTAGGATTAAGACATAATGAAAAAATGAGAATAAAAATTGAGAATCAGATTTAAAATTAAAGAGTATATTTTGATATTGTAATATCATAACAGTGAAATGCTGGATATTTTTGCTTAGTGCCAGTATTTTAGTATACAACATCTATTTTTTGCACACTTAACAAAGAGGATCCATTTCCCAATGCACAAATTTTCTTTCAAAATCTGCAAAACCAGCAAAATATTTATCAATGCAAAAATAGAATTGTCAAAATCCATCTCTTCTGTTTAAAACAAAGGTATTTGTTCTGTATTTCTCTTGGGTAATTAACATGAGCTAGAAGAAATTACCATGAGAGAGAGCATATGAGATTGGGAAAAAAATTGAATTATTTCTAAATATCTAATATTGTTTACTTAAATATTTTTGACTATTCAGTATGACTTTGTCTACAAGTCTACATCTGACTTGTTCCAAAATACTTCAGGCAGTGATATAATTTCATTAAATATTTCCTCATGGTGAACCTGATCCATATATAGATCAAGGTAAATTAAATTATTTTACTGTATATCAGCCAGTATTGATAAATCTCTTCTGCAGCGATTGTCATGCAATATTCACATTTATAAACAGGTGAAGTTAGTGGCTGCGAGAGTAAGTGAAAAATAAGAGAAGGAACATACTTTTTTCCTGTTTATTTCTAACCAGTTTGTATAAATTATCAGCATGTGCACATTGTCTGAAAAATAGATGAACGGTTATTAGCAGTTATAAACATAAATGAAGGATAGTAATAAGTCTTCATACAGAATCTCTGTGTTGAGCAAAAGAACATTTACGAAAGTTTTGTCCAATGTTCTTCAAAAGACAGAACTTTCCAAGGGATTATAAAACCTATTCAGTATAAAAGCCCTTCAGGAGTTCAAAACATTCAGCCTTGAAAGTGCAGGTAGCTCATTATGGAGTATATGTACTCAAAAAGAGACACAGAAATGCATGAAAGTTTATTTTCTTCATATAGAAAGATTGCAAAAGGTGTAAGGTATATTCTCAAATTGTAATGAAGGCATTTCCGCAGGCCTAAAGGAAGGCCTCCAAAAATTATTATTAGCATGCAGAAATCACATAGGAGCAGTGACTACATTACTTTGGCTATTATTATTTAGAACAAGTAACCAGGAACAGTTTGAAAAGGTGAGGTGTACATATGTAGCATCGGTCACACATTGAGCTCTTTGTGGTGTTATAAATAAGGATTTTATATTGCTCTGTCCAATAATATTAGTAAAGCTGTTTGATGAAAAGTAGAGATTTCCATATAATGTCAAGGGATTTTAGTAGGTAGGATAATAATTCATCCTCTCCTTCTCTCTTTAATGAATTCATCACCATGATACCTGACAGCCATGCTAAAAACCAGAGCAGCCAGGAAAAGCAAAAATCTTGAACTGAGTAGCCCTTCAGCTTCTGTCTCCAGCACTGATTGATGCCTTGAATGTAAGAATGCAGTACACTGATTTAGATTTTCTTCTTAGATTTTCCCACCCAGCTCCCCCCCCCGACCTTTGCACAAACGGGAATTACAAATAGAAACATCTTGCCTTGGTGTGTGGCTTTGTGCAGCACACCCACTCAGGACAATATCAACAGCTGCAGAGGTTTTGGTAACTTCTGCAGAGGGATTCGCTTCATTCCCACACTTAATGGATTACTACAGATTTAAACTCTGTAAATTAACAAGCAGCTCTTTTCAGAATTAAACTCCACCAGTGCAAATGTGAAATTGTTAAGACGTTGTGTTAATCTTCTAATGCTGAAACACAATTTAAGAGATAATTCCCCGCAGAATTCAGGTAAGAGCAGATAAATTACTGTGAGATGTACTTAGGGGGAAAAAACCCTAAAGAATAATGCTAGTTACTAAACTGAACTCTGGAATAGAGGTGGTGGAAAAACAGATATCACATGCATTTTTAAATTCGTTACTATATTATCAAATAATTAAACAGTACAGTTGCACTCATCTAACAAAAGAATACAAAGGCTTTTTTTATTATTTCTCTTTTAAGTGGAGTTCAACACCCTAATTGGATATCTTTGGTCTCATTTAGCTCAACACTCTAAATGTCCTTCTAAGGAGCTTTGGATGCTTTGTCCAGATTACATCCTTCCAGCCAATGCGTGTCTAAAATACGTGACAACCACTGATACCCAGTTGTCCAATAGAAATGAAAAAAAATAATGTGTCATAAATATATTTTTCTCTCCAGAAGAAGGAATCTGATGGTAGTAGTAATTTAGATTTTCTCTTTTTTTTGTTAAAAAAGACCTCTAGTTTTCCATGGCTGGGCAAATAATAACATCCAAAATAAAATATGAGCAGGGACAATGCATTTAAGTTGTTGCATCATTTTTCAGAGAATTTCAGAGATAACAGTTGTTCTTGTGTGGAGAAAAAGGGAAGAAAAAAGCCTTTTGACTACACTAAAGAACAGAAAACCATATACAGTTTAAAAACAGGAGAACAATATTTCCTGGATGCCAGAGATAGTGGAAAACAGATGCCCTGGGATCTGCCCACACATCAACAAAAACATCAGGCTTTCAGGCACAATAAATTATTGGTGTTAGATTAGCTTCAGGGAAAAAACAACCAAAACCAAATAATACCACTTATCTCTACTTGTAAGTTTCAAATCGGATTTTCCAAAGTGGCAGAAAAAGTCATCAGCACAATGAGTCAGTGTCAGAAAGTTCAAGGTAAAGTGCTTGTCCCAAGGTTCCATTAAAAGAAGTTTGCACACATCTTCTCCTAATTAGACCAGTTTTTCAGTTCTGAGGTTGAAATTATTGATAGTATAAAAGGCATCCTACTACCTGGCTGTTTCTTGGGCTAAAAACGTGAATCATAACTTCTAGAAATGTTTAGATCTGTACTAACAAGGAAGAAAAAAAAATATAAAATATGGTAAAGGCGTTATTTTTACAATAACTTGAATCAATTGATGCTTTGGTTGTATTAAATTAAAAAACAGATTCAGCTAGTATGACACTTTAATTTTTCTTTTGATGGGATTATAAAAATGTAAAACCATTTAAAACAGTTCTGTGACATAATTCTTATGTAAAAGAGGGAAGGGGGAAAAGTTACTAGGTTGTGTGTTTTCTTATATCTGGACCTGCCTTCCTCAACTAAATTAAGAACACAAACAGTAGAAAATCATTATGGACAAGTTTTAATCTGAGATTTAAATAAAGCAGTATCCATTCATGTCAAAGCTGCAAAAATGTTGAGGGCTTTTTTTTTTTTTTTTTTTGGGCTTCTAAAACATCAAACTTTTAACAACTCAGGACTTCCTTTATATCTTTACTGATTAACCCAATCGGAATTTGCAAAGTATGAGAATTTCAAAGCCAGAATTAAAAATTCTATTTGAGAGCCCACAGATATAGAAGTCTGTAAATTTGTATGTAATCTGTGTAATTTTCTTATATAACTCATGGCTAAGAATCCAGTGCAGCAGATTTTGATTTTATAAACCACAGAACAGACTTCGGTCTTGCAGTTAAGGAGACATGCTGATATTCCTACAAATTGCTAGAATAGCTCCTTTTATTTGAATGAGAGCCTGCTGGAAAGAGAGAGACAAAACAGGCTGGAGATGTGCAAAGTAAACAGAAGCTTGCAGAAATACAGGCTTTTTGAAAAGATTCATTCTTATTGCCTCAACTACTTTAAAAATAGACAAGTGTACCAAGAACTAACATATGTAAATCTTACATTAAAGTGAGATTGACTCGTTTAGAAGCAGTAATACAGCAGGAAAGCTGCCTGAAGCCAGCAAAAGTGCTGCACTGTGGGAGGCTTATCCCAGCAAACAACAATTCACACCTGTTAATTACTCTGAATAGGCTTGCACACAATGCTAGGCATGGCATTTATCCATTGTTTGGAAGCAATACTAATGTAATCTCTTGTGCTATTGGTATAAGTGGAAGGAAAGCTTAACATGAGTCATTTCCTTGCAAATCATCAATTAACTCATCATAGCATTTGCCAGAGGACCCTTAAAGATCCGGAAAGATAAAGCTATGTAAACAATGTGTATTTCGGGCTTCTGACAATTACGGTAAAGTTGTTAGTTGTGAGATTGCATAAAGACTATATTTCAGGTAAATTACTCTTTAAACCATCATTAGTTACTTAAAGTCTAAAACACATGATTGTAGCAATAATATTTTTTTAAAAAAAAACCTCACAGAAGTTTAATTTACAATTCAAACATTTTCTAATTAGAAAACGTGTCAATTAAATTTGAAAGTTTTAAAACGCTGTTTAAGTAATTGGAACATAGTCAAAATCTAACCATTTAACTTGACACACTTGAACAACTTAAGACTTACAATTTCATTCTTGTTTTTCATGCTAATGCTTGGATAAACTCAAACGGAAGGCATGAAATATTTTGGGAATTCTTGCTTTATCAAAATTATTAAAATAAAAATGCTTTTTCTACCTGTGTCTATTTGTGTAGCTAAAAATCTTTTTTGAGCAGCGTTAGCAGTCCTGTCCTTAATACTAAACACTAACATACTCTCTATCCCAGCAACTCTGAAGGTGGTTTTCAGTACTGAAGGATTATAAAAATATTATCTCTGCTATATGTGTATTCAAAGAGTTCAGGCTGAATATACTCCAAGGCATTCTTCACATTAAAAAGAGTAGACTATATAATCATATTGAAAACCTCTTTAAGATGACTATAAGTCTCAAAAAAAAACCCCACATTCATAGGGATTTGATATAAATTTAGTATTTATACAGACTCTGAATATGACAAGAACTGTTCTGATTTTTTAAGAGTTAAAAAGCAGTAAGAATCCAAACCAAATGACAAAAAAGCCCCAGCTACATCCATGAGTTTTGGAGGGGGTCAGTAGGGAGAAAATTTAGACATACTATCTGTCAGCTAAAACCATTAAAATTTCTAGGTGATATATTTTATGCTGGTCTTTTCTCTTTCCACAGAAAGCAGAGATCTGCATACCTGGAAACTTATTTATTTCAAATTCCACCTATATTGACATTAATTTCACTTTAAAAGCAAATCCCAACTGATTTTAGAGAATCTTAATGATCTAAATTAGATAAGATCCTTAGCTTTTAATGTTCAGGTACATTAATACTTTCTGAAATATTTGTACTTATTAATGTATTTCAGGTGTCCACAAAAAAAAAATAAATGAAGGGATCCTGGGCAATATATTCACCATTGGTTTCATTTTGCCCTTCATTTGAACGAGGATGTTGAAGGACTGAGCCTAGTAGTCAAAGTTCACAGGCAATATGATTTATTTTGCCAAGTAGCTTTTTGCTTGTGTAACTAACAATGAAAAGGCCATTATTTGTTACTAAACACAGAATGATTGAGGTTGGAAGAGATGCCTTGAATTCTTCTTTTCCAGACCCCTGTTAAAGCAGGGTCAGTTACAGCATGCTGCCAAAGACTGCCAGTCAACAGTTGAATATCTCCAGGGATTTAAATTCCACAACCTCCCTGGACCTTTCCAGTGCTCAACCCCCCTTACAGTAAAAATGTTTTATCTCACATTCAGGTGTATTTTCCTGTGGCTTTATTTGTGTTAATGTTGGTCAGCAACAGGTGATCAATTTTGCTCAAGGTTGCAATATATTCAGAAAACTTTTAAGAGATTATTATTCCAAGTGTTTTTCTGCGATGATGATGAATTGGGCTTGTATTCAGCCATATTTATAGAATGCTCAATTATACTCGCTGCAATTCCCAATGCTAATAACTTTTCATGGTGTAGCCCACATGTATGAAGCAGATTTTTCTGTAGTAATGCCTTATTGATAAACCAATGTATCAATAGATAAACTGATCAGTGGTGTGACTAATGGTGGGGTTTGCCTGTGTCACTGATGTCAGAAGAACTTAAAAAGTTTCACTGCAGTTATGGGTTGGTCTTGAAGTCATAACAATAGGGTGTCAGAGCAATGGAGCAGTGAAGAGCTCCCAGGAGAAAAAATACTTTAAGTTTTTATTTTGTTGACAATTCATTCTTCAGAAATATTAAAACAGAAACTATAAGGTTAGATAATAACATGGTGGCATTGATAGGATGAAAATCCCACCTTGGATTGCCTTAGATCATTATAATGTTATAAAACATACTCCTAAGGACAATTTGTGTACGTAAATTATATTATAATGTGCTGCACCAAGACAACCAGGGACTAAGAGAGCTGACTGGCTCTTGCACATCATATAAAAGAACCCTGCTTTAGGGACAACTGTTTTGGTGACTCAGATTGTGCAGCTATAAAGCCTTGCACAGAATATTGTACTGCCCCCAGCAATGGAGAATGGGATCAGACAGTATTCCTATGCATACCAACCAGTTTATCAGGCACTCTACCTCATTCTCTCCAGTGAGATTTTATGTTTTTACATTCTATACATGCCAGAGTGTCCTCTTCCATTGTGAAGATGAAATTTATTATGCAAGTAGTATTCTCAAAGAACTTGTGAAAACTCTGTGCAGCTACACATCCAGAAAGAAATGCAATTCAAGGCTTAAATCTCCTGACTAATGGGCTTGGAAGAACCTGAGGATGATATCCCTGCTGTGGTATTGAATTTGGTAATTCCCTGGGATGGCCTTCAAAGAAACCAGGTAAAGCAAAGAATGTGACTTCACTTAAAACAAAACTCAAATTACTAGCAAAGCTGGTGAAGGTAAATCAATATTCTATTAGATTGGAAGGGCATAAAGGATTGGAGTCCTTGATAAATACTTTCTTGAAGTATGGATTGCTTAGAGAGTGTCAATCTGAATTTAGTACTCCTACTTTACCAGCAAAGAAGCCTCATTTTCAGGAGTACAGACTGATACAGGACTTAAGAGTAATAAAACAACAAGCATGGACGTACACTCTGTCATACCAAACTCCAAGAGTCACAAGCATGGAGCTGATGAGGAGAATCTCATTCCCCAGCCTGCTGGTCATGCTTTTTTTTTTTTTTTTTTTTGATGCAGCTCAAGGTATGGTTGGCTTTTTGAACTGCAAGCACATATTGCCAGGTCATGTTAAGCTTCTCCACCAAAACTTCAAATCCTTGTCCTTAGGTCTCCTATTAATCTATTCTTGACACAGCCTTTATTTGTGCTTAGAATTGTGCCAATCCATTGTTAGAAGAGTTTTGTTAAATAATTAGAGTTCAAATTTGATGCATTAATATTACTGTTTTTTTCTTTCAGTTATCCTTTGATCTTCCACTTCCATCTCTCCTTCTAAGATGCCTAGGACAACAGCTCTATAACTTTGAGGATTTGGTTCCACATATAGCCTGAGAAGGTGTCAGTACTTACAGTAACAGTGCCACCTTAAAACAATTGGTGAATGCCCTTGAATGGGTGCATTCTCAAACTGTGCACATTGCTCAGCATCTCTTGCATGGCACTGTCCTTGCAGGTTTTTCACAGCAGCTTGCTGTCTTTTTGCTTGGGCCATAATGGACTGCATTTCTGTGAGGAGCTCTGAGACCTTTGTCAAAGAACACTGCATCAAAAAGCACAAAATCTGCCTACACATCACTGAAGAAACCTAAGAGGCTCTTGGGTTTCCTGAGGTTAAACCAGTTTATATTAGTTCTGAGGGTTTTGCAGATTGTCACTTATTCATCTCAATAGGGTGCAGATAGTGCTGGATGGCCATCTGTCCCTTGTTTCATCTGCCAGCAATCAGCCACTTGGCAGGGCTAAACAAAGAATATCTCCATGATATTTAAAGACATACTGGACATTTTACCACGAGATTCCTGCCAGCAGTTCTATATTTAGGAAGCATTTTAGTTAAAAGAAGACTGAAAGTAAGTGGAGTGCTTCAGAGTCAACTGAGTCTGAGGGGTAAGTTGAAATAAACATTGAAGCTTTTCAAGGATTTTAAAAGTTTCGTAACTTCATTTAAAATGCATTTTTGTTCCTGCATTTTACAAATCAAGCCAAATGTATAATTAGATTATTATTAAATGAGTGTATTCTCCTACCTAATTTTCGAAATAGATTGAATTGGAGTGACATACATCTTCAGGTTATCTTCTGACTCAGCAAATCTCCTTTCCAGAATGAAATGGGGGTAAATTTGAACTAGATCAAGCACTAACCAAACAGTACAGTTGTTACTAATTTTTGATTCAAAACATGCAAATGGGGAAAACAACCAACTTTCTCCACAATAACTAAAGAAAAAGGTCTTCAAAGTGTTACTGAACACTGCTGAAATTTCAATAACTACTTGACCATCATCACATAATCCCAAAAAGCAATGTTTTCTTGTTGGAGTTAGAGAGAAATTTATTCCTCGTTGTTCCTCTGAGTTTCAAACCTGAACAAATTTGGATAACCATGAATTATTGAAAGATACAAAGCTTTCTGGTAGCTGGCAAAAAACACGAAGCAAATGCATAGGAGACTCACCAGCCAGTGAACATTCACCAGCAGAAGATTTAAGGGACCACTGTGTTGGATTTAGCCATTTAAGTCACTCTGGTCTTGAATAAACTTCAGCAACATTTACCATGGTTTATCCAAAACATTTCTTGAACAAAAGCTGCCTAAAACTTAGAAAATAATTAATTAATTAATTAATTATTTTTAAAAAGCCCATCCATGGGTTGTTCTTTCTACAATATTACAAGTATTTAAACATATTTTCCATTAAGTTCCAATATAGTTTCAATTTCTTTCGCCAGGCACATGTGGCAGCTGATAAGCATAACACTGTTATGCTGTGGTATGTTACTGCAAAAATGGAAATGGTTTCTCTTGTAAAAGATAATCTTCTACTAGAATCTAAAATCTTCTACTACTTGTAGGTTAAATTTCCTTACTATCATGGACATGTCTGAGAATTTTTGTTAAATTGTGATGTAAATCTCTTTGCTCCTGAGAGCTGCCACTTTTATCACCTACTCTGATCAAGTCTGCAGGGAACAAAAAGTAATTCTTACTTTATTTTCTTATTTCTTTTTTTTTTCTTTAATTTCTTTTTTCCCCTAATCTTGGAAGGATTTTTTAAAATTATCCTGGTTTTATTTTTGTCTTTTTAAGTTGCAGCAAATCATGTTAGGGGTTTTACAGGTATATGATTATGTGATCAAAGTTATCAAGGAAATGCAACACTGCTTTACCACTAAAAGCATTAATGCAACAGAACAAAAAATTCCTGTTCATCAGTTCAACTCATATACAAAAATCCAACCCCCCCAAAAAAAAAAAAAATTAAACCCTAAAACTGTTCCACAGATTACATTTATACTCTAACAGCATCAGGATGATTTTGGTGGTTGATGGCCCAGAGAACACAATTTGAAGTTTTATGCAAGACTGATGAGCAGTAAGTTTCAAACCAGTTTTGAAAAAGTGATGCATCATTAATGTATATTTGCTGAATATAATCCTGTGAGAAGATTTAAATTTTGATGACAAAATCTGAAATCCTCAGCCAATTTAAAACACGAGAGATGAAATTAGCATTAGAATGAGGCTGATTTCAGATTCTTTTGAGTGATGATGGCATCAATTAAAAGCAACACAAATAAACATGTAATCATATTTTAAAAAACCCAACAGTATTTTAGATATGAAAAAAAATGCTGAACCTTAAGTTTAGACACTGCATTGGAAATTTAGTTTGCTGTTGATCCACAAGTTCAGCTAAATTAAAAGACCTGTATATCTAATTTGATTTTTTTTCTTGCATCATTGTAGATTAGCTTCAAATAATAAATTATAAGATATGCTTTGTTACCAGCATAAAATGGGCTTTATTAGAATTAAATTCAATTTAAAACAGGGTGGTATAGAGATTAAATTTTTCAAAACACCTTTAACAGTAAATATAAGCAACAAATCTTTTACTGTGAAATCTAAGACAACAATGCAACTAGCCTTTATCACTGCTTAAACCTCCATGTACCAAATAGCTTCAGTTTGTGTATTGCAAGAATCAAGAACAGGATTTAATAAAAGTTTTCAAAGTATGATGTCAATAGCAGGTGGCAAGTAAAGTTTTAATGATATTGTTGCATATGTTGCTGAAACAAGATGCATTATAGACTTCACTTCTTGACAATTTTGGACAGAAAAAAATTACAGGAGAGCTGAATGGATTTTTCATGTGGATTTTTAGAATTAGTCAGCAGAAGAAAACGGAAAATTCAGAGTTTTGAAATAGGACAGAAAAAAAAAAAGTTTTATGGTATGACCACAACTGCAATTTCAGCAATTTAGTATTCAACAACATAAAGGGGAAGAAAGACCCTCCTTGTTTTGTATATATGTAATCCACATATGCATTATATGAGATCTATTTTATTTATTTAAAAATCATGTCAAGAGGTTTAAAGGAAGACGTCAGATTCTCCTCTGTAATGCTGCCCATGCTCGTGGCATTTTCAGTAGCTGATTATTGCTTTCTAGGACTTTCCAGCTAATCAAGTCCCAGGAGACTGCTTATAAACTGTGCTATATCACAGGTCCTGGACCTTCAGTCTTGCACCAGCTGCTTAGAAATCTTTGCACTGAGAATGGAGGGTATGTGAATCCTGGGTTTGATTTGGTGGGTGAACAGTCACAGCATTTACTGCATGAATAAATAATGCAGGCCAAATTCATGCTTTGTCTACTTCCATTAGAATGAATGTGCTTATTCCAGGGATCAAAGTGGTTGGTGGGTAAGTGTGCACAAGGGCAGTAAATTATGGTGGTATCTGCCTTCCTGGAAGATGTGAAATGTGAAATACAAGGGAATTTCATGGCTGGGGCTGGAACCAGTTTGATTTATAAAAAACGAACTAGACATTCAGTATTTAGATAGTGCTCTCTTTGACACTGTTTCAGACAAATGTTGGTATTTATGTTTCTTTTTGGCCTTTTTTTCTTCAAAAATGCAACATCAATTTCATTATTGAAACAACAAAGGAACATTAAACCCACAATCACAGGGACTATCACCATTTAAAAAAAAAAATGTTTTCCTTGAATGCACTTCATTAGGTTTACCTGTTATCAGCCAATTTTGGTATTAAACTCACACAACCTAGCCAAAAATATAACAAATACTGTTGAATGTAAAAAAATAAGCAGCTCATCCTGACACTTTGGTTACACTCACTCAGTTAATAATTCTGAAAATCCATGTAGCTTTTGATGCAGTTCCTAATCCTGGAAAGTTCTGTCATAGATATTCATACATACATACACACATACTTACATACATATATATATATATGCATATATATATATACACACACACACATACATATACATATATATATATATATACACACATATATGCAGGAAATACTGTTGGACTATTTTACCAACAGTATAATAAACATCAAGACAAGACCTTAAAGGAGATGACCTCGGCTTGCTTCTGTATTAGCTTGATACAAAATGTGTTGGACTCATAGGAAAACTGGAGCAGACCCAAACTAACCTATGAAAAACTACTCATCCCAACTGGGATTAATTAGACAATTTGATTAGTGTCATAGAGTAGAAACATTCCATCACCCTTTAAAAACGCTCCTGAGTTGTTCTTATTAAGCCCATATAGGCTTTGACACTTGCAATTTGTGTAACCTTAATTTAACTAAAAATAAACAAGAATCTCTTTGGTTTCTTTCTCACCTGAGCTGCTGATCTACCATAGCTTAAAGAGATCTGTCCTCTGTCCTTTTACCTTAATCAGTCATGACCAGCTTGGAATCATCACCTTCTTTCCACTGGTTGACTAATCTGGGAATTATGCACCTGAAGGCAGAGAGAAGGATACTGGCTGATTTTCCTGAGATAAAACACCAGAAATTGGAAAGAAATAGTTTTGTTCCTGTATTGAAGTTACGGTAAATTGACATGGCAGAAATGAAATAAATGAAACTTCAGAGTTTACTCTTCAGAATTCCTTTTTGAAGAGGAAAAGGGAAAGGAGAGAAAGAGCAGAGATTTAGCTTGATGCAAAAGGTATTGAAGGGTCAAATATTTTATTGGTATAACTCAACTGAGTTTCAGTTGAGCTCTTTGTATGCATTAGTAGTAACTACATTTCAGACACACTAAACACTTTGTTTATCCTGCTTTAATTTCATAACACTAGATGTAGTAAATACAGCCTACACAGACACAGCTTATAGGGGTAAAGTGTGAAGAGATACAAAGGATACACAGCAGCAAAGAACCATAAACTCTCTTTATATTAGAGGCTGGGAAGGAGAACAGAACTGCTGCTGTGCCAGTGCCGCATGAAAAATGGATTATCATCAGTGGGAACGAAACAAGACTATGATCTCTGCTAATTCAGGGTTCTTTTCCAGCTTTTTTCCTCTGTCTAATCTGCCAGTTTAAAATTTTATATTGCTTTCAGTCCTCTGGATTTTGTTTAACAAGTTTTTAGAACAACATAATTTTGGATCATAAGATCACAAAATATTTATAATTTATGCTAATATGTTCATTAGAGATAGTTGAATATTTTTATTGAAACAGTTTTGAATTGTAAATTATTTTTGACAAAAATATAAGTATACATTCAGATATATATAAAGAAGTTTTATATTATTATGATTGAATTTGACTCAGATTAAATGAAAGGATAACAATCCCTTGCTCTACTCTTTTAACATACTTCTGGTTTTAACAACTGTAATTCTGTGATAGGGAAAAATACAAAGAGGAAACAGCCTCATCATTTTTTTTATCTCATCTTTCTCCCTTTTTAGATTTGCTTTCCCCACTGTTTAATTTATTATCTTTAATAAATTACAAATTTATCAAATATAAACCACCTGGTTTTAGATGGAAAGAAGGCTGACATTTTCAATTATTAGCTATCACCTGCTTTTCTGTTCCACCATTTGAGTTAGTTATTGAAAGTTATAGAAGGTAACCTAACAAAACAATTTTTTTTTTTTTCATCTTCTGGGGAGAACTGATCTTAATGCACTGACCCTGTTTTAGAAAGCACAAGGAGAGTGAAAGACAGCTTTCAGATTAAGTGTGGTCAGCACCTGGTTGGCAAATAAAAGAATTTATAGCTGGAGAGTTCAGGCAGCTCGGTCATGGAGGACATGCTTTTCTATGCAGAGGAAATTCTTGTTTAATATGCATTTCAGATGCTGCTGCTTTTCAAAATTTTACAGAAAGGCATCCAGCATTAGTGTGTCTTCTAGTTCAGTCTCATTTTTCCTTTTCAATTTATTACAGTTTTATGGAAATTAAAAAGGAGCTGTGAGAAGAAAGGGAGAAGAGATATTTTTGGAATGCTTTAATATCCTGTCAGCAAGCTCTCCAGACAGAGTTAAGAATTTTTGATACGATGGATATTCTTTTTCCCTTCCTTCCATCTTCTTGCTTACTAAAAATAAAACATATGAAGATACGCAGTTTCATACAAAATCATTTTGCAGTAAAAAGTTGCCACTATAGAGTGTCAATGGGTGTGATAAGGGGAATATGCAATTAGAAAATTAACCTTCTACATTTCTCTCTCTAATCAGGTGCAACAAATGACTACAGAATAACACATTAGCAGCTGTATTTACTGTATTTGCATGCTATTAACAAGAAATTGATTATGCTTCAAAAGAGAATAATTGAGTCCGTGTCTATGAAAAACACAGTTTGAGATGGCATGGTGGCATCTTTGTATTCTTTTTATTCTTCCTTTCATTCTGGTAAAGGTGCATTACCAATGCCAGGCATTCTAAGGACATGTTAAAACACCTCAATCTTCCCTGTTTTCAGGAACAAAGGTATTTGTTATGTCTTTCTGCCATGGTGATTCCAGCTTTGAAAAGGGCTATTTAATGCCAATTGTAATGACTTTTTTTTTCAAATGATATTCATATTTTTCTATTAAGAAATGGATAGACACCAATTTCATAATGAAAGAGCAGTCTACAAGTAATAACGTATTTTAATCACTGTGAACTTTATCTGAAATTATTAATGTAACAAAATTAAAGTCTCCATATCTGACTACCAATATCCAGAATATTTCTGCTCCTGTATTGTCAGCCATACAAAACTCCATGTCTGTAGTGGTCTCAGAGGAATTTAGGATGACAGCAGGAGATAAAAAAAAGCCAGTAGTGCAATCCTCTCTTTCAGCATGTTCTACTTTGTGTTATCTTCTGTCACAAATGACAAAGGCTATGAGAGGACTGTCTGTCTTTTTCTACAACTGAAACAATGTGATTTCTGTTCTGAGGATTACTGCTCTTCAACAATAAATATACATATAAACTTCTGAGGAAATTTCATAGAGTTTCACCGGTAAGTGGAAAAAAGTCAGTTTGATAAGGAGCGGTCAGATCCTGGAAGAAAACATAAATGTTTTGGAAGATGTAGGGATACCAGTATTACCATAATTGAGATTGACCCATGCCCAGTAAGGAAAAATTAATCATTAGGAAAAATGCTTTGACAGTCACTCTTCAGAATGTCTGACATTTCAGCAAATTTTTTTTTTTTTTAATGAGGAAAATCTAGAAGATGGTAAAAAGTAAGCTCAAGATCTAAGCCTCTCTGACAGGGCTATGTAAGCTTGGATGAAACATTTGTTCTCTCTCAACTTCAATTTTCTTGTCTATCAACTTAGGATAACAATAGTCCCAATGCCCCACAGAAACTTCTCTTTATACAGTTATCTGGGATATCTTATTCTGATTTTGTACTTCACTCATGCTTATTCAGAGTACCATTCTTGGAAAAAAAAATAGCCAAATCTGACTAGCGGGGCTTGTTCAAGAGAAAGACTGAAATGTACCTATTGAAAGTTTTAGATTGTGCTCTTGAAGGTGTTTCACTGTGACTAGGAAGAGAGGGTCCATGTGGCTCTTTTTCGGGGTTAAGTTCCCTTGAAGGGAGGAGCCCAAGCCCACAATTTTAGGATTTTAGTGACTTGTTAATCAGTGAGGTTTAACATATATATGGTAAATGAACTGAAGTGACAGAATGGACAAACTACTAGAATCCCTAGAAAAGCACAGCAATGAAGCACAACCACCTTATTCTTCTCCTGTGTCTCAATTTTAAATAGGAAGCAGCTACGTTTGTGTTTTTCAAGGCTCCATATCCAGCCAGTGTGCTTCCTAATGGGAACTAGATAAAGACTCCTCGGGCAGCTTCATTTGAAGGAAGTGAAGTTTTGCCCACTTTCTACCACAATGGAGAGGATCTGAGGTGGATCTTAAGCAGAGCATTAGCTGGTTCTCTGACTTTTATTACAAATCTGCAATATTCAATCTGCAATATTGCTGGAACATAGTCACCTTAGTACTGTGCAAATAAAATAGGTTTTTAAATACTCTACAAGTGTGCATAAGTACCTGCACCATCACAGAGTGTCTTAAGTACATGTTGTGTGGCATCATATACATGTGTGCGATATTATGTACATGTATATTTGTGCTGTTATCTCCACGTGCTCAATGTTTAAAACCAGCAATCTCCTTGTGCAAACATGAGATATATTCTACCTGATGACTGCAGGTAAACAATGATTGGGATGTTGGTTTCACCACTTGACAGGCCACACCCCAAATATAGTATGACAGGCCTACAATAAATCTATTAGATTCAGTTGCAGAATGTTTTTTCTCCTGGGACACCAAAAGTGAGCTGTCAGAATTGTGTTCAATAATGCTCAAGTTATTTCCCTGTAGAGGATAGAAATAGAAAAATAGCTCTTAAAAAGTGATCTTCTGGACTGTATTTTATAATCTTTGTGGGTTATGATGAATTTTCACATTTTTCCTCAGCAGGGTTATAGATGAGTCACCTCATTGCTTTGGGTGAAAGCAGAACTTGTAAAATTTGATTTAGTATGTTGTACTGATATGCATTTTAAAATTTAAACAAATGCTTCAAATGTAGTTATTAAAGCAGTTGAGCAGGTGCTGACCTGTTTTTTTGTTTTACAGTTGCATAACAGAGAATATTACCTGCTCATATTGCTTTTGAAAAGACAATGGATGCAATCTATTTCATCACATTACATAAAGGTTAGTCCTGATAAACTGCTGTTTGCAAGGTTCTGAGTAGAGTAAAATAGTAATCTCTATAATTTTGTACCTAAGAAAATAAGAATGATTCCAGAGACTTGGATTGCAAATTTGATTTTTTATAATTAACCAAATCAAAGTAACAATATGCTTTATTGAGAAATTACACTGAATGGTCATCAGAGTTGATAATTTATTTAGTAGCTTGTTAACAAATGAGCTATTCTGAGTGCTATTACTACCCTTCAATTAATTGAAGTATGCAATAAAAGTACAGATCATGTGCAAGAACATTATTTTTAATCTGCTAATATTATATACATCAAGCTTTCCATCATTATATCAAAGAGCTATGCCTTTTTACTAGTAATAAAATCAATAATCTTGATGATAATAATTGGTGAATATTAAACACTTCAGAAATTCATATAAGGCCTTCAGCTCATGATACTTTAATTTAGGTAATTTTAGCTTATTTTCATTTCAGAGAGAGGTGACAAGTTGATGAAAACAAAACTTATCATAGGTTATTCATTTCAGTCCTATCAGACCAGGGAACAGAAATGCCATTGTAACAAAATACATAAGAGTATCACCTAGAGTTGAAAAGGCATGCAAAACTTTTAATTACTTCAAGAGGTTCACATGGTCCCAGCTCTCAAGCCTACCTTGCTCCCTCTGGATGGCATTTCTTCCTTCCAGCATGTCAGCCACACCACACAGCTTGGTGTCAGCAAACTTGCTGGGAATGCAATCAGTCCCACTGTCCATGTCAATGACAAAGATGCTAAACAGTGCCAGGCCCAGGGCTGATCCCTAAGGAATGCCACTTGTCACTCATCTCCACTTGGACACTGAGATATTGACACTGCTCTTTGAGTGCAACCTTCCAAGCAATTCTTTAACTACTGAGTAGTTCATCCATCAGATCCATGTCTCTCCGTGTTAGAGGCAAGGATAATGTGTGGGACAGTGCCAAATGCTCTGCACAAATCCAGGTAGATGATGTCAATCCTTCTTCCCTCATTCAGTATTACTGTAGCCTTGTCATAGAAGACCACCAAATTTGTCAGGCATGATTTGCCCTTAGCGAAACCTTGCTGACAGTCACCAGTCACCTTGTTTGCCATGTGCCTTAGCAAAATTTCCATGATTTTGACAGGCACTGAGGTGAGGCTGACTGGCCTACATCCTTCCGAAGGTATTCCTTATTTCTCTTTTTAAAATGGGGGGTTATATTTCCCGTACTCCAGCCAGTGAGCACTTCACTGGACTCCATGGCATCTCAAACAGGGTGGATAGCCACTTGTAACAGTTGCCTCAGGTGCCCACAATTCTGCCTTGAGGGTCAGGTAGGAGGAGAGCCCAGGTGCTGGGCTGTGTGTGCTTCGAGCCTCTGCAGTCAGACAAAGCAATGTCCCACCTCCAGAGAGGCATCGTCCCCATCCTCCTTCTATGGAAGCTGCCACACCAGGTGGGACAGGGGGTGGGTGCCATCCTGTCAGGCCCTGGCTGTGCCTCTGCAGCAGCTCCCCGTTTCAGGAAACCTCCCTGGAGGCCACAATCCCAGCTCTGCTCTGGGGGAGATTTACTTTCCTTAGCTCATTCTTTGGTATTTCTGCAAAGGGAGCAGAGATTAACATTGTTATGAGTCAAATGACAAACATTGATGTGAACTTCTACACCCTAAGAAGATAAATTAAAAGTCATGATTTTACTTACATTAATATCTAAAATTACTAATAATGCTGTGTCAGTCTCTGTTACTGGACCACTAGATAAAGCTGATTTGACCTGGAATCTGGAATAATGAAATAGTTCTTACAAATGAGCCAGTGTGCTTGGTTTAGTTTACTCTCGATAGAAGGTGGAGGTTGATACCTGAAAAGTTACAGCAATGCAAACATAGGCTAATATAAATACTGTTAAAATAAAAACAACCAGTCACAAGGTTGTATTTTGTTTTGTTTGTATTTGACTTTCTCTGCAATATTTTTATTCTTTTGGCTGGTTTTCTTTTGATTTTTTTTTTTAACAAGGCTTGAAATTCAGTGTCCCTTTGCAAGAACTCTGTGAGTTCTCTCAGTCTCCATAATTAATTTCCTGTATACATCCTGAAGTGTGTGTTCTGCAGAGACCCTTGTAAGCCTTCCCAAAATTACCTCATGCCAGCACTGAATGAGAACTCCAGTATTGTCCATTAGGATATTATCTCAATTATAAGAACTTACTGGAGAAATATTTAAACCCTGTAACACTGACAAAAAATAATGAATTTTTGGTTAGTGGTTACTTCTGTGCGTATATAAGATATCCCAGCATTTTCAGAAGAAAGACAAGGTGTGAACTTTAAAAGCTGCATAGAAAAAGGGGACTTTTATGTGTCTGAAAGCTAAGATTAAGTGTGAGTTGGTGGCAAATAATAAATCAGTAAGGCAGTTTTGATCTATTCAATATTATCATAACCCTGACCCAAAAGGGGACTATCATCAAGAAAATATGGCAGTATTCTGATAATATATGGCAGTATGCTTATAACATTTGCATTTTTTTTCTATTTACATTACTTATTTATTTGCAATATGGCTGAAGAATACCGAATCCAAACTCTTGGGCAAAATTCTACTTCTTTGCCAAGCCGTTAATAAGTAATTTTGTGTTTCTGGTTTGTTTTTCTGTTGGCTTGGGGTTTGTCTGTTTTGTTTGTTTGTCTGTTTGGGTTTTTTGTTTTTTTTTTTTTTTTTTTAAATTATAAAAATCAAGTTTAAGGAATGCAGGGGGAGGTTGGTCTGTCTCAGGAAATGTAAACTATTTTAGACTATTTTTGTTGGAAATCTGGTATTCTAAGAAGTAATACTCCAGTGCCTCAAAAACCAGAATGCTTCAGGGCACTTTGTGTTGGATCTTCCTCAGTAGACATCAGACAAGTAAAAGTTGTCATCTAAACTAGTCATCTAGTCCCCTTTTTAGTCAATAGCAAGAAATAAACACCTTTGGGGAATGATTCATCTCACTGAAGATGAGCATCTGCGACAGCTTGGACAAATTGTCTGCCTACAACGTCTAGTTCTCTCAATAATGAGAGCTTATACAGCTAGTTTAGATTGAGACAATCTTCAAGATACTTGAAATTAGACAAGACAAATCCCATGTTTCATGCCTTTTTGGAATCAAAGAATACAGAAGAAGAGAAAAATAACAGTAGTTAAACATTAAATTGTTCCAGGAATAAGTTAACCAAATAATTAACAAATATTTTTAAACTATTATTTTCATCTGTTTACTTTTAAGTATGTGACTAGTGAAAAGAAATGGTGCTCACAAATGCACTATTCAGCTGCTCTTAACTAAAATTTTTTGAAAGCTCTTGTGATGTTTACATTTCAAAGTGTAAATTCAATCTTGTTTACAGGAATTAAAATCATAAGGGGGAAAGTGTAGATTATAGTTTGCTTTCTGAAAAACAAAACAGAGGAAGGCGTAAGGGTATTCTAGCAGGGTTTTTGAAACACAAATCATCAAATCTTAAAATCAAAGGGAAAAAAAATTCTATCTCCTTATAAAACCATATGCTTATAATATAGCAGAAGATAATAACAATGGCATAAGATTTGTAGTCTTAATAACCTCAGAATAAATCTTTGAAGATACACTAAAAAAGTAAAATATCAATACAATGCAAATTACTTTGGCAGGAGAGCTGAATTATTTAGGAAAATAATTTGGACTTGCTAAAGCTTATGCAGTTGAATACTGGAGATTGATTTGTAAACCATCATCATCAGTGGTAAATTCAGGTGGCATTTCCTGATTTTATTTAAGTGTTCTCACAGTAGTCTTTCACTATACAGATGATAGAATGAAAGTGATAAGTTATTTTGTTCAGTTCAAATTCTTAAAATTAATATTTTTTATACCAGTTAATCAAAAATACAGATGATATGATCTGTTCTGCAATTATGTCTAAATATGACTTGAACATTGAAGGCATAACCAAGTTTTTTTAATTTCATGCGGCCTTGGTTTTACCAATTGAATCTCCGTAATTTGCTAATTCAAAAAATGAGTAGTACCTAGAGGTGAGTCAGAGAATGCATACAAATTTTAAAGGACATTTGAAAAAAAAATGTAAAGGAACAGAATGCCTTATCAGCAATAGGCAAATTGCTGGGAGTGGGGAGCAGAACTACAGCTTAAGATACAGCAGTATTCAGGACTTAATAAATACTTCCTACCTGTGCCAGAGGATGTTCATATAAATATCATCATTCAGAGGTACCAAAGAATCTATACCCTTCAACTCCTATCCCATAACCTCTCCTATATTATTTAGTTCTGAATCTTGGTAAGTGCTTCACATAATATTTAGAGTATTACTGCTCTAGGATATGTGGAAAATCATAGCAGGACTGCAAGAACTGTGTGCCCTCTGGGATGCTCACATTTGTCAAAGATGCAAGGTGGAATATACAGGGGGAGAATATAAACACACTCCATCACCACTTACACCACTATCTAATGGAGGTTGAGTCTGTTCTGCAATGTTCTCACTCGTAAAATACGACTACTGAGTACACCAGAAGGTGACAACTCTGCAATTTAGCATTCATACTATTTTAAAATGTAGAAATGATAAGGACAGAATACATTTTTTCTCTCTATTTTTTCCCTGTTTGCTGTGTGTTTGACAAAGAATTTGTTAAAATCCAATATGCTGATTAAATCTCAGGGTGAGTTAATTAAAAAAACCCCACGCTTGCTTACATTCTTCCGTAGATTCAAACTAAGCTGTTGCTTTCATTTACTGTATCAATTGCATAATTAATGCTGGGGAAGGCTGCATTTTGGATATGCTTAAAATTTTCTCTTTAAGACTGATTTATTCTGCCAAAGAACGTAAGGAACAGCTATCACAATCCCTTTAGCCTAGTATCATGTTTCTGAAAATAGACAGTTGTGAATGCTTGGGAAAAAAAAATGTATCAGAACAGAGAAATTCATACAGTAAGACTTACAACAATTTGGAATTTAGTATCTTATGTCAAACTTTGTCATCAACTTTGTGTGTAATAGATCTTGACATTCATTTCTTTCATTCATTGATTTTTTTAACCATAAAACTATAGTTGTAAAACAATTTTAATTTTTTAAAAAATTTTTGATGGTATATATTTGCTTTATAATAATTTATTTAACAATTATTTTCTTAATAATTTGGACATTACTGAAGTGTCCATTATCTACATTCAGTGAGTATTAACAGTGTAGAGTATATTTTGTCAGTCCAGTAATGCCCACAGCCAGTCAGGTTTTACAGCTCACTTCAGTAAAAACAACAGGAACACCAATATTCTGTCCTTGAACCATAAACAGCTATTACCTCATCAGAATAAATTCTAAAATAGAGCAGAACGAGGTATTGGAGCTTAGGAAATATAGTCCCTAGCTTGGATCCAGATACGACAGAGGACACTTGGCTTTTGTTTTGATTCTAAGTCTGTAAAATGCAGCCATACAAAGTGTCTCACTAAGTGGGTTCCTTGAAAATATGAAATGCTCTTAAATCCTAACACTGCAAATCACCGTGTAAATATAAGGAAATAAGATGCCTTCTACTACACATGTGCAAAAGATCTCCCAAGTGCTAGAGAAATATCTGGAGGACTGTGTCCTCTGTGAACTCTGTGGTGCCTGGCCCCAGGGCCTCCCACTGCAGTGGAGAGCTGGCCCCTGGCAGCAGTCTGTGTGTGCCTTGCAAGCAGACTGCACTACTGCAGTGAACAGCTGCAGGGAATGAGGTGATAAATTAAAGAACTATGGTCCAATGATTAGGTCATTAGGTCTTCCTGACAAATGGTTAGCATATTAATAGGTGGTTAAAATTAATATTTCTATTTTGGCTTCTGATAAAGAAGTTAAAGAAAACCATCTGATTATTGTTAGAGAAGATCATCTTTTGATTTAGGTGCACACAAATACAATTTTGGAAGGCAATCTAAAAAACACACAAAATCCTTTATTTCTTGTGGTGACTTTTA
Source organism: Cinclus cinclus (assembly GCF_963662255.1). NCBI lineage: Eukaryota > Metazoa > Chordata > Aves > Passeriformes > Cinclidae > Cinclus > Cinclus cinclus. The sequence continues at coordinate 20,738,080 of NC_085051.1, read as the reverse complement.
AGAGGCTGTAGTATTGTCTTTCAGTGAATCAATAGAAACCTCACTCGTTGATATTTATGAGGGTTATCTGAAAAAGATTTTGGAACAGAACTTGATGTAGAGTAGCTTCTGTCTCTAGCATTTTCACTCTGAGATATTGAAAAAAACATCTAAGATTTCAATTCTGCTGTGTCAGTACAGTGGAGGTCTGTGTGCAAGAAGACATCTCTATATGGTTAAATGCAGAATGGGTTGCTTTCCACAGAAGTTAAAGAAAACCAAAATGGCCAAAATGTAACACTGTAAATTATACTGTTCCTTGAAAAATCAGAATCAGTATAAATAATAGTATACATAGCAGGGTAAGATTCAGTATGGAACTCAATCACACCAAATTGAATTGAAGTAAATAATATAGATTAAAATATTTCAGTTGCAAGGGACCTACAACTATTATCTAATTCAACTTGATGGTTGTATAAAAGTTGATCATATTACTAAGAACATTGTTCAAGTGCCTTTTGAAACATGTCAGGTGACTCCTTTTCATTTATAGCCCCTTCCCTTCCTTTCCCTTCCCTTCCCTTCCCTTCCCTTCCCTTCCCTTCCCTTCCCTTCCCTTCCCTTCCCTTCCCTTCCCTTCCCTTCCCTTCCCTTCCCTTCCCTTCCCTTCCCTTCCCTTCCCTTCCCTTCCCTTCCCTTCCCTTCCCTTCCCTTCCCTTCCCTTCCCTTCCCTTCCCTTCCCTTCCCTTCCCTTCCCTTCCCTTCCCTTCCCTTCCCTTCCCTTCCCTTCCCTTCCCTTCCCTTCCCTTCCCTTCCCTTCCCTTCCATTGACAGATGCAATAGCTGAGGGCTTGCATGCTTTCAATCACATGTTATTTTTTAAACTATACCTTCATAACACCTAGTGTTACTGTAATGCTGTATCAAAAGAGGGCTGCTTTTGAATAAATGCATGCAAACAAGAGATGGCATTATTAAGCAAAATGCTATGCTATCAATTTTAGGGCTGATTAGTCATTTCATAGCCCCTAGTGATAGACAGCACCAATTTTTTATTTATTTTAAACAATTGAGGTTGCTTTTCCTCCTTCTCTAAAACATCTTTCTCAGAACTTTTGTATTGAGCAAGAGTAACTCAGTAATTCTTTTCCCCTTGTTTACTTCAGGGATTGCCATCTTGATTCTGAGAAGGTTGCTCTGAATTACCTTTATATTCCTATACCTTTCTCGCTCTTTTTTTTCAGAGCCCTCTACTAAAAAAATGCAAACATTTAATTTAGTTAGAAATTCTGGTGCCTCATAAGAGTGGTCCAGTGATTGACTCTAGATTAGAGGAATATGATAAATACTTATCTAAATATTTTCTTCATATTGTCTTCTATTGTTTATTTTTATGGATTTTTTCACCTTTATAACATTATATAATGTGAATAAAAAGTATTGTAGAACAAAAGCTGAATAACAACCTTTTATATGTCCTTTGCACCTTTATAAGTGCTGACAGTAGGTGAATGCAACAGCGGCAGTTTAAAAGTTTGATTCTGTGAATTAAATTTTGTCTCAAACTAAACTTAAAAATACATATCCAAGGGAGCTCTGAGATCTATTGCATTTCTACCATCTCACATTCAAAAAATGTGTAATATACATAAAAGTGCAAAAAACCATACTTTTGTCTTCTGTTCTGGTAGAGGGAGGGGAAGAAGACCCCAGCTAACAGTCCTTTTTCCATCAAAACATGAGCTACTTCTTGAAATAAGTACTTTAAAGAGTAGATAAGAGTTTTGCTGTGTTGTAAAGGTCAAAAGATAGCTTCTGCCAAGCCATACAGGAAATATTAATTTCATTATGTCTGGTTAGGGAGTCCTCACTATATTTGCACAGTTTCTCTGTATTTAATTTTCATTATTTGTGTTAACATGTTACATGATCTGCAGAAAAGTCACATTTAATAAAAAAACCCATCTTATTTTTTTTTTTCCTTTTTCCTTTTATTTTTTTCTTTTCTTACTTCCACATTTTGCAAGAATTTATTCTTAGGAAGAGCTTTCTTCCCAACAGATTTTTATTTTTAAGGGACTGAAAATATACTTCATAAAAATCTATTCACCTGTGTCAATATTTCCACAACCTCTTGCTTACTTTGGCAAAAGGGTTTGATATTAACTTAACCCGAGACTTTCACACTCTTATATGAAGACTCAGACTGAATAATTTTAATGAATCACATATTTAAAAATGGAAAGCATAGAAAATGAAGAGAAAACAGTTGCGAGCTCCAGAATTCATGAGATTGAAAATTTGCAAGTACAGATAAATTTTATGGCAAATTTTTCTCACGAGAAGATGAAAGAAGTGGTGACAGTTTTGCTTCAAAGTCTTGAAGTACTGGTTGAAAATACAAGCACTAAACACAAATAGAGAGCTCATCTATCTCTAGATAAATTTTGCATATATAAATAGTATTAAAAATTATGAATGGCCTTTATCTTGACCTGTGAGTTTATTTTCATCTGGTTTTCTTCTCTCCTGCCCTGCTGAGGGGGAAGTAATGGAGTGGTTTGGTGGGCATGTGGCAGCCACACAAGGTCAACCTACCACAGAAAGATATTACATGTTTTGTAGGAAGTATCAATTCAACAAACAGCTTTCCATTAAAACTTCTTCCATTTTAATAGATTTTGAAATTGTAAGAAATACTAATCTCTAATGTAAATCATTAAATTTGAATTTTACCAGCAGTGGATTTACTTCACTGAATATAGTACTTGTCTGATGGAGGTAATGAAATTTTTTCACTGAAGTTTACAGAGTTTATGTTTTCTATATATCACTGACAAATGCATGGTTATAACCTAGTAAAGAAAATCTAATGTTCACAATTTGGAAAAACTGGTTGTACAGAGGCTGAGATATTAGTTTGGAAAAAACTAAAGTGCTCTCCCTTCTCTCTTCACTCCCATTTTTGGATCTTTTTCATTAAATTAGTTGCCTGTATCTATTACAAAAAAAAAAAAAAAAAAAAAAAATATTATTTAATATCCTGTGTGCCATTCTGATTTCCTGTACAAAACTAACTCAAATTCTGTGATGTTTTTCTATTCACTCAAGTTGTACTGATCACAATTTATATACATCTGATACTTCTGTCAGACACTTTAATTGTATTTATATGTTTATGAGTTGCTGTTTTATCTCTGATTGCTAAAAATAAATAAAATGTAACAAGAAATCTTTCAAATGAAAGGTGTGTAGTAATTAAATTCAACTTATTTTCCACAATATTTAAACTTAGACTTGGTAGCTTTTAATGACTTTTTTGACATTCATTATTTGAAGCTGTTGTAGAACTCTGGTGAGAATCAAAGCACAACCTGAGCAGGTGGATTGTGGGTTACACTCTAGTTTCTCCATTTCAGAAACAAATGGTTTTGTCTTTACCAACAGAAGTACATTGGATATGTTCATATATGCATCTGAGCACACGAGTGTGTGCAAATTCCATTTGCACAAACACATATATAATATCTATTTCAATGTGAACATGCAATTCTGAGGAATAGAGGCAATCTGAATGTGATGCTTTTCAGGTTTATATCAAGCAAACTGGAAAGGTTTGGTGACCTCTATCTTTATCAAGGTTCTCTCTGGAGGAGGTGTTTCATATGTGTTAATTAGCTTAAGATTAAAAGGTGATTTTGTTTTTTCACAGCTCCCCCCAAAAAAGCTCATTGTCACATATTCTCAAGCATTAAAAAGCTAAAGAAGTTTCTATAACTAAGAAAATTATTTGATATTAAAAAAATGTTTTCTGATAAGTGATAGGGACATAGCAAGCTATGACTCTCACTTCTGTAACTCTAGGTTGATTCTATAAATGTAAAATTTTAATGCACCTTCGTTTTAAGATTTATTTAGAAACAAATAAAAAACCCTGCAACAAACAAGCAAATGAATAAGTAAAATCAGAATTTAAAACAGGTGCAAAACAGACAGTTTTAGACAGAGAAATTATTTTATCTCCAGAAAACTTTTGTCAAGAATATTTTAAAAGCAACTTTTCTGAGCTTTGCAAGAGGTATTCAAGTCTTTGATAAATTTGTGTTCACTGAGCTTTGATAACAATAATGGTGGTATTTTTGTGGTGTACATAAGGAAGTGTATTTCAGAATATTTTTCTTCGTTCACAGAGATACTACTCTTTTACACTTCTGACACAGACAGCTATAATGATTTTTGTGTTATTATTTTCTTTTTGCCAGAAGACTACGTGAATCCAGTTTAAAGCTAATTAAACACAAAACACTGGAAAAGTTTCATATGATGATGGGTCTGTCATTAAAGACTTTGGAAGGCTTTAAAATTTGACCTTAAATGGAGGTTTAGCTCATTACTGGTCTTCAGAGCTGGATATTTTTCAAAAATCAAGGCGGAACACGGATTCCTTCAGCCTCTTAAATAATCTGTGGTATGTTCACAAAAAGCTAAAAGTGCATAGAATAGATCTTTAAACCACCAGGTGGTGTTAGCTATTAAAGGTTACTTCAAACAGTAGCCAGTTCAAGTACTCTTATCAGCTCAAGGCGTGACCCACCAGGTCTAGCTGTTCTAATCAAAATCAGAAAATCTCAAGGAATACTACACAGATGTAAAGCAAACCTGTGGTTTGTGCTGTCAACTGAACTGTTGTCTGAGTCTGTTCTGAGTGCTTGTTATCCCTACCGGTTCAAATGTGTGCAATACACATTGAAAATTTGTAATAAGTTTACTCTTTTTACAATGACCTTGAAACAGTGTCCCTCTCATTTCAGTAGTTCTCCACTACATTTCAAAAACAGAAATAAAGTAAAAAAAATCTACAGTCAGTCTCTCAGAAGTAGCCTCTGGTAACAGTAAATCCCATTCTACTTATTTTTGCCATGGGATTTAGACAGCTCCTTCTTATCACTGAATGTGGGAAAAAAAATCCCTTTTATTACCACTAGATAAGTAAAGAATAGCAATTACCCAATTGCATATAACATTTACACACGATGATGCATCCTATTCTTTATATTAGTGAGAACACCAAATATTTCTATTTCAGAGCCTCATACAACTTCTCTAGGAAAAATAAATAAATAATTGAACAAACAAATTAAAAAAAAAAAACTAACCCAAGCCTCCTAATGATATTCAAAACCTAGGGCCAGAGGTCCTGCCATCAAGAACAGAGACATAGATGTTTCATAACTAGTCCCTGAGGACTTTGTCTGCCAAAGGGAATTCTACACATCTAGCATCTCTATTGCCATTTATTTGCCATCATTTCTAGCCTCAGCCTTGGGGGTTGCTGCTGCCAGGAATAGCCAAACAGAAATGCATTTCTGGAGCAGAGTGCTGAGGCCAGAGGCAAGCAGAAACATCAGGGTTTGCTTCAGCACCCCAATGGTCCCAGGGTCAGTTGACAGGGGAGAGGAACCTCAATGCATCCCTCTCCTACTAATTTGGTGCCAGGGTCAGCAAAAGATGCTCAAAGCCTGGAGGGGAACTGCAGGCCAGCAGGAGATCATCTGAAGAGCAGAACAAAGGAATTCCAGTCACTCCAGCCAGTAAGTTGGCTTCATTGGGATCCAACTTAAATGCCTCTATGCAAATATATGTTGCAAGGAGAATTGAAGGAGTTAGAGATCTGTGTGACTACAGGGCTGTGATCTTATTGACATCACAGAGATGTGGTGGAATGGCTTCTATGTCTGGACCATAGAGAATTAAATCAAGCCAAGGATATCAAAGGCAGCACAAAAAACTTCTCTAGGTACATTGGTGATAAAAGAAAGGATAACGAAAATGCGGGTCCTCTACAGAGGGAAACAGGATTACCCAGGACATTGAAAAGGCTTTCACAGAATCACAGATTCAATTAGGTTGAAAAAGACCTCTGAGGTCTTCAAGTCCAACTTGTGACCAAGCACCAGCTTGTCAACAAGATCATGGCACCGAGTTCCCAGTCTGCTCTTAAACACCTCTAAAGATGGTAATTCCAATGATTCCGCCACTTCTTTGTGTAATCCATTGCCATGTCCAATCACACTTTTGGGGAAGAAATTCCTCTGAAAGTCCAGCCTAAATTTTTCCTGGTGCAGTTTGAGAGTATATTCTCTCACCCTATGCTGGTTGCTCAGAAGAAGAGGCTGACCTCCACTCCAGGGGCTACAACCTCCTGTCAGAGAGTTGAAGAGAGTGTTGAGGTCACACCTGAGCCTTCTTTGGTCCAGGATTTGAGCAACCTGGTCTAGGAGAAGGTGTACCTGCCTATGGCAGTGGGGTGGGAACCAGATGATCCCTAATGTTTCCTCCAGCAAAGCCATTTTGTGATTCAATTTTGTGATGCAGTGTAAGGTGCAAGAGACATGGCCAGGCACAAAAAATATCAGCCATGAAGCTCGGGGATGAACTAAATGTTGCTCTGCAGGAGAGGGGACTGGGTGACAGCCTCCAAGAAGGCTCCTCACAGCTTTCCCTCAGCCAGCTCATCACAGAGGTCTGCTGTTTACTGAGCTGTGATGGCTTAGAGCTGGGGCAGCACAGGCAACTCTGTCCCTAGAATGGGCAGGGGTAGATGTGGCAGGACTGATAATGTCCTTGGAGCTCCTATGAATGCATTCAGCCACCTGGAAAGCCCACCTTAGTCTGAACCCAGCTGCGCAGCTTAAACTTTCTGTGAGCAGGGTGATGGCAATGTCTTTCTGTTCCTTTCCTTTTCATTAAAGCTTGAAGGGGAGAAAAATCCAAAAGGGATTGCTAAGGACTAATTTAAAATTAATAAAGATGGCTTCCGTATATTGAAAACTGGTCATATATCTCTGCTGCTACAAATAATAGGCAGAAACAGCTACAATAAGTGGAATAAATTTGATAACACTTTAAGTAGATTAGCCAGAGAAGAACATATTGTGTGCTTGCAAGAATAAGAAGGCAGAGAAAGAGAAGGGAGAGTCTCAAAAGCAGTATTATGCTCAGAGCACCAGAGGCTGAGCACTAGCACTTGCAAAAATTCACATTTGTCCTTTTTATCACATTTCTCTTAAGTTTTCTATATTACGCATCATGAAATTAAGCTGAATTTTGTAATATACAGTTAATATCTGATGTTATAAGAGAAGTGGAAAATATTATGAAAGAAAAATGCCTTGTCCCAATGTCCCTGGACAAGGAGAAAGCAACATCCTGTCACCAGATGCCTAACATCTAATGTATGAAAACTATTGCAAAGACATAGTAGGTGCTCTCTTTGTCTATATGCTAACTGCAGTGCCAGGAGATGGAAAAACTCCTATTTATCTTCTTTTTTTTTGATCACTGGAATAAAACTCTATGGGAAATGATAATTCTGTACTTTTCTGCATATTTCTGACATATGGATAAATAATTAAGAAAGTGATTCCTTTTATCAATGTCAGAAAGTTAGGAATGTCTCAGGACTGCTGCTTTGAAAGATTTTTACGTGATAGTTTGTAAAAGTGCCAGAATTAAAAGTTTCTCTCCACAGGGAAGAAGTAGGAAATGATAAGTCTGTTTCTGCAATTTCTCTGCAAACTCCTTTAAGTCTACCTGGAAAATAAACTCAGTAAGTTAAAGGACAGTTCGTCTGTCATTAATCATTCAGGTTTTTCACCTCCTTACAGACTGCCAGTCTAGTTGCTAGACATTTAATATTTTGTATTTTCCACTACTAGCTGAATTTAGAATACCAACTAATTTTATCCTGCACCTATGACAGGGAAGCAACATTTTGTACTTCTAGAATTTATTCATTATATGAATCATCAGCCCATGTGCTCTTGCATTCCATAATCTGAAATAAAGGCCATTTAAAGTGCAGGTATATATCAACTTGTATAACCAAGGTACCATGCAGGTTCTCCTGCTCTGTAAATACCATCACTGGTAGTCAAAGTAGCTTTCTGTTTCTGCTGGTTGCTTTCTGACCTCTGCCCCCTAACTTTGCAAGCTGAAAATGTCATTTTAGCAAGGCTCCCAAATGTGTTAATACTGATACAGTTGTCTTGCAAACAGCAGCAGCATTGTTCCATTGAAAAGTCACTGCAGCTGAAATTGGGAGTAGCCTCTTCCAGAAAATTTGCTCTTGAAAGCTGTTTGTAATATGTAGTTAAACCTCTTCAGCAGGCCTAAAATGAAATAGAAATCCATTCAGACTCACAGTGCAGTTCTATCCTTTCCCCCAGTGTTGGCAAAGCCCTTGCACTGTCGGACAGAAGCTGTGAGCCTCTAACTCTGCAGTGGACAAGGGTAACAAGACCAGCACAGCCCAGCCAGTGACGATAACACTGAAACATTTTGCTTATCCTATGAGGGCCAGAACACTGGACATCCCTCTTAATGTTTAAGAAGGGAAAAGGAAGGAAAATTCTCACACTAGGCAAAGCAACAGACCCTTTCATGAGTACCTGCTACCAAAAATTTTAGCAGGTGCCTATATCAGTTGAAATTTATCAAGAAAATTTTTGTTTCAACCTTCTTTGTGTCAGAGCAATTTGAATGCTTGCATCTGTTCACATTAGAAAAGACAACACATAAACCCCCCAGACATTTTAGCACATTATTTAAACACTTTAACGCATTTAAATTAAACACACAGCTGCTTCCTGGTCTTCTGCCTAGTGCTAAGTACTTTCCCAGCTACTTCAGCAAGATAGGTCATCCCTTTTAGATAACATAGCACTTCAAATTAATTAAATTAAACAAAATGGAGAAGATGCATCTGCATCCTCTGTTTTTTACTCCAAAATGTTGCTCATCTTTGAAACTTTAGCAGCCAGTTCTTCAGCAGCAGTAGCTTGTTTATGCTCATCACCTCCCACAGCTCCATTGGCCTTCAAGTTACCCAGAGAAGGATATGCTTTTTACTGGTTTTAATTTCTAAGAGCTGCTTTTTGTCTCCTTGTTTTTAGTCAAATTGCTGTTCTCCTAACGAAGAGCTGATTTAATGAGCACAATAAATGCCAAGTAATATTGGAGAACTGATTCACAGCAGTGAATATCTTGCTCAGATGTACCCTGGAAAAACAGTTGCTTGTCCCAAAGGTTGCAAAGATAGAAAAGTATTTCCTTTACCTTAATGCTAAATGCTTTGAGTGCCAAATCAAACTGATAGCCCTGCTGCAATTTCTGAAAGAGTGGCATACACTGGAAAATGATTCACCATTCAGCAAAGACATTTGGCTAAATAAAATGTGGGATCCTCTAAATCCCAGGAACTTCCTTAGATAAAAGAAAAAGATTGAGTTACAAAAGAGGTGGGAAGACCAGACTACTTTGTTTCCTCTTAAAAGATTGTTATGTCTTGAAAATTCTATATGCACAACTGATTAAACAAAATATTATTTTTCACTATATTACATGTCCATTGGTGTGATATTTTAAAACCTCCTTTCATGTGACAGTGAAGACGAAACAGGCACAAGGATACACACACACCCCTCACTCAAACAAATGTCATATGGTAATTGGTGATATTTTTCTGTCCTTTTCTAATAAATTAAATGTTTGTATTTGAAGGGCTTTGTCTTTTCTAGAAGAGCCATTTCCTGTTTGTTTATTCTGCAATAATAGTATCTATTATTAATATAAACAAGAGGATTATCAATAAGGTCAAATCTAGCTTTTCTTAAGATAACTACGGTTTCTAGTCTGTTGCTGTCAAGTCCACATTTGACACAGAATATTTTGTTTCTAAATGTCAACAGATGATAGTGGCAGCTTCACCATATTTCCCAAAGTTCAGATAGAGAGCCCAAAGCCTTAAAGGAACCGTCCACAAAATTTTAAGGCAGTTGAACTATTGGGGCTTGACTTTTACATCCATAAGTGGTGTCCCATTTGATTACTTTTTAATGAATTTTCATAAATAATAATTTCCATGGATTGCAGAGCTCATAGGAAAATACTAGAGACACTTTTTATGACTATTATCTACATATCTACATTCTGAAATAGCTCTCATTTATTTTGTTCTTTTCTTCAACCATTCTTACTCTGCCCAAAAATACTCTCTCTTTCCTTAAAATCTTTATTTCCCTATGTTTGTGTCTTTGACCTCTTACAATACAGTATATACTGCCTTGGAATGTCTCTGTTCTCTCTGGGCATACCTCTTGCTTGTAATGTTTTCCTCTCCTACATCTCTGATTTCATCTGACCATACAATCCTCTATATCTAGTTTGAAAAACTTGGCTGGTTAAACAAAAACAAAACAAAACAAAACAAAACAATACAATCTGGTTTTGGTATATAGCTGACATTAACTTCCAAGTGTTTGGTTTAAATCCTTTTTTAAGCTTCATTATTAAACAATGCCCCTTTGTGAGTCGACAGGCTGTTCATCCTTTACTGAAGATGATTTGTTAGTTTGCTTTCCAACTGCCACAGAAATCCAACCAAACATCAGAATTCCCTGGGAGGTTTGCAGCAGTATGGACTTGAAAGAACTTACTGTTTGTAGGTCTTCCAAATTTTTATTTCTGTAGCTGACTATGTGAAAGTTCTTTAAGGTCTGGCTTTCCTAATTCAAAGGCACACCATATAAGTCTCTCAAATCCCAGTATTTAGGGACAGTATAAAGCATAAGCTCAGCACTCTCTGGCCTTTTGCCTCTTTGGGGCTGCAGATTAGGAGAGACCTGGGCATTATGTTCACCAGTTTTGTCAGGCTGACATACATGGCCAAGAAACCAGGGGAGTTTTTAGCAATCAGCATTTTTCAGTAAAACTCTCTTCCATATGAAAACTCTATTAAGTCAAGTAAACAACAAATAAGGGCTATAGATTCAGTTCCATCATCAAAACAGATTTCATTTGACAAATGTAATACAGCAGAACATTTCTTTTTCAACTTCACTAGTATTCCATTCTGTTGAGCATTCAGTATAATAAAATGTTCAACCTAGTGATGAAAACATAGATTACAACACTCAGAAAACACATGGATCAAACAAACACTGCTGGTCCAGAACAGCTTTATAAATTAAATGAAGTGTGCTGAAACTTTGGGTTGTTGACAGATATTGATAGATGTTAGAGATCTGGGAGCTCATCTGAAATTTATCTAGACTATGCAAACAATCACATCTAAACCAGCAGAAATTATGTGTTGAAACTTCCATTAATTTTAAAAATGTCGAGGAGCTGAAGCTTAAATGCTTTCCCATTCAGCTGGCACCATTAAGGTAAGAGCTGCTTTTTGATTTAGCAAAAAAATCCAAACTTGCAAACAAAAAAGCTAAAACTCAGCAGACTTTTTCAAACCCCAACAAAATTTGTGTATGTCACAACAGTTGTTTCCCCATTTCAGACTCTCAGATTATTAACTTTCTGTAAAACACCAAGTTTACTTTGAGTTTTACAAAATTGCACTATTTTAAGTCAATAAGTCCCTGAACTTCAGAATTGTTTTCACAAGGTCAAAAAATCATTGAAATCAACAAGAAAAATGGATATAAGCTGGACTTCGTAGATCTCTCCTGAAATGAGTATTTCATTATAGCTTTTCCAATCAAACTGGAAAAAAAAATCATATAGTATCATTTAAACATTGGTTACATTATATGAAAATTATTTCTGTCACTTATAAATTTAACTTAAAATTTTATTGTAATTTTCCCTGCAGAACCTCAATACTTCCTTGGAAATAAAACTGCCCTGGTGAACTTTGAGATTCCTTCTCAGGAGAGAAAGTCTTAGTGTGGAATAGGAGGCCTAGTGTTCCCTTTCCAAATCAAAATCGGAGAAGGAGAGTTATTATATGTCTTCTTCCTGGAGGCTAAAAGAAACTAAGAAATGCAAAAATGTGATCTTAAGGAAAATAATAGGACACCTTGAACTTATCAAGTGCAAGGCTCAGCAACAGTGTCTGTGTATATCACATCTGCTAAACTGAAAGAATTGCCATGCACTTTTTGAATCTTCGTCAAGCAGAGGCCAAGTTAATATATGAAAACAGGCAGACATATCACATAAGTTTTGGGGGTTTTATTATAAACCATTTTACTGTTTATTTTTCACTCCTTTCTCATGTCAGGGAAAATTAATATTAATTAAGATTAGAAATTAGTCTGACCAATAATAGATTTAGGTGTTGGAATATTTTTTTTCTTAACAGCATCAGCACAAGAAAAGTAAAGCGTACTGCAAAAATACAGTGTGGCAGCTGCCTCGCTTTCACTTGCCTTACTTCCCAGTGAGCTTGCAAAAAGTGCATCAGTGATAGAGCTAAGGGTTTTACAATTAACAGGTTTACACAGAATGTCAGCTACAGCATTATGAAGCACATGAGGTGAGCAGGCATAAAGATTTGGAAAGGACTATTTACTTTTCATATATCTATAAACAGGCTCTCTTCATTCAGCGATAATTCCTAGAGAAAGATACTGCTGAATTTGAAACTGTAACGTGTTAGAATTTTAGATTTTAGTTATACTAATAATAAATCCTTGGTTATAATTGTACCTCAATTTTACTATCCAGTGACTGAGAAAATAGAACTCATTGCCTTGTTATAATAACCTTCCCCTTTCCTTTCCTTTCCTTTCCTTTCCTTTCCTTTCCTTTCCTTTCCTTTCCTTTCCTTTCCTTTCCTTTCCTTTCCTTTCCTTTCCTTTCCTTTCCTTTCCTTTCCTTTCCTTTCCTTTCCTTTCCTTTCCTTTCCTTTCCTTTCCTTTCCTTTCCTTTCCTTTCCTTTCCTTTCCCTTTCCCTTTCCCTTTCCCTTTCCCTTTCCTTTCCTTTCCCTTTCCCTTTCCCTTTCCCTTTCCCTTTCCCTTTCCCTTTCCCTTTCCTTCCCTTTCCCTTCCCATTCCTCTTTTTTTTTTTTAATTAAATAAATTTTGTTTTCTTGATTGCTACTATGCTTTCAATAGAGGCAATATATTTTGTTTCATTATTTCTGCATTCAATTACTGACACCTTATTGCTTTGATTTAAATGAGAAATTCCTTTGGCTGAGCTGAGCTGAGCAGAGCCAGAGTAAAACATTATTTTGTGATTTCACAGTGAGCAAAAGAGGGGAATTCTGTGATTCACAGAGCAGCACTGTACTCTTCTGTACCTTTAGCCCCTGAGGCCAGGTTCCCCTAAGGAGGTGGCAGTGCTTGCTTGCTCCTTCTGTGTCAGCCCTGTGACCGCTTCTGTCCCCTTAGGAGTCACTGCTGCAGGGTCTGTGCAGCCACTGTCCTCATCCCTCAGGAAGAGGGGACTGCACAGCCATGGGAGCATTCCCAGCCTGGCCTGGCTGCTCAGCGTTAGAGCCAAACTTGCTGTCACCAAAACAGAGGAGTTATTACGAGACCAATCTCTACAGCTTCTCGAGAGCCTCCCAATGGTTTATGAGAGACAACTGCTTCTGAGCTCCTGTCAGGACATGAGCTATAAATAACTTGACAGCTAAATGATGCCTGAAGAAGAGGAGAAATGGATTAGGAGGACTTTAAAGATTTGGAATTACCTTAGAGAACAAAGATCCTGATTTTTGAGAATTCTATGTAGACTGTTTAAGAATCCAAGCAATAAAAACAATGGAGAAAAGAAACTTCTCTGCTTGGCTGACTGGAACTGAGCAATACCAAAAAGTGAGGTATCATTCCAATGATAATCTTGAAAAGGGAAACAAGGAAATATTGAACATCTTGAATTTAGATTATGCTTCAAGTCACACTAGAAAAAGAAAAGAGAAAACAAAAAAAAGGCAAAAAAAATCTAGGAAATGTTCTTAAAATAATATTACTAAAAACTACTTTTACTTAATAGATATATTAATATGTGTAATATTATAATGGTCTTATTTTCATTCTGTTTCAGTCAAAATTACCAGATCCTCAGGTGTCAATGAATATTGAAATTTCCAGACATAACCAAGAGGCATATGGGCATTGCTGTTCAAAAGGCTCAGAAGTTATTAGTCTGTGTCCTGTTACACATCAAATATTGATGCTTCAAATGTTTTGTCTCTTACAAACTTTGGGCTTGATTTATTTAGAAATAAATAATATATATAATAATCTTGGGAGGAAATTAAATTCTGGTCATGCTATTTATTAAAATTTTACTGACTACAAGGTCAGCAAGTTTCTAGAGTTATTTTCCCTGAGAGATTCTAATTCCTCCTGAGTTGGTGATGTAGAAAACAAAAGTGAATTTGGAATAGCAGTAGGATTTTAAGTAGCAATATAAACAATCTTTAAGAATTGTTATTCCAGGAATATGGTGAGTTCAGCTTCAGGAATGCTAGAGTACTGCCAGAATTTCACCAACGATCCCATCTAGGCTATGAAATGGGGCAATGAAAACTTCATGTCATATAGCACAAGACACCCTTTCTTGCCAAAAAAAGCTGGAAGAAATTCCCAAACCACCTTCTGCCAACTCTTCTACCAGGCAAACCAATATGTTTTCAACTGTCCCTGATATAGAAACTTTTAGAAAAGTATCCAGGCTTGGAAAGAGCTGAAAAAGGTGCCGGACTCATTACCTCTATTTGTGCATATTCCAATATTTAATTGCCATTATTGTGAGAAGTGAATGCACTGATTTGGAATGTGTAAGCTCCAACAGTTGAATGTATTGGTTGCTGTAGTGCCTTTCTTTTCCAAACAAACACTGATTCATGTCAGCATAAAGACAGCGTGAAGGAATGAATGAGCATCTCCTAAGGGAAAGATGATTACTATTCATCACTACTCAGAGCTGATGATTAATATTTCATGGCTATCACTCAGACTACAGAAGTGAAGAAAGTCATAACCCATATCACATATATTGGTGAAAAAAAGCCAGGATATTATTATTATTATTATTATTATTATTATTATTATTATTATATAATAGTAACAATTTAAATAGAATATTTTTCTCATGCTACTTAGAAGAGATATGTTCATGTTCAGAGAGATATATAATACCTTTCATTTTATAGCCATAATCAGATAAAATATGCCTGCCACATGTTTACAGGCAGAAGAGAGTGAATAAAAGCAATCCATAAAGATAAATAATAACTGTAGAAAATAACAGTAAGATTTTGCAGCAGATTTCCACATCTAATTGTTACCCAGACAAATTAAAATGTAAAATAACCTTTGTATGAAAATTAGATAACTTTTATGCAATGAATTTAGTAGCATTTCATTTCTTAGTGTCAAAATTTGTATACATTTTCTCAAATTAACTCATGCAAAATTTCTTGTGCAAATTGATTTGAAAAATAAACCCGTGGGCAATTTTTTTTTGACACATCATGGATTGTTTGTTCCATTTCTCAAGTATTTGATTAAAAAAATGAAACTAAAAAATAGGTGAGATGGTGCTTTTCTTACCAGACATTGTCCCCCAGAAAACTGAATACTCTCAATTTTTAAAAGTGAGATAAGGCTGAAGAAGGAGCTTTAGATGTTTTGTTTTTTTTTTAAATTATGCTCACCTACTTAATAAACACTTCTTTCCCAAGATGTTAAATTTCAAGAAAAGGAAAGAGTTACATTAAGATTAGATGGCTGGATTTGCTATTTTCAAAAGATTGTCCATTTATCTCTAGCTTTAGGCACAATATATTGAGACCAGGGCAATATCCACATAACAAAATATTCACCGGATTTGAACAAATTCTTTGTTACTTTTTTCTTAACAGCAATATGCAGGAGAACGGATTGGTTCTGTCCTTTGAAAGCGTCCAAGTACTGAGCAAAGAGCTAAAAGAGTTAAAAAAAAATTTGGTTACTTCAATTATGACACGTCACTGTAAGCCTTGACAGAGTTGCCTTACTTGTATCTCACCCTCCTGTTTCTCTCTGTAGTCTTGGCACCTTTGTTAATCTTCCCCAAAAATAGTGTGTATAAATAGAAATATAAATAAATATATAAATATGCACCCCAGACTCTGTTTTAGGAAATCTCATGGTCAGCTGCTACAGGGCAGCTGAGGTCTAGAAAGGGGTCGGATACTGCCAGACTGAATGGAAAGTCTTAATATGAACAGGTAAAAAGAAATAGATTTGCTAGCATAGATCCACTGACAATACATTTTTTCACTCTCCAAAGAGAAAACTTTGGATCCCAGACACTTATGGGAGTTTCTCAATTTTTAGAAAAAATTTGCACAAAAAGTGACCTTTCAGGAGCACAAATACACATCACTCAATTCAAAGTCAGTGGTTTTGGGCTTGGATTTGGTTTTGTCTGTTTGTTTTCGGTTTTGCTTGTTTGTTTTCCAAAATATGTTTAAAATATTTCCATTTTATAATTAAATTTTGCTTTGATTGTTTAAGAAGTTACAGCTATTTGAGTTGCAATGAAAAGCAGACATCTGAGCCTAAAGAATTTCTAGGCTTCATACTACTTGAAAGTTGAACTAGTACTGGTAGGAAATATATTTGAATATTCACCCAATTCTATCAGAGACATATTACAGACAGATCTCAGCAGGAATACTTGGACACAGCCAGCCAAGAACTGGGAGCAATAGCATCCCAAAGCAGTTAAATCTTGGGGCTACAAATTAGCCACTTATTTCCAAAGATTGTTCTAATGCAAAATTTTCTTACTTCTCTTCTGGTTCTTTGTTTTTTATTTTAATTGCATTACTAAATCTTTCATTTCAGGACCATATTCCAAGCACAAAAGACCATGGTGTACAACTTGTTTTAGAAACTAATCGCTTATCTTTAGAGGCTTGCCTGAAAGAATTTTTTTCTTGATTAACTGAAGAAATCTACAAATTAGCATTTTAGTCTAGGCCCTGCCTGAGCAAATCAGCAAATCGTCAAAGCCTTGAGGATAAGGCTACTGTATTTACCATTGAAAATAATTTTTAAATTAGTTCACAAATTTTGCAAAAAAAATGTGTAAAGATTTTTTTTTTTCCCCCCCACAAAGACATTGAGGAACTAGAGGCAATTTTTTAAGGTGTATGAATGGAAGGAGCAGAACCAGCAAATATCCAGTTCTGCTCAGTTTTTTATTACTTGCTCAAAGTAAGTCCTGAATATAAGTTAACACTAAAAGACAGAAAGCTACACATGAAGGCTTTCATCCTTGCAGAAAATATTTGTGACAATACGTGAAGTTCTTAGAGAAGGTGTTGTACTGGAGAAACTTGTCATATTTTGTAGAAGACAAAGGCTGACATCCAAAGATCATGCAAAATAGTACCATATTTTAAAGTAGCAGATTGTCACTGACAAAAAAATCAAAATTCTAGCAAAACCAAATGTCATGGGTAAATTTTCCTTTTCTTCAATGATTCGTTTTTGTTTTTGTTTGGAAAAAAAAAAAACAACAAAAAACTCATGTAGATAATAACAGAATAGTTTAGGTTGGTAAGGACCTAAAAGCCCATCTGGTTCCACCCCCTCTGCCATGGACAGGGATCCCTTCCACTCTTCCACTAGACCAGGCTGCTCACAGCCCCATCCAACCTGGCCTTCAGTACCTCCAAGGATAGGACATCTGCAGCTTCTCCAGGCATCCTCAGTGCCTCACCACCTAAGCAATATTATAATGAGAAATTATTTCCAAATGAAATATTGTTTTGAGATTTGGGGTTGGTTTTTAATTTTTTTTTTTTTTTTTTTAGCTTTATTTTGGTTTGGGGGTTTGCTTTTTTGTTTGTGGGCTATTTTTTCCTTTAGTTTTCTAAGGTAGAAGCATGCAATTTATTAGATTAGGGGTTGAAAAGTAACTATTAACTTAAGGAAAAATGTAGGAAGAACAAAAATTCTAGACAAGCAAAGACCAACATCAAAATAACTACTTTCTCGTTTATACATGAAAAACAGAATAGGAAGAGCAGAAGGAAATTAGATAACTCACTTTTCTTGCCACTTCTGTGAAGAATAGCAAAATGCATTCTTTTTTATGTAAAGAAAAGTAGAAAAAAATGGCTCTAGGATAAGCTTTTATGAGTTGCTAAGTGTTTAGTTCATTCTAGACAATTTACAAATTCACAGGCTTCCTTCCCAAAAGTGCTTTTCCTTTCTTGATACTCAAGCTCCTGCTATTCTACTAAATTTACAGCTGAAACTCCAGGCAATATGGAAGTCTCCAAGGCAGCTGTAGCTGTTTCCATAATTCACAACACAAGAACCACCTGAGGTCAGATGTTGCTTTGATCTTCTTGATTCCAAGGAAATACAATGTCACCTGAGCAGAGGGCAGAAATGACAGAGAAAGTACAGAAAACTATCTGGGGACTGTTCAGTTTCAGCTATAAGGGTTTTTACTATTTGTGGTATTTTTGTATGTGGATTTAAAATAAATTTAATTTTATGAACATCAAAAATGCCCCTGAAACTATAAGTGTGTTTCTTTGATATTGTAAATAGGTTTTAGGGAAAAAAACCAAAATGTTCTCTGTGAGGTAATTTTGGGAGAATTTTGCATCTCTGGAAATGTGATATGTACAAAAAATTCTTGTTATTCTCCCATTACATAGGCATCTACGGAAGCCAGAATAATCCTGAGAATTTGACAGCAACAAAGGAGGAATCAGTCCTCTGCAAGGATGGGGAAGGTAATCTTCCCATACTTTCTTAGTCATTCAAATGGTGAAAGCAGCATGGACTTAGAATGGAGTTAGCCATCCCATGATCCCTGTCCCTAAGTACATTTACTTTAAGCTTCCAGGTAGCCTGAAAGTCTAATTCAGAGGGATGTCAAACTCTTCCCCTGTTGGGTGGGATACCTTATTTTTCATATCCTAACACTATCAGTATTCTCTCTTTTCTGGATAGGCCTATAGTAGGAAAACAGTTACTTGATGCATCATGGGTTAACTAACATAATCTTCAATTTTTCTACTGCAAGCCTTTGCAAAGCTCACTGCCCCTAATTGATTTATTGATTTATTCATAATGAGAAAACAGTGTGCATCAAGCAGATGCTAAACATAACGAGCCATTACTTTAAATCCAAATGGGAACAGTAGCATGGCTAACAGAAAATTATTGCTGTAATTTATTAAGATTTTAAAGGTGCCATGGTGGCAGGAATTGGTTCTTTCGTTATAAACTCTGCAGTACGTTAAAATAACAGGGGCATCTTATTTCCCTAAAGTATTCTGTGATGGCAGAAGGAAGGACAGGTTTTGTTTTTGTGGGTTTTTTGTTTGTTTCCTGTTGTTGTTTTATTGTTGTTGTTTTTGGTTTGGTTTGTTTTTTTGTTTTTGTTTGTGGGGGGGCGTTTTGTTGTTTTTTTTCTTTTTTTTTTTTGTGAAGGAATGAGAGTGATGAAGCCCCTGCAGGGCTTACTATATTTTCAAAAGAAACCACTAAGACTTTTGACAATACACACTGTGGCACAACAGAAATTCAGTGCAGTGGGATTGCCCTGTTGAGCATATCCTATTTCAGGATCTCTCCTGGCTGTACTTACAGCAATGAAACTGAATTTCTTTAGTAGTCACAGCAGCCTGTTCTGTATCATAAAAAATAAGTTCTGTCAAGCATGATATTTTCTATTCAAGGAGATTATATTTTTTTCCTTCTGTGTATTAAAAAAGCAAGCAAACAAACAAACAAAACAACAACAACAAAAAAGCTGGTTTTATTAGAGAGGGGCCTCACCTCCCAAGAGTGAAGCTCAGAAGGACTTGAATGCAGACATTCATTTGACCATAATAATAAAGGGACTAGATAGAGACCAGGACACAACTGATTTCCACTTCATAATAGGAGTCAAAGTTTTGGGACTTCTTTTGGCTCATTTTTAATTCTACTGCCTTTTTTAATCAAAATAAATAAATGAATAAAACTGAAACTGACTCCTTTCTTCCTCAGTCAGGGCACAAAAGAGAATAAAAGTAGATTATACTGTAGCAAAACTCAGCTGAAAAGTACCAATATAGAGATGTGGAAAACCCTTGGACTGCTAGGAGATGGAAGCACTGAACTGAGCTGGGGCAGCCTGGGCACCGGCTGTAAAAGATGAAATGCTCCTACAGTACTGAACCAAGGTTAGAGAGGGCAAAAAAGAATGGCTTCAGCTTCACTCTCGAGTAAGCTGCTCACTTATTTCTCTTTTCTGGCCATCTTATTTTCTCTATATTTATTTATTTATTTTATTTTAGCACTAACAAGTAAAGTCAGTGCTCTACTTCTCCCACCCCCCCCCTCTTCTACAGGAAATTCTAATGGCAGACACAGAGATCCTGGTTCTTTCTCCTTACTTCAGGCATTCATTGACTGCTGTAGAAATACAGCTTTGCCTTTGAAAATCAGAGCTAGTGCAATTTTAAGTCAAAATTTAAACAGATCTGGATTTTACTGCCTGTGATGAATCCGTTGATATTTTCAGAAAAACACAGATATATCAACGAGCATTCTTACAAAACTTGGAATTCAACACCAACTTAATTTAATTTTAACTGTATGAACATTGTGATTTGGAATGTCTGTAGCACTTGACTTACACTAAGTCCTTGGTAAGTGTTTAGCCTTCTGACAGCACTTTATCTGTTTTTTAAAACCATATATGTATAAACAACATTATGAAGAGTAGACATATTCAGCTAAGAAAGAAAGAAAGAAGAAAATAAAAGCAGAACAAAGAACAAAAGGGAGAGAAAGTGACGAGAAAAAAAAGATACTCTGAATAAAGGGAGTTACAGTGATTGTAGTTTACATATTATGTAATGTAGACCTGTGTGGAATAAGGGTGTTCTAAAATTTATCTGTAGAGATTTTTGCACCAATAAGGTCAATAATTCTTGAAAAATAATATTTAAAAAAAGGGTTTTATCTGTCTTTAAAAGAATAGTTCTTATTTTCTTAGCCTAGAAATTTTTTGCCTCTAGAGGCAAGAGGCACATCTGTCCATGGTTGTGAAATGAACTGTGAAGTGTATTTTCAAAATAATATTTTCAAACTGGCATTTGGCCATTGACTTGCTGTGGCTACCATCTCTCTTGAAATGCTGCTTTAGCAGAGACACTGAGATCCTGAGCAATTTTGGTAATGCCTTTATATAGCGCCATGCATTTAAGGAAAACTTGTTCAAGCACTGATCAAAGATAAAAGAAAAGTACTTTTAAACTGAATATTTGCACAACCCTTGTGAACTTATTACTGCATGTATCATATATTTAATAGTAATAAAAATAAAATCTTAATTTTCTTCACCCCACTATGAATAAACTCAGTGTAGCTACAGTGTCATATGTCAAAGAGAAAAAAAAAGCTATAATTCACTGTGATCAGATACATTGGCTGTTAAATGGAAGAGGTAAAACAAGGTAATAAATGCTGAATTCTGAAGAAAACTCAACATGCCGAGAAATGTGGAGGGTTGGGATTACAAACAGGCAATACTGATTACACTTTGTGCCACCCTCCCACTACCCAAGGCTGTTTAAAATCCTCTACAACATATAAATTATATTTTTAACAGATATTATGTTCTGTAGTTTTAATCAGTGTTGCCTGAACAGCATGAGTGAAGGAAAATTTGAATCATCTGAGACTGAGGAATAGCAATCATTCTCTACCTTATAAATGTAAAAAAATAGACATGATCTGAGGACAAGGTTAGAAAAAGTGGTTTGAGAAGCTAGAAATTAACTTAAATTTCCTCAATTTAAGTCTAGCATCTTCATTGTAATAGCATAAGAAGTCTTGGAGCTCTGCCTTCTAATTAGAGCAGTAAGACCTACGGAAACTGGAGCATTCTTTTTTTTTTTTTTTTTTTTTTCAGCAGAAGAGTTTTACTGCATTATGAAAAAGTCTAAAGATACTTTACTCTGACCATTCAAGTTTTATCTTGTCAAAAGAGGATTCCACTGAAAGATCTCAGGGAATATTGTATAGGAAGAAATGTAATTATAAGAATGGGAACACATCATATGTTCTTGGAGTAATGAGACAGACTGACTTTAATGTTATTATCTGTTATTTGCAACTGACTCAAGGCTTTATACTACCTCAGCTGACTGACATAATTGGGATCCTGTGTTCTCTATATGAAAATACATTTCTTCACATCACTGAAACTGCAAGAAGCGGGGGAGTTACATATAACACCTTTGGGCTCAAAGGAAGAAACAACAGGCTGGAATTTGAGTGAGTACTTTTTAAGTTGGTTACTTCCTCCAACACTGCATCAATTTGAACAGAAAACACAGATGAGTTGAGATCATTAAATTCTCTTTTACTGATAACGTTCAACCGTCTACTGCTAGAATATGATAATCTGAGGAGAAGGCAGATTTCCTAACATTATTGCAAAAGACACTCATTTTTCCTGTATATAAGGGAAGATAATACAGTTGTAAGGCAATAAGACTTTTAAGTAGTTAAAATATTTAAAATAGAATCAAATGTCAGAAACTATGCTTTTATGTTTTATTTGTACTGTATTAAGCTTTTGCCTAATCAAACTTGTCATTTTATTTATACCTTTCTTGTTTTGATTTTTTTTCCAGTGCTAATTCAACGTATACCGCAACATCCTGACAACTAATTTAGTACCTGAAGTCATCCCTCCACAATCTTAGGTCAATATCTAACAGAGAAAGATGGAAATACCCATCCCTCCATTTCCCATTCACCCTCAATTATATCAAAATTAAATGGGACACCACTAGTGTGATAGACTCTAAGGTATCTATCAGGAGAGGAGAGAGAGGTTTGTATATTTTTCAGCTCTTGCACTGGTCTGCCTATACCCAGAAGCACAAAATTTTATTATCTCCATCTGATCATGCATAAAACACATTTTGTACAAGACCTGAAATTACCCAATGCTACTAAAATTATTTCATGAGAAATATATGGATGCTAATTACTGAATCCTTGTAGTAAAGAATTACACACCTTATGATTAAATCCTGCAAACTTTTCCTTGCTTACTAGTTAGAAAAAAAATGCATACTGTTATTTACTTACACTGATAGAAAATTTCTTTCTTAGCTCAGAAAACACAACCACAAATGAAAGAGGTCACACCCACCTACAAACTAGGTGCTGACTCTAGACAGCATATTTGCTAAGATAGGTGTCCTGCAGCTTTCTCAGTGCTACCAATCATAAAAATTCTGTTAGGACTTAAAGTAAAATAAACACAACTATTTCAAAGTTAATTGCATGTAAAAAAATAATAATAAAAAAGGGAGCATACTTTGCTTTTATTCATAGAGACATTTTTTGTTAATTCAATTTTCAGTTCTGACTTTTTTCAGAATATTGAATTTTAATGGAAGTACAACACCAGCAAATACGAGAAAAATCATGACTTATCAAATTACTTATCAAAATTTTAAAATTCTACCCAGGACACAAATGGGCTGTAGACAGCAGAACATAAGTATTATGTTAATAATACAAGAACTTAATGTGGCTACTGAAAAGAAAGCAAAAAAAAATGTTTCTATAAATACATTACCAACAAAAGGAGGGCTAAGGAGAATCTCCATCCTTTATTGGATGGGGCAGGGAGGAAATGATGATACAGAATGAGGAAAAAGAATGAGATTGTTAATGCCTTCTTCTTTTCCAACATCTGTTCATTTCCTTCTGCAAAATGGTTTTTATTGTCGTGTCATTTAGAATAAGTCCTGCTTTTTGTTTGAGACAGGAAAATTTGTGGAAAATTTTCTGTGGAGGAGGGGCCTTGCCTGGGACATACCAGATCATATTTAGAGCTAACTTAGAAACATAGAATGGTTTGGGTTGGAAGGGGCCTTAATGATCATGTAATTCCAACCCCTCTGCCATGGGCAAGGACACCTTCCACTAGAGCAGGTTACTCAAAAGCCTTGAGCCTTGAGCACCCCCAAGGAGGGAGCATCACCGGCTTCTCTGGGCAACCTGTGCCATTGTCTCACCACCCTCATTGTAAAAAAAATTCTTCCTAATATCTAATATAAACCTACTTTCAGTTTAAAGCCATTCCCCATGCCCTATCACTACATATGCTTGTAAAATGTCCCTCTCCAGATTCCGTTTAGGCCACCTTTAGATTCTGGAAAGCTGCTCTAAGATCTGATGGAGCCTTCTCTTTTCCAGGTTGAACCAATCCAATTATCTCAACCTGTCTGTATAGGAGATATATTCCAGCCCTTGGATCATATTTGTCACCATCCCCTGGACTGTGTTGAGCTCATCAATGAACACCCACCAGTCCTTCTATGAAGGCCTGGTCTCAATGCACTTAAATTGACTCAATTTTTTTTTTTAACTGTGATAACCTTTCCATATTACATATTTTCTTCCAAGATGGAGGTCACAATATCAGTTTCTTAGCAAATTCACTGCTGAGCTCTTGTTTACTCAATGATGTGAATTAGTTTATGCTTTTTAGCAGGTACAGCAGTTACTAATTTTCAGCAGTTACTAATTGCAAGGTTTGAAACACAGAATATCAATAAATCATCTAAGGGTAATTGAGGGCTAGTGCAGTCAGCCTTCACAAAATAAAGTATGAAATAATTCTTAGATTAGCATGGAATTAGTTTATTCTTTGCCTAAACAATAATTATGCTGACAATATTGCCCACTTGGAAGATGAAGGAAAATGTATCAGCAAACAGATGTCATCAGAAAGGGCACTTCAGTGCACTCTATAATTAAGTCTTTGGACAAACCGTGCTTCTCTTAAAAGCCTACCTTATTTATCTCAGAGGTCATACTAATGGATCCCTAATATTACTGTAGATTTTCTACTTGATATGGTGGACATTTTCATGAGAAAATACCTCTGGACAGGGGACTATACATGCTACGTCTGCCCTTCCATCTGTGATGATTTCCAGGACTTCTGACCATGGCAGGCTGACAGAAGTGCTGCTCTAAACAACTAGAGAAGCACTGCCACAGTCTTTAGACCTTATTGCCTGGATCTTGGGAACATGGGATAAACTAGGAAAAACAAATTTAAAAGTTTACTTAAGAGATAATAATAATTAAAAATAAATAAAGAAGATCTTGAAACTGCTACCTTGCCGTATGTCTATATTAGTGAATTAATAAATCCAGGACTGGTAGATGAATAATGTTGAGATCGTCAGTAGCTTGAGAGTACTTGGAAGGTAGCACACTTCAACAAAGCCAAAAGTCATGGTACTGAGAGAATCTTTACAGTTCATGAGGAAATGCCACGAAAAGGTGCTAGCAAATGCAACCAAGGGTTCAAGAAAACATTTCCTTCAGTAACATAGTCTCAAAGCACAAGACTGCAATTGTTTTGCTCAGTATTACAAATTATGACTTCAAACTTTTGCAAGACAAAAAGTTATTAAAATCTATCTTTCACAACCAAGTTTGCTCCAGACCAATCAAAGCTTATCCCAAGTTTTTCTTGTTTCTTGTATCATCCCATGAAATGCTTTGTTTTATAGGAATTTCAGCCTTTAATTACATTCTCCTTTGGGTTCATGAACAATGTCTCTCGGAGTTTTTACTAAGATTCTCTAAGAAACTGTAGGATTTCATACACTGAATGTTTCCCAGAGGAGCATACCTCCTCCAAAAATAGATTGTATTACGGCTTTTTTATGGCAGCATGTGTTAATTGATTCCAGCTAAAAATAAATTCTAGTCTTTGGTGACTGTAGACAATTTCTAAGGAACATGGAAGCCATCCCTGAAATGGTTATTAATTCTACCCACGTTTCAAATGGCATCTGATGCCATAAAGAATCTGTAGAGTCAGTACAAGTAGACACAGAAAGCTGAGCTCAGCACAGCATATCAGGGGTTTAAGAAACTCTCAGCTGATTATTTTTTCCTGCATGTTTTCCTAAATGTGTTATGAGACCACACCTTAGAAATAGTCAGAAATTACTGATTTGTGACTGTCCTCCCCCAGTAAGAAGACAACACCAGAGGGTTTGACTCAATATTGCAGATAATTTTAATGATTTTTTAAATGTAGTTGTAGAAAACAAATATGTTTATTGTATATAAAAGGAGGCCTTTGTCAGGGTGATCTCCCAGAGTTTAAAGCAAGTTATTTTGGCTACAAACAATTTGATGAATATTTTACAACTACAACATTCAAATATAGCTGTTGAAATTGCATGGCTTTTCTTTTTAACTGTATCACTGAGAATAAAGGGAGGATTCCCATTCACATATGAAAGTGAATTAACTTTACACCCTTGTTTGTCCACTGAGATTTCTATGTCAGACAGGAGGACTGCTAAATTGAAGTAATTTTGTGTCACTTCACAGTTGAATAGTTAAAGTGCAAATAAGTATAAAGTTGCTAAACAATTAACTTTCTGTTATGAGATACAGGACAGTTTAGTGGTATTAGAGGATACTCAATTACTCTGCGGCAAGAAAGGAAAATTACATAAGCTACATTTATAAAATGACATATATACTGGACTAAAATTAATTTACTACCCAGCTTCATAAGATACAGCCAGGTTATTTCCAAAGACTGGAATAAGTGCTAAGAAAGAATTTTATTTGGTTGTATTTTAACACTATTTCCACAAAACATAGATTATTCATAAATAAATAAAAGCAGTTTCGTAGAAATGCACAAAATATGCATAGGAAAAAAATACTCTTAGTTATTGAAAATCTCCATTATGCTCATCATGAGAGTAAATTTTCAAAAGTGAAGTTAGGCATAATATTTTCTCTCAGTTTATTGCAAAGTCTAACTGGAGGTTGTTTTGTTGCACACCATCGTTTCCTCTCAACAAATTTACTTGCACTAAATTTTAGTTTTTAGCTGTACCCTTCCCATTTCCTTTAATCACATTAGAAATTCATATTGAAGAGGTTACATCTTAGCTGAATTAACCCTTTCCTGCTAATTTGAACTGGTTTTTAGTGACTTGTGAAAACTACTGTAGATTATTGAAACACTAAAAGGAAACTGAGACAATACTGCAATTTAACAACAAACAGTAAACGAACAATATATTTTGTAGTACTAAAAGCAGAGTCTTGCAAACATCATGCTCCAAGAATAACTATTGTGGATGATATTGGTATAATGCTATAGTCACATGACACAATGTAAAGATTTTCTTACAAAACAAATAGCTTACACGTATGCCTAAGCCCAGTCTCACCTCATGAAGTACTCCATTATCCATGGATCCAATAATGGATCATTTTCCCCGTATCAAAGCCTGATGAGATATGCAGTATTTTTTCTTCCTATGAATAATTCACCAAGGCACATCTTTTCACATCTGTGTACAAAATACTTCTACCTACATATTTAATCTCTGCATGGTTCTTCCTACCTTTGTGTCATAATATTCTTCTGGTTAGACTCCATGGATCAGGCCTGCTGACTTTCTGCATCCTAAGATTTTTTTTTTAATTCCCCATCTACTCCACAGCTAATCAGCTTTAAGTGACCTAACCTTTGAGCCTTTACCAGTCCCTGTCTGGAAACTGTAGACAATTCTCAGTCCTCCTGACATTGTTCCAGCAACTGTCTTCCCAGCTTCTGATCTATGTGAATAATTCTTATAAGTCTCAACATTTTTTCAACCCTTATGGTGAGGAGTATTTCAGTATGGTTCTCCTGAAGCTTTAGTAATTCTGTGCACAGCTTTTTAAAGACCATTCAGAAATCCAATCACAAAATCATGCAATATTCTGAGTTTCAACCCAGGGTCAAAGCTTGCAATGATGTTCTCATGTCTGGATCAAAACCTAGTTCTTGATTGAATCTGAACAACTGTATTGAAATACAAATAAGAGAAATAAAATTGTCTTTGAAATGTCAAATCTGTGGTTAATCCAAGCTAGACATGTAGTTAGCAGTGTGGTAAGAAAATGTTAAGAGGTATATTTATCTTTCTGTATATGAATTAAAGTTCTGTGCCAGAGAAGAAGACATATCCACAGCTGTAAAAGTAAAAAAAAAAAAGGAAAAAAAGAAATATGAACTTTCACTTTCTTTATGAAGAATTCCAGATTTGTAGTTTCAGATAAAATGGAGGCTTTTAAATACACATTTTATGTCTCTGGTGCACATACAAATAGTCTGTGGTGCACATACAAAAATGAGAGCTCTGAATGATGATAGTGCCCAGTCCTATTCAACCTGAGATCATAATTAAATTTTGGAAGTGTCTCACTCCACCGATTTAAATTCTCAGCAATTCTTAATGTAAGTACACCACTAAAATTTGGTGTCATGGTGAATCTATTTGTAACTTTCAGACACAGTTTCCTCCTGTTGTGTGATCTTTGTAACTCTTCCTTTTGAACTTTGGCATTTTCCTGTTTGTATCCAATCAAACTACATTTGCATATAGCCTAATCTGCACTGATGAATTTATGCATTTCTTATGTTTTTATGAGTAGCAGGGACTTTGCAAAAAAGTAGTCTTTGTGCAATGAGAGACCATAAGAAGAATATCTCTGACAAACACAGGGAGCCAAATGCAATCAAATCCAGGACTTGATTATAAAGATTAAGCACCACCTCTTCATCACTTTATCGTAGCATAAATTTTGCAGATTTCTTTTAATTTAGCCTGTTGTTAGGACTAGAAAGGATCAGACTTGTAGAATCAGTGTCTCCATTTCTCTTTCATATGACAGAAAGATCTCACCTTACGGTCATGAAGAGCCACACTGTAAGATGTTCAAGCTCATAAGTTCTGAATGTTATGTATTATCTCCTTTCACCATGGATTTTTTTATACTTCTCTTCTACAAATTTCTAGCTTCAAGTGATGAAAAAGATCTATAATTTGTTATAATTTCAGTTCTTGTATTTAATTGATATTCCCAAACCATAATAACATATGACTGATGCATGGGAATGAGGCACCACAATAGCAGGTTTTCTTCTGGAAACACTCATTGCCAGCAAATATCAATTTCTTGCTAACTACAAGAATAATGTAAATAGAGTCTGCCTGGCACAACTGTTATGGATAAAATTAGCATAGTTTAAAATTCACATACAAATACAGAAACAGACTTCTGTGTATTCTGCTGTGCTTCTGGAGGCAGCATGTTTCCTTCAAACCTGAGCAACAAATAATAGATGATGACCTGGCCACATTTTGCTCATCTTTTTGCTTTACAAACAACTGTTTGGTGTGCACAAGAAATCAAAACCTTCAACACTTAAGACCAACAGGAGCATATGCAAGTCTTTCTGCTGTCAGTCATAATTGCAGTATCAGTAGATAAGCTTTTCAGACAGAAAAATTTAAAAGATGAGGAAGAAAACACAGATGCAAAATCTGTCATCTACAAAAGGGGTATATGCAAATTCCCTTTCTCTCAAAAGGTGAAAAAACCAGAAGATATAAGTTACAGCTTTTTCCAGCTGCTAGATGCCATGAACAGCCTAGTTGTTTACAAAGAAATATTGAAACACCAGGAAACCCTACAAGCAAAGTCCTCTCAGTTTTTTTTGCTCAGTACTGGATGCCCTCAGTGCTGCAGAATTTACAGACAAGGACTGTTCTTCACAGAAAAAGACATTTCGAATTCTTTATGCAGAAAATGCAATCCTTTTTTCATTAGGAAAGGCTTGTGATTCTCTTTCTTTTCAATACAGGTCTACTTTATACTCCACAGATCACTTAGAATCTCTGCAAAGTACTATCGGCATCTGCTGTAAGAAATGAGTGTTGTAAGAAATCTTTCTGATGTGGTGGCTTCAAGAGATCTTGTGAATATACTGATTCCCACCTAGGGGTCTGAGAAGGGAATGGAACGAACCACTCCCTACATGCTTAGTTATTATCTGTACAGTGCCAAGGAATTTCAGTTCTAATTGAATAAATGAATCCTTAGATATTTGAAGCACATATTATTAGTTTAAAAGAAAATATTTGAATGAATCATGGACATAGATGGCTGTTATTCTTATAAGCAGTGGATTTCTTTTCAGGGAATTTCCCACATATTCATGAGGCATGATCACATCTCAAGAAAATATAGTAGAAGGCACATAAAATTTCGAACTCTTTGTCAGATAAAATTTCATTACAGACCAGTCTCCTATACTAATGAATACCTTATACTAATGAAGGCAAAATGGCTGAATACATGAAAAAACCCAAAGCATATGAGGTATCATATTTACTAGGGTGTAGTCTTCCATTAATCCCTGATTAGAAATTCCTTTACTGAGATTGCATCCCCATTCTGCTTTGTACTGATCAATATTTGTGTCTCTTATAGCCTTGCCTAAGCCTTCTTTGCATGTGTTTGTACTTTGGGCCTCCAAAGAGCCCATAGCAATGAGTTTCTAAGGCAGAAACAAAGACAAGCACTGATTTTTTTTTTTAAGCCATATGACATTATGAAGTAACTTCTATTTGTTAAAACATAAAAGTAAAATCTTATTTTACCTTCAACATATAATTTACTGTAAATATTTCTATAACATCTCCCCTATTTTATGTCTTTCTTGGAAGAGGAAAACTAGTCTGCTTTCCTGTCATCCCTTACATTTTTTTTAATGTTTTTTAGTTATGCTGTACCTTCCTAGGAAAATACCCAGGATTTATTCTATAGGTGTTTACGTGCTAGAGGGAGTCCTGTCAAGCTGTTCTAGGAATGCCTATAATTTCATATCTTCTTCAGTGCCCACTCTTAACCAGGGGAAAACACAAAAAAAACCAACTCCATTCTTTTTCTTTCACCATTCCCTTTGTAATTTTTGTTTGATTCTTTTGGTTTGATTTTTTTTTTTTTATTTAGTTTTTGTTTGGTTTGGTTTGTTTTTTTCTCTATTAAGGTCTGCATAAAGACCAGAGGTCTTCAAAATTGCAACAAGAGATTCATTGATTCTGAAACTGCTTAGTCTATTTCTTTCCTGCTGAAACAGAAAATTCCAACTTTCCCTCTCTAAAAAGTGAATAGAATTTCAAGCTGTGTTCATGGTTAAGTAAACTATTAAGGACATACTTTATAAAACATATTCTATAAACTGGTGTTTTCAATCCATGACAAACTAATTAGATTTCTTTCACTTGGCATACTTATCATTATTTTTAAATTTGCTTATGAAAGACAAAATAATTCTCTTTTGAAGCTCAGTATTCTTATATTAACAGCAAAATATCACTCTCCCAATTTTTAAAAAAATATATGTTAAATTTAATATTTCTTTTCACCTAATCTGACATAGTAATACTATTAGTAATTTTTGTTATTCCTTTATAATACATTATAAATGAAAATAAGAACAAAGTAGGTTTACAGGATGGCTTTTTGAGTGGCAGAATGGTTATAATTCATTTTAACATGGAGTTTGTATAGATTTTTCAGGAAATGAGTTAATGGTGTGGAAGTGCACTGAACATACAAGGTAGACAGGACAGATAATAAATCACCAAGTTTATCTTTAAAAATTAGTTATGTTGTCTCAGAAACCATTGTAAATATGATTTCTCCCAGACAGCTTGTAATATAGCAGTATGGAATCGTTTATGTACTACTCAGATAGCAACAGGGAGACAAGAAAATTATGCCATTCTATTTTTTACATATATGAGATTATGAAAACTTGTAAAATAGCATATAATTTTATGGGTATTATTGATTTGTTTTTATTGTAGCATTACAAAGCACAAGAGATCTAAGAAATCTACATCTCTATTACCAGGAGCCCATCATTAAGTACACAGCACTATCTTATATTTCTTTCCCTCAGATAAGTCAAAACACTGCATAAACCATGTTGCAACAGATTACTGTTTCATACCCAGAAGGAGTTCCCATGCCTTTTCATGATATAAAATCATAAACCATGGGAACAGTGATGCAATTCTCCAAGCAGTCTGGACATGACATTTCATATGTTGCTCACTTGCACTTTCAATGTTTACTCCTCTGCAGAACTAGTCAACCTTTGCCCACTAAAAAAATGTAATAGCGAGTCAGGTTTAAGATCCCACACAGGGTTTTATCTTCAGCTGGGTCTTCTATAAGGAATGCAATGCAAAAGCAGCCCTAAAAACCAAGCTGGTTTCATTTAGACAGCAACAGGCAATGTGCATGAAAGTACAGCTAGATATGTATGGAATAAATTAGAAAATCAGTTTCTAGTTTCCTTGTGAATCATTCCCAATATGCTTTATAGGAGACTCTTTTTTATCAGAACTGGTTTTATGTTTTATTTTGTTGATAATTTTCTCCCTCAAGAACCAGCTTATTGTCTTCTGTATTGTTCCCCAGTCCCCAAATTGTGTTGACACGAACCTCTAAAAGGAGGACTGTCCCAAATTAACTATTACAGAGATAATCTGGCTTGTCCTGGAGTAGTCATCACTCCTCAAGGATAGATAGCACAGGCTATATGAAATCTTCCTTCTTCCTGCAAATGTATGTGGGACCCACAATATCAGCTGGAACCTAAGTTCCCTGTAAATCCATTTCCTCACACTGGGCAGACAAGCTACCACTGTTTGTTACAATGAAAGGGAGTTTCTTAAATATGAGGACTTGCTCCTGAAAGAGAGCTCATCACTCATTGAAAGTCTGCTCTGACTGAAACTCCTACTATTTATCTCCTGTTTCAGGTCGTGCTTTGTCTTTAATATTTGTGATATTCTTCTACAAGATACCCTACAAATACTTTGCTAGTATTTGTAGGACATCTTGTCATCATCACTGACAGCTCTTTTTACAAGTTAATGACTACTTTTAAAATTGAACACAGAAAAGGATTCTTTGGAGGGAAAAGTGTTGTCTTTTCCAGCTCGTGAATAAAACACCAAGAGATATCAATCAGTCAGTCCCCAGATGAAGAATACTGTACTTCCCTAAAGTGAAAAATTTACTTTTGGGAACATTAACAAATTTTACCATAATTTTGCACAGTACTTCAGCAGTGAAAAGTTAAGTACGAGAACTAAAATGGCAGAGGCTCCTCTGTAATTTTACTTCAAATAGAAACCATCAGCATTTGAAATTAATAGGAAAAAAAAAGGCAGTCTCTGGAGGATGTATTCTGTTTCTATTCCTTATGACAACAGAGGAATTAGAATTAGAATAAATATTGAGATCTAGAGAAAGCTGGTAGAGTTAGAATCTCTTAATAGACTACTACTATCAACAGCTTTATTCTAAAATGATTCTACAATTATTATTATTAGTTGCATTCACCACCACAAGAAAACAGCTTTCCTAGCAAGTAGCTTTTCTGTGGACATACTTGCACATGCATTTACAGTTTACGTTCATTTGTTACATATACACAAAACATACAAAGTGCTTTTTCAAGACCTAAACTCTTCTGGATGAAGCAAAGTTCTTTACAGCATTCACCTCTTACTCATTTACTTTGCTGGGCAGCTACAAAGTGTAGATTGGAATATTTTTCTTTGTAATCTCTGGCAAGTCCATATAAATCATATGCTCTCCACTGCCCTCCAAAAGGGGCAGAATCAAAAATTTCACAGAAGAGCTAAAGGAACTAATTAAAAAAAAACAAAAAAACCCCCAAACAATTAAATTAAAATCAAATAATAAAATAAAAATTAATAAAGTTGAGATATTTTTTCCTACAGTAAACTGTGAATATTTTATATGTGTGCTTTCATAATCACCACACAAAGACATACAGATTAACTCCCGCTCCCATTTTACAGCCTACCACTTCCCATCCTACAAATCTCCAGAACTCAACCTAGCTTGGCCCACAGCATGTCTCACAGAAGTATTGCTGTGATTTTTCAAACCAACACAGGCTTAGAGAAGCACAAAATAAATGTGTGTTGGAAGAATATGTTTATACTTATATGACCCTTA
Organism: Cinclus cinclus; assembly: GCF_963662255.1. Taxonomy (NCBI): domain Eukaryota; kingdom Metazoa; phylum Chordata; class Aves; order Passeriformes; family Cinclidae; genus Cinclus; species Cinclus cinclus. The sequence goes on along the minus strand of NC_085051.1, from coordinate 20,704,360 downwards.
ATTATAATTCATTTTTCATAATCATAGATGCTAACTATGTACTTTTATATACTTTAAAAAGGTCCGTTTTATTTACTCTAAGTGAAAAAGTCACTGCTGCTGTTATCATCTCTGATTACTTTATTATGCTACGCTAATAAAATTAAATTGCTCGAGGAATTTTTTTTTTCATAAATCCTTTTTTAATGCAATAATTACACAGGTCAAAATAATTACCTAAATAATTGGTTGGATAACTGTAGATTTTAATAGGATTTCAAACTGTGAAGCAAGATCTCTAAACAGTTACTTATTTTTGTAAGTGTACTTATATTTCACCATTAAGTGAATTTATAATAGCCAAATAAATTAATAGGGATTTTTTTTTTTGTTAAGAATATGTACTCTTGGCTAAGAAATAAATAAAAACTGTTACTATCAGATCGTTTTTGAAGTTGTTGGTGGGAAAAAAAAAAAGTCTCTAAATGTCTGATTCCTTCTTATATACTTTAAATTTTGTCCTACCACAGCAGTTTTTATGGCCACCACAACCATTGGGTAAATCTTCTGCACGTAAGTTCTGGAGCTGGGGTTCTGCTCTATTCTACATTGCCACCAACTATATTGTTCCACTGCAAATCACTAGTTTTAAAAGTAAAGAGCAAAGTGTTCTCAGATATTGTATAAATTAATATATTGTCTGTCATGGTTTATATTGAAAAATAAACCAACGGTTAGTTTGAAACTCAGGGGAACACATACACAGCTAGTGTACACATACACATACTACTGTATGCTGTCTCCAGAGTCAAAATATCCAGATCTTGGATTTCTGAAAAATATATTAATATAGATAACCTGAGAAGGAAGTAAACAATATGGATGGAATAATGTCTATATCAGTAATTAAAAATATTTAGGGGCAAGAATAATGTTCTACTAAAATAAATAAAGATTTAAGATTGTTTATATTATTTTATCCTGTGTCTTCATTAAGTTATTTCATTAACTCGTGTATATCCACAAACCCGCAAAATTCATCATAAACAATTACTAAATCTAATAATTAAGAGAATGTTCTCAGTTATCTTTCCTTCTTTCCCACCATCTCTATTCTCTCTTTTCATGAAGTTTTAAGCTGCATAATCTTTCTTCCTGTATAATTTTCTAATTAAAGACCAGTAAGGGAGCAGAGCACATAATTCAGCTGCCTTATTTTTAGAGAATTATGACGGAAGCTTGTACTTCAGTTGGTGATGTGGCCTCTGTAGATAAAGACACAAGTCAATTTCTAAGGCTGTCAACACTTTTCTTGAGTGTTAAATTCATTTTTAGAGTACTGTTAAATTATTAAATATTCATTTAAAAAGTAAATACGCTTCCTGTGTTTTGGATAATGATTGTTGCTGTCTATTTCACATAGACTAGTGTGAATAAATGTGACTATAAACAATTGATAGGGAGTGAAGTTCCTGCAGAGACCCTTTTTTGTCGTGACTAATTAAGCAGTTTATCTGGTACTATTATCTGCAGTGTGAGGACACAGTGTCAGTACCAATGTCAAACTGCCAACCAAATTTTGTGACTGTTGCTTCTTCTTTCATCATAGAGGGAATAGTCATTGAGCTTGTAAGAAAACAAAAGGGGCGATGAAGGACAAAAATAAGTGTAGTTTGTAGATACGGAAGGCATGATAACAAGGCAGAGCTAGAACTTACCTGCTCAGAGGAGCGTCTGTCTCTCTTAATGCCTGGCATTCAGCAACAACTATTGGAATCTAGTTCCAAACATATCTAAGACAGAAGAGATCTAGCCAAACGCCTTCAGAGATTCCCGTGTACCCACGTTCTCCTGAAGATCTGGCAGCTGACCCTGTCCAGATGTGAGAGTAGCTCGTGTTCCGGAGAAGGCAGCGCTGCAGGAGCCTCTGCCAGCACAGACCTTCCCTCCCCACCAGATCCTCAGCCTGCCCTTGCCCTTGCCCTGTGATGGATCTCTCTGACACACATCTGCAGCCAAGTGGTTATTATGTAAAGAAGACAGAGAAAAATGTTTTGTCAGAAGAAAGGATTTTTTTTTCTGAAACAAAGGCACAGTTTTTCAAAAAGGAATTACAGAAAAGCGAGTAAGTGAAGACTATGTGCACTTGATCAAAGCCAAGGGACAGTTCAGAGCATCAGTTTAGGCACTGAGCTCATAATTCTGAGTCACACAGCAGCACAGCTATCTGTCTTCTTCCTTCAATGTCTCTCCTTACTTGAGCTTGCTCTAGCATTAATTAATGATCAACATGGAATGAGGTAAATGGTTATGTGGACCTTCTGGTAAAGGAAAAAGAAGATGGAATTCTTGTCGGTTTTCCTAAAATCTCTGGATAAGCCAAAGGAGAGAAAGAATGGAACATCCAAGGATTGCCTCCCCAAAAAGCAGCCAATCAAACAAAACCAAACTGAAACAAAGAAAAGGAAAAAAGTTCTTCCTTATATCATGTCCAAGTCCACACTATTTCTATTTAATCTAATTTAATTGCAATTAATTTAAAATATCTGTGAGAATTGTTGCAGCCATCTTAGAAAGAACACTTATAGTTTGGAACACAAATGAGCACGACACTGAAAATTACTGAAAAAAAATGTGATTAACTTTTCTGTAAAAGAAATAAGCAAACCTTATGGAATATTTATCAGAAAAAAATAACCACAAAAAACAAAACAAAGGAAAACTAGCAGAATTTCAATATAAGTCCCAAAAAAGCATGCTCTCTCTCCGCAGTCTTCTGAGGCTATGGTTTTTCAGTTTCTTAAGATATTATGCTTTTTGATATAGGTGTTTATTTATTCCTTTGGAATCTTCAGTCAACTCAACTCTAGTTTAAAAATGAATGACTTTGGTATTTATTTCTTATTCTCCTAAATACAATTGGGCAAAATTTTTAACTGTTATTTTTCCATTGTGATACAAATGTAAATATACTATTGAAAACAGTTCAGAAATTCATGCAAGCTTCCATCAGTATTTAGAACGTAGACTCCTGCAGAGCTTGATCCTTTTCTATTCCTGATTCTATTATGGCACATAGTTATAAGAATACAGGGACTCAAGTCTTTCTTAAAATGGAAACTTTAAATTCAGTATATTGAAATACCATTTTATGAAATATAATTTTTAGATTGGAGAAAGTTTCCTCTGCAGCAATGAAACTTCACTACTGATTGCTGACCTTTCTATATGTCTATTCTATGTGAAGTAATTGATCAATACCACAGCTGCATTTAGGGCTTCCATTTGTACTGTTAAATTCATTAATATTTTTTGCTTCTGGGTATTCTGATATTGACTAAACCTGATAGACTAACCTAAATTCATAGGCTTTTTACTGCATATTTTTCTTCCCCTCATTGACTTTGAATGATAGAAAGTTTCCCAGAAATGACAGAAGAAACAAATAACTTCTGAAAATACTGGATGCAGACACTGCTTATGCAGTTTGCTTATGAGGAAATCCATAGAGTGGATGCTTAGAGATGAGGCATAAACATAACAAAGAATTAAAAAAAAACAAACAAACAAACAAAAAAAACAATTAATGAGCTCTATCGGCATTATTGTTAAGATGCAGAAGTTCCAGAGTATGACAGATAGATTTGCTGGGATAATTTGCTGAAAGCAATAGAAAGAAGACACAGAAAATAGTTTGTTCTTAAAAAAATTGAATAACTGAACAGCTTCACAGCCATAATGAAAATTATTTATAAAGCTCCTAAGCTATTGTTATATAACAACTGAGAAGGTTAAAATCAAGTAGCATGATTCATGTAATTGCTAATATTACAGCTGAGCAATTTAAGAACACGTGAGAGAGAAAGGAAAAATAACCATACATTATGCATTGTTCTCCTCCTCATACACATTTCCTTTGCCTTGGTTCCTACACAGCTCCTATTTGTAAAAATCATACATGGAGAGCTTACACTTATTCATAAAATGATCATTTTGTGATTCCCTTAACCATTCAATAAACTTGGCCACACTGTGGCCATGAGGGGTAATTTTAATGAAAGATGAGTTAGGCATTTTGCACTGAACCAGGCTTCACCCATGCAAAGGTCAGTTCCTTGGGGCAGCAGTGCAGGGACATTAATCATCCTTCATCCCGAAAAGTGGCCTTATTCTCATACAACAGCCTGCAGTTCTGTGGACTCTAGGATTTAAAGGCTGGCAGAAAGTCAAAAGACAGAATTCAGCTGCATCAATCCAAGTTCTTCATGTATTAATATATTTCCCAGAAGGCAGCAAGATGAAAACCAAAGGGAAAAGATCCACACAATAAGGGTTCTTATCACTAAAACTGAAGTGATACAAACATGCCAGCTTTTCTCTATGAAAAGGCAAAATAAAAGCCATACAAATTCCTAATTAAAGAAGTGTTTCTATTGTCATGAGGGTATAAGAACCATAAGAGAGGAGAGATTTTCAAGAAGCAGTAAAATTTTATTAATTTTGCTTCTGAATATTTTTCCCCAAATTCTCTTTTTCATAGTAAAATTGTCTGTATTCCTTTCCTAAGCTTTTCTCAGGATCATTTAGATGCATATGATAATGTATTTTCAAGTGAAGTCTGACATATGTAAATAATCAGAAAAACAAAGTGCCTTTGTCACAAGAAGGGGCATATCTGTGCTGCTATGCCAGAAAGCCAGAAAAGTGCATAATCATTGAATAATGGTCAGTAACAAAAAACAGGTTTTGCACTCTCTTAAGTGTATTAATTACAATCAATAGCCTGCTCAAAGGGAACATAACAAAAAAAAAATCTCCTTTTTCACTGGTTATTATAGTAGCATTATAGCGCACATCTTCAGCTTGCCTTCCATAGAAGAATTTTTAATGTGATCAAAAGCCTGGATGATCACCAACAATTTCCTCCTACTGGAAAATACGGGAGAGGGTTTTAACTGGTAACTAGTGCAGAAAGAACCTCTAATGTATGCTTACAGGTTCTATTATTCCCCAGGCCCAAATTCCCTGGAAGGGTTTTATAGCACTAGAATGTGTCCTTCTTTGTAACAAGTCTTTATAAATGCTATTAAAAATAATAAGTAGCTCTTATCTATGAAAATAACTAATTAGCTCTGAACTAATTTAATTTTAAATTATAGGTCCAAGATTCTTTTCTTTGGCAGAGAGAAAAATGTAGAAATGCAGTTGCCTGTGACAAAGTTACTACAACTGTTTGTGAAGGACCCTCATGAAAAAAATATTGGTAAGAGCACAAATGAAATCAAACTTACATGACAAGAACACTCATTGTAAACCTCAAACATAACCAATATTAAATTATAAAACATGAGTCACATTGCTCACTTTGGCTTGTTTTCCTTCTGCATTAATAAAAAACTTATACATTGTGTTACTGTGTTTTAGACTGAATATAATATTGGACTTGGAAAAAAAAAAACCCTAGAAATATTTAGGCAACAGTGCACAGAAAAGACTCACTATTCAGCTGTTAAGTAAAGGCAAAGAATGAACTAACATCTAACACAACCTTTTGCTTTTACTGTAGCAAACTGCCTTATCTCAACCTGCAGGTTGTTTTCCATCTTATTTTCTCTCTCCTGTCCGCTGAGGAGGGGGACTGAATAGAGCCGCTGGGTGGGGACCTGGCATCCAGCACAGGTCAGTCCCCACACCAGGACACACCCATGGCTCAGCTGTGCTAGTGAAGCCTTTAGCGAGGTATTGGAAAGCTGCACCCTTACAGGTGTTGGAAAGAAAAACAACCTTGCTCTTGGTGAAAGGCAATATTGTGTAGGGGCCACAAAATTTGACTTGGCTTGGAATTGTGCAACAACATGTAAAAACTACCCAAAAATAATAGCATAGGGCACATTGTCTTTAGACATGTAGAAGTATGAACAAAGTCTATCAGTTGAGCAATCATGTTCATTCGAACCTGGGCATACACTGTTATCACATATATATGTAATAATGAGCTTGTAATTTGAAAAGGGAAATATTCCTGCATTGTATGGCTCTGGCCTAGCCCTGCGGTGCTTGTGACTGTTGTGGTGTCCTGCTGATGGTGTGTGGTTACAACTTTGTCACAAGAAGGCAAATTGAGCAGCTGTACGAGTATGACAAGCCAAATTCCACTGATGCTGAGAAAGGGGAGAGTTGAACCTCATTCAGTGTGAGCATCTTATCACTGCATATTAGAGTGATTACATTTCCTACCTTACTTCTGAAACCGAATGAATATTTCAGGCACTATATATATTTTTACGTTGGAGAATACCAACTCTGTGGAAGGATCCTTTGCAAACTCCTCCAGGGATATCCAGTAAATATTCCTTGAGTCTTCAGACATTTTTACTGAGCATTCAAAGTCTATTGAATATAGATCATTACATTCTATCAATCTTTATAATTTGTTATATAATTGCTCATTCATTTGTCTTTTAAGAGAAATTACCTGAAACAAAAGGGAAGCAAATAACTAATTTTGCAATGTTTATATTTTTCTATGCTGCTTTAACAGCTATAATGTCATTTTTGTTTAGGCTGAAATTTGAAAAATTCTGCCTAACTCTATGAATAGTTTCACCTGCGCTTCAAAATTCTAGTTTATGGTGAATACAGTGCTTCAAAATGTCTTAAAGCCAAGACTTTACACAAATTCAGATTCTGTATCACATCACTGATAATCTGGTCCGAAACAAAAACTGTACAAAAAGATTATGGTACTCTATATCTTGTCTCCAAATCTCTTTTCACTTCTCTCTTTAGGTCTTTTTTTTCCCTAAATATTTTTATTTTAATCTGTTAAATATTAATGAGCAAACAAAATTTCAGGGTTTCAGTAACATTTCATTTTATGTGGAGTTCCTGTCTGGGATGCACATCTGAATAATTAATAACTCCAGAAGGAGAGGCAAAGCCAGTTATTTTAATGTGTCTAAACTGAAAACACTAATCTCTGAATTAAACAAGGAAAAGAAATATTAGCATCCACACACCAAATAAACAGATTACTGATACAACAGCTGCCAAAGACACAGCCAAAGGAAATCATTGCATACAACTTTCTCACAGTGACTTACTTCATTCAGCTCAAAGAAACAGCTTCATACAAAATTGTTAATTTTGTGCACAAGAGGAGACAAAATACTAGTCTTTTTCCACATATTACAAGAAAAGCAGAAAATCTAAATGTACCAAATCAGTTATCTGCAGATTTATGCTTTGATGTTTTTTTTACTCAAAGCAGGAATCCTGTGTTTCAGATTTCCCTGACCAAACCATTAGTCTGCAATATTTTCATTAACCACAATGGAAATTATATTATATCTATGCTTCACCCAGGAAAGTTCATTGCAATATTATCCTCATGACTAAAGTACTTGCATTGCCCAGGGATGTAGTATAATGTAATATGGATAACAGTAAAAGAAAAATTATACATAATTATCTCATTTGTCTTTTTATTTCCAAGAAGAAAGTAAACTGGATAAAAAACCCTGAATTGTAAACCTATGTGAAACAGGTTGGAAGTCATCAACACAACAAGAGAAAACTCCTGGCATGGGGAAAGCTCTAGAAGGATTACACTGTGCCTCCAGTGACCTGTGTATGACCAGAACACAGGAAACAAAATTAGTCTTCCCTATTATTAAGTTTCCTGTCACAGCTAAGAGTAATTAAAAATATATAAATAAGAGCTGTGCTACAGCTAATCATATGGCTACTCATAAGCAGGAAAATAGGTAAGAAACCTCAGAAAAATACCTTTTAAATAAAAGGAATCTTTATATTAGTTCAGACTTTAACAGAGTAACAATAATTTACGAAAAAATGAATCTTGCAAAACCTTACTATTCTAAATTGACCACCCTTGGAGAACTTTGTTTTAAGATCCTATTGCATGTCAAGTTTTACAATGTGTTAAAAAAGAAAAAAAAAAAAGCCACTTCCTTTAGAACAGGACCAATCTTGAAAAGTGTAATACTAATTATTTTTACTTATTCTGCTACTCATTATTATTTCTCATCCTATGAAACAAAATATCTACTTTCCTATCTTGCCAGATAATTTCTGTCAGTAATTTTCACTGCAGGCTGCTTGCTGAAAATATTCAATAATCATATATTGAAAATTATTCTGTTTCAGTTGAAGTAACAGAAATTAGTTCCACAGTGCAGAGAAGAGTTCTTTTACACCATGACTGGAATAACACAATGCAAATTTCATCTGTGGAAACTGCTATAAGATTTTGAAAATAGTATTTTGCAAACTGTGTTATCAAGCTAACATATACATTATAATTTCAATTTTTTCCCCATTAATGAAGTAAAAATAGTGTGATATGTGAACTTCGAAAGGCACATTTTAACCTTTAGAGTAAGCACTTTATTAAATTCCTCTTTGGGAAAATATAAAATATTATGAGGTGCTCAACCCTGACAGCCGAAATGTAACTAAAGAACGCGAACGGGAAAATTTGGAAAAAAAAATATTCAAAGCATTATTTTGTGCAACTTACTGAACATAAATATAGAAAACTTGATGAAATCTCAAGCATATCAATCTAAATGAGATTTTCTTTGTATCCAAATATGAATGTACATTTAAAAATCTTTTATCTCTATTATTAGCCTCAGCAGTAAACCATAAGTAATTTCAATGTTCTGCAAGTGTGAATAATTTTTTCATAATTATTAAGTTATTGGGTCCAATGTTACTATCTTCACTGCAGCTGAGAACAGAGCTAAACCCAGGTGCTATTAAGATAATGAAGAAAAATTTTTTCAATAGCCTAGATAAATATAAATGACAGATGAACTGTAGATTAACCACCTAATATATTACCCAAGGTATTCAATATTTTACTCATATTTGGGAAGAAATGGCAAAAAAATAATAATCATCAACAAATAAAATTAAAAAATAAATCCCAAGGAAATGCTTCAGAGTACTTAAACATTTGTTTATGACTTTGGGGAGACTGAACAGTAGACAAAGATATAGAACTATGTCATATTTAAAGTTAAAATGAAATGGAAAGATGCATGAATCTGGTGCAGTCAAGGAAAAGAGAGATAGGAAATGCAAAATGGCCCTCCAAATTTAAATTCCATGACTCACAATACTCTACTTGCAATAAGCTTTACTTCTTGAGGTGTGACAAATGAGCAAAGGTAGAGACATTCAAACAAAATTAAGCTACAGTTCTTTGAAACAGCTTTAGGTCTGGACAACCAGCTAAGCTGAGAAGGACGAGGAAGCTGTGTCAAAATAAGGAGTGGGTGGAACTTTTGGGAGGATCTGGTGTACAAACTAGCTCTTATTTCTCCTCCTTCTCCTCCCCGAGTCCAAAGGTGCTGCTAGCTCATCAAACCCTGCCTTGCCCTTAGTCATCCAGCAGAACTTCCAGCCCCTGGCATCCCTTTGATAAATGGGAAGCAGGTGGTGTCTCAAGGATGGCTATTAATCTCTTCACAAGATGAGAGTAAATGGAGAAGCTGAGCAATGCTTTGTAATTACTGATTCATGCACACCCTTCCAGAGGATAAAAGAAGAATCAGCTCTCCCTACTCTGATGACGGATTAGTTTGAATCGATACAAAATCACTTCCAAATTAATAAACCTGTTGTAGAAAAGCTTCATCAAACCTGCTTGTTCAAACCTGCTTGTTTAGAAATACTTGAAAATATGAATCCAACTACCTTCTGCTAGCCTTTACTTGTAGGTTGATAGACTGCATAGCAAAACACCAATTTGGGGATCCTGGCTGTATTAACTGTAGTGTCATTTATTTATGCTTTTTAATTTTTCTGCTTGATTTTAATCTCAGGAAGTTATCACATTTTAAAGACAATAAGAAACACTTTAAGCTGCCTATGTTCTTAAAAGAATTACTACACTTTTGTACTTTTAAACAGATGCTAAAAGCATTAAAATAAAAACTGTAAAATCCTAGCTGTAGTTGCGATTTATGGATACTGGAAGAATGAGAGGAATAGTGAGATTCAACGATCTACAAGCTAGCAGAAAATAAATTAATTTTTCCTAACTGCATAATTGTACAGCCTATTTTCTAGCCCACATGAAATATTCCAATCTCTTTTGAAGACATTCAAGTGGACCCTAAGAAGAGTGACAAAGAACCTCTAACTGGGGAGGAGATATGTCATAGAAGGTTTTCCCACTTTCATGGTTTTTTGTTTGTCAAACTGTCAAATGAAATATAAATTTTCAAATTTGGAAGAAAATTAAAACATCACAGCTGCAATCACTTTTAACAACTGGATAATAAACCTGTGATTCAAAACCAGGAAGTTGAACTTCTGCTACCTATATCCCTTATATAAAAACTGGAGTTAAAAATCATGTAACTGGAGGATTTTATAGTAGCACATATTAAATTATAAAGGTCTCCAAGGTCTAGTTAGTCACCTGTTTGCAGTGATCACTTTTTCCTCAGCTCTACACATGACATGAAAGCAGAAGGGAGGAACAGTGTAGGTATTTAAGCTCAATTGCTCCAACGTACCAAAAATGGTTTCAGGTTCCAAATAATGCAGGGATGCTCAATTTAAAAATCCATACAGATACTAAAATGAAAGGTTTTGTTCCTATATTTCTAATTAAATTAGAAACAACAGATTACCTTAATTTCTAGGATTTAGAGTACAGCAATACTTTGACAAAGGTATTTGTCACAGCTTATCTACCCTCTTCTGCAAGTTATAAAGGGCTTAGTGCATAAACTGGCTCCAGGTTTAGTACCTAGTGTGTCTCATATGCAGGCAGTACTGCAGAGCTGACCTGTATATCTCTCTGGCAGATATTTCATGGGCAACAGTCTTATCCTTACTATGTAAATATAGACAAGCAGTAGTAATAATATGAATAAGGGAAGTCTATCACTGTGATCTTTAAAAACTCTGATTTTTAAAGAGTGATCAACTCTGATCAACTACTACATGTCCCTTTAGCATCCTTTTTATTTTACATCTCTTGTCCATTACTTATTGGAAGAAATTTTCTGTATTCTTAACATATCTTTCCTTCATTCTGTGTTCCTAAATTTATCTCCCCAAGAAATCTTTCTAAAGTCTTGTTCAAGACTGTCTTTCTAAAGTCAGTGAGTGTTATGTGAGACTTTATTACATGTTATGACCTAAGTTATTTTTCTTTACAAGCATGTTAATTTACTCTTTATTCCTTTATGACACTTTCTTTCATTTTGTTATACTCAAAGCAAACTATAGACATTAAATATTTTAGGTATTGCTAAATCAAGGCAAGCACCCACATTCAAGATCAATAATGTTACAAGGTGACAGTAAATGTAAAACACTCAAAGCCTTGTAAATATTTTAAATCTGTTTCTGAAGATTTTCAAATGTTTGATGCAAATTCTGGAAGTAGTGAAAGGCCATCAGAAAGAGAACTGGGGCTGTCATCATTAAATAACAAGACTGTTTGCAGTCTTTGTGAAAGTGCTGAAATAGTTCTGAGTGTCTTAGATATGAATTTCTTTGTGTTCTCCTTCCTTTGGAACTTCAGACTCTTGATAAAGCAAAAAAGAACCCAACATCCTGTGCTTAGAGAAAACAAAGGAATGAGGGAAAGAAGTAATAGCACTGAAGGAGACGTTGAGAGATGGTAATATAGAATGAAGGCAGACTAAAGATGTCTTACAACAGACGAAATGACCCCTATGCTAAAGAAAAACATGCTGGGGTTAGGTAAGAGAAGGGAAAAAACAATTCTAAGCAGGAGAAATTCAGCAAGTGTATTCCCAGGAAGAGACATCAGCACTGGGGATGCTTACAAAGAAAAAATGTTGAAGGGAAAAGCGCAGAGAAAACCGTGTGAAATCCTAGTGCTCACATACAGTAAAGCAATTGCAAAGAAATCTTCAAGAAGTAGGGCAAGACAAGTTCTTTCCCAGGGATAAGCATGAAAGAACAGACCAGACTACTACTATCTCTGTAAAAATGGAGAGGCTTTCCTGATTGACCCATACCATCTTAGATCCAGTACCCTTCCTTGGTTTCACAATACTCTGCATTCTTACAGAATGAAATACAGGACAAGAGTGAAGCAGCAGGTATAGAGTCATTGATTTTATTCCCCTTTTATTTTTTTATCCCCGTTTATATTTTATTCCCTTTTGCCTTTATTTGCTTTGCTTGCTGTACCTAGAGGTTTCATGTTAATTTTTTCAACCTAAAGAAATTATTCTCCTTAAATTGTAGCTCTAGATATGCCCCTAGGCATATCTATTTCTTTTCAGTCAAGTACTTTATTTTTAAAACTTTCACAGTTGATATTGGTTTGGTACAGAAGGTACTGAAGAATTTTGTAACCATAGGAACTGAGCTAAAGACAAAACATCTGTCTTGACAAAAAACATGGAGTTTTTTTCATTCTGGAAATATAGAAAGAAAAATTTTCATATCTACTCATCTACGATTTTTTTTCCCAATGAACTGAAACAAAGGGAGGGCAGAAGCATGGGTAAAAATTGAAATACTCTTTAAGTTAGTTTCCACCCATCTCAAAAAAAAAAGTGCCAGAAGTCAATCCTGATTTACTATCCATATAAAAAGACACACTTAGGACTTATATGTGATCTGATTCTTTATTGGTTTTGTCATCTTTGCAAATTTACCTCCCTAAAAATGTTGATTTTTAATTATTTTTCTCTCTATATATATGCTAAAGAGTTATTTTGGTTCTTTTTTTTTTTTAAATTTAATCTCATATTTGAAAAAATGGTAATGGCAAGATTTCTCAATACTCTACTGTCTGTGTTCAGGTACAACAAAGGCAAAGGAAGACCTTTCTCTAGAAATTTTATCTCCATTACTAAGCTGACCTTTAAATGTATCATTTTGTTAGGCAAATATCATTATAAAAAATTAGCTACTCCTTTATTGTTTTGCGCAAGCAAATCCTGATTATTTGGCTCTCCATAGAGCTGTGACACAGTTTAATAATTAATGCTTCTCTTCTTATCAGCTGTAGAAACCAAAACGGTGTGTTCTGCTATAAATCATACTCACTGCTGCATTTCATTTTATTGCATGGCAGTAGAACACCAACATAATTGCTGCAATCTGTTATTTACAGATCTGTTGCAAGACCAACGTGGCGACTACTTTTCGTGTTTTAAGAGAGAAAGAGACCTCTCTCACACCCTAACACACCTTAAGCAGTGTTCTAGAAATGCTGGTGTTGATGCTGGGGTGGAACTCATTTATTCTCATTTACATTAGCCTTTGATTCTGTTATAATGACTTACATAGCTTTTTTCTTATAAATTCTCAGATGGAACCTTTCTCAACCTACTTCAGTGCCAGAATGAAGGAACAATTCAGTCAACCTGTAAGAGAAATTACTTTGTTAGAAAAGTACATGATTTCATATTTTTCTCATTTGCTGGCATTCTACATAGCCAGCTTTTTCTGCTTAAGAAATAAATTGTAAGGAATGTCTTTTTTATTAATAGTAGAACTGTTCTAGAATAAATACATGCACATGCAGGAAATCAATGGAAGACTTTTATCTCTAGTTTTATTACTAGTGAAACCCAATCAAAATTATTAATTTCTACTACACAACTCAATTCTATTTGTTTGAATTACATGGTGACCAGCAATATTTGCTATAGATCTGTGATTATTTGTGGGTAGGAGTGATTTTAGACTGAACTGGGAGGCAATATACTGAAGGCATTTCAGCTATTTCTCACTTGGGTTCAAACTGTTTAACTCAAATGAACATGTACTTATAATACAGAAGTAGAAATGCTGGAAATTGTTTTGAAGAATACTGAAGGTAAAAATATCTAGATCTGGTGGAAGACAAAGACATCACTGTATGAGTAATTCACAACATAACCATAATATGTGATACTTTAATTTTTTAAAATACTGTTTTATACAAATCAATGGAATGCTGTCATCAGCATTATTTTTCTGACTCATATGAATTACAGTAGGAATTTGATTCTACCTATTACTCCATCAGAATTTTCCTGTAATGAAATAATTTTTCTAACAAGAATGAGGCAAAGGTTTTAAATTTTTAAATGGCTTGCTCCACATTGGAACATTATTAGCTAGTAAAAGAAGCTAATAATGCTTATGGTAAAATTGAGGGTGAAAATATAAAGGGAATATCAAATACACATTTCCTGAGATCTATTAAATAACTGTACAATATCACTAGGGAAGTGCAATAAGTTGTTTCACTTGGCAAATTTTAAGTTGCTTGGAAAAATCACTGTAATATTTTCTTTCATTAAAAGAAAGCACTAAGTGTTTTACACTGTTATTTTCATCTCCAGTTTCTGTTTTTGTACTGTTCTACTTTATTAATTTCATTTACTGTGGTTGATGTATTTAAGGAAGTGTGTGGGTTCCATTTACAAAGTACTTCTGCAACAGAAACCTGCATAGCAGGACTCAAATGCATTTTAAAGAAGACATAAAAAATAGCTTTGATCCTCCTTTCCTTCTTTAAATAAGAATTTCCATGGAGAGAAATTGAAACAGAATTAATCAAACCAGAAGAACCTCCCTCACAGGCAAAAGCTGAGAGCGTGTTGGCTTTGTGACGCAGTGAGAACACAAAAAGTGTTCTCTGCTCCTGCTGAGGCTCCTGATGCTGCCTCTGCTGATGCCAAACCGGCTGCTGTCACCTCGGCGTCTGCTCCTGGTGCTGTTCCATGCTTTTGTGTGGAGGGCCAAGGGTACGCATTGTCCTGTGCCAAGCGAGGAATAAAGCAGTTTGGGAAAGCAAACCCTGCAACTACTAGTGCAGAAGACAAATAAACCCTGCCAATTACCCATTGGCACCAAGGGTTGAGAAGAGGAATAATGACAAAAAAATTATAAAAATCATAAGGGCATAAGTTTGGAACAAGTATCGAACTTGATGAGAGCCATGGGAAAATGTCAAATGTATCACACCAGAGATTTTGAGCAGGATTACGGACAGAATTTAGGTATCAAGAGTAAATTATTTAGTTGCAATTGCCATTGTTTAAATGACTTATAAAGGTTAAAGGAAAAAAAGATTATGAAGGCAAATATATTCAGGAGTGGAATTTTTTAAATCCTTTGTACATGCAGAACAAGATGCAAGGTCTGATTTTTGCTCAGGCATTCAATAGATTATTAACTAACTCAACACCTATTAAATGACATCACTGCAAATTACAGTTGCAATCAAAACCTTCTTGGTTCTGGAGGAATTTACTATAGATGTCCAGAAAATGGGCCAGTTATTTACAAGCAAAGCCAAGTTGTCTGGACCTGCCAAAAAGTAGAGCCCAATTAGTGAACTCTGGTATTCTGCTGGAGTGTAGGCACTAAACCATGACAACATGGCCTTCATTTCATGCAGGTCACAAAACAACAGTCTGATAACGAAGCAGTTATATAATTGAGATAAACTTATTACCTCCTTATGTAATATTTGTTATATCTCATTGTTTAATCTCTGAAGTATCTTGTTCCTTAAGCTTCTTCTCATTGGCTCTTCATTGCAAATTTGAATGAATAGAAGTACAGTGTATTTTTAATATTTATTAATATATCTATGAAATTGAATCATAACCAGCTATGATATTTGCCCAAAACACTTTGTGTGAAGATCTATATTAGTGTTAAACAGCCATTTCAAGTTGGAATGTAGCTTGTATTACAGCAGGAATTCAGGAATTAGTCAAGAGTTTGGAGCCACAAATGACATAACTCCTTTACTATACTACTAGCTACTGACAATTCTGGTAGAGATTCTAAAGAAAAAAAATTAGTCAGCACTTAGCCAGAGGAGTAGGTTTTAAATGCCTGCACTGTAAAGAAAAGCAAAGTGAAATTTTCTAAAAAATCCTTTATGTCTCATCCAAAAATCTGCAACTCCAGGTGTATTTTGGCCTTTAGCCAAACATTCACTGACAAGCCAAAGAAAAGAATGTCATATTCTCAGTCAGCGGCATTCAGATGCTGTAACAGGAAGGTGGCAGCTCGAGGTCTCCTATTGAGGTACAGACATGGCTCCATCTCTTTCAGGTTATAGGATGTGGCAGGTTTTTAACTGTTTGTGATTAGTGGTAGCGATGGTAAAAATTGCAGCTTCTGTAGCAAATAAGTGTTTGCTACAAATGCTTACAAATACAAATACTTCAAACACTAAGCTTTGACCAAAGGCTATTAACAGAAATTCACCCAGTTAACTGTAATCCCATGGGAAATGCACTGACTTGTGACAGAGGAAAAGAAGACATCACTTTTGCAAGTTCTATGGAGGTAATACCTTGATTATTTCCCCAATCTGTTTTACAGAAGACAATATCTCCCCTATAACAAACTGATGTTTCCAGTGATACAAATATCAGACTTCCTTAGGTACTGACATTAATTTGACACTACAATTTCTAGAGGATTTCCTAAGTGTGCTGTCAGAAACTGGTATTGGCATTTCACGTTTACTTTTGTTTACCATTTACTTTAGATTTTTGATCCCTTTAGGTGTCTGCCAGATGGATATTCTATGATGGAAACACTTTATGATGGTGAAAACTGCTGTCATGTCTTAGTTCAGACAATTCTGAATATGCTTTGACATCACTGGGACAGGTTTGGGCTGGTAAAGAAGAAGCAGAGAAGACAATACAGTAACAGTTGCAATTTTTATGAAAACCCCCTTATCTCCTATAATGCATTTTTATGGCAACCTCAGTTAATAAAATTTTGATAATACTGAGGAAAATCAATTCATAAACAGTATTATTAGGAAATTCAGATAGCAATACATATTCTCCAAAATAAATGACAACTCTGCTCTACATTAAGCTTACTGAAAATGACAGTTCTGAGGTAGATTCAAGTCATTCTGGTTCTTCTCTTTACTGCCACCAAGGTGACTGAAAATAAAGATCAGCCAATTTAACTAACACAGTGGTGCAAAATAATGGAAGTTAATGATTCAATGTTTTTTTTTTTTTAATGCTAGCATTTGGTGAAGTAGTTTAATTAAAAATTTTCTTCTTAAATTTTCCCTGCACAAGGCAATCTTCTTATTTTAATTGAACAAAAAGGAGAGATTAAGTTAAAGGAGGTGTACAGCGTTGCTTACATGTCAACTTGATATTCTGAAGCTTAAAATGAATGTGTAAAATAGCAATCTGCAATCTTGTAAAATCTGTTTTCTCAATAGCACTGTCTTCTGTTTTGTGAAGAGGGAAGAAATATTTTTTACAGAGAGTAACAAAACTACTTGTGTCAGTAACTTCCAAAGAGTGTGGAAAATACGCCAAAAAACAAAAAAAATGGAGCACAGAATACTTTCCAAACCTTAATAATCCTTTCACCATTTCATCATTTCATGAAGGAAATAAAAAATCAAAGATAGTACAGGAATATTTTTCAAATTAAAATTTGACTCATTATTATTAGCATTATTGAATTTTTATTCAAGTAGGAATTTTGCATGAGTAACTTGTCAAATTTCTCCTTCATGTTAATACTAAATAGTTCCAGAGGCACAACTTTTATTATAAAATTTGTGTAGTTTAAAGTCTAAACAGTTTTTGAGATTTAAAATTTCAAAATAATGTTTTGAATCAGTTTAAAATTTGTTTTGGCCAGTGACAATAGACAGTTGTGACAGTGGTCATTAAGAATTTTACAAAATTAAATATTAATTCACTGCACTACAACCGGATTTTGAAAATAATTGTGATTCATATCCATGAAAGAAATCTAAGGATTTTAAGTCTGTATTTGTAGTCCATAGTAGTACCAAACAAAACCTAAATCAAAGTGCTCTCCCTCACAGCATTTACTACATTCAAAAATATTGTTATAAAGCCAGAGTAAAGGATGAATGTGGGCTTAGATCTAAACATGCAAAGAGATGTTCATGATGCCAGAATCAGTGAAACATAATATTCTGTGTTTTTATCTCCTTGTTTGGTCTTTCACACAGTCAGGTGGAAGCTACACCATTTATTTAACTAATCACAAAATATAACACACAGCAAGACATGGGGCAGCTAAAGATCCAGTTCATGACAGCAAACATGTTACATAGGGAAGCACCAGCTGCTGAGCTGGACATAGCTTAGACTATTCAGATGTTAGGTTCACCCCTCTTGCGTATAAATAAGCAGTATGGTCTTGGCATCTCAAAGTTTTATTTGAACACAAGGAGTGTGTTGGTAGAATTGCAGGATGGATTTCTAACTCAAACAGAAATAATGTCTATGAATGTCAAAATACAGTTCCCACCTCATCCACTGCAACCTTTTTCTCTCCTTTTCAAGTTTTTGTTTTTCCTGATAACTTGCCATGCTGCAAATTGAGTCAATGAATTGATTTGGCTTGGTTTTTACAGAAATATATATACAGGTCTGTAATTTTGTTTGAATATCAATACAAATACAATCCTTTACATGAAGCTAACACTGATAGTCAAATCTTAAAGCTATTTTATATGTAAAGCAAAACCTTATCTTAATTCTGAGTTCTGCTCTTTTGTCTTCATTGTTAAGGATGTTTATTTTTAATGTAACAAAACCATTGACAACATTCTATAACATATAACTTAATAACATATATTGGGTGATACTGAGGACAGTGCTGGAAACCTATGAATTTCTTGAACTGTGTCTTCGAATTATGCATAAGTCTTAAATCACCTTGGCTGGGGTCTATTTAAACCCAAGTGTCTCATTTTGTTTTCTATAATCCACCAAATCATTATATCTTCAGCAACCTGAGTAGTGCCCACCAACTTGTTGAAGACCAGATTCAGGTTGTCTTTCATATTTCAAATTCTTATGTACATTTCAATATTTTAACGCTATATATGCTGTTTACTCTAGATATGAAAAGGGAATATCTGCACAGATCTTTAGCAGTCACTTTAGCTGTGATGCCAGTTTTCTCATAAAAAGCATGATGGTAACCTCATCACTCAGGCAGAGGATCTTTCTCCACAGAATGTCAGAGTCAAGAACTGAAATGTTTTCCACATTCAGTATGATAGTTCTTGCAATGGAATTATACAACAAAATTAGTTTTACAAATATAGTTTCCTGCAAGTGTGCACACATTGCATAGGTGTCTGTATCCAATTGTGCTTCCATGCTGAGCTTATGGATTGTCTGTCAGAATCCACTAAAATGCATTTAACCTCCACCTGTACCTGTTCTAACTTGCTCTCGTATCACAGCTGTTTTCTCACTACTAACAAAACCACTGGAAACATCTACTCCCTGCTACAGTAGACTATCATCATCAGAAGTTATGTTTCTGAATAGTTAAGTAAAAGGCCTATTTAGAATCACAACAATACATTTTCATTAATCACAGACCTGTTTTTTGCTTCCTCTGTTTTTGTGGCTCCATCAACTTCAATATTTCATGCTATGTGATGAGTTGGAGACAATAAGATGGGAACCAGTGTTGTAACCTACAATTTTCTCTTGTGAATTTTCTGGAAATTTTCTACTATTGTCATGGAGATCAACACTGGCATATTGATTAAAAACTTTCGTCAGATAATGACAAGGGCGTACACAGACTTGTATGCTAATGTTCAGGAGCATATATGTTGAACATTCCCAGAGGGAGCATTTATTTGCTATCCAGTAGCTGGGATTTCTTTTCTTTTTCCTGAGAACTGCAAGTATACCATCAACAGAATATGAATATGAAGGGACTAAAGTTTAATAGATTTGCTTTTGTAACTAAATAGATTTAATAGATGTTTTTAGTAAAAAAATCTGTTATCAGGAGCTGTCAGCTACAAAACTTTTCCATGAACCTTCTATACCCATTTTTCCTAACCCTATAATAGGTGTTCATACTTGAACATGGTAATATTGGTTCACAAACTATATGGAGAATTGTTGTCTTGTTGTTATGGGTGCTCTGTACTGACTGCCTGATTGCTACTGAATCTGATTTAAGGATGTTAATTTTGACCTTGGCACGAGAACATACTTAAAATGAGCACAATAGTACACGACCTTACTCACATTAGTAAGACCATATGTTCACTAATGAAAAGCATCCTTGTTTAAATAAGAAAACTATAGGAAAGCTGTTTTTAATGAAGACAAGGTATCAAACATTTTTCACTTTACCTACAGCTGGCAGTTTCAATCTCTAGTTTTTTTCCAGACCTAAGAACCAAGAAGGGCATATAGAGGCCCAAATTATGTTCAACTCCAAGGAGAATTCACAGCTACAATAGTGTAAGTTTTATTTCCTGTTTTCTAAAGGATTCTGGTTGTATTTCTGTGATAAATTTTGCTTTTCAAATACATGTGTTAGCTCTGGATACATTATTCTAATCTTGCTTGTGTAGTTGAAAAACATAATTTCCTCCAGAAAAGTAAGTTTTTATTTTCAAAATACAATCGGAAACCACTGAACATGATTTCTGTCTAAGGAAGACAGTCCTTCTAAAAAATTTAATATGGGCTGAAAAATAGTTCTCCATCCACTCTTGATTTTTTTTTTCCAATTTCAACACAAACTTTTCCTGAGTCAGTAAAAAATTTGAGTTGTTATAGTCTCTAATAAGCACAAATATGTGCACACTCACATAAAATTAAAAATTAATCTCATCCTTCACTTTCTATTACTTTCTGAAATCCAATAGCTGTTTATTCAGTTCAGGTACTTCAAACTCAAATTGTCAGGTACTCATTGAATCTATTTCACAGAGAAGAGAAAAGCTTTGGTTAATTGCAATGGAACTACTTTTGAAGTACTTCTGAATGTGATTTTTTTTTCCATTCAAAAATCAGCTTTTGACATGTTATTTATATACATATTATTAGGAATAAAAGAAATAATATTCTTATATACAGAGGAGTAGCACTCCTGCATCATTTATAGAATGGATCATAATATCATTATTATCGTGCTTTTCCCTACAACACTTCTTCCGTTTTGGTTTTTAGAACATATATTAGCTCTCCCCTGTGCAGCTAAAGAGGGGAGGGACAGAGTGGCTTTCATGGGCACCTGACATCCAGCCAACATCAAACCACCAGAAGACCACACTCTAAATATCTAAAATTCCCATTCCAATACTGCACAGGAAACATAGGGGTGTTTAGACTACAGCCTGGAATCTTAAAACAAAACTATGCTGGTCATGCACAAAATCAGAAATGCTGCTGCATGGGGACCTTGAAGCCTCCCAAGGAGGCACTGAGCTGGCTTAAGCACTTTTATGTCTGACTAAAGAGATATCTTTTTTCTAAAGATTACATAACTCTTGATTTAATGTCTTCTTTGTTGTAAACACCCAATGCATCTAATTTCTCGTTTTAAGAAAGAACTTGTATTATAACTAAAAACCTAGTTAGCAGTTGTGATTTACCAGTGATTAGTTAGCAGAAAGGAAAGTAAAATCCAGCAGCTCTATTAATGCAAATAATTATGTAAATAATAATTAATAAAGTAAAATAATGTCCATTATGTTTTACTTGCCATAAAGTCACCATGTTATTTAGGACCTAAAGAACCAGCCATGAAGAAATACAGTGAAAAGCATTTACTCTTACTCATGTCTCAAAATATTTTGATTGGCTCCATTTGAATGGCAGATCTTATTCTAAGCCATATTTGCACATTGTCGATCAAGAAAGGCCCACTGAAATGGGTAAAGATTGAATGCCAAAATCCAAATGCCTAAGAAACATAAAGGAAAAGAGTCAAGAGACCATTGTCTATTCAAACTAGTATTGTGCTACATAAAATATAATTAAAACACGTCAAAATGAAATGGGTGATCAATGAACTTTGAACTGATAGTTAAATCAAGTAAGAAATAATTTATTCCATGTTTTGAAATATCAGACTCATTAAAAACCCCCTTTTCTTAAAGATCCTACTCCTAAATCATATATTTCTTTGTTTTCAGAGTGACAACATCCTCTATCTGTGTAGCAATTTTGAGATTTTTTTCTGTGTAGTAATTTAGAGATTAATTCTGAGAAAAACATTTGTGTTCTCAAACTTTTTAGGCTCCAACCAAAATATGCTGATAGCACACATTTTAGAATAAGCAAGAGACAGAGTTGAAGTCTGTGTGGAGGAAAATCCATACTGAGATAACTGAGAGCCATGAGGTGACACAAGGGTCCCAGTTTAAAATTTTTGCTGCAGCCATCATGGGGCTGAGAAGGAGGCTTGCATTCTGAGGTGTTCATCACCAATAACCTTCTCCTGTATTGCTAAATTACTCAGTGCAGCAAATGCATTTCTCCTTTGTCTCACATCAGTACCAGCACAGATGAATCTAACACTCAGATTCACCTCATTCATTGGACTGACCTAGATTCCACTGCACCCTGAACCCTTTCATTTTAGGTGACATTCCTTTTCCATAAGGTAAAATCACTTATCCATGGAACTATGGAACAAGCATTAACCTTTTTGGCAGGTTAAAACCCACAGAGGGCAAGATGCATTGACAACATTTTGAGCTGAATTATGTGTATGCAGCATATTGTAATCACTAACTATGACTCACCATATGTTTAAAAATGTTATGGCCTACACAATAAATATTGCAGTTAGAAAAAGAAAATGAAGCAGTGAATGAAGAGAATTGCATTTTTGTCTACCCAAGGTAACAGAATCTTCTCTCATTTGAGGTTTTCAAAATGCTTTAAATGCATTCATTAGATAACTAATTGCACACCTTCTCTCTGGGCAAATAGCTGACATTCAGCAACTTGGGGCATGACCCTCAAATCCTAAGCTAGCAACTAACTTCCTCTGGAACCCTCTGCCATGCACAAAAATTTCACAATAGCTTTCAAAACACAACCAATTTCAGTGATTTGGCTGTTAGAAGTTATAGATCCATCTCTCCTCAGTCTTCTTAAATCTTTAATCCCTGAGGGGCAAATAAGATACAGAAACCATACAATCTCACCTATGACACAAAGATCCAGTTAGTTCAACTCATGCAATGGATCCTGTTTTTTTTTTCCCAAATGCACTTGGGCCAGTTACAATCCAGTTCATAAAAGAAGTACTTCTAATACAGCAAGTTTTGAGTAAAAAAATACTCAAGTGATGAGAGGTTTCCTGGAAGACACTGTAAATGCCGCTCAAGATCAGTGAGCAGCTTGATAATGTCAAATCTAACAGACCTGCACACCATTTCCTTTCTCAGTTATTAATGAACAAGTAATTTAGAAGGTTCATGCTGCTCAAAATGTTATCACCTGAGAAAATTTACAGTCACATCCTTATTCAAAGAAATTAATAGTCATGTGCCAATTTATTTTAATCAACAAGAAAAGCTCATTGAATATTATTTGTTGATAGTTCACTATATAAGCAAGCAGAAAAGAAGTACCTCCTGACACCAAGGAAAATTTCCAGTCTTGTAAAGAAGTTAGAGCTGTAAAAATTCATTAACTTTAAAAAAAGCACTGAGATTCAATAATAAAAACTGCCTGTACATTTTACAGTTGTAAGGCTCCATAAAATACAAATTACATTAAACAAAATGAAAAGGTGCTTTAAAAATTTTGTCAGGAGGATTGAATTTTATGAGCGTGTAGTTTGGCTAGTGAAATTATTTGAGTGACGTGAAGATTTTACTTCTCTTTCCATACAAATTGAATAAAAATGGATTGCCCCTAATAAAACGACACAGCTGTGGTTTCTCTCCCAAACTCTTTTTCAAGTATACAAAGTATATGGAAAAAGAATGGAGGAGAGGGAAGTTAAAAATTGAAGTAAACATTTACTATTCTGTTCAGTCTGCAATTCTTACACAGACTTCAAAAATCACTGAGAAGAAATAGATGTAGTTTTTATTTGGTTTATATTTATTCTTATTGTGGGGTGTTTTTTTTTTCAATTCCACAATGGTAGAGATGTATAAGGAGGTAAAGAAAGGGGATTTCTTTGTTTCCCCTTGAAAATGAGAAAGCAGAATGAAAAAATATATGCTTTTTTGTTTGTTTGTTTGTTTGTTTGTTTATTTGTTTTTGTTTTGTGCAGGGGGGGTTGGGTTCTGGATTTTTTTAATACAAAAAAAAATAGAGCTGGATTTGCCATTTGTATGTTTTAATCATCTGATGTACAATTTGAATTTTTAGTCATGTTGTACTACTGACTTAGTTTAACTTCACTGGAATTGAGGCCATACCAATTCCTTTTTCTTTCTTGACATGCTAAAAGGATATTTCAGAAAACTTTTCCACAGTTTAACTGAGAAAATCTAAATTTGAATACCTGGAACTAGTTGAAAAAAAATACAGAAATATTTCTAATCTATTAAATAGTAGCAAAAATACTACCTGAATTATTTTTTGCTACCTGAATGACCTTTTTTGCATAGCTTCCCAAGGGGAGTCAGTATGATCTATAGTATTCTGCAGTACCCAAAGCTTGTACATGGGCCTTGAAATCTTGTATTTCAATGTAACTGGAGAAAATCTTTACACAATATATTTAAGTGGGAACATCAAAATAGCACATATCTACTTCCATGATATATAAATGCCTGTCTTATACATTGTTTAGATAATGCAATAAGAAACGTGTTTGTACTTACTCTTTGGTCTGTGCCCCAGCTGCTTGGCACTGTTTAGAGATAAAAGAAACAAATCTGCCCTGAGAGAATATCTAAAAGATTTCATTTCAGAAGAACCTAAGGGTGAGAAAAAGCTTTTATAATTACTTCCAACACGTGTTATTTGGTGTTCATCGATAGAAAATCTGAGTTAGAGCTGTAAGGAGTCTTAAACAGTCAAACTGCAGGATAACAAATACTAAAGGAAATAGATTCTAAGAGAAGAAATTTTTCTCTCTGTACCAAAATGTTCCAGGAAGTGAAACGTTAATTCTTAAAACGTAAATACTTGAATCCCAACTTTTTTCTTATACAGAGAATGCCAAGTGTGTGAAGGGAACGAGAAGGTGTCACAATGAGGTTACAATTTCCATCCCCCTCCAGACGCCCAGTACCACAGAAAACACTCTCAGTTGTAGTATTGACCCAAACCAAGAGGCATCTCCCTAGTGCACAGCACAGCAGCACAGAAAGACTCCTTTGTGCTCTTCTTACCTTGAAATAAGCTACTTACCAGGATTTTATTTTTTTCTGTGCCAGTTGCTGTGCTGCTATGACTACAGTGCTTTTGATGTGATACCTGGTTTCTTTGAAGCTAAATTGGCACTCCATGCACAGTGCTGCAATTTGCAGTATTGGGGGACCAATAAAGTGGCTTAAAAGTAAGCCACTTTTCTTCTTCAGGTCTTCCGAGTGTAAACTTGTCTCAGCTAATGACTGAGTCTGCTGTTGGTTAAAGCAAGCTCTGAGTAGATGTAGAATTTACTTTTTCTCTTTCCCCCCCCCTTATTTTTTTTTTTTTTCTACCAAGGCTTTATCCTCTGAAATGTGCCTTGTGTTTCCTTCAGAGAGAGAAAAGTGCCATATTGCTACCTAACTTCATTTGCTTCTGTTGTTATGGTGATGGTGGTACATGCATAATACTCTTAAGGCTGCTAGAAGTTCTGCAAAAGATAACTAGGACCCTTCTCCCTCCATCTGTAAGATGGCCAGTATTATTCTTCTAGTTTAGTAAACTGTGACACAAACATAAAAATTGCTATTTGGTGGTAATGTTGTGAGACCTGTCCCATTTCTGTTCAAATTATTGGAATAACACCTCCAGCTAGTGGAAGTCAGAGTAGCTCCTTTATGATCAATGCAATTGATAGAAAATATCCAAGAATTTGGTTCCCACCTGAAAACTTTTACTTTAGCAAGCGTGAGTACAATAAGAATATTTTTTATGCTATATCAGTGGTCAAATCTTGTAAAGACACCAAAGTAATATGTGATTTTTTTTTTCATTTGTCCCTACATCTGGATTTTTTAAAATTGTTTTCATGGGAATTCTTCTATCACGGCAGCATTTCCAAGAAAAGGCATGCAGTTTTGTGGTAGCAGAAGGCTTATGTTCAGCAAGCCACCCAAGATGCTTAAACATAAACAGACCTTATAATAAGTGAAATGTGATTCTGAAGATTTAGGTAGATAGGTTAAAGTCCAATTCTTGCAAAGAGCAACCTGATATGTTAGCTGTGATTCTCTTTAAGGCACTGCTGGGGAAACAGAGAATAATAAGATCCATCTCATCTCCTGTGCACCACTATCTTAGGCATGTCCTTTGTTAGGGAAGAGTATGATAAACTCCCTCTTAGGAAAAACTAAAAAAGAATCAAACAGCCTAAAAAGATTAGAAGAGATGGGAAATGTGGGAATAATTTTTGTGGATTTTGTTGGCTTTTTTAATACTTTGCCCCACATTATTGTATTTGCAAGTCTAGTGAGGTAACTCAAGGGAAGAAAAAAAGATGTAATACTCCTATTTTGCAGTATAGAAAAAAAATACTGATTTGGAATTGCAATATCATGCCTACTGTGACAGAACATGATCACCATGTTCCTGAACATCTGATCTGGGTTAAAGGATGGTACAAATTCCATGTCTTATCTAAAAAAATAATTATCTTCTGAAAAATGTGAGGTTTCCCAAATAAATGTATTGTAGTGCTTTCAGTAGGGAGAAGGAACAAACAGCATTTGCTTCTAGTATTTGAAATAATGAATCTATTACATATCATGAATTTGATAAAAATGGAGGAAAATGCATCAAATATTTTCAATTCCTTTTCCTTTGGTATGCTCAGAGAATCAATAAATAGAATACAGAGCTGATAAATTATTTAAAGTAAAATAAAGGAAGAAATAAGCACTGCTTTTATCCACCTGTGATTTCAATATGATGATTTTCATTTCTGACTAAGCTGCACTTCTACCCATATTAAATTATTCTTCTTCCTCTTTTACTGCTGTCATTTTTTAATATAGTTACATGTGTTAAAAATGAAAACAAGTTAATAGAAAATATGTTTTATTAACAGAATTATTGCTATATAGTATTGCTCCCAGATGTACAAAGGGCATCTAGTAATATCTTTCATAGCCTTCATCAGGCTGAAATGGTAACAAACTGACAGCACACAGACAGGGGAGATGAGCTACCACACTGGGGAACATGTGCTGCTGGAATAGATGCCAAGTCATGGACAACCATGAGTCACAATTTCCCTGTGTAATGACATCGGTGTCACCACTAAACAGAATTCAGTTATTAATGCACTACAACTTTCCAGTTGCAACCCAAAATTGTGGGTTGAGGATCTTCTAATATTTGCCATACTTCAGAATAAAAGTTCTGCAGAAATAGTGATATAAATAGACAGATTTAAAATGGTGTGATAAGGATCATGGTGAGGGTTGGAAGAGACCTGTAAGATGCAGTTCCAACCCCCCTGAACCCCCAGGGCAGGGACTGCACCCTCCATGTGCAGTGGTGTAGAGGCACTTCAGCTGGGATATCGACCCCTTCACCTCAGGGGAGGAGCCCTCTTTTAACTCCTTTGGGACAATTTACATGCACTTCCCTCTTGGTTCCTCTCTGACACTCAGAACAACATCCTCTTCCCTCACCAAATCCAGTTTTCAGGTCCTGCTAATAAACCCAGCCAGGTTGGACCTAGAACAACCATATCCCACCTGGTCAGGTGTGGCCCACCCAGTGCCAACCTGTCTGGTCTATCTAAGGCGGGCCCAGATCACAGAATCCAAACCCTGAGTGTGGCCCCATGCACACAGCCAGACATTTACTCCTTCTGCTCATCTCCTCCTTCCTGGGTCCCAGTTTCAACTGGGAGGATGTAAGAGAACGCTGCCTGTGCCCCTGAGAGTAGAGAGCTCTAGCTGTGACTACACAGATTTCTGTGTAGCATAACTCCAGAGGTAAGCATAAATGCCACCTTTAATCTCACTGATAGCATATTTGCCCTAGATTTTATGCTGCTACAAGTTACACTATTGCTCTGCTGTTATCTGTGTATTTTCTGAAATTTTGCAAAATTGGACTGTCTGAAGCAAAAGTGGTTCTGTGTAAGTCTTGTTCTCATAATGGCAGGGGATTTCAGCTCATTCTTGTAAAAATGCCATGTGCTACATAGACTTATTCCCCTTTGAGAAATTCTATTTTCACATGAGACAAGAATTCAATTTAGCACACATTTTTCTAGGTGTACTCTATGAAAAACTATCTTAAAAGTCCACAAGGGGTTTCTTTAACAATTCTGTCATGACAGAGAAGAAACATTTTTTTCCATAAAATGTTTAATAAAACCTAATTTTTCTCTATCCAGCTTTAATTTTAAGAACATTAAAATTCTAATAACTTTAAACTCTTACTGAGAAATTCTCCACAAATACAGTGTGTTTTCCTCTTGGAATCAACTCTTTCAAGTTTCCATTTCAAATAAATTTTGTTTCTAAATTAAATCTTACCACAATATAACTCTAAAAGTAAAGTCTACAAACATCAAGCCAGTGGATAAAAGAAAACATGAAAGAAATTTTTTAAATTACTTTACCAGAAAATATTGATCCTATGAATTTTCTGGTTTTCCCATTCAAGTCTATATAAAGTTTGAATTATAGTTCTAAGTGTCCTTCAGTTTTTACTTTAATAATGTCCTACATATGCAAATATTCCTAAATGGAATATTTTATTCTTTTGCTCATACATTTGCTCTTATGTAAGGTATTCTGATTTCTTCTTCCTTCTGCAAGGCTACTGCCAAACTGTGTATTAAAACATAAAGAAAGGAATTCCTAAAGACACCTCTTGCTAAATATTTGCAGCATAATACTGATTCTGGGATATCAGAGAACAAGTGGCTGTTTATGACCGTGACAAGGTGTCTAAGGTAACTATTATCTGTAACTTTTATTTTTCATCTAAATTGTATAGATAAAAATATTCAAAGAATAATAGAGGTATCAACCATGACAAATTAAGTTTAGGCTCCCAAATCCTTCAGAGACTTGCTAATACTTTGTCACAGAATTAAAGATATGAATTTGTTTTGTTCACTTCCAATCAGAAACATATAATTGGACTCAGTGCATTTAAGATAGTTGTTCACTAATTGCCAAGGCATCACCAGCATGACAGTCCCTCTGCACAGTCTGCAATTTGCATTCATTTCAAAAGCACTCAGGATGTTTTCCGACTGTCACAACACAAGGAGAAGTAAAGAGTGATGTCATTTGAAAAAAAAAAAAACAGAATTCAGTAAAGTTGAAAAAATTTGTTTCAGCTGCTACTATATTATTTTAAGCACTGATGATTCCTGGGCTCTGGAAAGAATCCTACCACCTGTAGCTGCAAGTGAACAGAACCTGAATTTCTCTGTTGAATTCTCCTGCAGATTTACATAGAATCTTCTGCCTTTGCAAGGTAAACCTACATTACAATATTTACATCATTAGACAAGGACCAGCAGGGTAGATTCACAATGAAAGACAGAAGCTAAATTTTTCATGCTTTTGGTGGAATTTGCTGGGAAAAAACCCATCTGTTTAATACTTTCTTGCATTTTCTTTATATTCACTCTTTATCTGACCTGAATTGCTTTTATTCTGCTGCCTTCCTCTACTGTGTGCTTCAGATTGTGTATGGGAAAGATACACTGGCTTTTTTTATCTTAGATTCTCTAGTTAATATGTGCACAGAGGGTGGCAGTGTTCCTTCTCAAACAGCAGAATTATTATTTAGATTTCAAAGACAAATTCCATAATTGTTGCTTTATTGTAGCGGAGTCCTATTGTACTGGATGATCTTACTGATAGAAATTACTGTTTACAATACTACTATATTAAATTTAAGAAAAGGACATAAAAACATTCTGATTTAAAATAATTTTAAGTTGGGAAAAAAAAAATCTGCTTCAGGTATACTGATAATCAGAAAAAAAAGGGACTGGCCAAGAGGCAATTTATCAAGAAAGATAAAAGCATTTTTTACCTTCCTTAGTAAAGTAGTGTGTTCTGTGATATCTCAGAAAACTAGAAATGAAAATTTACTCTTCTCCCTATATGTGTTGACTCTCGATATTATAAAATACTTTCCAGGTTCATTAAAGAAGATTCAGGTCTGTAAGTCTTTTTGAAAATTCTACTGTGACTTGCTCACCCTTGAATTTAGGAATATAGATGAAGTTTCTAAATATTTTGTTACAAAAGAGTGAGTGTAAGCCAGAAAGCAAGTCTGCAGAAAAACAAAAACAGACATCAGATACCAGACTCCCAGGGTTAAGATTTAAAAATCAAAATAATGCTTCACTGAAATTGATGTTGACGTTCTAGATAAAAACATTTATATAGATGCTGTTAGATGGGTGTTAACCCTGCCAAATCAGCATTCTCTAATGTTCAGATGCTATTATGATGAGCAGAGCTGAACAGGTTTGAATATTTCCCCTTTTTGTTTTTAATTATTCTGGAACACGTTCATGTTCAACTACTTTTGGAGAAGCAGAGAGAAACCCACCCACCCCCAAACCCCAATATTACAGCTGTTTTATTCATTACTTCTTGATTTAATATATGTGCAGTGAGTTGAAATGTAACCTTCCACAGATGGTGGCTCAGCCCACAGTACACAAATGCTGAAGGGCAAGCTCTGCCTTTAATTAAATTTGCCTAATATTACTGTATAGTTTTCGGTTCCCAAACAATAATTGTTCAGTCTGAAATTTTCTCCTGACGCTTTTCATTTTGGAAATTCTCCTTCAGGCTAGTGGGATTTTGTTTGGGCAGAAAGAGGAGGAGGAGAAAGAAAATGAGAGACATCCACATTATGACACATTTCTGTGCATCAAATAAAGCAGACATGTCATGAACCATTAGGTAGATACAGACACAGAGCAGGTTGTGGGGATGAAAGGTACAACAACAGCGGAATGTTAATAATGCAAACCCCTGCTAATAAAATTACATGCAGTACTAGAAACCTCTTTAATCAGCATTTAATTCTTAGTCTTTTATTATTGATAGGTCTTCATCTTGGGAAGGGCATTAGTTGATGGCTTTACATAGAAGTAATACAGATCAATGGATTAGCCCTTCAGGAGAGGGACTAATTATTTTAATTAGAATATTCTAATTAGGAAGGCTTGAGCTGGTGATTAAAGAATCTTGCATGCCTGGAATTTTAACACAGTTATTGTTGAACAAACACGATAATATATGTAGAATGTATGGCAACTTGGTTAAAGAGCTAAGATGCTCTTTTTGGAATGCCTGAAAAAGTGCAGGAAAGATTCTGGAAAAGATGGTCAGAATTCTGTATGCCAGGTGTTGAAACTATACACTTTCACATATTAGATCCAGGAATTGCTTCTGCTATTGCCTTTGTGTGCTAAAATTTATTAATAATACTATTTTAATAGAAAACAAGATATTCCATATTAAAAGTAACAATCTAAAATCAAATCATCTCAATCAAATACTCAGTGAAGCATGTGGGTGATCTAATTTCTATATTGAGGGAAATTATATTTGCAGAATACTCTCAGAAGTGAGATGCCAATAAACTTTACTTTATCTACTCTTAGAGACAACATTAAATTGGAAGAGGGGGGGAAGTGAAGTTGTAATATAATTGAATATTTATCATTAAACATTTAAATTAATCTGATAACGACATAATAGTGCTCTGGTTTCTCATATTTTACTCACTGACACCAGCAATCTAAACTAAATAATTGGAAAAGAGATTGTGCGAAAATTTAAACAAATAAAGCACCACTTCTTGACACCAGGGTAAACACTGATAAATTCACTTATGCTCTTTTCCTCTCCAGGTGCTACATATTTTATGGTTAGAGCCAATAAAAGGAGGGTGTTGATTCAGTAAATATCCTGAATTTTATAAGTCTGAATTTTTGGCCTCACATTGCTTCCTCTGCTCCCCGCACTGCAGCCTGGCATTTTGCCCATCTGCGGCAGCACCTCAAGAATCACAACACCATGCAAAGTGTGTACAGACAGTTTGAATTACATGTTCTAAAGAAACATTCTTTAAGGCATGTCTTAATGCAATAGTAAGAAGAATTATAAGAAAACATATAGAAAATGGTTTACTGATCACTAAGTATTTTTAGGATATTAAGGGTTGCTTTAATTTTCTTGGGCTGCACCACTTTATTTTATATGCTGAACGAAATTTTTCCCAAAGAATGTTTTATGGGATATACTTAAATACAAATTTCCAATGATGGTTAGGCTACTTACCTAAATATAAGAAACTATGGTTCAAATATATGGGATTTGCAGATCTCCTTATACCTGGAGTGGATATTTTAAGCCCTGAGCATGCCTCTTCACATACTGCCATGTTTTGAAATGAAACATGCTAATTTCATAATGATATACATTTATTGATATATATGTCATAATTTCTTTGTCGGTATTTGCATCACTGAGATTTTCAAACCACAAAAACTGGATGCACCATCCCCTTGGCACCTGACTTTGAGATATTTATATGCGTTAATTAGATCTTCCCCCCACCTCAGTCTTGACTAATCAGGCCCAGCTCCTGCAGCCTCTCCTCATAAGAGAGATACTTTAGTCTCTCAGTCACCTCTGTGGCCTTCCACTGGATTTTGTTTTTATTTAGCTAAAGCAAAGTATAAAATAGCTGTCAGAATCAGGGCCTCCACTCAGTAAATCTGTCAAAATGCCTTTGTACCTCAGAGGGTAGTTTTAGATTATAGACTTGTGTCAATACAGACCAGAAGATTTCAGTCAGCAGAAGAAATAGGTTCTGTTTCTACAATATAATTTAGGGTGAGATCAAGGGCATTCTATTAGAAACCAAAAGAAAATAGTGTATTATTTTACACAAGTACCAAAAAGCCCACAAATGAGCAGGGGGAAAAGCCATCCACAGAAGGTCCCTAAACAAAACCAGAGTTATCATCATAGGCATACATTCATTCCTAAATTGGCATTTGGTGACACAAGGACAATTTATCCAGGGACAGAAGAATTCTATAGCCATAAAAATACTGGAAAATGAAGTCCCATAGGAGACCCAGTATCTCATCAGAAAACAAGAAGAATACACACAAAATTTTGCATGTCATTATCCTGCACGAGGACAACATCCAGTTTAACGAGACAACACTAATGCAACTACACCACAAATGTGCATCTTATATGATGTTTTCAGAGCTTAAAACTGAAGAGAATTCTCTACCTACATCTTAAGTGTATCTTAAAATATATGCCCATAAGTAAGAATCTTATCTCTGCATAGAGCTTAGTCTAAAATAATTTCCCAGTTAAGATCACTGAAATTTCAAGTTTAATCACACATAAACTATGCACCCATATTCTCCTCTACTTTAGGGAGAAAATCCTATTCAGGAACTGGAATCTGAAGCATTTATTTCATATATTCTCAGCTTTCACTCCATCAGTATCTTAACAGCAGTTAAAGGATATGAAATCTTCCTGAATGCATTCATGTACTGGAGGAAGAAATAGTGGAATTATCCATAAAATGCAAAGTGATTGGGCCCTATTTCAGAGGGATAACTGATTGAAAATGGAGAGTGACAAGAAAGTATAAACTTAACATATTTTATGTGCTTTTCATTGTGATATCAGGAATTTTTTCTTGCATTTCTTTTCCCATATATTTTAAATACTAGGTAATTACCTCAGAATTTTATGGATTTTGATCTGTGATTTCTCCCCATACACTTAATAATTTTCATGGAATGGTAGTTTTTAGGCAAGCGAGGCATCCACTGAGAATTGGCCTAATAAGTAGATATTTAGACCTCCATTTTTTTATTTTTATACAAATGAATGTGACAAATAAAATCTAAATTCAATGCAAAAAAAAAAAAAGTTAACAATTTGATAAAGCAAAGTCATAAACTGGAAGAACTTGCATCATTTTAATGTTCTTAAAGTATCAGTCTGTCAGCAGGTATCTATCAGATAGTTATCTCAGAATTGCTTGCATTTTTAAAAATAATGCAATCACTTTAAAAAAATATTTGCATAGCAAGCAGGAGAAGAATGAATCCAAGAACAGAACAAATTATAGCATTTTGTATTAATAGAGCAATTATTTATTGCTCATTAAAAACCTATTAGTAAAATATTGTTATTTATGATAAGCAATAAACAGCATGCTGCTAAACAGTTGGCAATAGAAATTAGAAAGCAATAATATCTATTAGCTGGAAAGTTAATTTATCTAAAATTTTTTTTCTTCAAATATTTAGCAGTATTTTTGTTTGTTTTCAGAGCAATGGCAGTTAAAATATTTTCATTAGTCTGTTCTTTATGAAAATTAAAGCATTTGCATGTATTCTGCTTCTGCTCATAACTCATGTTTTAGCTCTCCTGTATCTATCACTTATATATGTATGTTGTTTTAATGCCCTAAACAAGTGAGCACTGTTGATTATTATCCCACATCCCTCTGATCTTAGATGTGGCCATCCAGTCAGTAGTGCTGCAGAAGTGTTTTCCCTATTAGCAAATAAATCTTAATAAATGTATTGTGTTAATGAATCATTTAGATTTATGCACCTTTTGAGAAGGGCAAAAGTCTCCAAATTTTGATTTGCATGTAAATGTTCAACACTGAGCTTTGCAGTATTTGCCATTGGAATTGAGGGGATAACTTTTTCTTCTTCTTTTTTTTTTCTTCTTTTTTTTTCTTTCTCTTTTTTTTTTCTCTTTTTTTGCCTTATAGAATAAATAATTTGCTGCATAGTTTTCTTAGAACTTCCACATCCATATGCATTATAGTGTACAGGTTAAGGAACATTATCACAGAAATGTTTTCTGAAGATTGTAAATGTGTTAAAGTGCATTGATTTAAAATAAGTGCAGCTGGTTAAATTATAACTTCATTGTAAGATTTATTTTTATTAGCAGTAGATTTAAACATAAAGATTAGCCAAAAATAGGACGTGCATGGAATTTTTAAAATTAAAAATGCTGAAATGCCTTGCTAACGTAAATATAAAGATTTACCACCTAGAATTATGCTTCCATCTTGTTTCTAACTGCAGTAGCTTTGACTTGGCTAATTATCTAGTTCTACACTCACATGTAATCATTAGCAACATCATGAAGCCAGGCAATTTCTGCATAAGTTCTTTAAGAAGGAAATTGTTAGAGACATTTTCTACCTTTTCATAGCTGTTTGGCAGTTCAAGTGTGTGGGGGATGTAGCAGATTTTTAGGTTGTTTTCTTTCCTGCCCAGGAGAGTTGAACCTGCCTCTCCTACCTCCCCTGAGAGGACCATTACAAACAACTCATATGCACCCCTCTTGTTGGAATTGTTCACTTGCTAAAAAAGAAACCAAGATTAATTGGGCCCAGGGGAAGCACTAGACTCTAGCTTGGTTTTTCACAGAGAGCTATAAAGCTAAACTATAGAAATCTCATTTGATCACCTTTAATTCTAGAGTCTCAATTATGTGTTTGCATTAAATTGTTATTAGGTAAAACATATACAACTGGGAAGAGGACGAGAACTCTCAAAGGAGAGTGGCAAACTGACCATGAACGTCAGCTCCCGTGAGCACACCCTGAGTCCCAGGAAACCTGAATCCTGACTGTCCAGTAGCACAGTTTGAACAGGAGGGATGGGAAACAGCCTCACATCACACCACTTAATTCTCTGGGATGAAGACTGGTCTAAGCCATCTCAGGTTTAAAAAAAAAAAAGGGAAGATAAGCCCATATTTTATACTTTCTGGACAATTTGCTTCAAAGTCAAATGATTAGTCATTTTCTACTGCTACTTTTTCTTTTCTGTAAATTCCTTTAGTATCTAACAGATATTCTTTGAACAAGACAAAAACATAATTGATTTAAGGGGGTTTGACCTAACTTGCTTGGTATTTTCTTGAAAGTCAAAAAAATCCCACTTTACAGACTGAAGACATAAATTATCAACTTTCTTGTCATCAATATTAAATAACATATATACAGTCTTCATCTCATATTTAGAAGACAGCTTTCCTAAGAAGCAACATCTATAACATGTGTTGTATTATAACACAAAATGGCTTCTTGAGGACACCGGTACAGAACCCCTAATTCACAGAAATCTGTGCAAATGTTTCTCTACATTTAGATATATCTTTTTTCATAAGTGTCTATTTTCAAACTGCTTCAATCAAATTCAGAACTTCGTCTTATGTTTTTACATTTCTGTAGGACATTCCTCAATCTTCTCTGTGATAATTAATTGAGAATATTTACTAACTTTGCAAAGCTGACCTTTCAAAGCTTTAAATCTAGTAGCAGTGGTTTACTGGGAGCCTAAGAAAAATATATACTTCAGTATGTTCAAATTGTGATTTGTTTGGCATCATGTTTGTAACAATAAAATTCGCCTTCTCCTTATAAACTTTTGAATAATCAGAAATAACACTAGAATAATTCAAATAATTAAATAAAAAAATTAATGAAATAATTCAGTATATTTTAAAAATTGAGATACATAATCTGCCTCCCCTCCAGGTCCTAAATGTGCAACATGATACAATTTGGAAAGAAAGATCTGATCACTGATTCTTGGCTTCTGTTCTCGCTGTTGCTGGCTGCTGCAGAAAAGAGTGTTTTCAGCAGACAAAAATTGACAGAAATACATAAGCTCTGTTGGCAAGCAAGTTCACACTTGGCCTTTACCAGTTGGTGCATCAAGCTGATAGCTGGCCAAAAATACATTACAACAAAATAAAAACCTACTGATCTTAAAAAGATGAAAAAAATCCATCACATGTGCCCCCCATCACACACACGTATATATAAAGAGAAAGAGGTGCAAACTCAGAATTGGAAGTCAGACAGAAAGGGAATAAAAGTAGTGTGAAAATCAGTAACATTCTTTCTCTCATCTTTTCACTCTCCTCTGTGGCTTCTTCCACTCCAGTCTGAAACAGCTTTCCTCAGTTATTATAGAGCTCACTTGATCCCCTCAAAGGACCTTGTTTTCTACATGACCTCAGGCATTAAGATTTTTTTTCTTGCTTTTCCCTGGAATGTGATATGCAGCTACTGGGAGCTGCAGAAGATATATTAATCACAGCTGCTTCTTATAGCCTGTAGAATGAAAAACTTTTTTGTTTGTTTATTTGTTTGTTTGAGACAAACCATCTATTCTGAAGCTTCAGGGGGAAAAAAAAGATTTGGCAGATCATGTTCCAAAGAAGCGGTATTATGACACAATTACTTCAGAAATACCCATTATTTCATTATGTATAAAAATAGTTTCTTGACTTCTATTCTTAGCTCTTATCAGAGATGCCTAAAATCTGGAATTTAGCAAAAACTTAATTCAGTTCACTTGCCTTCATGGTACCTAAAATTTAATTAAAATAATTTTATCCAAATGTTTAGGCTTTTTTATAATTAGAATAATTGATGACTTTTGTTGAAAAAATGTTTGAGGTAGTTAGACATATTTTTTAAAACTTTAAAGAAATCAGTATATATTCAACAGGTGTGAAGGCCAAACTTACAAAATCATTGAAATGCTGATCTCAAGCCATTCTAAATGTGCTTCAACTCACCTATTTTATAATCAGTTAATATACTGTTATGTATTATCTATTAATACACTATTATGCAGGTCTGCCAAGCAGTGCTAATGGACCCCAGAGTCAATTAAGAAGTTAAATAGGCAATAGAAAGTCCATAACAAGTGCACTGGTTATTCAGCACTTGGGTTAACTTAGGAGGATGAATTTTCATTTATTATCTAAAGAGCACTCCCAAATATTCTGAAATGTTCAGAGATCTCAAAGGCTATGCTCTTAGTATTTGGCTAGAAGAAGAGGATATTAAAGAACTGAAAAGGGTTCAAATGTAGTGAATCAGACTTTGCACAGATTAGGCTGCAATTCTAGAAAAGGTGAAGAGAATTAATCTGTCTTTAGAAGTTTATGCCTTGTCATATTCACTGCAAACACTTCACATAGAAAAGGAAACTTATACAAACATGGACTTCAATTATTGATAACTGATGCTGGGCATGTGTAATAATTGGATTTATTGAGCTTCACACCTTAAAAAGACTGGGTTAAACACTAAGGAAAATAGTAACATGGTGATAAGAAACATGTCTAAAGCATTTCAAAGAAAAAGAAAATTACTTTTTTTCTCATCTCACATGCATTAACCAAGATTCAGTAAAGAGGTTGAAATTAAATGGTCAACAGCATCTAACATGAAACAACATCCTGGTGTAATCAGAAACTGCAAAGTAAAACTTTTTGTGTTTGGAGAGAAAATAGTCAATTCTGAAATCAATATTTGATTGCTTTCAAAATAATTTTTAATCATTGTTCTACAAACACAGCAGGACTAGTCATGATAAAGTAGTTAATTTGTATATGCAGTGCCAAATATTTGTCTATGACAATTATTTTTTATCTCATACTATGTGAATGGTTTAAGAGGGAGTCACCAGCACTTTGTTTCTGCACATTGTGCTTTTGTGAATTCCACACTGCTAACAAGAGGTAATGAGTACACTATGACTATTGGAGATAGACACGCTTAAATCACCAACCATACCAGAGGAGGATAAGGTGTCTTCTAGAGAGCCACTAGAAAGATTTGGCGGTTTTCAAAACATTGGTTTTATAGGTGAAAAACAAAAAAAAATATATCAGAACAATAATTTAAAAATTAAAATCACTTATAAACTAAATGGGAAAATCAGCATCTCTAACACTAACAAACTACAATCCTCTGACTTATCCATATGTGCCTCCAAAACATCTGATATAGGTTATGATATATTTAGCTTTCCAGAAGGAAAAAAACAAAAACAAAAACAAAAACCCTTCACAGTAAAAAGGATGTTAGATAACTGAAGGTTAGTCAGATAAATGACATCTATTTGCTTTGGCTCCCTTTCTAAGTGGTGATGAAAAATGGGTAGTTCCAGAAGACAGCTCATTCCAAGAATGTAAGACCAGTAGAGATCCCTCCACTGACCATGGAAGAGGTATAAAAATTTAGCTTATTTTTGAAGAATACACTTTTAAATCTGCAAATATTCAAGAGATGAATTATGCTCTGTAGCACACATGAACAAGAAAGGTGAATTCCTACCTTGACATTTTGAAATTGGCTAGCACAATTACTTTTACAGAAAGTAACAAAAAATAATCATATTATTGAATGTTATCAGTTTGCTCCAAAGCCTCTGATGGTTCATTAATATAATCAAAAAACAGAAAACATGATCTGAGAAAGACAACCACCAAATAGATACACAATAAAATGTTAATCCGATCTGTAAAATTCAGTAAATAAGAACCCTGTACTAGCAGGTTTTTGTGTCTTAGATGGGCACAATGCTGCCCTCTTCCTTCATCCACCTACCCTGTTTCATGTTGTTATTGACTTATGCCATTTACATCCCCTAAAAATGCAAGAAACAGAAGAAATGAGGTATGAAACCACATCATCAAACACCAGAACTATACGAAGCTGATGCAACTTTACCATATATGGGTACAGTTAGAGAAATATTTTGGTTTAGGTGAACAAGTAATTAGTGTGTCGGAAGTAGCATGTATGAAGATAAGGTTTAGGGAAGAAAGAGCCATATACCATATGAGACTACAAAAGAGCACATGCAAGGTGATGTAGGTGTTGCTTTAAATATTTGAAAGGTAAGAAAAAAGCACATTGGAACTCTTGGAAAAAATCTCCCTCAGAGAACATTAAAAAACTGCAAATGAAACACTGCCTTGGGCACCGTCATATTTAATTTTTATGAGGAATGAATATATTCCCACATTCCTATTTTTTAGCCACGTTGTGATTTCTTGGCATTTCTATTACATAGATGTTTGGAGAATTAGACTGAAAAACTGCTGTGCATGCAAATACCAGTGTCTGTCAGATGCCTATGGTACACGCCCTCATAACAGCAGAAAATCTGTGCTGACCTCTGGTGAGACCCAAAATCTCCTGCTTCAGTGCTGAAAGACTGTTCCTAGCTCAAATACACCCTCAGGGTGGAAGGTTATCCCAGGAGCAGCGCTGCCAGTCCGTGGGCGGGAGACTGGGAGGCTAAGCTCTACCAGAGGGAGATGAATTTGATAACACATAGATTGATTGTAGCAATAAACTTTATTGATCAACTCCAGTCCTTGAAACCTCTGAGTAGCTTGAGGAACATTAGTACTTGTGATTCAAGGAAAAATGAAAACACTCAAAAGGTCACACAGCAATGGAAATTGCCTGTCAGTCAGTAATTTCCAGCAGTATGAGAGATGTGCAGGTGACATTAGGATGGGGAGACTATAATGCTCAGAACCTATCTAGCCATTAGCATCTTTCATTACAGAAACTGCAGACATTTTTACCATTTCAGTTATTCAAATGGAATAGACACCGGTGAAAATATTCGCCTAGAAAATCAATTACTCAGTCCACAGCATATGAGAATCAAGCACATTAAGTAAATAGCTCCAAGTGTTCATACAAAATGTTTAAACTTAATTTAATGTACATTATGTAATATCAAGAAGAAAGAAATATGGGGAAAATGATGGTCCACTTATTCACCTAAAGATGATATAAAGCTTTGGACTGCCCTATTTATAAGAATATACTTTAGTCTATATTATCGATAGCTTTTGGGAAGATTTGCTTTACTGTAATGTTAAATCTTTAATAGTTACGATTATCCACATGTTACTGAAAAAGTAGGAAAGTGTAGAACTTTTTGTCTTCTTAAATGGCATGTCTTTATCAGAGTCACATGGTATCATCAAATATGTCAGCTTCATTTATTGCAAATAGTTAAAGCAAACCTGAATTAGATTGTACCCAAGCACCTGCCTTGTGGATGCCAGGTCCTTATCACCACCCATTTTATTCTTACAAATCTATTCCTTATTGGCCATGCCACCTACTGACTACGTTTTTAAATATATGGCAACCTTAGTGCCAGAAATAGGTTAACAGATTCTCTGGCTTCTATCAGTGTTGCACTGAAGCTCCAGGTATCAAGTTTGGCTGAAGTCAAAAGAGATTTCTGGAATTATGTCTGAGAAATATGAGAGAAAACTCCTTGTTTATTGAGAGTATTAGTACTACTATTAGTATTTATCAGTGTTAGTATTAGTTTAGAGGATATTGGCTCTCAGGGCCTTTCTTCAGATTCTCTTGGAGGCCTAAACATAACAGACTAATAAGTGAAAGTTATAACACATTTATATTTAAGGTCATGTAACAGAAATTAAAAAAAGGTTCATAATCACAAAACCTACCATGGTAAAATTTGCTATGAAAAACAACGATTCTGAAAAGGACTTGCAGATAATCACAGAATCACAAGGTTGGAAGAAACCTCCAAGATCATCGAGTCCAACCCATGCCCTTACATCCCAACTAAACCATGGCACTGAGTGCCATATCCAGTCTTTTTTTAAATACAACTAGGGACGGTGACTCCACCATCTCCCCAGGCAGACCATTCCAGTAGGTTATCACTCTTCCCATGAAAAACCTTCTCTTAATATCCAACCTATATTTCCCTTGGCACAGCTTAAGACTGTGTCCTCTCATTCTGTCAGTTGCTTCTCAGAGAAAGCAGGAAAATGATAAAT
Organism: Cinclus cinclus; assembly: GCF_963662255.1. Classification (NCBI taxonomy): domain Eukaryota; kingdom Metazoa; phylum Chordata; class Aves; order Passeriformes; family Cinclidae; genus Cinclus; species Cinclus cinclus. The sequence continues at coordinate 20,662,752 of NC_085051.1, read as the reverse complement.
AAACTCCCAGTGTTATGCTGTGCCAAAAATAAAAAACGGCATCCTTGAATAGTGAAAAAGGAGAACATTGAGTAATATTCAGGGGAACATATAATCTCTCATTTGACATTTGTTGACTAGTACTGTAACCATATTGTTAATAAATCAGACCGAATGTTGATAATATGAAGAGAACCTTATAATAAAAGAAGGTTAAAGAGCTACTGTAGCTTCCTAAAAAGAACATAAATCTGGAAATGAAAAGTAATAGAGGACTTCATTATTTGGTAGCTATCAGCCAGGTTATCTTTGTTCTACAGTGGCTATCACATAGTGTAGATTGACTAATACAGACTAGATCAAACCCCCCTTGTTTAAAGTGCAAATTAGCTATTAGAAAAACTGGCTGTTGTTATGGTGAATTTCCAGTAACTGTGTATTTTTATTCAAAAGAAACTCCAGTTCAAACAGGAGTCCATTCAGATTAATCCAAAAGATTAATAAAAAGTAAACAAAAAAAAAATAAAGTGCCTTACTTTGCATAGGGCACATCTCCATTGATAAAAGGATTTAAAAATGAAACCAGTTCTGAAGTAGTGCATATCCTCATTTATATCTCAGCAAAAGCTCTATATAATTGCCTGTTGTCCTGAGATGCCCCTCTTCTCACTAATAGTTAGCAACTGTATCATAGACTGATAGAATATTCTGAGTTGGAAGGGATCCACAAGGATCATTGAAGTCTAACTGCTGGCCCTGCAGAGGACATCCCCAAGAATCACAGCCTGTGCCCGTGTATCCATCTCTACCTCCAGCAGTAAGGACTGAAAAGGAAACAGCCTTGGACTACACAAACGAAAGCAAGCTCTGCACCTCAGTTCTGCACCTGCTATACCTAGATCAAAAAGCACCTTCTGGCTTACAGATTTTTATGGTGAAGAGCTTGCCAAAAAGCATGTTAGACAAACTAGAAAAAGATTTATTAAGAGAAGCCACCAATGAAAGGTTGCAAAATCCAGTGGCACAAATATAATATGAACTAAGTGGATTTTTTTTCTACTACCTTTTACAGATCCTTTTTTGAAGGCAGAAAAAAATACTCTCAGAAAAGCAAACTTTTATTTTATTCTTCAGCTCCTCCAGGCACTGTAGAACACATTGAGTTATTGCAATTGTTCTCCAGCCTTGTCTATCTATGTCTCAACAGGACTGTAGGCCTATTCAGAATGAGATCAGGTCCTATGAGCACTGCAGATTGTCCCAGCACACGTGCACAACTTTAGTTACCCAAACTCCACGTTTTCACCTTTCTGTTTCACAGTATTGACAAAGTTTTACTCCCTTAACAATGGATACAGTATAGATCCTGACTGGAAGACTGTTGCAGGTTTAAAAGCTGGTGATCCACATAAAATCTAACCTGAGCAAGGGCAGGTCTGTGCAGGGCTTCACATGCAGGGTACCTTTCAGGCCTGTGATGTGCTGCACAAACAATTTGGCTGCAGAGAAACCTCAGTCAGCTCACTGTAAGAGAGGAGCCAGCAGGCAGCTCCCACCTGGTACCAGTCATAGCCGCACCTTCATTTTAAAGGGCAATAAGAAGTTCCCATAAGAACATAATTTAGGAATAGATTTCTTGTAAGGTAATTGTATAATAACTCATGTAACCACAAGGGACAGCTTTTCTCCATGGACAGCATCCACTTTGTCCAGCACACCATAGGAAAGTCCATCCAGGATTTGCCTGATGCTGCACAAATGGGAGATGCTTATCCTTTAAAGTAATACAGTATTTGCTCACTATCTTTATTAATATTCTAATTATTTTTTAACCAAAGGAGTAATTTTATGAAAGCATTTGTTGCCAGGCCGCTCTTATTGAAATCTGAAGACAACCCTGTACCATCTCTCACTTCTTCTCACAGTGCCTCCCCTTCCTTGCTACAGTACAGACAAGCACCAGTGAAACGGGAAATGTGAGTTATAGGTCTCTCCTAAAAGTGAGAATTACAAAAAGGCGATCTAATGTGTGAAAGAAATGAATGAAAAAAACCTTCATGTTTCTTCTTTATTTTTCACTTTAAGTTTTTGCTGTTGAACATGTGCTCAGTGCATACGGCTCAGTTGATCCTGAGGTGAGCCAGGGAACTCTTTCATTCATCATCATTAATATGTTCCATTGTTGTGTCACACTACCTCCCCCTCACCCCCCCCCCCCCCCCCAAAAAAAAATATATATACTGCTGAGTTATTTTAAAAAACATCCCCTAAAACATTGAGGAAAACTAAACTCTAGAGGAACTACTAAACAGTAATGCTTTGAGACACCTCTGAGACATAGATTACCTTCATGCGTCTTTCAGTAGCATAATAATGTCATAACAGAAAGAAATGTCAGTGTCTTCTGTGCTTTCTATTATCCAGTACTGGGTGTTTTGTAAGAGTAGTGTGAAGGGATTATTCACGTAATACAGCAAGGATACACCCAAGGACACTAATGAGCTCTACAGTCTTTCAGGAATTTGTTTTTCCCGAATAATGTACACTGCAGATTTAAAACATCAGGCCCTAGCAGATTAAATCCTTAAAATTGCACATGTAAATAAAAAATTCCTCCCACTGTAAAGCAATGTAATTGCTTAATAGAACACACATTATCTCTAACATGCTATTATTTTGTGCTTGAATTAAAGCTGAAGAAAATAAGTAATCCTTTTTTATAACGTTTCCCAAATACAGCATCCTGTGTTAAACAAATGAACAAACAACCCTCCCTGCCCTTCAGCTTTCACAGTTGTCTAGAATATATTTCTACTTATTTCTCTGCTGTATGGAACTACTTCCTCACCTCCAAAACACATTTAATTAAAGAAATGGTAAACCAAAATACGTGTCATGTTCTTCCTGATGTCCAACAGAAACAATTTCATTATGATTCTACTTTGCGATCAGATATTTTTTAGATTTCTTTCTGAATTATTATTTTATTCATTAATAAGGTTTGCCTGTTTCCATGTCAAATAAGCTTTTTTAAATAAAAAAAAAGAGAGAAAAATATTTTGTTCTTCACATTTATTTCTTTTATCAAAATCATGTGTCCTGGACTAACTTCTATTAGAAATGTGTTAATGGATGTAAGTTTTTAATATTTGTATGATCTCTCAGAAAAGGAAAAAAAAGTCAGTTGTTTCTATTATTGCAATTGAAAAACTACCCTACTTTTTTCTGCACCAAGTGGAGCTTTGGAGAAATAATTAAAATTTTGACACCATATAAAATAGTACATTAGTGTTTCAACCTTGTAGAGTTGTATGTGCATCTAACTTTTTCTGCATCAAGTCATCCTATTGAGTGGCTTAGATAACTTCAAAGAGGTTAAAGTATCTTTTGAAGTCCAGTGAGGAGCAATGGGAATAAAGAAATTCTTGGTTTGCGTGTACCTTTTTAATTTTTTTTTAAGTATATGACCCTTGGAAAAGACACCTAAAACATGTAAGTTAAGCCTATCATTTCTGAGCACTCAGGAATAAGAATATATTGATACATAACACCATCAATATATTGATACATGACACCAAACAAAAACACATCTGCTATTGACTAAGCCTGTTGGCACGTGCCAGTGAATTTGCAGTCAGGCATGGAAACAGCCAGGCTCGTGAAGCCTACATTTTTAGAACTACAGCAGTTGTCCTATAAATTATTCTGCATCTAGGTCTACATAAATAGCAAAGACAGATGCACAACGCTAATGCCAGTTCTACAAACCATTATTCCAGGTTGCAAGACGCAGCAATAAATAGGTTAATCATTCTTAATGTCTTTGATATTCATCATAGCAACATTAATCAAGATGAATTAATTTGGAGTTAATGTGACTTCAGCATGAATTGCCAATGGTGTTTATTTGTAAATTCGGTCTTTAAGGACAGATACAATCTCTCACTCTCCAAACCAAACTTGTTTTCTACACTGTTCCACATGAACTATGGACTTCCATGCTAGTGTTGATACTGATGTATGGTGATGTTTTCCCCATTATGAATTTTCATTTTTATTGATAGCTGCCAAAATAATGGTACATGCAGTCCTTCCCTATTGAGTTTTCTTCCCAACTAACAACTCAGGTAAAATTTTTTTGACCCAATTGACTAATCCACTATTGAAAAGTCACATTACTAATGCTGCCTGGAGAAAAATATTACCTTTTTTCAATTGTCTCAAATAGTATCAGATAAATAAACTTCATGCAAATTTTGTAAGATAAAATAAAGTAAATAGAAAAGCTCTTTCATTTGAACTTATAGTTGTCAACAAATATGAAATACACATTCCTGAGTTTAATTAGTCATACTTGTAATGAGCTTAAATCGTTAGAACATGGGAATTAGGCACATCAAATATGTAAGTTCTTTCAGAGCTCAAACATAAAGTAGAAAATGGCTCAATGCCTTTAGTACTGTCTATACTGACAAATGTAACTACTGGTTCTAGTACAGAAGAAAGAATAAACATTACATTAAGAAACCAAAAGTCAAAGCCTAAAAGCCTTAAATTCCAGTTCAGTATCCCCATAAATTAAACATTCTTTGTGGCTCTGGATCGACGTTCACTATATTTCCTTAACAAAATACTAGATTTAAGAAAAACTTCCAATATATTATTTTAAAAGTCATTTCTAGTTAGAAAATTTCAGAACCCTGCCACAGTGAGTTCTTTATAGAGGTTTCCAAATCTCACTCACAATGATTTAGCTTCAGCAGCAGACATCAGATGTTATTGTATATACATATATATATGTGTGTGTAGTTGTGTGCATGTTTTAAATTGTTTTCTTAGCACATTCACCAGTTCATAAGTATGAGGAACAGTTCTGTCTTTTAATTACAATATTGTAGCATATGGAAGTACCTGAAAAGGAGGCCTCAGGTTTTGTCCCAGGTTTTGTAATTTGGTTCACTGGAGTAAAAAAATCCATTTCAAACTGCCCTTAAAGAAGAAAAATTAATATTGGCAAAATATTAGAAACATTTTATCTAAGAAAAATCTTCCAAATAAAGCTACAAGACTTGCTCACAGACTGTGTATGCTGTATACATATAAAACAAATATTGATTTCTAGTGTTTTCATTGCCTTCCTCTAAAACCAGTAATTAAAATAAAAATTTGTATTAAACTCTAAATGAACAAAAATGGAATTAAAGAAAAAGTTGCGCTAATCAATCGTCTCTCTCAGAGTAATTAAAATTATTTTGATTTATGTCAAGCTGTTGCCTAGAGGGAATATCAAACCTCATTAAAGGTTGAATTGAAAATAAAGAACAAAAAAGCTACAATAACACCTTGTAAAATTCACACAATTTCCTTGTCTCCTGAATATGTTATTCAGTTTCTTCATTTATTTTTGTTAACTCACAAGTACCATAAAACCAATAACTGTAATGGAAGCAGGGTAGAGACATCTTAGCAGCTACATCAAATCTGGAAATGCAAATACCATCACCTTTGGGCTGTAGCACTTTATTCAGTTCCACAGTCACTACTTGGCCGTTCTGACCAAAGACAGAGGCCAGGACTGCAGCCACCAGGAAGCAAGAATATATTGGAGAAGCACATAGAGGCCCAGTGAGATTAGGAGAGAGAGAAGCAAAAAGCAGAGGAGAATGCATTTTCCAACAGTTATCTGCAATTGCATGCAGAATATATCAATATGAATACTCTGTATTCATAGAAAAGTAAAAAACATTCATTGAGTTCACACGGATCTCTGTTCGGTGTTCAAGCATTTTCTAGTTCACGGATGGGTATAACCAGAGCTATCTCCTGTGGCACAGCCTGGTCAGGTGATCTATCATCATTAGAATATAGTCATTCTAATGACTACACCTTAAGTTCTGCATGTCTCTGAAGGTGCTGCTGAGAGCAGAACAGTGTTAAATATCCCATGGAATACAAGCTGATGCTTTTCTAGCTATTTTAATATGTTAGGAAATGAATTAGTAAGCTAAAGGGAATCCTGCTAGCATGTTTTCTTTTTTTCTTTTAAAAGTCTAAAGGAAGAAATTCAAACAAACAAAAAAAAAACCCTCATACAACCATCACCTTTCCAGTACTCAAACAGCATTTTTTTTCTATTTGTACAATAGATGCAAGAACCATTGATTACTTATCAAAAGAACAGGCTAATTTGTTGAGGACTGTGAAGAAAATCATTACAGGGCTTGAAGTATTAGGAGAGTCCCCTTGAAAAATACCATTTAAAAACATAGCAATTCAAGTGAGGTTTTATAGATTTTCAGTTTATCTGGTAGCTTGAGCAATAGGCTTTGAAAAGTCACTGCTAACACGTGGACTATGATTTAATTTTATAAAACTACAACTAATAAGTGCTGCTCATTTCTAGTTGCCCTTACATCTCCCTTCTAGATTTTTAAATGCTCTTTGTTATTTCTTGAACTCTGGTTTATGGTGCCATATAAAGCCTTCATTATCAATCCACAGGGATTTATAGGACATAACTACCATTAAAAAATATCCAGAGAATGAACACTTCAAAATTCAGAGGTTAAAAACACAAATTGCATTACCACTCATTACATAGATCAAAAACTAAGAAAAAATTTCATATTCTTGTCATTTAACTTCTACTAAAACTGCTTTCAGCAAAGTTTTATCACATGCATCTATACTCCTCATATAACTACAACCATATGCTTTTATTAAATTCTAATTGTATTTCTCATCCAAATTTTAAGACTATTTCTTTAAAGAGCCCTGAACAAACAAAAGAACAACAACAGAAATCCCTAATACCACCAACACCCCCTCCACTAAAAAAGAAACTGAAATAAAACTAAACTGAAGATAAAAACCTACCGCTGATATTTTTCAATTGACATGTATGTATTTACATATATTTCTCAAAAAAGAAATGCATAGCTCTGGCTTAGCAGTATATCATGTGGTAAGTAATAAGAAGGATGAATTTACAATGTGAAATGAGCAAAAAAGATTGGTGTTTGCAGTATCCCATATTTAAAGCAGAGGCTGAATTTTGATCCCTTTGCCAGTCAAGACTCACCATGTCTTTTGCTTAATAGTACCCAACTTCACTTTCTTCCTGCCTCGAGAGTAAGAAAGTTTAAAAAAAAAAAAAGGGAGGAGGGAGAAGAAATAAGGAAAATATGTTAATTTTTATTTGTTTAATTTGTATTCTGTTCAAGTTATTGGCACAGCTACTTTCTTCTTCAGAATCTCAGTAACAAGGGGGAATTTTTCTAAATAGAGGGCCACAGGCAGAAAACAGCAGCTCTATCCATTGATATATTTGAGTGAGTGGCCTGGGTTATGGTGTTCATGTCAAACTAAAGCATACTTCAGTAATAATGCATGACAATGTGCTTGTTTCACAAACCTGTCATAGAACAGGAGTATTTTCTTTTTCAGAACCCAAGCTTCCTAAACCTCAGACCTCTGCTGTGATAAATGAACATGTACTGTACCTGAGACACAGACTTGCTCAAACCAGAAAAACAAAACAAAACACAATAACCCAAACAGTTTTAGGTCCCCCCGCTTGGGAATTTCTCACAGCAATCTGCAGTTCCTCATATATCAATGAACTAGCAAAACAATCTCAAACTATCTACATCTAAATCTCTCAAAAATACTTAAGGCTGGAGCAGGCATTTTGTAACCATGACTGAGAACTTCACTGCTAGACAACTTCAGAGCGAATTGGCTTAGACTGCGTAAGTTGGAGTAAACCACAGAACCCTTTGGATTTACAATATGGGGACAACCACATCAACTGTTCATAAAGGCACCTTTGTTCTTCTTCCTGACTTCGTCTGAAAATCTTGGCTGCTCAAAGGCGCAATCTAAAGTACTGACCTCAATTTTCATCAAGACAATTAATAAATAAATTATAAATGCCCTAGAAAAACAACCAAATTACAAATGAACAAAAACTTCACCAATCACAATTCCAACAAGAAACCCACCAAACAATGCAAAATTATTTAGCAGAAAACTGTTCATAATAAAGATACCCTATTTTCATGCTGTAATTTTTGAGGATGGCATGAGTTTGAAAGAGAAGGCAATGTTCATCTTTTATTCGAGATTCGTGATATAAAGCAAAAAAAATCCCCATAGATCCAAACATTATGCTCCTTTAGATAGATTGTCATTGCTAAATTCTTTCTTGCTAAAGATGATTAGACAATTTTGTGCCTATAGAGAAAGTAAGATTTCCCAGCGAAATAATTAGAGTCTGATGTAGTCATTGTTTTGGTCTGCTAGTTTGTAGACTACATTTCTGTACCTCAAAGTAAATAGCAGGTACAATTGGTTTTCAGTGGAATAAGAAAGGCCATCCCCTGAGGTACTGCAATTCTGATGATCCATGAAAAAGGTTTGTAATGAGCTGGCAATTGACATTGATTATCATTTAAAGGCAGTGAAAACATACAAAGTGTGCTGCAAAGTTTTCACTTTAAGTGACACTTGCAACAGTGAGGAGCAGAATTTTTGCTTCCCTGGAAAACAGGTTTGAATTTCAGACACCACACTCCCTATTAGTTTCTGTGCAGAGGCAGAGACACCTCGTGAAAATTTTGGGAAAGGAAAAGCTTTTTCTTTCTTCTCGTTTCAGCAGTATGGTGAAATCACTACCTTCTATTCAGTGGCTGAGATGTCAGCTTACAAATTGCCCGGTAGACAGCAGTATTTCTGTGCTACTTGTTGGCAGGATGCTGTCCCCTGATTGCATTCCTCATTCTCAGCCATTCGGTCGTGTCTCTGTTAGAGTAGCCCACACCTCACTCTCACACCTTTCACTGACCCTGGAGATTGCTGCCATTCTACAAACAGACTGACACCTGCTGTTTTCTGGACATTTGATGGCAAAAAATGATGAAAAGTAGTTTTGGGGAGATCAGATGTACTTTTTGTAATTTTAAACTGAGCAGCTTCATCAGCCTACCATTACAGAATGTGCCATCACTTCTGTATTGCCCTATTAGCTGCTCTGCTGCTCCTTGTGTCAGCAATACAGAGGAGAGATGTGATCCTTTCTCCCTCATCCAGCTTTTACCCAGTATCAACTTCCAGCCCTGGAATGAAGAGCTAAAGAACAGAGCAGTTCGGCTGACAGAGTTAGTATTTTCAGAAGTGGCATGACTTAAAGCCATAAGATTCTCCATGCTCTGTGTTTGATATTCAGAACAAGAATTACAAATAATAGGCAATGTGGTGTGGTACCACATATGAATCTCATGAGGTAGGAAAGTACAGTTAGATCCTAATAAGTGACAGAACTAGCTCATTTTGGAAAACAACACTCCTTCTGCAAGCTGTTACTATATTAAAATTGCATGTTAAACTACAGAATCTATGTTTTCTAGCTGGTTGCGTATTCTTCTTCTGTCATCCCCAAAAAAGAGTTTTTGGAAGCACCTCTATGGAAGGCAATTTCACTGATAGGGGAAGTTACTTTGCACACACAATAGTGCATCACAGTTATGTCTAATGAATTACTGTCTCTCACTTGAAGGGTGGAGAAGGTGAAATGTAACAAGTTTGAGCAGAGGAAACAGTAACTTAAAATGCAGTACATTTTAAATAAAATAGGATACCACAGTGAAATTGTGCCTTCTATCAAGGGAAGCATAAACAGGCCAAAAAGTTAACAAGGTATACCAAGCAGGACCAGAAAAATGTTGCATTTTAAGCCTTGCATTTTTCCCCTGTGCTGATCTTTTTCACTCTTGCATTGAATTATGAAGGAAACTATAAAATATGCAGAAGAGTTCTTATTCACTGACCCCTGAAGTATTTTGTTTGACATTGGTCTTCTGTTTGTATTTTTTTTTTTACAAGTGTAAAAGATGTTTGAGTTAGACACCAATTGCCCCTTTACAAGAGATTACAAAAATAACAATATAGTAAACTATATTCCTAGTTCAATACCTACATTATTTGTTGTCAAGTCTGTGCTTCAGAAATGGGACATTAATGATGTTGCTTTCAATTAGGATGTCAGGGCAAAGCACTCATTTTTGCACACAGAGCAAAAATTCTGTACGAATTAGCCTAACGTTTTCTTTTTTTTTCCCCCCCCCTTTTTTTTTTAATCAGTGAAACATCAGAGCTTCTATGCAGTATCCACAGTACCTCTGTAAGTGTAGAGAAAGGTGTTGCATTTTAATCATTTAGGCCCTTAGCCATATTCGTAAGGCACTTAACTAAATCAAAGAGGTTTCATTAAATAATTATTTCTAGAAAGAAAAAGCATATCTGATACTATTATTTCATTATCAACAGAAGCCATCGCAATCTCAGTTTCCCACCCATTTCCGCGGCGCTTTTCAGCTAAAAGCTCAGTCCCAAGGCTTTTTCTGTGTACTGCAGCTGCCAGCAGTGTTGCCGTGCGGCTCCGTGCGGCAGCCAGCCCTGCAGCAGCAGCCCCTGCACAGTCCCGGGACGAGCCGCTCTGGCTGCAGCGCGGTCACAGGGCAGGCTTGCCGCTCGGCCGAGTCCCACAGGGGTGGCATCAGCGCTGCTCAGACCACCTTTACGCGGCAATGAGAGCCCTCTTGGGCTAATAAAGCACACAAATGGACGGTTTCTGACTCCCAACAGGCTAAAATTTCAGGCACCTGGGATTAAGACTGTTGTAGGTATTCGTGTAAGTGGATTTGTAGGTGCCTCAGGGGGTTTTTCTAGCATCTGTAAGCACAGAGGTTTGTGGTGCACTGTTCTAGTGTGCTGAATTTATGTAATATTTTAGTTGCAAAATGTATGAAAGAATATTTTTATTTTCATTTTCCATAGGAAGATAATTCATAATTAAAAATCTGAAATACTAGTCATGAAACACAATAAAATATTGTTACTGAGTGAACGCACAACAATTTCAAAACGTAGAAGTAAATCTAAACCAACCTAAATTCTGTCTCTACATTGATTCGGTTTGAATTGAATTTTTAAAGTAAAAGTAACTAAACAATATCCTGCATTAGCAGATACTTTTCAATTATAAAATTTTCTTCTATTGGGCCTTAATTATGAAATTTTTTATGGAACCTCCCTTCAAGATGTACTGCTAATCGTTTGGCTGTAGTGGCTTCTCAGTCCTCCTTTATTTGCAATAATCAAGAGAAATCTAATAATAATAAAGACAACCCCAGACCGTAAATTCAAGCTAATGGAAGGTTGTTGGTTTGTTTGTTTGTTTGTTTTTGGTTTGATGGTATGCAAATATCAATAAAATCTAAACGTGATGAACCCCTTAAAGCAGGTTTCTTAGACATATGCAAGTATCTGAGCCCTTCATGCTACTCAAGACTACTGACTCTTTTCTCATACAATCTGAAAAGGGGCACAGCACTAATAAAGTTCTAAAATCTCAGTATTGTAAACTACAATCACCAACATTAGGTCAAACTCCACAGATAAGTTTTTAAATTGCCAGAGTATTACATTATTTTCTCAAATTAAACAAAAAAAAAATAGCAATGCTTTACACCTATGGTACCTTTTCCATTAAAAAAACCTGAACTTATATTTTTAATGATAACTTAATGATATAAAATGTTACATGAATAAATATGCGAAAGTCCCACAATTTGTGGAGATGTGGAATATTTCCTTAGTTTCTAAAAAAACTCTGGAGTAAAAGGGAAATAATTACACAAGTACATAGTGTTTAAAAGAGATGATCTTATGCTGCAAGAGTGACTATCTGGAGATATCTTTTTTTCTTTGAAATCACATTTTCATTAATGATGTTTGCATAAATGCCAGCAGTACTAATGAAATATATTAGGATTAAAAACAGGAGCATCACTGTTACTGAAAAAACAAAACAAACCAAATCTAACAAAAAACCCCCCTTAAAATTAGTTAACTTTAAGGTGTCTTGATACTACAGGGACAAAGGTGAAAAATGTAGTGATTCAGCACCTGAAGAACACTACAACTGAAGAATTTTTCTGAGATAGTGAATTGAAGTGGAAAAGCCAGGAAAAACCTGAGAATACCAGTTAATCAGCAGCTCAATGTCAAGTTTTGTGGAGAAAGTAAATGTAGTCCTAGGACATACTGTGCATTCCCTAGTAAGATATTTTCTCCACAGGAAGTAAGGTGATAATTACATTATACAGAGAACTGATAGGAGTTTTAATGTAATATTGTACTCAACTTATGTGCAAACATAACTTCTTTTTTTCCCCCTTATTTTCTGACACTATAAAATGAAATAGTAAATTATATCTGGAAGAATATGTGATAATGGTGTAGTAGCTACATCATTTTGCAAACACTCTCCCCTCCATACTGCTCTCTGGCCATTTAGGAAGATTAGCAGGTAAAATAAAGCTTTGGATCATTTTTCCTGAATGTTTAGGTGCTGCTTTGCTAATGAAGGTTGAATCTCAAATGTCAAAATAAAGCCTAAAAGCTTTTCTCTTAGTACTGTTTTTCCATTTTGTGATTTCACTATGAACATTTTAACCATTTAATACCTCAGAATTTATCAGACATCTGTAGTAAAAGGTGCTACAATGATAGAAGTAGTTAATTAGTGCAGATGTATTATTTAAGTATTACAGATGACAAAAATGTTTGGTTATTGATTGCAGGTAGCTCCCTAAGTTTTTCTAGCATACTTTAATTTAGAGTTATGAAATCTTAAAAGCTTGAGTCAGTCTCTGGTAGTTATATTAAAAGCTGTTAGCCATCAAGATCTACTTCTAGAAAAAAAGTAAAATCCAGAGCAAATGAGAAAAATGCTCAATCTCCTACAGGCACATGTAGGAATGTGGCCACAAATAATTCCATTCATGTCTACCTTTGATAAACTAATTCGTCTGCCTAAAAAAAGCCAATCAGAACTCAGAGTAGACAACATATAGAACCTTTTCCCAGTCTACCTTGTCACTTACTGTAATCACAGTTATTTTAGGATATTCTCATGTGCTAAAATGTTACTTTCCTACACATATTGCAACCTTTTCAGCTCAGGTTTGACTTCACACAGTCTATGAAATATAATATTTGATCTTTCTTAGCTGAACCAGAACAAGCAAAAATCAAGTTTCTTTCTATACAGACACAAGATGCTTAGATATGTTCATATTTAAACATGTACTGCCACCTGTGGTCCAGGCAAGAGTTTTGAACTTACTCTGCATTTGAAGATGCAGTAATATTACTGCATTCCAGTGAATTAAAAAAAAAAAATACTCCATTAGAAATGCAATATTGGACCAAATGCATTTCACATTTTATTTGATACTGCAAGGTTTTATTTAGAAAGTAGTTCTTTGATTCTTATAAACAAAAAGCAAACAACCTCCACATCCACTGAACTTAGGACTTCTGAAGTTAGACTTTATATGTAAGCAAACAAGGACTAGGTATTGCATGCAGAGCCTTGTCAGAATAACATCTTCATGAAGAATTATGTTTTTTGGTAGCACTTCCTTTATGAATTCTTCATGTGTTTACAACTGAAAGTAATCTTTGAGTAGAAATGGCTTTGCTAAACGATACAGCATAAACAGGTGTTGCTCATTTTCAATGCACCAAATCTTCAGTTGTTCACAGTTGCATATTTAAATCCAGGCTGAAAGCAAATAGCCCAGACAAAGCAATGTATTAGGAGAAGCTGAAGAGAGTGTAAGAAGTAAAGAACATTTACTGCTACATCCTGTGAGCTACATGACCTTACTTCAAACTTCCACTCATCCATCTTCTGCCACCCAAATCTACCCAAACACTGCAGTGAGCCTGAAATTTGCCTAAACAGATGAGAAGCCTTTACCACTTCTACACTGTCTAAATAAGACTCACTGTACCTCACAGCTGTAAGGGTTCTACCTGCGCCAGAGACCCTGCAATCTCTTCTCCCTCTGGGCCTTAGTGCAGCTGTGAGACCTTGGAAGATGATTCCACCAAAAGAACTATTAGCAGCCTTGCCTATGCTCTCCCATACTGTCCTGTTTAGGAGCTGCAATAAGCTCAGCCCTTTGCCCTTGACCCTTATGAAGGCTCATCCTTACCCACAGCAGCTGTGCTTGTGCCCAGCTTTGAGCCTGAGCTCAGATTTGCTCTATCAGTGCAGATTTGTTCCCTGAGCTCTGAGGTGTTGGCTGATCTCCAGATCTGCCCTGTCCTTCTTGTCAGGGATGCTGGGGCTGCACTCCTCACCTGGGAGGGCACTAGCCCTGTCTCTCCTGTCTCTCCCCCTTAGTTCCCACCTCAATTTTCTGCTCAGAGCAGCCACTTTTGCTGCTCCCTGGCAAGAGCCTCTTGCATCATAATTTTGAGAGACAAAAAGGAGATCTACAGACAGCTGCAAGGTAAAGCTATGAAAACAATAGCTGTTCTTCCCTGAGCTTTTTAGGCATTAAGCATAAAATAACATTTTTGTATCTTAAAATCCAGTGTATACAGACAGCTACATTTTTATGGCTTAAAGATAATAACTGACATTTCAAAAGTGAAACTGTCACACGAATTTTAGGCCAAGAAAATTCTTATCTGCCCAACTCTTTTAGGAAATGAATTAAAACCAATTGCATTAGAACACAGAAACCTTAGAACATAAAAACTTACATGCCTGAGGTAGACATCTGTCAAGACATTCAGGTATATGGGTTTTTTACTGCCTTTTAGAAAATGAACAATGAAAAGGTGACTTGTTTAAACTCTCAGGCTAAATTAGATGTCAGTAATCTAGAACATCAAACACCCCCAAGAATGGTTATTTAAATTTTATGATCTCTGTAAATATGTTCAGGCTTCTCATGTCAAGTGCCTAAACTAAGAAGGTGAACTAGTCCTAGATGGCAGAAGTTAAAATCTTTTTCAGCTACAACTCTCCCTGTATTTATAAAGGACCTGAAATACACTATTTTGCATGACAGTAGCTGACCCCTCCTGTACATTCTGAGTTACTGTGCTGCAAAGTATTCTCATGCATGTGTACAACAACAAGTTCCAAAAAGAAAAATTTTTACAATGAATAATAAACTCACTAGAACATTCTATTTCCTAGTGACAAACATTCAGTTCAGGGTCAGTTCATACAAGGTAAAATAAATATTAACAACAGCTGCTGACATTATCTGAATAGCTCAAACCTCATGATCTGTAAAACTGAATAAGAAATTTATAAGGTCAGATTGTATTTTATTAGTATAAGTCCTTCAGAGAAGGATTAGAAGGGCAGAGGAAAATAATAATAAAAATTAAACCCCCCCAAAAAACAAGAGCTTGTTGGTGACAATCTCTATTTCTCTATTTTTCATCTTCAGAAAAATAAGGGCTAATATTTTTTAAGTAACCATTTAATTGAGGGTGGCTGGACATTGGCCTACTTGTGGAAGGTGGTGAATGATGCCTTTGCATCACTTGAGTTGTGTTACTTTATTTATTAAAACATCTTTATCTTGAACCACATATTTTTCTCATTTTTGCTCTTGCAGCTCTCTTCCCCATCCTGCTGGGGTGAAGCAGGGCAGAGGGGTGGGAAGGCAATGAGCAAGGGACTGTTTGATGTTTCATTGCTGGCTGTGGTCAACAGGCAACCAAGGCAATGCCACAAATTGTGCTCCTGATTCCCTTCCCTGCTGTAAGTGAAATGTCATACCATGAGGAGTCTGTTCTGGGATTCAAAAGGGAAATGTGTGTACCTTTTTGTACAGATGAAAAAAATCATACTCCTTTTCCATAATGTGAAACCACACTAGCTGCCACAGCAGACTAAGGTTTTGCTTCCAGTAAAAAAAAAAAAAAAAAAACCCTTCTAGCATAGTGTAGAATAAAACAAAGGTTGTCCTTGAGGTTTAAATGTCAAAAGGAGACCTTGAGAACATCCCAGTTCAGGTACAAATTTTAGCTTACAGCATAAAGTGTCATTCTGAGAAAGGTTCTAACTAAAACTCTTCCCCTTGGTTCAGCATGTGTAAGAAACTATAACACTTATTTAATATGTGTTTCAAATAAATCTTTTCAGAGTCTAAGCTTTCTTGCCTGTCTCATGTTATACTATTTTAGCCACTACTCTAACACCTTTAAGGTACAAGAAGTTTTTTTCAGATGATTGCAGGTACCTTGTCCATATATGAGGAAGAAAATTTTGGTCATTAAACCTCATTTTTAGTTCTGAAATCAGCCAGAGCAGCAAACTTCCATGGTGACAAAATTATGCAATTGTACAAAGAAGGTTTTTACTGCTGATTTGGACTTCAGTAATAGGTGGGAATCAGTTGATTCTGATTTCTCAATGCTGCAGGATCTGGAGGCCTGGAGTAGCTCATTGTTATCTTCCAAGAGTTACAGATTTAAAACCATGATGGCTTTCTCAAAAAAAGTAAACCTGAATTGAAATTATTTCCACAGCAATTTTTTTTTTTTTTTGAATGGTTAGACCCAAAACAGAATTTGCAGTTGTGGTCTCTTCCTGACAATAGTGCAACAATATATTAATTTCAGAAACTGGGATAAAAAACTGAGCAAAAAGAGGATATTTCACCAGCACTATATCAAAAGGCAAGAGTCTAATAAGAATGCCTGCATGGATAAATTGTGTCTAACACTGCATCCAGAACCTGAAAGGTCTATTTGCCTGAATAAATGGTGGAAGCATAGTCCGCAACTTTAAGACCAAGGTTAATGCAGTTTAGTGAACAAATGAAGAAGAAAAGACACATTTGAATAATACACGCTTTTTTCAGTATGAACTTCAGCTTACTGTACTTTCATATATTCAAAATTTACTGATTCAAAATAATACTGCTTCAAAAAAGATGTAATGGTCCATGAGAACATAAAAATAAAGTATTGCTTTACAACTCATTTGGGCATTCTTAGAAAAAAAGCTTTCCATGCTCTGTGAGTAGTCTATAAGTTTAGGAGTCTCTGTCAATGTTTGCATTTACTTCTGTGCATTTCAAGGCAGCTCACTGCATTAGCAAAGGGAGATTAGACCTTTTTTGTGTTATATCATATAAAAATACTTCATTTCCTTTAAAACATTCAAATTCACAACAGAAAAATGGAACTTTAGAACTTTGTTGAACAGGCAAGAGAGAATAAATGAACATACTCTTGTCTTGACAATTAGTAACTTGAATCTGATTAGATGTGTTTCATTAAAAAACCTTCAAACCATCCCTTCTCTTAACATTTTTAATGAGATTTTTTGGCTACTCAGAGACATACATGCTGATATAGAGTTCAGATAAAAGAAACTCAAAGGTACAAACTTCTTCAAACAGTAGAAAATATTCTTGCTAAAGCACCCTTCAGTCCTTGCTATAACAGAATGTGCAGAAAATGCAAGCAACATTGTGGTTTGTGGTGGTTTGTAGTTCATATGAACCAGCAATATGGTACTGAGAATTAAATCTTAACAAACTTATACTTCTATTTTAAGTTATAACAATATGGCTGTTCCCTGTTCATTTTTTTTTTCTTTTTGTTTGTGGGTTGATTTTGGTTTTTTGTTTGTGTGTTTGTTATTTGTGGGTTTTTTTAATTGAAGGGGAAAAAAGGAAAAAAGAAAAAGGCCTTCTTTATTTTATTTTGTATAGAGTGTTAATTCCCCTTCAAAATTCCTGCTATTATCGGTATAATTTTAGAGAAATATCATTCAAATTCATTGTATGGTTACTATTGAGTGATATTTGTCTTAAAGTTTGCTTCTAACTCCCTCACAAACTTTATTGATTACTCCTCAAAAGGAGCTAAGAGAGAGATTTTGCAGTTTCAAACTGAAACTGGGTTGTGAAATTGAAACATACTGGAGAGTGAAGCATTTAAACAATTCTAGTTTGCTTTTAAGAAGTATTTAAACTGTTCTAGCTTGCACAGCCTCTAAGCTCATGATTTTAGCATTTTAAATTAATGTAGTCTGATCCAAATATCCTTTAATTTTTACAAACCATATAAAATGAACTGTAGAACTTTTCTGAAACCAGAACACAAATGTGATGCTTTTCCTTGCATCTAAATTAGAAAATTGTTCTCTGGTTTATCTGTGTGCTATAATCATCAGTCCAGAATTCTGTGTTATTTGCTTATACTGAAAAGCAGCTCTGAAGTTCACAGAACTCTAAGGAGTGAATGCTTTGACTGAGACCTTGCATTCCAAAGCTTCTTATTTACATGGGGAATATTGGTTATAGCCATCCTCATATCATGCACCCAAGGGCAGGCAGGAAAGTAAGCAAGCCTCACAATGAGCCACAAAGAGACATTCAAAAGAGTACTTAAGAATTCATAATAACAATCTCCTACTCAGGTTTTAAATTTTTCTAACGCAGACTCATTTTTTTTTTTTTGCTGCAAGCCTCTGTATTTACATATATGTGTTGCAGCCAAAAGCTATGAGCAAATTAATTTAAAATTTATCCCTAGGAGCATCTTCTCAATTATTTGAAGTGTTTCTTATCCATTATAACTGGAATGTGCCTCGCTGTTATTACAGTAGTAATAAAACTTGTAATGCATTTCATAACTCATGGTTGTGGTTCAACTTGTATTTAACCTTCAGTGTTCTTTGGCTGTGTACAGAGCAATAGCAGTGAAAACATGCTTCTATTTATCACTGTATGCTAACCTTAAAGCACAACATTTAGCAGGGTTCCAATAAGCTGCAAATGCAAATGGTGATACTACCATAACAGATTTTCAGTGTACTTTTCCCAGCTCTGTGTAATGGAGATGAGAATGTCTATATGCCAGGCCAAACACTGAGGCCAGAAGGGAGTATTAGGTTGTGTTTTTATAATAGACTTTGTGTCTATCTGGTTTAGAACATATGCTCTGTGTCCTGAATCCATCCAGGCATGCACAGAACATGATTGAAAGGTATCTTTATCACTTCTAGTCTCTGCAACCCTGGCAGTTCTGCTTAAATTTACAGTAGAAAACAGAACCAAATCAATAAAACAGAAGGAAATGCATTATAAGTGTCTTTCTGTCACAGTGGATGTGATTATGCTTGGCACTGGAATATTGATCTTTTAAATGAAGTTAATTATTGTCACAGAATTAATTCAGGAGAATACAGGAGAAACAAATGCAATCTGTAATGTGAGTTTAACACACACTGCAATTAAAATTGTAGCTCTTTACTCGACCACAATCTATGTCAGCTCCAAAGTTGGGGACCTCTACTGTTTTATTTGAATAACGATTTATCCTACTAGCTGATCTCAAATTAATAGGAATGCAACAGTCATGTTTTGATTTTAATGATAGCCAGCAGCCCATCATAACTTTTTGGTCTCTTTTCCTTATTTTTTTTTTATCATAACTCAGCATGCATTGCCTAATACTGTTTCTCCTGATCTTTCATACTACATGTAGCTGGCTTATCTACTAAAGGTGTAGAAAGATCTTATTATGGAATTAAGCCAAAAAAGATTAATGAAATAAATATGCAATATGACCCTCAACAATTCCAAGAAAAATCTACAACAATGAGTACAGAGAACTGAATTCCAGTTAAAATTGACTCTCATGTATGCATATATATATACACATACACACATACACACACACACACACATATATATATATATATATATAACAGTATATATATGGTATATAACAGACAATAAAGAGGACAACACACAGTGTTGCACTTAGTGTGACTTTTGTGGGAATGAGACCATAGGTAGCACAGGCAAAAATGTAGAAAGAATGATACTGAACTTAATAGTCACTGTAGTCTTTTAAGAAATGAAACAAATTAATGACGATTATTCCAGAGAATTCAGACAACAGACAATGCATACAATGTATATTCTTGTAAATATATCACTGATTTTGAATTCACTTTATAGCACTGTCTTGTTTACCTTTTCCCAACAAAATTTAGGAAAGCTGCAGCTCAGTATTTGGCTGAGTTGTAAATAAACAATCTTCAGTCTATGTTATTACTCTTTTTAATGACAGCAAGTGGCTCTTTCTTCCAGCATAGGATTATTCTAATTCTAACATCAAAATTAATCAAACTCTCTTGGTTAATCAAAATTATATATTATCATCCTGATTGCAATCATCTATCAAAGATCATTTCCTCCTGCAGTTTATACAGTACATAATCAGTGCAGAAGAATAACAAGCCAAGTCTAAAGTGAAAACACTAGTTGTGCAGTAAATAAAACTATAAAGCGGACAGCAAGAATCTGGCACTTCCTAGGCCTCCCACATATATAAAATGCCTTTCAGAAACTCATGTGAGATTATTCCAGAGCCTTATTAACACAGGCAAAATTATTTTGGTTTTTTGGGAGGGATTTTTTTGTTTTTTGCTTGTTTTTCCTTTCTTGGTTTTTTATGTTTCCTCATATAAAGACGTGAAACCTCCTGGTTAAGGAAGTTTAAGTCAGAAATTTGTTGAAGATTTTCAGAGAAACTTCATGTTTCTTTGTTGCTGCTTAGCTACTGACTTCAACCTTGTCCGTATCTGACTCCATGCTGTATCAGCCAGAATGTGTCCTTCAGGTTTATTATTAGGAAATCAACCTGATGTTCTCAACCAGCCAGAGATAACAGTATTGAGAAACAGTGGTTTTATTTCAGATTCACTCAAAATATGAACACACTAGGAATATAGAAGGACAATAGGTCTTTAAATAGTGATGTGATGAGTTTTTGGTTGGTTTTCCACGGAGCCATGGGCTTTAACTCACAAAGTTAGAAGGCAACATATCTTCTTTACACAACATTTTGGCTGAAATTACCTCAGTTTCAACAGTGTATTACAGAAATACAGCAATTCTCTGTAGAATTGTCTAAACATTTAGAATTAGCTGGTAAATGTTGTCAGCATACTGCTTTAAAATACCTTGTGCAACTCCTCCAAGACTGGCAACTAACTTCAGGTGGACTGTAGCCAAGGAAAAAAAATCCTCCCAAATCTTTGTTTAAATTTCTTAGAAGCAAAAGAGTTATTGCTCTAATTTTAGCCACCAAGAGGCAGAAATGGATAACTCTGTTTTATGCTAATGTTTAGGTCATACATCTCTTGAGTGCTTCACTGGTTAACTTGTAAGTTGCCAGCTGAGTACAGGTAGCACTAAAGATCAGCCAAGGTTAAATCAGAAGCAATCATCTCCCTTATAAATCAGAAGCAGGGGAAAAAAAAAGGAAAGGTCACAAGAAGTCTCCTTTTGTTATGAAAGACACAATGTACCTGGAGAAAACAGGTTTTGAAGGATCATTTCAGAAGTATGAAAAGGCAAAAAGGTTTACCTTGGCTATACATATCTGATGTTGGAAAAGTGTTATGGAATCCAGAGTGGGGATGGCATGTGCTCGGCTGTAAGACTTCTCCAGTTTACATGCATATAACTTCAGGGCATAAATCCCTTTTATCTGACATAACATAATTGGAATGTATCATAAGTGTATAATCATGACTCTTTGTTTATATTTTTTCAGAAGTTTCTTTTCTATGCACTTCAGATTGCATAATGAAGCAGACTAATAGACTCATTCTCCAATTCAAAGAGAAATGATTTATGTAACAAGGGTATGAAGTGCTATCTCAGTCTACACTGAAATTACCAAAAACCACAAACATGCCTACGCATAATGAAGTATTCAAAGGCTGAACGTGCTAATTTATGTGATCTTTGTTAAAATTGCTGGGTGGTAATTGATCAATTCTGGTTTTCAAAGGAATTACTAGGCTTGGATATATGAAGTAAGCATTACAGTTCCTGGAATTTTTGGAGATTTGTTTTTTGGAAACAAGAAACAATGAATGAAGACACAGACAATACCATTACCTTAAGAAGTACTAGAAAATATTTCAAACCCTATGGGCCTAGAAGGATTTACAAATTCAGAAGAAAGAGGTTAAAGAAAAGAGAAATAGAGAAATATTGACTTTAGAAAAAAATCAACAAAAATACTTGGATCAGATGTTCTTGGTAAAAAGGACAAGAATTATTCTTGAAGGGATTCCTGATGAAATAATCAATACTATGGGCAGTGGACAAGAAGCAGCTTGTGGTTTTGAGACACTTATTCTAAAGTCCACAGGAAGAATAAGATTAAATATTCTCTCTTCATGTTAACAGAAATCAAATGTGTAGTGGCAGATCCAATATAGATAAAAAATAAAATGAAAATTCCCTAGTTAGGATTTTGGACAAGTTTTGGTTAAGAAGAAATTATGTTATTTATTATGTATATATACTGTTTTGTGGGACAGATTCTCACAGTCATTTCACTGGAGATACATCTGTCATATCTGTATTGGTCTTGAACAATCAAATCTTGTAAATAAATTGTATGAACTAGGAGACTTGATAAACTAGTTTAAAGAAATTTAAAAAAAAATTACAAAACCTAGACCAAATGCAAAAATGAAATAAAAGTGACAATTATTTTTAACAGTTTTAGATTTTGGTAGACTATTTTAACTTTCCGTCTGGAGATACAGCAATATAAAAAGGCTTATATAATATAGAGAAATGTGCTTTAAAGATTCTTGCCTGTGGAAACATTTTTCTTTCTTTGCAACACTTGTTGCTATGCCAGAAAATATTTTCAAGACACAGCATACAACTAGTGACTTGCAGACGAGTGGGTCAAACCCAAAAGGTTATGTCAGTTTAATTTCATGGTAGGAGATGAGAAATTGCTGATGGGTCAGGGAAAATGGGATCTGAGTACTCATATCCATCTGTTCCTTGGGGTATATATCGAGGCTTTTTAATCCCATCTGTTTGTGGTAGCCAGAGCACAGGTTGTATGATCAGCACTTAGAAACTGTCTTCTCTTGACACAAGTGTAATTCAAGTTTGGTGTTTTTATTTCATATTTTTGTAACATCAGCAGAATGAATCCAAGCTTTAAAGACATTCTTGACTTTTACTATCCTCATTTAAAATATAGCTGAGCTTAGAAAATATTTTCAAATGCATGCTGACTATAACGCTGCAAACAGAATCTGAATGTATTACCCAGTGTCTTGGCCCAGTCCAAAGCCTCATCTCTGATACAAAAATACATTTTATACACTTTTAGATTTCATAAAAAAAAACATGTAACTTGTGCTGATTTGTAAGCTTATAGGATTGGTCAAATGCAAATAACGGAATTGGCTGAAATTGATCCAGATCATGGTGCTCTGATGCAACATTCAACATTGCTGAGTAGAAAATCATCAGTGAGCTTGAGCACTAATAACAATCATAGGAATTAGGAAATGATATGAGGATATGAGTTCCTGCTTTTGTAGGAGGGAGGTAGATGGAACAGGGAGAAAGAGAACTCCATGGCTATTTCCTACTAATTTCCAACAATTTCTTAAATTTTATTTTTTTCCCTCTCCATGAATATTGCTGTATTTTATTTCTAGAAAATATTTTTATCTGAAGGTATTATATCCCCTTAGAAGCCAAGCATTTCTTAAAGCAGCCTATGATGTAGATATTTTATATCCATGAAACATACGTTGAAATCAAGGGAAAAATCAATTGTCATTCTAAACTTTTCAAATTTATGAATAGTTAAGAATTTAAATACACATGAAAACACTTCATAGTGAAATGTAATTTTTTGACACACTAAAAAAATTGCAAAATCATGCTGTTTATTTAGGTATATTTTGGTGAGTGAATGTAAACAGCTTGGTTTCAGTGAGCTGCTTAAGACACATAGTGAATTAATGACAGATGAGAAAACAGAACACAGGTGCCTCAGGCATCCAATTGTTTCCCTGTGTTAAATAAAAGTATCCTTCTGTCTGACACAGAGATGAATTTCAAATTTAAAAAGTCCTGGTACCTTACCAAGAGGCATCCAGTGGATGCAAAATGAGCAGTTTACTTCTATTACTCTACACTGATCTGGGAGGAAAAAAACAAACCAGATTAAACAAGTTGTGTGTTCTCATTTACATAACTGTAACCCATCAGAAAACTATGCCACAAGTAAACAAGATGTCTTAAGATAGCTAAAATCTGATTATATACATGGCACGGAAAATAGAAAAATTAATTTTAGAAATCCATGATTTCATTGCAGATGCTACTCATGGGAATAAAGGGGGGAAATATTGCATAAAGAAATGTAAAAATATAATGTGGAGAGCAGACTTTATGAGACTGATTTCCCAGGATACATTAATAGGTATGAGGTTGAGGGTGGCAGAATTCAATCCTCAGAAAAAGATATGAAAATTTGCTAAAAGGGATTTCCTTCCTTGCCAATTCTAAACTTGGACAATGTCTATTGCAATGATAAAATCAAATACACTCCCAACTTTGCAATTAAGGCTGAAACTAAAGTATTTTCTAGAAGTCTTGCATCTCATAATTTATAAGATTCTAGAACAAGATGGCAGCTTGGTTACGTGTCCACAGTAAGAATTTCACAGTCACAGGAGGAACAGTAATGCCCACTGCCATGGGTGTCTGGGCTCACAGCAGCACCCACTGGCCATGTCATACCACGTGGCCCTCACAAAATAGGAACCCATATTACTGTTTCTTAACCCTTCTCCTTTGCAGCTTCCTTGCCAAAACTTTTCCTTTTATCTATCTGCCTCTGAACTTTCCAGACCACCACTCTCATGTCTTATGCTCTTCTCCCACAGGTAATTTCCGCTGGAATGTCCATATATAAGTAGGCACAATGAGTTAATCAATTTTCTCCAAAATGTCCCTCATTACTGAACAAGTGCTTAGCTACCAATATCATGACAGAAAAAGACGTGAATATTCTCCACCATAACGTGTTCTTTTCACTATAACTCAAGCTGTGCTTATCCCACCACACAACCTTTCTTTCTCTTGCTATATTGCCTCCCCTGAGCAGAGAGGGAGCAGCAGAAGCTCTCCTAAGCAGGCAGGGCTCAGCAAATCAAGCAGGCTCAGCTTATACCAAGCTTTGTTGCTGCCTGTCTTGTTTTCCCTCAAACTTCCCCAATATCATTTGGCATTTGCCACAACAATGGAGTACTATTTGGTGACATGGGCACCAAAGCTTCATTCAAACAACATAAAAGCATTTTGCAATAGCTCAGGACGTATGAACAATGGTTCAGGAGCATTATTCAATTGGCTTCTTATGATCACATAAATAAGAGATGAAGAAGACACTTTGGGGTATCTTACCATCTTTCAAAACCAGAGAGATGGACAGATGTTCCCAGAACACATTTACCAATCTTTTACCTAGTCCAGTGGTATGTATTTCATATTTCTCTCAGAAAGCTAACAGATTCATCATCATAGGAAAATTTCTTAGTGTTCAGTCTGAAGTTTCTTTGCTTAATATCATTCTGCATCTTTACATAATGAGCTTAGTAAGCTACAAAGAGAGCACTTGCTGGCCAAGCAGATTTCTGCAAAACTCTTTCAGCTCCATCACAGAAGTTGTACCATTGTTCTTGGCCCTGGTGACATATGCAGTAATTGGAGAATATTTCACTTGCTCTGACAGAATGAATCCAGTACTATGTGTGTAATATGAAGGTGATTAGAGCAGAGAAAAAGCTAGCTATTGGCAGGACAAAGCATTTTTTTTTGTGCATTAATATGAGACCTTCTGCAATTGCTGTAAGATTTATTTGTTATTAATAGACTAAGGAATTCCTATAGGCATTAAACTGTCCCTCTTAAAATGCATTTGGTTCAATGTTATTACCAGTAGTATCAATGTCCATACACCTGGATAATCTCAAAAATCCAAGATGTGTTCAGAATCCCTTCATATCCTTTCCCTTCCCTCGTGTAATTGTGACACATGTATTTACCCTCTGATTCTCCTGCAATTTTCTGCTTAACATAACCTGTATACAAGTTTAGACCATCTTTTGGGAGAAAAAAACGAGAAGAGTATTTTTCTTTTCTGTCTTGTGCCATCATTCACTACAAATCCTTGCTGTTCCCATGAAAATAGGCAACATGCACCCATCAAGCTTCCTTTTCCCTTATATATTAAATTCCTTTCAGATAAATAAGATTAATTAGACAAATATTCCGGAGAACTTGAGCATGCATCTTGCATGCAATAATTCCTACTCACTTTCCTTCAAGAAGATTGTCCATTTTGGATTTTTAACCCATTCATGCAATCACGAACGTGTTTGTGTCGGTGATTTGCAGTAAACACTGTTGCATATTGTTGGAAAAAAAAATCCTCTTTAAATTCTGAAAGAAACACTAAACTTTTATGTTTGCACCCTTCTCTCATATTCAAGCTCCCACACTCAGAAAGTGCCGATTCAGTATGTTTGTTTTGTCCCTGATGTAGTTTTGCAAGTATTTTTACTTTCTTATTCCTCTATTCCTTGAAGACCTGACTGCAGGAAGGGTAGTGTGAAATTTCATTACTGATCATTAAAACGTACTTTAATCCTTATAAGGAAGGTGCTAAAACAGGTAAAGCACGGTTATTTTTTCATAATGTGGCATGTCCTTTCTCTTTTTTTTTTTTACCAAAGAACATTATAGCAATTTTGTGTGCTCAAAGATTTACAGGGCTATAATGTTTTCCTATTCAGTAAAACAAATAACTTCAACCCCATTAAAGCCGATCCTTGCTTCAGATCCTCTGCTGACCAGATTTTGGCAGTCCCCCTTGAAATATCTGGCAATCTGTCAGACCATTATCACTTCAGAAGTACTAATTTTCCTTTTAGATGAGGTGCAGCATTAGTCATGTATTTTCTTTGTTACAGCAGATGTAGAACCCAGCAGCCAAGTGATCAACACACACCCAGGCTTTGCCCTGCTGCAAATGTTTCAGTTATCAAACATATGGTCTGATGTTGCGAGTCTTGCTTAAATGTTGTAACTGAAATCAGCTGTGCAAGAACACTGAAACCAGGGAGGACTCAGCTCGCTTTTGCATGGCAGGATTTCACACAGCCACCCGCAAAATGCTTTCTGTGCAGCTGACACAGACATTACTATCAAGCCGCAGATGCTGACAGATAGATGTTATTTTACGTAGTGTTCACAATCCCCCTCAATTGTTTTAAGTAACAGAGAAGCATGTGCAAGGGGGAAAAATAGTAATGAAGGTTTTAGAGTGACAATGGAAATGCTGTAGTTCCAAGGAAACTATGAGTAAAGACTCACAAAATATTTTGAAAAATTTGTAACTTTCAGAAACCCTGTGAGAAAGGCACATGGTATATTGCAGACACCTTTTCTGCTATTCAAGAAAAGACTCCTTCACTCCAGTGTCTTTGTCTCAGTGTGTAAGGCAATCCCGAATGCACAGCAGTGAATGGAGAGGAATTATAAGAAGAAATGACAACAGATTTCAAATCCCTTTCAGTTTTGCTAAACTGCCATTTTGAAGTAGTAAAGGGGACATTTGATAACAATAAATAATTCTCCAGCAGCAATCTGGGAGCTGAACAGAAACATTTTATCCTTTATTTAAAATAGTTTCCAAGGAACACAATCTAGTTGAATTATAGTTTTCTCTATATAATTGCTAGCACTACACATTGCTGGCCAATTTCTCTTAGATCCTTTGAACAAATTATAGAAGACAACTTATGTCTCAGTTTAATTTGTCAGGAAACTACCCTATTTCTCTATTCTATTCTCTGGAATTAATAATGCATTACCCACTTTAGATCACGATTTCCAGATGTTTTTCCAAGTGCAGCCAGGTTACGTATGCCTGAACACATCTTCTTTAAAGAAATCGCATGTGTAACCTTAAGGCAATGTAATCCTGAGAGGAAGATTAACCTTTAGTTGTATTTACATTATTTTTGGAGCATGACTAACCTTTTATTTGGAAGTATTAAGCACGAGGAATTGGACTATTTACAGATGGACCAAACCTTCTGCTTGAAAGCCAAATTCTGCTCTTGCTGGAATTAGTAAGACTTTTTTTAAAGACCTAAGTAAAAGATCAGTTATCCCTCTTGTGCTTAACTTTGGTTTTCAGAGACCCTTGAGGAATCACAATTTCAATCACTGTCAAAAGGAGTAAAAAGACTCACAATCTCTGAAAACAGGGCTCTTTCACTGAGGTAAATATTTTCCCCTGTCTGCACACTATATTATAACCATGATATATATTATATATATTATATATACATATTAAAATATTATAAATTTTATTATATGTCAGTTAATTAATTTAGTTATAATATTGCATTAAAAAACAAATTGTGCAATATTATATAATGATAGGATATATAAATGAAAATACTTTAGATAATACAGCTGCAACTGGATGTACTTGCAACAGCAACACAAAGTCACCAGACGCCTCTTTTCTCTCTTAGTACCATTTTTTAAATTCCATTTTATCAATCCAAGCAAATTAAATTTAAAAAAAAAATAAAAAGAGGACTTTTTTGGTTCCAGGATTTACAGTACTATTAGTTCAAAATAGAAGAGAGACTTGTAAAGCCAAAGGCTACAATAAATACAATTGTATTTAATTACACTTAAGAAATTATAACTTTCCTCATAGTATCAAATGAGGTCCTCTTTACCTTGCTGCAACTTTATGGCAGAGGACAGGAGCAAGGTAGACAGTAAATTTTCCACTGGTTTATATCCATGCTGTTCTTTCCTCATGAAAGATTTGGTGTTTTCTGAGAGATTTTTTTGGTGTGTGGGTTAGGTGCTGATATTCTCTCTTGAAACAGAATGTAAAACTAATCCATTTCATTTCTTTCTGTGAAAAAGCTAACTATATATATAAAAGATCATCCAGTGTCAGGTCTTTACTTGGTGGAGTCTTGTGTAGTTAAGACAAATGTTTCCACTTTGCATGTGAAGAAGAAATATCTTTGTTCCTTACAGAGACAAAAATCTGCAAATATTCTTTATGTTGGTGCTTCCAATAAGCAATAAACTTAATTTTCAGCTTTTGAATATGGGCTAGAAAGGAACCTGTCTTGTCTAGTAATTGAATAGAAAGCAGAATACCAAGCAGAAATCAGTAATATGGGAATGGATATTCTGTAATCAATATAGGCTACATTTCTATATGGTATAATACAAAAATATAAGATATTAAGACAAAGACATAAAAAAGGTCCAGGAAGATCATGATACATGGAAACCTTTCAGAGGGACCCAAAGGAGTTTAACATAACTTTACATACACAAATAATGCAAGATTCCAGTCACTTCACATTTCTTGTCTTTTTAACTGTATCTAGCTCTTTCTCAGGCTTGTCTTAGCTATAGTTGGCGTCTTAGCTGAAACTTGGTGCAGGTAATTAATGAGTTGGGCACAGATTAGCCCTGAAACTGTTCTGGTCTAAGGGCTTTTTGGCCATAAGTATAGGCTATGATCTCTTTAGAGACTGGCAGATTGTAAATGGTACTCCAATTTATAATACTCTACTTAAATAATATCTTAGTACTTTATATGGCTTATTCTTACCCTATGTCTCTGAAGCACCATGAAATACTTCAGCTGCATCCCCTTGAGGGAACAATGAAATCTACTGTGCATAAGCGTACAAGAGATATCAAAATTATCTGTGCTATTCTTCTAACTGATGTGTTCACAGGCCCTAGACATTGAATGCAAAGTCTATCACCTTTGACAAGTGCTGGTGAATGCACCTCGTGTGTACTTTTTAGTGCCTGATTATGTGTCATGTCTCTCTGTCCTTGCTGCTAGAGAAATTGTGACTGGACTAGAGGAAGAAAAATGCTTATTTTCTACCCAGTACTACACTTATTTAAGATGAGCATATTTGGGGTAACTCAGCATAAAATGACAGTATTCAGCTCTGAACTAACCCACAATAATTTGCTGCGGCAATGTGATGGATATGAATTTCCCTTCTGTAGAGGACACCAATATCTGTTCCACAGAAAATAGGCAAAGGATTTTGTTGAAAGACTACAGAGTTCTTCCACAATATGTAAAAGGAACACATCAGATAAATTTTAACATAACTTCTACCAGTACAACAGACATCTATTGATTTGGAAAGCTTACTGAAATGTAAAGGACTGTGCTGCTAATAAGGAATAGTTTACTGTGTCATTAACACATCAGTGTTTCATCAGGGACTTTATTTTAATGTCTGTTCCAAGGGCTGGAAGTTGAATTATAAGCAGGTATTGTGCTGGATCCTTTTTCTCCGTTTCCCCTCCCCCCCCCCCCCCCCCCCATCTTCCTATTACAAAAGATTTCAAGATAGCAGAGAGGATATGTCTGAGTTATAATGCACATCATGTTTGCATGCTTTCCTGTCTTGTTGATTTAGAGGATTCTGTTATCTCAGACAGAGGATTTGGGGATTGCCAATTTAGTACTATACAGATCATCTAGCTAAAGTCTTCATCTTTCCATTGCTATATTTTAGTAACTTACTGCTATCTTTTGTCTCATCATAAATTCTATTACCAGCTATGTTCAAAATACCTTGTTGTCAAGTGTGTAGTACCAACATAAACATAAAGGTATGGTATATGTTCTGAATACATGTCAATGCAGTTGCATCACACTAAAACAATATTATGTCTCTCTTCATGATAAAAACAAGCCATGTTTTCATGTTTGTTTTCATGATTACTTGCTGTGAGGATGGTGAGGCACAGGAACAAGTTGCCCAGAGAAGCTGTGGATGCCCCATTCCTGGCAGCATCCAAGGCCAGGATGAATGGGGCTTTGAGTAACCTGGAATAGTTAAAGTGTCCCTCCCAAGGAAGGGGTTGGAACTGAATGATATTTAAGGTCTCCTCCAACACAAACAATTCTCTAACGAAAGAATGTCATTTTTGAGTAAGAGCTGGGAGTTTTCAGTCCTTGAGGAAGACAGTCATTGCTTTAAGGGTTGGGTCTTTACATAACCCTGTGTACCTGGAAGTTATAAATGTAAGTTAGGATCCTGTGAACGTACCTTAGTCCAACATGTCTACATTTTAACTGAATATCCCTTTCAGGAAGGAAAGTTAAATGTGACCATGTGGGAAGCACTGCACATGCATTTAATCAGGAAAGATTAGAACTGGTGTCTGGTAGCTCCTAGCAAAATGCTCTCAAACCAGAATATTTACAGAGAAAGTCTTCATGAATCATTCTAACTTTTATAAGCTTAGGTAGGAAGATAGGAGAAACTTTCAGGTAGGAGAATAAAGTGGATCTCATCTCAAATACAGAAAAACTTTTGTTTTGTATAGATCTGCCTTTTAGCAATTTATCCTGGATGAAAACAAACTGGCTTGTTATCCTCCCACTGGTATGAACTGAGAGCTACTGTAGGAATATCAACAACCTCCGTTAGGAGGATCAGGGTCTGGTTTATGATTTGACAAACATTCTGCTGTGTTATCAAAAGAAGATAACATTAATCTGAGTTCTAATACTGGCCTCCCTTAACAATAACTCAAGACATTGCAGATTGCAATTTTCTCAAACCTTCTATTTCCATGGTTTCGTTTAGACATTAGGGTAACAGCTGTCTTAGAGGGCTCCTTGTCTGTGTTTTATTTCTTTTGACACTTTTTTGATCAATTGGTTAGTAGCCTGGACAGGTAACGGTGAGGTGACTGAAATAGTTGGTGTCCATTAACACTGTTCTTATTAGAAACTAATGCTTTTCCTCTCCCGTTATTTGGTTGAATATCAAAACACCACACCAAGTATTTTTTGCTTTTCATCAGACCTTGTGAACTCCTTGAATGACTGAAGAAAATAAAACATGCAATTATCAGATATTTTAACACAATGTAACTCCAAATGGAAGGCCTGCAGAGCCCTATCCTGTGCAACATCAAGTCTGCGTGTGTGTAAATAAGTAAATAAAAATAAGTGGTGGGCTTGTGGGGGGGAATGAGAAAGGAATGGAGAAGGAATGAAGTTATGCCTGGCATTTAATTCTAAAACATATTGTCTAGAGGTATATTTCTTTTCTATGCTTTCAATAATATGTAAAAAAAACTACTTTTTTTTTGGATTTTGGTGAAAAAGGGTGACCTGATCCATAGACTTCAGTTAAAGTCACATTCCACTGCAGATGATGATAAAATAAGCAGTGCAGAATAAGGTTTTTTTAAGGGCTCTGCCAAAAGGTTCCATACTATATGTTCTCTATTCCTATTTCTGGATATCAGTGGGAAATTCAACTTAAATGACTAATTTAAATATGTGTATGGTGTTGTATTTTATTGTTCTGACAATAAACTAATACCAGAACATGATTGAGCCTACTTAGATCAGACATTTGGTTGAATCCTAACTACAAAGCAGGTTTATTATAATGCTCAAAACTCTACTTTTCACAGTGAAGCTCATCCTAGTGGGATCTTGAAGATAAGAGCTTGCATCCTGATTTTAGACTGGAAGAGGAGGTGATACCTGGCATGCTGCAATTAGAGAGTTATTTTCAATGTTCAGGGCCAAACAAATGCTCATTGAAAATCTGCACGGATTGGGAACAGAAGAGCAACATGAAAAGTAGAAGGACAGGATTTTAGTAGAAAAAGAATACTCTTATTGTTGGAATAATATCTTTGGTATCCTTTATTAAAAAAAAAAACATTCTGTTTTCAAACTGTGTTTTCTTTATCTTTGTTTATTTGATATTCTGCATCCTTAACTTAGCACTCTAGAAAAGACTTAATGAATTAAAACTGATAAACCTTGCCTTTATACAATTCTAATAACTTCAAAGAACTACTGAAAGTTTGGTGGTTGCAGCATGAGGAGAAAGTATTTGTGCATATCTGGCCAACCAGAGAGCACAACAGATGATCAGTACAGTTTTAAAAATGAATAAATTATATATTCCTAAGTCAACTTCAATTTAGTAAGAGGAAAATAATAGATAAATAAAAAAAAGAAATATTTTGGGCTTTTGAATAATTCCTTATTTATCATACACCCTTAAGAATGATTTTTGCCTCATTTAAATGGAAGACAAAAAATGTGCCAAATTCATGGCAACTTGTGATAAACTCTGCCTCAATATTTCAAATGTACTGTGTTCCAAATGTCCCATTAATATTGCTTGGGTTATAGATGACTGCATAGATATCATTGTGCCTCCACAAGAATACATCAATAGGAAAATAAACCTTCATGTGAATGCATCTGTATGACTCATCTAAGTAAATCTTACAAAAAAAACCAAACAAAACAAAACAGAGAGAAATGATGGCTGAATGTTGTCACATTCAGTTTGTGACTTTAACCTTATTTTTACTTTATGTGGATTTAAAAGGTGTGCTGAAGTTTAATATGAGAAATTCAGCTTTCACTGAAAATGATACAAAATAAAAAATCAA
The DNA here is from genome assembly GCF_963662255.1 of Cinclus cinclus. Lineage (NCBI taxonomy): Eukaryota > Metazoa > Chordata > Aves > Passeriformes > Cinclidae > Cinclus > Cinclus cinclus. Next base: position 20,629,501 of record NC_085051.1, on the reverse strand, counting down.
TCTCCCTGATTTCCCAAGACATTTTTCAGTTTACAAGAAATTTCAAGATGCTAAATATAGTCTGCCCTTTAAACATTTAGAAACGCCTTTAATGGCTGAACTTCTAGAACTCTCATTTTTTAATGTTTTCTCTGTAAAACAGGTTATTTACTTTTTCCTTTCTGTAGGGAAAATTAAAATTCTTATGTACAATATGGAGAGGTTTTGTAATGTTTTTCTGGACAAAACCCTTGACTGAATGTACTCACCTGACTGTAAAATTACCTACCTGAACTGAATGACTTAAATCATTCTTGGAGAGCACTCCTTCTTTTAGAGAAAAGTGAAAATCTGAGTAATAGCATGTTATTTCTTCTGTTGCTCTGAATGGAACTGAAGAAAGTACTCACCCATCTTGGGGAACAAAGAGTGGACAACATGTTTTTAACAACTGTATCCTATGATCCAAGTGTGAACAGTCCAGCTATTAATTTTTACCGTAATCAGAACAGAGAAAGGAAGATTGTTTTGACAAGAAAAGCAGATTCACTTTGCTAAGTGAGTTCAAATTAAGGTAGGGCTTGATTTGGCAAACAGCAGGACTTTGCATTGTGTATTCCAGTTAAGTAATAAACATTGCTTCTTTTTGGTAAGGTTTCATGAATCGGTGTAATTTTTTGGTCACATTATTTATTCAGGAACTCTAGGAGGTTTAGCACAGTTTCTATGGGTTCTTTGGACATCACAGTTACTGAAGATGTAGTGTCAGACAGGAAGAAACCAATGGGGCTTTTTCTGTCACTGAAGTTATGCTGAAGACTATTTCAAAGAGGTGGAAGTGTGTCTTCGACCTGACTACACAGAAAAGAAAGTTTGTGCTCTGAGTGCAGCAGAGGAGCAAATGGTTCTCAGAAGAAGGGTTTTTACTGAACTGAGGACTGAGTCTCCAACTTCTGCATTTCAGTAGCAGTTTTTAGCGTGTCATTTGGATTGTTATAAGAATGTGATCCTGGTCATGATAAAGAGAGCAAGTCAATCTTATTTTATTAAACTTAGCAGCAGTAATATCTTCTAGCAGGGTATCAGACCATCTCTGTTTAGGATTATGGGTTTTTTTGCCATGGACTCTGAGTGATCAGGAAGGCATTAGGTTTGTGCATTTGTGACAACTTTGGAACTCAGTATTTTTCCAAACTAGAAAGTAAATCTGAAAAAGGAATTAATTCATTTGAACGGCAGACATGGCAAAGCAACAAAATCATGTTATAATATCTATGAATTAATAAAGCAGTAGACAAAGCTAGAACAGATCAAAACATCTGTGGTTGCTATTTTCACCACAGTTCATTTGTAACAGTCTCAGACAGTTTGGACATGCAATTTTTTAGAGCAGATACTTTTATTTTTAATCATAGATATTTCATGCAAACTCAAAATACTTTAAAGAAACCCAAAAGAGCCTGAAAGGACATTGTTATCTAATACTGAAAAGCTACCTATGTGTACTTTGTCCTTTTCTTGCATGTAAATACATTTGTTAGGGCTGGGTTTGTTTTTGTTTTTGGGGTTTTTTTTAAATTATTATTTCCTTCCTATGAGACTGAGTTACTTCTTTGAATCCTGTTTCCTTTTTTAAATGTTTCTTCTCAATCTTTAACTTTAGAAAGATGAAGGTTTCCTGATGCACCCCTATGGATCTTTCACTAGGATCCTTGTCTTTCTCCTGATGTGGGACAGTTTGCCACTGCTGAATGAATATGGTTCCTTTCAATATCTGTCAGGTCTGCTACAACTTTATCCCTTACAATAGTGTCCCATGTCCCTAAAAACGAGTCTCCTCAGTTGTCTGGGATCTACTTTTTCTCCATTGTCTTTATTTCACTGTCACTTCTTTCTAGCCATAGTATCAGACACTCAAATATAATTTCTACTGTTTCTAGCACCTTTGATCAAAATTTAATATAAAACACTTCCTCTTTTGATAATTTTCTATAGCTTATGATAATGCTGATCCCAAGATTTTCCAAGATCATCTCAAGTTATTTGGACATTACTTTGCTAACAGATATTTAATAATCAAATGTTCCTATTATTTCCAGGTCCTACTTTGTAAATAACTCTTGTAGTTATTCAGAAGAAAAAACTCAGATTATTCATTTCTTTCCTGAACAGATACTTCTTTAATAGAACATACCAAATATCCTCGTCCTTCTTGATTAACACCACGGTGAGAGAGCTAAGCATTATCTTTTTTTGGTCTTCCCTATCTGTATTCTCTTAGATATTTTTTTCATTCTGGGTCAGGTAGTTCTTGTTATAACATTCCCTGATCTTTCTTGTTCTCTAGTGATGACTAACAAAACAGAATCTGTTGGTAGAAACAAAGGGGATTGATTTAATAGTGTTTCTTCTTGAAATCAAAATAAAAATAGTCCCTGCTCTCTTGGAATATTGTAAATTGGCTTCAGCTCCCGGCAATCTATCTTATGTATTTGATAAATCAATTATAATTCCTCATTTAGCCAGTAAAGTTCTGTGATCTCACAATCTGAAAAGATGTGCACTATTACAAAACCCAGAAACCTAGTTGCCTCCACAGACGTGAAGGATGCTGTTCCAATTCCCCCATGTCATGCACTCACAAATGAGTATTGTTGTGTCCATTAGCTTTGAATGCATTAATGGATAAATAAGGACTTTGAACTAATCTGTACACAAAGCTGGCTTGGCAGGGTTTGGAGGTTTAATTGAACTTCATATTAATTTACAATTAGTTTGTTTTATTTACTTTCTGATGGCATTATCAAACACATTATAGAGGCAGTACAAATAAAATTTGTGCCAATTACATATGAGAATAATTGGATTTTATTAATCCAAGAATTCATGCAATCAATTTAATTATTGGAACTCTTAGTTCAGATACCTCATTATTCTTCACTCTAATTAATCTCAACCACTAATGAGTAGTTTTGAAATGGGACTGTTTACTCATTTGCCCTAAATGGAAGTTTTCTTAAACATTGATATTTACTTTAGGGAAACAAGCAAGTTTTCTGAATTAATTTATTTATATGTGTGTTTTTTTTAAAAAAAAAATTATTCTGCGAGATAACAGCAGCTTTCTTGGTCCAAAATAATAAATTTAAAAGATTATTATTCCAGTCCTGTCTGAGTTTGAGCCAATTACTTATATATGCCTTCTTGAAATGTTGTTATTTGGCAAGGATAAATGCACATCAAAATAGAAGATTAACAAATCCTGTAAATAATCATAGGGTTATGCAGAGGTATTTACTGAATTACCATTAAGAGCTTTGGAGACTGTCTTCCTCCTCTGTCTCCATACATTCAGTCTGGAAGCACATTCCTGTTTCTATGGTGTCATGTAGAAACAACACACTAAACATGAGAGTTAGTAAGTAGGGTATTTCAGAGAAAATCCTCCCTTGCAGAGATGTAAGAGAAAACACATTTGAAAGGAAGACATTATTTCTGATGGAATAAAATGCACAGATGGTATTGGAGATAGATTAATTCAAAAGGTGAATATTTTGGATTTTAACTGATGAGGCCAAAGTAAAGAGGATAAAGTCAGAAGTGATTGGGAAAAATAATTTCTGATGGACAGGATGGGACTATATTGTGGTGCTTGAACAATAAGTGAATAAGATTATTATGTCAAAAAAGGCCCAAAACAACCTCAGGAAATAACAAAGACAAGGAAAATAATTGCAGTTTTAAGCCTGAAAAATAAAGACCAACTCCCAGAGGAGCTGAGGGGAAAAACCTCTATGTATGAACATATTTAAGAAAATGCAAAAATGCCAGAAAGCCAAGAGGAGAGGCAAAAATTAACAACAGAAAAAAACCAGTGTGAACACCAAGGTCAGCAGAGGAGTGGGAAGGGAAGGAGGTGCTCCAGGCAGAGCAGAGATTCTCCTGCAGCCTGTGGAAGGGAGCACCGAGGAGATTGTATTTCCCTACAGGCCCCAGATGAGAGATGCCTAAAACTACAAGCTGTTTTTTTTTTTTAAATTTCAATTTAATACAATTATAGCAGAACTGAAGTCCGAGTTGGACAGTAGACTCTGAACTAAAACTTGCCACCCCACTTCACTTTGTCAGCTGGAAAACACATTGCAAACACAATCATATCGCAGTAGCTCCCCTAGCAATTCAGACTTCAAATATAATTCAAATGCTATCTCACCAGAGGAAAAAAACTGCAAAAACTAAAAAAACAACAATCCCAAAGCTTACAATGACAAAGAGAAAAAGATACTGTATTCTACAACTTTTAGAAACCAAAAATGATGCTTTGTACTCCAGAAGGTGGAACTTGCCTCTGGGAAAGTCGTTGCAGCACTTTTTAGATAAAAATCAACGTTAGGAAAAAAAATATCAAATTTTGGAATAGTCAGGGACTGTGAGAATGATAATGAACTTTGGCACCCAATTAGGTAGGGAATATCTAAGCTCTTCAAAGCTCCATTTATGTACAAACTAGATCAAAGTTCTCTGTCAACTGTCTTTGAAGAAAAGCATTTACAATTCCTCTTTTCCTTCCTGCCCTGCCATCTGATTTTCCCCTCCTACTTTCAGGGCACTGACAACCTCTGCTGGCACTTTTCAGCAAATCATTCAGTGCAACATGGAAGAGAAGGCTGGAGGAAACATTTAACTTTTACATGAAAGTTGAACCACTGTCTTCTAGAGAGCTTAGTGTGAAGTTTTTACTCCTAATATAATTTTAACATGCAGAACAATATGGAATCAGAGAACCATACACTGACCTGTGCTGGAAGGTCACAGGCTGGATGCCCTTAAAGATCATCTAGTTCCAAACCCCCTGTCATGAACAGAGATTCCTTTCACTAGACAAGGTGGCTCAGAGCCCAGTCCAGACAGGTCTTGAGCAGCTCAAGGGTATGGAGTCCACAAAAAATAAAATTCTGATTTAGTGATGGTGAAGGATGCTTAGATGGGCTACATTTATGCACCTAACTAAATAAAAAACAATCATAATTAAGTTACTAATAAGCACAATAAATTACACAATTCCCTGATCTGTAAAGTATGAATAAACTATTGGCAGTACCTGAGCGTTTATGTGCTATGTTGGCATGTCTCATTAATCATCCAAAGAGAATAAGAACTTCTCTTAAACTTTATGTATTTTACCAGAGAAACTGAATCTTAAGACAAAAACCTAAGTTATAATTTTTACTGGCACAAGGTAATGCTTCAAGAAACAATCAACTGCTTTCTTGAAATATGTGGTATTCAACTTATATTTCACATGACATCAAGTTTTGATATATGACTGTGCAAAAAATGAAGACAAAAAGTGGTCTCAAAAAATGTATTAGAAGGACCTAAGGAGGCCCTAAGCAGAAAAGTATACAATCCATGGTAGACAGAATTAAAAATTAAAAAAATTCATTAACCATCACTGAGCATAGTTTTGATGTCAGATATTTTTCTTGCTGTTTGCATAATACGTAGTGCCCTCAGTTTTAACAGTATTCCAAAACTTCAGTATAAACCACTTCAATGACTTACTATAGCTAAGAATCAAATAAATATGACAAATTCTGTAGAAATAACTTTTGTGTGTATTTTGACTCATTTAAATTCTGCCTTCATGCACTTATCTCTCCAATAAGAAAGTTAAAACCTTGGCAATTACTTTCTCCAGTAAACTTTGAAGAATCGTGTTTACAAACACTGAATCAAATGACAATCACTAGATAAAATACTGTGGGTCCAGAGGTACATTAAAACTAAAGCAGACAAAAACAGTCCTTTTCCTGTTTCTATGTTCTGGTGGGTTTTTTGCTTTTTTTTTTTTTTACAATAACCTACAAACCATAATAAAGAAAAGTATGATCATACTAAGGAAAGAAAGAGACATGGAATAGCAAAATGAGTGCCAGGGTTACAAAGCACACCAGTCTGAGTGAACAGTGAAGCTGGTATTTCCTGCATCCCTGTGCACTTACCTTCTTCCTGGAACTTTGCTACCTCTTGTATTCAGTTAATCAATATATCAACACTATGTAGTGCTACACATAGAACATCTTCCCTGAGAAGAATACAGGGATATTAATGAAGACTCATGAATTAATGAATGTCGGGGTTTTTTGTTTTTCAATACTTAAGGCGCAAGACTCGAGGGCAGTCTCCCCGACCAACATCTAAAGGTCCCCTGATATCAGGGCAAAGGTGGCGAAATGAGGAACGGGTCCACACCACAGCTCTGGAACTAAATACTTTAATAACCATGAAAGAAAATGGGGGACGAGGCCCAAAACACGTGCAGACACTATAAGAGTTAAGAGTAGAAGACAAGGCTGAGGGAAAATCCAGGGTATTTATAAGGGATGATGAGAGGTGGGTCCAGGGTGAGAATCCAATGGGTAAAGGGAAAAGTGGTGCAAGGGAGAAGTAACATAGGGCAGGAGCCAATAAGGCAGAATGGGTGGAACAATGCAGTGAACATAAACCAATGGGGGGGTACAAGGATACAAGAACTTTCCAGAACTGGGAGGAGAAAAGGGATGACATAACTGGGAATAGAGGCAACCAACGGGAAATGAGGGTTATAAAGCTTTACCATGAACAGTTCTAAAACCTTTGACAACTTTCTTAGGAACTGTTATAAACTTAAACAAATGCCCTCCAAGGCCTGGGGCCAAGGGGCAACTCACCAAAAACACTGGTCTGGCTTTGGATGTCAGCCAGCTCGATTCCCACAAATGAAGACTCATAAACTAAGGATAAAAAGATACAAAAAACTATTATTAGTCTCAATTATTTCATAGTACATTGATTCTGGTGGCTTTTGACTGAGTGTAACTTAAGAGAGAAGTTTGACATTTGAGTTTGTTTTTTAACAGTTCATACTTTATTAAAATGGAAAATTATTATCAATAATACAAATGTTCCTTCTACATTTTTTTTCTACATTCTTGGTATTTGAAATTGTGGTTAAAAGTGTGATTTGAAATGTAGTATAATGTCTCAGCTCTGGAAAATATTTTAGTAACTATTAAATCATTCTTAGATTACACATTTAAGGTTATAACTATTTTAATCCATTCAGGTTAAAGATTAAATGACACATATAATCTCTCTCTATACAGCACTGATTTATTGAGTGCTATTTTAAAAGCTATATTTTAAGCATCAAGAAATTATTTTCACCATAGTATCGGGAAACATATGTTCAAAATAATTATATTTTCACTATGAAACATTTTATATCCTCTGAATTGTTTGAAACTTTACCTTTTTCAGGTATAAGAAGTAAAACTACTAAAAGAAAGAGAGAATGAATAAATTCACAAACTTAACCACAGCAAGAAACTGCGATTGTAGTTAGGCTTCCTAAGACTAGTTGTGGAACAATATAAGTTTCTAGAAATAAACTCAAAAATTTGTTTTCTTAGAAGGGAGCACAGTTTATTCTGAAATGGATTCAGATATAGATTTTTCCTTTCTGCTTGAAAGTCTATTTGTTTATTTTGAACAAAAAGGAAGAATGGCATATGAAAGGGCAGGATGACATCGAACAGAATCCTTAAAAACTATTTTGTATCCATTATCTAACTCACCTGGCCCATTGAGAATTCAGGAGATGGAGGACTTGAATTTACCATTGCACAGTAGGGCAAATTTGCTATAAATTAAAGCAGTATTTTAGGGATGTGGGTTTGCTTCACAAATTTCAACTCAGAAGACATGAAGTCATTCACTGCATTTGTTAGAAATAAGGTTTGGATTCCTGGAAGCAGCATCTACAACATCAGCTTGTCTTTAGGGGCACAGACATGTTGACAGTAAGACAAGTGCTCATTAAGATAGTTGGATGTAGTTCATGAATATGTCACACATGTACACATGTTGTTACAAAGCCTGCAAATTTATGTAAATTAATCTAAAATATAATTTTGGCCTCTAGCAATGAAATATTACCAGGAATAAATTATATCAAACACAAAAATTGGTTTAGAAATTTAACAATTATTTTTGTTAAGACTCAATTTTTAAATGGTGTGACTGACTTCCCTTTGGCCAAAGGATAAGGTAAAATGCATAATTTTATATCTCCTTCCTACTGTATGAGATGTCTTAGGTCTCAAGACTCATTTTCTGAACACATTTCCATTTTATCCCAAACTACTCTCGTGCTAGCTGCAAAGCCAGGATGAAATGCCTGTGGAATTCTGGGTTTACTTACATTCTTTTTCCTATACATTGTTATTGTTAGATAATAGGAGATATGATAATCTCAAGTAGCAGCCAAATGGGGAAAGAGAGGGGGAAGGTACAACAGCAAAGAACTGAAGTTTACCATGCCAGTCTATCCATGTTTTTATCTATGGTCTCAAGCAAAACCCAGAACCATCCTGGACATTTTGATTTGCAATAGTACACCATATTGATTCTGTACCCTAGGGAAGGGTCTACACCACACAAACCACATCTATAAAATGACACTGGCATAAATCACACTGAAATGGAATTGCAAGTAAAGATAGGTTATTTCACTGCTCATCCTTACCAGTAATTCTTGATTATTTTCTGATTCATTTACTGGTCCATTTTACAAGTATCCAAGGAGGTATTTCCACAGAACTTTTACTTCAAACCCACGACATTTACTATATCTTTTGTGTTAAATCAAAATAAAGAACTGTACTAAGTCCATTCAAACACCCTAGAAGACTTGCTGCAAAGTAGCCTGAATTATTATGATGGGTACTTCACTTAATTGACTGCAGGCAGAAAACCATCAGATTTTCTACTTAGTACAGTTAATAGTAATAGTCTTTATTTTACTTTGCTTGTGTGGTGTGGCTTTTGCTTTAGCATAGAACTGTCTATATACTAAATATAATCTATCAAATAATTCTTTGATACAGACTACTGTATTTGGGATAAGTGTTTTATGCAAATGGGAATGAATAGAATCATTCCTTTCCCAAACAAATCTAACACATTACTTCACCCCACCATCTGTATAATGAATCACCTAACACTTCCTCCTGAAGAAAATGAGCAGAAAAATGTCATAAATAGGAATGAAAATGGCAACCAAAACCAACCAAATATTTTGTTTCAAATCACTGCATCTCTGACAAATGCTGCCATGCAAGATGAATCTCAGGAGTTACACTTTCAGTTACAATGACCAATTTTTTTCTTGAATACAGACTCGCATGCACTGAGAGCAGCCTTTAGAAATGTTTGTTTTCTTTTTTTTTTTCCCAAAAACATCCTGTTCTCTGACATAATGGATATCATAACTCTATTCCTTGGCTTTCTATAAAGAGATTGAAATTTTCATTTCTTCTGAAAAGTATCCACCAACTGAGTGCAAGGGTAGCTGATTCAGGAAAAAGAGGAATGTAAAGTCTGGTTGTGGAAGGTAAGTGAAAAGAGGAAAGTGATAGTCTGACATTCTCTTTATTATTTCTAACTCTACCTACATAATCTGCTGTCACTTTGGGGTGCCCCAGACCTCAGGAAAAAAAAAAAAATTCTCAATACAACTTTGAACATTTATCAGTGCAATATTGGAGGCTCAGAGATAGTAATACAAATGTTACCAGTAACTTTTAAGAACAATATGCACCATGAATAAGCAGCAAATCATTATTTTCAAAAGGTCATTCAGCACAATTGAGCTCTGCTATCTTACATCAAAACATATATATGTTGTTATTGCTAAGAATGTTAGATGACATTCAAAGCAAAGGCTTGCTCTAAAGAGAATAAAATGATGGCTATTTTCGGTAACTTGCCATTTAGTCATCAGTGATGAGCTGCACAATATCACAGGACATGCATTGCTTCTTGTTTTGAGTTGGAAACCCAGTTCTAAAATGTACCTCAAAATAAAATGGAATAAAGCATAATTGGGTTAATTGCAGAACTATATTTAATCTCAACAAAGTTTTTAGCAAATTCCATGAGGTTTGCACCAGCCCACCTCTCGAGCCTGCCAGGGTCCCCACGGATGGCACCCCTCCCTGCACTGTGTCAAGCACACCACACAGCTTTTGTGTGTCAGCAGCCGTGCTGAGGGTGCCACTGTCCATGCTGCCAACTTTAAACTATTAACAATTAACTAATAACTGCTAACTGTATAAAATATTCACTACACAAGCTATTAATTATAAATAATTAAAATTCCACTCTGCTCGGAGTTTTCTTAATTTTAAAAATAATTCCTCTAACTACAGCTAATAAAAGGAGTAGTCATTGTAATAACAACAAAGAATCCTGCCATAACTGCAAATAACATCAAGCACAATTTAATAGATTAATAAATTCACTCTTATTACTCTAAAACATTAACAACAAGTCTGCTACACTGAATTCTTATTATAGGCATATATATTCCACGTTGGAATTCCTATGCTAGGAGAGTCTTGTTCTTTATAGTATGACAGTGGGACAGATCCTGGAAGGTGAGGCTGTGTGAAGCTGCTCTGCTCCCCCACCACTGCCCAGCCCAGGGATTCTGCAGCCTTGCTGCAACCTGACCCTGTCTTAGTCACTGCACTGTGGTGAAGAACAGGATATCTGCTGGTTGTTAAAGAAATTAATATGGATTAAAAAAAAAAAAAAAAACCTAAATATACTATAGATAGTTGCCAAAATACAGTGATTTTTTATTTCCTTCTGGTTCCCTTGCAAAATATAACATGGATTGGAATTTTAATTATTAGGCTCTGGTTCTTTATTTTTTTTTAAATTGAAAAGTTTCTTTTAAAACTTATCAAACAGGTCAGCCTCTTTTATTCTTTCATAAGCGATGCAATTTAAAGGCTACTAAACTAATATGAATGCACACTACCGCATTGTGACATCTGTACTTTCAAGATTTGTTTTCTGAATATTAAATGCCAAAGGACATCAATCTGAATAGGGAACACATGAAAAAAATTCAAGTTTGTTAGCTCAGAGTATGGCATAACACTCGTATCATAGCACAGCATAAAGATTACACCACAGAGTATAGGGAGAAAAAAAACCTGATAGATTAACTTAGAATTTATTCTTTCTGAAAAGTTTGGTTTAGAGTGACTTCTGGGAAGATTTAACATTTGTTTCTGAGAATGAACTACTCGAGTTGATGGGCACCACTAACTTAATTTTTCTGGGTCATTTAGCCTATTCCTCCTTATGACTTATTGCTAGCCTCTTGGAGTCGTTCTGAACAATATACTGTGCAATATAGAGTGCACTGTATCTCACTGCTTTATGACTTTTTACTGCTGCTATATTTTCCTATGACCTTAAAACGCATTAAATGTGACAAATAATATGGCTATTTCATAGAACTCTGTGAAGCACATTTACATTTCTGATGTGCATTATAGGTAACTCCCAGTTCAGCTACATTGATGGCTTCACAATTGAAATCCAGTTCAAAAAACCTTGCCTGAAACCACACTGAAGTTAATTGTTGTCATCCATGTGTTTTAATAAGCTTTTGGTTGCACTTTAATGAAGCTTGGGAAAGCTTGTCAGCATAAAGCCAAGACCTACAATTATTTGGTCAGAATAATCATGTCTTGCCCTGAAACAGAATGAGCAGCCATCCACAAAAGAGTGGGGAAATGTGTAATCAGTGGTTTTTCTCTTCAAGCTATTACTTTTTATGAGTTATTTATCATAGTGCTGAATAGGACTTAAGCTTTTAGTTGCAGAAACAGCAGCTTACACTCAGAAGTTATTGGGCTGTTGGAGACATTAATCTCCACAAAATGCATCAATTTAAATAAAGTTGCTATTAGGTATGCATATTAAGGTACATAAGGAGATTAACTACTAGAAATCTTAACCTGGAGGAGGATAAACATAGCCTTAGTCAAGATGAATGAAAATTTCCACAGTGAGATGAAAGATCGACATTTAGCATTTTTTTTAGCACCTCAAATGTTTTTTAATATTAAATGTTTCCAAAGAGTGTCAAGTATGTGCATATGTTTGAGTGTACTATGACATCTTCTTGTTGCACCTCCAGAAAAATGTAGAGAAAATGCTGATACTAAAACAGCAGCTATATCAGGTGCAGACTGAACTATCACAGAAAACCACATGATAACACATTCACATTTCAAAGTAAATATCCATTTCAATTGACATTATTTTTAACTGATATCCAATGGAGTTCACAACATGGCTTCAATAACGCAACTACGTATACTATTATTAAGATACATACAGGTATGCAGGATGGGCTTTTATAAATATTAATCCTGTATTTAAGTTATCACTGAATTGAGTGGTCATCGAATTCTAGGGTGTGTATTTAAAGAAACAGCCTTCCGTGGGGTAACTTCTTGTACAATGCAAATGATGCTTTCAGCTTGTATCTATTGAAACAGGCCTGAGCAGCAAATCACTCTGGATTCATAATAAGAATATCAACGCTTCCAGTCTCTTCAGAAAAATAAATACCAAACATGCTCCAGCATGTTTTTTTTACCATCTCAAAAGATCAAGAGAATTGAGCAGGTATGTTCTGCAAAATGGAAAAATACCATCAAGGAGACTGCAGACTTATTTTGGTCCTTTTACCTATTCTGCTCAAAATATGATCTTCATTGGCATTTTGACTGTTTGAAGCACTTCTGTAGGCAATCTCAATGCTTTTGGAACTCTCTTATCTTCCATATTCAGATATGTTTTATTTTCCATTGACAAAGGCAAAACACAGCAGCTGGCTAGTCTTTCAGTCTTAGTCTTAGTTTTAGAAGTTTGGAAATAGAAACAACCAAATGCATGTGAAAAAGTAGTAACATGCAGAAGTAAGGACCTACATTTCCTAGGAATACACAGACTCATAAATTAATATCACATTTTTAGTAAGAGCCCACCTTCTGCAGGGTCTAGACAGTAAATCATGAGGGATGGCTGAGGGAGCTGGGGATATTTATCCTGGAAAGAAGAAGGCTCCAGGGTCCTTAGCACCTCTAAAACTATCTGAAAGGAGGTTATAACAAGGTGGGGGTTGGCCTCTTATCCCAGGTAACCAGGAGAATTTCAGATTGGACATCAGGAAGAATTCTTTAATGGAAAGTGTCATTAAGCATTGGAATTGGCTGTCCAGGCAGATGGGGCTGTCATCATCCCTGGAGGTGTTCAAGAAAAGACTGGAAAGTGTGGAACTTTTAATACTTTAAATAAGAGGAATTTCTGTAATATGTAATATCACAGACCATATCAGTGAAGTGGAATACACAGAAAAAGTTGAGTAGAACTATGAAGGAATGTGAAATTATCAATGGGGAAAGGAATGCTGATAGTGGTGGAAAAATATGCCTTGTGACCACCAATGCTGATACAAAAGAACCACTGTCACAGAGGAAATATTTTCATTAGTCTAATATATCCCTTTCCTACCAAATAGAATGGAACAAGCAAATTTATTTTCTGCCATTAAAATACGTATGTAGGTGTATATAAACAGAAGATGGAAGTACAGGAAATGTTAATCCAGTGGCCTAATATGTTGAAAACACATTAGAAATTTAATACTGTGAATAGTAAGGTGGTTATAATTCATTCAGTTGCACCTTTATATGTCTCAGTTAAGGCATATTTGAAGATAATACTGCAGAAAACAATCTGCATGAGAGATAGACCTGAAATTATTATAGTTCTTGCTGTTAAAGTAAAAGCTACAGCTTGGCAAAAAAAAAAAAAAAAAAAAAAGAAAAAAGGAAAAAAAAATCCAGTTATTAAGACTCTTTTTATGTGTAAGGTTTTCTCTGTGTGTCCAGCTTAGTATGGGGGTTGATAACTTTTCATAAAGTGCTTGCAAGACTGACTTTTGTCTTTTCCAGATTACAGAGTTCCTGTACGACAACAGAAATACAATATCTAAGAAATGCTGCCTTTCACACAGACAAGCTTCTTCTAGTAATATTCTGTGGTAATTTGTCTCTGAAAGACAATACTGCCTGGCGCTCAGCCCTTGCAAAGCTTGGTCCTTCATGAGAGAGACGGGAGGGAGTCACTGGCACAGAATGCAGCTTTGGGATGACTGGTCTCCTCATAACTTATGCAGCCTACAGAGTGCCATTTAATGGCTCGGTGCTGGCTTTGCCAGGCTGTATTTTAGGAGGACTTTAATTGTCTACAATTCTTGTATGAAAATTGACCATGATAATTTTGGGCGTCATTCCCTAAATTATAAACCCATATTCCTTTTACTATGTATACTATTTATTTTTTTTTTTTTTGCAGTTAAGGACCCATCTCTAATGAATATTTATTTTGTTTGGGAGCACTTGACATGAGAATTTGGACTGTAATTACTTGTGTTTTACAATAATAGGTCTTGTAGTATAAAGAAAGAAGAAAATATGTACTGAAAGAATTTAGTAGAGACAAGGTTCCTATAGTGAATTATTACTCAACCATAATGCTGCTCCAATGCATACTCCTGGTGATATTAAATGTGAATAGATATAAAACTGAGCTCTTGTGGTTGGAAAATATCTGCTTGTATTTAAAAAAAAAAAAATCTATAGCCTGCTCAGACTTTATATTAGAACTTTCACATTATTTACGTTTTCTCAAAACTGCTAAGATCCTGAAACAATATGGGAGAAAAGTAAGAATAGTATCTGGAACGGAAATATGGAAACAGAGCCAAAGAGACTTGTGAGCTACGTAAGAGCATTAAAAAAGACAACACAAGTTAATGAGGAAAAAACCCAAAATCTGAGGGTTACTGTCCATCTCTAGGGCCCTGTTTCAGGGACTGGGCTCCTTTCTGCCTGCTAAAACTCCGAATGGAGCAGGATGTCTCCCAGACCCACGAGAAGTCGGAGGGCTCTCGGAGCACGGAACATCTCACACTCCTCGGAAGGGACCCCGGGCACCGAGGGATGGGGGCACGTGGTAGGTATGGTCACATGACCCGGAAGGCGGCATCGCGCGACATCGCGGGAGTCACGTGGCCGGGAGGGTCGATCACGTGATCCCATTGGCGTGTCACGTGCCGTTCGGGCGGGACCACGTGACCCTGGGGTGGTTACGTGGTGAGGGCCGGGGCAGTTTTAGTTTGATACCTGGAAATGCAGCACCGCTCACTATAGGTAAGAATCAATAAACAGCTGCGTCCAGACATAAAATTCGGTCTCTCCTTTTTTTTTAATCCCATCTTTGACTGAAGAGAAAAAAGATTAAACAGCCATATTCCAGTTGTTTCCACCAGGGATGTTTGAAGTTACTGGTGGTTCTCCTCACATAGACCTGGATAAGCAAGAAAGTTCTGCAGCAACTTTCTGCATCCTCCAGTGGTCCAGAGATATTTTGACAGACTTGAAAAATTCAAAACTTGATAAACAAATAAAAATAATTGTCTGTGTTACCCTTTGAGCAGTATTCACTGAGACAAGGTCTTTTTTCATTTGCCCACAGTTGAGAGCATTTTTTAAAACCATAATTCTTTAACCACCTGGGTTTAACACTGCTGGAATGATTTGTTATAAATTTCATCTGTTCTTTATGCAAAAGAGTGGGAATATTGGAACAAAGTTGCCCTTCAGCAGCAGCTGTGTTCTATATTTTTATTGTGGTTTTTTTTTTTATGAGCCTGATATCCTATTTTCTAACTGCTTCCCTTACACCATTTGCATTATTATCGTGGACCTGATGCTATAGATAAGTTCTAGAGGCTGCTTCCAAAAAACTTCAGCTGAACACCTGCCTGACAGGGCTTGGGCGTGTCGTGCATCCATGTGAGTAACTGTCCATATATGTTTTTTGTTCTTACACATTTAGGAAAAGTGAATAATTAAAAAATAATTTCAAAAACGCTTCTGATGTTAACATTTTAATTTCCTGATGGGATTATATTAAGAGTATCACAGAGTACTGGTGGGGCTCCTAAGATAAATATATATTTTTCTGATATATTTTCTTTGAATTAAAGCAAGGAAGGAAACGAAAACCTCAAGCCAACAAAGCCATTTGGACTAATGAATTTCATAATAATGGTATTCAATTCTTCTTTCATTCCTCAGGCACATTTAACCATCTGTCTTAAATGAGTTTTTCTTTTATTGGCCAACAACTTCAAAAATTTGGAGCAAGTGTCTTGAGACAGTCTTGCATTGATTAAGGTAAGCCATTTGGAGAGACTGACGTTAACTATTTAAGACAAGCTGTAGTTGGTGAATACATGTAAATTCCAGACCCTGTCACCAAAGTTACTCCATTTTTTATCCCTCTCTTGTATTAATTCAACTTGAGCTCAGTACTACTCCCATTAGGGAGCCCTAAAACTCCCACTCTAGTCATCATCCTGATTATTGCTGATAGTTTAATGGCACTCTTCTCATGATCTGTAATTGAATATAAATGTACTGTGCAAAAAGTTATAGCACTCGGTGTTTATATTTTTCATTTCGTTCTGTTAGTCTCTTGAATTTTGTTTCAGAGGAAATACTAAGGAAAGGTTCCTATTTTCTTGTATATCATTCCAAGCCCAGCAAAATATGATCATTTTATTTCTGGCAAATAGGCATGATCAGAGGGCAGTACTGAGTTAAATGGTTGAAAAAGCAAAGAAAGGGAAAAGTTCTCAGTAAAATAAATGGATTCTAAAGGCAAGACTGAAATTTACCACTCCCACTGCATGGTTGCCTTTAGGATCAAAATCTGTAAGATTCAGAAAGGGTTTTCATGCACAGAACTTCCAGGACAAGGCAAAGCTGCTTGCCTATTACATTCCAGAAAAGGGATTTTCACAGGTAATATATTCATTTAATTTTTCTAAATAAAGGGGGTGATACATAATATGAGAAGGGAGATGGCAGATGTGAAAAGCAGTTGCCCTCGTAAGAGGCAGTGAGTAGAGATTTGTGCTTGAATTCACTCAAGTATGTCATAGTATTATGTAAGTGTTGTAATTTGTATTGACAGCATCTGGTACTTGTCATGGCTCAGAGGGTGTCAAAGTAGACATAAATTTGGAAATGCAAATATTATATCTTCCATTCAAAGTTACATTTTCACTTTATACCTGAAACAATGAATAAGTCTAAGGTTTACTCTTTCCTATCTACCCCCAGAGCAGATACATTAAAAGTGCATTAATGGGTGTCTTTACAGATTTTAAGGGTATGTCACACATGCATTTAATAAATAGCAGAACTGCAGGGAAAGCTGACAGTCTTATTCACTGAACAGTGATCTTGATATGTAGGGGATTACCATGACAATCTTCTCTTATTACAACACCTTCAAGGATGCTGCAGTGTTCCCCAAACAAAAAAATCCAAGCAACCAAAAAACAAACCCAACAAAAAAACCCCACCAAAACAGACAATTTAGAAATGGCCTGGATTTCCTCTCTTAATCAAATGAGACTGGAAAACATAACATTTTCTTCAATGTCCGTATGAATTAGGAAATTAAATTAATATACAATATGAAAAAAGATGTGAGATTTATAAGTTATCTATTTTATGTTTGAATTTTTTTGTTTGTTCTCCTTTCAGTTAAAAACAGGCTTACTTCTTTTCACTTTTGATTGTATGGAGAATTATAATTTTCCTACACAGGTGTAATCTTTCAGAAAACAGCTGATTTCAAACAAAATCTTTGCCTTCTGAGATACTGAATTGTTTATTAGGATATTGATCTAGTTACAATGACAGTAAGTTTTCTTGTTTCTGACAAACCAATGTAATTTCTTATTACCAAAACAATGTAAAATTTATTTGTTTTTGCATGTAGATACTGTTTTGCTTTTGATAAACTAGAGAAAAGTTCCATAGATAACTTTCCAGCTAAGTGGCATAAGTTGGCCCTCAGTGCTACCACATTGCTCTTTCTCATCACTCTGGATGCAGAAGGTGTTCAAGGAGAGAACCATCAGGCACTCAGGTCATAAATCTTGGAAAAATGTTTTGTTTTAGACCTTGACATTTTTGTTCTCTGATATCACAATGCTTCTGCACATGGCAGAGTGAACACTTTAAAGCACGTGGTGCTTTAAAGCACCATTTTTTTTAGCCATGGTGGCTAAAAAATGCTCTTGTGTCATTAAGCTTGCTACAACTTCAGTTTTTCTATTCATCATTTCTGATGGAACAATATTGGCTTTAGGAACATGGTTGGGCCTGTTGCTCTAAACTCCCTTTAGTTTATCTTGCTGAATTTGTGTCTTTCATGAAATCAGAATTGAAAAGGAGATGTATTTCTATGTATTTTTTAAATAAATTTCACAAGTTGTTTTTTATGGTTTTGATCCTGCATCTTCTTCCAGTACAATATTGGTGGCATATGGTGTTTGCTATATTTCTAACTGTTCTCCAGTATAAGTCATATACCTCATTTAGCTAATAGACACAAACTATCTTACATTTTGAGAGTGTTCTTTTAGAATCTCATAGTTAAAATCAAACTTGTTAAAAGAGTCATAACCTCATAAAACATAAATAAAACCTCATCATATTCAAATACTTATTTAAGAAGAGTAGCGTGACTCAAAAAGGCCAGTTTGTTTCTTGTGTGTACTTGTGAGTATTTGGAACCCAAAAAATCAAACCCATCTTTTAAGAAACTTGCCAATAGGCATTCAGATTTAAAATTAGAAAACAAAATCATCATGGTTGCATACCAGTGAGTATTAAAAAAGAAAAACCAAAAACAGTGGGGAAAAAGAATGTCTAATCAGTGGAAATCCATTAATTTCTATCTGATTCCAAAGCAAAACTGAATGTCACCTGCTTGGCTTTCTTGGCTTAAGCAGTTCAAGGCATCAGTGCAAGAGTGTCAGCCTATGCTGCCCATGAGAAATGGAAGTCCACCCTTCAGGGGATCAACACTGGAGTGTGATTTTGGTAGAGAGTTACAGTATTTCTGTAATAATATCAGTATGTCCTCTCCTAAAACTGAAAAGCAAATTCACTATAATTCACAGAAAGGAATTTATTTGGTTACATCTGTTCTACATGCATACAACTTATGTCAGCATAATCATGACCTTCTCATACTTCTTTGACTTACAATGTCTGGATGCACAGCCATTGTCTTGTTTAAACTTAGGTGCATGAAAGGGAATACAGCCCTACAATGTTAGGGATAACATTTTGTTTCTATCTTTTTCAGTATCCCTACATGCATTTTCCTATAAGACAATATACAGAGAACGTGGTGGGATTTATGCTTGTATGTTGTCTTACACATTTCAAACACAAAGCTTTTTTCCAAAGGACTTGAAAATATTTGATTATTGCTGATCAACTCTGTGCTGTTCAGAAAACCCCAGCTCAGTGACATTTTATTGACACAGTAAGCACACACCTTACATAAATTGCAGTGCACCCCAATGTATTTAGCCTTGTACCATACAAAGAGCAATATTAGCCATTAGCTCACCAGTGTTTCATGAGGAGAAGTAGGTCTGAGGAGGAGTAAGTTAAGAGCAGCTTATTCTCTAAATCTATGAAATATAACTTTCTTTAGTCAACATGTGGTACACTTTAATATCTGCTGTCCAGGCTTCCTGACAGCTATTGAATACCCTGCCATTTGTTTGTATTTTCCTACAGTAACAAAGCAAATACAGCCAAATGGTATGGCATTCTCATTTACACTACTCTGCTTTACAGCACCAAGAAATCTCACTTTGACTTTTCATTTATGCCCTTTTAGGTTCTGCTTGCAATAAAAATTTGTCTTTCTGAATATGTAATACTGTTTTTCAGTAACCTTAGGCTTATTCTGTAATTGTTCTTAATTTAGGACTGACCTAACAAACGCATAGATAAAAAATATAATTAAAATAATCAGTGCATTTGCCTCACTCTTTTTATAAGAACTTTTTTTTTTCCCCATCCATGGAAACCAAATAGTTCAATCTTCTTCAGGCTTTAGCCTTTCATTGTATCATTCCCTTTCACTATTGGTCTTTATCCAAGCTGATGCATAAGAGAGAGAAAGCAAGCATGAAGGTAATAAGAACATCTTGATTATAAATCAGAGTAAACAGACTGTCATAAACCTGTGGAATAGCTTAGTCTACAGACAACATTTGTTTTGTGAAAGCAATTATTTTTGTTCCTTAGATCAAATCATCTGTAATTTTAAGAGCCAAAGGAAGTAGCTGTTTGTCTTTCAGTTGGCTCAGTTAACTCAAAGCAGAAATCTACAGGCTAGTGAGGAAAGTGGTAGAAAATAGATGTCCCCATGTACCACAGAAAACACTGCTTATCTGTACTAATCCTTGTTGGATCAGAATTCATTATAACAGTAGCACATTTTATTTGTTTACTGTGGCTGCATTTCCTCTCGAATTCCTATTTTTTTTTCATTGAAAGAACAATAATAAAAAGCCTTTCTGATGGTATTTAAAGACTATTGACCCCATATCTGATCTGGCTGCGTTTGAAAGGAGCTCTGCAGTCAGGGACTGTCCCCAGGGGCAGGATGATGCTGCCCTGGGAGCTCCTCAGGACTCAGAGGCCTCTCCTGAGCATGCCAGACACTGCACGTGCTGCTGTACCTTTTCTAACACCTGCAGAATTCTTGCCTGTACACTTCTGTAATAACCCTCATAGCTCTGAAACAGCTCCCTTTTAGATGGTTATCTAGGAAATGAGGATTGCATCTCACTGTTAGCAGCCAGTTCTTTCCCTTGCTGAATAGGTTTAATCGTATCCAAAACTCCCTTAAAAGAACAAGTTCAGTATCACCATATTCTTAATAAGGCATTTCTGAAGCAGGCAAGAGTGGAGCTTTTTAGGAGCTGGGGAAAAAACCCAAACTGAACACCAGAGCCAGCATGCTGTGCATCCTTGTGATTTCCTTTGAATGAAAGTTACAAATTAGAACAATTCTTACTACTTGTTATTGCCCTATAAAGTGATGGAACAAAACCAAAACAAAAACAAGCCAGCTCTCCTAAGGGGCTTACTCCAGTTGTACATCACAGTATTTCTGATAGATCTCCCACTGTTTCATGGGATATTCATGAGCTTTAAATCTGTTATTGACAATGAAACATGATGTACTCCATGTTGCAGAGACATTAACAAATCCACTAATAAATCTGTATGGATATTTATCAAAAAGTTGGTGAATATGTATCAGAGATATGCTTCTGTGGCAAAATGGATCTCAGTATTAAAAATCCCATCAGAGGTACATTCAAAGGATTCCAGAAAAAGGTGAAAAATTCCTATCAAGTTACTGAAATATTTCTATTCATCTCCTTTTCTGGTCTGTAATAATTTGATAATGCCTCAGGTGCATGGTCAAAGTTGTGGGCTTTTTTGTTTCCGTAGCAATCATCAAATCTCCATTTTCATAAATTAAAGAGCCTATATAGAGATTTTTGCTATTTACGTTAGTGTCATTTCTTCTGGCTCCCTTTGGACACAGATGACAGCATTTAGACTCAGAACAAAAGTTAAAGACAATACAACTAAAGTTGCAGAATTAAAAGACACCTTTTGTAACCCTCATATGTAATAGAAACTATCAAAGAAATTGAAAAACAGCACGGTAAATGTGTGTGTGTATAAATATATATGTTTTATTATGCTTTTTAGATATATATTTTTATTATATCTCTACAATACTAGAAAAATACATTTTTTTGTCGTGGATCACTGAGAAGGGATATTATTGCCCTCCATGATTCCAACAAGGATAGACATATGGTATCATTTTTATGAGTGAATAAAAATCCCTTCAGGAATGAGATGCGTTAATTGGATTCACTAAGTCACTCTAGTTTTGGGAATTTCCTTCACTTTTGAGGATTCCATACCTGGAAAATACAGGAACTGTCACATCAGACAGAAGACAATTCCAGTGAATAGAATTGTATCAAACAATTTTTTTTTTAAGTTCAAGTTGCATCATGATGAGAAAGTTGAACTACCAGCATATCTGGGAATTTAAGAGTACCTTGAGATGCGAGAACTTTCAGCCCTGAAGTTGAATCCCTTTGGTAATGTAGAAGAAGCAGAGTTCAGTACTCCAGACATAAGGCAGAGATATGTCTTCTGTGTTAAATCACTTCTGTTGTGCTGTAATTGCTTTTGAGTGGCGGATTTCTGCCCCTGCTATGACAGTAGGAAAGAAAAATTGTGGCCAAAGAAAAGATCACTGCCCCACATAAGGAATGTAACCTAATTGCTTCATCCATGTTAACAGCTGGCCTGAAACAAGCTCAAAAATATTAGGCTCCAATTTGCTGTGAACTTCATTAGTAACAGGAGATGTAGACTCCATGAGTGAACTGGGTTCTATCCTGCATCAAGTATCACAAGCTGACTTACGAGATATGTTCTGAAGTCATTGTTTATGTCAGAAGAAATAAAAAGTAAAAATCTTATAAGAATTTTCAGGGCTGGATATTAGAAAAGTCATGGATTAGCCTGCAAGTCTGCAAATTTATACACCAAAGAAATTCCTGAATTTAAATAGACTATGATAAATCACAGCTACAGCATTCTGCTATTATGGCAAAGGTGCCCAGATTCCACAGGTATTAAAAATGCTTAACCATTATAAAAATGCAAATTGAACAAGAACAAGTATATTTTTTTTCTCAATTTTTTCTGTAATTGGATTCTGACAAAATGTTCACAAAGCAAACCGATTTAAATCCTAACTCCCCAGTTTAGAAAATTTATTAACTGTATTCTAGAAAAAAAAAAATCCTTCTTTTTGTCTTTGGGAAAGAAAAGAAAAATGTGCTGACAGCTTTGCTAACTTGAAAACAAATTTTGTTTATAGAATGGTAATTTAAAAAAATTCGACTTTATCAGAATCTATTAAAAATAAAACCAATTAAATCATTCTTATGAAAATACATCGGTAGTGCTTATGTAATACTAATGCAATATGACAGCATTCAATTCCATGTAATATTTTCAATTTCTTGAATATTTCCCACCTTGCTTTTTCAGCTTTACATAAAAAAGCTTTACACCCGCCTTCTGGTGTAATTTTTTTTTTTTCTTAAAATTTCATAACACTTCAGCTACCCTTCCTTTTTATAAATTTAGCCTTAGTTAAACTTATCCATAATTTAAAAAATCTGAGCTTAAGGTAGACACTAAATATGACCCAATATTTCTGGGATTTTTACAGAAACAAAAAGGCAGTAGGGAGTGTAATATAAAATATCTGTATTTTAAAGAGGTTTCTATGAGTAAGCAAGTTTTAAAAATTTTATTTTGCAAGGTCACATGAGCTGTCTGTTGCAGCAAATACCTGTGTGATAACACAGATACTAGTGCAAGTTTTCCATTGCTAAGTGGTGGCTGGAATGATACCTGGGAGCTGTGAATTTAGACTGTACACGGCTGGAACTCAAGAGTATGAATGACTCTCATTTACTGGGATATTTTCCTCTAATGCCATTTTTAGAGTCTAGCTTCTAGATTAATTTACAACTAGCAATGCTCAAAGGTTGAAAGGGAGAGAAATGAGTGGTAGGCTACTTTTATATAAACCCCACATTAGAACTTGCAAACACACCTCTCCAGATCTTCCTCTTTCAAGATACTGACATTCCAGCTAAAGCTGACTTGGTTTGGTAAGATTCACATTTAGAGAAACAGACACTTAGGTGTTGGGCAGAGGGAAAAGGCCAAGGACAGTCATTGTCTTTGAGGGTTACTGCTGTGCTGCAGTCACAGTGTTCTCTTCTGGAAAGCTCTTGGAAATACCAGAAAAGAGGAAAGAATGGAAAAGCATCAGCAAGACCTTGAGGGAAAGAGCTTCTAAGGAAATAGAATAAGAACAAACATTGTGTTTCTGGCATGGAAAGTGCAATATAAATGAACTGCTGTATCAGTGGAGAATTTGTAATGTGGCATTAGACTTATAACCTTGCTCAATATCAAGAATATTTTATTCAGAAACTCTGGGCACTTCGGCTCAAATCTGCTCCACTGAACGCACTACTGAAATTATCTCCTTGTTTCAGAAGAGGAATGAGGTTAATGCTGAGTATTTTTGAAAAATCCAGCTTGGGCGTTTGCAGAAACCTGAACATAGTCAAATGGGGTGGAATGCTAGCACAGCTAATGTAAGTAATTTCATTAACCTATCAACAAGGAGGTACCAAAGGGAAGGGGAAAAAGTGCTGCTGTGAAAATAGACCAAGTTTTGTGCCAGGAAAATAAAATACAAAAAGTATCTGAGAAAAAGTTACTAAAGAAAATGTGGAAGTATAAATTAACATAATATTAGTGATGGAAATCCAGAGATAATTCCTTTTATTTCCTGAATTTACAATCATTATTCTTTTGATCTCCCTGCTCTACAATACAGATCTGAGTAACTTCTGTGGCAGGTATCTTCAGTATTTGTATAGGCTCTGGTAAATTAACGCACTGAAAATGATAAAATGTTCAAGGGTGCAACATAGGGAACAGTGGTTAATTTGCTATTTGGTGGCTTAAATGAGGAGACTGTCAAGAAACCCCTTCTAATATTTTACAGGTTGGTTTTTGGGGGGGGGGGGGGGGGGGGGCGGGGCTTTGATTCTTATTTTTTGAGCATCTTTCTACCTCTTTAATAGGGATACAAAGAAATCCAGTTCAACTAAGATGTCCATTTAGAATACCAAGTGCATCCGTAAACAACGTAGGAAAATTTCAAATCTTTTTCATAGGATTTCTTGAGAAAACTACATAATGAATGTAATTTTGCTGACCTAAAACTGCATTTTCCTGCTAAGAAAACTGTACTTTAGAAGAAAAATATGTCTTTCTAAGAAAGCTGGATTTTGGATGATAAAATCTGCAATTTCAAAAATTTCAGATTGGTGGTTTAAGGAATCACTTCTCAATTTCTTGACTATTTTTCAGGGGCAGTGAGTTGTAGCTCTGACAGGAAGAACATCAGTGTCACAAAGCATTGCTGGAGAGTTTTGGGAGCATATTCTGCTCTGCTAACACTATTGGTCAGAATTACACAATCACAATTTATTAGAACTGTATTTCACATTTAAAAAAACCCCAAGCATTTGGAGACACAAAAGTGTCGTTTTTTCACTTTAAGTTTTAAACTAAATGTGCTAGAGCAACTAAATTAAAGTCCCAAATCCTTGATTTTCTGACAGCCTGTGTGCTTTAAAATGGAAAACAATCTTTACCAAGAGAGCAGGGTTTATCTAGTTTGCTGAATTTTGTTTTACTAGATTTAAATTTACATGTTAATTTAAAGCTTTGACAATTAAATTGAGCATTAAGGAGCAATGCAGTAATTAAATCACTAGAAAGAAAAAAGCACAGCAAAGTTATTATTTATCATATTCTTCTTTTCTGCTTTGTAATCTTAAATGCAGTGTCTGTGTTAATTTCTCTCAGTAATTTGTCCAAAGGCATATATTAAGCTAATTCATTTGTAGCCAAGGATTTAGATTTATTTGAAATAGAATGTCTGTTTTTCAAAATTCTGCAATAAAATGTGCAAGCAAAAACATTTGTTCTGCCCTTTTTTTTTTTTTTTTTGCCTACTACATGACCTCAAGTTTTGGGATCTACCGAATAGCATGAAGGATTATGACAGCATGTAAGATCATAGAAAGTTTTGTATCTTCCAGGATGATAATTAAAACTTGATGCATAAAATTATTTGCGATCTTTTTCCACATAAACAGAAGTTATGACACAGAGGCATGTTCTTCACATATGAACTTCCAGTTTGTTCTTGTGAGACTGCTATCAGAGAAATGTAGGAGGATAGAGAATGCAAATTTTGATGAAAGTACTACTTGTACTAAAATCTCACTTATCAGAATTAAAACTAATTTAAGTTTTGTTTTTTTTTTTAACCAGAATTCAGTAATTCCTGGGTATTATTAATTTTTGTCTTGGACTATTGCAGGATGATAATTTTACAAGAAATAATGATGGAATACAAACTATGTCATTAATGTAATGAAAAAGTCTAGTTCAAACAAACAAAAGAACCTACTGTATGACAGCAACAATCCTGTAACGTTTCAATGTTCAAAAACATTTAGCAATTCACTTTTTCCTTTTAATCTTGGAGATATGGTCTTTGTTTTACACTGTCACAGTGTCTCGCAAGATTTGCCCACTAAGATTAGGAGTTGTTTTAATGTTTAGAGCTTTTCTAGAAATGAGAATACACAAATAACAAGTGAAGTACTTCATTCAACAAACCTTCATTCTGTGTATGCTCTCCTTATGCCATCAAGATGAGGCTGGAATTTCCAATGGTGAACAACGTGATTGCTGCTTTGAGCCACAATAGCATTTCAGTAGCTTTTTGAAGCACTAAAATAAAGAAAAATACTCCAGATTCTTGTTAATGCTTGACAAATATCTGTTGCCAGCAATAGCATGAAGCTCCTATATTGTGATGTGGTTTCTCAATAAAGAAAGGGTTTTTTGTTTGATTCTCCTGTGTATCTGTTTTTCTCAACCATTTTGTTTGCAGAAATACCAACTGCTAGAAATACTGCAAAGGTGTAGGGAAGAGTAGTGAGAAATTACGAAACAATTTGTTCAGGGACATTTGGCTCTCTCCCTTCTCAAAAGTTTCTAAATGGAGAAAAACTTGTCTTTCAAACTACTCTGCTTTGTAGTTGAATATGCCCTCCTTTTTGGTTTGGCCCGTTGGGTCTGGCTGAGATGGAGTTCATTTCCCCACAGCAGCCCCCGTAGTTTTGTGATGTGTGTTGGTAGCTGGAACAACGTTGGTAACACCCATGTGTTTCAGCTGCTGCTGAGTGGCTTTGTGTCCCCAACATTTATCTCACACACACCAGCAGGCTGGGAATGGGCAAGATGTTGGCAGAGGACACAGCCAGGACATCTGACCCAAAACTCCAAGGGCTATTCCATACCATATGTGCTCAGCAGTAAAAGCTAAGTGAGAGAAAGAGGATATTTGGGTTTTTTTATGATGCCTGTCTTCCAGAGCAACTGCTACATATGCTGAAAACCAACTTCTCAGAAAGTGGCTGGACATTGCCTGCTGATCAGAAGTGAGGAAAAAAATATTTTGTTTTCCTTTCCTTTCATGTATGCAGCCTTTGCTTTTGCTTTACTAAACTGCCTTTATCTTGACCCACGTGGGTTTTTCTCCATCTTATTTCCTGCTCCTGCCTTCCTGTGAAGGACTGGTAGAGTAGTTTGGTAGGTACGTGGTATCCAGCCAAGGTCAATCCACCAAATTCAAGAAGTTTATAGGTGTGATTTTTTTTATAGTAATGTCTAATTATTTAGTGCATTTTTAAAGCTATGAATGAAATAAAAAACCAAAATTAACAAAACCCCAAGATTTTCTGGAATACTATTTCTTAGATTCTTTCAAATTTCACAGAAAATGAAAATGTACTTCAAAAAGATCTAAGAAATTGCACTTTCCAAATGTGACACCATCAAATTGTAATTCAGCTCATTTTCTTATTAAATATTAAATCTTTAAATACACAATAACTTACTGATTAAATTTTGATTTTAGAGAGATCTCTTGTTGGATATCTTCATTTCAGAACAGGCTGTTCTTACCTTTCCAAGCTTTCATTGTTTTCTCATTGTTTAATCCAAATAACTAATATTAATATCAAATACAAAGAGATGCTTTTAAAATTGAGCTTAGTTTTAAAAATTAGTTAAGGCAAAATGGAAGCCTTACATTCTCTAGTGAGTTATAAACCTTTGAGGGATTGCATAAACATATTTGTATACTTTACACGTAAATGTATTTTCACTTTATCCCTGGCTGAGAAAACACAGAAATATTCCAGATGATACTTATTTCAGCCTGACCACTCAAATAAAACAAGCAAGAAAAAGCAGACATTTGTCACTTTGAAAATCCCAAGGTAATATCTTAGCATTCTGTACAGATGAAGGTAATTCTGTCATGACCTCATGCTGTATGAATAAAGAGATGTGAAATTACATCAGAACTAACTTCTAAGGTAAATTATCTGTTCTTGGAATTTCAAAGTCAATGATACGAGTTGATCACAGTAATATAGAGGTAACCACTTAGGGCTATGCAAAATCCATCAAGATTTGTGGGTTAACAGTCATTTTAACCTAAATATGTTTGTACTCCAGAAAGTGAGTGTCTGCACTGTGAGACGATTCACCTTTTCATAGTACATGAGGAATGGAGCCAAAAGCTAGTATTTTTAAGGCTTTTCCTATGACTAAAGTTCTAGTACTGTTTGTTTAAGTCCTTGTGACATGCATGAAATGATATCTCAAACAAATTTCAGGAGTCAATAGGTTTCTTTGCATATTTAAAAGGTCTCTTGTGCTTACCTCTACACAAGGAAACCAAACTATACTTGACTGAGTTTCATAACTGTTTTCTCGCTCTCTATTTCTACATTACCAAAAAGAAAAATACACTTTAAAAATCAAAATTAATAATGGTAAAATATGATTTTTAAAAAATATTATAATTGTAAATACATATTGTTTTTAATTCCCTAAAGATTCATCTAAGATCTCACATACAGATTAAGCCATGGATTAGCCCACTAGATCTATTGAGCATATTTCTATTTGTATTAGAACAGCTGGGTTAATAACAGGAAAAAAACAATGAAGGACTTCCTGTTTCAACATAGTTCTCCATTTTCAAAAAGTTTTCCTTTCTCTCACTGTGAACTTAGAAAAATGAGAATAAAACTCAAATATGGAAGAACAATATAGCTGCTTACATACAGCTCATTATCCCTTAATAATATAACATCAAATATAAATAAAAGGCATTTTTCAACTGTAAACTGTTTCAACTGCATTTAAACTGTTGTCTTTCAAGTTCTAGTCTTCCCTGTTCCTACTGTTTTCGTCCCAAATTTTCCTTTACCACTGATGACAGAAGAACAATCCTCTTTTCTCGCACTTCTTGTTTTAAATAGCCATTGGCTAAATTCTCATTTCTCATAGTAAATTAGACTTCTTGGTGCCTTAACATCTGTCTAAAGAAATATTTACCTTCCTTTTGCATGAGTTAAAAATAAATGCCAAAGCTTATGTTGGTTCTCAGTGAACCAGAGGATGGTGTCATAGATACAAGGACAGCCAGCCAAGAGCCATACTCCTGTATGAGAACAAAAGACTTTGGCACTCTCTGGAGGAGAGATAGCCTGAAACATGATTTATTATTGAAAAAACAGCCAAAATGAAACTTCTGGCAATAGGAGGAAAATTCTGCACTAGCAACAAAGAACCTTACTACATTTAAAGATATTTAATCTATTTTTTCTTAACTAAAGCCTGTAGCAGATTCTGCCAAAATGCATGGTCCTCTTTGGAGTCATACTGCATAAAGGGCAGTAAAAAAGTAATCTGTCGTAATCTCTTTCTCCAATATTATTGTAACTCTAACAAGATAAATGCAAGCAGGAAGCAAACACTATGATTTATACTCTACTATATTTGCTTGCCTGAGATGCACTTGCCTTATACAGAGGAAAAAACAGAAAACTGAAAATTTACACAGATAAAAGCAGACTAATTTGGAAGCTACCTTGCCATGATGCCAAATTGACTCTGTGCTTATAATCAACAGAACCAGATTTCCTTGCTTTGTTATAAAGGTGGAGGAATGTATTTATGCAGTAATGTTAGTGCGTAACTAAAAGAAAACCCCCCAAAACGCCCCTGCTAGCATAAAATAGTAACATGTTTGCATCCAACAGGTATAATCCACAAAGGCTAGACATTTCAATTAGATTTGGATATGTAAACTCTTCCTGTTAGCACAAGTTCTCTTCTGGAATAAGGGGGGTTTAAAAATCTTTCTGAATGCACAAGACAGACTTCAGTCAGAAAACAGAGGAAATGCCATGAGACAAGATTTTTTTCCATTAAGTTTTGGAGTTGTACACATAAGTTGTGCTGTAAAAATTGTCTCACAATAACTGTGTATTAAGAAAAATTCTCAACTTTGATCCCTATATTGGTAGTAAAATATTTTATACATAGTAGTAATTTATTTAAAGAACCTTGCATGCAAAATTAAATAAATCTTGCTCATATTATCTTCTAGAAGCAGCATCATGCATACATGGCTCATCTCTGGTATTTCTGAAAACATAGTTTGAATAGTTATTAATAGTCTTCTTGGTTTTTAAAAACAAACAAAACAAAACAAACAAAAAAAACCCCAACCAACCAACCAACCAAAAAAACACCCCCCCACACACACACATTCTGCTGCAATAGCAGCATGAGCAAAACTAAGTTTTCCTGTAGGTTTGTGTTGTGTCCCTGTGTTCTTCCAAGTGTTTTCCACCCAGTTCACTGCTAGATAAACTTCAGAAGTTTTTACTTGTCTCTTCTTGTTCCATACGTACTCAAGTATGCAAGTATGAAGTATGTGCTTTAGCTATGAACTTAGGAACTGGACATCATAACTATCTTCTAGCCAGGTATCAACTTCATCATGCTTGAAGGAATATAAATTTTTAACTCCTCTCTCTTTGGCACAAACTGTCAATACCAACAGATTCTAGACTTTTTTGAGGATACAGGTATGGTGTGGGGAAAGAAGACCGTGGCATTTGTCTCTTTCATTTAGTTGTAAAATCTCATGTGCTTAAAACAATTTTGCTGAAATGCACCAAACCTCCACATATTCCAAAAGAATAGATTATGAACTAGAAAAAAAACAAACCTCAGACCCTCTAACTATCTTTAAATTACTGAGCAATCATAAAGGCTGCTCTAAAGTTTCTTTTTTTTTTTTTTTCCCCAGTAATGTCCTGATGATGTCTACATGCTCATTGCCAAAAGTTCATTAAAAATGCTACCTTGTATACTGCTCATTACGTGTGTCTCTCCTGTGACAAACTCCTTAATGTCATTTGGGACTCAGAACAGGTTTTATAACAGACTGATTATGGGTATAGCACAATCAAGATTTGAAAAGTATGTAAATGAATTGAGTTGTCTTTAACTTATGGAAAAACATCATAACTATTAAGTTGATACATTTGTTAGTAAATGAGTACGCAAATAACTCTAGTTTCACAATTCCCAGCTTAATGGAGCTATTGAGCTAAAAAAGGCAATTTTTCAATGTTTATAGAAACATATTTACAGTTGCAAACATTTTCTTGAGGCATTATGATAAATTATTCAGATAATTCATAATTTATGGCAGTAGGGTTTGAAAGCTAACTACCCACCTGGACATAAAACCTTACTGTTAAACTGCTTACTTTTCTTGACAACTGGAGGGCTTTACTAATTTCCTCTAATCTGTTTTGAATATATTTATTGGGTTTTCTAAAGAAAACATTGATTTCAAATGTAAGTTGTTGTTCCTCTTACTGGTGACTAGGGACAGCAGTCTTTTTTCAAGGAAATTGCCCTGCCTGGGAGATGACTTAGAATACATGACAATATCTTACATGTGAACAGAGACAGAACTTACAGGGTTTCTTATTCTTTGTCTCAAAGGGCCACATGGAAAGGGTAGATATCTTGTGCAGACAGGTGGGTTTGGCTGCATTCATTACACTTGCCACTCTCTCATTGTATGGTGTGGCTCCTGAGTGGGCAGAACTTTGTGGAATCCATTTAGAAAGCCTAGATTCATCAGAATTTAATTCAGACACAGAGGCCATGTGAATGATACATAAATGCCCAACTTTAAAGAGTTGCTTTTCTCCTTTCTATTTATACTGACCACTTCCCAGCACTAGTAACAACAGTATTTGCCTGCCTGTGTCTTTATTACATACACTGAGTGCTGTTCTTGAATTCTTTGCCATTCTTGAATTTATTTTATAAGCAAAATCATACCACAAAATATATCATACCACAGAAAATGTACTGGACAGAATGTAGACGAAATATAAATAAAAATTTGTTTACAGGTATGCTAAGGCACAAATTGTCCCTAATCTTAACAGGAGAAAAGATAAAGGTAAATTTCACTGCTGAAAGCATAATCCAGTAATGAAACCATAAATGGCAATACAATGACCATCCTCTACTCTTAATTAATATTTAGAAAAGTTCCTTATTTTAATTTCTTTTCTCATTCATTGCATTCCATTCCATTCTCTGTCCCACTGGGACCTACGATCTGTGGCAGTTTTTCTGTCGCAGGACAGCCTAACACAAGGCCTAACAGCAAACAATGTGAGAGATCATTTCCTCCACTTAGTAAAACCTACTAACAGTTTAAGATCTGGATATAACAGCTTTCCTTTCCTATTAAGCACTTAGAGCTTCTTTAATATTAGTCTGTCTTTACTAAGGGGAGGAAGCAGATACTAGCTTTTAGAATGCTCCCATTATGAGCACAGGGAACATAGATTTTTCTTGCCAAGGTGCTGCTAGGGATTCAGAATTGGTCATAATGCAGCAATATCCATCATGAGTCCATAAACCACTAAAACTCAGAAATTCAGAAAGCATTTAAATAAAATTCATCATGTTTTTGAATGCAGTAATTTGTTTGCACAAGTTTTTTAAATCCAGGTAACCAAAATGAAAGCCTGAATGCCATCAGTGCAATATTTCACTCAATTGCAAGAGCACTTCATAAATACAGCAGTGCATTTCAATAACATACTCACAACATTCATTAAGGAATTTTATGGAGTTTTCTTTCTCTATTCAGAGCACTTATATTTTTGCACACACAAGAAAGAATTCTAAACAAAATAGTTACATAAAAATCAATCTAAACAGCGAAAATTTGAATCTGAAAGAAAGGATGGGTCCTCATTTATCAATGAAACAGAGCTTTGTAATTCAGAGACAACGTATGGCCATCATACTTATTAGTGTTCATTAATTTAGATTGTTGCCTCTTTTATAAAAGACATTTAAATGCTTACAAAACAAAAGTACAAAAGCATAATTTTCTAACATATAGCTGTTATGTATCTCTGCTGACATTTAATTTGAGTAAGAGCTAGTTTAGCATTTTGAATGGAATAGAACAGATTACTTAAATTGTTCCCTTATAGAAATGAAGGGCAGAGGAAATAAAATTAATATTTTTTGCTTAATTTTTTTAAGAGATGTAGAAATTGAGGCAGCTGTATAATTATAGCAACTAGAAGATTTGAGCCTGAAAAACCGATAAAATAGAAGAGAAAGGAAAAAAAGGATTGAGAAAATGAGTATATAGAAAAGCCAAAAAAATTACCAGCTTGTTTTCAACAGCTCCGTGCTTTATAAAGAAGAGGTATATTAAAAGCATAATATGATGATGAATACATTCATCAAATGTAGTTTCTGATTTATGGGTTAAAACATTTTAAAACTCTGCTAAAGGCCCAGGGGTAAAATGTGCAGGGTGATCCTAATACTCTGGGAAAACTATTTTTTGTGATACTTTATCACTTAAGTCACAATCGTAAAACTATTAGCCTCATTTTTAAGAAATAGTGTAGTCTTTAATTAAGAAAACAAAAGGAAAAGATTGGAGAGAAAAAGAAGAGCTTCAAAAATACTCTCCATTACTCAACCTGAGAATGTGTAGCAATGGCCAATTCAAGGGCTTTCAGCTTTTGTATAACCTTCCCTGCTCTCTAGGTTTCATTGTTTTCTAAAATCTTGCCTTTTCCTATCTGTCATACATTTCCCTTTCTTATGCTTTGGCTAAGGTTTTCTTTCTTCTCCCTCAGTACTTGATCTAATGTATTCTGTCCCAAGCAAATGCAAGGAAATGAGTAGCTATTTCATGGCACCAGTTTTGCACTGCCCCTCTTTAACATATTCTTATGGGAATAAATAAGTAGATAAATGCCCAGATGAGAGTAGCCCCTTTTAGAATTGTAAGAGAAATGGGTTTATAATATAGAACCGTTTCCAAAATATCAGAGATGTTTGCAAAAGCTAGTAGCTGTTCACTAATTACCTTTCCCTTCAGCTGTTACAGAAAACTGACTAAATGCCAAAACAGGAGTTGAGATATTCAAAATTCAACCTCACAAGTGTTGAACTTTGAAATTCTCTTCCTAGTCCTTTAAAACTTGCCTTTCTTTGAGGTTCACTTCATCTAATTGACATATGTTAGACTGCTCCTCCAAATCCCTGTTGGGATATTATCTCTAGAATTTAGCTACAAATCTTGTTTATATTCATATTAATACTTATTTTGTATGTTTTCTGAATGCTGGCTATTTAAAAACAAATGCAGAATGCCCTTGAGGTCTTCAGGAGGTGAGACACAGACATAAACAGCAGTATAAATCCAGTTAGTTCAGCAGCACCAGCAGTAACAATGCACTGATTGTTTTTACCCAAAACCAATTCAAAGTACATCTACATTTCTCTCAAAGTGAGAGATAAAATTGTGTCTGACACTTTGGTCTCTGTAGAAGAAATTTACATTGAAACACCTGAATATAACTCTTTGATATGAAACTATATGTAGAGTTTTGGTCGTTTAACATAATGTAGGGGAGTTTAAAAAAAAATATTTATTTACTATTAAGTATTACAGTGCATAACATTGAGAAAACAGGTTTAGTTAACAATTAAATTGGTCTCATGCTCAGAGACACCAGTTCCACATGCTCCAGCTCCACAAGAGTCAGCAACAGATTATCTCCCATGACTGAAGCAAGATGTTATTTGTGAAATACAATGCTCCAATGAAAAATCAGGTAGCACAAAAAAATTAGGCAACGTTTTTTTCATGGATTATAATCTCCAAAAGTAAGAAAATTTCTTTAAAAATCTCCCTACACACTGACACAGGGTAAAGTTTGAATTACTTGGAAGCTGCTTATAATTAATATTTACAATTACAGTCTCCTCTTTTGCATCCTGCTCATAAAAACCTCAAGACAGGACAATGAAGAAGCAGAAATGAGATTTATTACAGATTTGTAATAATGTTTGTATAAAATATATATATAAATATTAGGCACCTTTTAGGAAAATAATCGACATATATACAGGTATATATATATATATATATATATATATATATACATAGAAATGCATGCAGATCTACATATTTCTATGCAGAATTTACCAGCTGCCTCATCTATGCTTTTAATCTTCTGATAAGGATAGGTATAGTACTTCAGATAAACCCGAAAGAAAGCATGATTTTACACATAGACAAAATCAGAATAAATTTAAATAATAAATAATTTTCACTTGATGAAAATTATTCTGTTTACATTTCAAAATAATATTGGTGGTTTCTCGTTTCTGACAGGACCTAAAAGAATGGCCTGAATTGTGTCAGGGGAGTTTGAGGTTAGCAGATGGTAATCAAAAGGTGAGCTTTGCTTCCTTAACTCAAAAATACTTATTACATCTCATCTGCTTGCATATGCTAATGACTAAAGTTGCTCTAACTCCACTGAATTATGAAATTTAGAAACACAGGGAAAGTAAATAGAAATGATGAACACTCTTCAGTATCACGGTGCTGATGGGGAGGCAATTTTGAAAGGTCTAACTCTTCATCATTTCATGAATGTCATATCTGGAGAAGACACCGCAATTTTGGCATTAAAAATTTAGGACTCTGGAACAGCTAATTGGTTTTTGAACAAGTAGGATGAAATACTAATTATTGACTTGAGCTTGTTAAAGGAAACTTAGCTATAGATAACAGTACAAGGATATTACTGAGACTTAGCATTCTCTGCTTTTCCCACACAGGCTGATTAATGGCATAGACATCCCCAAAATTATATATTGGTCTATACTATAAAAAAAGAAAAGGAAAAAAAAAAACCCAGGATGTAACCTTCCAGTCTACTGGGAGATATCTAGAATAATGGATATCTATGGATTGAAAGCAATTGAAAGAGAAAAAATGGAAGATAAGTAGGTAATTTTTCCTAAGGGTAAGATGGGAACCTTTCTTTAAAGAAAAAAAAAATAGGCTTTTCTTGCCTTTGTCTGCAGCTAGTGATGACTTTATTTTCTTCATCATTTCAATGGCCAAGTCACCCTTAAGTGGAAATATTTTTGAGCCACTGAACCTAAGTAAAATATAAGTCAGTTATGTTGCATCACATTTGCAATTGCACAGATTACCACTTTGAGTCTATAAAACCTTAATTAATTAATTTTATGGTACTAATTACCACTAAATTCAATTAAACCTGGTGCAAGACCTAAGAATATTTAATGGCATTTTTAAAAAGTAAGTGGAGGGAACATTTGTTACTAAAACACAGAACTGAGTAAACAAAATGTAGATGCATTTCAGGAGAGTTTCAGGAAATATAGGACCCATAATTATCACAAATCTAAAGTAAGTTCCTTTTTTTCAATTTATAATTTCTCTTTTAAAGTAAAGAACTGTGCTCATGGACTGTAAGATTTACAGCTACTATTTTTTGCTACTACTGTTTTGTATCCTTTCATTATATGTCATTTGCAGATTATGTTCTTGCCCTTTTCCTCGTAAAAAGAAGTGATACAAGAGATACAGGGATGAAAAATGCTTTATAAATCATACGTGAGATCATCATTACTCTAGAGAACTTGCATACATTACTATTGCACTTTAATACTGATGCTGAATATTCTCCTTCTGTTCTCACCCTCTGCACCCTCTTCAGAATTCCCACAGATGAGACAGTAGAAAGGGGCAAACCTCTTCCTCTTATTACTTGTTAAACAGCAGTTTCTCATTCTTACACAAAGTCCTAATTATTTGATTTGGATTTGCACTATAACAAGGAAATTTTTTTGTTTTCTGATGTATAAATACACACATTTAATAAAGCTCCCTTTTTGAGTTAACACCAAAGCAAAAAAGTCAAAAGAACCTTAGATTATTTGAAAAAACATCTCCTTAAAGAAAACAAACACAACTTTTCAAAATATTTCTAGTTACCCCGTTAAACTAGCCTAAAATGAGGGAGTTACACCTAATATTTTTTACATTTTGTCACCAAAAGTATTCATCTGACGCATAAGGAATTATGATTTCACAACTTTCTCACTGCTCTTATGCACTGTGCTATTCAGATGTCTGATAGTATTTTAATTCATCAGAGGTGATCTGAGCAGAAGCTTCATAAAAACACAAATACACCAATGATGCTCATTGATGATTTGTTTGCACTGTTTGACATTTGACACATCTCTCTGAGAACAGAGGTGAAAAAGGTCTTGAGAATAAATAGCAGTTGGTGACATAAAAAAAAAAAAATTCTTTTGGTGAATGGAATGAAGCAAACATTTGCAGGCATTGCCCAAACAGACCACATCATAACTAAATTACCAGATTTCTAGGCAGAAAACAGCATTTTTTTTCTGTTTTAATTTAGTCATATGCATCACCACTGCAAAACATGAAAGGAATTTGTGGCATTTAATAAGGCAACACAGAGAATATAATATTCACCCTTATAATTTGAAGTGACTCCTAAAGAAAGGATCTGCAGCATGGGAAAACTGTATATGCACTGTATATGTACTGGCTGTGATTTCATATACATAATAATATTATATATGTTGACAAGAGGAGAAATATTCCCAAACATGCTGTGAAGCCACTCCCTTCAAAATTAAGTACTAAATTTCACCTGTGATACAGCAGCCAATAAAAGACTGAACTCTTATGAGGGAAGGCAGTGTCTAATTCTACAAACTGTTTTCTTGGTGATAGTTCTGTCTTAAAGAATTCTGTTTTGCCTGCCTTCAAATATTTATTTCTAGGCCAGATATTTATTTCTAGGTTAGCTTTAAAGGTGAGCCAGGACAGGAGTTTGCAATTTCATGATATTACACACCAGTGAAACACTGGTGTGCGAAACAAGGAAAGAGACCTGTTTGGATGAAAAACAAACACTCAAACACTCAAGCAGGAGATACACAGGAGGTGGAAGGAGGGAGAAGCAACTTGGAATGAATACAGAGATGTTTTCAAAGTAGAAATAAGACAAGAAAAACTAAGATTCATTTAGAATTAAATCTGGCCAAGGCAGTCAAGGACAGCCAGAAGGGCTCCTTCAAATACACCAATATCAAAAGGAAGGCTAAGGATAATTAATAAATGGAGCAAGGATCTGGTATCAGAGAGAGGGTGAAGAGAGGGCAGAGTTACTGAACACCTTCTTTGCATTGGTTTCACTGGCAAGACCAGCCCCCAGGAATATGTGACCCAGGAGACCAGGGGTGCCCTTTTACCCAGAGGTAAAGGAACAGGGAAGAGGTGACCAGAACTTTGGGCTACAGTTTTTGTCCAATTTAGCTATTCACCAGTGACTACCCTGAATGCTTTGTGCAAGTCATCACTGATGCTGAGATTCTCTCTGGAGATAATATTTTATTCCTTTCTCTCCACTGTCATGCATTTGTCCCACATCCTCTCCTAAAATTTAGTGCCAGTATAGTCCTAAGCAGGCAGAAGATTAAATTTTGAAATTAGATACTGAAAAAGTATCCTTTTTTAAATTACGAGTTTTACAGAAAAACATGCATGCATGTATCCTTTCTAAATGATTTTCAACTGAGACTCTTCCATTTCCTTATGTTTTTTTTTCCTCCAAACAGTTACATCTGTTCCTCAGGCTTCTTTTATTGAGTGGTTTTTCGTGGTTTTTTTTTTTTTGGTTGGTTGGGTTTTTTTGGTTTGTTTGTTTTTTGTTTTTTTTCTTATTTTTGGTATTCAGACACTATACTCTAAATCTAAAAATAAATTAATAGTTTCTGTAGGTCACTTGATCTCTCTGCACTTTTCCCAGCAATAAAACTAGTTGATATTCTGTATCTGCTTCACAAAAAATGGGTTGTGCAATATATAATTTTAGTCCAGTGAAGCAGAAATCACAAATCTCTTGCGTACTTATTTTATTAGTCTGTTTCTAATCCTGTGTCGGTAGAGCATAAATGAAGTTGCAAGGGGGAGGAATTCTGTACAGATGAAGAAATGGCAAATTTACAAGATATTAATGTGGTCCTTTCCTGGCAGAAGGCACACATGAGTAAGACCACGTGATCTCTGTGTCTTGTAGCCATTGAATTATCAATAATATGTATTTAGGAATATCTAGGAAGTATATATCACACATATGTGCATAAGGAAGTCAATAAACCATTCGCATGGGAAATTTTTAAGACTAAATATTGCTGCTATGTAATTTGTAAAACTATAAAACATATGTAGCTAAATTAGTTTTGCAAATATTGAAAATACAGCTTCTGCGCCTTACAGGTTTCTGCCTTACCACAGTCTCAAAAAGCTCCCTTTCATTTGAATTCCCTGGTGACACAGTTGGACGAAAGAAATCTTTATGAAAAGAAGTCATCTTCTTCAGTAGAGTTAATAATAATACTATTATAATACCTGCACCTTTTCTGCCACAAATCTTCAATGAAGTATTATTACAAATTATATTAGATTCTACATGATCTGTGTTTCAACAGACTAGATTATCACCACGGTCTGGATTTACGATACTTGGCTTTCCCAAGTAACAACAAATAGTATCTTAAACATTCCCATATGACATTCCAATGAACACAAGTGAAACCTGGTTCCTGCAGGAATTAATTCAACATCTATTCATTCTTATGAAGAAAACATACTCTTTTTCTGTCATTTAGATATGTTTCTTTTCCTTTCATAAAACACTGAAAAAGAGAGTAAAACAAAAACCGTGAAGCTGTGAGCAGAAATCATAGTTGAATGTAAAATTATTGTTTTGTTTGAAACAGAATACTCTTCATTTCTCAAACTGGCAGGGAGTATTTATTACAATGACCAAGAAATATCAAGAGTCTGCACAAAGATTTTATCGTTTTACATAACCAGTCCACACGTAAATTTGCTGGCTATAATTCTTCGGCTAGTGTCTAATTCAACTAATATTTTTATCACTTTTGTTCAAAATCAATGAGCGTTATGGATGTGTTTAAAAAGATTGTCTGTATAGGAACATTGCCTCTCTTCAGACAAATAATGTCAGCATACCACTGTTTTCTGGAGAATTTGGGTGACTGAGACATTTATTACCTGAAAATACACTGCTCATTTAAATCACAACAGCTTGTACTGCAGATACCCACGGTCTTTCATTTCAGGCCACTTACTATATGAATAGGCAAAATGGCTTAGTGTATTTTAAAGCAGCTAAAAATCCTCTTTTACATTTTACATGAATAAATATAAACTTTATAAGGCCTGAGGGGGCGAAAAACCTGCCAATCACTGGATAAATGTTTAAAGCTCATCTCATTGTTTTGCAGCTGTTGCCCTTTGCCGAAGGATATTTCCTGTGCTTCATACTCTGAATAACAGCATTTCATTTTAAGAATGTAATTAGAAACACATCTGTTGTTCTAGAACCTTTAGATTGTGCAAGTCCTCTGTAAACCAGACAGGAAGATTTTTAAAAAAGCATTTTCAGCATACTTAATCTCTCTGCTCTCTACCACCCTACTACATAAAAAAAAAAAAACCAAAAAACAAAAAACACCTAGAAAAAACAACCAAACAAAAGAATAATTAGGTATCCAGATTTCTCTTTTGATCCCACAACATATGTGACCTAGTAACCAGTTTGATTAATTTCCCTGAGCTCTGGAAACAAGCAAGCAAATTCTTTTTCAGATGGCTTATTACTCTAGACCTTCAAAAAAACCAAGAAACTTTTGGTTAGATGGTAGGAGTTATAGAATCATGTCTTTCATCTTCATGGAATTTAAAATGAATGGTAGAAGAATAACAAGCATCTTGAATTTTTATCCAGGAAGTCTCAACTTCTGACAGTCTCTTCACAGGCAAGTGCAAGCTTTAGCTAAGACTGGAGTTTGTTTCAGAGTTAGTCTCCTCTTTTGTTCAGTCACTGGGTGGAATAGTACTCTGTCAGTTAAGGTACAATAATTAGTAAATAAAGGATGAGTATGAGCAGCTTCCCAACATTTCAGCTGCTGTAATTGCCATGCTGCCTATACTTAATTTTGTGGACATTCTTCTGATCAACTTTAACGACACAAACTAGCTTCAAAGGTTCAGCTGGTAGAACAAGATCTATGACTGAAGCTTGGGCACAGTTCTGTACATAGGGTGGGCACTGCAAGACAAATTGCAAGGTAGAAAGAATCTAAGTGATCTGAATGTTCCTAATCTAACATCTTTGGTTTAACGCACCATTATAAACACTAGTGGAGCTTTGATTTCTCTTTGTGCTGGTGTCCTTCAAAAATCACATCATATTGGTAATAAAAATGAACAAACGTGGTAATTGACAGTGCTGTTTTCATTTCTTAGCCGTTAATTATTCTCATTCCAGTGACTCTTCAGGCACTCTCCAGGTAAACAACGATAAGAATCCAGTTTAAGAATTTAGACTTATCTTAAGAGATAAGAGACCAGTTTATTTCTCAGTACACTCATGACCTTAGTGTTTTGTCAGCAGTTTAAAACAACCTCACTAAGGCTTTATTATTTGTCCTAAATTCAACCCCTAAAAATCCACCATTGCCAAAATTTGTCTAATGAAAGTAAGGGTCCTGGTACATCTGATTAATGATCCCAGTTTAGCAAAAAGATACCAATGGAACAAGAAAAACTGTCCTGGGAAATGAAAGTGCGTTCTAAGCATAACTGGGAAAAACAATAGCCTTTGGGCAGTGACACATCCTTTGTTTTCACTGTGTAAGATCCTAGTTAATCCACAAGTAGTTAAACAGTCTCATGTTGACTAACATTACCAGTATAGTGCTTTAGGTATCAGGGGTTTACTCACAGATATTATCAGGCAGCTTCTTAAACTCTGAAGTCCTCCAAATGCATATGACTTAGGATAGATAGTCAGAGAATTATTTTTTCATAAAGTGATCTGTTAATGAGGGCTCTCTATACTTTCATTATGATATTTGATTGGAATGTAGCTAAAAAAATCTAAATAATTAAAAAATAGCCTGTGAAGAGTTTAAAAATATTTTTCTTTTATTAAAAAAAAAATCTTTATATCTGATTAAGAATTTTTAATGCTTTCTTTTTAAAGTCAAACTACTTAATCATGAATGCATAAACTTTTTTCTATGCTATTTTAACTAGTAATTCAGGTCCTACTGATATTTCTTCGAGTCAAGACAGTGAATTTGTTCATTGGTTGCTACTCAAAATTTATAAATAACACAATGGTATTTTTAAATAGTTTGGTAAGGGATTTTTCCTAAGAAAATCCAGAGAAGTCTGCAGTCTGTTCACTATTAATATTACTTCAGAGTAGAAGGGAATAGTTAGCCAATAGATGAAAACTTGTATTAGTTACAATATGGTAAATACTGCAATATGTAACAAAGTGCTCACCAGTTTTTATTGTAGGTGCTGACATTCAAATACTTCAAATGCTGCTTACTAATTTTCCACCATCTTTCCTTGCTTTTCTCCTGATCGCCGCACTATTAACATTCTGTTTTCCTACTACTGGGTATTTCTAATATCTGTCTTTAAAATAAGTTCACTTTTCTTTTCAGCAAATACAGTTCCATTATCAAATTTGATTCTTGGCCTAGGGGTCCCAAAGATAAAAGAACCTTTTATACTGCTCTGCTGAATAAATGGTCCTGGTGTAAGTCTGAGTGTATCCATGGTAAGATTTGGTCTCTCTAAGTGCTGAAATGAGGGGATGAGTCGCCAGAGGACAGTGATTCATGACCACAAATTTCAGTAACTTATGTACTGGATTACAAAGACATATGGCTATCCTGCAGATTAGGGCCTAAGAGAAAACCCTGAGCATTGCAAAGCTGGTTGGTTGAGCATCTATCCACTCCCCAAAACACTCCTATGAGCAATGATACCTACCTGCATAATTCTTTAGATCACATAAGGTTTAGGTAAACAAATATGCAGTTTTATTTTCAAATCATGCACACAGACTCTAAAATCTACAAAAAAT
Source organism: Cinclus cinclus (assembly GCF_963662255.1). Lineage (NCBI taxonomy): Eukaryota > Metazoa > Chordata > Aves > Passeriformes > Cinclidae > Cinclus > Cinclus cinclus. The sequence goes on along the minus strand of NC_085051.1, from coordinate 20,586,657 downwards.
ATACTTAAAATCTCCTTATTGCTTATCCACTAAAAATTAAAAAAGAAAATACAAAAGAGCAGTATTGAATAACTTAAGTGATATTTTTGCCATTTGCTGACCCTGAAAGGAACATTCCTATTGAGTCAGTGATAATAGATATTTTCTATTCCTCTAAGTGCAAACTACAACATTAAGTGTGCTAGATAAGGACTTAATCCACAACTTTATACACACATCACCAACAAGTATGAGCTGATGCTCTAGGAATCCAGCCCTGGAGATTGGACAATAAACATGTCTCACAGTCCCTTCAGACAATTTACAATTTTCCTCCTGTTGCTGTATAATTCATCAGTGCCTTTTTGATGCATTTTACAAAATTAAGGGTCCAGCTCTGCTTTAGAACATGCACTAGGTCAAAAGGAACATACTGCTTCCTGTAGTCACTATCCTGGGATGTTATAGAAAAAATGATTTTTTTTTTGTTTTTATTTACTAACTGAACAATAGATTTGAAGGTTACAAATCTTCTGATTTCAACATTAGCGATCCAGCAAAGAAAAAATCAAAAATAATATGCATTTATAGCACAGCTGAGGAACATCAGCCACCATGCAATTAATAAATATCAGTAACTTTTGTCTCCTCACCCTTTACTTCATAATGAAATTTTAATGAGAAGAATGCAGGAATTGTTATTAGATGTTTGCACCAACAATGCAAACTGACATTTTATGATCAGTTTCAACTGTTTTATTTAACACGGTGCTATGAAGTAGCTCAGTGATTCAATCAAAATGCAAGCAAATACCACAAGATCTAAAAGTAATGTGTAGTTTGGAGGTGATCACTAATCAAAATACATAATTTCTTATTTGGACTGATTTCCATCTAGAAATGTGTATTTCTAAAGAGCTCTAAACAACAACAACAAAAAAAAACAAAAAACAAAACCAACAACAAAAAAAAAACCACCAATGACCTTCTTGCTTCTACTGCTCCTAAAACTAAATTTCCATCTGAGGCTTGAAAGAATGCCTTCCAGAACCTGCTACCCCAGGATGTATGAATCAATCTGCCTCAATTAACTCTAATTGTAGGCAAGTCTCAGAACTTCCTTCGTAGTCCTGTCTCCTGGGTAGTAAAGATTTTAAGGTAATCCAAACTCTTTGCATAAAAGTTTAAAATAAAAAGCTAGGGCTTTTAACTGTTTCACCTACTGAGCATCATTTCCCCTCAGAGACATTTTTCTGAGACTAAGCTGCCAATGCTCCCCTCTAACTTCAAAGAGCTTTTCTCTCCCTTAGATATAAATAGATCACTGCAGACACCCAGAGAGATAGAAACCATCAGCCTGTAAAGATTTGCAGCAGAGAAAGCCTGAAACTCACCTTTCTGAAGCCCCCCTTTCCTCATTCCACCAAAGGGCCAGGTCTTTCTCCTCATGATAAGGTTGATTGCTGTATTGGTCTTCTGTTTCTAGTGGGTTTTCAGCCAGCTGCAGCCCTACCCAATTCACAAATCTCCCTGCAAGCCTCCCTTCTTTTTTAGCAGTGCTTTATTGTGAGCAGGTGTAGGAACCTGCTTGCACATTGTAATAACTCCATTTAACACATATAAGTGAATCCCATACTTCCTTATTCTGATATAGCACCAGGCTTCTGTATATTTATTCTTGAGGGTAGTAGTACTTCTTATTGAGCAATAAAAAATATGTACAGTAGGCTTGCTTGTTTGGTACTCACACTGTCAGTTATCTGTTTTGGTAACTTGGTGTCTTTGTTTCCATCTTTTTCACAGAGTTGTCAATTTTCTTCCTGTTCAGCAAATTTCTATATTAAACTTACCTAGGGAGAAGTGATTGCAGTCCTTCACTGTCAAAACTGTGTGGGTAACTAGTGTGGATTTTTTTTTTACCTTTCATTTTTTATGGCAGGCTTATATATGTGCATGTAACCACTAAATATTTTCTCTATCATGAGCTGAAAAAACATCCTGACTTTGGAAAATGGCCTCATATGAAGCATAAAGCTACTTATTTCCATCACTGCAGGATAGCAGCTGTTTGGTTTGTTCTTTGGCATAGGAAGCCTGAAAATAGAATTTATTAGTGCTAAGACTTGTATGTATCTTTCCATCTTTCCAGAATATATCTCATTATAACTCTACTCTGATAGGCAGCTTACACCCAAATTTAAATAAACCTATTCTGATAACCTTGGTCAATGTTGCATAATTCTAAATTTAGAAATTCATAGTAATTATGATTGCGATAGATGTTTAAAACTTGCAAAAATACTGAATTATGTTATTTTTTCAGAATTGTTCTATTTATGAACTGTTAGTCAGTTCATGTATAATTTTTCTTGGATTTCAGAAAAGCCAATTGTAGAAATCTTAGCTCAATGTAGGTAACTAAATATTGGATGCAATCCTACATTTCCTGTGAGGCCATCTTTTAAATAAATCTGGACAGGTTTTAAACATTCATTTTTCAATGTAAATGATGGAAGATGAAGCAAACAGAATATGTATCTGCCTTTCTTATGCATGCATGAGACCTAGAAAAGGTCCCACATATCTTGTCCTATTTGGATGCCCTGTTACAAGTGAATTGTATCAATGACTTCTTTGAGTCCAGTGCCTAGTTTTCATAGGGGAATATAAAATCATTTCTATCCTAGGAAGTAAAAAAAAAAAAAAAAAAAAAAAAAAAAAAAAAAAAAAAAAGCCATCTTTCAGGATGACAGAACTGCTCTTGCTTATTGTAATTTCAAAGTAAAATTACTGCTCTCTCTACTTCTGCAGTGGAAGAATTCGGAGTGCATAACTATTATTTTTAAGCCAAGAAAATATTCTTGTATCACAAGTCTGTGGACTCAATTTAGCCATTAGAAATCACATAAAGAGAAAGAAGGTGTTTTAGGGCTTTATTCTAGAACAAAATCTTTGTCTTACTGTACTTGATGGCAAAATTCCTGCAGATTGCAAATGAACATGACTTCTCTGGGAGCCTTCCTAAGTGGGCTTTTTTCTCTAACTGTAAGGTCACATGTCCTACTTGATTCCAAAAAATACATGCATAATTCTTGCAGCTGTAACAGTTTAGAAGGTGAAAATCCATGTTGTCCCTTATATCCAACATTTTCTTGTCATGGTTTTAAGCCCAACTGGAGATAAAACACGTGTTGTTCTTGCTCAACAACCTCCTGACCCCAGTGGAATGGAGGGGAGAATCAAAGTAAAATGCCTATGTTGCCATAAGAGCCATTTAATAATTGAAAATTAAGTACAATATAATAATAATAGTTAATAATAAAATTAGTTATAATAATAATGGAAAAAACAAGTGACACCCAATGCAGTGTCTCACCACCCACTGAATGAAGCCAGACTCCTCTTCCTGAACCCAGACTGGCCTCACTCCTGGGTGCCACCCCCACCCCTCTTATGCACTGAGCACAACATTCTGTGGTTTGGAATACCCCTTTCGTCAGTTTGCAGCACATTTCCTGGATATATTCCCTCCCAGTTTCTTTTGTGGGCCTGCTCACTTGGCAGAGCATGAGACAAGGATAAACATGATTTAGCAAAAAACCAAAAACGTGTCATCAACACGTGTGTTATCAACATTCTCTTTCTAAATCCAAAACACAGCACTGTGACAGCTACTGAGAATAAATTAACTTTACCACAGCAGAAACCAGGACACTTCTCTTGCAGCATTTCATTTTCAAAATTCAACGAGAACCACACCTGTCTTTCTTTCCCAGGTACCTTTTTCTCTAGCGATCATAAACCAAAGCATTCTAAAAAGTAATTTGCTCACTCCTATTCTCCCTGCAAGATGTATTCAGCGTCCAAAGAAGAAAATGTCTTATTAAAATTCCATAACAAAATCTTCTTTCCTTTTCTTTTAAAACTATGTCAATCTCATTCATATTGTAAGCATAAACTATTGAGAAAAAGAATCCTACTGAATGAATGTGTTTATGAAAAGAGAATCATCAAATTCAGTTATGTTTCACCAGAAATTTCTATCAACATATGGCTTAGAGAAACCAAATCAAAGGCCAAAAAAATCTCTGATTTTGGATGGAAAAATACCAGAGAAAACGAATTGTCACAAGAACTTTCAAATAGTAAGGATAAAAATGAGATGACAAAACGAATACATGCTTGTTTTAAAAGGGCATAAGAGTAACGGCAAGCCCACAAATTTTCCTGGAAATGCAAAAAAACTTGCAGATCTAAAAATGCTGACAGAAGACTCAAGTACAGTTTTAGATTTAAAATTTACACTAAGCAAGTTCTGCCTTTCTTTTGTGGCAGTTTGGCTCCTGGACAGCCTTGGAGAACATTGTCTTCTTTTTTGTACTCAGGCTACTACAGTATGTTCTTCCAATGAGACTTCCTCTATTTCAGATATGAAATAAGTGCTTTTATTAGGACATTTTAAAACCTAAAATAGATACATTTAGGCATGTTCAGTTATTATAGATGCAATTACCATGGAGGAATAGAATGGATTAATATGAAAGTAAACATAATGTAAGAGTCTACTGCTCAACATCAATTTGATTAGCAAATAGTTGATATGTTTCACATACTGAGGTCAATTAGGTATCCTGTTCAGGAGGCGGGCAAAAAAGTCAAATGGAGCAGATGATTGAAGGCACTGATAATGTTGGACAGCAAGAAGCATAATAGTTAACCAGTGATAAAGTACTGGTGGTCTGTCTTGCTTTAATCTTGACTAGATTGACCCTTCATCCAGTCATTATCTTGATTAATCACCAACAGTCAGTTTAGTTAGCACATGCAAATTTTAAATAAATTTTAGGGTGAGCATCATTCTTTTCTGTATTTCTAATGAGCTTGATACAGAGAAGACTCATATCCTTGCTGCCACAGTTCTAGGTCAAAGCACATTTAATATACATCAGCTATAAGAGCTGGAGGCTGTTTGGAGAGAGTATATTAATTTCTCACCAGCCACAAAGAATATTATTCTGTTTCCACATCCAGTTGTTCACCACTCAGCAGTGAATGCTATTGAAAAGAAATCTCTACATGCAGAAATTTTGCTGAAGGTGTATTTAGATTTTTAACTTCTTATTCCCTGCAAAGAATGTACTAATATTTGGACATGTACATTAAAATCTTACATTTTGAAAAACTTTTTTTAAAAAATTTGGTTTTCAAAATATGATTCAAAAAACATACAGGCAAATTTATAGAGAATATTTTGAATTTGTAATTTTTTAATTTGCTGTGAGAATGCTTTCATATACTTGAATGTTAAGAGTTCTCAGAGGTTTTATGCTTCTTTTTGCCATCTCATGTCAAAAGCTGTTTACAAGACAGTTTCTTCAGCTTTCCTTTGCTGATTAATGACAAACCAATCTACCAATGACACATGTATACAGATAGCCAGCACATTGTGTTTATGGGAAAATAAACTTATCAGTCAGTCTTCAACTGATATATCCTGGATTGTCTAAAGATCTAAATTCTAATGTTTGAGTATCATGTTGCTCTCATGAAAGGCTGCAAGCAACTTGCTGAAATGAGGTAGATGAGCATATCAGAATAATTAATGAGATGCATTCTATAATGTCTGTTTACACAATTCCATATATAATTGGTCAGATACAATTGGTAGAACAAATTTCCACTTGTCTGTCTATAAACAAAATGTTAATCCAGATGTTCAGCAGTCTTCACAGTTCATAGGACTTTGTCATTAATAGACGTTTGATATACAAATGACAGTAAGTTATTACTATCTTTCAAAACACATATTGATATCTACTTTGATTTGCTAAACAATTATCACTGACAACGGAACAGTTAGACAAGCTAATCTATTCCCCTTTTCACTAGATCTAAGTCACTTACAGTACAAGGCCTCACCAGAAATTATAGCCATTGTTTCATCTAATACTTATTATCAAATTGCACATTATAACTGAATTTTCAATTCCCTTAACAATGAAGAGTAGACAAAACAGTGAACAGTGAATAGCGTTGGGGAAAAAAAAATAAGGAAGAAATTTATTTAGAAACTGACGTATAAACTGAAATTTTTATTAAGGATTTTTTGTGTGGGTACCGTGGGAGTCATTCCTTGATCTGCTCTTTGTACCTGGTCAAGAATTCTCAATTTTACAGTTTTCTTGCTCCATATGTTTCCTTCACCCAGTTTACAGGCCTTGCAAGGAATATTCTGACTGTACTTGCACTTTATCTTACTGATATTCCTTTTTTTTTCATAACATCTGTTTTTGAAAAATAAAGTATGAGTGCTCAACTGGATTCTGAAAAGTCTACCTAATTTTCTAAATCTAAAGCACTTCTGTCACTTCCTAAAGTGTGACATGATCACTGAATGGCTTTTTAACACTGTCCCACTTTTTACACTGTACCTTCAAGATGCCAAGGATTTTTTCCGAGCTAGAGAGGTATCTTCAGATACATAAACTGGAGTTAAATAATGTTCCTATGAGCAGGATCAGACTTTAAATATAACTCATCAGTCTTTTTCTGAAAGTTTGCTTCTTGATATTTGGGGAATTCCAATAAAGGATCAGTTTAGTGATCTAGGGCTTCTAGGCTATTACAGATTGTAATAATGAACATTTATGAGTCACAAATCATCACATTTTCAAAACTGTTTCTTTTCTTTTTCTTGCCCCAAACACACAAAACACAGGCCTGCAACATAAACATTGTACAGGTGGTATACTTCAGTCTAGTAAATACTCTCATACCTTGAATTTGGAATCCATATCTCTGTGTGCTACATAGACATTTATATCTTTCTTTTTTTTTATGCAGACTATGATTTTTCTACTGATGTATTATTTATATGTATGTTACTATTTCCCTCCCAGTTTTTTCTAAATTGTGCCGTGCTTTTTTACCCATTTCTTGACACTGAGTCCTACTACCAATACAAAAAAGAATTTTCCTTCCCCTACTGCCCTCCTTACCTATTTCAATGCAGTTGCCAGTTATAGGACAATCCCCTCATTACAGAGCCTCATGAGAGCTCTTTATGGATCTAGAGGTTTTAAAAGTCTGTTTCTGTCTCCTTCCTTCCCCTACCTGTTGTTGCTATCTCTGAACTGTAGTTTTATTTGAGGTCTTTCGCAATAAATGCTGCAGAGTAATTAGTATCCCAGTCACAACACGTGTTCACAGGGGAACACTGAATTAATGTGTTTTGGTTTTTTATAAATTAATTAGCTCATTTATAAATATTTTTAATAAGAAAGATGGGGAGGGAGTGGAAAAATAGAGAACAGCAAAAATCTACTGTTTATGCTTTTAAAATCTCAAGAGAGTAAAACAAGAAAAAAGAAACACTTCCATGTTTTTTGAATAGTTTCATAGTCTCCAGCAAAGAAGCAATGAGTGCACACATATACTATCTGTCTTCTCTGTGTAATGAATAGATAACTATGAAGCTACTCACTGATTGCAGTAGCAGGCTTTTTTTTTTTTTTTTTTTTTTTTTTTTTTTTTTTTTTTTTTTTTTTTTTTTTGTGGCAGAACTGTAGGGACCCTGGGGCATTCCATCACTGTCAAAACTCTTAAGCACTTTAGTCTCCAAAGGCGTCTCTGAAATCTCAGCCCTCTCTCTTGCAGAGACAAAGGCTTGGGACTACTAGTATAAATAATAGATCAAACTTTAGCAAATGAAGAATATGTCAAGAGACAGGCAAGGATGGATAGTTTTTATAACATCATTTGAAAACTATCAAGACTCTCTCAAAGACATTGGATTGTTATGCTGCTTTATCAAAAATAAAATTCTATTGTTCAACTCGAGCTTCATACAGTCTCTTTAGAAAACTTGTCCAAGTATATAAATGGGCAAGAATTAAGCTGTGTCAGCTCTTTGTATATCAAGTATAAGAAACACAAGGGGAAGGAATCGTATTTGATTTAATTTTCCTTTAAGAAATTTTTCATCTTAGCATATAATCCTTTATCAGTGTTCTGATTTTGTATTACGAGTACTCTGGTTCTGTGGGTAAAATTCACATCTGATTAGATGAAACCAATAAAATGTAGGAAGCTTAAAATGACTACAGACAACAACCTCTACCCTACCCTCAAAAGAGAAGTTCTACACTGTGTAATGAAACTGAAGCAAAAAGTTTTATGGGAATTAGAGATGCATGATCCAGTTCTGCAGGTTGAGTACACAGACATGGAAACTGAAGGAAGATTTTTATATGCAGAAAGAAAGGTTCATTTCTCAGGACAGTGAATTCTGCTTTCTGAATGTCCAATATTTTTAGTTTCAGATAGTGAATGTTCATAATACCTCTCTCTTCTCACCTCCCTTACCCTCCCCTCTTTTCACTTTTTGAAGATCATGGCAAATAATCTGCTCTTTGACATGCAAGACAAAACAAAAGTTAAGAATTCTTCACTGTGAATGACATTGTTATCAAAGAGTGCTGAGATTTGTGGGGAAACTGGCAATCTTCCTTGGAGATATAATAAACTGTTACAGATATCTGGTTATTAAGGTTAGTACTGGTGATATACTTTTTTTAATAAAATCAAATACTAAAGGAAGCAAAGAAGATTATTTTTTGAATTGTAACTCCAGAGAAACTTTTTCACATTAATCACAAGGAAACTCTAATTTTGCTAAGGGCTTCCCTGAAAAGTTACCATCCTTTGCATTTTGTTAAGTTTTCAGAACTTGGTGAGAATGTCTCATTGGAGTCCATATATTGAATCTTATGTTACCTCACTTTTGTTTACTATCATTCAAGAGACTACTGTTGAACAAAGGTATAATCACATAGTATTTCCAGTCTAATCAGAAATGGGATAAGTCTGAAACAGAACCATATTTTTGAGATTAGTCTGAATCTTTCAAACTCAGTTGTGTGCTCAAGAAGCTAATGCTTATTCTCAGAAGGGAGACTGGGTCTCTACCTGATGTATTTTTAAGTAGATGAAATTTCTTTCAAGCCCCTCTCTGACAAATCAAGTGTGCAAGTGTGTCAGTAAAACTGTGCCAGTAGGGCCAGACAGACAAATATATCAGGTGATATGGAGACTCTCTTGATGTTTCTGCCTTAGGTCCTTTTCTGGCAGCTCAGAAAAAATATTTCATTATTTTTGCAGTAGTGAAACTACTGCACAGGAAATATTTTACTGCACAAAATACAAGGAGTGATAACAACTTAGGTATTTCTTAAAAGTTATTAATGCTTTATTTTTTTTTGGAAAATTATACTTAAGATAAAGTTATCCAAAATTATTCCAAGAATTTTTGCCATTTTAGTGACCATCTATGCCCTGAACAAAAATGCGTTTCTGATTCTGATACTTTCCAGATGGTAGCCCTAACAGAGGAAATAATGCAGAACTATACAACATATACATCTATCTCTAGCTCTACATAAGTCTCACAAGCTATGATTTTACAAGAACCAGAACAAAATTTTCAAAATTGAAGTACCTTTGAAATCTCTGACAGGTGTTTATCAAAATGATGATATCTGGGCTAAACTTCTTACCCTGGATTTCTGAATAACCTTTTTTTTTAATTAAGAAATGCTTGTTTGAACAAGCCAAAACTCTGAATCTGTTACAAAGTTATGCTGAGTTAAAAACAGTCATTTGACTGTACATTTTGTTCCATAAGGTGTCCAGTTGACAAAGGAGAAGGGAAGAACAAGATGAGGACAAGTGAGAAAAAACAGCTCCATCTGACTGCAGTAACTAATGAACTTAGAAAACGTTCAGGCCTTTTAATAGGAATTTGATAACCGTGTCTTAATTTTCTTACACTGAGATGCAATTCCTTTATTCAATATTGTTATTCAATGTTTCCTCAGCTGAAACGGCCTTTAAGATCATTTCAGAGGATATATGTCATTATTTTCTGTATTTCTTGGCTTACTGACATTCTTGACACTGATTTGAAGGAATGCACATGCATATTGCAACATGAATGACTTTTTAAGGCTTTAAGGAAATCTACAGTAGCTACAGAAAATGCATTTAACAGACCTGGTATCTGTTTCTCTATACCTGATAACTGAGTTCTTAGTGTTTGATTAAACGTTTGTTGAAGAAAACATGTAGTGCAGCAATTCTGCTGTAAACAATATTGTGCACTGTACATAATCTAAAGAAAAATAGATTTTTAATGCAAGTAAATCTAAGTATGATCTAAGTTTTCACATCAAGTTAAACTTAAGTGTTTAACTGCCTATGTTAATACAAATTAATTTTCTCATGATTTACACAAATTTAGATTTGAGTCCTGCCAATTCCTATTCCTATATGTATGATTTTTTTGAGTTATTACATGATAAAGGTCTTATGCCTCGGGCTTTGGTGATGAATAGACCCACCTTTAACACTGAGCCAGGACTCAAGAGTATTAAACAAAACAGCAGGACTACACGAGTCAGAAAATCTTTTAAAGACAGCCACTATTCCTGGCCACTTCACAGGACCTGGATTCCAAACATAGGGCAAGTATTTGAAGGAGTAGGAATTGTGATTCATTCTATTTTTTTGATATTTGATTTCATATGTCAATTTCAGCTAATTGGCTACATCCACAGACCTGCCATGTATATGAATTCAAGTAGATGTAATGCAAAGTATTCTTTTTATTCTACAGATAATTTTTTTGTAGCATTCAATTGCTTCTGGGAATTATACATGCCAGAACCACAAGTGATTTCAGAACAGGATTAAAAATTTCACAGAATAAGCACTCTCTATGGCTCTCCACTGACTATTAAAGATGTCAATCCATTTACAGGTTAAGATTATGACTCTAATTAGGGTTAGTACATCAGAGGACAGATCATATTAAATACATCTTGTATAAATTCATTCTGTATAAACACATCAAAAGAATTATTCCTGATCCAATAAAAACTCCAGTTAGACACACATTGTAAGATAACCATTTGATCTAAAAATAATTAAAAATATTTTAATTTAAAAAAACTAATGCAGTTTCTCTATGCAATTTTGTTTCTAAGAGAATTATTTTCTTCTTGCAGGTCTTTTCATCCACAAATAGGATAAATACAATTTTTTTTTAAATAATGTTTGGAAAGTGACTCTCCTTCTTCACAGAGTGATTAACAAGTAAATAGAAATAATCCAATATTCAGAAACAAAGAGGTTAATAGGAGCACTAAGTAATATAATATTCAGCTCTGTTGTTATACACAATATATACTTATTACAGTAAAGATCACAATATAATCCATTCCAATATCTTCAAAAAGAGATTGAAAACTGTTTTTAAATAAAAAAACCTTCTTCTAACTAAAGAATAAAAAATGAAAAGCTTAAATTTATTGTCAAAGTCAGAAACAGTAGTCAATTTCATAAAATTAATATATTCATAATTAAACACATACTTGTTTCTAATTTCAAAAGTTGCTCTCAATTTTGCATAAAAAATAGTTTTTCTCTTTCCTAATATAAATTATCTACTTTTATAATTGATTATGCTGCTTTTAGGTGCCTGCGTTTGGTTTTGCTCTTTGATCTTAAACAAAAAACAAGTTTATAAAAAAAAACAAACTTTGTATTTATTTTAGTGGTGATGCTGCCTCAAAAATATATATTGGTGAGTAGCACTTTCAGGTAGGTGACTTAAGTACCACGGAATTTTATGTCAAGGGCTTGGTCTCCAACACACAGATTATTGCTCTTTGGGAAAGGGAATTCCTAGAAGTGCCAGACTTCACCATGTTAACCCACAGAGTTAAATAATATTGCAGGCACATAAAATTAAAAATCAATATTTTTACATCAAAAGCAATTAACGTGATGAATCTGAAACTTTGCTCTCAGGGTACTGTCCTCCCAGGAAAATGGGTTTTTATAATACTATTCTGATCGTCCATAATTAATTCATCCTGGTAAATTCTAATGAAAGCTGTTATGCTTCATTTATAAGGTGTCTACATTATTATAAAATGTGAGTCTTTTTCATTTGAAAACTTTCCAAATTTATCTTAGCTTCTTAGAAAGAAGTGCTGGACAGCAGGTTTTGGATTGGAGGAGAAAATACAGAGAAGAAGGAGACCCTTGGGTAGGAATATGAAGAGCCCTAAAATGAAGAAAGAAAAATGAAAGCTGGAAATACAATACGGGTACAAGAGAGAAGAGAGAATACAAAACCAAAGAAAAAACCTAGGAAGAAAGCAGGGCGACATACAAGAATGACGATTCTTCTATTTTAACATGAGCCAGCACATCACCAAGGCACTGCTGAATACAGTCCTCACAACAGACTCTTTATACAGGAAGGTATTTCTTACAGAGTACAGAAATGCTTTTAAGGCATCAAAAATGGGATCAGCATTGTACTACAGCTTTAAAGTCCTGATGGTCAAATCCACCTGGTTATATTAAAAAAAAAAAAAAAAAAAAAAAAAAGTCTAAGACTAGGTTTGAGCACTAGAATCAAGGAAATATAAGGCTGATGCAGTAAAAATTGGGAAATTGGAAGCTGCCACTTGTAGTGATAGCTCGGACTGGAAGCATTAGCATTTTAACAATCTACATTATAAAAATCCTCATTAACCTTTATTGTTGCTTGCTTAAAATTAGGATAGGACCATAACTAGGACATGCCTTTACTGCACAAAGATCTTTGAGCAAGTGCTGACCAAGGCTGATATGGCCATGCACGGGCAGCTCTTGCTTGATAGCATGAGTCCAAAGCCAGTGAGCCTTTTATTTTCTTTACAATAAGCATGAAACCTTGGCACAGCAAGGCTCTATAACCACAGTAGTGCAAGTACAATGCTCCCGTGTTGTAGCCTTTGATTTGGGACTGGTGGCAGAATTCCTCAACAGACCTACATTGTGGTTGAGAAAGCTGTAGACAGGAATTTGGAAAGAGTGGCTGTTCAGAGTACATATGTACAAGAACCAACTCTGTCACTTGTACACAACATTGCACCGTTTGGATTTTTGGGGGAGTTTTTGATACATGGCTTCCTTGGAATATTTGCATGGAAAATGGATAATTTATCATTATTTAAAGCAGGGCAATCACTGGTATGTATGCATAGCTTCTTTTAGTGGAAAATAGCAGCTCTGAAAATAAATTATTGGAAGTTTTGTGGGCAGTTTCTGAAGATGCTTGTCATTAAAAGCATCAAATATGTAATTTTTTTTATTCAACTTGTATCATATCTCTTAGTCTTTTGAGGAAATATTTTGTTCTGCCACTTGTAAAAGAAGGGATGTAAATATATCTTCCAGCAAAATAATACAGTAAATTAAGAATTTCGGAACAAGGAGCAAGCTGAAATGTCCCTACTACACAGATTATCACAGGCCTATAGATGTGTTTTTATTAGTTTTGTATAGAACCACTTTGTTCAATGTATTCATTAGAGAAAATATATTTGTCATTCATGCAACCATGCGCTGGTGGCATAACAACACATCACTGAGCACAGTGGGCCCAATTGTAAATCACTGCTGCATGAATAACTAGTAAAAGGGGTGTCTAGAAAATCTCATCTGCACCAGCTGTGGTTTTTTTCCTTCTATGCAAATTTCATTAATAAAATTATATAATTTTATGCAGAATTTTGTGCAGAATTTTACTAATTTGACCATATGATTGCTACCAGCTTTTACCAAATGAATTTTTTTTTTAAATTGAGTGAATTTGCACAGCAAATTCAAGCACCAAACACATTTTTTGAAGTCTATCTACTTGTCAATGAAGCAGGTTTGATAGCTCTGCCATGAACAAACAGTGGAACTTGTCAAATTTATCTGTAGACTTTCCTCTACCATTTGCTACTGCCAGAATATACTACAATTCCTTCAGAGCCACCTAAAAAGAGCAAGTGTCATTTTCTTCTGAAGCAGCAGTTCCTGTTTAAAAGATATGGAGAAGGACCAGGAAGCAAGATATCAGACAGCTCAAAAACACACACACTATTTTATGTTATGTTGGACACAGAATTTAGCATATGCATAAATGCACAAATGACTGCTCAAAATACTGTACTACCTGTTTAGCCATCTGAAACTAATACAGTAGAAACAAGAATTAAAAGGAAATAGCTTCTGGTGTGCTCAGCTATCTGCCCAGAGATTTGCACAAAGTAAAGCATCTTTCATTGAGAAAATTAGGAAATATATTTGCAAGTGGAATTTTTAATATCAATTATCTCATTGCTTTCCCAGCAATCAAATTCATTTGGTACTGCTAAAACACTGGATTGTCAAAAAAGAGGCATCAAAATCCTTCACCAAGTGGATGTAGGTTTTTTGCAGCCTGTTCCATTTTGCTGCATTTTTAGAGATGCAGATCATTTTACAGACCATGAAACCATTAATTTGAGCTTTACTTTGTTGAAAGGACAGAATAAACACTAAATACACCTTCAGCCAGCTTTTGATGAGACTTCTGAATTGTAAACACTGGTATGTGTCACAAAGTTCAGACAATATATTCAACTTTCTGGATAAATTACTTTTTGGATAATCTTTGCACTGCATTATTTAAATCTCAGGCACCCATGTAACAACATTTTTACTGTCATCTACTGTTATCCTTGTTTTAGGCTTAATCAACATAAGCTTTATCTTCAAGAAGCTTTGCTGCTTCTGCAAAAGGGATAGTTATAGTTTTTCTTATGAGTGCCAGTTAGTAGCAACTGAGATTTTTTTCCTCTGGTACTATCTCATATGGGAAGCTGACTGAGTTTGAGCACTTTGCTCTGCAGTGTGTGAAATACCATCTACAGTAACATCAGATTTTAAAGGAGTGGGCTGTCTTTGAGGCCTAAAAAAAGGAATCAATTTCCTGCCAAGTACCAGCCATTAATTAATCTGAAATCTGTCCTACAACCTACTGCTATTAACTGTTATCTTATTAAGTAATGAGACCATTTGGGATGTGAGCCATATAAGAATAAAAATTTTCTCCCAACATTAGGTCAATATTAATTCAATTTAGAAATTGTGTTTGTCTTTTGCAGTGCTTTGCTTTTGGAGCAATTTGGCTAAGGTTTGTTAATATTTGACACATGTCCAGCTCTTTGTTTTTTGGAATTTACCTGTCTTAAAGACAAAACTGCTTTCTTCATTCCGTACATTTTCCAGGTTTCCCAGCTTTGCTAGGAAAGGCATGTTAAATAAGACACATATGTCATGACCCTCAGTACAGTATTTGCTTCAATCTAATTAGTGGTAATATGCAACTGCTAGGATCAGATAATTGGATCTAAATTTGGTAAAGTCCCCAGGTAGTCTTTACATACTGCCATTGTTTCTGTAATGGGCTGAGGCAGCGCTGAGCCTCCTCAGCTCAGATGTGCAGAGATATTTCGTGTTGCTCAGCTCTCACTGTCAGAGATGATTAGGTGCCAATGCAGCTGGAAAGAAGACAAACAGATTTGGTTTTCAGATGAAAGTTAGAAACTACAGTGCACTGATATTCACCACTGAATAAAAGACTGGCATGGATTACCTTATTAAGTACTCATTTGGCTCTCAGTCAAGGAACCTGATAGATTTTTTTTACTGTTGGTGAGGAACTAATTTTTGTTTACATTTTTTGTAATGACTCATCTTATGCTTGGGTGTTTTAAGTAAGAACTAGTGGAGGAGAAAAGAAGAATAGTAAAAATTTACAATCTCAAATCAATTAATACTCCAAAGAAATTCAGACCCATGTTTGCTCAGCCAGAATGGTTGAACAGACAACAGATGCTCATCGATGTTGGAAATCTCAGGACAGATTTAATTAACTTTTTAAAAATTCTAATTGCTTCTAGATCATCTACTGTGTTATCTCAGCAATTATTTTTTTTCTTTTTCAAGCAACCCAAAATGTAATATAAATAGAAGCTTTATACTTATAATGAGACCAAGTTTTGTGGTTTTAATAAAAGCAAGGAAGCTTTTTATTTTGTTTTTAATGAGGAATTCCTCATAAGCTTTAATAGATATATAAAATGAGTAGCAAAGAATAAAAGAGAAAAATATGGTGAGAAAAATATGATGTGACTTTTTCTACATTATTGGACCAGCTTCTCCTGGGTGGTTTCCAATCAATATTGGACATGATTTTTAAAGCATACAGCTGTTTAAAGCAGCAATTGGTCATGGTGGTTTAACTCCAGCCCACAGCTAAGTTCCACACAGCCACCAGTTCACTCCCTGCCAGGGGGATGTGGAAAAGAACCAGAAGGGAGTCAGAAGAATAAAAGTGAGAAAACTCATGAGTTGAGATAAAGACAGTTTAATACCTAAAGGAAAAAAAACACACGCACAACCGAAGTAAAATATTAAATTATTTCACCACTTCCCAGTGGCAGGCAGGCATTCAATCATCCTCTGGAATGTGTAATGCCTGCTTGGGAAGTCAAACACTGGAGCTTTTCAGGTCCTTCCTTCCTTCGTGTTCCTTCAACTTTATATGCTGAGCATGGCACCATATGGCATGGAATGTCCCTTTGGTCAGCTGGGGTCACCTGTGTCCCCTCCCAGCTTCTGGTCATCCCCTCCTGGTCTCCTCACCAGCAGGGTAGCTGAAAAGATTTTGACAGTGTAAGCACTGGTCAACAATAATGAAAACATCCCTGTGTGATCCACACTGTTTCTAGCACAAATCCAAACACAGCCACGCAACAGCTGCCATGAAATGGAATGAAACACAGCAGAGTACAACCATATCACTCTGCCATGGACTGGGAGCTGCTGTGATGGGAGACTGAAACACCAAACAAATTTTGAAACATCAGGTATGAGTTTGTTTATATGTATATTTAATTACAGAATTTAATTAATTTGATTAATTAATTATCAACAATTGAAAATCATACACAAACCAAACATACTAAATGAGACTTGGAAAAATGATGTGTTTTTTGCTTCCAGCATACTTTGATACCCACAGTGTTTGATGTTCTCAGCCTGTTACTGAGATGATTTGTTCAACCCATCTTCAAAGAGTGTAATTAAAGCCAAAATTCTCTACTCTTTCTTCTGCAAGTTCCATTCTGTATCCTCGGTGTTCATACGAAACTGTTCCATAAAATGAGAGCAGTCTGGTTCCCCTTGTCATAGCTTCCACCTTGTGCAGGTTTTATCCTGCAAATGATTGCCTGTTTCATCTTCTTCAAATGGGTGTTGCCTCTTTAGAGACGAACTCATGGTGCAGCTCATATGATTTCTTCAAGAAACTCCAGACTATGAAATGTTGTCATAATATTTTTTAAGCCAACATGATGAAATATTTCACCTGGCATCTAAAATCTATCAGTTTTGTGGCATATCGAGCTCCAAGTCAGGCAAGGTAAGTTTGTAAATTGGTCTTCATGTTGTATGTGTTTTAGATAGGTGAAAATCCAGTTAGGAGTCCCAAAACTAAGATTCCTTACAACATTTAAAATTCCAGCATGTTTATTTGTCAAATGTATGCCACCCGAGTTTCACAAATTTTTCAGAGATTTATATTTCTAAAAGCAAACTAAGGGGATGTAGGAATTTTTAGAAAGTCAGTATTGAGCTACTTCCCTTTTTCTTTCCCCTCCTCGATCGTCTTTTCCTCTTAACCTTCCATTTTAACCCCTCCTTAGCATTTCCTTCCCCTCACACTTGCAGTCCTCTCCTTCTTCTCTCTTCTTCTGCCTTCAGGTTTTTGCCTCACTTCTCCTTCTTCTCCCTCTGTAGCTATTACATTGATGTTGCAAATTTTCCTAAACATTTGGAATCTTTAAGAAACAAACCCCTCTTTTTGAAGGAAGCACCTGCCTGAGATAAAATTACGTCTAATGAACTTAATTAAGACTCTTAGAAAAAAAACCCCAAAAAATAGAATACAGGATAATTATAGCTGCCGTAAAGAATTCATTCAAAACAAGCTCTCACACAGTTGTAGCAGAATGCGAAGACTTAAGCATGTGGTAGTAACTCACAGATAAGGTACATAGGAAAGGCAAATAGTGAATGTTATGTCCCAAAAATAAAATAATCTGCTTTGGAGGTAATAGGAAATGAGCCTGTTATTTATGAAGATCCTGGTGTGAATTATCTGCCATGCAGTTAAGGAATATTTTTTACAATTTTTCTCATTTTTTACCCAGATGAAGCTAACTTCATATACACATATGAAATAATTTCACATATATTTGATGTAAACAAATATATTGCCTCCAACTCATGACTTTCTTTTCAAGAACCAGAAAACCAAATGATGACAAGAATATCCAAACGGATGCTTCCAAGAGCTTATGCAATTTTTCTGAATTCGATAATTTATAATTGATTTTAAATGTTGTTTTCCTCACATTTTTTGTATAGAATCATTGCTACTTACAAGTTCTTTACAAGCTTAATGTACAGCAACACAGAAAAGCAAATAATGCTCAGCATACTTGTAGATTTAACTGAAAAAGTTTTACTCATGCTTCATACTCAGCGAGTTTTACAGTGTTGATTGTTAATATAATGTTGGCTAAACAGTTTTACTTCTTGAACTATATAGTTACCACTAAAGAGTAATATATTACTGTTATTAACCTGCGAATCTGTGTGAATATGCTTAGGAGCATCTGCTCATATTCAGTGTGCTAACCAAGCAAAAGACTTGGAATAACACTGAAATGAAATGAAAGGAAATAAGAGAGTGTGGCAGCTCTTTAAAAAACTTGTGGTCTCTGGCCATTTAGAAACCAATATTACTGGAGATAAAATTATCATAATATGAACATCAATATAACATGATTTTTTATTAAATGGAAAAAGGATTATTTTGAAAGGGAAAAATGGAATGGAAGTCCACTCTTCTACTCATCAAAAATCTGTGTTTTGGGGATTTACACATAGCCACACAAATGGAGTATGAAAACAGGATAAAAATCAGAGGATCCAGCTAAGAAGTTGCAAGGCTGCTATCATTTTATTAGGTCTTATATGAGAAAAGAGAATTCTTCTCCCCTCTTTTGTCTGGAAAAGACAATCAGAAAAAATCTATTCACCAACTGAAAAAGGAGCTATCTCTTTACTAAAAGATTTCTAATAGTATTATTTTTAGTTCATATAAGACATTCAGAGCCCAGTTCAGGGACAGAAGGAAAATTACTCCCACCCTTAGGATTTGAGGAGCTGATTTAGCTGCCATGGAAGATGGGACAAGTATATGAAACACTTTACTTTGTACTGCAGTTTTGGAGTGTAGCCATGCTATAATATTTCTAAACCAACATACTCCTGTCAACATTCCTCCGGTCAGGTTACTGCGGCGAGTGGGCTTGTTGCCAGTGCAGTCAGCTCTCAGTTCCTCGAAAGCCTTTATGCCCTCTGGATGGGAAGGTAATCTGTACTTGGATAATGTAATATTAACACTACTCCACTACAGGAAGAGCTGCAGAAAATACTTTAATATCCAGAATTCCATCCTCATTTTTCTTTGGGCACCTTGCAGTAGACACCACCTTATAGACCCCACTGTCATGGGTCTCCAGCTCCTCTTTGTGGAGGACAACAGTGGCTGCAGCAGAAAAAAAATTGAGGACTTCCAGCATTTTGCCTCAGCACCCGTTCTGTTTGTTCCTCTGAGGAATGCTGTTAACAATGCAGAGGCTGTGTTCAGTGTTGAGTTTAATCATGGCTATGCATTTTACCTTCCATGCACTTTCTGCAGCTCCAGAGGTCCCAAAACCTAGAGTTTCCTTCTGAAATTATGTGAATTCCTTGTGTGCAGTTGGGAACAAAAGTAACCCTCTGCAATAATTTTGTTACTAATAAATCTGCCTTTAAGCAAATCCAGAAGAAGGAGAATAATGATACACTCTCCAAGATATCTGCACTCTTATGCAAAAAAAAAAAATCAGAAAATCACTAAATATTGTGTAAATTTTCACAGAAACACAATTGCATATCCAAGACCTTCGAAGAACATTTATGTATCAAATACATGCATTTGCAATCATGAAGGCTGTTTTGTATATTCATTACCAAAAAAAAGTAACAAATTTCTCAAATGTATTCACAGCATAATTTCAAGTCCCAGTCTTGTCCAGAAAGCACAAGTTCATGCCCATTTCTGGCTTTCTTTTTCATGTATCATACTCTATTTATACAGTTAGTCAGGGTCTAGATTTCATCTGGTACAAACCCAATGATGCTAATGTCATTAGTTTCTGTCATGTAATTTCATAATCTGTTAAGAAACATAATTTGAAATTAGCATATGTGCAAGAGCATTCAGAAATTGAAGGGTTTTGTTTTTTTTTTTCTCAGCTGGAAAAGTCAAGTGCTTGTAAATCTTCATCAGAGCTGAAGCGACAAAAATTCACTGCAGTGGCAGCACTTCAGAAAGGTGGTGCATTTATTGCCAAGGTAGTGCTTGAGCCTCAATAGTGTGAAAAAGCTGTAGCAACTTGTAAAAATCAAAAAATAAACAAGTATCTGTAGTCAACAATTTAACATATGATTCAGGTATCCTGAGTAATAAAGTAATGGAGGTAAAGCTTTATTTGGAGTATATACTGTAGCATCAGAATATAAACAGGCAAAAGACAAGGTGGCAAAAAGATTCTGGAAAACCTGAAAAAGGGTAATTCTACTTCAACAATGTATAAATAGTTAACTAGTGTTATCATCCCTACCTTATTATCCATACTGTGAATATGGATTGAGGACAAACATTCTTCATTACTTTTTCTTTTTGAAATTTCTACTGCAGATATTCAAAATAAGTCAAAAACCAGCACCACAGGTCTTTAATCTGGAAGGAATTTTATCTTCTACAAGTAATACAGAAGAATCACATGGAATCCTAGAATAGGCTGAGTTGGAAGGGACCCACAAGGATTATCCTGTCCAACTCCTTGCCCTGCACAGGACACTCTAAGAATCACACCCTGTGCCTGAGAGCATTGGCCAAACACTTCTTGAGCTCAGTCTGTGAGCTTGGTTCTGTGACCACTTCCCTGGGAAGCCTGTTCCAGTGCCCAAACACCCTCTGGGTGAAGAACCCTTTTTCTGCTGTCCCTGTCACAGCTTCAGGCCATTCCCTTGGGTCCTGTCACTGCCACCAGAGAGAGGAGATCAGTGCCTGCTCCTCTTCCCCTTGTGAGGAAGTTGTACCTGCACTGAGGTCTCCCCTCAGCCTCCTCTTCTCCAGACTGGGCAGACCAGGTGACCTCAGCTGCTCCTTGTATGGCTTCCCTCAAACCCCTTCACCATCTTCATTGCCCTTCTTTGGATGGTCTCTAATAGCTGTGTATCTTTCTTACAATACAGTGACCAAAGCTGAAGTGACATCAGTGCAGAGCAAAGCAGGACAATCACCTGCCTTGTCCGGCTGGCGACAAAGGGACAATACAAGGAAGACATTTTTCCCAGATTAAAATTAAAGGAGGGAATGCTAGATCAGGAATCAGGAAATCATTTCTTTTGGTTTTTAAATCAGTAGATTAAATGAAAAACAGCTTCTCCTTTTGGAATTAGCATGGCTGATGTGGTCAGAAGTTTCATTTAACTGTTTATATGTCCTATTCATTAATTCATTGATAGAGCTCTTTTAAAATTATGTTTATTAAATGGCAAAGCATAGAAATAAGTTTCAGTATCTTGTTTCAGCTGGTTACCTACTGACTGGTAACTAAATGTTCCTCATTTTTTTTAAACTTAAACTGTACAATTTTTGTTAATTCAAATACTGCAGGTAATTTACATATTATAATTCATGCTTTTCTCTGAAATATGTGTCATTGGCCAGTGTCAGAAATCAGGCAGATAAAATAATGGGTTTGCCCCACTTATGAATAGTTAAGCATTATCACTGTCAAATTTTGAGATGCTGAAACACCACAGAGACTATATTTCTGAAACCAGTACCCTACATTTTCTTCATATTACACACAGAGTAAAAAGGGGTCTTAACCCATGTCTTGAGAAGCTAAGTTGTTAGTGCATAAACTTGCTTTTTCTTAGCATAGCATGATGCCCTTGACCCTGAGACCTGCAATACAGCTTGTCTTTTACCTTACACATTCTTGAATAGTTAGGTTTCTATTTTAATTCTTCTGTGACTGATAGAATGTTAGTAATGCTTAATGTTCAAATTATGTGATCCACCAGCTGCAAGTAGGTAATTTTGTTTAAATAATAAATGGGTTGATGTTAACTGAACTGTAGAAGTAACAATAATATAATGTATTTGTTAAAAAGTAGCTCCATTTATATTTTATTTTTACAGTAAATTCACTTAATTTCTTTTCATTCATTTAGTCTCCAAAATAATTGCCAGTAAAGACCTCTGCTTCCAATTAACCACATGAAGAAAGACTTTACCCATAAACTAAAATGTGTTAAATATTGTTACATTTTTAGTTATCTGACTGCTATAAATGGAAATAAATTTATAGAGGATATATTGCATCCGATTTTTAAGTTGGAGACAGTATGACATAAGAAATTGTTTTAAATGCTAAATCAGCAATAGCTCCACCTCTCTTTTTGTGTAAGCAGAGTAAGAATTTGTTCAGACTTGTTCTTTTTTACTCTGGAACCAGATGTGTTTCACTTTTGTATAGCTATTTCTCACAAGTTTTTCTTATTCACTGCTTATTTTTTGTCAGTAATTCCCATAAAATCTGAATATATTTGTTCTCAATACATACATGTATTTTCATAATAAAAGAAGAAGGAAAATTAAATTTATTTTAAAAGTATAATTCTTGCCTATTCCATTCTCTTCCATCTAGTAACAAGTATCATTTAGAATAAATTGAAATAATTATTTTGCTGATGGTTGTGTTGTGCTTTGATTTCCCAGGTACAGCTTCTTAACTTTTTAAGGCAGAAATATTATCTTTGGATATATTTGCAGAGTATCTGGGAAAGTATTATTACTGAGGATGTGTTTAACATTCTTGAAAAACACATGTAAAAAAGGTTTTGGTATAGAAGAAAAGCCTTACACTCATTTCATACTTTACCTAAGGGAAAAAGACAGTGAAGAGCAGCCTACTTGAGAATAAAAGCTTTGAAAAATGAATTCTGTTTTTCTTCATTTTTCATGTTTCCAAGTTATTTAGTTCACCTTCAATTGGAACACACACTGCATGCCCATGAGCAGGTCTGGATTCAATGCAGGATTTATAATGAAGCGTTCTTTACTGCCAGATATCCTGCAAATCTTAGACCATCTGGTTTCACAACATACTTGTAGCTGATTATCTGCTTAAGAATTAATTAGGAACACATGTTAAGCTGTCGTGATAGCAAAATTGTTAACATTTGTCTTATATGTGTTTTGAAAAGCAACCATTTTCCAAATCATCTTCCAAAATAGGATGAAGTAATGAAATAAAAGGCAGACTCTGCTAGGATTAAAATGCATATTCCTTGGCCAGGAATGATATCTAAAAGCATTATGTTGCATTTTTCAGTGTCTGAGTATAAAAATATGACATAGATTAAGCTCCTTCCCATATCCCACATATCTGTCTCTCTCCTTCATATAAAAGGTAAGTGTAGCTTAAAACTGGGAACAAAAACGAAATGCACAATGCAAAGTAGGAAACACAATGAGATTCAGATGCTTAAGGATAACCAAAATATATATTCGTTTTCTCAGCAGAGTTAGTTTTCTTCTAATTTTTAAGTAGAATATATGCTTGTGGAATTTATAGTTAAATAATTGCCCATAGAAAAACACCAAATATGGAATTTTCTAAAAATGGCACCTTGACTCAAAAGTTACTTTTTCTTTTACTGGGGCTTTTTAAAAGAAAGACTATCAGTACCTTGTGTGAGTACAAAGAATAAATTATTGTGACAAAATAAAGTTACCACACATCAATTGGGTGACTGCCATAGACCACTTGTTTGCTCTGAGTCACTGAGAAACAGGATGCCTAAGGAGCTTCAGCTATCACTAGAGAGTTGGGGGAGGGGGGGGGGTTTGCAAATATCTGTAAGAGCATAGCTCAATTGAAATGAAATATCTCATAGAGAAACAGCAAATATTTAAACTATTTGAATCCAATTTTTTTTTGTAAGCGAATAGAATCACTCATATAATAATACTTTTTTAAAATTAAGGCATTAATGAAAATAAAAAGAAAGAAACCTTTCTATCTCTGATACTAACCTTTTTCAACAGAAAAGAGGCAACTTGAAACACTGGAGTCTAAAATTCAAGGGAGTTTTCTTATCTATTATTTGATAAAAGCATTTTTTTTTCTAATAGTGTTTTGAAATCTGGTGGTTTTGCCCTTCAGTCTCTTTAGTCTGTCTCATTATGTGGGAGTTAAACACTTTCATTTTGTGATTATATAAATGACCATAAATGAAAGACTTTTAGGCCCTACTTTGTGCAACTTCTTGCTAATGCATTCTTAAGTCTCTGTGTACGATATTAAGCCAGAAGGCAGCATGGCAACTTCTCTTTGGAAAGCTGGATAATTTCTGCTAAATGGTAATTTGTGGAGGATTTGGTTTTGTACACCGTGCTCAAGGTCTAATTTTTTTTTTTCCCCTGAGCAGCCTGGGATAACAGAATGGCTATTTTCCAGTTTATCTAAGTCTACCTCCTACCCTCTTCTCACTTCCTTGGGTGCAGTATTAGTGCCTGACACCACTAAAATATCATTTAAACATAAAGAGAAACATCAAAAGTTGTGACTTATGCCAAGAATTTTAACTACTTTTGAAATCAGTGAGAAGAAAAATGCTGGCATTTTTTAGCAGCCTTATGTAGAGGACAACACAAAACAAAAGAATAAGAGAAAATCTAGTGCTTTTGCAGAATTTGTAATTCATCCTAACTTGCAATTCCAATTTGAGCAGCATTTGCAACTCTGATGATTAAATTCAATCTGTAAAGAAATTTTCACCGACTGTGGATATTAGTTAAGGCTGGAAAAAGCAAAGGAAGGATCACGATAACACACTGTCTGTGTGTGTGTGTGTGTGTGTATGTCCACACAAGTTTGCAATTCCTTATAAACTCAACAGGGACTTAAAAGTTTTAAAAAGTGAAAATTGTTATACATTATCTATATTACCTGATTAGTTATATGAAATATAAGTTTCAGTTACATCAGTCTTAATATACTTAATTTCCCTATTCAAACAAGTCTAAAGCATCATAAAACATTGTATCAAATCCTTCCCTGTGCCTAATCTTCCTCTACCAGAGGAAAGATGTCACACTTCCTTAACTATGTTACTATACATAAAGCTACACAATTTTCCAAGTATTGACTTCAGCTGTGATGTAGCAAGACTTCAACAGCCAAAATCTACAGTCATTATGTTTCTCAGATAAGGAACAAATTCCAATATGGTAAAATATAATACAGGTTTAAAAGAATGAAAATTACTAAATATTATGTGGAGAGATGGAGACAGATCTATCTGCCAAAGATATATCAGAACATCTGCCTTATTAGACTTGTCATCAGGAAAAGAAAAAAGAAATTATTCACTTTAGGAAGTCTGATGTCCTATAGGCTTGCACAGTTTCACTTGATATTACACTTGATATAAAAAGGATTTGCTATTTTAAATGGATCTATGAATGACCATTAGTTCTAACTGTCTTTTTGCTGACATTTTATGTCCTTTTACTGACATGCTGACTTTTTTTTTTCTTGTTCTATCTCCAGAAAGAAAAGTAATAGTGTCATGTAGTATATGTCAAGGATTTAATTTAAAAGATTTTTTCCAGCTGATTTGTCATAATAAGGCATTAATATTTTCACTGAAAAAGCTGGATAGACAACAAGAAAAAAGATGTGGTGAAGTCACACTTCAGTCTTCATAAGTAAAAGTCCATTATTGTAAATTGATATTTCTCTTTCACCAGTGCCCATCAAGTGAAAGCATTCCAATCTCAAGTGCAGATGAAGGCACTTCTTTCCTTTAACTGTTATTATGCAGTTTATCATCATGATTATTGTTGAAAGATACTATAATTATAAAGATTAATTAGTATTCAGAACAATAGAACCACATATCTTACATTAACATAATATCAGTTCCAAGAATGAAGCTTTCAAATAACAGCAAATCATGCTGTTTGATTAGTCAGACAAGAATATGAAAATGTATTTTTTTGTTTTTACAGAGCCTTTGTGTTTGTATGTAAAAATGTCAATGAATCATCTTCTGTCTCTGCATAAGGACATCTTTTTATGTTTGTAAAAACTTTTTAAGTGTTAATTAGGTAAGGACCCATCAAAAATCAACTTAGGAACAATTAACACTCATTACTGTTAAAGAGAAATAAAAGAAGGAAACATATTTGGCAGCATTTAGACACTTACTGAGGTGTTTTACTTGAAATGAGGGCACATCAAGTGCTTTACTGTGAAAGTATTCAAAACTCCTGAGTTATAGCTTTTCCTTTTTATAAATTAATCATTATTCAAGCAGAGATGAGAAGTTCTTATCAAGCACAGAAACAAATATTTCCTAAGGAAGCCAAAACTTTTGGAAATACTGAGAAATACAGTCACAATTACAATCAAAGATCAGGTATGAGGCTGAGCACGTCTTTCCTTTTCTTCTTTGTTAATAACAACACAAAAGTACAGCTGAACAGTGAGAGTATGTTGCATTTCTGCTGTTTTTTTCTTAAAGCTCTTTGCAAACTAATGTAGTACCCAACAAAATATTTGCTATATAAACTCAACAGGCAAAATAAAAAATAATAAAATTAACACAAATAAAATTACTTCTGCATGTCTTCTGTTGCAATTTGTTCACATTTGCATATGCTTCTCAGCTTCCTGGTATGATAAGCAAATTGATTTTTAGAAGACAATAAGCAGTCATGAAGAACAAGAACACTGAATTTCTTATAAAAATTTTACATGCCAGAAAGTAAATGGATTCTTCACAATTTCAGATATCTTCTTCTGAGGACCTAGCAATGAGAGATGGCAAGGGAACTCAGTGATTAAATCAAATGCTGACAATGGATTTTATATCATAGAGGGTTCTGTAGCAAGAAAAAAATACAGAAGAAAACAGCTAAGAGCCAGACAAGATTATGATTGATAGTAACAATTAATAATTTAATACATGGCCTTGTCACAGTTTTATGCAAGTGGTTCCTGATATTTCTGGTTATAATTTCATTTTTTTTCCCCAGATATAGCTCATTTTCTTTGCCACTTACTGGGCTTTATATCTAATACTGGATATTCACTTAAATTAAGTAACTTTTAAAATAATTAACACTATTGAGAATATTTAACTCTGAAATCTTTTTTGTTGGAAACTGTTTTATTTTGTCAAAGGACACATTTACACCTCCTGCATATTTTAGAGAACCATATGCCCTACAAAGTACAGATTTACAACTTAAGAGCTTTCATTTGCAGTACTCTGGTCAGTCAGAGTTTTTCTAAAGTATTTCTTCAAGTTATTTTTCTTCTAAACTTAATAAGACTATCCAAATAAATTAATATCTATAGAACTTTCATGTCTTCTTTAATTTTCCCAATGAACTACCAAAGGTTGAAGATGCTTTAAACCTACCCTCAGTTAACCAGTGCTGCAAGTCCAGGGATAGATGATAGCAATCTACATTTTATAATCTTTTCCCAGGAGCTCTAGCCATACTCACTTCAAAGTTCCAGAACTGCAATTCATTCATTCATTCATTCATTCATTCATTCATTCATTCATTCCCTAAGCAAGCTAACAAGCAGACCAAGGAGTCTTCCACAGGTAACATGACATCCTCTACCTGAACATATTCATTTAATATCAAGTATTTATACAAAGCTTCATCAAAATGCTACAACTGCCACTCTCTGAGAAGCTCAAATAAAAAGTTCAATTACAATATGAAATACAGAAATTTAAAATAGTTACTGAGTTCATCCAAAACAAATCTAAGCCTTTCTTCCAACCTCTGCCATCACAAATTTCATATTAAATGAAGCTGAGCCTGAAGGCAGCTGTAGCTTCTCTCTCACTTTAGAGGCTTGGTTTGACAGTGACAGCTGACTGTCATTGCATCAAAATCCTCAGAGGCTTTGCAAATTAGATACATTTCCCTGCTAAAAGCACCTGTGAAGACAACAATAAATTAGTCATTCTTCAAGAGGATGGGGGGAAAGCTGAGCAATTAGAGGTGGTCTTGCTCATTTGCAATTAAGGGTAGTCTCACTCTTTCCATGATGAGAAGATAAATAAGAATTTATATTAGAGTTATTGCTAAAAATATTAAACCTCCTTAACTGTTTACTTGCTGGATTGGATATATTATCTGCCCAGATACAGTTACTGTTCAGTTACAGTTTTAATCTCATAAT
Organism: Cinclus cinclus; assembly: GCF_963662255.1. Lineage (NCBI taxonomy): Eukaryota > Metazoa > Chordata > Aves > Passeriformes > Cinclidae > Cinclus > Cinclus cinclus. The sequence goes on along the minus strand of NC_085051.1, from coordinate 20,558,338 downwards.
ATTTATGATATTTTCTGTTATGAAGACAAGAAATCAGAAAAATAGAAGAAACAGCAAACTGCAGGAAGGGGTCAAGATGCTTCATTTTAGAATAGCAAATACATTTGTAAATAATTAGACTTTCAGTACTCTTCCTCTTCATATTAGGTTTCTGTACAATCCATATCCTATGCTTAGTTTGAAAGGAAACATCATGATGAGTACATCATGTTATTGTGTTGTAGCTTCTAGAAGACATTCATCCTACTTGTGCTAAGTGAATTCCTACTCACACTGAGTGCACTCTGACATTATGACTTCATATAAAAGCCTGAAGAGCAGATGAGCAGCTTTTCCAAGAGTAGAAAAAAAGACTTGTGTTTGAGACAAACCAAACTACCAAGGGAGCCTCCTATCCTAGGTTTTTAATAATAATTTCTTGACACTAGTATGGGATTTCAATAAAGCTGTATTCTAAATATCCAGTTTTAGCATTTCTCAGAGGGAATAGATTTCTGGCTTCAGTTAGGGAGTTTGCGTGGAAGAAATGTGTCTGAATGTATTCAGAAAGTTGTCAATCAGATAAATTTTTACAAAGTCTACAGTTCAAATTACATCATATATTTGTGTATATTAAATCATCAGTATTTAGAGCTGGAAATACTTCTGTGTCAGCTGTCAAGGTCTTTTCTGAAAATTAGACAAGAGATAACTGAGGAGTAGAAGCACACCTCCAGTGGAACTGTTTTATTTCACAGCCTAAATTCAAAACATGCTTGCAAGTGAGCCTGTAGGGCAAGGGACAGAGGTGTATATTCAGTATAAAATATGGTGATATTTTCTTCTCTCCCTTAAAATTGTTGCATTATTTTACAATAAGGACTCCTCAAAAGGCTACAGATGTATTTAATTTACTTGAAAAAAACCCCACAAAAATAACCAAAAAACAAACAAACAAGCAAACAAACCCCCCTACACCAAACCCCCCCCCCAAAAAAAAAAAAAACCACCACTAAAAAAAAGACAGTCACACAAGCAAAAGGAAAGGGAAAAAAAAAGAAAACATTTAAAGATACTGAAAGTCCATTAAAATTTTCAAAATTGCCTCTGGCAAGAAATATTAGCACATTCTTTTATTGGGGAACTCAATGTGTGCTGTGAAGACCCCTAAAAGGCCAATGAACACTGGAGATATTTTTTTGTGACCTATACATTTCTTAGTACCTTTCCATACATTTCACACAGTGGTTTGGCCAAATATATCTATGTGCTTGTCACCTAGCTCCTAGAAAATGTTAGCGCATTGTGTGTTTATAAGTATGTGAAGAAAGGAGTTTCTGCATAATCAAAATACAGATCACCATTGAACCACCATGTTCATATTTATACCCTCTTCTCATTCTCCCAACTCATCCTTTTTACTTCTAGATTTTGTCTCCAAGACACCCAGCACAGTTGGTTGATATAGTTATAAAATTTAAGAGGAATCAATAGGCTGAAAGATTACAGTCCACTGCCTTTTCAAGCAACCAGTTGATACCATCTGATTTTAAGCATATGAAGATTTAGGAAGGAATAACAAAGCAAACTCTCCTGATTCTTAGTGGATTTTTATGTCCCAGCTACCTGGACAAACCAACTACATCGGCTAAACTACCATCAAAATTTCATTTTTAAATCATTATGCATTTAAATATTTAATAGGAAGCCTGCAGCCTCCACTGCTGCCAAAATTTTGCCATGTAAGTTTTTTGTCAATAGACCATAAAGTTGCCATCATGACTGCAGAAGGCAGTCGTTTGCTGGACATAGATGCTTGCTAGCCTGAGAGAAAAAGCTAATGTGAATGAAGAATCTATGGGACTTCAGTTCTCATCAGTGAAAGACAGTTAAGTATAATCAGTTCAATAAATGCTGTTCTCATATGGACGTAAATTGAGTGAAATTTGTCAATTAAACAGACAAACTGTGCCTTGAAGAACCTAAACAAAGAGAAACTAAATCAGGTCCACTGAAATATCCTGATCAGGCTCCCTAAATAGATGACTAGGATAATTAATTTCATTTTATCTACAGACTTTGTTAAGAATTATCCTTTATTACGTTGTGCACTAGCAATAAAGCTGTCTGTGCTACCAATCTAACGAATTCATTTCTTTCAAGGCTTTCACTTTTCTCTGGTCAGAGTTAAAAATAATGTGGGGGATCATCCTCAGCACTTCCATTCTAACTGCCCAATGTGAAAGAACATTAATCTCCTGTTAATATTGACCTGCTCAAGTCACAAATTAAAAAAAAAAAAAGCAAAAAAAAATCCCATAAAGCCCTTAACTGAGGCAAAGGACAGTGGATTTTTAGGAAATTCCCAAGTCCTTTGACGGTCCATAGCATAATGATTGTCTGTTAGAAGCTGAAATAAAATTCAGACTGCCACCACAAAACTCCCATAAATCAGAGTCTTGTGTTTCAGAGTAGGACAAATTGCAAAGCTCCTCGGTGAACTGACACATCTATATTGCACAGTATTATAAAATGTAATAGAACAGTGGCTCTGCACAGCCTGCCTGGAACAAAAGTGTTCATGAATATTTGTTTTCATTTTCAAATGCCAGTTTTGAGAGATCTGTTACATACTGTAGCAATCATCTAGACTGCCTGAGTGATTCTTTCTTAAAAAGTTAGTGTGCTGACTTAGACAGCTGGTAAGAAATTTGAAGCCTGCTCAGTGAAAAAACAAACAAAAAATGCTTTGAGGCCATGATGTTACCAGAAATACTCAACACTCAGTGTAAAGCAAATACTTTCTCACAGGTAGCTCTCCCTTCAATCTTTTTTTTTCTCAACACTAAACACCTGAGTTCCAAATGTGATCCATTATTTTACAATATCAGCCACTGACTATGCTCAGATGTTACCAGTTCTTTGTAAAGAAACCTGCAAGTGGAAAAGAGGCAGACTTGTAAAGAAATAAAGAGGATGTCAAGGAAACAGCAAGGATATACTACGTCCTTGGACATATGTGCTCAACTACAAGCCTGTAAAATATGTGAAGCTTTGGAAATTCTTTACATTGCAAAAAACCTCTGGATGTTAATGAAAGGACATTTTGGGGAGGCCTGGAGAGAAACAGAATCTGAATTCTGGAAATTAAAGTTTTATAAAGGGTAGGAAATTTTAATTAAAGCTTTCTAAACTTGTGGAAACTTTGACATTTCCCAATATCACCATTGATCACATTGACATTGAAGCAATCCTGAAATGAACGCAACAATTAACATCGCTTTAATCACTATTATAAACCTCCTGAGAGCAGTCACTGCAATAAAATTGGCATATTAAATGTATGAAAAAATAATTGCAGGTGCAACTAAACATGACTAATGATCAGACAACAGCTTCCACACAAAAAGAATATTAAATAGATTTGCACAGTTGTCAGAGCCAAGACTGTTAACATATTGGCTTGTCTGTTACAATAGAGCACAGGGCAAGGGGACATAGAATCTCCATTTCATAAGTACTATTTGTGTGCTCTTTCATAAAGTTTTCCACACATGTTTAAAACATAGGTGTTTGCAAACTTTGCTGGGTCACAAAGTATATGGAATGACAGAGCCTGATAGGGATCATCTGAGACTGTGTGGCAGTTTTCTTGCGATCCTCAATATACTACACCATTTCCTTTATGGAAATGCAAATCCTCAATATACTACACCATTTCCTTTATGGAAATGCAAATCCTCAATATACTACACCATTTCCTTTATGGAAATGCAGATCCTCAATATACTACACCATTTCCTTTATGGAAATGCCGATCTGGTAGACTTCTATTGGAGGTTATTTTGTAGATAATGACATCTAACCTCTTCGGTACACGACAGACAGTGCTGTAAGTCTGCAGACAGTGTTGTAAGCTTCTATTTTAAGGCTTGGACTTAAATGCTGTAGAATCACAGAATGGTTTGGCTTGGGAGAGACCCAAGCCCTTCCATGACCAGGGACACCTTTCACTAAAGCAGGCTGCTCAGGGCCCCATCCAACCTGGCCTTGAACACTTCCAGGGATGGGACAGCCAGAACTTATCTGGGAAACCTGTTCCAGTGCCTCACCACCCTCCCAGTAAAGAACGTTTTCCTAACATCTAATCTAAAGCTGACTTCTTGCAGGTAAAAGCCATTCCCACTTGTCCTGTCCTTCCTGCTCCTGTAAATAGCCTCTCTCCATCTGACTCGTAGGTCCCCTTTAGGTTCTGGAAGGCCACAGTAAGGTCACCCTGAAGCCTCCTCTTCTCCAGGCTGAACAAACCAAATTCTTTTAGCCTTTGAATATGTGTCTGATTATCTTGTGGCAAGTTTGGTCTTTTTCTATATAAAGTGTTGTGAAACAAAGAAAAAAGCTAAACATTTCTGCCAAAGGGTAAATGGAAAATTATAGGAAGTTATAAAGTTTGGTTTTTTTCCTCTTTAGAATAGTTTATAGGAGGAAATAGATATTGCTTTTATAATAATCTCAAAAAGAGTTAAAAAAAATCTACAGAAATAAATATTATATTTTGTTCTTAATTTTTGTAGCTCATGAGGAATTAGATACCTGATACATATTGTTTTTTGATATTTTTTAAATAGAATGCTGTGTGTGTTCCAATATACATAGTGATACAAACACATTGCACTGAGCTTTTTCTCAGGCTTGACTTCAAAATATTTGTGAACTTCTTTAGTCAGTTATTACTTTTAATATCGGCATGTGAAAAACATCATGGTGCGTGATAAATCCTTTTTATGTCTGTCTTTAATAACACATAAGTAAGTTTTACAACTGAAAATAACTGTATATAGTTATATTGTTATATGTGAATGCAAAAGAAAATTTTTGTTAAACTAAGGAGACCAACATGTCAGCACTATTTTGAAGTTCTATATTTTAGTGTCTTAATGAGGAGCAACTCAATTAGAGCAACTAATCCCTGCATTTAAAACAGAAATTAAAACAGATGCTTTCATTCCATCTTACTCCTGCAGGTCTTCCTAACCATTGCCATTATGATTTCATTTTTGAACACAGAAGCAGATTTGAATAATTTGTAAATTTTGACTGAACTCATGCAGTTTTAGCATTGTCTTTAGGATACCGGTATGTACAAGGGTAAAACAGCACATTATTTCATGCTGACAAACTCTTACATTCCACAAACCTTAAAAATTTTATTATATTGATAAAGAAGACTTGGGGTATGATTGTTTATTTCCTTTCACTGTCCCTCTCTTAAAAAAGAGAGCCTCCCTACACCACTTCTGGAACTATGAAATCCCTTAATACAGCTTAACATTTTTAAAAGTTTTGTCAAGATCAAAGGGGAAAAAGTTGGGACTTTTAAAGCAATATATAGGCAAGCAGAATTTACATTATTGTTTTATTTCTATTATGGTCTTAAATTCCTTACCTGCCAGATGTATTCATTATCCCATGTAATTTTCAATAACAATCTTCATTTATAGATGCCTTTGGCAGTGAACCTGAACCAGTTTTTGTCATTTTGGATGAACAGGGATATGAGAGGTTAAAATTAAAATATTTTCATAGCAGATATATAAACTAAATTCTGTATTTTTATGGACTCTTGCAAGTGAAAATAAACTTAAATAGATAACAGAGAGCCAAAAAACATATTACAATTCTAATTTAGCTTCATATTTACAATGTGCATTGCCAAATTGAGATTTTATTTGCTTAAATGTGGTTTCAAGTATTGTGATGTGGGATTGACAGTCTCTATACTAATGACTTCTTCAGAGACACTGCCACAGTGACTACATTTCCTGTTCCACCATCTCTTTATGCTGTCAGTCACATATTTTGAGATACCAACCCTTGTTGTTGAAAAGCTGTGTACTTTGTTAAAGGAAGAAGCATTAGGAGGACAGAAATAAAACAAGGGCTTAAGTAAAAAGGAAAGACATACACACATGTACATATGAATAGAAATGGAAATAGAAGCAATTATTGTTAAGGAAAAAATAGATTGTTTTAAATCCTTGGCTGTGGGGCAATTTGCTTATTCAAAAATCTGGAAAGGTTTAACATTTAAAAGCTTATTTGACTAGTGTGGAGCAGAAGGGGTTTTCCAGTTGTTTGGTGAGTGTTTTATTCAAGGTATTGTCAACTTCCTCTGGAAAGGTGAATTATTAGGTCAGATAGGTGCTTCTGGAATGAGAGTCCTGTCTTTTTCTTTTGAGGGAAGCTGCACTTCTTGATGAGGGAAGTTTCGGTGACACAGGACTCACATATGTAAATAACATAGAAAAGAGCTACAAATCTGAAGCTCATAGTGAGACAGATTTTGGAGAAAACCAATAGACATGACTGAGAAGTGATGTAAAGGAAACTCCCAATGTATTGGGCTAAAGTTCTTGACACTAAAGAATTCAGAGCTGGCTGAAACCAAGTTTGAAAACAGGGATCTATTCGAAAAGAATATAGTAGGCAATGGGTAAGTTGCTTAAAAACTGGATCTTACTTTCTCTGTCTCTAATCAGATTAGTTAAAAAAAAAAAAGGTAATTAGAATATGCTTTATAGTAAAAGTTCTCTTTTATTTGTGGTCCTATTTTCCTACATAGTTCTATCTACAATCACTTCCATTATTATGAGTGTTGGCAAACTGTACATACATAGGTGTAGATATTTTTCCCTCTCCACCACTGAGTGTTTTGATCACTTTATTTTCTTTTTTAGCCTTGACTTCTGTTAACATGGCAGTTAGCAAACACTTGAAGCTAAGGGGATTATTTATTTTTCTTTTTTTGTTTTGCTAATGTGATCATCTATGTGAAAAGTTTATAGACATTTATATAGTATTTAACGAATGGCCTTAAAATCATACTCAAAAGCTTTGTTATAATAATGGCTTTCCAATTTGTTGGATTTGAATCAGTGATTATATCAAAGAGGAGATTCTTTTTGATTAGTTAATGATGTCTCTTTCATAAACTAGCCATGATATTTTTAATAAAAGAAAAATATATAACTATATCCCAATAATGTTATGAAACAGGAAGTAACAGGCTCTTATAAAATAGGCATTAATAGAAACAATTTCCCTAAAAGAATGAAATAAGCCAAGGAAGGATCCATGCCTTGGACCAACTTGGTTCCTTTGACAGAAGAACCATTACAGGCCAAAGAGTGTCTGATATGCTAGTTTTATCAAAAATATTTTGCCTTTTTTTTTCTCTCTTTTTTTTTTAATTGATCCAAGATTTTCTCATCAAAAGTATCATCCAGTCATAAGTGTGATGAAAATGAGGTAAAGAATTACACATACAATTGCTACCAAGAGAGAAGGTGCTCATTTACAACCCATAACAGTTATGTAGATAGACTGTAGGCATAATAAACAGCCACAGGAGGGAGGGAGAGACAAACAATTACTCTAATGGAGAGGGAGATGTTGTGATTAACATTGAATGCTACCCACAGTGAGAGATCAGCACTAAGAGTGACATACATGACAACTATATAAGACACACTTGCCTCCTGGAGAGGCAAGACCATGAGAATAAGAAATGGGGTATTCTGCATCAGTAGAGGTTATTCCCTGTATTTATGAAGTTGTAAGAATATATCTGCTTTCTACCAAAGCCAGAGCAATTTCTTTTTGTTGAACTTTCTTTTTTTTTTAGTGTCATTTTCAGTTAGGAAACAAAAGTGTCTGACACTGCAAATAATAGTTGAAAAGGAAGATAAAAAGGAATGGACAAAAGAGAAGAAGATCCAGCACTAGAACTCCTAGACAGGCAAATTTGTTTTTGGCTACTCATTACAGATCATACTGGCATGTAAAAGCCCATCATTTTGTCATTACTCTGTAGACACAGACATATTTTTCCAGGGAAGTGCTTTCAATAATTGGTATATTATTAACATTTCAGGTAGAACACAGTTGGTCTTAGAGCGAGGTTAAGTAATGAGCATTAAATTAGGAAGGAAAACCTCATCTGTTTGCATGTGCTTATAATTGCAGGCATTTCACATCAAGTTCCTGGACATTAAGACACTAAATAAATGCAAGATTAAGACAATGTACTTATTTAAACAGGAAATAGATTCAGCTAGGATGCATATACTATAGCTTTATTTATACATTTTAGTATAATTATGCACATGTTCACAAATGTGGAAAGTAATCCGTAATGGAAGACAGAGCTGTCATCCTCTACATAATAATTCACTGTAAGAAGTTAATGAGGTTTCTCAAAAATGTGTACTTGAAGTACTTTTCAGGTAAAACTGTTATTTAAAGCAAGAAAAGACTTCTCAGTAATGCAGTTCATCCAACCCAGTTTGTAGCTGATCTCCCTCACATCTAAACACTTATTAATTTGAATTGAATGTGAACTAGCCACAGCATTCAAAGCTAACTTGAAAATTAGAGACAAAGATTTTGGAATTTGATTTTCATTATCCTGAAAATGACATCCATATCTAAGACAAAAAATGCAAATATGGGAACATGCAAATGCAGTTGACAGTATTTAACCATTGTCATTTGATCAAGATTTGACTTGTGTTGATGATAGATTCACATTTCAAGTGCTGACTTACCAAAAGTTTTGCTGGTTTTATTTCTGTGACTCTAGATAGAGATAAAAGTCTTGTCTTCAAACAAAATAAAGCCTAAAGATGGGTGAAAACAAATTTGGAAAAATAAGGGGCTTTAAAAGTGTAAGGAAATAGAGATAATTTTTGTTCTATTCTAATCTTCAACTATTGGACTTGAATTGATCGAGATGACTTCTCTGGCCTCTGAATTGGTGATGCTGAGAAAAAAAGAAGATTTCAAAAGCCAATCAGAAATGAATGCTAACTTAGTCTGAGTCATTTAACCTTTCTTTCACTTCTGTGAGAACCCTAAAAGTCCTAGACAATGAACCTGGACAGTTCTCTCACTGTCTTCCTCTAAACCTGCAGGATGCTTTTTTCTTGTTTTTACCAGTATTACATGCAGCTATGAAAAGAGCTTATTCTACACATCCCCAGGTATTTTCCTTCGGGTATGACTGGTGTGACAGAGTAAGTGTAAAGAAAGGAGAAGTTCATTTCCCTTCCAGCTTGTTCACCTTCATAGATGCTATGTCTAATGGATGTGCATCTTCCTTGGTTTGTTCTGTACATTGCAGTGATGAGCAAATCTCAAGATGATGTTCTAATAAATTTCACTGTCTTTAAAAATCTTCTGGATTTTGGATACTACTGCTCCTCTTTAGGGTATTATTGCCAGATAACTTGCTCTTCTACATCCATAATGATTTAATTGAGTGAAGAAAGCAGGTTTTTTTAATCTCAGTCAAAGTGCACATCGCAAGCTTTCCACAAAATGTTAAGAAAAGGCCAATACTGCCAAGGCACAGAAGATAACAAATACAGTTTCAAAAACTGAACAGTGAGCATGTTATTGCCAATTTTCTATTATTTTAATCTTCAGGCATTTCCTTACTATCTGATTTTGAATTCCCATTTTTTAAAACAAAATAAAATAAAATGAAAAGAAATCTGTCAGTTTTTGTTAATAAGGAGTTGATTTATCAAATTTGCTGCAACTCATTTTGCTGATTTTCCTCTGTTGAAACAGATCTTGCATTTAATTAATGGACGATAATGCTGATAACAAGGACATTTTAATCACTGAGTGCTGATGATAGATGATTTGCCTGTTTAATTGAATTGTTGCTTAACAGCAGCAGAGTGTCTTTGAGAATGCTGTGATTTGGATTCAAAGATGGAAGGCACTTTGTTGGGTGACGTGAAAATCACATTTATTTATTGGAACTGTTGTTAGCTTGTAGCAGAGAAATTACTGATCTTATTTCCCTATTTCATCTGGAAAATTCTTCATTTGGATCTTATCCCCTTGTTTATCTGGAATTTTATGTATAAAAATACAGACAACAGAGCTAATTTTAAGATTAATTTTGTCAATTTATTTTATTAATGTATTAATTCATGGATGCTGTAAGTGTTAACTCATAAAAATGCTGTATTCCACAGCCACATAACTGATTCTGTTAATTTCTAAATCCATTTGTGAAATGTTTCAAAAAATGTAAATATTACATATGCATTAAATTATTTTTTCTAGTTCTTTAATACAATTTCTATTACCCATTATTTGTGTTGTTTCATAGGATGTTTTATAGCACATTCTGATTTTAGCTCTGTTTCATTACTATTTTGCCTAATTTGAAGAGAGGGTCTTCATAGAAATAGGTAAATTTGTTAAATTAAAAAAATGAAAGGGACATGAAAAAGAAATAAATAACTGCAAATGTAATTAAGGATCTGTATTAAACAACGTAGGAAATACAGAGAAAATACAACAAAAAAAAACCTCAGAGAAATGTGGCTTAGCTAAAGATGAAGGCAAAGTACAAAAAAATGTGGGGAAGGAATCCTTTACTGCATATCTACATTAAACTAACAAACAAGCAAATAACTTGTTTTAAATTCAGAAAAGTTAAAAGAAAACACATAAAAGTGAGGCCCAAACCTGTTTGGGGAACAAATAAAATGAAGCATAAAATCTAATAAAAATGTCATTATTGAAATATGTTAAAGCAAGAAGCCTTCCAGGGAGTTTGTGTGAAGCCAACAGACAATCCAGATAAAAAATAAATGTACTTCTGTGGAAGAAAAATTCAAGTGAACTGCTTATATGTTTATTTATGGTTCAAGAGCTTCAAAGAGACTCACCAGTCTTTATGAAGGGCTCATTAGCTGATGATCCCTTCTAAATAAAGAACCAGTAGGTGCAGCTACAGAGTAGATAGACAGAAGTAGAACAGTAGTAAATAAATGGGTGCCAGGACTAGAGAGTATTTTACCCATACTTTAAAGGAACTGACTATAAAATAGATAATATACTATTATGTAAAATGAAACAATTGTTTTTCTAAGATTCTGGAAGCCTGAATAATTGCAACTGAAAAGGCTGATACTTCCATCAGAAAATTAATAGGCTATATTATAAAGAACAGAGGTGGGGTGCTTGTGAATGAGCAGCATACTAGGCAAGGGTTGTCAGGATTTGAAAAGCCATCTCATAAGTCTGCTTCAGTTCCTTCCTAGAACTGCAGCAAATGTATGAACAAAGGAAACCAGTTAAAAATATCATCTTTTGAAGTATGAGGTAACTTTTGATATGGTCCTCATTACCACAGAGAAAAAGAAGCTATATTGAATAATGATAATCTCACAGTGCTCCCACAGTGATGGTCACCCATGAGCTTCCAACAGATCTATATTGTGAAAGGCACACATTCACAATGTGAAAAATGCTATGAATAGCAGTGACAGAATTTGCCTATGATTTTGAATTATTTGGGAGAATAGAGACAGAATCTGAAGAACTCAAGTATCTCCTTACATTACTAATTGGTTAAGTAATAAAATGTCAATATGAAAATTGAATGTAGTTAAATACAAAGTACCCCTCTCTCTACTCCATCAATTTTAAGTTTACATACACAATAATGGGCTCAAAGCCTAAGTCTCACCATTTAGGAATGAGATATTTCAGTTATGATAAGTAGTTCTATGATAATACGCAATTGTGAGCAGCCAGGACAAACTGAATTCTAGAAACTATTGGGAAAGAAATAGGAAATAAATAAGATCATTATTATGCAGCTGTTTAAATAGATTGAGTCCATGAAACACATATACAGTAAATTTTCCTTCCTGGGTCTCAAGATACAGTAAAGCTACAAAGGATTTAAAGAAAATGCCGAGGCTAAGCAAAAGCATTTAGTGTGTTCTGTAGGGAGAATGATTGAATAGATTAGGTTGAAAAATTCATGAATGAGGGAGAAGACCATGGAAAACTATTTAACAGTACAAACTCTGGAGAACTGAACAGGGATAATAAACAATCATTCCTTTCACCACATGAAGCATCTTCTCACTTGCCTCTTCTTTAAAATATTTTTGTACTGATTTTCTGCCATATAAACTGTACAAACACATTTACTACATAAGCCTTCATACCACCAAGTTATAAGCCTGTATGATTTTCAGAGGCATATTGGAGAAGCCTGTTTATGACAGGGTATAGTTTCCTTTTCCTACTAACAGTTACGGGACCATTATTCCATGATGACTGCTAATACTATTTTAAAATTTCACTTTTTGCCTGATAATGAGAAAAAAAGGTAGGTAATATTTATTTGTCCTCTTTCTTGAAGATTAAGAAATGGAATAGCCTTAAATATGTTGGAGAAACAACATAATTTTATTGTTGTTTTCCACATTTGTCCAATGTTAATTAACTTATGGAGGGTCTCTCTGATTATTCTGTGATATATTCAAAGATGCCATAAAAGGTATCTCACACCACAAAAGGACAAAGTACTTTCATTTCTCTAAACTCTCCTGACCAAAAAAAACCCCCATAATTAGCAGAGTAAAAATATTTATGGACACATCCTAAAATGCAGCTAGGCTGACTGAAAAAATATAGTATTTTAGTACAAAGCGTTGAACTCCACAGAACTGTGATTTATAGAGCTCTTGTTACTGCTAAATATAAAAGAATTTAAAGTACTGTGCAAGCAAGTTTAAGTCCAAGCAGTGTTCATGATTTGAAGACTACATCATTGTTCCCAGAGTGTTTGGTCACTTGTTCCTGTATTGTCAGCTTTGACTGATTTATTCTGGTTTTGGGCTTTCTAAGCCAAGAAACAGTAAGTAACACTAAGCAATAATATCCACATTTGCAATAATGAGCATTAATCTCCTGATAGATATTTCTCCCAAGACTCAGATTAAAATCTGTGTTACAATGCTTGCAATTAAGAAAATAATAATAATACTTAAAAAAAACAAAAAACAAAACAGATTCAAGATTAATTTAAAAAGTCTTCAGAATTTAAAATTTTTAAGTGTTCTTCATATGGGCTACTCCTGCAATTAGGTTTTGCTAAACCTTTTAGTATATGAAGTACATATTAAAGGCAGGAACCAAGCAGAAATCTTCTGATCAAGACAATAAGAGCAATATTGCTTTAAGGATGTTGCTGTCCTCTTTTCCCCATCTTTTCCCTATCTACATTAGCTGACAGTCCATTTCAGCAACCACTGATACCTTAGATCCAGACTATTAAATAGTAAGTCTGCACATACTGCTAGTTTTATCTGTCTATCAGGGATAAATCTACACTAATCCCTACTGTAGAATTGGAAACAGAATTTGGAAAGGGCCAGGAGAATTCAGCCTATTGATTTACAGGCCAGGGCTCACTGAAGTTGCTCTGCTACTAACCAGGGCTGATTACTTTTCAGATGCACAAGGTTGAGCAGACATTACTGTTCTTCTTCAGCAAACTAGTATGAGGATTTTTGAGGCTTCTTGATATCTTAAAATAAAAAAAGACTGACTTTCTTAAAGCAGCTTCTTTGATTTTTTCTGCTTTTAATTCTGTGGGCTACAGGAAACAGCAGTTCTAATTACAGCATTTAGTATTTATTTCTTTATCATCCATCCCCTCATTAGCTAAAACTTAGGTGCACTTGTAAAGAAAGAGAGTAGATATATTTATTATTTGGTATAATGTCTTACAGCAAAATATAAGATGAGGAATGCTAAAATATGCAGTTAATGGGTTTGCTAGCCATAAACCTTTCAGCAAAGATTTGCTTGAGTCAGAATATTGTATCCAAACACTGTTAGGAAATTAGAAGGCATGTCTGCAATCCTTGCTTGTGCTCATCTCTAAAGGACAAGAAAAGCAATTGGAAGTAAAACTGTTCTAAACACATAGGTGCTTTGGTGTTTACTTGTTGTGATAATATGTTAACAGTAAAATGCTTATGCAAGTTTGCAAAGACACATAAAAAATTTAAAACACATTGGCTTCTATACTACCTTAATATTATATATTAAAATAGAATCATGAAAGGAGTTAATACAAACAGGAAGATTTCACAATGATGTTGGAGGAGAAAAACCTGTTAATACTTAGCTAAATATGCAAGCAGAAATTCCAAACACATCTCATGGAAAAACAATGTCAAATCTGAAAATAATATTTTATCAGAGCAATTATTCCTCTCTAAATTAGTGATACTTCTACTGCCGAGTGCAATCTCAGATGGCAGGTTTACATATGTATGGGTTTTCCATTTTCAATATGAAAAAGCTTTTCTGTATGTAATTAATTTAGGGAATGTCTCATTTGAAATTTTTCACTGAGTTGTATGTATTTTATATAGTGTGAAGAGAGGAAGAGAAAGAAAGAGATGAACCTTGTAAGTAGATTAAGCATTTTAATTTCAAATTGTTGTCATTCAAGGTTTGTATAAAAGTGGGTATGATTGCCTGGATGGACCTCTTTTTTGGATCATTTATGGCTTTATATAGGATTTAACATGATGGTACCGCAACCTCCAAGCATTACTGTCCTATAAGCACAGATATAATAATAATATCATAAAAAATTAGTTTTTGAATGTTCTAGGCCCTAAACTTGAAAACAAACTCATATTTTTGTCCATATTCTCTGCGGAGAAGAGCTTCCACCAGCAAATAGAAACTCAAATTTAAATTTTAAATATCCAAACAGTACTAAGCCACCCATAAACAGTTTAATTCCTGTTTCAGTTTGGGGAAAGCAACATAAATGAATCTTCCTGCATTTCTGATTTAGCATATCAAGAAGCAGAATCAACTCCAATGGCTTTTGAGGCTGATGAAGGCTAAAACATCTGAGATATTCAGTAGAACAGCTAAAGCTTCCAAACTTTTTAATTATGGAAAAAAAGACAAAGCTTTTCAAGATCTACCTATTGCAAATGTGCTCTACTTAGTACATTTCGAGGGTGGGTGAAGATAAGAATATTAAAAGTTTCTGGTTTTTTAAGATAATTTTAGAACTTTCTGAATCTATTTCTGTTTTTTTTAAATGCATTTTTCAGAACCCATACAGGTAAGAGAAGCTGGATACCAGTAGCAGACAGCTGTGTTCCGGCCATTAAAAGCCAGTCTGGGCATTGCTATGAAAAGGGACATCCTGTTGGTCTAGAAATTAGTCAATTGAAGTGAAATTATAAGTAATTAGCTGACACACTTTCACAAACCCTGTGAAAATTCTTTTAAAACATCTAACAGCTGTTGGCTAATAAAGAGAAATAGTATAGTTGCAGCAGAACATTTTAAGTGCCACTAACAAAAATGTTAGAATGGGTAAAGGGTAGCTGCTACGTGACCAGCAGCAAGGAGGGAGCTGAAGAACAGGCACCATCCAAATGTGGGTAGCAGATGTGTGAAACCAAATAAGTGACTGTCACATCCTGTGCCTGAATTTCTCTAAACCATGAGACACAGTGGCTGGTTCAGCTCAGCTGAGCACTCTTCCCTTTCTTAGCACCTTGTCAGGTGCACCACACTATTGGACATACATATGATTGTCCCTTACTTTCTTCCTTCTTGAAAAAAAATATGCTGTTCTTTATGGAATTGATGAGACAGTCCCTCAGGCTGAAACTCTGTAGAGGATACCATTATTCCATATTTTGGTAAAGACTGACTGGTTTTTATTCTTTTGTGTGAATTCCTAAGCAGCATGCTATGGACAATGTTGCATGTTAGATGAAGGCAGCATATTATGATTGCAATGTAATTGTTACCACTGCTGTTTTAATTTACAGTTTGCATTTGTCATGTCCTTCCCTTGCATGTGCTAACAGCATGTTTATATCAGGATGTGAGTTCCCATGATGAACAGCTAATTACATAAACCTTGACATTGCTGTCCAAATCCCAAATTAAAACAATTCTTCTCGCCATAGGGTTATGTTATTTTACATGTAGATCTTTAACTTAAATGTTGTTACAATTTTTTGCTGTTTTCTCTATCTGAGGTTTAAGCAATGACCTATCATGGTGCAATAAGAATATGAATCCTGAGCATAAATGTTACATTCATGATTTGATGCAGAAATGACTTTTCCCCCCACTAAAATCAGAAACTTTCGTGTACAGCAATGCTAATCTTGGAAGCAGATACAAACAATCTGTAGAGAGGCAAGAATGTTTCTGTAATGTGTTACTAACAAATTTGACAAATGTCTTACAAAGAGGGAAGCAACACCAGTTTTTGAAAAGGTCCTTCAATAACTTCCTAGTCAAAACTGTTAGCATTTAATCTGCAATGTTTGAAATTCAGTCAAAAAGTGAGATGTTTACACATCTAAGGATCATTGAAAGGGTCCCCTCGAAATTATTCTTAAATCCCTACTCAGTGAAATATTATTCATGATCTTGCTGATGACACTTCACTCAAAAATTCTGCAGAGACTGATTCTGTATTAGAATTCACTGCTATGGAGGAACCAACTCCAAATCCAAACATCCCTCCATTCTAAACAATAGTGGATTTAAATCCTTGTCTTAAAGTAGAAATTTTTAAGGTTGGAAAAGACCTTTAAGATCATGGAGTCCAACCATTAACCAACACTTCTGTACTAATCACTAAAGCGTGCCCCCAAGTGCCATTTTCACATGGTTTTTTTAACACTTCCAAGGTGGTGACTCAATCACTTCCCTGAGCAGCCTGTTCCAGTGCATCACCACTCTTTTCATGAAGAACATTTTTCTAAAATCTAATCTAAAACTCTCTAGTGAAACTTGAGGACATTTTCTTTGGTCCTGCCACTTGTTACTTTGAAGAAGAGACTGACTCCCACCTTGTTGCAACCTCCTTTCAGGTAACTGTAGAGAGTGATAAGATCTGTTAGACAGTGGTTTAATTGGACTTTGAAGTCTTTGATACCATATTTCTCTTCAATTTATTAGGGTATAAAGTATAGTTGATGTAATTTCTTATTAATATTTTGGCTGAAATAAATTGATAAGAATCATGAAAAGGTGTTCTTTTAGTGTGTATCTGTTATTAAGGGAGAAATAAGATTGCACACACTCCCCAAAAAAACAACTTTTGCATTTAGGAGAAAATATTTTGAGATTGCACTTGGACACTTTTCAGAAAGAGAGGTTAAAGATGACTTTGGGTCTTCTGTCCACCCCTGTGTGTCTGAGAAAAGTTCCAGTACAAACTAGTACTAGATCTAATATTGGCAATGAAGAAAGAGTAAAAAAAAAAATTGTTTGAAGTCAGAGTTATTTATTAAATTCTTAGAAAATAAAAATTCATCAGATGTCTTCTCTTGCAATTCCTTTTTAATGCCTGGGGTTGGGGAAATTCCATAATTAGTCAATTAATGACAAAATGCTTACTGTATTCCAACAGATTACTGGTTAGAGTGCCAAACGAAATAGAGTCGCACTGCGACTGCAAGTATTTCTATTAATTAGATGTGAAATTTGGAAGAAACTCACTCCTGAAACACAGGATCACAGCTTTTTCCAGCAGATGACATTGTATTTTCCTCTGGAGAAAACATCCTACTGTGTGTTCAGATTCACTCTGACATACAGAGAAAATGAGACATCTATCTTCTTGCTACAGCAAGATTTAAAAAATATTCATCTCCTGCAATATCTCTTCCAAGGACTGCTGTTAGAAGTATTGAGGTACTTATGTACTACCTTTCACTTTGATTGATTTGCAATAGGGTTACATTCAATGTCTGACAATAAGAAAAGCAAAATTTCAGTTTCTGAGATATTTTGTAATACTTTTTGAGCCTTTACACAGCGATCTGTTAAAATTATTTTAACAACCTGAGTGGTTGCCCAAGTACTACATATCCACCTACAAATCCAGCTAAGTAAATGATTAAAGCAGGAGCCCCTCCTGAGGGAAGGAAAATTGAAAAAATAAAATAAAATTAAAAAAAAAAAAGCTTAAAATTTGTCATTTCAATTTACAAAGCCTGAGTTAGCCACAGTATTCCAGGGTACTTCTTTGTCTGAGGTTTGCCAAGGTATCTGCCTAAACCTGTGAGTAGTGCTTCAGGATGTTATTCTTCCTCTCTTCAAACTTTATTTTTCTCATACTTCAGTGACTGCACAGAAAGGTCCAAGTACAAGTACAGGCAGGAAAACTGAGAATTTGACCACTGGTAAAAGACAGAGCAACAATAAAATTATATAATAAATCCCATTCTCATATTTTCTTCATATCTACAGATATTCTGGAGGTAGAAGCCATGTCAGAGATGGTCTTCTAAATGTTTTCTAATAATGTCTTTCACTTAGACTCAGTAAATCTTGGGTTGAAAGAAAGTGTAACCACATGACTACATGTTTTTCCATCCAGTGCATGTATAAGCAGATTGAGCTCTCTTTTTCCTCCCAGATAAATTCCCTAAGCATTCAATGAGCATTCAATTCTGTAAAATTTATTAACTGACATTTAGCAAATAAGTTTCTGTTTTTCCTTTGAGACAGGACATATAACTAAAAACCCCTGCAAACATTCATAAAACATGTGGAGTACTTCCAGCAAAACAGAAAATTATGCAGCACTTCTGAGTACTGAAATTCTAGTTCAAAGTGTGGACTATCTGCAGAATCTAAGCTACATCTTGGAAATCTGAAATTCATGAGCACGAATACAGATAGTCTGCCAGAAAGGAAAAAAGACAATTTTTTTCTTTTCCCCTAATAGTAATATTAAATGAAAAACTATATGAAGAGTCTACAATTAAATATCTATACATACATATGAGCTCTTCAACATCTTTATAAATTACTTGAATGGCAGAACTGAAAATATACTAAGCATAGGAAGTTTAACAAAGTGCCAGATTCTGCACCTGGGACAGGACAACCCTGGTTGTGTGGACAGATTAGGAAACGAGAGGCTGTAAAGCAGTGCTGTGGAAAGGGCCATGGGGATCCTGGTCTATGGGAAGTTGGATCTGAGTCATTGTGCCCCGGCAGCCAGGAGAGCCAACCCTGTCCTGGGGGCACCAGGCACAGCAGGGCCAGCTGGGCAAGGGAGGGGATTGTCCTGCTCTGCTCTGGGGCAGCCTCACCTCGAGTGCTGGGGGCAGCTCTGGGTGCCACAATATAAAAGAAATAAAAATATAAAATAGATAAAATAAAATAAGAAGGCATTAGAGGGTGTCCGAAAGAGAACTGTAAAGATGGTGAAGGGTTTAGAGAGGAAGCCATAAAAGAAGCTGAAGTCACTTGGCTTGTTCAGCTTTGTGGAGACTGAGAGGAGACTTGATTGTGGTCTACATCTTCCTCACAAGGGGCACTGATCTCCTCTCTGGTGACCAGTGACAGGAGAAAAGGAACAACAGAAGCTCTGTTTGGGGCAATTTAGGCTGGATACTAGGAAAAGAGTCTTCACTCAGAGAGTGGTTGGGCACTCAAAAGGAGCTCCCCAGGGAAGTGGTCACAGCACCAAGCCTGACAGAGTTCAAGAAGTGTTTGGAGAATATTGTCAGACACATGCTGTGATTCTTGAGGTGTCCTGTGCAAGACAAGGAGTAGGAATTGATGATTTTTGTGGGTCCTTTCCAACTAGGGAAATAATTCTGTGAACAACTGATGTGTTACACAAGTCTGAAACTTACTCATATAATATATAGCTGTGAATACTATTTTTAGATAAATTTAAATTCCTATTCTTTTTTTTTCTTCTTAACTCCTTACATGAATTATCTTTGAATGGAGAAGCGACATCATCCTTTTTATTTCTAAAAATCTTTCTGTTGAAAGATTATAGTCTTGATTAAACAAGGGCAGTTCCTGATTTAATGTACACATATCTTTCATGAAAACAGTTGTACTTGCTTATAAGTAGTAATGTAGACCTGTTAAATGGTAATAAATTTCCTGAATGCCAGCTCTTTTACTTGACTGCACACTCCAGCTTTGACATTTGCTGTTTTATTAGTCTAGTACTGATGAATGGAAGGAAAAGGTCTCATCACAGGAGAGTTTATATGGAACAGTTTATATAAATGAAGAAAGAGGCAGGATTAGTTAGACCTTCCATTGACATAATTTTTATTGCTTCTCTTGGGTTATGAAGGTGATCTGCAGGTCACACCGCCCTCTCTACCCCAGAATGAACTAAATTTACTTGCATTAGTCGGGATGGCTTTTATACAGCATAATCTTCAAAATTTCTAGGGCTGGAAATTTCCTAACCATCTTATTAGTACTTAATGATATTACATTTATGCCATTCCTGTAGAAAGACTCTGCCTTCTCCTCTCATCATCCCCTGCAGTCTCTGGCAGACAGCTCCTTTTTCCAAGCTCTCCTTCACACTGAAAATAACTCTTTAAAAGTCATCTCAGCTGAATTAGTGCAACATGATTTTCCAAGGGTCCTTTTTTGTTGCTCATTGCCTGACCAGTT
Source organism: Cinclus cinclus (assembly GCF_963662255.1). Classification (NCBI taxonomy): domain Eukaryota; kingdom Metazoa; phylum Chordata; class Aves; order Passeriformes; family Cinclidae; genus Cinclus; species Cinclus cinclus. The sequence goes on along the minus strand of NC_085051.1, from coordinate 20,538,022 downwards.
AACACAGCTATTAATAATAAGCTGTATTTACTGATAAAGAGCAATTTCTGATTATGGTTAGTTAATTTTTATGCAGGGTTCTTCAGACTATGGTAGTACTGGGAAAGTATAATTAAAAGAGGTTGAAAATGAGGGATCAATTGTTGGCAATGATCATTATTTTGTTCGACCATTTGTCCATCCTACAGAACTAAATACAACCTTTTCCAAGGAAAAATGTTTTAGACTTTTTTAAATTATGTACTAGTGCTTACTACAAAGAGATTTTTTTAAAATATCCAGTAACTGATCTCTGCAGAATTTTGTCGCTTACGTTATTTTACCTTTCAGTAAACTTATTTTAACTGCAACGAATACTGTTATCCTAAAGTCAGAAAGAGTACAATAAAATCTGAGCTTATTTTCAGTTCCTATTCTGGCTTGTATTTTGGACGCATTCCTCAGAAGAATTAAAAAACCCTGATCACAGATAATGTCCTTCAAAGTAATAAGTGACATTAAGTATAAAATGTCAGTGACATTTTCATGAAAGATCATATTCTTCATCATATGTGGATCAAAATGCAGGATATTTATATAATTCACTGAATTGTGCAATTGCCAGGATTTTGGAAATATATATATTCAATATCTTCTTTTTGTTTGATATGTGCAAGACGACATAATTTTAGTTTTATGGTTCTTAGAATTAGTTTCTTGTACATCTTTTGCTCATAATGCTTGGCATTTTCTAAAAACACTGTGCAGAACTATTCAGATGAGTGTCACTGATCAAGACCCTGTGTATTACCACAGGTATGTCCAAGTTCTGTATTTCTGTTGACAAGCCCACACTACCTTCTGGTTCTCAGGATAAAACTGTAGTGAATAGCTGTGGTTCCAAGCTCTGAAGAACTGGTTGAACAAATACTTTTGAACATCTTTCTGCTCAACAGACCTGGATAAAATGAGGTTTTAGGAAAACAAACAAAAAAACAAACCAGTTTTAAAAGAAATTATGCCCTGGAGTTGGAAGCTAGATCTGTGGAAAGTGTTTCCATGAAACTCAGTTGTACACAATGCATTGTCAGGTATCAATAACTGCATTTGTAGTTAGGAGCCTCATTCCCCAAGCAGCAAACATCAAAATGTGTAGATGTATCTTGTATGCCCACAATGGGATTTCTTTGGCTGAAATGTCTGATACCATTTCAGAGGAAGTTGTTTCCAGACTAAAAGTGTTTGTTAGATACTCCTTATGGTGGAATTGCAAGGGAAGAATATGAACAGGGAGTTTAGTTTTCTGAAAATGGAAGATGAAATTTCATTGTAATAACGTGCTTCAGACCCTGACAAGACATAATCAGACCTCCCTCTTTGTGTTACTCAGTTTAGCATGAAACATAAGTACTGTTGAATGTGTATAAACAAATTAAGATAACACAGGAGAAAGTACACCAGAAAACAACTGAAAATTTGTTTCGTCGACCTTTGATGAAATAAACTGGATAAAGATGTGAAACAAGAAGGAGTATTAAAAACAGACTAAATTTTGGAGCTATAGAGATAAGATCTCATAATAGATTGGATGTAGGCGCTATGCAGGAACTGAGTATCAAAGGAAAAAGTCCTTCAAAGAGGATTAAGCCTAGACAGGGAGAAATTCCTTAGACTGAAAAAAAAAATATATACATTTGTTTGTCAAAATATTTATTGATTTAATTCTACTGCAGATAGAAGCCTCTTGAAAATTTTTCATCTATCAGCAGCTATTTTTTGCATAAGCATTAAAGGAACATCCTCATGTTTTTGTTAGGTAGGGAATACAGATAACTTTGTCAGCTGAAATAGTGGAATTTAAAAAACAATACAATGAATATATTCTGCAAAGGTAAATAAAGAAATAAGAACTAATTTAATATAGTGTTCTTTAAAGACATGTAGACTTTTTTTTGGCCTCATGTGGGATCTTAGTAATAGTAATGTGTTCCTTGCCTATTCTGTAACATCAGTGTTAAGGACTAAGAGCCAGTGCTAATATTCATGGGTTTTGTAGGTAACATGAGAGTGCTTGTGAGTGTAGAGAGCAGGAGAAGGTGTGTTATCCTTAGTGCTTACTAACACTGACCTGCTGGACACCAGTTTGTGTTAGTGCTGCCAATATTTACCTTGGTGCAAATAAAGACCCTGCTCTGTCTGTGGAGCCCTGTGTGGCCAGGCGTGTTAAACGTTGTGTGATTGTGTGTAATGATTGTGTGCAACGTGTCATTCTGGAGCACGCCTTCCTTTGCTGCCGGCTGGACCTGCGGGCTTGAGCAGCAGCCACATCCATCAGGCTGGACGGAGAGACCTCCTTGGCCTCAGCGTGGCACCGGCCTGGCTGCTGCTCCAAGGACAAGGAATGGCTGCCTGCACACTCTGGAGTCGACAAATCACGTAACTAGCAGGCATACATTGTCCAGAAAAGAGGAACATCCAGTTTTAAAGCTGTGAGGACAATTGCTGGAATTGCTACCAGATGCGGTTAAAATCACTGACCGGTACCGTTCAGCACTGACTATTCTGATGACTACTGCTACCCTTTTTGTAATGTTTGTCTTTTGCTGCTTGATATGAGGCAGAACTGGCTTGTCCATCTCTTAAGTCAGTGCTTGCAATGAAGTGATAACCTTTTCCTTGACAATGCACTTGACATTGCCTATCTCCAATATTATTTATTGGTTTTCTTGCCTTGAATTCCTTTGCAATAAATTTTTCCAAATGTTCATTGTGATTGCATGAGCACAACCTGTTTTATTTCCTTCTAAGCTGTTGTATTTTGACCTTTTTTGTGCATAAGTCTGCATTTGGAGATGAAGAGGAAAATAGACACATGCATGAGAGAAGTAGGAGCTGCCCGCATTCTCTACCAATTTGTCACAGGACAGCCATGGCATTGGAACACAGTAATCAGTGTGCAGATGTTGATGCCTTTTACCTCTTCAGACAACACAACACACACCGGTTTCCCAGTGGTGGTTGTGAGAATTGATCAATTACTGCGTACAGCTAGGCCAGGGAAATACATAAGGCCTACCTTAGTTCAAATACTATTCTGAACAATTAACCTCAAGGAACTGAGAACTGAAATTAGAAATACACAAAACCATCTTTTAAACAAAAGAAATAACAACTTTTCAAGCACAAATATATACACATCTCACCCACATGGAACCTGTTACCATTACATGCTACTTACAGGCCATACCCAAAGCTCCATAGGAGAATTTGTGTCTCCACAATTCCTCAAAGTAGCAAGATCTACCAAAACCATGTCTCTGAGACCATAAGGGATTTTGGCACCACTCTCACTGCTACCTTTATGCACCATGTCATATTTATATCACTAGTCCCTTTCATTTACTCTTGCTGGATACTTCCCCACTGTGGGTTCTAAGCTCCAGGAAGAGCCATTATTGCTCCATTTTACTCTCAGGCCATTAGTAGACTTTATGGCATTTGATAGACTTAGAAAAATCCAACACACAATAAAAACCATATGTCAATTATGATCACATACAAAAAATTAATGTTAAAGGCAGCAGAAATGCAAAGTCAGTAAGGAAAAGGTAGAATCAATACCACCTGTATTTGGTGTTCAGCACAACAGCTTTGTTATTATTTACATAACATTTCTTCAAAGAAATGGGTGGTCAGTGTTTACTAAATGAACACTGAAAAAAAAGAAAATAATGGGTAGTTGTTCAATGTGTATTAAGTGTGAAGCTACACTTCATTATGTTGAAAACTTCTTCTGAATACAAAATGAATAATTATTTAAATGGATTTTTTGTGGTATTCATTATGGCAGTTGCAGTGCTTTACATCACTGGCTTATTTATCTTCAAAAACATCATTTTAAAGATGGGTTATATATTCAGGGTATAAGTTACATGATCTATATTGGTTTTGTAAATGTTTCCTGATTCAATTAATGGTGGGTTTTTTAGCTCATAAATCCCCTAATATTTTAAGACTTGGACACTTGTAGGCAGCAGCACACACTTGACCTTGACACTCTCAGTGTAAACAGCAAGGTGGCTGTCAGATTATCTGTGAGGGTCCTCTATTTGGAAATTAACTTCCTTATCAATTAATTGGTCTAGGACTCAGTTTCTTAGAAATCTAGACATGTTATAAAGACTATCTGTTTTTTTTCTTCCATTTTTCTATTAAAGAAACTGAGGAAATAAATAAGTGAATTACATACAGTTAATTTAGGAAGTTATAGGCACTATGAACAGATAATGATAGTTTTCTTATGAATACTGAAAAAACCACCATAAACTAATTTTAATAAAATTATGCTAACACCAAAATGTAAGTATTTATTCCAAAATGAACTATATTTATTTTTTTAATCCTTTCATTATCTTGTAGTATACTTCACGAATACGTGTATATGTCAGAATACTTGCTGTAAAAGTAAGGCTTTGCAGTCTATCATTATAGGACAACCACTTTACAACCAACGCTTTTTAATATGAACCTGTGATCATATTTGATACTTCATATTTCTCCTAAATAACAGTGCTCTCAGGCACACATTGTGATTCTTGGGGATTGTTCTGGCAGTGTTCTCAGGCACATCCTGTGACTCTTGGGAATGTCCTGTGCATGGTTAAGACTTGCACTCGATGACCCTTCTGGGTCCTTTCTAATTCAGAATGTTCTGTGATTCTGTAATAAGCTAGTTTGGGAAATATAGCAGGCCTGACCTTTGTTTACAACCTCAAATAAGCCTGTCACTGATTTTCAGGCAGAGGTGGTCTTACATGTAACAGTAGTGCTGCTGCTGGCAATTAACACTAGAACAAGTAGCTTTGAGTACTTCAAATAGCACACAGCAAAATGAAACAATTTCAAATGAAGGAATGGAATGAATGCTACCTTTCCTATTCAACTGCAATAACCACGTTAATTTTTTGATCTATGTTGGATCTCCAGCTCTTCATGACTCAATAGAGGCAACTCTCACTAGCTTTGGAAGAATTTATGCATATATTTCTTCATAGAGACGATCAAGGGTTCTGAATTTATGACTCCAAAATATTTATATTGCCTTATAGATTTCCTGTAGACGGAATCTTATAATGTTAATATTTTTAAGGGGAAATTATTAATATTTGCAATAAAGTTTGACTATGAAATTTTTCTTATTTTATGAGAGGAATCTTTTTCTGAGTTCCTATGGAGTTGGCTGCTGAGCTGAGTGCTCTAGACCTTATGCACTACCATGTTGGCATGCTGTGTTCTACTCCTTTAAACTGTACCTGTACCGTTTGTTGTCAAAACAACTCCACGTTGAATACTGGGAGTTCTTTACAGCCAGAATACAGAATAAAACCTACTGTCTCCTTCTTAGTTTTTCTATTAGCTTAAAAATCTTCCTGCAAGGATGATTTCTATTGTTCCTGCTCCCAAACTGGTGAACATGGTTTCCTTAAATATAAACCAGAAATAGTCAATGTGACATGAAGTTAACGAGTTAATGAAAATAAATTTATTTTTTGTGTTTCAGGAATGGATTTGTTCTGTCTGGCTGTCTGTGCTCACACACACAAATAATTGCATTTAGGGTGTAGTATTTGTCTTTTACTGAACTTGTGCTGGCTAAAAAAGGAAAATTTTAAGAAATAATTAAAATTAACTGAAACAGAGAACACTGTGTTTAAAATAATTTGAAAACATGTTTTTATACAAAGGTTTGCTTGATTTGTTGCTTGAATTTGTTGAATGACAACACTTTTTTGTACAAGTTACACAACAAAATAGGGCACTTCAAAACAGGTGTCTTGTTTCTTTCTCTGCAGCTAATCTCAAAAACACTGACTATTGACACCAGCTCTAGAGTCTATATACATAAAACCTATATGGTTTAATGAGTCTCCGAGATGTGTCTACCTCCTCAGACACCCACATCACCATTTAAAGTATACAGTCTATGAACTGAGCAATCTCAAACTGCAGTCATCATTGGCAAGTGAAAATTTCAGATAACAGTCTGATGATTTACTACATCCTATACTCTTCCATCTTCAGATTGCCAGGACCTGGTTGTATCCACATTGAAAGCTTTGAATTTTTTCATATTCAGAAAATGCTTTTAAGGATCTTGCAGTTCACATACCAAGCTGTGAAGGTCACACAGGCATTGAACTTTGTTTCATTAGAAATACAGGATCAGCTTTCAAGACCTGTCCTTAACGTTCTGTGTGGTTTTATGCGGCTATAAAATGATGACCAGATAAAATTTAAAAATATATTACTCACAGGATGTTCAAGCAAAAGCAGTCCTAGAAGTGAAATGTGAATATAGCAATACTTTTTTCTTTTTTTCAAAGGTTTTATTAAGATTTTAGTCAATTTTTTTGTTTAACAGCTCTGCCTCAATACTATTATGACAGTGCTGGTTTTGACAGCTCTACCAGATTAAGTTCTTCACTGCCCTCTCAACCCAGCCTCCTCTATTTCACTCCAGAATCCTTTCTCTGTAAGTAACCAAGTTACCGATTCCATCAGCAATTATGTTATATTTTTAATATTCATTTAAGTATTTGCATGTTGAATATGTTATTTTTACTTCCTCATCCTCTGACTTTGTTGTTTCATTTCATTTGCAAAATAGTCCAAAGCTGCTGGTCATGGCTTTTGGTTTTGGGTTTTAATGTGCTTGTTTGGTTGATTGTTTGTTTTTCTTTTTTTTTTTTCCCCTGAAAAAAGATATGTAGAGAACCTAGACTATCAATCTCAATAAAGTTGTAGTTTCAACTAAAATGAATGTCTCAAGATAATAAGTTAAAGTCAAATGCCCATCTAAGAAAACATCTCCCAAATGACAAAATAAAATTTACATAAAAGTGTGTGTTTCTTTACTCCTCCTGAGGGAAAACCCTTAACACATCAAGCAAATAATGTAATCTCAGTGTCTTTCCAGAATAATCACTGATTTTTAAGTGAGGAAATTACAGCGTTTCCACTTTCTATACAGGTTGCAAGTTAAATAAGCTCCTACTTAGAGGAAAAAATATTATAAAAATTAGCTAACTAACACATTAATGTACAATTATCACTAAGTATATTTCCTCATGTTTATCTTTATTTCTTCTGTAGCATAAAAGACAGTGGTCCTCTCTGGGCCTTGGATGTAGGGTGATGAAGACTCTCAGGAGCAGTGCCATTTCTGCTTTATTACAGCTTTTCTATAATGTTCAGAATCTTCTCTAACTCTCTGGGTGGTTTTTTATGAATGCATTAATTTTAGAAGATCGGGCTTGTTCTCTTTAAACCTGCCCTCTGTGCTGCACTATTGCAAGATGAATTTTTCTTCAAATTTGTGATATTTATGACACCTTCCATTTACACACTATTTTAATTTATGCTATAGATTGAAGATCTATTTGCTATCTTTTACTGCCTATGAGTTTTTTCAAAATCATTGTATTGTGCATCTGTTTGCAACCACATTTAAAGCATTTCTGACTGAGAGTTTACTCATCTTCTGCTCAGTGCTGGTTCATGGCTCCTATGAAGAATTTCTCTGAGGTAGTGGTTCTATTGCAATCTGTTGGTGCTTGAAAAAGCTCTGTTAGCAATTGGCAAATGAATATTGCATGAGTCACTTTTTTGCATAACACAACAAACAGTAAACCCCTTCTTTCTATGCATCATTTTAATATAGAGATCATTATGTTTTGAAAGGTGATGGAGGAGGAAGAGGGAGACTTCAAAGCAGTATTGCTTTCCCAGGTGTCAGAGATGGAGGAAAATTCCAGTTTATTTTCAGCAAAGGAGTGAAATTGTCCTATCTTCCTAAAAAAAAAATTAACCACTCTGAACTTTATCAGATACTGTCTAGTTTAGTCATGGAATGCAGCAAAACAAGTCCTGTCTAAAAGAAATGGACATTCAAGAGCATTCAAGAGGAAGAGGTACAGTCATCTCAGTCAGAGATTGTTCATTAATCGACTGTTACATAATCAGATGCTGGGATTTTATTTATTTTATTTGTTACCATCCTTTTAACCTATTACTTGACATTATTCTAATGTACAGGATTCCATAGGTAACTTGCTGTGTGTTAATTAGAAGTCTGCCTTGTATTATTGCCCTGCTTCATTAGCTGAAATTTCAAGCAGTAACTATCATTAGAACATATTGTAATTCAGCCTCATTTATTTAATAGCCTCCATGGAAAATAAGAAAGTATTTGGATAAAGTGTCCAAAGAAACGGGCTGGATAGTATTGCCCTTTAGTGACATCTATCTGTCAAGCTCCTAGACTTCAGGTTTCAGTCCCTCATCCAGGGAACCACAAGAGACTCCATTGCTCTCCACATTCAGAAATCCCTCGTGCAATTATGCCAGTTGTACTGCGTGATTAACCTCCTCACTTTTGAAGGGTCGTTATTCTGTAAAAATATGCTGTACTCGTGCAAGGTCTGTAAGCAGTGTATAGGCAGACTATGCTGTTGGGGGAAAGAGAAGGCAAGTATATTGTTATTTGAGGAAAAATTATCTCAGGCTCATATGACTGACATAAAGGACAGTGACATGGAGCACACTGTCACCAGCTGTCCCAGATAAATATTTTACACTTATAGTGGTACTACATTAATATTGATAATATATTGATATTTCCCACATTTGCCGTATAAATTAATGAACTACTGGAGCAAACAGCCAGAAGGAGTGGGATGATTTGTCACTCTGTAGCTTCCTCAATTTGCTATCTTCCCAAGGCTATACATTACCAAGAATAACAAATGGAATTCATATGGCTCCCTTATTAACATGCATTAGCTGTATCAGTGTGCCTCATGGTTTTCTAGGGTCAGTTCAGGAGAACCTCCGTATCTTCAGGCAATCTTTCTCTTCCTTAAAGAGAACTAACAAATAATTGAGACATGTCCAAACAGAAAGCTTCTCAATTTGTTTTTGGTTTCTTGTTAAATTCTGAAACAGGTTCAACCAATTCACTTGCACATGAAATTCATTTTACTGACCACCATTGTCAAGTGGATACTTCCTATGACACTTATATATAATTTGTATTTTCTAATTATGCTGTTTAGAAACACACTAGATTGTCTACCACTTTTGGTCAGAATAGATTCCTGACTACTAGTATTACACTCTGTTCTTTTGGTTTATGATATCCAAAGGGCTCCCTTTTTCTACACTGAGGTTTTTGTTTGGTTGGTTGTTTTTTTTTTTTTTTTGTTTGTTTGTCTTTTTATAGTTTCTATGCTATGTCGTCATGTTTACTGTACAGAAGTGTTGCCTTAGCTCAGTTTGTAATCTAGGGAAGAGATGGAGAAAGAGAAGGGTCTGTCTTAGCACATACATACACAGCTTGGTGTCACCTCAGAACACAAGACAGTTTTACTTGCTGCCTTGCTAACCTCTTAGGAGAAAATTTTTGAGTGAAGCACTCATAATTTTTAACCCAAAATTATCAAGTGTTTGAAATGTCTTTTGTTTTGCTTTATGTGGGTTTCAGGGGTTTATTTTTTTTTTTATTATTTGGGGGTTTGGTTGCTGTTTAATTAAGGAGCTGGGGTTGCTTGGTTTGGGATTTTTTTTTAGTGACCAACCCATCTTCTAATATTTAACTATAAAAATCAACTTATATTTCTCCTCTCTCAGGCAGGAGTTGGAAAAGTGAATGCTTTTACTAATGGTTGAGCTACCTGCAAAGAATGAACTACATATATGTAATCAAGCTAAGCAATTCAGCATAGTTCTACTATTGGCTTGATTTAATTGTTTTTGCAGACAACTTATGGCTAATGAAGATTTTTCATCATAAATTTTACTGTGTAATTTGATGCCTATCTGGAGTGTGTCAGATTTCTCTATATTCTAGAGGCTTCTCTTATTCTGCTAAATATTTTCAGAGCTCATTAGCACATTGCTGTAGATATGATTACACTTTCAGTTGGCACAGCATTTTCTTGTTGATTGCAGGGTGGTAAACAGCTCCCTTTGGTGCTTTTTCCTCTCATCTGGAGCACAGAACCTAACTGTTGTGACCACTTATGTGGCAAATTTGGCAGATGCAAGATCCCAGATGGAAAGCTTTCAAATTTGTGTTTCCAGTGTAGCATCTGGGTATATGATTGGCTTCCTGGCTGACTCCTTGTAAGATCTCCTGGGTTGCCTTTACATATTTTCCAGCTATAGCAGCTGCAGTTGTACTGGGCTATTTGACAGGGCCTCCTCATTCAAATCATCTATTGAAGTTATAACTTCCTTTAATTATACACACATACCCACCCCATTATATTATTTAAAGTTTTCATATTGACCAGAGAGTTAGGTTATTTAAATCGGCAATTATTCTGCTCCACTGTTGAGAATATGCATGTCAGTTAGAGGTTATATTTCATTCTCTGTTCTAGGACAGTTCACAGGATTAACAATTTTAAATACACAATAACTTCACTGAGACTAAAATAATTTTTCCAGATCTGTGCTGCTACCACTGTTTAGTGTCTGGCTCTTCTATTGATCAGGGTCTGTTTTATTATCATCTTTTTACAGATTTAATTTTATTCTTTTCAGTAGTTGGCCATCCTGCATTAATTGCATCTTATAAATACTAACAGTTATCGACATCTAGTATATATTAAGGGCCATTGCATTGCTGAAAGTTTGCCTTGCAGGTGTGATAGAAAACTGAAAACTTATCTCACTTGCTAAAGATCTCACAGCATTGCTTTGCAAGAATAATATGTTACTATCAGTTTCTTGTATAAACTGCAGTTAGCTTAATTACATTCTGTCTTCCTAAATTCATTCTGTAGTATCATTTTGGTAAGTCATTTTTCACTTTCAGTCTTAAAACTGTTGTGCAACACTGCTTTATGCTGTTAAACATCTGCTGTATTCCACCCCAGTGGTGTTTGATTCACCAGTAGATGAAGAGATTGCTGTGTGCCTGATATATAATACACTTTGGTATCCTCTGGGATAAATATAAATGCAACATGTTATAACAAATCTGTAGTCACAGAGGGCTTTTGGGTTGTCACTACATCGCAAGTCACAGCATTTCGGATCATCACAAGCAACAGTGATGGGACAGTAGAATCAGCTTTTAAATGCATCTGACTCTAACAAAAAAAGCATTTGTAGAAATAGGAATTATGGCATGCAGTTGAACAGCTGTTATCCCAATGCTGAGAAGACTTTGCAAGACTTTCTGGCCATACTGATTCTTACCATTCTCCTGACACAAAATTACTCTAGATGCTTCCTGGGAGAAGGAAGTGCCTTATAGACCATGGAATGAAACAGATCTGCCCAAATCTTCCTTTTTCTGAATACCTGAAATTTCTGTGAGCAAACTGGATGGTAGTGGTGTACCCCCAAGTATTACACTTGGAAGCTTCACGTATTTCATTACTGCCACAACAACAGTGGCCCAGAAACCAGTTCACCAGTGCTATATCTTTCCTGGTAGTAAAAGACAAAGATATTATGAGATGGTTGTTTGCCTTTGATTTTCATAATTACTCTGAATTGGTGAATATCATTCCTAGACCACAACACTGTGTTTCAGGGAGAACGTGACACTTATCCCTTAGTACATTGGAATGCAAGTCACATGAGCATGGTGAAAAAATCTAGGTTAAAAACTTACCTGTAAAATTTGAAAGAATTTGGGTTGTCTTATATAGGCAGAAATGACAACTACTGGTTGCTATGCAAGATGATGGAACTACTTAATAAATGAAAAACTTCTGCAGTAAAGTGATACAAATCCACAGTCTAGGATTTATCAGGGAGTATAGTACATAAAATTATTTTGCTGCCCATAGAAATTTTAAGTAGTCTTGCTAGTGATGTGTTTCAATTACAAATGAGAAACTTAATTCCAGTGGCTTAAATAAATATTCTATCTTTCTTAAAAGAGATCATAAATTAATTTCAACATGCTTGCGCACTCTATAGCCTACAGTTTGCAACTAGTAAATCTGCATTATGTATGCAGCCCAGTTATGGCTTATGTGTCAGAAGGGATCCAAAGAGAAAATAATGACAGCTTAAGTAGTACTGGAAAGCCAGTAATACATACACACCACTATTTATGTTAGGCTCCAAATATGCCTACTAAACTGTTGATTAAAGTAGCTCAGCATATACCATACAGAATGCCTGAGATATTAAATGCCAGATAAACTATTGGTAGATGCAAGGAAAGGTGTAAGAAGAAGGGAGGGAAAAGCACTGTGAAGAGTTCCTTTGTTCCCAAGCTTAATGCACACCAGAACTAAATGCATTATATTTGTTATAATGGCCCCGCCTTCTTTGTCTAATACAATAAAATGTTGCATCTAAGTGTATGCCATGATGTAAAATGCTACAAATGTATAATACATCAAGGAGTATCTGGACTCAGTAGGCTGTTCAAAAGATAATAACCTTGATTTAAGGAGACCTTTTGTTCTCTTAATCATTGCAGGAAGGGAAAAGGGGGAGAGAAACTCCAGGAACTTGGCAGAGACATTTTTCATTCTGTCTCCCTTTTCCTTCTTCTTTAAATATACTGCCAGACAGACACTATGATACATTGATCCATATGTTATTTTCCTTCAGCCAACATAAAAGGGTGGGAATGTACTGATGATTAAATCTTCAAAAGTAGTACTGGTTTAGAAGTTCAACTGGATTTGGTGCAGTTTATTTGAACCTTTTAGATCTCATAGGTCTCTCTAATTAAACTTAGAGTGAACTTATTTTCTTTTGGGAACTCCAGTCCTTTCCTACTGAATATATGAGAGGAACAGTGGCTCTCATTTTCTCCCTTATTTTAAATGATTCCTACTAAACCAGGTTACAACTACTGCTATAGGAATAATAATATGTACAATGAGTAAAGCTTATAGCCTAAGGAATAGGAGAAGACATAAAGCATTTATGTTTTCAAAGTTATTCCAAAACACGTATGTATATTGATTATAGGAACTTAACAAATTAAATGCCAAGAAGACATTGTTTTCTTTATTCCTTTTCTTGGCTTCCACCTAAGCACATCTACGTACACACATTGTATTTACATTTGTACATGCATTTCCTATTTTACATGAAAAAGAGAATGAAATTTTGTGGATCTGCTTTTTCTTTATCTCTCTGCCATTAGGCAGAAAGCACCTTGGGGCCACTTACTTGCAAGTAATGATGGGAAGAAATCACGAGCTCCTTGGAGAAAGGATAATGGAGTTGTAAACAGACGTAACTTAAGAGGATTGTGTGTTTTTATGAAAAAGAAAGAACCCACTGTGCTACATTTTTAACATCTTATGGGCCTATAATTCATTATATAATGTACCTTGTCAAAGAACTTTGTTGGATGTAATTTCGTCCAAAAGAGTTCTCCACAGAATTTCTCCATAAAAGCAGCCCCATACTTATGGCTTGTTTTCACTCTACTTAGCAGTATGTTAAATTAAAATTTGGTTTTAAGGCTTAATTCAGATTTAAGTGAAACAACCCTTGTGATTAAAATCTAAAGTGACAAATTTCACTTTAACAATCCTAGTTCCATCCTAAAAGATTCTATGAATCCATGATATACAAAGTACTTGCACATCAATGAAATGATTTTTTTCCAAATGAAACATTGTATTTTTAATGATGAATTAAACAAAATTAATATAAATGGCAGAATTTCCTTACGCAATATATTTGTTCTGAAATTCACAAATGTGGCAAGAAGGCATTTTGAGAATGCCAATCCTTTCAGTATTAAAACTAATCAGTCTTAATATGGCGGTTGTAAAATTAAATCACAGTTGATAATAAAATGTGTATAATTCATTATTAGAGGAACAGGATGTCCTTGTAAACATCAGCATTCATAAAAATTATTTGTGTGTGGATATTAGAATATTGGCTCACCAAATATCTTGTGATGCAAAGCTGAGACTTTAGGCTACAATACTCTGTCAAAGACAATTCTGAAAGTAATGCTGTAGCTCATAATTTATATTTAATAAATTAATCTAAGAAAGATAATTAATTAATACACTTGCAATTAGGTGAGAGGAGATTACTAATTTTTAACTACAAATTCAGAAGAATAATCAGAAGTTTCAAATAAATTTTTATGAACTTCTTCTCCTGACCATTTTTGCAGTTTTGAGCACCTCATAAAGTAAATATAAATCAGCATATCTGCTGCAAGAAAAATAAAAATTATATTCCTATTAATATTATTAAAAGGCTGGGAAAATTATATTCTAGTATATTTCAAAACCCCAAAAACCAGGAAGTCAAGAAATAATTCTTATTTTCTTTTAAAAGACCTTGAGAACATAATAAAATCTTCATTATTGTGAGAAATTTGCCAAATATAACCATGATTCCTAAACAGACCCTCTAATATTTACCTCCAATATTAGTTTCCCATTATATTTTCCATCTCTCTTCATCATTTTGCTTTACGCCTTGCTCCAAAAGTGCTGTAATTTTTCTAGAATCATCCTACTCTTGTCAATAAATTACCTCTGCAACATGGGTTTTACCTATGTGCATTCACTTCCACTTCTTGCAATTTTCCTCCACCTGACAATAATTTATTGGGGAAAAATTCACTGATTTGTTTTTTGCAATCCCTGTGAAGAAATTATTCAATATTACTCTTACACAAAGTGGTTCTTCTAATAATTTTATTTTCTGGGATTCTGCTGAAACCTCTTAAATATGTACACTAAAGAACAAATTTTTATGAGTGTAAGTATGGATTAAATGCTCCAGCTATCTTTTTACTTGAAAATAGCAATTGAGTATTTCTGGAGTAGCAGAAAATCCTCTGGGATTTTTTCTAAACTGCAATACAAAAGGAAATTTTGAAGAAGAGGTGACATCAGATTTATTACTGATATATTTACATGCAAGTGTGTAAGTGTGTGTGTGTGTGTGTGTGTGTGCATTGCCATCCATTTCTGGAGTGACTGTAGCTCTGGGACCAACCTAGAAGCTACAGAACATTTTACTACCAGGGACTACGTGAGGAAGAGAACCTTCTTTTCTCTTCCAGTTCCAAAGGGATTCACAAGCACAACTTCCAATTGTGAAGGCTGAACGCTGGTGGAGGTGAGTCTTCCTGGGTAGGCTGAATTTTTTTTCACCTGAAAACATAAGGCAAATCAGAACATGTATATAGATGGAAAGGAGCAGCATTATCTCACTGGAGAAAGAGAGTATCACATAGAGGCAACCTCCTCTGAATGGTTCAGCAGCAAGCACACTTCTGTGTTTTCACTTAAACCAAAGCTTCACTATAAATAATTTAAAAATAGTCCCTATAAAGATAATCCTGAGGGCAAGCAATTGTAAAATCTAAAGAAATCTCAAAAATCTCTATGAGGACTAAACTGGTTGCATATTTTAATTACACCTTTTGCCAGTTACCTAAAGCTTCACACAGCAGCCAACCTTTCAGCCTGCATCCAGCCATAGGCAGACAGGCACTCAGCAATCCCAGGACTGAGTAATCATCCAGTGAGAAATCAACCTGGGAGTGCCATGTGATGCTGTGCTAGGAATTGGATGACAAATGATGATGATCAACCAGAAGATAAACAATAACAAGTGGGCTTAATGACAACATTACAAGATTCATTGGCACCAATACTTTCATTGCTCACTGGCACAGTCCCCTGGATATGCTGCATTTCTTGTGCCAAATTGGAATCCCCTCCATAATTACTTTTCTCTCTCGGTTATATTTGTAATCCATTTTGCTGCCCAGAAAGTAAGATTTTATTTCACCACCAAAACAGAGGCATATTGTAAAACTTACTTTAGATGAGATAGTAAGACATAGACAGACACATTTTTAGACTCTCTTATATTTCTTTCCATTAAAAAACATACACATAGAAAGTTTTTAAAGAAGGGTTGAATTAGCAAGTATGTTTGATATTGAAATCTCTATGCTAAAAATGGCACCAATCCGAGTGAGATGTGGCACTGTGTCCATATAATTGCAGTTGGCCAGAAGCTTGGGGTGATGGGCTGAGATGCTTTCTTTGGATGGGAGATCAAGGACTCAGGAGTGGAAAGATGCAGATGGCGGAAAAAGCTGGGAGACAGTGCCCATATGGCAATGTAGGGAGAACTGATGCATTAGTGCTT
Organism: Cinclus cinclus; assembly: GCF_963662255.1. Taxonomy (NCBI): domain Eukaryota; kingdom Metazoa; phylum Chordata; class Aves; order Passeriformes; family Cinclidae; genus Cinclus; species Cinclus cinclus. The sequence goes on along the minus strand of NC_085051.1, from coordinate 20,521,858 downwards.
TGGGGAGTCCATCCTACAGTTGTGTGCCCTGGCTCCATCAAATCTGTTAAGCAAAAAAATCACCAACTACAAATGTAAGCATTATTATGAAATGCATATAAAGTTGAAATTGCTGACTATAAACATGCATACATCACTGCTTTATGGTTTGCAACATATGCTTGTAAAACTAACCATAAAGCTATATACAGTGAATACACCAAAAAAAAGTATATGTGAGGAAGAAAAGAAATCAAACATAAAAATTCTTTCTCATCTTTGGAGACTGAGTGAGCACCCAGCAAAACAACTTTTTAGCTAAATTTATCAGTAATGCCTGCATTGAATATTTTGCACAGAACCGCAAACCACTTGGAAGTTTAGCTCTTGAAAAGTTTCCCAACACCTCAGTCTAAACCCATGGAATCTCACTAAAAGTGTGATGCTGATCACAGCTGGGAGTATGAACTTTGTTTCTATTTTTCTGCTTGTTACTGCCTTTCTTATGTTTTTTCTTACCCTGGAAACCATAAGAGCTTTGAATCATTGTCATATTTATATTGTCTCTAACTTCTTGAGGTCAACACTGGTTGAGTTTTGGTTTATTTTTTTGATCATTGTGAAATAGAGTAATTTCAGGCTTGTCATCCACCTAGCATATTACTCATAAAATGCCTGAATTGTCCTAATGTGAGTTCCATGGTATTTCGTTGCAGGGTATACCAGATACAGTGAAATGCATGTATGAATAACAAGTCCTCCAAGAGAACCTTGGTTGATATTTATAGCAGAAATATATATCCATATATATGGATTATTTTCCTTATTTGTCTTCTTCTGGGAAACATCCATTTTGTATGCTGTGTTAACTGGGTAGCTGTTTGGTACTCAGGGTGTAAAATCAACTTACTCAACATGGCTGATGTTCTCATTTTTAAATACAATGCATCTGCCTGTGTCCTTACACCAAAGAGTATTTATAAACAAGGTTTTCTTGTATTAGCTTCATTTTTGAGATTGTTCCCAAGAAATTATTCCAAATTAATTAAAAATTAACTCATTAGAACAAAAAGAATTCAGAGTGAATCAACTCCTTCCTGTCTCTGTCTCTAAGTAAGAGCATATTTGTAAGCGTGCAACTTCTTGCTATAAGCTTGAGCCTTTTCTAAGGATGACAAATGATTAAGATTCATGATCCTGAGCTACAGAAGGCTGCTGTAACATTACACACACACACACACAAAAAAAAGAATGGTAAAAAATACTGGAATAATGAAAATGGAGGGATTTAATGCATCTAGGATAAGGGAAAAAAAGTTCTGTTGCCTGCAAAAGCTGCAGTGTCTTGAGTTGAAAAGGAGAGGGCAGAAAGAAATAGGTGTACTAACTTATCAGAAGATGATTATGAGTTATGAATGTGATATACCTGAGAAAAAGGTCAATATACTTCTGAGATGCTTGAGGCAAAGTGCAGATAGGAAAACAGAAGTGTTGTTGTACAACATCATCGGCAAGACCTTATGTGGAAGGCTGTGTGCACCTGTGATTACTGTAATAAAAAAAGATGAGCTCAACCTGGGACAGACACGTTAAGTGCTATTAGGGTAACTGAGACATAGAGAGACTGAAAAGAAATACACCTAAAGAGAAAATAAGAAAATTGTATTTGAGGGATATATCCCTGGAACCTGCCATCCAGTCAGTTTTAGAAGAGCTCTCCAAATAATAATAAAGAAAAGACAGGACTGTTGTACCATACGTTCCCACAGACAGGGAGTGTGGTGCAAATGCAGGGATGCGCCTCACTCATAAGAGAGGAGCAATGATGGATTTTATCCATCTAAACCTGTGTGTTAATGACATCCAGTGTTAAATGTGAGTGTGGTTTAACAAGACTCCATGGCAAGGTGGACCAGAGTGTTGTGGTGGGTCTGGATGCACTCATGCTTATGGCTTAAAGCAGGAAAGGGGGAGAGCACACTTGTTCTTGTGAATTTTCATTTTGTTTAATACTGATTTAAATCAGGTAAACCAACCATGAATTACTGAACTTTGGTAGTATGTGCAAATGTTGTTCCAGTTATGTAAGGTCTGGTCATGTCTTTATTTGCTTATATATTTATTTTATTTTTACATATATTAGTGTTGATATTTATTGAATACAGAATACATATACTTCACCAAATGGTAAGGAGTTAAAAAGTTAATATCTTTCATGTATAGATCGCCAGTTTTCAAAGGAACTTGGAACCATTATAAATGATGCTAATTTAACTAAACTCACCAGGGTAATTTTCCTCCCTTCACTTGAGTTTTTCATTCAATAATGTCAAATGACACAGAATAGGCCTAATGCAAAAATACAGAACACAGTCCAAGTAAATAGTTTCAATAAGTTTTCATTATGAAGAATTAATGATAATAAAAGTAAAAGCAGATGCTCTACACATCACGATTCACGAATTTTCTAATTTCCAGACTTCACATCTGACATAAATTATCTTAGAAACGGATCAGCAAGAGCATCAAATACTGCTTTAATTCATTAATACCAGAAAATAAACAGAATTTTAATATTTTGGAAAGTAAGTACAAAGATTAAGCAGCCTTTCCTTATTGCAATTACTTTTGATAATAATATACAAGATATTGAAATACTGCCTTTTCTCTTCTTGTTCCATAAATATATTTTATACATACATTTATTTTATGTATAAATTTATTTCTTATTTATACACTTGCTATTATTTTTATATATATTACCTTTATATTGTTTTAATAAATTTATTAATTTTTATGCATACATTTATTTTATTTTATGCACACACATAATTTGCTATACCTGCACCCATATTTTTTACTGCTACAAACTAGCCACGAAGCAACACCTGGAAGTTTAACCAAATAAACCACAAATAAGGGTACATTAATGTTAAATGCTCATATATAAATGTGGTTCATCCTGTTAGTTAAGAAGAATATTAAGTGCACCTTTTTTCCTACTTCTTCAGACAATGACTTTGGGAATCTGTGCATTCAACAGCTGTTTTACTGAAATGCTGTATCAGCAGCACAAGACATGTCCAGCAGGTAAAAAACTTTGCTTTTGTGATCATCACCAACTGCTGCTGCAAACAGAAAATGTAAATTTACTGATGGTATGCAGCAGATAATTGAAATGAACTCTTACATGATTGTGCCTTTCAAATGGTTCTCATTTGAAAAATATATATTTTGGCTGGCAACTGGTCTTTGGACATTAAAAGTTTTGTTTCAGTTAAAAAGAAAAAAAATCACCTATCTTCATGTACAAATGTCTTGTAGTCCAGTTGAATTCGTGAGGGGGAGCCATGAACTCCTGTGCTGAAATCTCAGTTTTATCAGTATGATATAAACCAGCTAAGAGAAATTATGTTTGGTTTTAGATTTCCAATTAGAAAAACTAATAAATCTAGGTGTTCTTAATTAAGTACAGTCTTCATAAAGGAGTGGATTAGAATAGCATTTGGCATGTCTGGAAAGAGATTTCTGTTATAGGGTTTAATTAGAAGTGTTATCTTTGTAATAAATCAGAACTAAGATATTTGCTATTCATACAAAATAATGCCCTTAAAAGATCAGTGACTACAAATCAAAATTATTAAAATCATAAAATGAAAAAAATATTATAAGCCTCACTTTTCCCTTTTTTTACACACACTAGGATACTATTTGCAGTAAGGGAACTGCATGCTACTCAACTGAATCCTTATTTTTATGAGTGTGTAAATGGGAAAACATAAAATACCTGCCATTTATCTCTGTAACTAATTTGCTGCTAGCTACCCAAAGACATCATTAAATACGGATTTTGCTTACTCTCTTTGTCATATTTTCTTTTTTCTTTTTACATTCTCTTGTTAAAAGCAATATATATATATATATATATATATATATATATATATATATATAAAGCAGCATCTTAAATGCCCTGAGACAGTTAAAATATAACAGTGTATGGGCATGCTAATTATTCTCATTTTCCCAGCTGGAACATAGGTTTGTAGTTGGTTTTAATGTACTCCTAAATGCCATGTGCTAAATGTTAAAGCAACAATTCTCTTCCACCGTAAAGAAGATGGGAAAATGCTTTTTTTGTAAATCATCTGCAATTTAGTTAGATTAAACTCTCCTTTATTCCTGTAGTTAAGCATCATTTCATATATTTATTGTGGGACAAAGAGATGCATAATGAGAAAAGAAAACTAGGAGATAGTACAGTGAGAAAGAAAACGAACTAGAAAAATTCTGTCTGGTGGATTATGGTCTGTCAGATTCTTGTCCCTGTTTCTCTTCTTAGAAGTGTGCAGCTTTTAGTGTTTCAGTTAGCACAGGACCACAGGATGGTTGGGATTGGAAGGTACCTCTGGAGATCATCTAGTCCAAGCCCATGGCTAAAGCAGCTTCACCTAGAGCAGGTTGTACGGGTGTGTGTCCAGGTGGGATTAAGTATTTCCTGAGAAGGAGACTCCACAGCCTCCCTGGGCAGCCTGTTCCCGTGCTCTTCCACCCTCTAAGTAAAGACTCCTTTCCTCATATTTAGATGAAACATCCTATGCTGCACTTTTTTGCCCGTTGCCCCTTATTCTGTAGCTGGGTGCACTGGAAAGTGACTGGCTCCACCCTTATGACACCTGCCCTTCAGGTATTTGAGTACATCAACAAGACCCCTGCTCAGTCATCTCTTCCCGAGGCTGAACAGGCCCAGTTCCTTGCAAGAGAGATGCTCCAGTTCCTTAATCATCCTCGTTGCCTTCCACTGAACTTGTCTCTCTTGTTTCTCTTGTCCTGAGGAGCCCAGAACTGGACACAGCATTCCCGGTGTGGCTCCCTCCCCGGGGCTGAGCAGAGGGGCAGGATCACCTCCCCTGACCTGCTGGCAGTGCTGCTCCTAGTGCAGCCCAGGGTAAGGGTGCACACAGGTCCAGCAGGACCCATTCTCTGCAGAGATCATTTCCAGCAGCTCAGCCCCCAGTCTGTCTTGGTGCATGGGGTTATTCTTCTCCAGGTGCAGGACCCTGCATTTGCCTTTCTGGAACTTCTTCAGATTCCTCTTTGCCCCACTCTCCAACCTGTCCAGATCCTCCTGATAGCAGCACAACCTTCAGGCACATTACCTCTGAGCGGGACAGATTTCACTTGGTGTTATCTAGTGTTAGTGTGGTGTATCTGGCCTCACAGGAAGACCCCTGAGGATAAATGAATAGTGGTGATACCTTACACCAAATAAACCTAAGCCGTTCTGCATTCACACATCAATGTTTGCTTTGAATTGGCAGCTCTTGTCAATTCCTTCTAAGAGAGTTAGAATTATTGGAAATATTTGTGGTGCTATTGCTTCTAGACTTCATTATTATTTTAATGAATTGAAATATTTCAAGTAAGTAAAAGTTAGTAAAAGTATTAAAATCTAGTTCTAATCAACTTGTAGCGCTGTTCCATTTAGAATATAACCACTGCTAGAGAAAGGTAACTTCAATCTATATTTGGTATCTTCATACTACATAGCAGTCAGAAAAATTGCATAGTTTAAGGCCTGTATTAGACAGGGGGGAGGAATAAACCTTGGAGGGAGCAATAGACTCCAGAGAATTAGGTCTGGCAATAGAAAAATGGAATGAGAAAAATTCTACCTTGACCTACAAATTTTAATTAGAATGACTGCGTGGATTTCAATGCCCATGGTTCAAAAATGTTTTCTCTGCTATGATATGAAATCTTTGTCTTATCAACATGTTTTCTATTGTCCTTTCCACACTTTCAAATACAACACTGTTCAAAACCAAAACCCTTTAAAAGAAGGATATTTTTTTGTATTAGATGCTATTTGGTTTTGAAATGTCTCAACTTTTCTAATGTCTTAACTTTTCAGGCATAATTAGTCTATTTTTTTTATTGAATAAACCAAAGTATAAAACTAAAACTGCAAATGGTTTTCTGGGTTATGGTTTGTTTTTTTTTTTCTTTTTTTTTGCAAATATATTAAAAGAAAACAAAATTAAAAGATTGGTTTAGTTTGTTATCGTCCTACCTACTGACTTCTATATATAACTGTACTTGCAATTTAGGACTCACTTCAAACAAGGTGATTATTTGGCAATGTCTGTCACATAAATTATGGGTTTTTTAAAGCACGAGATGCATCAATCAATAAGATGTAAGAAAGATCTCAGAAGAATATTAAATCACCCAGATATTTGAGCACAAACAAATGTAGCATATTTTCTATACTAGCTATTTTGGCAACATGTTTAGTCTAAAAGTCTATAGCAGGCTTAAAATTATCTAGAAAAACCAAAACAATTAATGTGGAGATTTTAATCATATGCAGTTCTAGTGAGAAGATGTTTTGTTGGAAAGTTCCAGTCACAGTTGTTCATTCATATTATTGTAACAATATTTTATTTTTTAATATGTCGGTAATTTCTTTCCAAGTGTTTCAAAAGACTTTTTCAAGTAAAGCTTTCAAATATGCAGCCATAAGAGATTACTCAATCATTTTTAGACAGAGCAAGCAGGGTTGTTTGTTTTTTTTTCATGTGGGACTTGAGAATACATAAAGTAAAGTAGGGAATAAAAAAGATATGCAAGGCATCATCTTTTTTCAGGTAAATTAGAAAAAAACTTTTTTCCCTGGAGCTGGGTCCCTTAGCCCTTGATTTCAGACTGTGCTTTAAGCTAGTCTCTTAGTTAAATTTCCCACAAAATGGAAGTGCAAGGTGAAGAAACAGTCTTTATAATTGGTCAGGAAAATAAACTCAGCCAGACTTGTAAGCAAGCCAAAAGTCCTGCATATACAGGGTCTAATCCTGGTCTCCTCAAGTGACTTCCAATTTTTCTTTGGCTCCACTGAGATACACAGTGCAAACTCAGCTTTATAAAGAATTCAGAGACGGTCCAAGCACTTTTTTTTTTTAAACCAAAGGATTTCATAAGCAGAACTTTTATCCTAGGCTGGCTGTTTCAATAGGACTTATATGTATAAAGACTTTCTGTGCTGAAGATAGTCCCTAAAAGTATAATCCCTGCTGAGCAAGCTGGTTAGGGGAAGCTGCCACCCTGTCTGTAGTTCTCAGCAGGCATGCAATTTAAACACTGGGGAGTTTAGGTACTCTGTGCATTCTCCTCCAAAGAGCTTAGAAGTGCAAAGCCAGTGAATGTAACCTCTCCTCTGTTAATACTGCACTTTGGTGTGCTTCAATTGCATTTTACTTTTCTTCCCCTGTTTTCCCTTCAAAAAAAATGAAGAGCTAAATCCCTGTGAATATAAGAAAGCTTCTTTTTCCACAGACAAATAGACTCATGAATAACAAAGGTTTGAAGTAAATTTCTGAAAATGAACACTGCCAGAATTTGCCAGAACACTTCAAAATGAGGCAAATTACTTTTTACATGCTGTTCAGAAACAGATACTAAAATATAAAATCTATCTTTATCAAAACTCCTGTGTCTCTGTAAGAGGTAGTTGAAAAGGATGAAATTGTGTTACCTAATGAAGAAGAAATTAGAAAAAATTGTTGTGGGATGTTTACCATGTTGTCATTAGAAAATTCAATAGAGTTGTTTCTGCTAAATACGTTACTCCTACTGTTTATGGTACACATGGGTATTGTAAAAACCCACATTTTATTTCTTTGTCTGGAAATTATAACAAGGATTTTGGTATTTGTTTCTTCTTTTATTAGAAGGGAAAATACCCTGAAATGTGGGATTCTAAAGTAAATTACACTTATTTGGAGTTAGCTTTTTAATTTGCAATATGACTTACAGTAAATCTTTTTAATCACCCTATAAATGTCTAAATAAAGACACTATTCCACTAGAGTTTGCTATCCAGAATGTAATTATAATTACTGTATTTCATTTTTTCACTTAGCTTATTCAGTGCCCATTGATTTCAAACTGAGCCATCATCTCTGGACAATTTCTCTGTATTTATTTAAGAATAGCTTGAGGTTTTCTTGGGATAGATCAGCAGCAAAGGAATCAGTGAGATCTGCTTGAGGTTAGAGTCTGAAAGTGATAAATGCTATAATGCTAGTTGCTTATTACTAAAATATTTTTATATATCACGTATTATATTAACAGCATGGATTAGATGCAAGCATTCTGAGTAAGGTTCTAGGATGCACAGAATTCCAGGCTTGTAGACAACTGAGTTTCTGCTTCAAAGGATTAAGATATGTTGTACTGTATTTGGTGATACCGCTGTAAACAGCAAACATGTAGTAGTTAATTCAACTTTTCTTTAGAAAATTGAGGCAGACTAGATTTGTGTTCTGGTTTTCCAAACATTTTCAAATTTGAGCTGAGTTTTTTCAAATCTGCTTTTTTTCAAAAAGTCCATATTATTATTTACATTGACACTTGTAACTATTACTTTTCATTTCTTTTTGAAGCATTTCATTTCTTTGTGTTTTTGCCATGTGCTAGATTCCAGAACAGAGGTTCAACTACCACAAAACAGTGACATGTTGATAGTTGTACTAGTGGCACAATTTATCTTGCTGCAAAAAAAGGAAAATTGCTAACCTTCAGCAAGGCAGCAGGAAGATTGCAACAAATACCACCATGAAACAAATCAGTAAGTCTTTTTCATAACAGAAAAAAAAAAAAGGACAGGAAACTGAATTCTTGTATGTTCCAGATGTTAGTATTAGAGGATTATTAGATAAAGGCCTGCTTGATTATTAAAAATTGTAGAAAATTAGCAATGTTGCCAAAAATGACAAGATACCACAATCTTCCTTGCACTTTCGCATGCTTTTTTAATTAAGAAAGAATAAAATCCCAATTTGACTTCAGAATAGTCAAAGAAGCATGGATAGAAATCCAGTACAAATTTCAAATCAGTCCATGTGCATCACCACATTTTTGTGAAAGCATAAGAACACATAGCTGCAAGACAGAGCTCTAAATCTATATCTCTTCATAAACCTTCCTTTTCACAGAAACCTTAAAGTCCACTAGGCTATTTCCTGATCTCTAATGCTGTTAAGTGACTTCCAGCTATAGTGAGTCACATTGGCTGTGTGGCTTAGACATCCTCATGTTTTTTCTTCCTCATCAAAGTGCCTGTTCTAATGTCTGTTCTACAAGATGAATCAATCCCCTTGGAACAGATGTGAGTACTCGTGCTGTGCACCAGTTGGAGAGGGTAAAAGGGGTTGGATTAGCTGCAAAGGTAAGGGTAAAGAAAGAATTACAGTTGCCGTGGACTAGTAGACCTATTTTTATTTTTTATTTCATCTTTGGTAGCTTAATCACCAACGTTTCCTTACTGCTGCAAATTTAAACAGAAATAGAAGGTGGTTAGGTAGAATAACCAGGGGCCATGACAATTTTGAAAGTCTTCACAGGTGAGTTACACTGGTTTATCCAGTTTGAAGCTTCCACCTTAATCCTTCTGCTCAGTGGTTCTTAACACAATGTGACTGCAAGCTGCGAAGCATTTACTTGTGCTTCATTTTTCCAACTTATTTTATGGTGTAAAAACCAGGTCTCTGATACATAATACCTTTCCATTTTTTCTAAAAAACCACAAACCATCAAAAAAACAAGAGGTTTGTGCAGGAATTGGTTTGGGCATCTTTTGGATTACAGTGGTGCAAACTTCCTGAATTTATTATCTATAACATCTGTAACTGAAATTAATAATTTACTGTGTTTTCAATCTAGCCCTGAATCAACACAAATATTAATATGAAGGGAAAATTAACAATTTTGTGCTTAACTCACTTTCTTCCATTAATTTGTTTGGGAGAAATGGTGTTTTGTTGAATAACTGCATTGTCCATCATCTGAAAGCCTTCCTCTTCTTCTTAAAGTCACCTGCCAAATATAGGAGGAAAGAAAATAGGTTCTCTTATTGTTACACTTCTGTTGTTGTTCATTTTTCTGTGTACATCATTCCACGCTACAGAATACACTCTCAAACCTTGCACTAAAAAATTCTCCCTTTTACCCCTCATCACCCTAATGTGGTGGTATTTTTATCAGGTCTTAGCTGATTAAGGTCTTCAGCCTTCTTCTGCTCAGCCTGACCCCCTCTCACATGAAGATGTTACATGTAAATTTCAGGTATTAGTTAGCTATTTAACTACAGATCCTGTAGTTAAATTTTATCTCTTAAATCTAGGATTTTACAAAATAATTTCAGTCAGGACATTAACCCAGCCAATCTGTATTCATGTGTATAGAATTTCTTAGAATTTTCATTTGCAAACAGGATTCTCTGGCCTCTTCTGACTAGATATGTGCTGATCCATAATAAGTAGGGGTGATTTTTCTAAAGTTGGACTTCCTACCTGAATTGTCCAATTCTAACTCACAATTAGAAGGTGGTAGCAATCCTGCTTGTGAACTGACACTCGTTGCAATCAATAGGCAAGAGGGGGAAAGAACAGCTTGAAGCACCCAGATTTGCTCTCACTGACATGAACATGCCTTCAAGTGATGTGCAGAAAGGCAATTTTAATATATGATGCTCACATAACGTCACTAACATATGCTGTGCCAGCAGCAAATAGATTGCAGCAGAGCTTCTTTCATCTTTCTTCCATTCTGACATTACAGATGACAATTTTTAAATATTGAACACTGGCAGAATTCTAGATAAATCATGCGCACAGTCACAGAAAGTAGCTACAACACATAAAACTCATCATGTCTGCAGCAGTGAGCACATTCCACTCATGTGCAAATTCACTTCTGATAACTTTATCTCTACTTCATGTATGCAATTTATCTGGATACACACAGTAAAAATTTTGCTGCAGGCCAGCAGTCTGAGTTGCCAGGAATTGGGAAAAGCAACCTGTTCTCATAAAAACAGATGAGAAGCTTCATCCTGTTTTACAAAGTATCCTGTAATTGCATTTGAAACCGGACAATGAGCATCTCTGTGACGCCTTAACTTTTTCTTTAATACAGGGGATTCTCGATGGGATTTCCCCCAGGAGATTTTTTGTATTCGATGGACTAAAGATGTAGTATCATTCTTCAGTTGCCATATCCATACCAAATGGAGAGAATAATAGCTTGACATGATTGTCACTGTCTCTTGCAGAAATGTGGAAAACAAATGTTAAAAAAAATGCAGTGAAAAAAAAAACAACCAAAAAACAATACAAAAAAACCCAAACCAAACCAAAAAATCATACTTCAGAAAACTGAAGCATCTCTCTAGATTCTGGTCCTCACCATCATTGTTACTATGACTTTTGCAGCCGCACACCAGTGCTTGAAATATTGTGTTAAGCTATTGATCTGTGATTTTCCACTTCATCTCAAAAATTAAAATATTTTCATTATCATTACTTCCATTCAGGCAAGTGATCCTTAAGATGGGATAATTTGGCTTCTTCTTGCTTGACCTTGCTTGAGCTGGGGCCCAGAGCATAATAGCTGCTATGGGGGTTGCTATGCTCATCTCAGAAACGTCTCCCACTTTAGCCCAGCACAGGGTAAATGAAATACAAAGAAATTTAAAGGAGGGTGAGAAGTCAATATAAATCTCTTTCCTACCCAGGAATTAAATAATTAAACAAATCCAATGGTGAACTAAATTATGAGTTGCACTGCTCCCACTCCCTGTGGAGCATGTGCAGCCCATTCCTTGGATGCCTCTCAACAACCTGGAGGTTTCTTCCATTAGCCTGGCAAACGTATCTCCTTTTTCCAGCCAGTTGGCAGCCTGTTCTGTCTCTGTAACATATTTGAGCTGGAGTTATTCCATCCACCTGCATGGAAAAATGGAAGGGGAAAAGAGAAGGTTCTCACTCAGTCATTCAAGAGCCACTGTGTCCAGCTTTCTCAATAGAGAAACAGATGCCTGAGATGTAGGACAGTGAGAGTTTTAAATGGTTTGTTGCTTTGCAGTAGTCTGATCTACTGGCATGATTGCTCATCCTCCTCCTGTGGCTGAAAGCAGTGAGATGATGGTTTGATTCTTTTTGGTAGCTTTGAATTAATTTTTTTTTAAATTCCCAAACTACTTATTATCTTTGCATTTTTTTAAACAGATGTCCAAACCCCAGAAATTCTTGACAGCTATCGGTTTGTGCTCCTAATTGCTTGCTTCCCCTTCTGAAGCTTTCTTACTATAATTACAGTCTTCTGACATTACATTTTGCAATTACTTATATTTCTTCTCATGACAATAATAAGTATTGGTTGCATATCCTGAATACAATTATAATTGACTATTTTCAAATTATGCAGGCTCACCTATCTTACTGAAGTGTGGAACAAAAGATGTTTTCCTAGAGCTCATGCAACTCTTCAGGCCAAAGGTTTTCTCTCATGCATACCCGTGAAATCTCATTAACAAGTAAAACTAAGACTGCTACGTCTTCTAATTCCATGGTTCTCTCCATCAAGGAAGTTTTAGAGACTATTATTTTTCAAGAAACATTCCCACATCACCTCTAGGAAAATAAGATATCAGTCGGCATCAGAAAATTCAGTCTGTTAACTACATTAATTTTGTTGAAGGCTGATATATTGATCAGGATTCATTGACTCAGGGAAGAAAATAAACTATGCAGACTCTTTAGAATTAACACTAAAAACCTACTCAAAACAACCAACCAACTTCTTTCCTCACCCTTATTTTCTGTCCCCCAACTAAAACACCATGCAAATAACAATGTGTTAAAAAAAGAAGCTCAATAAGAAAACCTGTTATAACATTTTTGGGAAATAAATTTAGGGCTGCTTGGGAAGTCATACAGTTTCTTGGCTGCAGTTAATATGAAATAGCTGAACATACTTGGGTTTGTTCTCTGTGTGACAGGTAAAATAAGAGACTGATGATAACAAGACAGTCGGAAAGTAATTTGGCCCCCCCATCAGTTATGGAATATACATATATTTTCTCCTATTGGAGAAATGCCAGGTAATGCCTAGTAATCTCTGTATCAAATAAAAAGCTATGCTGCCAAAGAAAAACCTTAAGTGGGAAATTAATTTGCATATTGCCACAAAGAAAATGCTGCACACTACCACCAGCACAAAAAGCAGATTTTCTCTTATCTTTAAATGGAAGTTCTTCAATGCTACTAAAATGTAAGCATTTAAAAGTCAAATTTTAAACCAACCTTTCATTTGTTGATTTGAATTACAGTAGCTTAATCGTTAACTTTATAATTTACACCTTCTTAGCAGTTCCTTTCATTGTGATTTTATCCAAAAGAGGAAATTGATGTGATAAGACTATTCATATAATCACATTCACCCTCAAATCTGGAAATCTGTTTCACAGTCACTGAAATCCAGAGAACTATTTAAGCAAGCTACCCTGTGAATGAAATACTGCTTATTCATAGTTCCCAGACAGACAGAGCTTCTGGTGTGGGACAGCCACAATCAACTGCCTCTAATGCCTATGAGAAATGCTTTATGCAATGGCTTCCTACAAACTTCATGGCATTACAGTATTAGAGTGAGCAGAAAGAAAATTCAGGGATCGTTTTTCCTTTCTTTCTCATTTCTTGTCATTCTCATTTTACTCCCACAAAAAAAAAAAAAAAGTCAAGGCATTAGAGGTTGGTTTTAATGTATGTAATATCATATTGTAATTGATTAAATTATCTATTTTCAGAAATTCCAGGAAAATTTACAAATTTTATTGGGAAAAATCAAATACAGTACGAAAGATATATTTCCACTAAATTAAGTTTACATATGCTTTTTTGGTTTTTTCAATGAGATATTTTTATTAATGAGAGCATGACAGTATTTAAAGCCAGCAATAAATAAAAGCAAGTTCAGTCACTGCTGTTAAAAAAACCAGTTACAGTTATGCACATACAGAAGGAGTCACTCTTTCTTAGTCATTTGTTTTGGTGGACCTTTTTGGGTTCTTTCCTCTCCAATGATGTTGCAGTGGTGGTATATACAAATATCTATATAGCAAACAGCAACTTCAGAACACAGTTTCAGTTTCCAAAATAATTATATAAATGATTCTCTGAAACAGTCTGTGTGATCCATCCAAACATCACAATTAATTTATACCCTGAGTTGATTCATTGTGTGTATCTACACAAATGTATCCTTCTTTAAAGAGAAAAAGAATATTATGGTTGCAAGGAATGAGCTCCTGCTAGGGGAGCTCACGGGAATGGTTTCTAAAAGGAAGAGCATTGTTTGAGTCAGAAGAGTTCTTGCCTGTTACCATTCTAGAATTCTGATCCTGAGTTTCATCACTTTCTCCAATTCACCAGCAGAAAAGTAAATCAGAAAAATGTAATGGGGGGATGTAAATTCCTATTGGGTTCTAGTTTAATCTTCTGTTACTCTGAATATGCACTTGTATTAACATTCATTGCATATAAGCTCATTTTTTTTCTCCCTTCTTTTACACATATAGTTGACTCTGATTTTCTTGAATCTATAACTGTTAGCCTGGAGAGCACTGCAAAATCTGTACATGTTTCAAGGTTACTGCCACCGTATGTTCCATTCATCTTAATATGTTCTCTTTTCAGTATGCCTTCCCTGAAAGCCTGTCTCAGAGTTTGTGCAAAATAAGCATTTGCCTGGCAATACAGATGTAACTGGTCTGTACTACACAATAACTTTGCTTCCACTCACATTTTTAAAATGAATCAGAAATCTGTCACTGCATTTCACAAGGAGACGAAAAAACTTATGCATATGAAGCTTGCTATAAAGCTATGAACTCCCTCCAGACACTGAGATTTCTCTTGTTCCTGATAAGCTTATGTGGGCATTAATTTCTGCACATGAAAATTTGTATGTCTGAGTATTTACAGAAATCCACAGCTTAGATTAGCTGGCGGCTAAGCTTAACGATCACAGTATGGATCCAGAGTTCTCATTTCATTCAGTCCTAGGGTACTTATCTTTGATTTGAAACATTAAAATCTCTGTTGATGGGGACATAAACATGAAATCTGGCAGGTAGTTCCTCTTAGTCTCAGTTTGAAAATAGACTGAACAACTAGAACTGTCCCAAATTGCAACTCTATGTATTAAAAGCCTCTCTGAGATCAGATGATCTAATAAATTCAGGT
The DNA here is from genome assembly GCF_963662255.1 of Cinclus cinclus. Classification (NCBI taxonomy): domain Eukaryota; kingdom Metazoa; phylum Chordata; class Aves; order Passeriformes; family Cinclidae; genus Cinclus; species Cinclus cinclus. The sequence goes on along the minus strand of NC_085051.1, from coordinate 20,506,799 downwards.
AAAACTAACTCACATCCAGATAACATAACAGCAGCATCAGATCTGGGAATCTGAGTTTAAGCTATTTAAGTTATATTTCCATTCTCTTCTTACTTGAAGAATGAAGATAATAGCTCTATTTTACCACTCCTGCGCAATAAAGCATTTTAACACTGCTCTTGAACAGGTCTCAATTACTGGAAAAGTTGCAGTATGAGGGCATCAGGAGCTCTTGTGAGAAAATAATTGCTTAACTGTCTTCTATGATTAGGAGTCGTGGGGCAGAAAGATAATTTTCATCCTCTTTTGCATAGCCTTGAGAACATTGCAATTACTTACAGAACAATAACACTGCCCTGGGCTCTTCCGGCAAGCCTGGAGACACTGTAATGGACAGCAGCAAAAACAACAGTACCAAATAAGCAAACAAAGAGCTGTGTGAGACAGCCTCTGTTACAAAAGATAAAAGGAAGGGGTGGAAAGGAACAGGCATAAGAGGGACTACAATTGTTTTTTACCAAAGAAAAACCATGTTGTTTTCTTGTGACTCTGTTTATGGGAAATAAGGCACTAAGAAAAGTAAACTGAACTTGGCAATGCTCAGCACAGATCTTGTCTATAAGCTCTGGGACTTAGATATGGTTCTTCCTGAAATTTGGGAAAACTGGTACCTTTATTTATGAGTCATAACAAATTAAGCAAAATCAGATTTTTTTTTTCCCCATAGATTTTTCTTTCTTGAACTGTGTAGGAGAATGTGCTGCTACATGGAGAGAAATATGAAAGGCTGGGCACCATCATATTACACTCATTAAACTGTGTATGTTTTACTTGTTGGCATGCTGTGAAGCAACAAAAGAAATTATACGTTATGGATTGGCATAATGGTATTTCTGAAAAAGTACAAGGTTCCCTAACAAGACAAGATGCCTCAGCGCCACTGCCTCAATTTTTAATTTACTGTATTCAGCATGCCTTTATTCTGGAATGTTAAGTGCATCAAGTCATTTATCTAATTCAGCTCTTGCTTTCTTCTTATGCCAATATTAAGCTGGAATTTTATTACAAGAGTTAAATCAGTTCCCATGATTACTTATGTTCCCCATTGCCCAGGTATTTTTCTACCTGCCCCTCACCTGAGCTTGGTTGATTCTTGAGTTTTTCCCATGTTATAGAACAGGTGGTTTAATAACATGACCTGAAAATGAGAGGTAGAAGGGAGAGCATTGTTCATTCAGCTATTAGCTGAGGACAGGATTTATTCACCTTGTTTCTCACGTGTATATTAATCTCATTAGAGTTGCAGTCTGGAACTCCTGCTATGGGAAAATTACATTTAGGAAAACTTCTTTATTAATTATGAATTATTAGCTAAACTGTCTTATCTCAATTTCTGTTTTATATTTTTAACAGACCTTTTGATCTGTTAAAGCACATAAGAGAATGTGTCACTAGCATTGTCAAACTCTTAAACAACAATTTCAGTTGTAGTCTTTCGTTTTGGTATCTCCTATTAAGTTAACATTTCAGAACCAATCATTATGTAGCCTTTCTGAAATTTCGCATCTTTCTCAATACAGGTAATTTTTCTTTGTTTTCCGCTTGTGACTGGAAAGTACAAGACTATCTACTTTTGGATCTTACTGACTGCAGCTTTTCTATTTGCTTTTGAAAACTTGTGTGTTATTTGCTTGTTTGTAGTTGGTTCTTTGCTTGTTTTTGTTGTTGGTTTGGGTTTTGGTGTTTTGGTTTTTTTTAACCGGGAGGTACTGAACAATTTTATTTCTGTTCCATCTCTGCATTTTTTTTTTTGTTAATGTGTTGACAGGGGGGGCTTCTGCATGACTCTCTCTACTGTGAATACTCATTCACATAATTGGCATTTCTTGACAGAAAATCAAAACAATCTCTAATTTGTTGGCTTTTTTTCCTTTAATCTGATGCCAACCAAATGCACAGGATCTAGTCAGTTCTAATGTATTTTTCATATCCCAGAAAAAGTGTTTGTCCGCTGACATTTACCACCCATGCTCTGCTCTCACAAAGCAGCTTTTATGGATGTCCTTGTATGGACTTACTACAGAGTTGAAATTTCTTTTGTTCTGTCCATACATCCCAGAAATTCAGAGAGTCTCTAATGCCACAATATTACTTGAAAATAACATCTAAGATTTTATTTCTCTGATAAAGGAGACTGAACCAGAATCTGCTTTGTTGAAACAATAGAAGATGTCTTTTATCCGCAATACGTTTAATGGCAACTCTGAGTCCTGCAAAGCTGAACAAAACATTAAATTCTACCTAGTTGAAAACGCTTATGTGATTTTTCTGCCTGTAATTAACTTGCTGAGAAATTTGTGACAACTTCAGTAGGGCCATGATTTATTTTTAATTACAGACCTCAATGTTTTAACCTTCAGTATTCCCTTTTCTATCTTTTGTACTTAGCACGTCATATTTTCAAATGCTTCAAAGTCTCATATAAGTTTATTCATAAAATACAGACATGCTAGAAAATCTCAAGTTACTAGTTACTACTAGTAACTAGGTTTACAAACAACAGCAGTAATATGTCTGCAAAACTCAGCTTCTGCTCTGAATCTGTTTGCTGCAACTTTTAGCTGCTGCAAACTAATCACTATTACAATAACCTTATTAGTCTTTTACAAAGGGTAAAGAGGCAAAGAGAGGGATGGGGCAAAGAAAAAGCATTGCCATTATGCAATACAATCAAGAGCACCTGTGCTGGAATTCATTAACTCCATTGAGCAGGCAGCTGCATATTTTCAACATCCTGATGAGGCGGGAAAAAAAAGAAAGCAGTTGACTGACTGTACACATTGGAAAATGCAAGAAAATATAAAACATCCCATTTTCCTTATCAGTCATTTCATTGTGCTGTTCCCCTTTTAAAACTGTTGTTTTCCTTATATTTCTGTATATGTAATATATTTCTATCTTCATTATAAATTCAAAATAATATTGGAATTATGTATTCCAAAAAGTACAGTTTACACTATTGTTTCTCCAAAGTTAAATGACTGAAGTATTGCTGAACACCTTTATTTTGTAAGTTTATCATTTTGGAGAGATCATTCAAGTTAGAAATCACCCTGGCCATATTTGACAATTGATTGTTTTTATAAATATATTTTATTTTATTTGGGTTTTTATCCTGCTTTTATCCTTTTTTTTTTCCTATCCCAAATTTCTCTGTGCTTTATTTCTGACAGGTAAGCTTACAGTGCTGTAAAATTTTACTTGAACCTCTCTGATTTCTTGCAGCTGTGGAAGTCCCATTTCCTAATTCACACACCAGTTTGTAATCAAGGGTCATGAGGTGGATCTTGCCCTCATTGTCTTCTTCTGGCCTGTGCTAACAGGGACTAGAAGAGTTATTTCCAAAATCTTATTGGATTGTTCAAATGGAAATTCTGAAAGCACCTGTTCATGGATGTCTCCTAGAGACAATTTTTTAAATGTTGGGAGAATAGTGTAGGTAATCATGCTTCCTCAGATTTTGTTCAATTCTACTCTCATTTCCCAAGGGATAGGCATGGATGAGGGACATGGATTTGAACAATGGCCTCTGAAAGCTGGGGCATCCCAAAGATCCTGTGAACAGGTTTCCTCATGTTGAGCAAAGGAAAACAGGTGCATTTTATTGTGACCTAAGTTTCAGTGGGATTTTCCACTGACATCTTTATAAATGAAAGGCATGAGCAAGACTCCATAAAGCACTGGATTTTGTCTCTTACTCAGATGCTGTGTTGCAGGAGATATGCAGGGAGCTTTCATGGTTTTTGATTCTGGTATGTGACAGGAAGCTTTAATCCACAATTTAAGCCTTGTTAACAGCTCAACTAGGTGGCCCTGTTTTCCATAACTTGTCAAAATATTTGCAAAAATACATTGCTACACTATATTTGATTTCCAAGGTTCTGTTATAAAATTCAAGGTCAAACAGGCTATGCTGCTATGGCATTAAAATTTAAGGTCAAACAGGCTATGCTGCTATGGCATAAGACAGATGGTTTTCCTCATCAGTTAATGTCTGGTGAAAAACAAATAAAGGACAGAAACGAATTTAGCCATTAGATTGTCCATAGAAATCTGCACTGGGACCTCAGTTCTTCAAGTCTAAAATAGTCAAACCTAGAGGTGACTGACCATGAAGTGAAGCAGGAAGATTTCAAAGCACTTAGATGAATTAGTGATAAAATGGCAGATAAAATCAATTGTGAATTGACTGCATGTGGAGAAAAAAATCTCTAAGAAAATGCATACAGTTATAACTCTGAATAATTTATTGATACTCAGGAAGGGGGTTTGGAATTAATGGATAGTTCTCTGAAAATGTCAATCAATATGCATTTGTAGTCAAAAGAGATGGATGTTGAGACATACTAAGAAAAAAAGTTGGCTAAAAAAGGTCATTCCTTAAATCCTTTATATACTGCTAACTATAAACCTGGGGAAAGTTTAGTAGCTCCTAAAGTTCATTTTAAAAGAACTAATTTAAACTAGGAAAAATGCAGGGGGAAGAAAAAAAAATTGCAAAGGATATCCAAAGGAGAAAATTATACCAACTTAGAACAAAACACACGTATTTGGATTCTTCACTTTGGAAAAGGCATGTAGAGAGATATGAATAATATGGAGAATGTGAAGAGAGAATAGCTATTCAGTTTCCCTTAACACTGAAACTGGCAGGCACCTCATTACATTAACAAATATTTAATTTAAAATAAGCAAAAGGGAAGGGTTTTTGCCCTCCATCACTCAGCTGTGCAGTAGAACAGTGTTATAATGTGTAAAAAAATAAAAGTTAAACCCCCCCACATAACTAGCCAAACTCACAAAGCACAGATCCAGCAACTGTTCCTTTGTGGTTTTGCAGTCTGTGCTCTTCCACAGTTACATCCTCAGAAGTGTTCAGCCTAGTTTTTGCCCAAAGGAGATTATAGTCTCCACTGAAATATTCACTCTGTGTCACAAATCTGTCAAAGACTGTATTCACTGCTTTGAGAAATCAATTTCATGCATAAATTTTAAAAAGTTTCTCTTGCAGAAAACAAATGCACAAATGCAATGTTAAGGCTAAGTTTAAATCTTACTTTTAATGGGTCCTAAAGCCCTTAGGAAAGACTCATCTGCTGTTCCTTTACTCCAGAATGTCAAGAATGTTAATTGGCTTCTTGGTGGATGTCAACCTGGTACCACTGAAGTGTCATATGTAGTTTTCATTCATTTTATACCAAATTATGCATACAAACACTTGGCGTACATTAAAGAGACTGAGGTTGCAGTGTTCATGATTTAAAAGTTGCCAGAATGAGTCTTCATGGCATTCACTGATCCCACAGATCATAATGAAGCCTTGATTACATGCTTGCATTTTTCCACAGAATTCTGTTGCAAGGACTGTATTATGATATGAAATTCTTTAGGATTGAAAAACATAAAACGACTAAAAACCCCAGTGTATTGACAACAGATGTCATCATGTGGTGTTTCCAGGGTAAGTCACCAGCATTGCTGTCTTCAAATTCCTGCTTTTCCCAGCCAAACACTTGGGACTTAAACTAAATGCTGCCCTGGTGCCCATTCTTATTGTCAGTACTGTCTGTCTCAGGGAAATTTAATATGAAATTATAATTGCAGGGAAATAATTTCGGCTCCTAAATACTAAGAAGCAGCTGTTAAAGGCTGGTTTTCACAATAAAAACATCGGAGTAAAGTGTCATGAAATAGCAAAAGACACATCCCTGACACAGAGATAACGCCAAGCTAAATTTCATCTGCCACTTGAAATGCCAATTTAGTCAGAATTATAATTTGAATTTTAAGACTGGAAAAACTGCTGGTTTTCCAACACAAATATACATTCGTCATAGAAAATTTCATCCCTAGCATGTAAAACTTGGCAGTGTTCCATGAAGAAAAATTTTGGACAACTGCACTAATTTCAAGTAATATATGCAAATATATACAGCCAGTAATAACTAAAAACCAGAAAGGTAAACAGTTTACTCATTGACTTGACAGATTCCAACATAAAGCAGTTATATAACAGCATAATATTTTGAAATACAGTTACTGTTCTTTATATGGAAGCTGCTAGGAAATCGACACGACAAAAATAATGAAGAGATGTTGGTTTAGATCATAATTTTAATTATGATGGAATACTGGTTATTATAAAATAATATTTTCTTTCATATGAACACGAATATTCTTATGGTTATAGTGATTATTTATTTGAGCAGTACTGGAGGTAGGTTTTTTAAAGAGTAAATACAGATTCTAATTCTGGGTCCTTCCTGTTGTTCCTGAAGAAGCTCTTAAAGAACAGAGATATCTTAGAGAGTTGTTATGAAAAGGAATACTACTGAATAGAATTGGCTAAAATATTTAACTGTGATATTTTGCAATGCTCTTCAGGCAAACTTTTGCCTGCACTGCCATATGAATAAGTAAAATCAGATGAAATGTTTGTTTGTGCTTATATGCCAACCTACAAGAAATCCCAAGGAATTACATTTCCTTGAGAAAGCAATATACACCACATATAGTAAGAAATTATTCAGTTTCTTGGAAAATGCCCTCAAGTAGAAGAATGGATGGTTTATAAACATGATTACTTTTTTTTCCTATACAGATATTATAACTTCATTTTATTGAAAATGCTAGCTAGGTTCTCCATGCTGACACCACAAGCTCTGTGAAAGTTGTTTACAGCATCACGATGAAAGCTGAAATTATGAAGGACAAAATTGTTACATAGCTGCCAATACCTGGAGGATAAGTAAGAAGAACAGTTCTCTGACTGATATATTTTAAAATTTATTTTTATTTTTGCTGGATTTAATTCCCCCCCTTTTTTTTTTCTTTCTTGGCAAACATTACATTCATTTTGCAGAAGCAAATGCTCTCCAATTGCTTTTAAACATTGATGCTGAAGAATAGTGGCCAGAACTGTGGGTCTGTGCTGACTCCTGAGTGGTGACAAGTACCCTGCAGGGATGGCTGCAGAGGAACTGGCAGTGCAGAGGAAAAGCCTCCAGAACTGCTGGATAGGCTGCCCAGAAAGCAAATATGATTGTGAGTTATTGGGTATTTCAACACTTTTTAGAGGGACGGCCTGTAGCCTATAGGAGTGCTATCTGTGGGTATAAATTTAAAGACAGGAAAGGTGGTGTTGATTACCTGAGGTCTTTTGGAAAGTATGGGATGAGGGCATGATGTAGATGGTATAAAGTAGTGGCTGGATATTGTCCTAATTTTGGAAGATAGAGTTAGATAGAATTAGGGTTGTTTTTTTTTTTCCTGTAGCTGATATAGTAATGAGTTTTGGATTTATGGATGAGGATAATTATGAGAATACACTGATGTTTTACTAAGTTGTGTTGTTACTAAGCAGTGTTAACACTGAGACAAAGAGTTTTCATCTTCTCATGCTGTCCTGACAGCAGGGAAGCTGGGACTCTGCAAGAAGCTGAAAGACAGCACAGCCAAAGGAGTGTTTTACAATGCATGACATCATGCTTAGTATATGGGGGGTACTAGGGGCAAAGTGCCTGGGGGCTGCTGCTCAGAGATAGGCTGGGCATCACTTACTTGATGGTGAGAACTTGGTTTTCATTTGCATCACTTGTTTTTCTTGAGTTTTGACTTTTCTCTTTATTATTTTCCTTTCATTGCTATATTATTATTATTAATATTATTATCATTAGTAGTCGTAGTAGTAGTAGTAGTAGTAGTAGTAGTAGTAGAAATAAACTCTTTTTATCTCAACCCACAAGTTTTCTTTTTAACCTTTCTTCTTCTCACTCCATTTCACTGTGCAGGAATGAGTAAGCAGCTGTGCAGTGCTTGCTTGCCAGCTGGGGTTAAATTGTGACAGTGTTAAACTGTGTTATCTTCACTCTAATACTTGTCTTGCACCCTTGTTAGAAATACCATCAATCTCCAAATACCTTTGGAGACAATACACTCACTTCCCTCAATCTTTCAGAGGAGACAGAAAAATATCCTCTCCCACGATTATTTTTCCTGTGTAATCCTGTTTAAGGGTCCTCCATTTCTTCACATGGGATATGTAGCCTGCAGTGCAAAGCTTTCCTTCTATGCACACTATTATTTGAAAAATATTCATTTTCCAGATTATACTACGTCATTAAATGTCTGTAAACAGAAATACTAAGATCTGAAGAGGTTATTTGTCTGAACTAAGGAGATCTTATGTTAGCTGTGTGATGAAGAGAGACAAAGTGCCATCTAGTGAAAGCAGTAATTTAACATAAAGAAAAGGTTAAGAACTTACTAAAGATTAGTTTGACAGTGTCAATTCCCAGATGTGGGCGAATATAGCCAGGGTTTTATTAACATAATACCACAATTTAGGCAGTAAGGCAATTATTGCAATTATTCAAATCTATGAGTACTCTGTGAATTTTTGCCATTTTTTAAAGAAAAAACCCCGAATATCTTAAATCCCTTTTATGTGTATAAAGTGAATATAAAGTGAAGCATGGCTAAGTAGTGCCAGAAGTGCTGTGGTTATGCTGTAAGAGATTTTTCCTTCAGAGACACCAACAGTCTAGTACAAAGCAGAGCCTGTGTGGCTCCAATGTAAGCACTACACAGGACTGAAGCGCTGAGGGCAATAAAGACATGCTTTTTAGGAAAACAAGGGATATTACATCGGGAGCTTCTTCCTCTCTCTATTCTACCCACTCTTGAGTTTATGTGGTTTGATAAACAGATTCTTCAACACCAATTGCACAGTGCAATTTCTCTGAAATCATTAATGTTCTGGACCATTGCATTTATAGTATTTCCCCATGGCAAATACAACATTTTTTTTTTAAGAAGTGGAGCAGAATATCCACTGAGTCACCATGAAGAAATTTGAGCTAATTAAAACATTGGGTTATCTTTTGAGTTTCAAACACCAAACAATGGCAAAAGTTTGCCTCAGATTACTGAGATACAATATACAAAGTATATTTAATCTAACAATTTGCATACCTGCTTTTGTGGAAATATTATTTTCTGCAAAAACAGAGGGAGAAGGAAGCAAAATGTTATACTTGTGTCCTTATTCTGTAATTCATCCTAAATTCTTGATTGTTTTAAAATATTTAGCTACTTTGTATCAGTACACCTTCTGATTCTAGTCCCACTCTTTAGCCCTGCAACTATTAAAAAAAAACAAACCAACACTCCAGCATCACAGTCTGAATGCTGTGACTCACTTTATTGCATAAGTGAAACAGTCTGGGGAAATAAAATCATGGTTTTGTTATTGTATCCTATTCAGTGCTAAGCCCATTGCTAACTGTCCAAAATGCTTGTACCCAGAATTCTTGATACACCTATGTTTGTAAACACACATGTGAACCAGAATTCTTGATACACCTATGTTTGTAAACACACATGTGAACCAGAATTCTTGATACACCTATGTTTGTAAACACACATGTGAACTTACCAGCAGCAGAGTTAACGTGGCAAATATTGCTTCCATGCATACCCCTTTGTAAATTTTCTTGCCAGTTGTCCTTATTGAGATTTCTGAACTGAGCATGACCCCCAGAGTTATTACTACTCATCTCTGATATTTCTCATCTCTGAAGATATATTTGATAACTATATCCTGAGAGAAGGAATCTGAAAAAAAGCTCCTTTTCCCCTGTTCATGCTAAAGATCAAGGATTTTGAAGGTACCTTAATAATACAACATAGGCACCTTTTGTTTAATTTCCCTGGACCTTTATTTTGCATCCAACACACTGCTGTACTGTTTGGATTATCATGTCTTTCTTTTAACTTGCCTGTTATTTGCTAGCGCTACTTCCCATCATGATAAATCTACCAAACTAAAAGTTACTTTACTGCTAATTTGGTCTCCCTTGATTTGTAAGAATAAAGGGTTTGTAAATACTAAGTAAATCTTTAGCATAACCAACTGCTATGTTTTTACTGTCTTGGCAAAAAGAAAAAAAAAGTCCTTTTTTATAAATTTAATTAGGATTCACAGAACTGGGGTTTAGAAGGAGTTGAAAAGCAGAGTATGTACTGTAAGCAAATAGTTGTTAAACTCAAATGAGGAAGGATTTGGAATGGTTCTGTCAATGGTTATAGGTAATAGTAAAATTAAAGACAGACCACTACAAAAAAAAAGCATTGTGCAGAGTGCAGTGGGGTGAAACAATCCCATTTCCACTGTTTCTAGGATGTGTCCTGTTAATGCATCCCAGGACATTTATGTCCCCTAACATGATGGAACAATGATACAGGAACAGTGCCAAGCCTGTTAGTTCATTTATTAATATATTCTACCTGCCATCCAAGCACAAAAGGAAACAGAACCTGACACTTTGGGGTTAGCTGATTTATTTAAATTCTTCCCTACTTAGATCTTTGTTTTAATTTATTTTTAGTTCCCTCTTAGCATTACTTTTGAATAAGAAGTTCCAAGTATGCTTAATCATTGAAAAGTTCCTGACAGTTTCTATAAAAGCAGTAACATTTTCTTTTATTGTGGCTTATGTTGCAGAAAGAGTAGACTTAGAAGTAATAAATATTGACACTTATGGAGAAGACTGAGGATTAACTTCCTTGAATGATTTCTACATATGCTGTGGAGCTTCAACACATAACACTAATCTCTCAGTGTTTGATACAATACAGCTGGTAGTAAATCTTCTTACTTGTGTGGCATATATTGCTAATTAAATAGTTCTGTCCTACCCAAATGTCCTCTTAGGTGTTTGCCTGTTTTTCCTAATTTTCTGCTTACACATTCAACCAGTGATTTATCCCCTATTTCCCCTTTCTGATGCAGGTAAAAGTATGCTGAGCCAGAAAAAGAAGCAACAGTAGATTACAGTCTGGTATTGAGAAGCAGTGGGGAAAGAAAGGCATACCACCAATGGAGCCATCAAAGCCAAAAACTCAGACCCAAGCTCTGCTACAGTACATCACATAACTTCACATCAGGAAACATGTAAAAGATAAATTTACTGTGTACTAAATAGACTGTCTCTGTTTGCCTACTGGTGTTGGGATCTAATATCAATCTATTGCAAGTAAGAATACTCACGTCTTTCATAGAGAAGTTTAAAATCCAAAGCTATTAAAACTCTATAACACCTAGAAGGTAGTGTGGTAAATTTACTCTTCTTGAGCAATCTTCAGAACTGTGATTGTATTTTAGGATGTTAGTAAAGTTGTCTGGATTATAAACCTAGTCAGATGTCAATTAAGGAAACAACTTTAACCAGGGTACATAATTTCACTGCAAAGTTTGTGTAAAAACCCAACGAACAACACATCACAAAAATAAATAGGTAAAAATCTAAAAAGATACACTGAAAGGGAGTTTGTAATTCTTTTACAAAATTATATGAGCATAATATATATTCAGGAAGAGATATGCCCATATATTTTCGACATACAGTTTCTTGGTAATAAAAAAGTCAATGCATTCTTTATATTTACACACTTGATTTGAAAATTTATATCTTCTGGAAGCAGGAAAGTAGTCAAAATCTTAGCTAATGGGAAAGACAAGTCATTGTATGCTTTCTTCACTAATGCTTTGGAAAATAGTTCCTGTGGGTTTGTTTCAGAGTATATTATCAAAATTGAAAAGAGAAATCTATTAATGAAAACAGCTGCAATTTAAAATAAAAATGTTTACATTTTCTGTTGAGAAATCAGTTGGTAAGTTATGTCAGGTCACATCAGCAGCGTTGGACTGCCCATGTAATGCACTGTGACTGATGCAGGCTGACAAGATATGCAAGCCAGGGACATATTAATTGGGTAGGGAGTGGGGTGGGGGACAAAAGAAGAGATATGACTTTGTCTCAGAAGACAAGAAGACAAGATGTGACTGTACATAGGCAGAATCCCAGCAGCTGGGATTCTCATACATGCCCTCAGCAGGTGTCTTCCTGCAGTTTCAGCAGGGAGCTATCCCTTCATTTATGAAGTTACACCTTTCATTGTAGCCTAGAGTTCTACAGAGGAGGTACTGAAATAAGTCTCATTTAAGAGAGCCCCACATAAATTTAATCATTTCCTGCTTCAAAGCTCATTTTGAAAGTGCTTCAGTGAGGCCCCTATCAGTGCTTAGACCTTGCAGAGGTTCTCTTCACAGAGGAAATTTGTATACTGTACAGTCATGGTTTTACATTTTTCAGTATCTCATATAAAAACATATTTTTTGACCAACAAATATTCTTTAAAATTAGCATGCAGAGAAGCATAAGTTAGCATATAACTTTACTCAGATTCAGAGAACTGCTCTTAACCTTCAAAGGCATTTCTTCCTTTGCAGAAAGCTAGTTTCACATCATTGCTTCTGGTCTAGTGCATATCAGTGACTCAGAAACCCAGGGCTGTTGAATATGAAGCCTACATGCAACAAGCAACCATAATTTCATTTTCTTGGCAAATGAGCATTAAGCCTACTTAGTACAATTTTAGTAATTCAAGATGAAGTGAAGAAAGGGAAGACACAGTTAATGAGGAGTGTTGGTCCATCAGGATAACAATTCTCCTGTCAGTTATTCTGGGCATGACTCCTTACGTTTCTAAGAATAACTCCACAGGATATTTAATATGCCATCACAGTGCATGAAAAAGCAGTCATGCTGCTTAGACACCAAGTTAAAAAAATACTACATCTGAGTTTTATGTAACCCAAAACAATGCAAGGAATACCTGTACCAGAGCTGTACCTGCTCAGTTTATATGATAATTAAAGCTTATATGATAGTTAAATTTACTTTTAGGGAGTAAATGATCCCTTATTGCAGAATATTGGGCTGCTCTATGCAACTTAGCAAAGCTCCATACCCTTCTGATTCCTGAGAGACAGATTTGTTTTTCTGTTTCCTAAAGCCCTGCAACATCTGAATTTCTTACAACAATTACTGAACAAAATTGTGTAACACCTATACAATAGTATCTGTAATTGTCTCTATTTACATGAAGTAAAGAAAACAAACCCATAATAATAAAACTATGGCATGGCTGGGGCCTCAAGCATAGAAAAAGAAAAAAAAAAAAAAAAGAAGCAACAACATGTTTTTTAAAATTTTACTGGAAAATTATCTTCAGCAGGAAACTCAGTAATAAAATTAAGCTAGCATTACCTTCTTCCAATTGCCTACTTTAACTACTAAAAGTTTTCTCTATCAGATACATTTTGATGTGGGCATCCTATACAGTTGCAGTACCTACTTAAACATTGTAAGGATGTCTTAAACCACCACAGCAGATTAAATTTCCCTTGGCATTAGTTATAAAGTGTTTAGGATTCTTAGGTAGCTCTGAAAATATTTGACAAGATGATGGTTTAGATCCTAATGTTTCCCCCTTATTCCTAGCTAATTAAAAACATGCTTAGAAAACATTATTCACAGTAGCTTGGAATTCACAGGACTAGTAAAATCACTTCCAATAAAAATGTTCAAGGAAAGCAACTCTCACAGCCTTGACCTGATACACCCTGCAGATTTGCAATGAATATTGTAGCTACCGAAAGGATTATAAACTCTTACATGATAATCCATATTTGAAATCTGCTTGATTACATTCCAACAAATATTTTGTAATGTATCACTTCACTGGTGTTTTCTGATTTGCCTGTTGGATTTTAATGGATCTTTAGGGGTTTGCATGCTTGCTGGTTTTTCCAATAGGTATCTGGGATAGATGTTGAAGGTATTTTACTTCAGTATGAATATGTGATAACTGACTTCAAACGAGTTCTCTTCTACTATCTTGTTCCACTGCTTAGAAGTGCCTTTTTCTACTGTTCTGCTATCAGCAAAATAATTTGCTCGAATTTATTACACAACCAAGTATTATGACAGGCAGGGCAATATCAAGGTAGATATAAGCACACTAATATTAATGAAAATAATGTTAAAGCAATAAAAATAAGTAGTGTGATTGAATAAATGACAAATGTCTGAACTACTACATGTCTTTTTCTAGACAATGGAGAGACAATTTTTTAAAATTGAAAGATTATTTAATTTGTCTTCTAACTGTTATGACAAATCTGTTTTTTAAACTTGCAAGACTATCAGTTCACAGCAGCACAGTTTGTCAAATGTTCAAAATATTTTCTTTAATTTACATTGTTAATTTGAGCTTTTATTTTATTTGGATATTATCAAGCATGGCAACATAAAAAAAAACAGATTCATGACATCCCAAATACATCTGTCCCTCTCTTTCACAGCAAATTTTGAGTGATTGAGCCCAAATTTTATAAATGCTGCTTAAACTGTATTTGCCCATGGCACACATAGTCATTGCTTTAACAGGAAAAATACACGCCCTTTCTATAAGACAAAGGATCCTAGCTGCTCCAGCATTAGCAGGCATCATTAGAACACTGCTAGGTTCAGCTGAATAAGCTTTGCCTCTGTTATGTCATCGATATTCAAGCCATTAAAAATAAGATTGTAAGCTGTTATACAGTTGTCATATCAGGAGGAAGTCTCATTCTGATTTAATTAAATTTTTCTGGCAACCAATAAAGACAGGGAGTGGAAATCATTAAGCCCATATAGGTTATTCTTTTCATCATTCAAGGAGAAAATCTCTAAAGTTGTATCCTTCAGTGGGCTTTTTTAGGAAACTGTTTTCTCAGGTCCCTGCCGTTTATTAACATGTTGATACATTTTAGCAGGACTAATATCTCTAGTGGGTCATAGCTCATTTTTGTTGAAACCCCAACATACAGAAGCTGTTTCAGAGAATTCTGCCCAAACAGTCACAGATGAGCTATCATCTGAAATCAGTGTGATTTGTTTAAAGTTGAAGACAGCTGCAATGCATGAAATTTGATAGAATGGCTTGGTCACTGCCCAGACAGATATACCTCTGGAAGGTTTTTACCTAGAAGTGCTATGAATAGGCTGCTCAAGAGTACTCAAGGCCAGATAAAAGAACTTGGAAATCCAGTACCCTATTTTAAGGCAGATGCAGAAAAAATGGAGACTAGAAAACTCTGTTAAGTCTTTCTATGCTGGATAGAATGTTCAACACCTTCACATGGTATTCAGAGCAGCATAAGGAGCAGCAAGATGGCTTCAGTCAGTTCTGCACCTCTTAGCTTCCTTCTGCCAGATCACTGGGAAATGCTGAGTCTTAAATCCTAGCTTTTTTCAGCTATAGAAAATATTGGATTGCCCACTCTTGGGATTCACTTCCTCCACCCATTGGAACAAGAAAGAAAATTCAGTCCCCAAACAGTCATGAAGGTAGAGGCTCAGATAATTCCTCTTTATTAAAAGTTTACTGTTAAACCACAGCTATGAAATTGGAAAACAAGTTGGTTTGCTGAGGTTCATTTTTGTTGGTGTTTTTTTGTTTGTTTGTTTTTGTTGTTGTTGTTGTTGTCTCTGCATATTGGAATTTACACTAATTTTATTCACTTCTACATCTAGTTGTCTAGAAAAAAGCCCAGTCTGTTCTTTGGTGGTTTTTTTTGTTTGTTTGTTTTTGTTTCTTTTTTTTTTTTTGCTTGTTTGTTTTTTTTTTTTTTTTTTTTTTTTTTTTTAATAGGAAATAATGTTGCTAGCTAAGTTCCAGGGAGAGGCGGAGGGTTGATTGTAAAACCAAGGCAGTTTCACTCACGTGCTGGCTATCACACCTACCTTCTCATGGGAACCACAAAATGTGTATTTCAGATGGTGCCTGGCCTCCAGCCAAGAGGTGTCTTCAGGGGATTTTGCCATGATCTGTGTAATGGACTGGGTGATGGAGGACACCAGTTCTCCAGTTCTGGTTATGGATTCTTTCAGAGGTTAATAGCATGCTGAATTTGGATATGGTTTACGCCACTGTGGAGTTCACAGGGATTTTAATCTGCCGTCGTATCCCACATGGGTGAGTCATTAGGAATTACCCATTGCCCTGTCTGCTGCACTGGATATTTTAAGAACAAGAACTGTGCCACCAGCACACAGAAATGCTACAGCTCTTCATCTCCTCTGACGTGGTATTTCCACACCCTGTCAGTCCTGGTTGTTCCCTGGCACATCAGTCCTAGTGTTCCAGTTAGTGTTTCCTACAGTTGCAGGGATATATAGAAGGAAGGAAGGTGGGGCCAGGCATAAAAGGCAAGAGACCCTTTACATCTGCCCTATGATTGTTGGATAAAAAAAGGAAATTAAAAAAAAATCCATAACAACAGTGATGAGGTCCACAATGTAGCAGTTAGTGCACTTCACTTTCCCGAGTTTTGCTGTAGTTTAAATTTAAAACAATAATAGAGCAGTTGCACCTACTTGACACTTTGTACAAAATGGATATGATGGCTATTAATTTGTGGGTTTGGGAAAGCGGGTAATATCATGTGAGCTGTCATTGCAAAACACCCATCCCAGGACCAAAAGAGTAAGTTTCATCATTATATAAATTGTCAAGGGCCTACATTAACTTGTATGCCAGCTGCACAGTGTGCACAGTCAGATTGCATCTCAGTTTTGATTTCAGGACCCCTTCCAGACTAATACTATCATAGCTAGGAAGAGAGCTGACCTCCCATGATATGTCTCACTGCTGTATCATCCCAGAGCATCATTTCTATTCCATTTGTCTCATCCCTTGGGCACACAGAGTATTAACATGTTCCTGATAAATATATGAAAAGGAATATATTCTCACATCATAGCCTTGGTGTAGATGAAAATGAGCATTCCTCTGTCAAACAAGCTATTATTCAAATTAATGTTTCTTACTGTGCCAAGAAAATACTTGGCTACATTTTAGTACTAAGAACTATGTGGCCTAGATCATCTGACTGACAGAAGTTCTTGCTTCCTCTCTGTCTACCAGTACAGTTTCTAAACTGAAAGCTTAAACACAATACTCATCAATCCTGAGCGGAGCCATTAACAAAACATAGTCTGTGAGTTGTTATAGTACTGAAGTAAAAGGTGAATTAGAATAATAATGACATTTTTTACTTTTGTACAGTTTTTCATATTCAGTGGTGTCAAGATGTTTTATAAATTAATACTTAAAAGGAAGGCATCCCCATCTGAAAAAGAGAGTGTAGCTGAAGGAATAATATTATATTTTGGCAAAACAATTGCTCTTTTGACAAGTTCACAGGAGTCCTTTAAATTACTTTGAAGCGGGAGTTACAGAGTAATACTTGTATTTTTTTTTCTGTTTACAAATCATTCATTCTAAAAGATTATTTTATTAATATATGTATTCCCAAATATTTACAAGGTACTCTTTTTCACTTCATTTTATCTGATGGAATATTTAATTTGAGCAGTGCCAATACAGTATCTTGCAAAAATTTATCTTACTGTATATTTGAATAATTATTAGCTAGTGTAGGTCTCATTTCAAATAAATTATTTCAACCTCTAAAACCATAGAATTATGAATAAGGAATAATGAACTTCTCAACAGCTTATTATTTTTCTTTTAAATGCACTTGTTCCAAAAGTTTGAGTAAACATCTTTATTTCTTCAGAGTGGGAATACTTAGTTTTTTATGTTTATTTTAAAAATGTGCAATTGATTTATCTTCATTTGGAACCATTTTTAAGGTATAACAGGTTGAAAAAGAAATATCTGGTTGACTTTCTTTCCCACGTTTTCTGCTACAAATAAAATTTATTTAAGTAATTACTGCCACTGTAGCATGAGTTCAAGAATTGACCCAGACCTTTCATTGACCTCAGTTGTTTTGCACACAGAACTATTATGAAACATGTTTAGAGTAATATTTTACATGAATGCATTTCCTCCACTTCTCCAAGAAACTACTGAGTCAGTGGTTTGATTATGTCTTTCCCTACATCTCCTCTTAACAATATACTTGCCCTTTATTCTCATGGAGTCACTGTCTGGGTTGGATTGAGAGTCAAAGCTCTGCCCCCTGGCCATCCTGGCTAAAAGCCCACCTGAAGGCTAACATTCTCTGACCCTGGGATCTTCCCCTATTTCCCTGTGCCAGGATTAGGGCAAGGGGATAATCTCCACTTGCACAGGTGGCTGCCCTGAAGGGTGTTTGCCTCCAAAGCAGTGAAACAAATTTACCTCAGGCACTATACACAGACTTAAAATTATTCCTTAGAACCACCAGCCAGGCTAGTCCAGAATTTTAACTGCTAATCCAGGTTAACAGCTCTCCTTTTTTTGAGAGTGACAATAAACAAGAAAGTGGCATTTGAGAGGCATCAGTGGAGAAAAACATTAGGCAGTGCACACCTTAAATTAAGTTCTTTTGTCATATACAAACTTGCTTTAATAAACTTTCAACTTGTCAAGAACCCAGTTGAAAACCACTTTTAAGGTCCAGCACTTCAGTGCAACTAATATTCTTCTTGACATTTGAAGTATTATGTAAGGAGCTTCAGGTGTAAAATGCACTGTAGACAAAAGACTTTCTTGCCTCACAAAGAAACTCATAAAATGGTTGAATTGTCAGGAAAGTGACAGCAAGTAAGGGATAAGAATGCAAATGGGTTTAGAGCTGTGGTAGCTCCTGAAGGACACAGGCATTACCAGACAGTCTGGAAACATCTCTGGACTTAGGTTCTCCCCTCCATAAGGTCTAGTCCCTGACTGCACCCTACAGAGCACCAGACTAGCAGAGAGCACGAGGCTTGAGCCAAGTTAAAAACTAAGCCAAAGGAGGAGGATACAAGTTTATTTATTCTAGACCTGATCTACCCAGGCTGCCAGGTTTGTGTTTATTTGGGAGGACAGCTGGCAAAGCAGTGGTGGATGCCAGCAGCTCCCTTAGCTGCCCATATCAATATCACAAGCTGCAGGATCACCTTTTCTAAAAGTCATTAATGATTACAGTAGGACAAAATACACCCATTTGCCAAAATAGGAAGTGAAATACAAACCACACTATGCTGTCACCACTTAAAAGCACAGAACAGCTCTGATTGTCTTTGGAGCTGGGCTGATTGTCTGGACAAATTGATAAATTCATGTAGTTGCATGACCTTATGGTCAGCGTGATCTTTTTATCAGAAAAGGCCTGTTAAAGTGGGGTCTTCACAGTCACTGACAAAAGCAGGGGCACTGCTGATTTAGCTGAGTCTGGGGCAATCAAACACAGGGCTACCTGCACATTACTGGGAAAAACTGGTGCAGTAAATTAGCCTTCATTCAAATCCCAGCTCACATTCAAAGTACCTGTGTGAGATAACACCAGCAATTCTCAGTCACTGACTGCACAATCTTTTCTGATTCTTCTCAAAACCTCATCTTCTTTCATCAGGGAAGCATTAGTCCAATATTTGACCCACTAAATTCAGAGACAAAAGAGGAAAGAACTTATCTCCACTGACATATACCAGTTTTAAACATAATTTTTGCCAATAAAGGAACAAAAATAAAGGTTACTGCCTGTGACATTGTCCTAGTGGAGAACAACCTTCCTCACC
This sequence comes from Cinclus cinclus, assembly GCF_963662255.1. NCBI lineage: Eukaryota > Metazoa > Chordata > Aves > Passeriformes > Cinclidae > Cinclus > Cinclus cinclus. The sequence continues at coordinate 20,487,357 of NC_085051.1, read as the reverse complement.
CCATCAGCATCACTTTGCAATGCAGTGGCAGAGTCGTGTGACTAAGGGGTGCTGGAGGGTACAGCCAGATTTTGAAGACCACACAAGTACCTGTTAAATCTGTTCATAGGAATCTGTTCACTTCATTCTCAGGGGGAAGGCAGAAGACTCAGCCCCAAAATCATATTATTAAAGTCAAGCAGAGAAAAATACCTACTTTGACTCAGGCACATAACAGCAGATTCAAATATAACTGAGCTTCCCAGGTAAAGAACAACTGTGTATTTTCCTCCATCTTGCAGTAACATATTTCCTCCCCTCTCAACTAATTTCAAAAGGTTTAGTTAAGTAAAAAAAAAAAAAAATAAAATCTTACCTTGAAGGTAATACTACACACAAAGTGGGATACTATGGAGGGGGAACAAACAAAAACAGAGCTAAAACTCCAGAACAGTCTTGAATTGAAGGCCTAGAATTAGTTTAAATGGCACCTCAGGATCATGTACAGGAAGGCAGAATGCTGAAGTATATATATGTATCAATACTTATGTGGGCACATCTATAATAAGGTATAATCTTTCTGGAATATGTTGTTACTTTAAATTAATTATAGCATACACAGTGGGAAGGAAAAAAAAATCACTGAAAGTGGAGCTCAGACTTCTGAATCCATAATAAAGCATCATAATTACCTGCTCTTCTTACTTGGTGAACAACTGTAAAGATATAAAAGTCAATATAAGGAGCAGCTGTTCAGGCACTACTCTTGAGCATCTCTAACACACTTTCAAGTAGGCTTTTTCCCCTCATAGAATGGTGATCATACCATGCTAGGTATGTCAGCTGTGCAGGCTTCTGGCTAATTCCACTGCTGTTAAGAAAAGAAATGTAATTTAGCAAAGCGTGATGAACTGCTGTCAACCTGAATGGAGCTGCCTGTCCATTGTGCTGTCACCCAGCACTTCTGACAGTGAAGACTTGAAAAAGCAAGTTAATGGCTCTTTGTGCACTTGCTGAGGCTAAAAGGAGTTCCACTTTGTACCCCTGTCTAGGACGGACGTGACTGTTATTTGGTGATTTTTCTTGCTCTCTCTCTTCTGGCTCTCATATTACAGATATTACAACAGCATACTTGGGAAATACTATGTGCTCTTGTATGGCAATCTCCACTACTCCCCTTTACTCCTGTGCAACTTTGTTAGACTGAAGAAATACATTTCAAAGGAAAACTAGGAAAATAGTGATATAACAGAGCCTTCTGATACTATTCCTTAATCAACTACTTCTTCTGTCTTGTACAATCCTTAGATATCCATTTTCCATACTTGCTTTAGTTTCCAGCAACCCTTGAGACTATTATATTACATACATAATTGGATTGTGATCGTTTATGTTTGCAATTCACTGTGCATTCTTCCAGGTTTGTGTGCTTAGTTTTTGGTAAAAGCCTATAATTGCACAGATGTTTTTTTTTAATCTGGTTTTCAAAATTTGCTTGCATAGAGTTTATGGCTAAACATCATGCTTTAATGGTAGGTAGGAATTTCAGGTCTTTTGATGGTTGCAAAATTACTTTTGGGAGGACACTGAAAATGAATTATTTCTGTAATTTCTTGGAAAGATCAGTGCTTCAAAACCAAGTGCTGGCAGAACCATACAAGTGCTCTGCTTTGAACTCTGACAGTATTGAAGTTCACTAAATTCTAATGTGCCGGGGAAGAATTTTTATCAATCTGAGTTAGAAATAAACACATGCATGAGGACTGCAACATATTAAACAATAGGGTATGTTTTATGTTAATAACTCCTGAGCAGATAATGTTAGCTCATGTTTAAATCTGATAAAACTTACTGCATTGAGTGACAGGGTGTTCCAATATTGGTTTGAAGAAAGGTAAGCAGGTTTCTACGAATCCTCTGGTGTTCTGTCTCCATAAAGCATATTTTCAGTGTTGTTTCTCTCAATGGTTTTTACTCCTGTACCATGATAGTCAATAAAGTTATTTGGTAAAAAGCTAATAAAACTGGTATTGACCTCAGAGACCACAGAAGAACAGAATTAAATCAAACAGGTCAGTGACACTGATTACTTCCTATTGGTTTACCTCAGGATCAAAGGTAGTGAAATGATGATTTGAGCAGGATAAAACGAACCTGTCTGCATAATATACTGCAATAGCAAAAACCTTATACTACTTTTTAAAACATTGCCCCCAAGACATCTAAAGTACATCTACAGACTTATATTTAAGGATTAGTTGATGCAATTGGGTTATGAATTCTCTGAGATTCAGTGGTGAATGTGACAAAAGTAATTTAGATTCTCTTTTAATCTTGCTTATTTGCCTATAAAATAGTTTTATTCCAGTCAAATTGCTGGTAAGTTTTGCTAACAAAGGAGACAATATTTGTGAATACTTTTTGATGTACTGTTGGGCAAATGATGAATCTGATTCATCTTGCTTGAAGGGTTTTGGGTTTTTTTTGTTGGTGGTGTATGTCCTTCCCAGAAAATAGTGTTTACAACAGTTTTGACTATATATAATGTGATTTGATTAATTTATAGAAAACCTCTAGAATCTCCATGGATTACATCTTGCATGTATGCAATTTTCTCAATACACCTAGGTAAGAATAATTTCCTTAGGAACATTTGTTCAGATGCTAGCGAAAAGGATACTTTACTTTAAAGCAAATGAAAATAGATCTGAGGAGAGTAAGGATCTGAAGGTAGAATAATAAAACTCATCATAGTTTGTTTTTTTTAAATTGAGGATTTTTTCTTATAAAACAAAAAAGGAACTTGACATAAGGGCCAGCTTATTCCTTTCTTATGACTTTGCTTTAACTATATCTGTTATCTCAGTAAGCCTTGCAGGACACTTGAAGCTGACTTTGGGGACACACAGGTGTTCTCTGACACTTGACACTCCATGTCAAATTGTCCCATGTGCAGAGCATTTGGTGAATGGAAGACAGGTGCAGTGTCAGAAGATGTGCTTTTTCTGGATAAGCATTTGTCCTTGGAGTCCTGTTACCTCTGAAAGAACTTTGAAACACGTGGTATATTCCCTTCCTCAGATACTGAGTTATGAGCTTTACAGACATTCCTATTTAATGTTTGAGAGCTTTCTGATGTACAGTAAAGCCTCCTCACATTTGTGCCAACAGAGCTCTCTCCTCAAAAAGCATCTTTCCAGATGTGCTGAGTTTTCTGTGAAGCTGGTGGGACCTGCAGCAGTTTCTCGCAGTCACGGTCCAGGTTGTGCTACTAATCACCCTCAGTATAAACCCAGCCTCTTTCCAGAGACCATGAAGAAATTTTTATTGCATTATATGGAGTCTTCAAGATATTTTTGTCCTCAAAGCTTCTCTGATTCCAGTGGTTCCTCATAAAGATACTGAAGTCACCATTTCAGACTTATTCATCTTTGCACGGTCTAGAAACTAACAAATAATTCTCTTGCACACAAGTGAGGCTGGGTTAGGGTTTTCTCCCAAACACTGTGAATAAAAGGCATTAATTTACCATGTGCCTTTGAGTACTGATTGTTGTTTATGATCCAGTAGATTTCTTTTTGCTCTCAGCTACACTGATTTGGGGTTCTTTTTTATGTTCTAGAGCCTTCATTAGCTTGAATTACTTTCCCATTCTTGAACAACCAGTGTTCTTCACTTTTAAAAATTGTTCCTGTACCTTCCATTGTGCTTTGCCTGCAGAAATCAATCATGGTGAAGAAGTACAGTCAAAATAATTTCCTTTGCAGAGCTTATGCTCTACAGGATAAGTCTCAGTTTTCCAGGAGAATGATACTTCAATATTTTTAGAAGAGATGTCTCATAAATTGGATTGTTTCTACAGTATCATTGCTAGTCCTAATTTATGAACCTCATAATTGCAAGGTTAACCATCAATTCCTGCTTCATTTCTTAGGCCCTTTACTACTGAATTGCCAGAACCATTTTTTTTTTTCTTTGTGGGGAAGGGTCGATATATCATCTTCAGGGATACCAACAAATGGGTCTTTGTGCTATGTATGGCTACCTGATTGCAAAAGATGCCCTCACTATACAAATTTGATGCACCAGACCACACCTGAGTTTGATCTAAGTTATAACTAAAAAGTCTCATCATCTCAATGTCATCCAAACAAGCCTTTATAACTGGATTTATCAGTGATTTCACCTGCAGTGGATCTACAGCATATATATCTTTTTGCCCCAGACAAAAGACTGATTTCTGCACTGTCTAATATTTCTGTTCACTGCCATCATTTGATGACGTGGATGAAAGGAAATAGTCTATAGCAACTCCCTACAATCTGTTGCCCTCAGCATAAGTAATGTATCCTGTTCAGATGAACAAACAAAAGTCCTAGTTTGTCACAGGAGCCTAAACTGCTCATGCCATGACTATTGCCACACCAATTACAGTGAAATAGCAGTTTCTTCTTTGAAATTACTTACCTGGGGGTTGGTTTGTAGATTTCAAATCAAGCTGCATTAAATAAGTAATAGTCAGAAGAGAAGAAGGCTTCTTTACAAAGAGGTTTGTCTCCTACTAGCTTCTCAGGTGCTAAAACAGTTTAAGAAAAAGCTGCTAACTTCTCAAACACAAATTGCAAAGGAGTTTTCAGAGAACAAAAATATTTTGTGGACTCCAGATAAGAGTAATGTAAACTAATAATTACCTAATAAGGTAATAAGCTTTTATATTTTCTTTTAAATAAAGGATCATGGTGCACTTAGTGACTCTACCTCTTTGCTTCTCTTTACCTCTCCTAAAAGTAATTAAAATGAGAAGCTGATGCAAGTAGGCTCCACATATGATACCCAGAGTGTGCCAGGGGGCCATCCCCACCATGTTCTAAGTCACCACTGAGTAGGAATAGATTCAGTAATCTGGAAGCAAGAAAAATGTTTCTGCTTTTCTGTTAAACTCTGGAAAATTAAAGAAGAGGTTAAATGCAAACTGCTGGCTTCAATGTAAGCCTTGATGGTCCCTGTGTCATTCAAAGATGTGATGTGATGAATCAATATAACTTCCCCCTGAAATGATACCTGTCACTTCAGAGCACTGGTACCTTCCTCTATTATGTTCTCTGCGTGTGGCATTCAGAGGTCACAGGACTGAAGTACCCTAACTCAAGTAAATAATTTCAGATTAGAACAACTGTCTGGATTTTTGTGACCCCCTTAAACCCACAACAGTAAATTACCTGATGGCCTCTCTTAGTTCTAAACATTGTTGAAAACCTTGTGTGGCCCGTCTGTGTAATTGTTTGCTTGTAGAGAAGATTCCCAGGGGAGAAAGGCAAGAATTTTACGCAATTTGCAAAACCAATATAATCAAAATTATTCCTTTCTGTGGTAATTTTCTCCATGACATTTATGTAAGTACTGTTTCACACTTTAATTTTGATTTTTCTGGTGGTTTGAATTTACAGAGAGTGACTTGTCTAACAAAGGTCATAGTATAGACTTGAGATTTTTTGGTTTTTTGCTAGTAAACATGTTATCTGTGGCATAATGAAGGAATGAAAAGGACAATTTTCCCTTGGTAAAATAATTCACTAGGAAAAAAATTGAATTCCAGATAGTAAGTATATGAACCTCTGAAAGTGGCATAACTCAAGTATTGCTTTGAGCTTTTTTTAGAAAGAAAGTGTGTTAAAAGAAGTGGTTAAAGAAGTAAGGATGCAGGTAAAGCATACAGATGCACTAGAAGAGCTAGTATATTTGACAAAAAGCTAGTATATTTGGGTGGCTTGTTTGGGCACACATGAAGGTTTTGGGAGCAAGCCTGTTATGACTTTTGTCAAATGCAAAAGAATTTTCCACAGTGTAATTTCTGAAGACCAGTGAGTTTTTTACCAGCTTTTTCAGAATATGTGCTTAAGTCTGCCAAAAGCAGGAACTGTGAATGTGTTCACTTGAGTACACCCTGAGATCACACCCTGCTCATTGCAGAGCAGGTGGATTGGATGACTTTCCAACCCAAACCCTTTCCAACCCTTATGATTCTGTAGATTCCACTTGAGTCCACTTGCACTTTTTCAGATGAAGCTGTATGTAGCTGTGTGTAGCTAATGCTGTTGGCTTCAAATTCTGACATTTGATAGCAATAAAACAGGAAAGGGTTTCTATAAATTAGACTAGTTAGACATTTCTCAAAGCCAGTTCTATATTTCTATGTTTCTTTTCAGGAAGTAATACAAAATATTCCGCCTCTGTCTTTGCACAGTTGAGATTCACCGGTAGATATTATTGCCTTTGTTCACCACCTCCTTTGCCATATTCAGATGGTAATACAAGGATTTCTAAAACACATTATGAAATGGTGAGGTCTCTTGGATGCCACTTAAAATGCAATCATCATGAAACAGGTACTTAGCATCTGGAAGGTTCTTTTTTGAGAAACATTAGCAGAGAAGAAATTTAGGAAAGAGCAGTTGTACATGATTACACATCAGGAGGAATCAAATTAAAGCATACAAAAATGTTTTTAACTTATCCAAATGAAGCTGTGTAGAAATGTGTTTGAAGACTGGGCTATTTGTCCAGGCTATTTCTCTGTCTTTCCTTCAGAGATGTTTTTATTCCCAGGTGACACCCAGGCCTTTCAGAGGTGTTTTCAGAGCTCTCCACTTCCATCTGGAGCAGGGCTATTTGCCCTTTCTGAAATTTTCCAATACATGACTCCCCTTCTGAGAGTTCAGGGGCGACTCTCAGAATCAGAGCAACAGTTCTGAGAAATCCTGAAAAGAAAGGTTTTGCCAAACTCTGAGCTGTGTGACTGTGTTGGGAAGAGAATGAATCTCTGGGAAAGGTGTTGTAGAAAAGACTCTCCAGAAAGTTCAGAGTGGCATGTGGGAATAGGATGGAGTGCTTGGAAAAGGTAAGGTAGCTTTGGAGTTCAGGAGCAAGTGGATTTCCCGATCTGCACAGGATTCCTGTGCAAGGAGGTGAGGGTTGCCATGTCAAGGCCTTCTCTTGAGATAAGTAGAGGTTACTGATATAGCCTGACAAGTCAGAGGGATAACCTGTCCCACCACCATGCCTGTTGAGATGAGAGTGGAGAGCTTTGGAAGGCCTTGGTGTCACCTGGGAATAAAGACATCTCTGAAGGAAAGAATGGAGGCCCCCAGAACAACAGGCATTTGAGTCGATGCCTGTGGCAGAGAATTTCATTACAGTGTAGCTGTCCTGCTACCTCTGCAGAACTGTTATTTATATGAATCACCTGAAATCAGACTGTTGCTGCAGCCATGAGAATCATCATGAGAGGCTGAAGGAGGAAGCAAGGAACCCGACCTTGATCTGTCGGGATGCTTCTGAACCAAATCTACAAATTGTTAAAGATGTACATTCCAAACAAAAAGCAACAGCTTTGGTTCTGCTGGTGTTGAACTAAAGATAGTGGTGAGGAAGAACTATATGCAATGAAAGGAAAAGATGTCTTAATGTTGTTAGTGGAATGTAAAATATTACTAAAGTAATTGATGCATATTGCATCAAGTGATTCACTAAAATAACACTAGACAAAACATTGAAAATACGTCTGCATTTATGGGGAGATAAAATTAATGTTCCAACATCAAGAAATTCCCTACCAGGTTCTTTTTGACACAAACTGCTTTAGAAGTCTGTATGTATCTTTGTAAATTATCTAAAATATCATTTTCCTAACTAAAGTAACTGGTTCAGTGCATCTCATCTGCAACATTTGTAGTGGATTTAGTTGGACTCCTGGGACTATTTCCCATCTGAAAAGCTTGTTGTGCCATTATAACAACCATGAGAAATTGGCATGAATTTTCATTACTTGATCCAAAATTTTAAGCTAAGATTCCTAAACACATTATTTCACTCAAAACATAGCATGATTCAAAATACATTGGTTCTGTGATATTTTCTCCACAAGTACTAACTTAGTGATTATTTTTTAATCTGTATTTGCAAATATTTAGGATTCTGAAATTAGGTTCATATAAATATAGAGTTTTTGTGGCTTTTCAAAAGAATCAAAGGACCAATACAGTTCCTTAAATTGTGTGTGGCAATGCAGTGACATTTCAGCCAGAACCAAAACTGAAATCATACTGTGAAAAGAAAAAAATATCACCAAATAATTAAGAAAGCATGCTTCAAGAAGAATTAAGCATAAAAATATAATTAAAACAGTTTTAACATATGTCAGTCAGTAAAAGAATATGAATAAAATTTCAAGGAAGAGAAGCTAGGCATATTTCCCTGCCACCCGCAAACAGAATGAAAGAGGATAATCAGAATATATAATTAGTAGCAAGAGAGGTACACTCATTACTTTCATGAAATCTAAAATGAAGTCCTGATTAAGACTTATAATTAATGCTTTTCAGACAGTGATCTGCAAATCCTATTTATTTTATGCAAAAAATATTCTGCTTGATCTTAACTCTTCTGTTTGTTCTGGATTCACTTGCAGCTTTCTATCTGGAAAAATAACTCATAGTTAAAGATGCCATAAAAAAAATTAATCACCTTTTCACATCAGGAAATCATTCTCTACATTTTGCCACATGGATGTTACGAATTTGAGAAAGAACGAATTACAAAGGTGGTTTTTTTGTCTAAGTAGTGTTTAGCAGATAAATTAATTCCTAAACTTTTTAAAAGCTCCTATTTATGCCTTAAGTTTTCCTTTAATTCCTTGGAAATTACAATGTGAGTGGCCAGTGAAGAACTTTTTCACAACAAGGGAGGTGAAACACTGCCACACGTTGCCCAAAGAGGCAGTAGAAATTCCACCTCTGGAAACATTCAGGTTCACGTTGGACTGGGCTCTGAACAACATGATCTAGCTGAAGATGTCCCTGCAGAGGGGTTTGATGGTGTTAGGTGATCTTTAAATCTCCCATTCAACACAACTGTTCTATAATTTAATGAAAAATTAAAATTCCATTGAGACTGATTTTAGCAGCTTAGAAAAACTTCACCACTTGTAATAGAACATAAAAACATCTAAGCACTGTGAGTTTATAGGAGGTAGGGGTGGGTGAGGTTGGTGAATTACAAAGTTCCAGTTCTGTGAAGGGAGCATTTTCCTGAGAAAGTCTGGGAATATTACAAAATTTTCAGTTGGTGTGTTACACAATTTCTACAAGTTCAGAGTGATTTGGCAGTTTTCAAAACATTTTTTAATGGCTGAAAATGGTTTTTGTTTTGTTTTTTTTTTTTCCCCTGGCATTTTATCTTACGTTTTGTCTTGCCTATTAAATAGACAACTTTTCATGCAGGAAATTGTGCATGCATTATATTCCTTTCTCTTACCTTATGGTCAGGAGAATAAAATGAATACACACAGCCAGTCACACAATAAAGTAATCGAAGGTCAGGTGGGATATGTTTCTTGTATCTAGGATGAAGTTTTCCTTATTTTACTCTTGGTGTCATGCCCACAACAATAAGCAGCTTTAAAAATTGACAGATTTATCATCTTGACATGCAATTTTCTGAGTAACTTTTCCAAAGCTGTGGCTAAGCTATGAAGCTATTTCTATTTGGAAAAATAAACTGATTATGATGATGTACAGAATTTTTTGCTATATTCAATTTTTTTCATGAGTTCTAACCTTGGTCTGTGGTACTGAGGATATTAAATTCCCGGGACTGATAATTATGCTCAGTTCTTAAGAACTGGAGAAAAAAGTCATGGTGCTGTATTGATGGTGTTGAAAATAGTGAGATTTAGTCAATCTTCGCAACAAGGATTTAAAACCTTAGTTCATGGAATGTTTCTCTAGACAAAAATAATAATTTTAAAAGTTGGTGACATACTGCATATGGAATCAACTGCAGCATTATAAAACTGTGGGCTATGAGGTAAATAGGAGAAAGGTGTAAAATGGGGAACTGTCTATTGGAATATAGAATATCTTCATGGAATTCATAACTATGAAAATCCAAGCAGTCAGGTTTAAAAATCAGTGGTGAAATGTGACATATATATGATTTGCCTTATAAACTATTAAAGTTGAGTAATTTTTTTGAAACAGCTTTAGAGAGATCCAGACATTTTATTTTTCAGAAAGGCTGTCATTTCAGTAGAGATTAAACTGATTTTGTACAGCTGAAAGTATTAAAATCAGCACAGAGAAATTGTGACAAGTTTACAAGTCTTGGGTCTGTCTACTCCATCCCTGGAAAACTCCCAAAAACAGAACGTGGCATTTCACAATATAGTTTAATGGGCAAGGTAGTAGAAGTTAAAAAATTTGACTTGATGATCTTGGATGTCTTTTCCAACTTTATTGATTCCATGATTCTATGAAGTCTTCAAGGCCAGGTTGAATGGGGATTTGAGCAACCTTGTGTAGTGAAAGGTGTCCCTACTCCTGGCAGGGGGGTTGGAACTAGGTGACCTTGAAAGTCCCTTTCAACACAAACCATTCTATGCCTATAAAGGGGAAGCTAGCTTTATGAAAATAAGTATAGACAAGCAAAATAAATTAATTTGCCATTTGGGATGTTAGTTGAAGCAGGTTCATATTATGCTGGCTAATTTTCAGTGACACTTCAGGAAATGTTTTTTTATTCTGTGTCCTTTTCTTAGGGACTGGAGTGGGTGAAGAATTTCTGTGAACTGAACCAAGCTCCTAATGAAAGAGGAAAACTGTCTTAACTTCTCACAATGACAAATCAAGAAGGACATTTCAAACATAACAAGCTCCATACACCCAATCTGTTGTGAGTCTGTACAAGGGCAGACTCCATTTGCAGCCATCCATTTCTCCTTTTCATCTCTTTCTGAAGGACAGAAGGCAAGGAGGGGGGATCCTATCCATCACTAAAAGTTATGGTGAATTTCAGAAAGTGCTATTCTGTGTGAGTCTTTGCAAGCCACACAAAGCCTGCAGTGCTCTTGTGCTGGACAGTCCTACCTTTCAAACCAACAGTGGGCAAGAGTTAATACTGCCTTTCAATCTCTCGGGTTATGTCTTCAACTGAGCTTGAAATAAATTGCTCTGTGGATGAACAAAGGACTCAATTCTCCTGGGCTACCAACCTAGCACTTCTCAAGTACAGAAGTCAAATATAAAACAAAGAAATCAAACAGCTGTAAGACCTGATAAAGTGTGAGCTGAAATAGGAGACCCAGAGGACTACAAGTATGATATAGTAAGCAAAGTATCATTCTCATATGAGTAGTGCATCATGTCAACTGTATTACTGCCAGGGTAGGAAAAAGTAAGCAGGTAAGAGCACTTTGGAAAAAATGAGACTAAAAAAATTTCTTAATGAGAAAACCAACCTCCTTTTTGTTGCTGTAGGTACAGGTATTTCTTTTGATAAAGAAACCAAGCTTTTAAATAAACTGATAAAAGGTCAGAAGTATTTACTAGCCTAGGTAACTTCCTGTGTCTGTACTTATGCAATGTAGATATGGCTGTAAAACAAGCCAGAGAAAATTCCAGCCGCCCAGAAACAAGTTGGCTTTCTGCATGTTATCAGTGGTAGTACAGGAGGAATAAAATCTTTCCACTGAGGAGTGCACAGCTGGAGTTAGAGAGTGTAGTGAATCATGTTTGGTGCTAAATAGCCTACTTTAGTAGCATGAAGCTTGTCTGACCCAATTGCTGTTCTTTTCAGTTCAGCCTGCAAAGGGCAGGACTACTGTTCTGCATTCTAGAGTCTGGCAGGCAGGCAGTGGACCTTCACCTTTTGCCTTCTATTTCTGATTCATCAGAAGACTGGTAAGGTTGTAGCTTACTCACTTGAATATGTAGACTGTAATTAATCTGTTAACCTTGAGAGACAAAGCAGAAATGATCTAATGCTGATGTGTCTGTAAAAGTGTATAAGCTGCTTCAATTTAGAGTCCAAGGTTAATGTCCAGCAAACTGATGAAATAAACTGGCTATCCTTGAAAAGTAATTCACTTAAATGTTTTTCAGCCCTGAATCCCATCAACATCTGCCTTATTCAAATCTGATAAGGATGTTGGAATGTTCACTTCATTTAGTACAATAAAGACTAATCCTGCACTGATTTATGGTGAGAATAATTTAAAAACCTGACCTTTGGTATTGCAGCATTCTAGTCAAAAGGAATTTACACTGACAGTAGATTCTCTTGTAAATGGTTCAAAAGCATTTCAAAGAGCAAAAAGATTTCAAGCTTACCTGAATGCCATTTAGATCTTGATCTTTCCATTTCCATCTTTCACTAAACCATACTGAGATCTTCTTGAAGCTTGGATAACTATAGTTTGACTGTTGTTGCTTTTTGTTTCTAGTCAGCACCACTTATCCTTGTTGTTAGTGTGACCAGGTTCTTTAAGCCTGAAAACAGAAACAGTTCAACTCTGTGAATATAAAAATATTAGTTTAAATTAATCTCTTTAGGGAAATTTTTATGCAACTAATTTTAAATGTTGGGTTTTTTTTTTCTTTTTCTTTCAGGCCTTATTCAGATATCAGTTTGTTGGACTTGTACTGACTTCATATCTCTCAAATTAGATCAGAATCAGATCAATCAGCTTTTGAGAAGGAAAGTTTTATTTCCTTGCACACAGGGTCCAAATACACTGTGGAACCAACATAAATGAGAAAAAAACCTGAATTTAAAAGGAGAACTGGAATGACTTAATAGTGATGTACTTAAAGCCTAACACCAACATTTTTCACCAATTAGAAATATCTTGATCAACAGATTGGCCTTGTATCAATTTATTCCTGTATACCTTTGAGATTATGCTAATATAACTACACCAGCATTTAGAAGACTACAGCAGCACTTACCTAGTTATGGGAAATTTTTATAAAAGGACAAAGGAAGAGCAAATAGGTACCCTATAAATTTCAAGGATTCTTTTCTATTATATTTTTTTTAAACCAAATATGGTATAAGGACCTTATTCCTCAAGATTAGTTGAGACTGCTGAAGGGAGACAAGTTCTTGCATTAAGTCCTAAATAGCAAAATTATATGAAAGGTCTACTCGGAACTGCAGTCAGAGATGCATGGAAAGACTATTTTTTAAAATTACACTGAATTACTGGGTTGGAGACACCAGCAACCAGGAGCTCTAAGTTACAGAAGAGATGCCTTTTTATAAAAAGAGAAAAATACTTTTATTTTTATACCTCATTTTTAAGTTTTATAAACTGTTTTCCTATGGGCTATTGTACATGGCAAATAGAGAAATTAATACTGAGTGTATAAACATTATTAGTTAATTCCTAACAAAAAAACCAAACAAACAACAAAACTGAGTACAATCTTTATGTGGAATATTCATAATTTGCTTTTCCTAATAGAAAGTCTGATAGTGGTGAGTGACAGTTATTAGGCCTTAGTGAATCTATAGGAACAGCTGAAATCTAATGGATGAAGATAAATTACTCTGATTTTTGGCAGTAGGCCATAGAGACTAAAAGGGATTTGTTGAGATGTTTAGGGTGATTTAAAAAAATTAACATGGTAATTCAAGTCAATGTGCTATGCATATATCAAGATTTCTTTGACATTTAATCATAATGTTCTACTCTGAAAAGCTGTAAGCATATATCATGGTACTGCTAATATTCACTAACAATCAAGGACCATTTTAAAAGAACAAATGAAACTGATGTTGCCTAGCATAGTCACAAAATTTGATAGGGTTCTCATCAATTATAGATGCTTCCACTCAAAAGCATTATTTTATTCTACAACTAGCTAGTAATCCCTAGAATAGCATGAAATTATACAGGGTCTAGTTTTTGAGTAATTTTATTTGCCAAGGGTCTGGGTGAGCTCTTCATTCAAAGAGTTGAAATTTAAGTTAGGTGGGCACTGTAATAATTTCGGAAGTCGAAAAGCCAGTAAGCATTAATTTATTTTTAACAGGTCTTCTTTTTCTTAATCAAGTATCAATCAGGTTTTCCAGGCTGAAAACATGGTTAATGTTTTTGGTTTATTTTTTTTTTTTGTGAAGCTTACAACATGAATGTTGATAGTTAAGTTACTGAGATGCTTTTCATAGATAAGTCTAACCCATTCAAACACGCTTATTGTTTTAAGCACTATAAGAACACATTTTAAAACCAAAGGGCAGATGGCAGAATTTATGCATCCCATCTGATTTGTCCTTAAAAATCATGCAACCACTAGAAAGACAAGAAAATATTTTCAGAAGAGTTTGTTAATGTTACACACTGCAGGAGCCCACCTCCCAATACTTATGGCTCCACACATGGCTATTTCTCACTATGGTACCACAAAATTTCCCTCTACACAGCACTACCTACTATGTACATTGGTAGATCAAACTATTCCATAATGCTTGCCACTGTGAGAAACATTTTATCAGACTAGTATTTTTAAAAGATGTGATGTTTCTATGCAAGTTTGTACCTTTCTGTTGCAGTATGAAAAATCTCAGCTAAAATTTCTAGTTATTACATACTGATATGCTATAGTCAGGTCCAATTTTTTTTTTCCTCAGCTGATCTTGAGCTATTAGCATGTCAGATAGAATTCAGATATTTTTGTGGTCTGTGGAAAGTAGATGTCACATGTTCTCAATCAGTAAAGGACTGATGAGATGTGCCTTGAAGTAAGTCTGTAGTGAAAGCATAAAATTATCCCAGTCAGTTTCTTATCTTTTAAAATGCACTTGATTGCTCTCTTTTGTCCAAAAAAGCTATGCTGGCAGTGACATTTTCAATAAGACATCAGATATGAAGGGTATTTAATGTGCTTTTTCATTCCTTTATTTGTTAGAGAAAAATATTTTTCCTCCCTTTTCTCAGATTCTTAATCCTAATATAGTTTATTGAGACTTCCATTTGAAGACTGTATACAGTTTTGTTATCTCAATACTCAGTTGGGTCTATCTGACCACAGTAATCTGTCAATTTTAACTGAAAATTCAGCAATGTTCACATCGAGGATTACACAATAGAGTATTATGGCTTATATAGAATATTATAGTTTCCTCAGAACTTAAAATATACAGCAGTAGGTCACTTTCCAAGATTACTTTGGAATGGTAATCTTTCTATTACAGAATTTGAATTATATACAGACACCTAGGTTATTGTTCCTTTCTTCTATCAGCTTTTTAGCAAAAAACACATGATCTGTTATTTGGAGCCTAGCCTCAGGGTGAGCACCATTGTGAGAGTGCATTAGCAATTTGCTAGAAAACACACATATCAAGGAAAATAAATTTAAATTGAATTAAAAATAATAGAAAAAAATGCAAGTTATATCTACTTGATAAAGACATCATTCTCTTTTAATCCATGTTTTTATTTCCCTTCCATGAGATATCTATACTACATGTGCTGTCATGCCTAAATAGTCTGTAACATTTTTCAAGAGAGTTTTATCTAATCTAGCTGTATTTTTAGTGTTTCCATTTGTGCTTTTTCTATCCCTTAGAGAATAAAATAACAGCATATCTGGGGCAGAGTTCATCTCATCTGAAAAAAGACTTCTGAAGTGTTATTGAAAATACACTTTAAATGTGATAATGTGATTTCTCTTATTTTTATTTTTTAAAAAAGAAACTAATAAAAACCAAAAATCCCTCCACACTGCCTGACTTGCAGTGGGGACATCCATATTCTATGAAAAGATGACATCTAAAGCATGTCAGGTAATAGATCTAGTTTGGTCCAAACAAAACCACTTGGCTGAGAGAAGCAGGGCCTTCACTGAGGCTGAACAGAGGAATGTCTGAGAGAAAACCTAGTAGCAATTTCAAAAGCTCCCTTTTAGGTGTGTATTACAATTTAATGTTAGATCACATGATTATAATGTAGTTTTCTGAAGGAACATGGAACACTTCTGGGATGGAGACCATAATTGGCCTCCATAACTCACAACTATTAAATGCATTCTTTTAACTGTGCCAACTCAATCCTTTGCTCACTATAATTCTCATTCCTAGTTACTATCTAG
The DNA here is from genome assembly GCF_963662255.1 of Cinclus cinclus. Taxonomy (NCBI): domain Eukaryota; kingdom Metazoa; phylum Chordata; class Aves; order Passeriformes; family Cinclidae; genus Cinclus; species Cinclus cinclus. The sequence continues at coordinate 20,471,446 of NC_085051.1, read as the reverse complement.
GGGGGTATTTTAATTACTACATATTCTCATTCTTGAGGTATAGGTAGAATAACAAGCTTTCAGCATTTCCAACCACTCTAGATTAATTTTCCCTTTTTCTATTTTCTCTTTCAGGGTTCTTATGAGTACTACAGCAGTAACTCAAATATGTTGTTTTTGTTGTTTTTTTTTTTTCAAGAACTCCTATCCTTCAAAAGTGATAGACAAAAACAAAAGCTGTAAGAAAAAAAACAATAAAATAAGAAAAAACCATCAGCAACTTGTGGAACACACTTTTACTAGAATTTGAAAATATTATAAATTTTGGGAAAGTTGTATGGTGTGTGCAAATTTTGAACAGAAATCTTGTCATACAACAGGATAACAAATATGCTGGTCATCTGTTTTTCCTTTGAAAGAACCAGTGAAATTCTCAAAAGAATTAGGCTCTGATTTAATTAACTTAATTAATTAATTGAAGTGATTTAATTAGTTAAATTTGATTATAATTAAGTTTAGAATTAAATGTTGCACATTGTTTATTGCCAGTTTTACTTTGAAAAATAAATATCTGCATTGCTTTACCTTTCATCCCTTTGAAGCAAGGCAAACATTGTTTTTATCAGTTTTTCCTTCAAATGCATCATTAATCTGACTAACAATCATTATGTTCCCAGTTAATTGAAGTTACAACCTTTCCTATAGATGAGAGTTCTCCTTTCCCTGACCGTGGTGCACAAGACATCTAAGTCTTCAGTTTTGTGAACTTCAGGGAACCTGTGTTCTTTATTTTCACTTGAATGGTTTCTGCAGATTGTCAGTGCCCTCAAACAGAAAAAAAAGATTAAATCTTCACCAACAACCCCTGCCAGCTCACTGTCTACTTCCAAATTTTGTAAAACATGAGAAAAAAATTGTTACTTTCTGTAAGTAAGAGAAATGAGAACTACTGTCCAGTACTATAAAGCTTTTTAATTTCATTGCTTTCTATCTTTAGGTAGCTGTGGAGAACGATATTTCTGTTAAGAATGGAAATGACCGAATATAAAATTCTGTTGTCACAGATGATATTTCTTTTTGCCACTAAAACTTTTAGTCAGCAACCCACAGAGAAAAAGCACAAAAATTTTAACAATTGAATACTTGTAAATTGGTTTTAAAACTCTTACTACACCCTACTTTGATAGTTTTTCTGGGATGAACTAAGGCAAAAAAGAAAAAAAGTGGAAAATTAATTGTGAGATTGAAAGAGTAAGTAAGAGAGTTGAAAGAGTAAGTAAAAATAATACATTTATTTCCAAGCTTTATGTTTCTTATTGAAATATATCTAAGAACAAACTTATTTGACATACACTAAGTGGTTCCTGGCATAGTTAAGGACATTTTCAGAGGTATAACCTTCTCATTCTCATTTTAATCCAACTCTCACCCATAACTGTATCTTAAAATGGCTACCAATACTGTTAAAATGGCTGGGTACTTTTGCAGAGTTTTCAACATTGCTTACTGAAAATGGGGAGTTCATTTAGACCCAAAATCTTTGGGGAAAACAATTCTATTTGAGTTACGACTCATTGAAATTTTACTTCCATGTTTTCAATGTATAGCTTCTGTATTTTAATTGAGCTATATATATTCACACAAAAACAAAACAAAAACCTAGACTGGCATTATAAAACCATATATTCATATTACAAGTACATCAAAAAAACCATTTCATGGTCATGCTCCAGGGGTGAAAACTTCTCCTATCTTTAAAGGACATACATAATGGCTTTGCACCAGGAGGGTGTAAGAAATGTTTCCTGCTCATTTTCCACCCTAAAAGAGAATACCAGATGGGAAAGAGATGATGCTCGTGGCAGCAAGGCACTGCCTGCAGATCAGCCACACCTTTTGCAGCAAGAGGCTCTCTTAGCAAGCTGTGTATGTAGCCTAGACAGCTCCTTTCTCTGCAACAGGTGGGATCAGAGCATGTGTAATTACCAGCAATTTGCTTATCACAATCTGTGGTAAGTGAAGTGCTTTATGATTATATGATAATACATTTACTCCTTTGTCTGATCTCCACCTGCTCAGAACAGGATGGTACAGATAAATTATTTTTATTCATTAATATTCTTAGGGGGAGAGACAGAGAGAAGGATATTTCTCACTGAACTAATTTTATTTTATTCCTGTAACTAGGCTGCTATTATTTCTTGTGGCAAATTTCAACCTTTTTTTGATGCACTGCACAATAAAAGGAGCTACTAAAACTGGCAAACTCTCAATGTTATTTTGTGTCATCATATTTTGTCTTGGTTTTAAGAGCCTCTGCAATAGAAACACAGAAAAGCACTAACAGTTCAAATTCCAAAGTCTTCCTGTTTCTTCATATATATATCTGTATAAAAGGTTAATGTAATATGTCCTAATGTGTCTACTGTAGGTAAAGACATTTCTATTATTCCTGCATAATTTCTCTAGAGAAAAAGACACAGTTTATTTTACTATTTCTTCTGTCAAACAACCCCAGAAGCCCAGACAATCCTTGATTCTGTACTGTAAAATATGCAATGGCATAAAGTGATTTCTTCATTTGATTTAATTTAAATAAGGTCTTGCTGTCATAATCCCTACAGTTATTCCTGAACCTCAGATGGTTAAAGCTAGTTTGTGCTGGCTGGGCCTGGTATAGATGACATGTGGCTTGGCAGCATCAGTGCATCTGAGAATCAGGGCACTGATCAGATATGATCTGCTCCCTTTGCACTCCTCAAATACCATTAATGGGGTTTATAGGCGCCCTTTCCACTGGTGCATAGTTTTTCACAGTGTTTAATGAGATTAGGACACTGTTTAAAGTATATCGCCTGTATGTGTGATGTGGAGCAAATATTTACATTCAATATATGCTTTTGATATAGGTTTGGGCTTAAAGCTGGTTCAGTATTTAACAGTAAACTTGTACTAACAGTACAAGCTGTTGAAATGGGTGCAGTTTTAAACAGTTTCTGATAATGAGCTACCTGGGACAGAATGTAGTCATGTAGATGCAAGATTTGTTCGACACCATGTCAGGGTGGTAGCTGCTTATGAATTCTATATTCTACCAGAAGATAATTGGTTAATCACACTTAATGCTTGGACAGGTTGGTGATTGTTCCATGTATTGTAAAACAATTAAATATGTACATATACTTAGTAATGCAATCAGATTCTCTGCTGCAACAGAGGAGGAAGGGGGAAGCAGAGAAAGAAGGTGAAAAGGTCAGCAGTGAAAATAGAATAGAGGTGAGAGAACAAACCTTTTTTCCTTGAATAGCTGAGCATGCATTTTCTGTCAAGTATTAAAGATTTAACAGAAAGCTTATTTTTGTTTATTGAAAGTGCACTTCACAAATGCTTGAACTGACCTCAATCTTTGGGACAGAATTACATTTTCATATGAATCAAAATGCTTAGACAGTTCTTTAGAGTAGAAGTTTTGAAGGCAATGTTCCCTTTGCCCTATGTACCATAACAAAATATGTTAAAAGAATGATGTGTTGGCTAGATTAAAGATGAGAAAGATGTACACTTTTTCCTCTTAAAAAGAATATTTTAATTTCTTGAGTCTCTATGTCTACCACTATATGAGTACACATGTCCACAGTCCTTTAAGACACTTTACTTCTTCTATGTTGACTCCTGATGAAAGTTTTGTGAAAGTTCACAAATCCTTTGACAAAACTGGCTCAGTATTTTGTGCCTATCTGTACTTGACATCTATGAACCATTACATCAGTGGTAGGCGCTAACTAAATATATTGATTTCAACAGTCTTAAGTAAAAACCTAGGATGTTGTGGTAAAGTCTAATACATTTGCATTGCAATGGTTTGCACACACAGGATAATACACAGACGTGAGCAGTTTAATTTTATTTTATGTCTGGCACAGTATGTTCCTTTGAATATAGTGGTTAAAGTTGTCATAAAACAACTAGTAAATTTGAAACAAGACGGCCAGTAATTTCACATAAATAAAATTTATGAAGGACAAGTTCCAAGAGTTTGAACTGGATGTCTTCACAAGGTACTTTCAATCTTAGTGATCCTGTAATTCTACATAATTATTCTACATAATGTTCTACTATGTCCTACTATGCAACATTCACTGGGTTATACCAAGGGAGAAATTTTTTGAGGCTTTTCCATCTTGCACTCAAGTGCATACCATGAGCCTTCAGCTATAATTACTGGAGAAATCTGTACCAAAAAGAGCCCCCTTGCACAAAAATTCAGATTCAAGTGTGGGCCAGAGGTCCACATGCCCCTACCTCAAATACAGATTTGGATCTGTACACTGGCCCATTTCTTTGGTCTACGTATGCAGTCACAGAATTCTGAGTAAGGTCTTCACTGTTTATTGATGTTTCTTTTGTACAAACTTCTAGCTGTAAGCTTACATAATGTTTTGAGCTGCAGTTTGAGCACTAGTACTCAAATCATAGATTCCTTATTCTGTCTGAAAACAAGGAATCATGCTTATCAATATATTAGGTAATGCATAAAATTTGGTTTAAAATGTTTAGCTACCATTTTCTATGCCATTAAAATATATGGTTCAGTTCATAAACACAACTACTGTAGAATTAATCTCTTCATTCTTTGTGTCTCATTAATGCATTGAGTGTACAAGCAATTTTTATCATTGGCCAACCTAAAGAATCATTAAAAACATCTTTCAGGATATGACTTATGAAGGGGACAAGTGCAACAGGCATATTTTTTATTATTTTCTGTTTTAGTTCTTATTGTTTTGCACTGACACAATGTATAATTAAAGATAAGAAAATTTATTTTCATACATAGGACATCAGTTGCTATTTAGGTATGATTATATCATTTTGATTTCTACTGATAGTAGATCATGGAAACAGCAAAACCTATTTGGATAGAATGAGAGAGGATGATAATGGGATATTTGCTGCATACCTGAATTCTAAACATGTCAGGAAGCATGTGAAAATTAATATAAACATCAAGTTGTTCATTTAGGGAAATTAGTCCAGGTAACATCACAGGTGCTCTTTCCTGCTAAAGCTTCACAGAGGATGGGGTTAAACTTCAGCATGGCTGTGAGCTTCACTTAGAGGAAGTAGTGCAGATGCAGAGCAGCCCCATGTGTGTCAAGGGACATTTTATACTGTCTTGGACAGGACTGAAGTTATGGGCCAGAAGTATTCGTGTCCCAAATCATGCAGCCTCATGATTCCTCTTGTCTCCCTTTCTATTGCACCAATATGTAATCCTTTATGTATGGCTGTGATCTTTCAGTAAATCCAAATTGGTCTCAAAACAACTATCAAGAAAACAGGGAGAATGACATATAGCATGTGTAACTGCTAGTCAGGAAACAAAAATGTTCTATGTCTTCAGATCTCTGGAGAGTAATAAATGTCACTTCAAACACAGATAGTACTTATAGTGACATAAAACCACAGCAAAATGTCCTAAAAAACCCCTTCATTTTTAAAATTGACACATACTGTATCCTTTTCAGCAAGGAAATGCACGTCTTTGTCTTCCTCCGTTGTATTTCTATGAGACAGCCTTGCTGCAGCTGTAATTTAAAACACCACAGCTTTTCCTGAGTCAAAAGTATTGCAACAATCATCTGGTTAGAAACAGGAGATGAAAGGAACACTGTTAATGCTTACTTCTACTCAAACTTTTGTTTCTTCTTGGTACCTTATATGTCAAAATTGCCCTGATTTCAAATTACAAATTTTACATTGTAAAAGAAGCTAGCTGTCAAATTATAGAACAGATATCGACCCCATGTGTGTATAATTCATGTCTACTATTTTAGTCTTGATCTTCTTAAGTGGCCTGGAAAATTCAGAAAAATAGGCCTCTTGATCAATGAGAATTGAGATAATCATTATTAATGTGGAAATTTTCTATCAAGAGCTCTTCAAATAGATTTTTTTCTTAATTGCTTCCTCACCAGCACTGGAAAAAGGAAGTTAATTTGCACAGAAATAGCTAATAATGGAAATAAGGAGGCTTGCAGAAAGCTTGTGAAAGTTATCTAAGCTTTTGTTGAAAAGATTTGAAGGGAGAACATATTCAGTCTGAATGAGTTCATTAATCCCCAGTGGATATCTAATACAAACATGCAGGTCCACATTGAAAGCTCAAAAAATATCACATTGCTGTTTGGGACAAAAGTATGGATAGCTCTTGTTAGAGAGGAGAACTTGTTCTTTAATCCCTTTATTCATGTTGGTTTAGGGGTTAAGAATCTGCTCATTTGAAGCTGTTAGGCTAAATCAGCCCACATTAGCTCCTCAGATATGTTTTTTGAAACAAATTAATTAGAAGACCTTGATATTCTACCTTATGCTAAACTGCCTAAGTTATAATTGTGAGGATAATTGGATGTATCTCCCTACTCTACAGTAGGCATTCAATAGCAGATGGTGCCTTGATGTCTCATTTTTCAGAAATATGGTAGATTGCATTCACTAGTATGCTAAAGAGTATCATCATAAATAATTGCCACTAAAGAAGTTGGCAAATAAGAAACATATATTATGACGTGCATTTTAATAGAATTTGAAATGGTTCCTATCTATTCAGAGACAACTTGTAAAGTGCTGTAGAGTGCTTTAAGATATAAGATGTTGCATATTAATAATTGCTCTTAAAATACATTTGTCTGCCTATCATTAGACTGTATTTTTCATGTAACCCATTTGTGTGATATTCATGTCACACACCATTTTTACTTCTAAGGTTCTCAGTTGCAGGGTTTTAAATAATTCTTTGAAGTTTATTCATTTGGCTTTGCCTTTTAATTGTAGGCTTTTATATTTAATTAAGACTTTTGTGGCATCTGTTCCAGAAGTGCCATGTAAATGTTATGATTCATACATTTATGAATTATAAATATTTTGTTCCAACAAAAGCCAAAAAACAGAACTCCCAACACCTACACATGTATAAAATGCCTAAAGCTGAAAGTGTATGCAGTTTGTTTTTAAATTTAAAACTTTTCCATGTTTTGTGAAACAAAGTTAGAAAACTGTGGACTTATTTTTTACTAATTCTCATTATACCATTCCATTTGTTTTAACACCAGTGTATTAACTATTTGAAGACGTAAGCAACAGTTTCCTCTCTGGAGCACACAGAAATGTCATTTCCTCCTTCAAATGGGCTTGGAATAAAGGGCTTGGGCTTCTTGCAAATTACAGTGGTTGAATTGTTTTATTTTCAGATACCTGAGTATAGTTCACATGCCCCAGTGACTGAAATGAGAATTACATAGATGTTTTCATGAACCTGAAAGTTCATAAACTGAAAGTTCAGATACAAAAATGGTTTAATTTTGCTCTAGCTCTAACAAAAAAGGTTTGTACTCACCTTTTCCTGGTTTATGTCAGGTGTATTTGAATGTTCTAATCACTGCTCCCAGTCTGACAGGATTGCCTGGTTTAAATATATGCTATGATATTAAAAACAGAAAATGTTCACATTTTTATGGTTGGCATTCAACATTTATTTGCAAAAGCTTGTTGTAGACCAAGACTTGGAACACTGAATAAAGCCATGGCCATCAGCCAAAAAGGATTTTATCTGTCAAGCCCTCAATTATCTCTGGCAAAAATAGAGGCACGCCTACAGAAAAATGTGAGAACTGGGCAAGCATGGAAGCTGGATGCATAATGTGTGTGTTCAGTAGACACCTGCACTTGTTCTGTTAAATAGTCCCTTGTTCCCCTGAATCCCTGCTTAGCTACCTCAGCATGCTTTGGCATAGAGCTGTAAAGTCCAGTATTTGGGTGCATGATGGTCACCTTTGTTGTATCTCTTGGAACTGTCCCTCACTATCAGTTGATACCTTCCAGCTCTTGCACTGTAAAAGATTATTCTAATTTCATTCTAGTCTCTTCTTCCCATGCCTTTTATGCTGTACAGATCTTTAGTATCTTCTCTTTTCCAAACGGCATAACGCCATCTAGTTCAGCCTATTCTTTCTATGGAAGTCATGCCACTTCCATAATAATCAGTATGACTAAATTGGCTTTGTTAATTTATGAAAGAAGTAACTTTTAAGTTTTTATTATTATTAAATTATTTTTAATTATTCTTAGAAGAATGGGATAAAAGTAAAGAGAAATAAAAAAGAAATACTATCAATAAATTTTTCCTGAGAATGGAATCAAGACACAGAGTTAAAATTCATCCATGTTAACTCTTAGTCTTTTAATTTCATACTTAATGATTCAATGTAATTATTCTAATATAATCATACTCATTATATTGTGAAATGTACTAATACAAGGCCAATATAAATTGACTAGCCAAATATTTAGGATAATAGAGTAACTCAGGCTGGAGGGAACTTCAGGAGGTCTCTAGCCCAACCTATTGCTTGAAGCAAGATCAGCTCTGAGATCACACTAAGTTTTCAGGGCTTTGTTCAGTCTGGTCTTCAAAACCTCCAAGATTTGCAATCACCCTGGGCAACCTGTTCAAATGTCCTTACGGGGAAAATTTTTTTCCAGTCTAGACTCACACTGCACCTCTTTGGGATGAAATTACTATTTTTTCCCCCTAAATTTATTGGACCAGGGCTAGAACGTACACTGACAACTGGACAGTCAACTGAGCTCACATCATTTTGAGATAGAAAACAGAAAAAACACACATGTGCCAAACTGTAGCTGGCTGACATACAATGCATTTCTTTTGATACCTTGGAGGATGTGAGTCTGCATGCATGTCCTTATCAACTTCCCAAAACACAGGTTAAACAATAACGGGGTGTAATGTATGAACTACTTAAACTACATGAAATGAATCTCCATCTGTCTGAACATTCCTGGGACTGTTTGTTCAAAATCCTTCTGAAGAGTTTATAAGAGAAATGTTGCCAACTCAGAAAGCAAAACTAATTTTCTCACGGGTAAAGCTCCACACTGTTCTGCACCTCTGCAAAATTTTGCTTATGCATATTAAAGGGGGACTCTGACTTGGAGGAGTGTTAGTAGAGGCAACTAAGGTGACTGAGAAGATAAAGCCCAATTCCCAGACAACTGGCAGAGCTTGGCTTTTTTAGACTAGAAAAAAAAAGGAAATCTGAGAAGGAACTGATTGCTCTCTATCGTATCATCAGGAGAATAAAGAGAGAGAAAAGAGAGTTATTGAATTTAAAGAAGATATTTAATGTTGGCATAGAAGCAAATTATGAATAAATTTAGGATGGAAATTAGAGGGGTTTTAGGCATCATAAGCATGACTTTCTTGAACAGATTTCCGTTAGAAATAGTAGAGGCAGAAAATAAATAATTTTTAAAAAGAATATAATAGTTTATGAAAGGCTCGCTTGTGACTGAAGGTGGCTAGATCTGGTGAAAGATTTCCTGTTTGATATTCTTAGTTCAGCAAATGACCTTTTCCCAAGTCTCTTAAGGACTTATGCTCAAAAATGCTTAACCCAGTTGAAATTCATTTAATCTTGTTCTGGAAGCAGTTCCTTCATCTATAAAATGGATGTGCCACTTAAATTGAATGAGCACTTGCAGCCCCTAGGATAATTAAAAAAAAAAAAAATCAGTTAAAATTAGGAACACACCCTGATTTTTTAAAGCAATATAGGAATGTCAAATTTTCAAGGTTAATTAACCTGTAATAGAAATAGGCAACTAAATTGATGAGAATATTTGAAAATCTATGATGCAGAAGTAAGTCTTTCTAGAGGGGCTTTCTAGGAACTTTCTATGGAGCAGGAAGAAATTCTGCTAGCACAGTACAGAATTTAGGAGCATAAACAAATTATTTACTGATTAATACTCATAGGGAACAGTAACTAACATGTTTCCAGGTTAAGCATTTGCATGCTTATGGTGCACTCATGTCAATATGACTCTGCTGGTAAGGCAGTCATCATGCAGGAGCTGAAGGTGTGTTCTCTGTTCCTCCAAGTCTTGCTTCATTGTTGCATCTAAATGCTTTTTCCCTCAATTTTTTATATCATTTCATGATATGCTTTTCTCCTGATATATTGATGCTTTTCTCCTAAGTCACTGAGTTAGTCATTTCCATCTCTGCTATGGCCTTTCTTATCTTTCATAGAAATAACTATTCTTTCCTCTTACAGCTTAAAGGGCCAAAGTCAGAAAGCTGTGTTGTAAGAAAGGCAGGCTTTGCATCGCATGCAGCTGAATTCCTAAGATGAGTTATAGTAGTCTATAATAATCTAGAGCAGCTTTTCTGCCATCTCTGAATGATCAAAACTTTGAGGTCTGTAGCACCAAGGAACTGCCCTCCTGCAGCATCTTCAGTACTACCCACGTTTGAGAATACCAGAATAAAGATTAATTCTCTTACTCTGTCTCCTTCACTGTAATTGTAATCCAATTGTAATTTCAATAAAGAAATTGAAGCTTTTCCATAATTTCAGTGTAGTTTTGCTGCCTAGGTGCATTCTATTGCATGCATATATTAGGAGTAGAAATATCTCTAATAAAACCTAGGCTTAGTTACAAATATAAAAATATAACATATATGTTATTGAATAACAAGCCACCTGGGAAAGGAAGAAGTTAAATTTGCACCATAAAAAAGTGGAAATTTATGGGAATTTTCAGTTTACAGTAAACTGAGATGAGCCAGTGAGACAAAAACATTTTTCTGAAATGGACCATTTCATTATTTAGCAGATATTTTTCAGTATGACAATAGCAATCACTGTTTGCAGAACAATCATGTCTGTGCACTCAGCCTCTAAATTTTTTTGTGCTGATTGCCCCTTCAAATCTGTGGAGGTCTGGAAACAAATGTAAGTGTAGGTAGGTTTGACAGCAGCCTATTTAGTCTTGGCCTTGGGTTTACATTATTTTAGCTTTTGTTCTGCCTCGGTTTTAGTAAAGTTGCCACTTGAATTAACAGCCCTCCCTTTTCTTTATAAGTGACCCACGAAAATGAAACAGGAAGTTATTCCAACTGGGACTGTAAAGCTCTTAGCTGAGGCAAGACTTTTGAACCTTAAATTATCTTCATAAACAATGTACTGCATTTTAGGTTGACATCATTGCATTTCTTGTGCATTAAAAATAGAAGAATAATGGTTAGGCAAAATTCTGAGCTTTGAATTACAAACTAAGTTATTGTTAGTAACATGCTAAGTGATCCAGAGGCTCACAGAATAAGCAATACTTGCCTACTCCTACTTGCCAGTAGGAAGGGTTGCAGTAATGTTATGACACAGGACGTGGCAGCGGGGCTGGACAAGAGGATCTCCAGAGGTGCCTTCCAACCCCAGCAATGCTGTGATTCTGTGTTCTAAATGCTAAATACACTTATGCAATTAGGAAACCCCTAAAAATTATATAAGGACTGTAATTCTAAATGACAAATTCTTTGCATAAACTATTCTCAAATATTCTAAGGAGACACGACATTATTCAAATTAATTTACATTTTTAAATTGACTTATAATCCCTAGAAGAGACCAGCACATATAAATTTGTACACTTTTCTATTACAAACTGTCATCTATAATGATTTCCCACTTTCGTGTTCCTCCTGGATTTCTGTGAGGTTTATACTGAACCCATTGCTATTTTTCATGGTAATATTGGGATACTCAATGGATCAAAGAGCTTTAGCAAGAATTTTCTCCAGTCTTGAGTGTTCCTTCCTTCATTTTGTATCATGGCAGTTCCCTGTAGAAATTTGCTAAAACTTTCCATGAATAGGATAACTAGAACTATTTGATGAGTTAGAAATTCACAACAACAAACTTTTTTAAAGGGAAACAATAACTCTGACTTATGAAATTATGTATTCTTATATACTTTCAGATAAATATTTAATATATGTAAAACATCTTACTGACTTCTTTCTTCCTTATGTTGCTGTAGTACTATTTTTTTTTTAGCTCTTTCCTTATTCTGAAAAAGGACTAAATGAATTTTTGCAGTAATATAACTTGCCAGGTATTTTAACGATCTTATTTCTTCTTAAAAAAAAAAAAAACCCAACCAAACAAAAAAAAAAATCAAACCAACAAAACAACAAACCACACAACAACAACAACAAAAACAACAAAACCGACAAAAACCTTCCCTTGAGGTTTTCGAGATTTTCATAGTAATTTATTTTATTCTTTGTTCTAGCAGGAATGGGGACACAAAGCAGAATCTACGTGAATATGCTTTTGTGAACAATAGGATTTATACAATTTAATATACCTTTTGCATCTTTAATTCTATAAAATGGTGCCCTTCATATTGACTCCTCATTTTGATCAGATGAAATTGAAAAGTAGTTTTTATGATCATTCTATAATTCTCCTTATTTAATGAAGGTGTTTATTTTTCCAAAATTTACAGCAATCTCTACTGACACTAAGCAGTCTTCCAGCATTTGCTGTTTGAAACTGATATTTATTTTTGTCCTCAGGACAACTGTAATTTTCTCAACAGGTGTATTAATGCTTGGGGAATGTCAAAAGTGACTTAATGAGAAATCACATATGAAAAAGAATGTCATATTTCTAAGCACGATGAAAGCTGGCCCTGACTTCAACCCTGATATCTTATTTCCCTGCCAATCTCACAGCTTCAAGTTAGTCACATGCTGCTTGACACAACCACATTCATCAAATAGACTGTTTTAAGTCATTAGCCAGCAGATTACATTGTCCAAAATTGTTTAAACCTCACAGATATTTTTTCAGCTTCTCACTGTAATGAAACAAATACCAGTGAGAGACCATAACCATAGAAAGAAATCTTGCATAAACACTGCAAGCTGAGAGGATTTCTGATAACTGTTGTGGCAGCAGAGCATGAAAGTTTAAAATTACAGAGAGGTGGTATTGCCAGTTCTCACCAACCCTATTCTGCCATCCCTTGTCTGTCTTCCATCCATCTAGAAAAATCCTCAGTCCCAGAATGAAAAGTGCTGCCTTTCAGTAGGTGAGAAGGTAGGATTTTACTCAATCAGTTTTGGTTTTTTAGATACACAGCCACCATTGTTCCTGACCCTTACTTTCTCTTTATTTGAAAGACTCCACTCATTCTACAGATACTGTGGCTATCATATAACAGGATTTACCCATTCCACGAAATATTGTCCAAGCAGCAGCAAGGCAGGGAGTCCTAGGCTGAATGACATGCACAAGGTCATCCACAACTTTGGGCAACCTGTTCCAGTGTCTCACCACTGGCTAGTATAGAACTTTCTCTAATGTCTAATTTAAATCTCTCCTCTTTCATTTTAAAACCCTTTCCCCTTGTCCTACTGCTATCTATCTGCATAAAAAGTCTGTCTCAATTGTTTTTATGAGCCCCCTTAAAGTAGAAGGAGGATGCAGTTAGGTGTTCCCAGAGTCTTCTCCAGGCTGAGCAACCCCATGTCCTCCTGCCTGTCCTCATAGGAGAGGTGGTCCAGCCTTCTGGGTAACTTCATGACACAGATATTTTGATGTTAGATAATTACACTGCCCCAAAGCACCTTCTGCTTGTAGATTTGTCCTTTATTTAGTATGTGATGTACTTTGGCTCAAGTGACCACCACTTTCCATAGAATGTAGGAAGTTCGTGATATCACATGATGTACTTTTACTTTTCGGGACAGAGGGCCCAAATTGTGGGAAAAATTAATTTCATTTCAAAGCCAGCTGATGATGAAGTGCTTGTAAGAACCAGAAGATGACCTTTTCCAGAAGGCAGTAGCAAAAGGCATATTCCCAGACTAATAAATTTTATTCTAATACAGCTGATTCTAATGGGCTTGTCCTTATTGTACCTTTTTAAAAATTTTGATCAAGTTACTACTAGCTCTTAAAATTAATATATTTTCTTTTTGCTTTTTTACTTTAATTCCATGTTAATCTCCATATTTTCTCCAATATTGCAGTACAGAATTCTTACAGTTTTTTTTTTTTCCTTTTATGTGTAATGTTAGATACAAAAGTAATCAAACTTACATGGTCTGTGATCTATGAGGCTGAGATGCCATTTCTGCTGAAGGAATGAGGGATGTCCATTACCTGTATGTTACCAGGTTCTATACTACTGATCCTTATATTTATCTATTTGCATAGACGTGAGGTACATTTAGGTATTTAGATTCACTGGTCTTCCCAAAGTCATCTAGTAAACCTGTGGCTAATTGGAAAATGGAGTCCAACAGCACTTCACCTGCTACATAAAATGAATTGACCTAATGAAGGGCTTATGGTTAAACTACTGGAGACTCCCTCTTTAGTTTTAGAGGGAATTATAGTATTAAATGAAAAATAAATAATAAAAAAAAATCTCAGAGGGGTTTAGCTCCTCCTTGCTGTTTGTTTTCTAACCAGCTATGAATTTGCATAAAATAAAAATGGGAATAAATAATGTAATTAAAAATAATAGTATGTTAATCTTCTATCCCTAAGCTTCCTTTTAATTGCTTGAAGGGTGATGCATTTGGATCTGATACTTGTTTACCAGGGATGATTGCTTAGCCACTTACTGTATTAATATTGACAGATGTCCCAGAGAGATAATAAGTGAAAGCATATCACTACTTTGCACTCATTTAACATTAGCATATAATGCTACCTTGATACATGTTGACTTCCACGTTTACCTTCTCTGGTGAACAGAGGAACAGCATGAGAGTTTTTTCCAGACTTGATTTGATTTTTCCATCAAATAAATGAAAAATGACAAGGAAATAAGTTTTCTAAAATAACAAACTTAATGTTTCATTTCACCAGTGGAGGAAAAATATAACATTAAAAAGCTAGTTTGTCAGGTGCATTTACAGATGACTACAGGTGGTTTTAGAAAAGTTTTTCAGTGTTAATATGATATGAATTCTCCTCTCACAGATTGTAAATAATTCAGAGTATTAGGGGAAGGCAAGTTTTCAACAAAAAATTTCCCTTCTAAAACTTCATGGGGACAAGAAAGAAACAAAGACTGATGCAGTCATAAATTCTACTCATATATGGAGAGTTCTATTCTCCCACTATATATTCTAAAGTATTTCCTGATGAAGATGTGAAAATATCGACTGACTAATCTCTACAACTGACCTTTACCAGTTTTCTCACTCTCAAATGTGTGAAGAGTTTTCAATATTTATTTTTTAATGTTAAAGAAATGCAAATAGTAGTAGTAGTAGTAGTAGTAGAAATGTTTAATAATTTTCTTGAGGACTGTGAACTAGTATTGAAACGTATATTGTACAGGTGCATGTTTCTGACATGCAGTTCATCTGACATGCAATAACAAAGCAGTATGAATATATGAATATAAATACCTGTTTTAACATGCACTCTTGCAACTCTCCTCATGTAGGAATACCTAAATTATAATGATACATTCTGAAAGTTTTCCAAGACCTTGGTATTTATATGATTCTTCTTTGGCTGCTGTTAAATTTAAAAAATGTGACTAAAAATGTTTAGAGCTGTTGGCTTGTTGCCTGACTGATGTTGCCTCTGATATAGATTTGCTGCAGGGCCTGTAAAATTTTTATCTTTTTTTAGCTGGGAAATGCAGAAAAATATTAAATATATTCATATTTCAGTACGAAAAAAAAGGAAAAAAATAAGAGAGAAAAATACTCTTTGTCTAATTGGAGTAGATTTTTTTTTTTAGTTTCTTCACACGCACACCTGCTTTGTCCCTTACCATCTCCAGTTTAGCCAATGTACTTCTATTAATTGCCTTGTAGAAAGTGTAGGCTGTTTCAGTAGATAGAAGCTACTCCACTATACTGGATCTTCCTCATGAATTCAAGAATTCCCATAGAATCATAGAACAGGCTGAGTTGGAAGGGACTCATCAGGAATATTAAAAAGCAACTCCTTGTCATGCACAAGACACCCCAAGAATCACACCATGTGCCTGAGAGCATTGTCCAAACATCTTGAATTCTGTCAGGCTGCTGCTGTGACCACTTCCCTGGAGACCCTGTTCCAGCACCCAACCACCTCTGGGTGAAGAACTTTGCTCTAATACCCAGCCTAAACCTGCCCTGACACAGCTTCATGCCATTTACCCACGTCCAGTCACTGTTCACCCCACAGAAGAGATCAGTGTCTGCCCCTCTGCTTTTGCTCGTGAGGATGTTGAGGACCACAGTGAGGTCCCCCCTCAGTCTCCTCCAGACTGAACAGACCAGGTAACCTCAGCAGCTCCTCACACAGCTTCCACTCCAAACCCTTTACCATCCTTGTGGCCCTCCTTTGGACACTCTCTAATAGCTTTATGCATTTTTCATATTGTGGAACACAAAAATTCCCCCAGCACTTGAGGTGAGGCTGTCCCATTGCAGAGCAGAGTGGGACAATCCCCTTCCTTGCCCAGCTGGTGATGCTGTGCCTGATGCACCCCAGGACAACTAGAGAGAAAATAATAATCTGTTTTTATTCACTACAGTTCTTCATTCATCTCTTCCTGCAAATTTGCAGTGGCTCAAGGGCAGTTATGAGTCACTGTCATTCTCTTCATGAAATCTGCATCAAATGAGAACATATATGTTGAACTTCATATCAAACTGTGAATGAACAGAGTGGGGGAAATGCACTGAGGAGGTTTTCTGTAGGGGAAATGGCAAAAAATGATTGGTTTGGAATGGTATCAAAGGTTGGTTTCAATATGTGAAAAATTTATTCAGCAAATGGAGCCATTTTTTTCTCAGGCTCACCAAGCACCAGAATGCATTGGAGCCTCAACCCAATGAGTTGGAGCACAGACTGGGAGAATTTGGGAACTGTGAGGTTTAGATTTGTTTCTTTGTTACTGGGCAAGAGCAAAATATGTTAAAAGAATGATTTTTTTTTTCTCTATTTCAAAATATAACCTGATTAAAACCGATGCCAGGAGAAAAGCTCTGTGTATTCATTAAGTTAGCAGTTACACTCTTCAAGCTAAGTGCTCTTTTCCTATATCAGCTGCTGATGTCTGTGAGTACTTTTGATCACCTTTGCTTATGAGGAACAAGAGACAAATATGACAAATCTAGATTAAAAAAAAAAAAAAATTAAATTCCCAGAGCCCAGAGGAGAAACTCCGTCAGATGTGTTCTTACTGCTGAGATAAGTCAAGGTGTCTAAATTTCTCATGAAGACGAATAAGGTCTCCCAGGGATTAAGAGTGCATTTCAGAGTGAAAGTTGGATGTCTTATTTAAGTAGTGATCATCAGGGATACTGTTAGCTGGAAGGTAGTTTTAAAATCACAGGAATCTTTATTTCTCTATAGAAACTGGTATGTATGTAGAAACTATGTATGAAGATCATCAAGGTGATCTTCAGTTTTATGCTCTGGTGAAGAACTTATTTTAAACACTGTATACAAAATTAAAAACATTCTATAGATCTATAGTTAAAGCTTTCATGATTGAATTCTTTATAACTCATTCTATGGCCAAAAATGGGTCACAGACTATGAACATAGTGATTAAAAAAAAAAAATTAAATGTATCAGAAGTTTGTTAAGCCCAGGGATTTTGTACTCATCAAGACCCATGATGAACTGCATATTTTAAAAAATGTCCAAAATGAAGGGGTTTTTTTATATTGCAATGGTTGCATCATTCAGCAACCTGTAGAAAGACTTGCATTTTTAACATAATTGGCAACAGCCCGGAAAGTGTTGGCTCAATCTTTGCTCATTGAATGCTGTAGTCTGCTACACAAACTCTCTGGGTACAGCTGAGTTCAAATAGCAAAAATAGTGATGGTGAGATTTTTTTCCTGTTTGAAGAAGAGGAAGAAATAAAAAAAAAAAAATAAAAAAATAAAAAAAACACACAAAAAAACCCCATGGATGTGTGGGATAAAGTTTGCTTTACATTTATTCCTGGTATTTTGTTCACATTTGGAGACCAAGTATATCAGTTTTCAGAGTAGTTTTCTCTGAGATTATACAGAAGCATACATATTTTTGGATTGTATTTCTTACTTCACAAGTTCAGAATCTTCTTTCGTCAGCTAAATCTTTCTCTTTGCTAGCCTTCTGGTACTACCACTCCCTCATCTTATGTAAGCTTATCAGGTTTAGGTTGGATTTTTTATTGGTTGGGTTTTAAAGTTAATAGTTTTGACAAAGAGTGACATGTCAAGAAAACTATTTCAAACTAAATTTTATTAATATGTGTTATTGTATACAAAATATTTTGGGAAATAAGAAATAATTTTTTTCAACCTGAGATGCCATTGTTTCAGTAAACTCAGTAGTTCCTTTTTGTTTCGAATAAGATGAAAAACCACTTTTACTGATAGATGTCCTCTTGCTCTCTCCCTTTTCCTTTCCCAGTTGATAATCACATTATTTTTTTAATTGGTAAAATGTTATCACATCTGATAGTACTAATATCAATATGGGTTTAGAAAGCTAATTGTCCACCACAGAAAAAAAATACAGTAATAGTCCATTTTATGGTTATATTATACATATATAATATATATATTTGGTGAATGTAATTTCTTAAGCTAAGATTTTTGGAGCCCAAGGCTCACATCAGTCATTTCCATGTTTCTCTGTATGTTCCTAAAGCACTTTAAATTTTTTTTCCAAACAGAAGGAGACATACTCTGCCCAAGAATGACTGAGAAAGCGAGTGGAAAAATACCTGGTGCTACAGAAACATGAAGAGTTCTTTGACAAGAAACTGAGCTTATTAAGCAGACAGAAATGACATTTCTATTGTAAAGATATTCTGTATTATATACAGGCAACTTCATTCCATTGCTTAGGCTTGTATCTGGTGTGGCTTAAATAGAAGCATTTAAGGTTCTCAAGTCTCAGTTGCTTTACATGTAATGTTCTTATGGAAAACAACAGAAGACTCACACTAGGAGAAATCAGAGTTTGTATGCTGTACCTTTCATGCTGCATAACTACATTTCTTTCTGAAATCTCTGTTGTGTTTGGGAGCAAGAGTTGCAATCCTACAAGAAGTCTTGTTTCAACATGTACAGTCACTTCAGCTTGGACTTTTACATGACTGAGTAGGAAAATTCAAATTAATCAGTAAAAAGAATATAACTATCCCTGGAAAAGTATCAAGAAATTCCTCGGATTAGGATTATTTTTTGTTTTAATATATCATACATGATTTTTTTTTCAAGTTAAAAACAAAAAAATCAAACAGATTTGAAAAAATGATAATGTGTTGTTGCAGTAAAGCAATGATAATATAGATGTTGTGTTACAGAGCTACACAATGAAGTGGTAAGGAAAATTTTCTATTATATAAGAAAAATCAAAAGGAGGAATGAAATAGTTAGTTGCACTGATGGAGCACTGCTCTTTGCAATTCTAAATTCTATTCACAGAGTTTCTATTAGCAGTTTTACCGTCTTGCAGAAAAAAAAAAAAAAACAACAAAAAACAGTCTGATTATCTTCTGGCTAGAATATAGGACATGTGGCATGTGCTCCCAGGGAAGTTATATTTTATGGCATGAAAACTTTCTCCTACTAAGTGCAGGAGCACTGCCAACAGACTTGTGACTTGACTGTTAATTCAAAGTACAACAAAATCAATTTTGGTACCCTGTAATAGCAATCAGGTCTCATTTTCATATTGCCTTTAACAAAATATTAAAGGTTTACTCTGTCTAGTGTTTTAATGTTTTGATAGACAATAATTCCCCTCTGTTCATTAACCAGAAACATTAATTCAAGGATTTAAAGACTTTATCTGAGAAAATAGAACTCTTTGAGATGCAACTACATTTGTAAAATGCTTTTTAAAAAAAAACAAGACAAAAAAATCAAACAACATCCCCTTTAAATTATTTTAGACTTTTTCTACAATTTCAAATATCTTGAAAGTGATTCATAAAAGCCAATTAAAAGCTAGCCTGTTGGCTCAGCAGGAGGGACTCATATATCCCTTTCACATAATCCTCACTGGGGTGTGATGAAATGGGTAAAGGTAAAGCAAGCTTCTGGACTTAAAAGTGACAAAGTATCCAGTTACTCCTCACAGGAACTGAAGGGGAAAAATCAATTATAATGTCTGTGCATCTAAAAATATGGCTTATACCTCTGCATGGTGCATTACCATCAGAGCTGAGCAGACGAGAGAGCAAAGAGGGAATGGGAGACTGAGGAAGTGATCACCAGAGGATGCATTAGAAATTCAGCAGGCTGAAAGAAAATTCAGTTAGAAAGAAAGACAGAAAAATGTTTTGATGTTAATTCATTCATGCTTCCCCATTTGACCTGCAGTCAAGGACATCCTCTTTGTAGCTTAGTGAGAACAGGTAGAAATTTTTATGCTTGATTCTGATTTCTCTTACTGTTCAAGCAAACCAGAAATTAATCCGATAAAATCAGTCCATAAATACTTACACAAGATTAGTGTAAAAACCAGACCCCTTTATTTCTGTGACATAAATATGTAGGATTTATGTCTATTTCTTTCTGACACCCATCAGGTCTTTGGATAAAATTAATAAATGTAATTCATAATAGTTGCTGCAATAACTGCAAGCAGTTTTATTCTTGGCTACTTCCTCTTCTAAGAGGGGAGTCAGGTTTTACCTCCCCTTCCCGAGGAAGATATATATGTCTTAGGAATACTTTTCTATGAGATGTGTTTTGTATGAGTTCTGGATGAAAGGGTCTTGGTTTTCCTAGTAGGTCAGTCTGTCCAATTGCAGCAGAAAGTAAAAGGCCTGTCCTGATAATCACACTTGCTCTTTGCTTATGAGCACTGCAAGCACTGTCTGCAAAGTATAATGACAGAGCTTCTGCTCTCCCTGTGCTGCAGTCAACTGCACTTTGTTACTACTTTTTAACTCACTCTGGAGAAAGTATGGGCAATTCACATAAAAATTTCAAGGGATGCCCTTCTGTGATGTCCAGACAAGGCATAAGCAGTTATTTTAGATATCGACACCTTTCCAGTCAAAGCATGCCCCATTTTCAGCACACTGCTATGGTAGTAGAAGGTGCTGAAGTGCTGCATATCACGGCTGGCTACTAGATCTTGTTTCATGTGATTTTAGGAATTCTTAAAGAGAATATCACCTTATTCCTTTACAACATAGTTTTGTCTCCCTCTTTCATACTTCATTCACCCCTCATCTGCAAAAAAGAAAAGCTTGTTACCTTCAGAAACATAGTGCAGAGAAACCTTTTCTCACTGAAAAGAGACTCCTAAACCAAGTCCTTTTAAAGATAGAGTACAAGGCTGCTGAGCTGCAGCTCTGAAGAACCAGCAGCTGCCTCGAAATACTGTGCTTGTGGCCAAACTGCCATAAATGTCTACTTTTCCACTGACTTAATTGGCACTTCACCCAAGCAGAGCAGGATTCATTCTTTCACATTTTTCTGTTCAGACAGAAAGAAAAGACTCTATTAGCTGCTTTGATGTAAACCAAACCTTTAGTCAGTTAACAGGACCCATCAATTTGTTAAGTTCACCTAGTTCAGGAAAAATCAGAAAAAAACTTCAGTTCCTTTTAGTGCATTAACTGAGCTGCAGACAGCTGTCAATAGAAAAGAGCTGAATCAGTGTACTTGCCAAATATTTTGGACTTTAGCAGTAGGGCCACAATTTAAAAGGTAGAAAAGTGCCCCTCTATAGCCACCCTTGTCGTGAGAGTATCTTCTTTTAATATGTTTACAAGAATTTCAATCCAACAACCATTTTCCCCCTGATTTTTGTGCTTTTAAATTAATAGAAATGTTTCAGTTGTCACATGGTTATATTGGACAACATTATTCAGAGACAAGATTCTGACCCACCTATAGCAATGCTAGAAGCTATGCAAAAACACATTTAAGCAAGACGTATGGTTTTAAAAGCTCCAGAGGACCAAGGTCTTCATTTGAGGTCAATTACTGCAGCTTAAAGCTCTACTGGGCTGCACAATTCAGTATTTAGTGTAAGAAGACTGGACAGAGATCCTCTAAAATAAAATGCTTATTTAACCACGGCTTTTGAATCATGTGAGATTTTCCTGAGACCATTTTCTAACTTTAATTTACCACAGGAAAACAAAACAAAACCTCAAACTGTAAACATTAACAACTGTGTGTAAGGGGTAAATGTCTGAAATTGAACAATGAACTTTCAAGCAGAGTCTGCTCCTTGATAGATGCAGCTGTTGTGGACTCCTTGTAAATTTTGGGAACACCTGGTCTAAAGAAAAGTGGCATGTCCCAAATCCTCCAGTTAACAGAGACATGAAACACAGGAGGCTGCTCTCATATTGTCTTATTTAGCTTGGGGAAATGCAGAGCTTGGGTTTCTATAAAGAAGAGCATGTGGTGGAAAATCAGAGATCCCAAATGAAGTAGTCTTCATAAGAAGAAGAGAACCTGAAAAGAAGGCAGTGAAAATTGTAGCTGAAGAAAAGATCCTGAAAGTGGAGGAAGATTCTTAGGACCAGACAGTTTCATGGAGACAAATACTAGACATGGAGAAAAATGCTGGGGGCCAGGCAGGTGCCTTGGCTGATGATGGCCAAGACAGGTGACAGCAAGCAGCAGGAGCCGACAGGACTCTGCCTGACCATCTGTGCCAGCAGGGACCTTCCTGCTGGGAAGTGCAGATCCAGCAAGCTAGGGAAGAGTGATGGAGGGAGTGAATACACGACATCATGAAGCCAAATAAAGTCTTGAATCTTGTTGACTCTTAATTAATACCTCAGTACCCAGCTCCCCTGTGGGCTCTGATTTATTCCATCCCACCCACAGCACAAACAGGGTCAGATATGGGATGCAGTGAACCTTGCTGTGCTGGCACCAGGGGATCCCTCCAGCAGCAGCTGTGTGTCAGTGTGACGCTGTCTTCGTGCAGGTGGCAGGTGCACAGCTCAGCACCTTGCTGGGCTCCATGGATCCTGGCAGGGAACCTCACTGGGGATTTAACATGCTGGTAACCACAGGGCCTCTGTGGCACCAAGTGTAGTTGTTGGGCTCCTAATGCAGTGCATTTTTCTGCATAAAAAGTGATGAAAAATGGATGCTGGTCTCCAAGCTAATCAAAGAAAACAAAGCAGAATGAAACTCATGTCCTGTTGCTATCCATATTTGTAAGCGCATAAATCTTTCTATCTTCAGTATCATTTACTTTAGAATTTGTGTCCACTGTTGACTTCTCAAGAGGTAAAAGGATGCTCCTTTTAGATGACCAATTCAAATTTTCAAATAGGACAAACTCTGAGGTGGTATTACTCAGAATTTATACAGAGGGTTATATTTTGCCAGTCACACATGTAGATGTGGAAAGTAGTAGTAACAGAGAAACTTTGGATTGGTGAACATAAATCCATAGCATCCATATGTGTAATGAGTGGAGATAGCCTGGATTAATTCAAGTATTAAATAAAAAAATTAAAAACCAAGAAAGGAGGAAGAAAGGAAAGATTAATCATGTGTCATATGGATGAATACACTAGGAAGCTACCTAATGTAGGTGTGTTTTCATAAATTAGAAAGCAAACACATCCAGAAGGGTTTCATGAGCCATAATTCTCTTAAAAACTATTAAAATGAGAAGCACAAGTGCAATTCTACAGAGTTGCACTGTGGCTTAATATATTTTCTCTGTAAGTAGGGAAGCATAAGTCTTGATCATTTGATGTCCCTTGATGTTTTAATGATTTCTTGTTTTGTCTCTAGTATTTCATTCTTTGTTGTGCCTATCCACTTGTTTTTTACTTTAGGGCTACATAGAAGTTAGAATTTTTTTGATTTGTAGACAGTTAGCTGTAAAAAATCCCCTGGCTGATATTTTTGGGATTGCATATGTTCTCTAAGCTATAAAGGCATATCTGTAAAAACATGGCTGGGTCAGACATGACCATCACTATTTAAGATTCTGCCATGTGTTTATGTCCATGATCACAGCTTTACAGGATGATCCCAAGATCATTTACTTGAACCACTCCACAGATTATTGCAGGGAAAGAAAATATTAAACCCATTATGTCACAATCCAGGTGATTTAATGGTGAGTTTGGTAACAGCTCCTCTTAATATTTTCTATGCCTCTGAGACCAGGAATTTAGGTGCATTGCCTCAGGGAGGATTATTCGATGTTTAGAATGCTAGTATGCATCACAATTCCCCTTTTTCTGTCTCCTATTTAGTCAGAGGAAGGACAGTGTCCTCATTCTTAGAAAGGAAGGCAAAGTGTTTGTATAATAAGCAGTGGGAAATTAGTTTATGATTCAATAGCAAGTTTGGAATCTGTACTAGGGAGCCAAAAGCAGATTAGCTATATGCTTAACAGTAAATATTGCCATAGAAACTGAGGGAATACTTGCTACCTGCTAGAAGCAGAGACAGGAGTTATTTTAATTTTGGGGGGCTTTTTGCTATAAAAATCTTTGCAGTTTCAGCAGAAGCAATATCTATATCCCCCTGAGATTTATGCCTTTATTTTACATTTTCTTGTTTGTGAGGTACTAACCTCTATAAACTTCCCTGGCCTGCAGAAGCATTCTAACTTCAATTCATTACTTCATCATAATAAAACTTATTTCAAGGTACATTAGGCTTCTTCAGGCAGAACACTAATATGATACGTTTGTTTCAAACAAACAAATTAAAAAATGGTGATGGGAGGGACATTTTTTCATTCAGCGCTCAGTGAACTGAGACTGTCTCAAAAATCTCCTGTTGGGTTCAGAGCCACTACCTGTGTCATGCACTGCTTAAAATTGATTAAAAGACTAGGAAGAAAGTGATTCATAGAGTTTTAAGGGAGAAGCTGATGTCAGAAAACTATATCAAGAAAAACAAAACAAAACAAAACAAAACAAAACAATACAATACCAAAATTAAGAAAATATATCAGGGAAATTTCACTTGGCAGTTTTTTCCTAGTAATTGCAGGAATATGTGGCAGAGCCCTCAAAAGACTACAGTATATTTATACACATGCATAAGAATGGACGTGATCATCTCACTTCTGTCTTTTCTCTAATTTTTCCAAAACCAAACAAAATGCCATGGTTTAACCCCAACTGGCAACTAAGTACCAGGCAGGCTCTTCCTCAATCTCCACCACAACCAGTGGAATGGGGAAGCAAATTGGAAGAAAAAGGTAAAATCCAAGGCTTGAAATAAGAACATTACTAATACTAATACTAATACTAATACTAATACTAATACTAATACTAATACTAATACTAATACAGGAGAATAAAGCCCAAGAAAAAACAACTGATGCATAAAATAATATTGATGTGCACCAGTACTGCAAAAGTTTGAGTATAGGAATAATTTATATAAGCTGATGGAGGATAACTTCAAATACATAGAAAACTGTGTTGTATGCCACTGGAGCACAGTAATTTTCCTAATTAAAAATATCGCTTTTAAGAGTGTATTAGTACAAAATTAAATTAAGACATTCAGACCATGAAAGCAAACAAGTGGAAGCAATTTGTTAGCTAAAATTCTATACTGCACCAATTTTTGAATGGAACAAAAAAAAGGAATCATACATTAAAGAACCCTTGGTAATGTGAAAGTTAAATAGTCCCTTCATTTAGGAAATCTATCCTGATCTTCAGGGCTATGATCTAAACTGAATGTTCCTGCCTAAATATCCATGTATCTATAATAATAGAAAGATGAGAACTTTCTCAGAAACATGAATAAATTTCACTGTCCAGGACAGCTGTTTCAAAAAGGAAATGCCAACCATAAGGCTCAACTAGACAGCAAATTTATTAATGTAGTTTGTCAGACAACTCCTACGCATTATTTCATACACTGCAAACACAGTACAACTGTTACACACACAGTATCAGCCAATTTTTGGACTCTTCTTTCCCTAATCACTTGTAGTTGCAAGAATTAGAAAAGGGAAGTATTTTTACGTGAAAGATAAGCAATTTCAACCCATTTGTAAAAATATTCCTATTAGTGAATTTTCAGTTTTAGCTTATCAGGAGGCATTTCTTCATGCAAATATCTATATAAAGCACAAGAAAGTTCTGTCCAGTAAATCACAGCAACTCAGACCTAACCCCTTGATCAACTGCCTTAAAATACTGACTTGTTTATAAATAACTTTTTAAAAATAAATATAGATAAATAAAAAAATAAATAAATAAAGCTCCTTTCTACTCTGGCAAAAATTCCCAATCCATATCCCACTGCTCCTCTTTGTTCTTCACTCTTACAAAATACTAGGAGCAGGAGGCCCAAGAACTAAGGCATCATTTCTTGTCAGTCCATTATTTTCAATTCTTCAATGCATGGCACTGCAGGTACCTTTAGAAGAGATCCTACTCTTTTCTTTATGCTTGGGGTAAGTTTTTGAAGAGGTAAACATCATTTTAAAAAGGGAAAAAGAACTTCAGTAAAAAAGTTTGCTTTGCATGCCTACATGTTTTATGATTTTATATGAGTAGAATCTCATTCTAGAAAAAAAAAAGTTTTGTGTGTGTGACATTTGCAAATCACATCAAGTGAAATACTAGTGAAAAACATGATTTTATTTTTATATACAGTAGCTGTCAGATTATGGCATATTTGACATCTAACAGTAGTAGAGGAAAAGGAGGTGAAATGTTCCATAATCACCTTCTTACACAGGTTGCCTCCAAGCTGCCCCTGTGAATTGTGTAGGGGATCAATAGATGCACTGACTTCCTTTTCTGTGAAATGCAATCTCACCTTCAGTTTAAAAGCAAAACAGAGACATACAGAGACACAAATTCTCCAGCCATTCACTTCCATTCTTTTTAATTGAGTGCTTATGTGCATTGGTCTCTCAGCAGTTTACTGATAACAGAACTTCTTTCAACTCTCTAAGCTATGAACTCTGTTTCCAAAGACACTGCATCTTCACTGGGATTCTTCTTCAAAACAATCATGATTTAATTTTTCTCCCTTTTCTTCTCTAGCCCTGTGTAACGATCCAAAGATTTTTCTTTCAGCTTTCTAAAGAGGCAGAAAAAGGTTTCTCTATTTCTCTTTTTCCTCCCCTGCATTGAGATAAACTTGAATGGCTGCCGGTTGAGGGGATTAAAATGGGACAAAAATAACTTCAGATCAAACATTTAGCTGATATCTTTCCTCCTAGATTATCAGCAGGAGATGTGAATATATGTTTTTGGGTAAGTCACTGTTCAGCAAGCCATCTGCTTTTGATTGCAAAGCGACTAAAAAATTTAATAACTTGCAACACCTAGCAAATGCACTTCAAAAAAACCAAGGAATGGCTATGGTGCTAAAAATACAGATAAAAAGTTGCTATTTATTATTTAAATTAAGTTTATGCTAAAAAATAAATGGCTATCATTCACTGCTGCATGCAAGCCTCATATTGTACAGAGAAGCCCTGCTACAGTGTAGGTCAAGCAACACAGTAGGAGCAGCAACAGGTTCTCAGAAGTGCATAGGCTGCTGGGTTTTGGTCCTGAGCTAACTGCTCGACACACAAAGGGAGGGGGAGCCAAGAAGAGGGACCTTTCACTGCAGCCCTGGCCCTTGTTCCCCTGAGCATGTGGCCCCACTTGTGTCCTTCACCAGGCATAAGTGGGGCTTTGGGTAATGGGGACAGCTGGCTGTCCTGCACGGCGCAGGCACAGCCTGCCTGGGCCAGTGGCAGCTGCTCCAGAGGGGATGGGAGCAATCACTGCCTGCCAAATGCTTCATCCAGCTGGAGGAGCGTACGGTGCCTCGCATGAGCTTCTTTTAAAATAGGGTGGTCATGGCCATTGGGGGAGTCAAATGCTGGTGATAATGAAATTATGTCAGTCATTATGCACTGAGCCCAGCCTCCAGCTTCACATCTTGCCTCATCAATGGAGTTGAATGAGTCTGAATTGAATGCACAGAGAAAATAAAAGAAGTTGAAAGTGGGAAAAAAAGGAGGTGTTTCTCTAAACACTTCTTTATCTGTTCTCTTTTTAGCTTCAATACCAGAATCAGTAAATAGATATTTGTTAATTGACACTAAATTAATAGTCCACAGAACCTATGACATATACATTTTGTGTAATTACAAGGCAGAGTTCAGTCGTGAGCTCTGCGGACAAATATCGGAGGACAATGGAGTGGAAAATTTGAGTGTGCATCCCAGAGAATGAATCAAAGTTTCTGGAGTTTCTTGTCTGAATAGGCAATCAGTCTGTGGGAACATGCTGCCACCCAGCTGTAAGGGACACGGTGTGCCCTGCTCCTGTGTCAGTACCTGATGGCAGCAGTGAGTTTAAGGTGCTGATCCAACAAAGGCTTACTCATGCATTTAGTTTTCACATAGTAGGTAAATTCTGTCTGGGCTATAATCAATGGGAGCTTTGCCAGTGTCTTAACAAGGGCTGGGTTTTCACCTTGAAGTCAGCAGTATTACTTTCAAGGTATAAAGAGAATTATGTGAGTAAACCTAGGGAGGGCTAGAATCAAATTTATTCATGCTGTCTTATATTACTTTATGGATTGATCTTGGAGTTGCTACATTTTAATTACTGTAAAGTTTGTTTTATCACATTGGTTTGTGAATTTACAGAATAATGCTGAGAGTAAAGGTGAATTAGCAAACTTTCTTTATTCAACTTCAAGATTTTAAATTGCCTATAAAATTGCAGTTACACAAAATTCTGTTCTCAGGGCTTACTTACAAACTGGACAGGTGAAAAACAGGTTAAAAAGATTCTGTGCTTCAATACACGAGACATAGCTTGGTCATATTTAAACATAACATCTATAAATAATTAATATTTTAGAATTGGACAATGCCACTCATTAACTGTCCTTATCCATTTCAGAAGGGAAATTAATTTGCTAGATTTGTGTCCTCTTTTAGTTCATATAGGAGATAAAATATAATTTCTGCGATAGATAATAAAAGTTTCCTCTGAAGGAGAAAAAGCAAATGTGGATCATGAATGATGTTGCTTGCATTCTGAATTCTGGTGTAGCAATTCTCCATGACTTTGTGAAAGCAAAATGTCACTCAGTGCCTTTAAAAATGAGTGTAAATCTAAAAAAAAGTTCAGATTGACCACATTTAAATGGAAGTCACAGCTGTCGAATCCTGATTATGAACTTTTTCAGACAATTCTGATTATAAAATATCTCATTAGTGTTAAGTTAATGTTTTCCATTTGGTTTTGATTACCACCAGATCCAGATGTGCTAGTTTTGCTAGGAGCAAGGAAGTGTCTTTCCCTATGATCTTCAGCAGCAATAACCTCTGCTATTATTCCTCTCCTCCCTCCCCTTTTGCCCTACTTCAGCTTTCTGTGCCGTGCCTCCCTTCTTCCCCAGATACCCTGTGCACTTGTCTTTCAGCCTCCATTCTGCTCAGAAGATTTCACCTAACTGTGGGAAGGTATAAATATTGGGAAAAAAAGTGAAGTTCACAAAATTGGTGATTTCCTGCAGCTGCAGTATTAAAATTAGCAGT
The DNA here is from genome assembly GCF_963662255.1 of Cinclus cinclus. Lineage (NCBI taxonomy): Eukaryota > Metazoa > Chordata > Aves > Passeriformes > Cinclidae > Cinclus > Cinclus cinclus. Next base: position 20,442,089 of record NC_085051.1, on the reverse strand, counting down.
GCCTTTTGTATTATAGAGAATCTGATCACCAGCATAATCATATGAAGCATATTCCATGAGGAGAGTGTAGAACTGATGGCAAGCTGAAAGCTTGTATGTCAAAGTCAATTTATCTTTGAGAATTTTAGGCCACACAGCAAAGTGGATTAAGGAACTTGGCCATCAACAAAGACTGGCAAATCCACAACCACAAGTCAGCGGTATCTGTGCCTCAGCTGAGCTGAAAAGAAAGGAACTGATGGTAAATCAGTAGTGCTCAATTGTCATTTGCAATATTGCATAATGGCAACACTAAAAACCAAGCTATTAATAGTTCTAAGTTTTGAGGAAAGCATAGAGTAAATGTAACTTCCTGGAAAGAGATTCTAATTGTTCATGTGTTTGGCCATTAAATTTTTCCTTTCCTGCTGATTTTCCAATATACGCAGGACGGGGATTGCCCCTTCATACTGCATTGAAATCACAAATATAAATGTGAGTACAGGATCCCCAGTTCATTTCAAACTACTAAGGCACTAATAATAATTCTCTCAGAAAAGGTAAACAATTAAAGTATTCATGCATCCATGGACATCATTCTGAGAGGATATACTGAAGTGGTGCATAATTTTCTTTGTCAGTTTAGACATTATACAGAAGAACAGATGATATCAATGCATTGTTCATGTGACCCTGTGTCTGTGATGCAATGTCATCCTCGAAGTAGAGAGCAGAGCTGGAGCTCCCCTTTGCACTCCATCTTTAGCTGCCAAATATTAAATGTTTGTTTGCTAAGCTGTGATGCTTGAAGAACATGTTTCTGTATCTCTTGACTGATATGTTCATAGATACAAGATTTTATTGGCTTAGTGCATCGTGATAGCTGAAGGACTTCATTGTGGCTTCTCTCTGAGGTATAAAATCAGTGAATTCCCACCTGAGTACACCTTTATATGCAAGTTTTAATATATACATCAGATAGGAATTATTGATGAACAGCTTCCAATTTCTCACATCTTTTCTCTGTTACAGAATTGTGCCCAAGGTTTTTTCCCTCCATTCTTCTTAAGAATATATTTGCTTTGTTATCTTGCCTCATACCCTGAAAAGGGATTCACTTTGATGGGCCATATACTCAAATGAGCTAGTGCATAACATGCCACAATCAGTCATTTATAGCTCAAAATTTCACATCTTTTTTAGAAAAAATATTTTTGCTATATTTTTAATTAAAGTGGTGACTTTTTTCAATTCATTCTTAGACTCTGATAAGCACAGAAAAGGAAACTAATGAATTTAGGGTTTATTAGCTATCTATTTTATATCAAGCACAGAAATGCACATCTACACACACACAGACACACACACACACACACACACACACTCACCAATTTTAATAGTGCTCCCATGACCATATTATTCTTTCTGATAAGCAGGAAAAATGACAGATGTTAAGTGGCAAACAGCAGCTTATCATAATTTTAGGTTTTAATTAAGTGTACTAAGTACATTAAGACAACAATACCTTGGTATGTCTTTCTCTACTCTTGACTGTACCACATTAAGTGAGGTGCTGTTCAGTGTGATGTCCCTTTACCAGTCTAATGTGATGTGAATGGGAACTGTGAGTTTCATTCTTGTTTACCCATTCCATATGTACAATTTGCAAAGGAATTTTCTGTAAGTCTGATCAGAATTATCTTCTTTAAGAAGAAAAACATGACATCATCTTTGTAGGCAAGATACTAAGAGATGATTATGCATTTACTGATAACTAACAAAAAACCAAAACTGTGAGAAATAAAGCCCCACCAAACACAATTCTACCCTTGGGAAAAAGAATGAGAAGAGGAAGGTACTATAAATGATATTCATACTATTGAATGCCTTCAGAGATATTAAAATATTAGAGCAAGGACAGTTACTGTAAGAATAAAACAGGAAATAAAATATGCACATTTAAATATAGTCATGCTTCTACTTTGGATACTTAAATGAGCTAAATCTAATATCTAGTTTATGTATTATGTATGATTATGCATTATGTGCTGAATCACTCCTCAGTTCTCGCATATATATAAAGCTTGCATACTCAAGCTTTCTTTTGAGCAACCTAATTATCATATACTATATTGTATAGGTAATTATGTACCATACAAGTGTTTTTCTCAAGCAAACAAAACACCCCAAATCTAGTCAATATGTTCTGGTTGGCATCTGTTCTGATGGTGCACATAAGAATTTTTCCCCTAAATATCACTGTTATTTCCACTTTGGAAGTACATAAAAGTCTAAACTTTCACTGCCAGACAGGCATACTGTTTTCAAAGTTCGTAGTCTAAAACTGTTCTTTGAAGAAGCCAACACCACAGGTGAATTTTAACTTTCTTTTCAGTGTGTAAAATCCAGGTACATCTTGTCTTAATGCAAAAAAACAAAAGGAAATTTTGCAAAGTATGCTGTATAGTAGCTACATAGAGCAACATTAGGAACATTTCTATGTTGACCTTTTCTGTTTGAGATTTTTTTAATCCAATATTCTAATTCTATATTTTCTGGCATCCTTTTATATCAATGAATGTGTTTCGTTTTCCCTAATTGTGGCAGATTTGACCACCACTGGCTTGAGATTTATTCACCAGTTTTCTTTCCCTCTAAGGAATGTATTGCTGTCATTTTGTGGTGAGGACATTGCTGAGTCAGAATGGCAATAAATTGTGAATAATGTCTCTGCAAATGGGTTGTTCTAGCCCATCTCACCAGTACTTACACGCTTGAGTGACTACAGCTAAATGCTTTTCCTTAGTCATTATGAAATTCCCATTCCCACCTCTCATATAATCCTAGCCCAAGCTACCTCTAATTCTCAAGTTTGAGTACTTTCCTTGAAGCGATGATACAAGAACAGCAATGATTCACCTTCAGATGTGCCTACACAACAGCAGAAGCTTGCCAAGCTAGAGAAGGAAATGTCCAAGGTCAGTGACAGCGCAGTGGAGAAACTTTGCGAAGCAGATGTAAACACATAATTCTAAAAGAGATTAGCAATCAGCTAAACTGGAGGTGCTGATTTCTCACAAAATGTATTCCCTTCTTGATGAAGTGTTTTATTTTAGAAGTTTTTTAAAGCACAAGGCATTTCCAGTCCTTCATTCAGATATGCAGTAAAGAGTACCCAAATTACAAGAAAGTTTATATTTCTCATATTTGGGTTTCCATCCTAGCCATTGATTGCCTTTGCAATTTTTAAGGTGTACGGAGAAAATGCCCCTTCCCACAGCAGTACCTTAACTACAGAAGTAGAATATATTTTGTCTGTTTCTCCTATCCCTGTGCTTTGATTTCTCTTATTCCATGGCCCCGCCTTACTGAGAAACACCTATGATACCACTATCTAAACTCTTCTGCAGCTAAAATATTTTTTTTTTTTAATGGTGCATAGTGCTTTGAAGGACTCTGGGGGAGAAAAATCAGGTCAAGATCTCATTTTTTTTTCTGATGGAAACTCAGATCAAATTGATGTCTCACCATTCTTTCCATTTTCTCTTAAAGAGAAAACAGTTTGTGAAAAAGATATGATTATTTGAGTCATGAATTTAAAAGAAATCCTAATATCTAGACAGATATAGAAACCTCTTGTGCTTAACATTTGGTCCTATCTATGCTTCCCTGGTTGCTTCCTATTGCTCCTAAATGTTTTACATTTTCTCAGCTGCTTTTGTATAGTACTTGCCATTTTCTATGGATTGCAAAAACATTTGGGCATGTCAATTGAGGGAACAAAATCATTCTGCTTGAGCCATATAGCAATGTTTTAACTTTAATGCATAATACATATATATGTTGAAAGAGCGCATTAAAACAAGGCATTAACAGATTTTTGTCCCTCTGAAGTGATGATAACAGTTACTATTTTAAGAGGTCTAAAATACTATTGGGAATGATGTGTAAACTCTGTAGTTGTTAAGATTATTACTAACTAAAGTTGCAAGTGGAACTGCTGTGTATTATATGACCCTCATTGATGAGGAGCAGGGCTAAGACTGAAAAGTATCCACAGGAAGTACAAATTCTGGTGTGGAACATTCAGTCTGTAACAATAAAAGTGGGGGAAGTGAGGAAGGGGAGTTTATGGGATTCCATTTGGTGTGCTAGTAGATTTTTTGTCTTTTTGCAACTTTTTTGAAGGATTTTTAACTTTGATGATACTTAACTGGGAGGAGGTGCTGACTCCCTTGGAGGCAGAGAGGCCCTGCAGTGAGACCCAGAGAAATGAGAGAGCTGGGCACTCATCAGCTGTGAAGTTTTAACAAACACATGGGTTTCATTGCACTCTACAACCTCCCTACAAGGGGAAGAAGAAGGGCAGGCACTGATCTCTTCCGTGTGGTGACCAGTGACAGGACCAGATGGAACAGCATGAAGCTGTGTCAGGGGAGGTTTAGGTTATATATTTGGAATAGTTTCTTCACCTAGAGGGTGGCTGGGCACTGGAACAGGCTCCCCAGGGAAGTGGTCACAGCACCAGCCTGACAGAGTTCCAGAATGGTTTGGACAATGCTCTCACGTACATGGTGTGACTCTTGGGGTTATTTTTTTCAGAGCCAGGGATTGGATTTTGATGATCCTTGTTTGCGCCTTCCAACTCAGGATATTCTATTATTCTGTGATTTGTAATCAGGTAGTAAGTAAGCTATAATAATATTTTAAGATATGAAGGATACCTATTTTATGTTTATTACAACTCTTGTAGTTTAAATGTTTGTTAAAGACGTTCTAGTAAAAAATATAACCTATTCTCAGACATTCACTGAGTGGCCAGTAATCAGCTATATCTCTGGAAATAAAATGGTCTTAACCACTCAGTTTACTGCCTTTTGTGATAGGGTTTCTGCTCTTAAACTCCATGCAGTTAGAGAAAAAGTGTCATTATTTGGCGTGGATGCTTTAAACATAAGTACAAATCAGTACTTACTTTGGAATAAAGCCAGGTATGCACACTTTTATGACAATAGTGATGCCCAAAATGTCTATTGATACAAATATTGTTCTTATCTGTTGCAAACAGCCAAATAATTGCTTCCAGTTCTTTCAAGAATAAATGGAAGAGGATCCTAAATTGCAGTGGATAATAATAAAGATATTGCTTGTAATCAATATATCAAATTATGGATATCAAGATACCATGCTATCTCTGAGGATCACAACCTGAAAATTATACACAATGCAACTCCCTGGTTACTTAATTTTACTTTGTTTATTGTAAAAAGAATGTTAGTAAATGGGAAACAAATTGAAACCCAAAAGGTTACAGACACGAGCACTTGAAGCAGAACTCTTTGAACTCTATTACAATTTCACAAAATGTGAAAAACACTCTAGAGAAATAATTTACAAATCAGTGAGAAGCAGTATTGCTTTTATATGATACACCAAAGTAAAGTAAAACTTATATGTGAAAACTTGTGAAAGCAAGAACAATGTACCATGGACAGGTTTTAAGGGTATATGGAAAAGATATCAGCATATTTCATCAGGTTGATAAAGTTTAGAAATAGTCATATGAATAAAGTTGGTTTTTTTTACTACTCATGAGAAGATACAGATTATTGTGCAAAGTGGATAGGAACTGTTGTAGCCTTTGAATAACCAGTCACATCATCCAGACTAAATATTCACCTTGTAATAAAATCTTCAAGTTCTTTTTCCAAATAAACTTCCAATTTTAAATACTACTTAAACAAGACAACAGTTAATTATGCAATAAAATTCCTCATTTACTTTAAAGAAATGCATAATTTGACCCATAAAGCCTTTGTGCTGACACCTGGTGCTCTCAATGGTTCTACCGCATGCATTTTTTAGTAGGCTTTTGTACTACTTTTTTATAGCAATTAATAAGGCCTTTTACATCTATTTTAATGCTGTAGATATTTATTCAGGGCTTTTTATGTATTTGGTGGATGAGTGAAAGTAGCTGAATGGGTAATAAGTAAATAGAGTATTGCACATACAGTTCATTAATTGTTGTGCTGTCTAACTACGGAAGAAGATTGCTTCAATGTTGATATGAAAAAAAGGGCTTCAGGAAGAGGAGGAGAGTTTTGGCATTAATTTCAATGAGAATAGGACAGGTTTGAAAACTTTTGGTGGGAGAAGGCAGAACATTATGTGGGCTACTGCAGTAAGCAATGTGGGTGTAGCCACCCAAGACTAAGAGCTTACTGGCATATGAATGGTCTGTTCTGTGGCTGTTGGTCTGGTGACAACTGTGGGCTTAATTCACTAGTCTGGATACAGCCCCTGAGATTCAGAGCTCCTATACAGACTTGCAAATGGGGAATTTCCCTGATCCACAGATCATTCAGAGCTGATTCAAGGGTGCGAAACAGTCTACTGTTAACAGGCTGTGTTGTGGGTTTCTGTGGTGCCCAGAACACCTGGTCTTAGTACAGCTGGAGAACTTTCTATTAAGATAAAACGCTGCATTTGAGCACACTGAGTCATTACAATATTCCTTTTCCTTCCACTTCTGCTTTAAAATGTAACACTGCTGATGACAAAGCCCAAAAACCTTACCCAGCACACCTTTACTTACAGCTTGCCTGCACTGAAGAGGTTTGAGAACAGTAATATGCAGTAAGTGCTGGCAAAGGTGCAGCAGGCTAAATGGAACTTTATTTAACTGAAGAACTAAGCTTGAAATCAATTAAAACTCAATTGTATACAGCAACTGGGACCAAATACACTTTGTTCCTTGCTATACTCCTACTTCTTTTGCACATTAAATTCTTTGCTGATTTACAGTCAGCTCTAAATTTATTCTTTCTTCATCAATGTGATCCAAACAGACTCAGATAAATAACACACTATAAAAAATGAAAAAAAAAAATACAAAGGGTGGCAAATGGTTCTCTTGATCAAATGGCAACTATTTTCTGACCTTAAACAGAGGGATCATGGCCAGAAGTTGGTACACTCAGAAAAGGAATTATTTGAATAGACTTTGATTTACTTTGCCCATGACCAGTAACATTTATAGAAACAATCCTGTCTGGGCAGAAAAATAGATACCATGGCCCAATAGGTCTCTTTCATCTCTTACTCCTATTGTTCTGCTTTTGCATAAAATACATTAAAAATAAATTTGCATAACATACTGGAACATCTCCAAGCAAGCCATTTCAATCTCTGAGGAACAAAATAAATGTGTAATTTAAATATAACCTGAAAATCTGTTTACTGATCTGTCTGCATTTATTCTTCTATTGGAGATTAAAAAATGAATCTTTATCAAAGAACTCTCCCTAAAATAATGTCAAATGTCTGACTGAAAAGAGGAAAGACTGAGGCTTTGTCCTTAGAAAATATTGACTTATTTTTAAGACCCATAAGGGCAAGTTTTGAAAGTAGAACTAGTCTTAAATTTTTGATGAATTTCAATGGGAATCTCTTTGGTCATAATACCACACTCAGCTTTGAAAAAATGCAAATATTCATTACTTAACTAGAGTCAGTCAATGGTTATTTCCATTAAAAGTGTTACTAACCTGTTACAAAGACACAAAGAAAGCTTGTCAATGAAAAAAATTCACCTTTGTGGATATCTCCTGCCTATTGTCATCTTTGCCACAAGCTTTCTACTTGAGACATGGTGTTCATGTGTTATTCTGAGAAATAATGCTCACATTTCCTTTTCTACTAACCTTTATTTTAGAGTTGCTTTATTACCCTTCCCCAGTACATACTGTGCTGGGTATTTATTTGACAAACCATGTTTGTTAGCATCTGAGATGCCTCAGAGGCCAATTAATACAGTGAACACAGACATGACGGGGAGGGGACACGTTTTCAACCTAACTTTATATGGTATAATAGGATTTACTTATTCAGGCTCAGCATTGATTGAATTTTCTGACTGTGAACTCACTTTAAACAAGGTACCTATATGTTCCTACACTGAATTTTTCCATCTCTTTTACCAAATTGTTGTGCTGGCTTGGTCCAACTGTATTGTTTCCACATGTTCCTATGGAGCTGTCTATCTTTGAGCTTGCAGTAGCAAATTTTATGCCCAAAAGACACCAGACTGATCTGAAAAAAACATATTGCAAACATCCCACTTCAGACTCCTTTTGGGCATATACAAAATCATGTGCAAAAGATACATAATTTAAAAATAACAAACAGCTACTGGATTATACAACACATCATGTAGCTACAGGAGCAAGCTGCTAAACACTAAAAGTTCACCACTCCTATAGTAAATGTAATTCATCTTTTACCAAGTTTTCATGGATCAGGTAGACAAAAGTGAGCCTTCTTTGCTCCTTGGATCAAATTGAACTTTGACATCGCTGAGCTGCTCTCTGCCTAATCTCTATTTTTTTCCTTTAACACTTTGATAACTTTTTTCTGATATTTCCTGCTGAATGCTTGAGCTGCTCACAATCCTCTGCTTGTCTTTACCTGTCTTTGGTCCTGCCTTCCTGTCATGATTCAACTCCAGCCAGAAACCATGTCACAGCTGCTTGCTCACTCCCCCACCAGAGAGAGCAGGGAGAGAATGAGTAAGTGGGAAAGCTCATGGGTTGAGATAAAGACAGTTCAATAAGTAAAGGAAGAGCTAGACATGCAAGCAAATAAAACAAAGAATTACCTCACTGTTTAATGGAGAGTGATTCAGTCTTCCCATCACAATGGTTATTTGGGAAGACCAATGCCACACCTCCAAACCTCTCCCCCTTCTTCCTTCTTCCCTACACTTTATATACTGAGCGTGGTGTCCTGTGGTCTGGAATATCCCTTTGGGTCAGTTTGGGTCACCTGTCCTGGGTATCTCCTCCCGCCTTCCCATGGGAGCACACCCAGCCCCCTCGCCAGTATGGCAGTACAGAAACCAGAAAAGGCCTTGTCTCTAGGCAAGTACTGCTCAGCAATAACCAAAACATCTCTCTTATCAACAGTTTTCAGCACAAATCCTAAACACAGCCCCATACTAGCCACTTGAAGAAAATTAACTCTACCCCAGCCAAAACCAGCACACTTCTTTACCTTGTATGGATCTAGCAAGTACTTTCTCATGGTTCTTTGCAACAATTTTCCTCCAAGTCTGAGTAAAGAACTTGCAGCTGTGCTATATCCCAGGCAGAACTTGCTACATCCCAGTAGACCTTGTTCAGGTATGTCTCTACCTCGATTTTGCAGAAGACTTAGGAACATGATGCAGAGACACCAGAGCTGGTCAAGCAAGAAATCAGCACAGGAATAACAGGATTCACTGATTCATTGTTCTTCATACCTTAGGAAAACCATAGCTATTCTGCCATGAAATACAGCTGAGTTATTAAACCTTGTCAGATCCAATTTGACTCTACCATGCAGCCAATTCATATGTTTCTGAATGTGTAACACTGTTAATCCACAGCCTGGCTAATTGAAAGGGGCATATTTGATGGTATTATGATTATGAAAGCACTAGTATTTTAAGTGGTAATTCTTGAAAAAAAGGTCATTACTCTTTGATACTAATATTTAATATGTGGAAAAGACAGAAGTCAACAACTGGGAGCCAAACTTACCTCTTAGTCTTTTAGTCTTAGGCTATCTCTTAGAAATGTATCACATCTCTGATAAATTACCTCAAATCACAAAGAAATAACCTTCACATATTAGGGTCTAATAATTTTTGATTCTTCACAATGTTAAGGAGATATTATTGTCAATTGAAATATTTATTTCTAATTTAAACACTTCTAACTTGTTATGCTGTATATGACATACCGTCTCAATTCACATTTAATTATCATCTCCTAAATAAAATAAAGGAATGAAAGATTATGATTATCCTTCACAGACGATCTATCTTTCAATCACAGGATCTCATTATGATTTTATCTATCAGATTAAAGGGCTTCTTCACTGTATTTTTATTAATCAATTTTGAGAAAGAGAAAAGGGGAACTAATAACCACAAAATTAATTAGCCACCTTCTTTTTAAAATAGCAGAAGAGATCAAAAATAAAAGGTAAAAATTGTACACTATGCATTCTCTGAGTATATTAGAGGAAATATACTAAGAGAAACAGATAACTGATGATGCAGAATCAGAATATCTGTTAGAATGCATTTGTAATAGCAAGCAAGCCTGTCTGACAAAGCTAAAGTAGGACATTGACAGGCTTGTGCAACAGGAAACAAAATCCACAGGCTGCTTCTGGTGGAGAAGTGTAAGAGTAGCGAACATCAGTGGTCTTTGTTTTGCTCCTTTCTAGGGGCAAAGTAATGTATCCTGAATCCATGAATGAATCCTCATGTTGCTTTTAAGTATTTCTATTTTAAGACTTCCCTGTTTTTACAACAAAAATATGTGCATTGCTCACCTTTCTGTCCATCTGCCCTGTTCCTTTATGGAGAGAGATACTGGGAGTCACTCTTCATCTAAAGATAGAAGAACTTAGTAAATGTGTGTTTCTTTTTATTAAAAAACTTTGGTTTTATGTTTTTTAGAATATATGGCAGCTGAAAGAAAGAATTAGAAATAGAAAAGGAATGATGGCTAATCCTCAGTTTAGCAGCATGAATTAAAAGGATCACTTTCAAGGCCTGCTTCTTTTCTTTCCAAAAATCTTAATAGCAACATCTCTTTCTCAGTGTGATCTTTCTAATCATTCAATAAAGGAGCAGGTCTATTTTAAGAAAAAGAAGCAGATATGAGAGCTTCAGTAAAGTTATCAAAGCGCACAGTGTTGTCATACAAATTAGAAGAAAAAGACCTCTTCATACAGATCTGTTTATGAAGAAATCAGAATTTTAACGGCAGCTACGGAGTATTGCTTGTTTCAGGCCTAGTTATCTCAGAGCAAAGGCTTGCTTAGGGTGGATTTTAAATCACATATTTATATATAAGTACAGTTTCCTGTGTCACTTTCTACTTTCTTCCTTTTTATATTCCATAAAGGACCAGGCAGTCCCCAGATCTGCTGCACTTGTGCCCATGGCCAGCCACTGATTTCAGAGTGACAGCTGGCAGCCATGGAGCTCTGCTGCCAGCAGGTCCCCCCTCCTTCCCTCCTCTGTGCCAGTGAGCTCCAGCATCTGAAGAACATGCACTCAAGAGAGTTTTGGAGTAGTTTTAATTATACAGATGTGCTGTGGTGTTAGAGGTGATTCAGATTACTAATTAATTATAAATTTCTATCCTGTGTCACTTCAGGGTCTTGTCAATTTCCTCCAGTTCCCTGAAATTGCATTTTCATATTACATTTTTGTCACCAAACAAATGCCATTGGAAGTTTTGGCAAATTTCTTTAGCAAATCTTGTTTTAGTGAAAGGTAGAGGAAGTATGGAATGAGATTTCCCCAGACAACTAAGGCAATAAAAATAGAATGTATCTGTTTAAAGAGAATTTCATTCTGATTTCCAATAAAACAGACAAATTCAACTTTCTCTTCTTTATTTCTCCTTTCTCCCTCCCCCCCCAAAGTTTAATAGAGGTTATAGTAGTGTGGTTTCAAATAATACCAGAGGATCTAATTATTCTTGTTAAGAATCATGAAATATTTCTAAGCAGTACTGTATTACATACCATTTCAAATCACATTCAATTATTATCTCCTAAATAGAAGGAAAGAATGAAAAATATGAAGAGTGCACAGACAATCTATTCTAATTCAATCCCTAAACCTTGAGCTGCTAATTTGATTATGAATTGAAACATTTGTGAGGACTAGTAATTCTACTGCAATCTTCATTTCAAATATGCTGACTGATGGCTCTGCTTCTCTTAACAACCTTCTGAAGAAAGGAATCTCTTTGATTCCTTTGGGGGTTTTTTTGCTTGTTTTTGTTTGTTTGTTTTTTGGTGTTTTGTTTTGTTTTGTTTTGTTACTTTTCCCTTCAACAAACTGTAGAATACTTTCTGACCTCAACTCTGAAGTTAACATGACAGCAGATGAGAATGCTGAAATCACAGCTTTGGGTTCATTTCCTTCCACTGAGCGAATTTCTTCATTTTAGATGGGTACAGGACCGGGAAAGTATTATTACAGGCAAAAAGGGAACTGTATTTTTTTGCAGGATCATTTGTATATGCTTCTGAGTATCTGAAATTAAATTAACTCTGATTGTTTCTATAAATGCTTCATAACTTCCCAGCTTGGCTTGATGACAGAATTTGAAGGAGTGGGGGTTTATTTCTTTTTTTTTTTTTCCCCTTCTTCCCAAGGTAGATCAATATTTTATTTTCCACTTAATTTTTAAATATCTTCCCTTACTTTTCTTTAAAATGACTGCCAAAGGGCTAAAACACTGGGATGAAAATATTCAGGAGTTACAGAGTAAGAATAATAAGCTTTTGTCCTGTCTACTCAATGTCCAGGGAATAATTGAAAAATTTGACAACTAAAAGTACTGAAAGTTACTTATAATTGAAAGATGTTGCTCACTTCTCCAGTGCAGTTTTGTTACTTTACTGAGAGCCTTGTATAACCAAGACACCCCTGCAAAGTTAGAATACTTCACTGTGACATCTCTTTGATATGCACAGGGCCTGTACTGGTATCTTATGAAGGACATAAAAATGGCACAACATGGCAAGTTAACTTGTATTCTTTCAGTGCAGCAGACTGTGCCTAGGGTGAAACAGAGATATATTCTGTATTCTACTGAAGAGCTTCTATGGTTACATGGAAAAGTTTATGCACTTTTCTGTGGGATGTAGACCTTACAGGCACTACTGTGTCTTAGGGAACTCTTTATATGATGGCTATTTTGAATTGCAAGATATCAAAGCTATGTCACTTACAAAATATCCAAACAGCTGAACTGGTAATGGCATTAACAAGAGGAGTATATTGACAATATTGACATAGTAAATCAGCCCAAATTATAGCAGCTAGTCTTGAATATCTATCTGAAGAAAATTGTCAGGTAATGATGTTTTTCATAAGACTTTTAGTTGGGATCTGTAATTTGTGTTGTCTCCGATGGATTTGTCCCTTGTCACTGTGGCTTCTTTTTAATATGAAGGACATTGCACAAATCCAGTCAATGCCTGCTTTCTCAGGATACAGAGGGAAGTAGGAAGAATTTATAATCTGTTAAACCACATATCTAAGTGTGGTTTCTTGTTTCTTATTGAGATCCCTGCTCATGGCATGCAGAAGAGAAATTAATAAGAAAAGACACTAAGGATATGTCCTGGATCAACCCATAAAGAGATCCCTGTTGAAAAGACTGTATGTCTTGTTTTGAAAGACATGTGCTCCAAATCCTAGATTTTATCTAGGTAGGAAATGATTGGCTCTTCTCCCTGGGTGGAGCATCTCCCAATGAGATAATGTCATTTTATCAGTCATGCATGGGACTCAATAGCTTATTAACAGAAGATATGTGGATAAAGACCACTGCCCCACCTGGTTTTAACAGATGGTGATAGAATACATACTTTTGGTCACATCCTGTATTGCAACTCAAGACACTGTGTTACCCAGCTCCAGCTTTCTCAGACATTTTCTGTGGCACTGCACTTGTTTTAGTAAGACACACAGATTAACACAGAGATGTCCCTTCACAGTTCAGGGAAACTTCATCACAAATGCTACTAAATTGCTTTCAAGGGTCCAAATCTGTTCAGGTTCCCTTCCCAGTCTGCATTTTCGACAATGATTGCACAAAAATGATGGAAAACTTTGTAGCATACAACCAAAACTGAGAAAGTCACGTAAAATCCTAAACAGACAAGCTTTGCTTGTTTTCTACTTGGCTCATGAATCTTACAATATGTTCAGTCCATGGGCAGTCAGTCCATTGCTTAATGTGTTCTCTAGTATTAATCATCATTATAAGATATAAATCTCCCCAAATCTTCAGAGAAAGCCTTTATCTTTAGACTTAGTTCTGAGAAACAAAAAAAAAAAAAAAAAAAAAAAATTTAAAAACAGAGTATGCAATTTCACTCCTGGGCACATAAATCACCACTGAATCTATATTTATATGTATCTTGAAGAGGTTTCTGTTAAGCACTCTGCCAAAGATTTAGGCATGGCAAAATTTCACAGTACAGTTTTTTGAGGATGAAGCAGACTCAGATTTCATGCATTTTCAATAGCTGGTCTGTCTGAAAGGCTTATCAGATTGTTTTTCTTTCCAATACACAGTTTTCACTTCTGGTTGCACTGTAAAGCCAGAAGAGTTACTGACCTGGATCCTGTTCCATCTCACTTGTAAAGTCCTGCTGTTACTACAGGACTGTTCACTATAATGTCTATGATAGAATCTCAGGAAAGAATGAAGCAATACAAATTGAATTCATCAAAATGAATGCTGTTCAACCCTTTCAGTGCTGGTGTTGTTTGGTGATTTTTTTATTACTGAAAAATTAAGCATTTGACTTTAGTTCACATTTACTCCTTTTATGTCTGTTTTTTCTGCTGGGATCTACTTGAAATGCCTTAGTAGCCTTACTGCTGCTGCAACCTGGACTATTATCTTTAGTTTGCTGTATCTGAGTTTCTCTTATTGCTTGAAAATATAAGCAAAACAAAGTGACATTGATCATTGTCTCTCCACGTTAAGTACAAAGAGAACAGGCAAGTTGATAATATTGATGGTCTCCACTGATAGGCAAACAAAGACCAGAGGTATTCAGCTGAGAAAATACTTCCTCTTATGATGTTATAATATGTTAAATTCTGAAGTGGAAGGGCTTACTCTAGTACAAAAGTGGATATTACTAAGATTGTAACAGCGTCTTCCCCTGGTTTTCTTCTGTCTTGTAGATGTAAAGATGATTGCTTCCTGTTTCCTACTTTTCAAACAATAGAGTTTTGCAGGTTAGTTTGCTTGTGGTGTGAGTGGATCAAGGGTCTTAAGTTGGAATATCAGAATTATATTTTACTGGTGGTATTGGCACTGCTTTAGTGCTTTGAAAAGAAAGTAGTATTGAGCAAGGGAGCAAGAGATGTTGGCCCAAAATACTTGAGCCTATAATGTTAATCTCAAAAACTGCTGCAACCACAAATTGCACTGGATGAAGTAAGTTCTGGAGTACTCTGGAGCCTCTGAATAAAAGAAGTAAACAGTCACAGTCCAAAGTGGGGAGACCCCTATATATGCATATATTCACACACACACACACACACACACATATATAAATATATAAATATAAAATATATATTCTTGTGAAATATCCCTGCTATCCCAGCCTACAAATTCAGTGATTGCTTCCATCATCACTATTTTATTAATGGGTTAATTGAATTTTTGATAGAAATGAAATTATTGAAATTGATACAGGGAAGGAAGAGGTGCCTTCTCCAACTTAGTAAATAAAAAAATAGTAGTCTCTTGTGGATGCTATCTTCATTTACCTCCAACAGTTCAATAAATCTTAATTAGACTTATTTATTAGGTGATTTGAGTATGCGTATTTAGCACTGAAGATCTTCTGGAACAGTCCAAACAGACTGAAAAAGAAGTGCAATCAATTAAATGATGTAGGGAAGTAGGAAGTGAAGATTGTTTCAGTAGGATGCAGGCAATGTGTGCATTGCATTGCACCTTTAAGTCTTTACTGTTTCTAGCAAAGCCGTCGAAATACCTCCCTGAATTCACTCTGCAAACAGACTCAATGAGGAAAATATATTAGACCCAGCATCTCCATGACAGTGCCTGTATTAAAAATGGATGGACAGCTTCCGAAAACCCATTGTTTGCTGTCTCCACAGATAGCATTCAGCTAATGAAACAGCTAATTAGATTTTTGTAATCCTGTCGTCATTGTTTGAGAGTGACACTTAACTTGAATTCCTCATGTGGGTCTCTACAGTCTAGGAAGGAATACTCTTTTTCAGGCCAATTTGGTTCTTGTCACTTTGCTGGAATGGCAGTTCCCTCTGTTGGTGTAATGAAATCACTGCTTTCCCAAACAGAACTGTGTCACTCAGCATTTAAATAGGAAAGAATAGGAAAATGAGGATACGATTAGTCAAACGGGCCCTGCGTTCAAAATCCACTTCTGAAATCAAATAGTAGAATTGGATTGAGTTCATAATGGAAGAATTACTTAGGTATTATCACGAGCTGTATTACATATTCATCGACTTGCTGAATGTGCATGGATTTGTCAGGCATTCTCCACTCCCCGCTCCTCATTTCCATCCAGTGCAAATGCAGTGAAGGGATAAGCAAGTTAAAAGCTGTCTAAATTAAGGAGTGATTAAGACAAGTTTGGGTGGATGCTGAATGTTAATCTCACAGGCCACATTCTTCTGCAATGTGAGAGGGTGCGACTTTCACTGGTAGCTCTCTGCCTTCAGCAGTGCATCGTGATGAGACTAATATATGACAGACTGTAGTCCTTGAAGCTTAACTGAGTTGTGTGTTGGGGTTTTTTAAAAAGCTTCCTTGTTAATAGTATTTCTGGTGGTATTGATTTCTAATGGTAGCTGGGAGCTTTATTCCCTTTGAGATTCTTGTAAATCCCTGCAATTAGAGAAACAAAATTGCACTGACCAGAAAAGCTGTATTAATTGGTAACTCAATATAGTTTGACCCAGAACATTTGCATTTCTGTCTGGATGGTCCCCTGCCACTGGTGGGCCTCTGAGTTCTGCCTGCAACAAGCTCACTGGGCAGATGAAATTATACTCTGAAAAGTCTTTGCAATAATAGTCTCAATATTTATTTTGTTAAAATAACAAAGATGAGTGAATCAGTGTGCAAATTGCTGAGCTCCAGAGCAGGTACAGTTTGTTGAACAACCTTGTGATGTCAAACATTCTTTCCAGACTTATACGATACAATAAATACTGTACTGTAACTCAAATATTGGTGTGACTCTATATAGCAAATGACCTGCACAACTGACTGGATTATAGAATTACTTGATAAAGTACCTTATCCTCGTATAGTATCTTAATATTGACACCACAAGCCTTTTCTTGTATAATTACATAAATAATATATGATTGCCCTCTATTTTTTTAACACATCCACACACAGAATCTCTAGGACTTAACATATAGTCTGTCTCATGGCATCTCTGTTGCAGTAGGTGCCGTCTCCACAGGATTCTTAGGCAAAATTCAGCAAAGAAAGTTAAGTCTTGAGTCAAGTCAGAGGCCAGGATTAGAAAATGGATCTCCAAACTGAGTTTCAATTGTCAGTGAGTTTGTCATATGGGTTGCTGTTCATGCTGCATGTATTGGATTATTTTCACTTTTTTTCCTTGAATCAAAAGAATTGTGGTTTTCAGGAACCAGGGTCTAGTGTTGAAGCAGGGATTCTACTGCCTTCAGTTCTTATTTTAAGTGAAATGACAACAATTTTCTGTGATCAGATTTGAAGCACAGAATCAGTATCTTTAAAATGAGAGAAAAAGAGAAAAGGCTAATTGCCTTTGGACATTTGAAAAATGCTTCAAATTTTTCAGAGCTGATTCTATTTCTGTAAAATTTTATCAAATTTTAGCTCTACTTCTCATGAATTTTGTTCTCCACTGCTATTCCTTGTCTGTCTTACGTATATTTAGACCTCAGCTGAAAAACTGATATGGTTTCTTCAGATGCTGTCATCCACATTTTATGTAACTGAGATGTTGTTTCCAGACTACATCTGAAACTGACTAAATTATATGTCCCATAAATGCTTTTACAGCACTGTTAAAAGCTGCTGTTCCTTTTCATGGATCTTTACATTAAACATTATGCTTAGAGTCTGAGATTTTTGTTTCTGATTTTTCGGTTTGTTTTTATAAGTTGTTAGGAACTTTTCTGGAAAGAGCTTTGTGAAAATAGAACAGTATTTGCGTCTACAAGAAAAAAATGGCAATTTTTAATCATAATCTTTAAGTGCTTGTTTTGAAAAAAAATTGGCTTTATATACTGAAAAAAATTGTTTTCTTTTTTTCTGTTGCTGATATTGAAGTATTTTCTTTTTGAAAATAAGACTGGCTTAAGTAGAGAAAGATTAATTTCTTCAAAGTACTTAAGACCTAAAGGGGATATTTTTATCATGTATTGGTCGTGTCGATGTTTAAAATATGCTAAAAAGGGAAATTTCTATACTTTTTTTCTGGGAGCTTTAGTTCATTTTTTTGAAAGATGGACATTTGTCTAGGAAGAATTGGAAGAAAAGATATTTTTACCTTCTTGAGTTTTGAGGAATTAATGAGTTTGATCATTACAGAAACAAAGTCAGTCCTCCTTGTAACATAATTTTAATTTACAACCCTCTGAGTCATCTAGTCCTTCTGTGTACCTATTCATTATTAGGGGTAATTGCATGAAAAGGAAGCTGTTTGTCTGCTCCTGCTGCTTATTCTCCACTAGTAAGCATAATCCTCTGTTTGTGGACAGCACAATTAGCAGCTTTGGAGATCATAATTATTTCATACCTGGGGCTTGGAAGAAACCTGGGGGAGAGAATCTCTTAAGCCTTGTCTGAAAACGCTGAGTTTACTTAGAGTTACTTTTCAAAGTTTCAGTTGTGTCAGACATAAGGGTATCTGTAAAATGCTCAGTCCACGCATAGGTTGTGGACAGATTACTTGAATATTTGCATGAAACTGTGCTGATCTACTCAGAGCACACAAAGCAAAGCACAACAATAACAAAAAGAAACTCAAAATAATGACACAAGCTATAGCACAAAAGTAAAGATCCAAACATCATAATATCTTACAATGATTTTCTTAACTGACTGACAGAAAATGCATTTGATATTCCTGCGTACCTCATCAAATTTACATGCGCTAGCCTGTCTGAGAAGCCTGGGAAAGAAAGACAGCCAAATCCACAGTTACTTGGAGACCAAGTAGTGGCAGCTTTTACTTCCCCTCTGGTAACTTACGCTCTTGGTGCTCTTGATCCCATATCCTTGCTCACATTTCCAGTGTAGCTGTGGGGGTATGCAAAAAACATGATTTTTCTAATTCATTATCTGATAGAAGTTCAAACAAATGTACATGCTCCAAAAGACAGGTCTTATATTTTCAAATGCATAACTTATCTAATTTATCTAAAGTGACAGGGATAGTAAGCTTCACATGGATCTGTTTCAGTTCAGCTAGGGCACATTTTGGTATTTCTGATCACATTGGCTGAGGATATGCACTCTAGCAGACAGTAGTTAATGACAATTTTCATATCTTCTGTTTTAAAAAATAGTGATAGATTTCAGTCCGTGAATTTATCAATATTTCATATCAGCATAGACTGAGTGCTCAGGAACTAAAAATTGCTAAGGTTAAAAAAAAACCAGTGACTTTGGTACCAGGGATGAAATTTTATTTCTGTCATTTCAATCAACCTGTAAAAGATTATATGTTGATTCCACTTTGATTTCTTCAGAAAAATAGCCAGCTAAATTGCAGGTTTTTTTATCAATTGAAGAAATTTGACAAGAATATGGAGCTCAGTTTTAAACTTTGAGCTGTTAGTGGCTAAGAGATCAAAAAGGTCCTCCACTGAAGATGAGTTTACTTGACCAGTGGTTGCTGAAATGCTTAATGTTAAATCTCAAAATACATTTTCTTAATCATCTCAGTTTAAAGTAGATCAACATTAAAACAACTAAACATGTCAATTGAAACACATTAACATCCATTTTATTTTGCAGAACCAATAGTTTATTTCAATTTAGTTTTGTTTATAACCTATTTAACTTCAAGTAGAAAGAGAATAGGAAAGTGAGTAGTTTTCACATTTAAAAGAACCTCAAACATTATTTGACCTGCAAAAACATTTAGTGATTGCTGTTCAAACAAGAATCAATTGTATTACCAACAATACAAAGAGACACTGTACATTCTAAAATGATTTTTCTAAACAAAAGGGATAATAAGCACTGCTAGGGAAAGAAAGTAACAGCTTTGGTGGTATGGGCACACCCCATAACTTTCAGTAGCTTGATGTTTCTGAAAAAACTGTTTCATAATGATAAATATTCTGTGCACACCTGTACCATATTGGTGTTCTCTGAGTGTTCTTCACATGCCATTACCACCAGTTGCTGCTCTTTATGTAGTTTCAGTTATTTCTTGGCTGGTCTGCTTTTTTCATTGTGTATGGCAATCCCCAAATACGCATGCACTAAGCAGCTGTTTTGATCTGATTTGGAGTCCAAGGCTCTAAAAGAAGTACTAGATGGAAACATTTCTTTGGTAATAAAGCCATCCATCATCCAACTCTGCAAACAGTGGAGCATGCCTGTCTGTGGAGGAGCCGTCAGCATGGTGTTGCCTGGAAAGCAGATCTGCTGTGATCCTGTGCTCCTGAAAACTAGGTCTGGAGGACAGCTTTGCTCATGGATGTTGCTTAGTATCCTGGAATATCTTCGAGAAAGCATTACTTGTGGCAGGAAAGATGTGTGCTAACGTCTTTACAAACAATTTCATGGGTGAGGCTATGTGTGTTAGTTAGCGTCTCTGAAATGGGTCTCAATGTCCCTAGAGCTTCAAGCAGCACGAGAGCGCAGACAGCCTGACTCTGGAAATAGACAAGAGGGTCCTCACAAACCTGAGCTGCTGAGATTTGGGAAATGACAAGTTTAAGAGGGAATATGTGGTAGGCGGTTCGGGAATGCTGTGCCACAGGCAAAGGGTAAGGAGGAGGACAATGTGCAGCCCGGAATTTATGAAAGGAGGCTTAGAAATCTTGAGAGAAAGCCCTGCGGGCGTGTGCCCCAGGGGACTCTATTTATTCAAATAAAGTTGCAGGACTCCTCTGTCTCCTTTATGGACACTGCTACACGGCTTCCATAGCGTGGTTTTCTGTGTGCTTGGAAGGACAAATGTAAAATGGAGTGAGACAAGTCCTGGGATCTTCATGCTCTCTCTGTCGTTTCACACAGAGGGATGAGTATCGTTTAACCTTCTCCTTTGTTTTCTAACATTTATTTACTATGAAAGAGATGTAATATATCGGTTTATAACTTTTATTTAGCCAGTGACATGTCCTTCAGCAACCAAAATTGCTTTACACATCAGCTTGGTCAAAGAAAAGCTTAGTTCAAAAGTCAGCAGCGCTTCAAAGCAGAAATAGTGAAAACCTGATAGTAAAATTAACTACATTATGTGTGTCACCCCTCCCGCTGAAGTGCCTATGGGACTGTTACAGCCACTAACTAAAAAAATAAATAAATAAGAGAGGAGTCCAGTGCTGCGGTAGCTCGGTTTGCAAGCTGCAGGCTGAGGCACAGCTCAAGCTCTGGACAGGGCCGGACACAAGAGGCCGTGAATCGCCAACTCTTCGCAGAACAGAGGGCTTGCCGAAGGTGGTGCCAGCCAGGGAAATGGACCCTGGGAGACACAGCAGGAGCCAGCAAGCGCCAGCCTTGGGGTAGCGAAGGCGGTGGAGCGGTGGTAGAGCAGGGTCTGGCGGAGCGGGGCTGCGCGCACCGGGGCTGCGGGGCCCTACGCGCCCGGGGCTCCTTGCTGGGCTGCGCTCCTCACGCACCAGCTCGGGCTGCTCCTGCGGGCCTGCGCCGGGACAGAGCGGCTCTGTGGAACCAGACAGCCGGGACTGTGCCGCGGGAAACCCGGGGAAGGGCCGGTGAGTGAACCTGGAGCCAGTGTGCGAGTGCGGGGTACGCGGGGAGCCAAGAGGGCGCCCGTGGGGTCCCTGGGCCACAGCTCCAAGGAAGGGCCTCCCGCAGCTCCAAGGAAGGGCCTCCCGCAGCTCCAAGGAAGGGCCTCCCGCATCTCCCTTCCACCAGAAAGGACATCTGGAAACCGCAGCCTTGAACAAGCTGCCTGGGGCCCTATGTGCGCCTGCTGGGCTTCCCGGCTTCACCTTTTCCCTGGTACAATGTGCTTCTCAGAAATAGACTTTATAATCTTGTTGTACATTCTGCTGGGGGAAAAAAAAAAAGTTCCCAGCCCATAGGGATATTTTCCCCATCGCTTAAAACAAACAAACAAACAAACAACACCCACAACAAATTGTTTAAAGGTGTCTGACTTAAAATGAGAAAAAGCCCCAACTGCCTCTTGGAATGTTGGAACATTCTGTTGGTCTTGTACATGATCATAAATCCATATATTTTTATTTGGTGCAACAACTTATGTGCTGCAGTATTTACTGAAAACATGATCTTTCCTTCCCTTGGTGCTGCTCCAAATATCTCTGAGGAGCAGCAGGCTGTCTACTAAATGCCTTTTAAAGACAAATGGTTGAATAACTGGTTTTCTGTTCCTTCTGGAAATGGACTTCACTAGGGAAAGGGAGTTTTACATTTCAATTTTGCTTCGCATCTCAGCATAGGAAGCTTTACATAGATACAGTTTTTAACAAGATGGGCCCTCAGTGTTAGCCAAAATTTCACAAGACAGTATAAAGTTTCAGAAGAATACTGTAGCCTGTTTGAACCTGACGACTCAGTGAAGCTGTGAAACTGGTTACTGCGTATAAAAATGTGGTTTAGGCTTGGAATTTCTGAAGAAAAGCAGATAATGGTGTTTGTTGAGGACTGAAAACCACGTAATGCAGCGCAAACATTGAACAAAGGCAGACTCAGTTGGATCGTCCATTGGAGAAGTTGTGTCTTACCGTGGTGCAGGCAGCGCCTTTTGCTGCTCCTGTGCAGTGAAAATGAATGTCGTAGGGAACTGCAACTGGCTTGCTAAACAAATGTGTTCAGACTGTGAAAAAATGCTGCTTTTCCTTTCTGGCTTACACTGTGAAAGAATTACCATTTTGCTACTATTAATGCTCATACGGCCCAGTGTTAATATGGTATATCTTACACAGATGGTGTCTAAGAGGGGAACTGTCAAATCCTTATACTGTGATCTTATATGAGGAAGGACTCGCATTAGGGGTCTATCACTGACTAATGGTTATTTTGGACAATTAGCCTTGTATAATGCCTTTTGTCTGTCAAATGGGTATGAAAGTCGTAAATATACATATAAAAATAATATTAAAACTTTAAAAAAAAAAAAAACTCTCATACAGGTGCTTACTATAAAATATGATCGCAAAATAATAAAAATCAGTGCCTAAGATGGGACAGAGAAATCTTGAAATAGCCTCAGTGTCAAGTATAAACTTACTTTCTTCCACACTGAGTGAACAATTCTACTGTTTGTGGGAAGGAAAATGGCTAAAATTATGGAAAAACATAACTGATACAAAACTGTAAAATAATATAAACTAGAGTAATTATTTTGATGCTTATTGACATATCTAAGGCTCTGTGACTTGTTTGCTTATTGGAGATTATATATGTATATATAACGTGATGAAATATGTTTGAGGAGATACTTGCTGAGTCTTCATGTGTCCCTGTACTTGTGTAAATTAAGCCTTTGAATAATCTCAAAGATGCTGCTGTCAATGCATTTTTCAGACTAGCTGGCTGGTAGGTTGTTTGCATGTATCCATTGATATGATCCTAAAACTGAATGGCCTCTGGTGAGAGTGAAAATTCTGTTGAAATTTACAAATAAAACAATGAGAGCAGAATTGTTTCTGTGTTGCTCAGTACCCCCCAAGAAGTTTGTACTTGGCTGAAGTGCTTGCATAAAGAGAAATAAAGATTTGGGAAGAGCAGTCTGAATGGGAGTTTCTGATGTGGGTGGCTCTAGGGAATATTGCCTGATGACAGTGGAAAAAATCAAATATTTTCTTCTAATAAGTTCGGTATTGTTTAGACCCATCACTGCATAAATCGCTGCAGTAATTTGTAATGCTGATAATTGTGTGTGTGTTCTTGTTTCCTCCAACTTGGGGCTTTCCTGATACATAATTCTTGAGCTATTTACTTACCAGCACTTTCTGTGCCAGTGTGGGGAACTGAAGACAACATTCCTGAACTTGTAACTGCAGTCTTGCAGACTGGAATTCAGAGGTGGTTAATGTGGGTTTGTGTCATCTCCTTCAGAATTCTGGAGGATAAAAATTCTTGTGTCTTCTGAGCAGCAGATTTTCTAAAAATTTGATAAAAGACTGTCAATGTCTGTTTGCAGAGGTCTTGTTTTTGCCACTCTCACCCTCCTCCTAAACTCTTAACATGGAAGCCTTCTGAGTCAGATACTGAGCCAAGACATTCAGTGAAGCTCTGGTAACTACTGTATTTTGGTTCTTGCTTGATAAAGACCTGACAATTTTCCTTTTTCTAAAGATACAAATGTCCAGAGTGACAACTGGAATGAATGAGGAATGTGAAGGAAAAAAAAAGTTAATATACTTTAGTCTTGTATCTCAACGAAAAACAATCTAGGAAGTCTTTTCTCTACTTCAATCCACATTTATATTCTTACTGTGTTTCTGTTTTAATAGTAAGGCATAAAACTAAATGGGTATTTTATGGATGTTTGCATCAAACGAAGTGTTGTGCTTAGGCTGAATATGGTTTGTCTGTTTTGTAACAAATGTGTTGTATTGTGGATAGAGACTGGACTACATCCTGAATCCCCATTTCATTCCTAATTGTTGCATACTGCTAGTGGAAAGGATGTGGAAGAGTGGATGGAAGAGATGTGGGGGGGGTTGTCTTGGAGTGAAACTGGCACAGAGGGTCCCTCACTTCTTGCTTCTGCTGTGTTTTCCTACACCAGGTGTGGGACAGCGTGTCAGTAGCACTTGCAGGAGGAATTGTTTGCCTCTAGCTTGCGTCAGTTTTGGGACATCCCATGTAGACTGACAAACTCATTAAATAATAACTGCAGTTTCATTAAGGGGTTAGATTTTTCATCTAAAGTTCAGCACATTGTTCAAACCTTATTGATTAGAGACAGAAAGTAAATATTTAAGCATTGATGCCCTGACTGTTATCTCTGTCTTAAAATCCAGCACACCACATCAAGCAAGGAGGACTGATACACTCAACTGCAGGAGCTTTTTAGAGGTGAAATATGTTAACTTAAAAATTGGGAGGGATATTAGGGAGAAAATCCATAATATTTCTTGGTGCTAATGGCTTTAGGTGAGTATGGTATTTGCTGAACAGACAGAATGATATCTGCCTACATAATTTGCTGTTGCCTAGACGTGATTTTTCTGTTCATGTTTTGGACCTCTGTAATTGTGGACAAATTTCAATCTGCCTATGAGAGAATAAGTCAATATTAGAGCTCTGTGTAAGCTGCATATTAATACTTAAGTGCATTTTCAAAATGTTGAGAAACATAGAGTAATTTGATGTGCTGCCTGGGGAACCAAAGCCCAAGGTTTTTGGTTTTCTCAGTTTTTTTGTTTGGTTGGTTTGGTTTTTTTGTTTGTTTTTGTTTGTTTTTTCAGGAAATAAATATTTTTCTGAAGAAATAATTAAGTTTTTTTAACAAAGCACATGTGAGTATCCTATTTTAGGAGGTCTTAAGCAAAGAATGAAACTATTTTTAAAAGAAGTTAATTCATACTAGGCACCACTACTTAAAACCTAGCCTATCTTACCCCTTGTCTAGGGCATTTAACAATAAATTATGGACAAATTAATTTTATTGTCATTTCACATATTCTTTTTTCCTGCCACTAGTGTATGATTACCAGATATATCAAAAATACTTGTTGTATCAATATAATGACACAAAAAGATGGAGAGTTGGAGTTGGAAAAAAAAAGGTATAATTAATATTAGCAGGTGTTTTTCTAGGCGTTACAAGAAGAAAACACATCTTACGATAATCAGTGTTCTAAAAAAATGATAAAAGGAGAAAGGAGATATTAATAAATTTTTGAGAGTAAGATTGTTTAAAATTAGTCTATGCTACAGCATGTACCAAGGGTATTATTAATGAGAGCGTGTACTGTAGTATGCCAATATAATTTGTACTAAAATATTATGGTAGTGAAGATGCTGTAAGCATCATGAAATTCAGTACCTGAATTTATTGCATGGAGTAAATTGTAATTTAAAGGACCTAGGCTTATACTGGAGTGTCCATAAATGCAAAATAGAAATTCTTTTCAGATTGCAGACCTGCAATAATTTTATTATTCACATACTCCCTCTGAGATGCACACTGGCTTTCAGATTTAACAGAATCTCAGACTGGCTCCCCCACCAGGGCCCACCTGGAACGAGAGCAGCGAGCAGTAGCCAGTGCACTCCTCAGCGAGGTCTCTGATTTGAGCTCCCAGTAAGCAGCACATGTCTCTAGAGAGTCAGGGCAGTGCAGGGGTGCCCTGCAGCTGTCAGAGGAGAGGTGCCTGCTGCTGTCACCTGCTGCCTTTGCCCGGTTGTGCTCTCTTGTGTGCCTACTTGTCCTCTAGGAATGTAAAACCATGTTTATGTTAGTAGGGAAGAGAAAAAGTTTCTTGGTGTAGAGGATTATTAAAGCCCTGGAGATCTTTCGAGGTGAAGTTCAATTTTAATACCATGGCCAAAACACGTCACTCTGACTTGATTACCTTTCCCCTGCCTGAGTGGAGGACAGAGATTGCTGCTAAACTGGTTCTTCAAATTATTTCCTTTTGATGGGAATTTTAGCCGGCGTGTTAATCATCAAAAGACTAAAGGAACTGAGGAGACAGGGGGAAGATCACTGCAGAGAGGCCAGTATTCCCTTTGGGAATCTCTAGTTATTCTCCTTCTTTTCTGGATCAGAATTATTACATCTTTCTAACAATTCACATAGCATTTTAAACTGTTACTTGAACCACCATTCTTAGAGAAGAAACAGTACTGCTGAGAAATATCTTAATATCCCAGCAAATCCATATGGTTATCTGGATACAAATAGATAACAAAAGACAATTACCACTTGAAAACTTTGAGACCGTGTCAGACATCTCTTTCAGCCTCTCTTTTATACTACAGCTACTTGCATTCAGGATCACCTTATAATAATTCCACTTTTCCACAGCACATGACTGAGCACTCCGAATTGCTTTAAAACACTTTCTCTATTATTAAAAAAAAAAAAATCTTGAAAATAGTCCCAGACTTATAACACTGATATTTTGCATCAATATTTTCCTAACTTCCACAGTTTACACAGTACCAAGTTTGAGAAGTTGGTGCAGCATGTTGTTAAAAGCTGTGGAGGAATTTGGCACCTATGGTATAGCCTTTCTGGATGTACTCTGTACACCTCTTTTGGTTCTCACTAGTCCTGTTTAAAATGGTAGAATGTTTTATTAAACTGCTTCATCACATTCAGGCATCAATTTGTTCATTTGAAAATGTATTCTTATATATATGTGCTTTCCTTCCATGGTACAATGAATCAATGGATGTTTTTCTGGGATCAGCAGTTTCAGGGGAGTTATAATGAGCAAACCTAGAAAGAACAAATTTGTGCATTGCTATGGCTTAGTCATAGGCATCAAAGTCCTAGTGCGACAAAAAGAAAAGACATTTCTTAAACTGAAAACACATAATAAATGTAATTCATTAGAGTTGTGGAGGGAGTAACAATTCATCTTTTATAGGACCGCTGTGTGTATATAAATTAATGCATTTATCATTGGAGTGTTGTTTTGCTGTTTGGATCCAAATGACTGCTTGAAACAATAATGCCTTACAGAGTTTTGGTTCAATTTTAGAACATACTTATTTCTTACGCAGTTTTAGACAAGGAGACCTCCACGGGAGTTTAGGTGCTCTGAGGATGAGGTAAAATCCTCAACAAAAGTCTTTTAAAATATCGCTCTATAACACTTAACACTTAATAATCAGTCAGAAACACTTAACTCACAGCAATAACAACTCAAAGCCAAGAGCCCAATAAAAGTCCAAGTCAGTCTGAAAATATAAAACACTTACTGTACGTATCTGCAAAAGAGGACGTAGTGCTGTGGAGCAGAAGTACAGTGCAGATTTTTTCTAAGAGACATCACAGAAGATCTGGCAATTTAGATAAGCTTTTCACAGATTGCAGTGACTCCACAGGGTATTGAACTGCTGATAGCTATGATTTACCCTATAAAAGCTTATTTGCTACATTTTCAGAAGTTCTGTATATCTAAAATTTTACTTTCCATCCATACACTTATGAAACAATATCAACATTATTGTTCCGTTCATAAAAATATATGAGTGTGAATTTGTGAAAAAATTTGCTCACATGAGCAATTGTAAAGCATTTTAGCATTTACTGATGAATACATCAGTGTATGCTATTTTGTGGTGTAAGGCTTGCAAACACCTTCCACCTGTTCATGACAATGTCACATTTTGGGAAATACTGTAGTCATAAAAAGCCTTCAATTTTTAAGAACAATTTGATGAAATATTTTATTGGTAACAGTAGTTTATCTGAGGTACAGATTCTGATATTTTGATTACAGCATTTTCTGCGTATTACAGAAAGGTCAAATATTTGTAGTTGTCAGAAGGACTATCTTTAAATGATTACTTATTGTCATTTTTACTATTCCTAATAGCTTAGTAACAGAGCAGTCTTCTAAAAATTTTCAATGGCAAACTAAGAAGCAATGGTCAAAGCTTTCATCTGTTGTTCAAAAAAAGGCAGAAGTATTAGAAATTTTAGGAAGATGGATCTTAATGGGGTCCCTCCCTTATTTTAAATTATAAGAAGTCTTCTTTCTTCTAATAGCTTTCTTGTGCATAATAGTGCATAAAAAACGTTACAAATAGCTTTAAAATTTATTAACAATTCTTCTAGCTAAAAGTTTTTTTGGCTTTAATTCTATGTGAAATAGACTTCTCTGAAGTATATAGCAAATTATAAAAAAATAAAAAAACATACAAATGTCCCTTTTTTAATCTCCTAAAGTAAAATAACTTTAGTTTTGAATATACAAAAAACATGCTACTCATGAGTGATGTGCTGTGTGTCCAAATTCTCTTTGGCAAAATCTGTCCAGCATCTTAGATCAAGCGCAGTGGACGCATCCTTGGTATTATATTTACATTCTTTCCTGAAAAACTGCATGTAGACTATGTTACAACAGATAGTCCTTGTCTACAAGAAAGTTGGTGTCAGTTTCATCCTTTCTTTTTGTATTTATGAATTCTGTGATACCAAATTTTACCTTTCTAGGGACACTTAGCTGTCCTTTCATATTCTTCCAATCACTGAAAAATTGAAAGCACTTAGAACTTTGTAACAGTCTGTGACAACCATATTTCTTTGTATAAATCTAAAGATTTCCAGCTTTCCTTTGCAAAAGCAGTAGTTCTGTGACAGATTCTTGCAGAAGAGTTATTTTTTTGGATGCATTCCAATTTCTCTGAACATGACTTCCCACTGTCTTTTGCACTTGCAAGAAAAAGTATTGCTGATTTTAAGTCCTGTTTCAAGGTCAGCCTTCTGTTCAGAAAGATTAGAAGTAGCATTACTCATTTTGTGGGTCATGAAGTATATGTGAGATAATACAGACTCTTTTTAAAGACACACAATCTTCTCATGTGTACTTGATTTACCTGGAGTCTCTCTGAGTGGTGCTCTTTCTTGACACAAGACAATTCAAATGTTTTGTTATTTTTTATTATAAGCATTCTCAATCATTTCTAGTGACACTAAAGCACTTATATTTCATACCCAGTCAACCTAGGAAATAAGAATGTGATTTTTAGATCTAAATAACTTTTGGAAATATTTGAAGGTGACATTAGGTAGGTGTTTGGACCTTCTGAAGTTTTCTAAGTCATGCCCTTCTGTGGTTCTTCGTAGATTGTCATTTGACTGTTTTAATGACTTAGCTCCATGAATTTGATACTTGTGCTTCAGTTCTGCACCCAAAGAATTAATTGTATGTACTCTTACATTTAAGGACACCCACCCCTCCCCAAGCTCCCAAAAATCCCCGTAACTATTATTTGGAACCCTAATTAAATAAAATAAATAATAGCAGTTATGCCAAGTAAATCAATGAATTAATGTTTCCCTGACCATTTGCCATTTAATAACCAACGTGGTGGAACCTGCATGTATACTGCTATTACTATCCAATATAAACTTCAATGTAAAAAAGAAGGCTTTTCACACCTGTTAACTGTGAACTCAACAGTATTTAATGTCATTATTACATATGCTGTTTCATGCAGATATTAAGTGCAATATTCTGTTTCAGTGGGCTGGGAAATTGCATTAATCTGCCTCACAGTTAGAAAACCTCCATGTGTATGTATCCTCTGTTCAGAATTCATCATACCTTCGCTCATTTGCTGAATACACAAGGCTAGGATCACATTATAATTTTGATCTAGAGCTCCAGGTTTCTAGCTTTAATTCTGGATGTTTCATATTCAAATATAGGCTGGAATAGAAGCTGTTACAGTAAGAAAAGAGTTAATCTGGTATACCATCAGTGGATTCCTTATACTTGGATAAGCTTCTTTTCTAGCAGTATACACAAAAAGCTCACAAAATTTCCGCACGAATCAGAGTTGGCTGAAACAAATCTACAGTTTTAGCCTACTACTGTGATTTTCTGAAACAGTCTTACCAAAATACAGTAATTATTTTTTTCAATGCGTATGAGAACATTTGCTACCCTTAGGAGGTGCCCCTTGTATGACACCTCAGTTTCTGTTTCTGATAAAGCATACCTGACCTTCTAAGAGTTACCAGGAAGTATTTGGCTATTTTGATGTAAAATAAGTTAGACATAAGCAGTAACTCCAATTGTTTACAGACCAGTGGACTGAAATAGAATAAAAGTCAGTGTCTGAAAAAGGTTGTAGAAGAGGACAACGATTAATAAGGAAACTTATTTAATTACTGCATTTCACTAATGAAATATTGTCAGCCACAGCGATTCCACTTAGTGGGAAACTGAAATGGAATATTTGCCATGACAGAACCTGGTTTGAGGGACTGGATGTTTGCAAAATAATGAGGAATAAATCTAAAAAGCAGAAAAGCAAAATAATGAGAGGATCAACAACTGCTTTATAATCATCAAATTTTGTTATGAATGGCAAACAGCAATGTTATCATCTGCCAGTGTCTTGCCCTTTCATGAGTCTAAATTGCAAGAGCATAAACTGTCAAGAAAAGTAATCTTATACATGTTCACACATAAGAAGTTCATTTAGTTTTATTAATTTGTTGGCAGAGGGGAATTTGCAATTCTTTTGACTACATTTTTTACAAAACTAAGTGATAAAAAATAAACTGCAACTAAAAAAGCCCAGACTTTAAGAGTCCTCTATAAAAATTCTTCCACTTCACAGAGGCAGTTATTCAACAGATTGTTGAATACTGTGTTATAACCACTTTGAGCAAGAAGCAAACGTTGAATATCATTTTAGTGCAACTGCCAAGTCGCACCTGAATATAGTAGCCACAGTAAGAAAATATTGTAGTTGCAGGTATTTTTCCCAGCCCAGAATGATGTCCCCTCAGTTGGAGTTTTAATGGAAAATCTTAACAGAAATGTGGGTGTAAACAGAAACCTACTACCTTTATTTGAAGCATACCACTGTTTCAAGGATTTGACCCATGTGCATACATGTTCTGTCTAAAACAGTTATAAATGGACCCCAAACATTTTGCCCTCCAGACTGCTTTTATGTTCTTGCAGACTTGAATACCTGCACCTGGAAAGTTTCAGGGATACTTTGCAGTGGATATGCTTTCTTGTCAGTATGTTACACAATTTTTATTGATATTAAAAATAGGTCATAGTATCTCAGAATCACTAAGGTTGAAAAAGACCCTTAAAATCATTGAGTCCAATCATTAGCCTAGAAACACTACCAACTTCACTGCTAAACCATGTCCCTAGATACCTAGATACCAAAGATACACAACTTTTAAATACCTCTGGGGTGGTAAACCACTTCTCTGGGCAGCCTATTTCAATGTTTTGACTGCCTTGTCAGTGAAGAAATTTTCCCTGGTATCCAGTCTATCTAATATATCTGATGTCATTCTTAAAAGAACATCTCAGAATAAATTTTGATGGAAAAACGACCTGTGAAAGCTCTGTAGGTAGTTAAGTCACAGGAATCACACCTACATCTGTCCCATTTCCAAGTCTATAAATACTTCACCTGAAAGATCTGGTAGCCCTTATGCAAGTAGCTCCTGGGACCCATAAAGAAAATCCTTTTAGAGGAATGGTTAAATTGATTGTTAAATATTAAATGTCTACCTGTAGTGTGGACTCTTAAGTGCCTCAGGGCTTTGAAAGAATTAAAATTGGTTCTCTCTGTATACTCACATTACTTATAGGAGTTCAGATAGTTTTTCATCTGCCCTGCTGACAGCTCAATGGGTGGCCTTAGGGTATGACAGTCAGTGTTAAGATGCAACGAAATTCCACCAATTATTTGTGAAAATCACTCACCGTGTTCCTGCAGTAGCTGGCGATTGACATTTTGAAACTGCTAAGTAAACTATAACACATTTAATCATAACACATCTCTTTTTCATTATGAGACCATGTTTAATCTGACTTTCTATCACATGTATTTAGGAATTCTTTGGCTTACTAAGGGTGGATAACACTAAAATAATTAACATGATAGAGAACAGTTCCTGCTGAGTGAAATCACATTTTGTGCTTCAGAAATAAAGCGTTAAAGCTAAATATGAAGTGCCTAGCACAACAACACAGAGAGTTTCCCTGCAAAGGGACTACATGTCAATGATTTTTCTGCAGGATTCTGGCAGAGAGAGAAGTCTTTGTCCTGGGTTAATTCTGGCCAAACTCAGCACAACAGTACAATGTGTGGGCTTTGCAACCAATACGTAGATTCACTGGAGGTAAGAGAATGCACTTGGCCCTTCTACTTTTCCTTACTATTTGATAGAATAAAAGCAAAAGAAAAAAGCTTGGGGAGATAATATCAATATTCACTCATAGGGAGAGATTCTGTGAAGAATAATCAGAAGCAGTGTAAACTAGTATTAAACCTTTATGTGAATTCTGACAGACGATGATGGTTCTTTTGAATACTTCTGTGAAAAAGAGTTGAAAGTTTATCTCTAAAATGTCTTTATTAATACAAGTTTAGAATTGCTTTGGCAAAGTTAAGCTATTTCATAAGTAAGCTATAAAAGTGGTAAGAGGTGTGAAGAAATAGAATCAAAGACGAAATTATAGACAGGCGAGCAGTAGAGGATGCTAAGTAGATGCACCACATTTTAGGATGCATACTTTAATAAGGATATTTTCAGTGCAACAAAAGGAGTAATAAGTAGGAAAAGAAGAATTAAAATTAAAAGGAAATGTTCTGTTAACTAGGAGATCGGTTTATATAATATATTTTGGGAAGTGGTGAATTTAGCCTTTGATACATTTTAGATAATTTGGTCAATAAAAATGTAGAATAATAGAAGATCTAGCACTGAAAGGAAGTGCACTGCATAAGCTAATTACCTTTCTCAGCTTTTGCTTATTTAGCACTATTTCCCTCTTGAATTGGCTAGTTTGAACAGATTGATAATTTTCTATTTTTGCTCATCTAGTTTTAACTTTGATCATCTCTAAGCTGTGTTGGTGGAAGCAGCACTGTCAAAGAACTACTCTGTCCTTGGAGCTGTAATTTTAGATTGTGAATGATCAAATTAAAGCTGAGCTTTTCTGCAGCTTTTTTCCATATATCAGCTGGCCCTGCTTCTGTGTTTCTTTTTAGACTGCTCATTGTGGATAGAAGATAGTGCAAGGTGTGAGTATGTGGATTTGCCATGCAAGGCAAACCACTGTCTCATTGCTGGGGGGCTCATCTGTCACTAGGTAGATGCAAACCATCATGTCTTCTCAGCAAACAACTTTCTACTTATGGTAAGGAGGCATGAAAAATTTAAAGTGTATTTCCCAGCAAATATATGATGGATTGGAAGATTTTTATGCTCTGAGTGCTTTCTAGTGACATGTGTTTTACTGGAAGCAATATCTGTGCAGCAGTTATCTGATGTCACTACTTGCTACAGTCTTGACATCTCTCCCATACTAAGCAAAGTAAAAATAAATAATTGATTAGTATCAAGGTTTTTCCTCAAAGTTTCCTATGACAAATAGTATCAATGCAGAATGAACATCTTTACATTATGACAGTTGTGTCTTGGCTTGTGCTGGATCTAATGTTCCTTGGATGAAACATTCAGGTCCTGTATACATTTAATCTTGTGTACATTGGACCCTGCAGGGCTGTTTGGAACAATGGCAGTTTTAAGGGGAGCTGGAATATTTTATGTGTGTAAGTTTCTTAAATGAGCACTGCATGTGGAATTGACTGGTCACATTAAAGGAAACTTGGTTAACCACCAGAGAAGTCTGGGAGGACTTAGCACAAAGTACAAATTTGGCACTCCTAGCACATTCCTGACTGGTATAAATTCAGTGGAAGTAATTCTAATTGCATAAAAAACTCTGACAAATCATCCTGTGTGATATAGCTGGTTTGTTTTATGTTTCACTTATTGTTTATGTTTAGGAAAATTTTTTGTTTTGTTTTGTTTTTCTTAATCCATGCCTTTACAAGTATCAAAACCGTGTTTGTTTTCAAAGACGTATGCTTGAAGTGTTTGCTTTTCCAGAATGTCCTTGGATTCTGGCAACCCCAAAGGTGAGCAGACAGAAAATCAGGCAGCTTGTTGTTTGAAGCCTTGTGCATTTACTCAGTAATTCATCAAAACCAATCTGTTTTTGCAGAATGCTTCTGTTTGGCAAATGAGTCTTTTATGACAAAAGCTCAGTTTAATCAGAAAAATCCTGTTTAGTTCTATTCATTATGTGTTAGGAGAGAGACAAATCAGATGTATTTCAGTCTACTAATCACAGAGCATGACTGAATGACTTTCAATCATGCCTCTATCCTCTTTCTCTTATTGCTGTGATTTGTGATACCAAAATGAGAGCTATGAAACCTGAAGGCTGCATTGCAGCTTTTTATATTGGCAGCTGTCAAACATGAATTTTCAAAATTAGCACTGCGTACCTAACACCCCATATGTGGAACAGTGTCCTCTGAGCTAATGTTGCTTGATTGTGCTTTGAAGGCATCATTTGCAGGTCACTTCAATTTCAGATGATTCCTCATTGTGGATATTGGTTGATAGCATGTGAAGTACACATGAAAAATAATACAGTAGTAAAAGGAATTTAGTCTCAGGTTGGGGCAGTATTTAAATATGATCTTAACTTGGAAGGACTCAGGTATGGGACTGCAGAGGGATAAAGGTATATAAATTTTCTGCTTGAATGATTGACTGAATACTGAATATGTCATGTTCAATCAGCAAAGAAAACATCTAAATAGGCACTGAATCTAACAAATAGGACAGGTTGGGATATACACTTGTCCAGCACGTGCAAAGACACTTGATGTAGCCGGAGGACAGCTTTGCACAATCACAGCTCTGAATAATTTTC
The DNA here is from genome assembly GCF_963662255.1 of Cinclus cinclus. Classification (NCBI taxonomy): domain Eukaryota; kingdom Metazoa; phylum Chordata; class Aves; order Passeriformes; family Cinclidae; genus Cinclus; species Cinclus cinclus. The sequence continues at coordinate 20,406,871 of NC_085051.1, read as the reverse complement.
AGAGGAGCAGTGTAGAAGAAGCAAGAAACAAAAATTCCCTAGTGTTACTATATTTAAAGAGTGAGAAAAGCAGTATATAGATGGAAATGTCTGTGAAACTAGATAAATTATTGCGAATCAAGATACCTGACAAACACGTATTTTCCTTCAATCTAGAGCATACTTTTTGTTTTTATGCACTAAGAAACAATAAAGAGAGCTTTTCCTCTTAGTCTCTGTTGCTGATATCTTGATGATGATATATTGTTTCCAATAATAAGCTGAATTCTGTCATTTTTTTCCTTATCCTTGGCTTACTAGTGGATAAAACATGAAAAAAAAAAGAAAGTCAAAGGAAAAAGGGGAGATACAAGTTTGGCTTATTATCTTTCTTTGCTTAGATATGCAACCTAAATTTATTTCAGCTCTTGACTGAAGCACAAAAAAATAGAGAAACTGAAGCTGTTTTTAGCTAAACAGTCTTTGTTCTCTCTACTGAATAGTATTGGCTTCCATCTATAATTTCTACTTTATGGTAAAGCAAATAGAAGTTGTGGTAGAAGGTAATAAAAGGTATTTTCTTTTACCTACTTTGGTTCTATTCCTGTGCTTGTATTCATTCCCATCTTCTAATTTTGCAACCATAAAGGTCAAAAACTAAGTTTTAGGACTTAGCTATGCTAATAAAATATATAGTGTGGGGGAAATAGGGTTAGTCACCTAATATGACTATATCATCAGAGAGTATTCTGACTGGAAGGGACCCAAGAGGATCATCAGGTCCAACTCCTGGCCATTCACAGAATACCCCAATAATCCCACCATGTGCCTCAGAGCATTGGCCAAACACTTGGTGAACTCTGGCTTGGTGCTGTGGCCACTTCTCTGGGGAGCCTGTTCCAGTACCCAAACATCTCTGGGTGAAGAACCTTTTCCTTGATATGCAGCCTAAACCTGCCCTGACTCAGTTTCATGCTTCTGCCCTGGGTCCTGCCAGTGGTCACCACAGAGGGACTGGACACCACAGAGATCAGTGCCTGCCCCTCCTCTTCCCCTCAGAAGGAAGGTAAAATTGCAGTGAGGTCTCCCCTTGGTCTTCGCCAGGCTGAACAGACCAAGTGACCTCAGCCACTCCTCATATGGCTTCCCCTCCAGATCCTTCACCATCCTCATGGTCCTCCTTCTGATGGCTACATTGGTATGATACATGAGAATTGAACTATATATAATAAGCATAGTGTTTAGCCATTAAATTAAGAGGCTATTTACTGTATTTCTTGAGCTCCTCCTTTGAGACATATATAAATTTAATTTGTATATGTTCTTCAGTAAGAGAAACTTGAATGCTTAAAATAACTAAAAAAAAAAGATAGTATGGTGACTTACAAAGTGATGCTAAAATAATGTGGTTCTCTGGCTGATCTGGGAATCCAAATGGAAAAACTAATTTATTTTATGTGCCATGAATGGGAAAGTTCATTAAACTTCAGGCTTCTTGGGAAACAGTTTAGTATTGATTGTGTTTAGGACCAGAGGGCTAAGAACCACAAGGCTTAGCAACTGTTTTAAATTCTCACACAAATCTGCCCTGTGACCCTGGAAAAATAAATTAATTTACATTCTATAGATCAAACCAAGTAATTTTTTAAAAGTCAGTCACATAAATGAAAATAATAATAATTTAATTTCTTGATCTTTTGAGTTTAAGTATATCTGGCTAATGTGGATGAGAACTGCTAGTGCTGGCTTTTCTCTATGAAAATAAAATCTGTTTATCAGAAGTTTAAATATTGATAAAATAGATAGATATGTCAGTATAATGCCTCAGACATCAAACCATAGAAAGCATACCATTGCTAGCTAACTGTTGTTTATTTGACAATGAATACCCTGGATTTTAAAATATTTTGTTATTGATCTGTTTCCTAAGACAGAATATTAGCAAAAGTTTTTCTGACATTTTCAGAAGTGACTAGAGCTGGCTTAAGTAAATTTTGCTGAAGCTAGATGTAACCTTTCTAAAATCTTGCAACCATGTTGTATGTTGGAACGAGATGGTCATTAAGACCCCTTCCAAGCCAAGCCATTCCATGAGTTTAGCCGTCACAAAATTTTTCTGGAGCAGGCTTTGTCTTAACTGGGGCTTTGGGGTACTTGTTTGTTTGTTAGTTTGTTATTGACTCCTGGGCACAGTAAAACAACTGACTCATTCTTCTAGTGAGATAATTTTTAATAAATGACAAGTGTGCTCCTGGGAGATCATGAGAGGTGACGTATTCATGCATTTTATTGATATATCTGGACTTCCATGAGCCCTAGCTTATAGCATTGTGTAAGGTGGGATGTAGATAGTAAAGACTTTGGAGAAAGGTTTTCTGTCTCTCTTTTGCTTACCCTTTTCACTGTTTTATCCAATTTTGTGGTAGGCATCATCGCTACAAATCAAAGAGGGCTTTCACTCTGTTCTGTTTAAAAATTTTCTCTAACAGTAAACAGGTGAAATCTACTGGTACTGCCACACAGAAAATTTATTTTATTGAAAGGCTTTATTCAAAAATATCAAAACAAGGAATAAGAACTAGATCTTACAAAGTGGTGGAAACATAATTTTGTCTCAAAGTGGCAGCCAACATCTTCACTGCTTATATTACCCAAGAAATAATAGTAACCTTAGCTACACAGGAAATTTTGTCCTGTTTCTTAAGAAAAAATATTGGCAAATATTGTCCAGATAAAACCTGAAATAGCTAATCCATGAAAGATACATCCAGGCATACTGTTGGGATTGCTGTGTAGGAGATTGCTTATTATCCACTAGTGACCACCACAGTTCTTCACATATAAGTGTACATAGAGCAATTTTGCAATATATGGCAAAAAAATATCTTCTGCTTTTAAACAGCTGATAGGTGAACCATAAAAACGTCTTTAAATTATTTCTTTCATCTTTAGTCACATTCTTCTGGAAAACAAGCTGCTGTTTATGTGATAAGGATTTCAGGGAGTAGAGAGCGCTGAAAGGGCAAAGCTATATGGTTTTGGCATGAGTTTAAGTACAGAAGCATGAAAACAGGTACCTCTGCTATTTATTGGTCAATAACAATAAATTAAGGAATGTTTAAACAACAGATTACTTAGTCTCACTGAAGCTATTGGAAACTTTGTCCAGTGATTTTAATGGAGCTGAGATTTCATCTGAAATGCTCAGCCTTCAAATCTTAAGATACTGTCATGTTGACTCAATCTTCTGGAGAAAACTGTGCCACTGATTCTTTTGTTGAACCCATTCAGTCTCCTGGTACTCTTGTAACAAGTACTGCTAACCAGTCAATGTAAAAGCTCTCCTAGCATTCATAATTCCTTTATACCTCTATATTGTGGAGTACATTCAGAAATGATGCCATGATAGCATGCACGTTATATCAATAAGCAATAGTTAGTCCCCAAGACAGCTCCCAAGGCATGAACTATAAGTGTCCAAGACATTCAAATTTTCATCCAAGCTTTCCAACTGAGGAGTTTCTTCTATGAATTTGGAAGAATGCAATTGAGATTCAACATACTTGGAACTAAGCAGTTGTAAACTCAGGTTATTCTTGTGGTCTGTCTTTAATAAAGCCTAGTTTGCCTTCAGATTTTCTGTGGAATTGGAGTTTTGGGAGCTCCAGGTAACCACTGTTTTCAGTGGTTAGAAAATTGCTAACTGCTACTCCAGCCTATGTTTTATTAATGTGCTTCTCTCTGACTGTAAAAGTGTTGCAATACAAACAGATGGGACTCAGTTTCTTCATGCAGAAAAGCTGAATGTTTATTGCATAGCTCGTATTTTTATAGGATTATCAGAAGGCCCCATGTTAAATCTAATTGGCTAACAATACACTGACACTCAGTTCATTGGTCAGTAAATGTCATTTTGCATATCCATCAAATCTCTCTATTTTTGGTTAGCTTACATATTTTTTTCACAGATTCTTATGGGATAAACTCTTTGTTCATACAGGTGCAACCCTATTTTTTTTTTTACAAGGATGGATTATTATGCAAACTGATTCTCATTCTGATTTTTTCTTATGGGAATTAGCAGACTAGCTGTTAGCTGCACCCAGTGTAGCAGGGCCTAAACCATATTTTTACAAGGCCTTTCTTTTGTAAGGTATTACCCATATGCGATATAAAACAATAATTTAATTTATTTTAGAAATCTGAGTTGGTTCTTCTGTTTTAATTCCCCAGATAATAGGATCAGTGCAATATTTTTTGTAATATTCAGTAGCATTCTCAAGGTGACTACTAAAACATGTTCCATGTGTCCTCCAAAATCTCTTTACATTTTGCTGTGTATCTCACTCAAAGATTTTTGCATATCTATTTCATTCAGTTGAGCACTGTGCTGTTGTTTCAGTCTGTTTGACTACATCTCAATCAAGAGTAATACGTTTCCCATCATCTTCACGTGAAATAATGTAATTCATGGAGGCATCCACCACAGCATATTCAGCTATAGCATTTCAATCTATTTCCTTTAACATTGGATTTACAAGTCTTGCTGTAAATTTCAGCTCTGAGTGGAAATGGCATAGCTTGAGGTTACAGGTTGCTCTCCAATATTCTCTTTCTGAGTTTTTCCATTAATTTCACATTTGTCCATTAATTTCACATTTTACCTAGTAATTTCACATGCTGTGAGTTTCTGTTCACAATATGAAGTAATAATGTAAGCTTCTATCAGTATGTTATGTCCTTTGAAACTGATCATTATTTGCTACTCGTATAATTGAACAAGAAGTATCTTGTTGAAGTTAAATTCCCCTCTTGCAAACTCATGTGCCATCACTTTAGATCTAATTAATATCTATGATCAAAGCCAATCAAATTCAGAGAGGTTCAGCTATATCTTTAAAGTTAATCGTTCAATATTAATTTTCTGTACCAATACATTTTCCCAAGTTTTAAACAAATTAATCTTTAGGTGTTGGATTTAGACTTCAAATAAAGTATTATCATTCGACATGTTTTCAGAGCTGAATAGCTGTTACTGTAGATTTGATTTCTATCCTCCACTGAAAAGAAGGATAGAAGATCAGTAGCTGTCCCTCTGCTCAGTTAATTGTTACTAGCTGTACATGCTTTGACAAATAATTGTAAGTTATTTTGTCCTAGGTAGTTTTACAGGAAGCATGATGAGTTTTACCCTTCAAAATGTTCACTGTAACACTGAAATTTGCTTACAGCTCAGGTTTAAACTCTGCTTGCTCCGTGGATCAGATCCAATCCTAATTAAGGGGGTGTACTTCTATGGGTTTATAGTTCAGAATCCAAAATAAATATCTGTTCCATAATTATGTAGGACCTAATATTTTCCATATTAATTTAAATAAAAAAATAATTTAGTCTATTCTATCATGTTTTACATTTCAGATGCCTCATGGCAGAGAGTAGTTCTTGCTTGAAGTGCAAATACTTGAATATTACATGATTCTAGTGGGGTTTTGGGGAATCTGCTGAAATGAAACTTCCAGTAACATTTTGTGAAACGTTTTGTGAAGCTGTAATTATTACAATTTTAAATGAAATAATCTTAATTTAGCAATTTTGTACTACTGAGTTCAGCAACATTATTAATTGAAATTAAAATAATGCTTGCTAATGAAGTATGATGTATCTGTCGGTCAGATTGCAATTAGCAGCTTCACTTTCTGAATTAAATAATTATATATTGCTATGTTTTACTCTTTTTGCATTAATTCTATTTTATCAAAATGCTGTCAATTCTCTAGCTAAAACAAATTAATTCTGAATTGAAAGTAGTATCAGAATTCAGATTGCAAACTAATGAACTTTCATATATTCACATTGCATATGCCAATCCAGAAACAAAACCTATTCTTTTGCATTCCATATGTTTATGAAGAGATGTTTTAAACATTACAGAAAAAAATTTGACTTCTGTGACATGCTTTTCACATTATATATTTGATATTAACTATAGCAATTTTGCTTAGGAAATTATATTGTATTTATGCAGGTTAAAAAAAACCATAATCAAACAATTGCACACAAAAGCAACTGTACCAATTCTTAGTTTGTGTTACAGGACTATTTTGTGCAAAATTTCAAGTACTATGAGTAGAATGGGCTTCAGTGCTTTTAAAATGGTGTGTGTGGCAAACTGTATTTCAAAGTAGTGAACATTAACAGAAGAGAATTCCTTTTAGGCACATTCAGTGAAGAACAGGGATGGTGAATGTGGCTGAGAGGTCACAGGAGGTAAATCCAACTCATAGCCCGTGGCCCAAATGCAGCTCAGGTGGTCATTGTTTTACATGGCAGAAAGTAGAACAAATCCCCAAAACTTCATTCCTCAGAACCAGACTTGCACAGCTTAACATATCACTTCCCTTATACATATAGTTGAATCAATGTAAGTTTTCTAATAGAAATTGGCGCAAAAAAAAAAAAAAAGGCAAAATGACTGCAGTAAATACTAAAGTAGCCCAAATCACACACATACACAGATGCACAGAAGCATAGACACACAGACACACACACAGAAGAGAGGTATGATTCAATAAAGTATTTCTGTGGCTAGAGTTGTTAGGATTGCTGTGTTGCTTACTGTTTTTTGAAAAAAAAACATGACCACACTTTTCTCAGACTGCTGTATAGGCAATAACTTAGAAAGAAATAATTTCATTACTAAAGACATTTGAGCTTATGCTTTGTAAAACTTCTCTATTTTAACTGTCTACTGAATTTATGAGATACCAAATGTGGTTAGGAAAGTAATTTGAAGTAATGCTATAGTCTTAATGCAAAGAAAGTAGTAAAACTTAAAATAATATCAGAGGCGGTAGATCAGTGTGACATTCTATAATGAGCTAAAAAGTTATGAAGTGTGTGTGAATCACTAAAGTTAATTTCTTATTTACACTAAAATATATGTATTTGGATACTTTAGAGCAGTAATATACCTTTAGCTGATGTTTAACAGCTCTTTTTTACTTCCATCTAGCCCTCTCACAGGTTCTTTTAAGGCATATGCCTTCAAAGGTATTTGTACAACGTAAATTGATGACATAGGTAGAAGGTTGCTTAACGACATAATACCTCTTTGATTGTAGTAGAATATTTCTCTCTTCACTGTTAACACCAGGAAATTTCTACTGTATAATCCTATCTGGGCAACGTGAGGAAAATCTGCAGGCCAGAGTAACTTCCTGAGATATTAAAGTGATGTATTTTATCAGAAAAGGCACAGCATTCTTCCTGTTCTTCAAGGGCAACAGGTCCTCATTAGCCCAGTATGTAACCTGATGAAAATCTGAATGTATTGCATTAATTATCATTTTTCCAGTAGACTTGCTTTCATTTTAGGTTGTGTAGCTCATAAATTTCACAGTGAGCCCGAACAATTTCCCACAATTAATATAGCAATTATAGTCAATAATGGTACTTAAGTGTCAGTAATAGCCAGAATTATAGACATGAACCTGAATGTCTTCATCTTTTATTTGCTTTTAAAAAAAAAGCTGGTCTTGTTCAGACTGTATCTGAATCTTGCCTGAAATTAATGAATATAGGTTTGGTCAGGGTTCTACTCCAGACCTTAAGTAGAAATTGAGTTAATAAAACACCTGTAGAAGTTGGCATTTGAGACCTAGCCTTATTCTTCAATAAGATTATTATAGAAATACAAAATCTTCATGTGAATACTCAGTTTTATATAATTTATTTTTTCTATGATAAGGGAAGTGTTAACACAATTAAGCAAAATTAAAGTTCGGGGTAACAGGCCATTCGGTTACTTTTGTTACAGTTTTTTATAGCAAGAAGGTGAATCTTTCTCTTCTGGGAAATCTCATATTTTGTTAGCCAAATAACTCCTGTGTGGCATTTAAGTAGCAATGATATTTAGGAACATGCAGACTCTGTTCAAAGATGAGTTATAGCTAGGACCTGTTCCTGATTAGCTGTAATGCTAATTAGGAGTGCTACCTGAAATTTAGTAGAAAAGAGACTGCAATAGTTTCCACCAGTTCTTCTGATATCCTGCCTTTTTATTCTCATAGGTGATATTTATAAAAGAAAATACAGCAGTATTTAAATTTCTAAAACTACTTCATATCTGAAGGCAGTTGCTTAATCTGTTCCTATTAATTTGTCTTTCAATTTGTACTTCACCAATATTTCTGTACACATACTTTGAAATGATGCAGAAACATTGTTAGAGAATAGACGTTGCATTTTACATTGTTATTTAAGAGACAGGTAAAATTCTGCCTGAACCCACCCTGCTTCTTCTTAGTACTGCTGTCATCTCTGACAGTGCTTTAGACTAGAGCCATATAAAATATCCTCACTAAATTTCACATGTTGCATGATGATGTGAGACTTACTGATATTTTTAAAAAAACTCAGTCTATATTCATAACAGTTCACAGGCACTGAAGGAGGTTATGCAGGTGCCATATTTTGTTCCTGCTATTTAACTCACAGACCTGCCTTTTGGCATGTCTCAATGCTGTTATTTTCCTATATGCCATCAGGGGACAGAAATGGGAAAGCATCTGCATAGTTACAGCGTTGCCTTCCTTTATATAGTGACCTATGGTGTGGGAAAAAAACCAGCACTTTTTTCTGTTAATTTGGGGATAAACTTTTGACCTGTACCCATAATATTGACTGGGGGTAGAGGAGCAGTGAACTTCTGCATTAGCTATTACCTGAACACGCCTACCACACCTGAGCTGCAGTCACAAAAAATGCTCTTCAAGTTTGCTTCAGGGTAATTTTATTAAGAACTTTGTGAGATAAAAAGTCTTCTAGTAATGCATAGATGGCAGATAATACCCCTTTACCTGTAGGAGGTTATTATAGTTTCTTCCACAGAAAATAATATTAGTTTAATATAAAAATGTATCATCCCAATCTTCTAGTATTGGGACAAACAAAAGGAAACAAACAACAACAACAACAAAAAGTAATGGAAGTAGAAAATGTAGCAGAAGACACTGAGATGTCAGTTCCCTCAGAACTCAGTCCCACTGTTCCCTGTCACCAGCAAAGATATTGTCACCGTGCCAGTACTGACCTGTGAGGAATGTCACTCATCATTGATCTCTGCTTGGACATTCAGTCCAAGCTGGAGTGTGACCAGCCAGCCAATTCCTAATTCACCCAGTGGTGCACCCATCGGATTGATCCATGTCTCTCCAGTTCAAGGATAAAGCTGCCCCTTGATCGGATGAACGTGCACACAGGAAAAATGAAGTCTAGTAAAATGCATTGTGCACAAAGTCATTCTGATGAATTTTTCATAGAAGTGATGTTTCAATTAGGGGAACATTTTTCTTTCTCAGGTGTGAAATTCCATGCAATTTGAAAGGGAGCCTTAAAAATAGTAATGGGTGCAATTATATTCAGAATATGTCAGATAATCATGCCATTTTTCAATAACAAATTAATTAGATAGTAATACTTTTCATATGCGCACTCTAATTGCTTTCCTCTGAGGATCTCAGAATGATACAAAGAGCACCTAATTAGGTCTCTAAACAACCATTTGAGGAAATCATTGTCTTCCTCTACTCACTGTAAACTGAGGTACCAAGTGGTGAAATTACATTTCTGCTAACACACATTGAGTTAGAGGAAAAAGCAAAGTATGGATTTTTTTTTTAAATGTTAGAACAAAAGGTGTTTTCATTTACAGTGTTTATTTATAAATAGGAAATAATGAATGCTTATGTATTCAGTCCCTATCACAAAATAGAAAATGCACCTCTTCTATTAAAAAAATAAAAAATGTATTGAACCATGTTATAAGAAAGATGACTTTTAGGCTTCAAGCAAACTTCCTAAGCTGAGCAACCCTGAAAGAAATAATCACAGAGCACAGGTTTATTCTTAGCAGAAGTCACTGAGTACTTTCTCTCATGTATAAAATGTATTCACCTAGTAATTTCTGATCACAATTTTATTATTTGCATACAAAGAATAAGCCATTATTTATGTGATATTTTCCTGTTGGCTTGGCATGTATCCAAATACTGATGACCTCAAAAATACAGCTTACTAATTGTAATGAGTTGAAAATTAATTTAAAATTCAGCAGAACCCATTATAGAAATGATGATCAAGATGGTACATGATCATCATATATCATATACATGGCCATATATCCTTTAATCATAAAAAGGTATATTTTATGCTAATTTTGAATGTATATTGTATTTGCTTAATATTGCTAATAACAACCAAGCTGTCAGTTTTCAATTAGAGTTTCTCAAATATATAGTAAATTACCCATTTATACATTAGTAAGGTAATCATCCAGTGAATCTAAAAACTGAAAGCTAGGTCCACAGTCAGGGTTTTGCAGGATGATCCATTAAGACAACTTATTTCCTAATTAACAGGGAGATTCTTCTTGGCTAATGTCCCTGCCTGACATATAGTATTCTAACCTGATTTTTGTTAGTTTTTTTTACCAAGATCAGCAGTCCTCAAAGGAATTTCAATCTGCTACTTTGTATTTCTGCTCTGTTATTCTTCTTTACCCACATTTGACCTCTGAGACTGTTATGGTATATGTATCTTAAATATGAGTCCTGATGAAAGAATCGCTGGGTATGCAAAAGAATTGTGGTTTTGATAATAGACCTTTTCCAGTTACTGGAATCTACTGAATGTCTTTATAATGAGAGACCTAGAACAAAAACACATACAGTTCTCAGTTCTTCAATCTGGGTAAATGTAGCAGCATAACAAAGAAAATTTTTGAATAGACTTCTTTTAGCAGAACACCTAGACAAGTGCTAAACTTTTAGGTTTGTCACAAATATGGAATACTCTGTAGGTTCTTCTGCCTGAAAATTCACATTATGTTCAATGCTCTTGTATTTATTATCTGTATTATAAGACATGCTTGTTGAGAAGAAAGCTATAAATGGTAGGAATGCTGGATCCTTCAAAGTATCTTCAGTGTTTAAGTACAAAAGGTTCTCAAGCAATAAAGGTTATTTTCTACTCTCTCAATAATTTCCCCCATGACTTAAAAGGTAATTGAAAATACAAATAGGACTTAAATGAAAGAAATTAATAAAATCTAGGCAGCACTAGTGTTTTTCCATACACCAGGAAACACCAATTGTTAGTTAGCATGCTGCACAAACGCAGATGGCTAAGAGTGATGTTTTAAGGACGTTTTATATTTATGGATAGCAAGTTTTTCATCATAATTGATAATTGGTTATTTTTTTTTTAATGGAAAATAAATCCAAGTGTGTCTTCAGCTATTTTTAAGAGTTTCAATTAAACACAATTGATTTTTCATTTAAAAGATCAGGGGAACTGAAATTGTCTATAATACTATAAACCTATTCAACAGGTTAATTATGCAGTTTTGTCTCTGTTTTGTCTTAAATAGCAGATTTGCTATTTTTATCCATTGCATCATTCTTAGGGTGGGGAAATACTTCGATATTTTTAATTCTAAAACAGCAAAAAAGTATAGTGAAAAACAGTGAAAGAGCTGAAATACTACAGTCAAGAAGACTTCAGATTTTCAAATTGAATTAATTAAATCTTTTTGTTAAGTATATTTTAAAAGAAATTTTGAAGCATAATAGAATTTGATGTGGTTGTAGAAGCCACTTTCCTTACCACCCATCTCTGTGGAATCACAAAGTGGCACATTTTCTGTTTGCTTGAACTTGAGACAAAGGCTATGGGCTGGATGAATTTGCACAAACCATGACTATGTTGTCTCATCAAAGCTCTCAGGAAAGGACTAATTAGTACTTGATCCAGACACAGAACATGGAAAGGTGAAATGAGTAAAACTTAGGCAATAGCTGATGTTATGTTTGCTTTATCCAATTTAAAAAAACACATATGCAGGTTCTAGAGGGAAGTACTTAAAAAGGAGATAAGTGGCAAACAGAAAACTTGGGTAACAAATCATTAAATGAATGTCATTAAAATCAAACTAAGACCCTGATAAAGGGCACCAAGAATAACAAAAATGCAGTTAATTTAAGCTTTGTTCTCCCATAATTGCAGTTTCAAGGTGAAATATATTTAGGAGGGGGTCAAGACATTTTGCAGATTTTTGACACTGAAACTATTTTAAGGGAGGTCAGACTGGACTTCTTAAATGTTAGCAAAATAGACAGTTGCCTGGAAATGAACAAAAAAGAATGAAATTCATAGCATTAAGTAGTTTTAAAAAGCTTGCAGAAAAAATACATTTTTTCTACAGTGATGAATTTCATTTGCATCCATTGAATTTTGCAACAAAGATTGAAAGGAAAAAAGGCAGGCAAAGGGTAAGATGGATTCAGAATTCAACTCATTCTCAGTTCTAATGTTCCCACTGTCATACTCCATTTGAAACTTTAAAAAATAAAGCCATTGAGCTGTCTTAAGTAGGTTTTGCTGAATGAAAGACTGGATTCTGTTAATGAGCAGAAATTAATGAGAGGGCATTCCACGCTTGTTTTGAAGCTGGGGAATGGATGAACTTCAGAAGAGTCAACTGTATATTTCCCTTAGTCTTCAGAATTTGTAACATTATGTATTTGAAATGAAGATGCAGGAAAAAATGCCATAGTGTTACAAAAATGTTCCCTTGAACTTATAATTTCATGGTTCAATTAGAAATAAATAGCAGGAAAAAGCCTCCCTAAAATAAATAGCTTGTATTTTATTTATCATATTTTTAAAGATCAGTGTTTTCTTCCACAATTTTATTATTCTATCAGTAGAACAGTAAGATGGCAGAAGAAAGATGTTTAAACTAGGAGTTCTTAGAAACAATGCATTTTCTGTAAAATATTAGTGGTTTCATAGGCTTAATCGTTTTCCACTGATAGAAGTGCAATAACTGTGTATCAAAGACGAACCTGAGAAATGAAGCTTTTATACCTCTCAAAGCTAGAAATCTCGCATTCCACAGAATTAACATCTGTTTTTATACTCCAGTACAATCCTTTCTCTGATTCATCTCTGTTATACAAAATAAGAAACAGATTTTTCTCTCTTTTCCAAGTGAGCTAGTGGTGTATCCCCTTGATAATGTGCTCTTCTCTTCCAGTGTTGCCCTTCAATCCTTCCTCTCTCATTATCCAGCACAGGTATTATCTGACAATAAGCTGGTAGCATCTGGTCCTGTGTGCACTCTGGAATTTTCTCATTTAGCAAAAATTAATGTGATTGTAGGCATTTGTTTTCTTCTATTGCGTTTCTAAAATCTAGTTTTGGATTTACCAAGTCCATCTAGAAAAAGTCTCAAAGGCTTTTTGGACTTTTGGACATGAACAGCGACATACTTTTGAGTATTTAGTTTCAGCCCAAATTTTGGTTTTTTTTCTATTTCTTTATTTGCAACACAACTTGTTAATCTCACAAAATGTATAGCACAACACGAAGGAGACTGAGTTGCAATTGAAAAATGGGAGTAAGACAATGTAGAATAAATTTCCTGGTTTCACAGGCAGTTTCATATAACTGTATGCCTCTGAGATCCAGTTGTGTAATGAATTTATAGTTTTTCTGGTGGTTTGTTCTTGTTGATGTTTTTGTTGTTCATTTTTTTTTCTCTAGATATATGCCTTTCTGGGGGTGGTTATTAATATTTATGGTACATATTACATCCATCCATCGTCAGCTTCTGTAGAGTGTCTGTCTGGAATTCAGGCCCATTCAAATCAGATAGCTGAGAATTTCATCTGACAGAGCTTTGTTTAAATAACTGCACTACACAGTCTTGTCCAGCAGAGCCTGACAATACTTGTACTTTTTCTAGCTGCCCTTACCTAAATTACTTGGTGCATTTTTGGTTTTTTTATAGGACAACCTGAGTATTCATTAATATCCTATAAATAGAATTCTCCTGTAGTATGTCAGGCTGTATAGAAGCAGAAGCAGAAAGACAGGATATGACTGGAAAAAAAATATAGAAATAATAAAGTAAAGAAAATGAGAATAGAAGTATAAATAAGGATAATAAAAGGCTGATTAGTCTCTTCTGTCTGGAGGGAGAGAGCATCATCATGATGCCATTGATGGTTGCATGAAGCCAGCTACAATTTCCAGACAAATCATTGCATCTTTCATAGTTTAAAACGTTATTTTAGATTGAATTGCTTTCGCTTATTAAAATATCACACAATGTGGAAATACTTAGAGCAGAGAAAACAGACAGATGGCTAAGTAAATTAATCTATAAGCAGCAACAGAGCATAAGGTTAGTTGCTGACATTGACTGAATCTTGTGGAAGGTGGTAGAGAGATGACAGTATTAATTAGTCACAAACATGAAGGTGAAAAAGGTTGTGAAAAGCTTGTGAAAGGGGAGGAGATGGGTTAGGAACCTGTCATTTAAAAGGAGGTTGACATTTCACATTTGAGATTTAGAACTTTGCTTTAAATTCCCTACAATTTTGTAATATTTTGATTGAAAACTCTAGTTAAAAACATTTTGAAAATAGGAACACATTTGCAGTGTTAATCTACATTCTTGGCTTCAATTTCAATTACAGGCATTTGAGACTGCTCTGTTTTTGTTTTTTTTCACTAGTTGCAATCATCGTGCAGAATATAGAAAATAGCAAATAGGCTAGATGATACTACAAGGTGCTTCAGTTGCTCTGAAATCAATATTTTCCTGTTCTTCTGTGTTACTCAAGATTTCTTCTTTAAAAGTGTTTCCAATTGTCATATATGCAATTGGGTAATATATTAGTATAAATTTGGAATAGAGAAAGCTCCAAAAGCTGCACTATTACATTTGTGGTAAACTGTATGTTGTTTTTCCAAGGTAGACTGCATTCTTAGACTTATTGCTCTGGAAGTCAAAACACTGCTAATCTTTAAATTCTGACACCATTACACTACAAAAAATGACATTAGATATTTTTCATACATTTTTAACAAGATAATCCAAGTATACTGACTTTTCTGGAGCTGTATAAATTCATATTAGCTGAAGATCAGGCACAAACTTTTCTTAATTTATTTCACTCCCATTTCTTACTGAAGGTGATTTTGAATAAACGCTGATCATTCCTACAGGTTCCAAGCATTGCATCTGCTTGAAATAATGCATTTTAGGGTCTTCTGATGAAGGAAGAAGGAACCAGTGTCAAAAAAAACCCCACAGCACCGAACACAAGATAATATTTCAATGCATGACTTAAAAAACCATTTCAAAATTTTGCTGGTCTTTTATTCTGTGATAATCCATAAATAGATACTAGAAAAAACATGACACAATGATACCTAAATGCAATTTTAAAAGGTAAATATTCCCTTGTTTATTTTCTAGTGATATTTCACACAACTTTTCTCCATTAATAGCCTGGTGATGACAATTTTACATTATTTCCACTGAATAGATTTAAAAGCAAAAGGAAACAAGAATATTGCTACATCATAACATATTTGACAGAATTCTTTGATTTCAGAACAGTTTTGTGTGCCGAGTGGGAAACAGGGTGCCTTGAGTGCTCTTTCCTGCTTTAGTCATAGTACACCTCACTGCCTTTTATCTAAGCTGGCTTATGGATTGAGCATATACTTTTATATTTCTCATTAGCTCCGTACCAGGAATTTCAAGTCAAAAATATTTTTTTTCTGAAAAAAACAGAAACAAGAATGTAATTTCTTCTGAGATTTGTAGAGATCAAGACTGATTATGAGAAAGCAAATGCTTGGATGTTTTCCTGTTAGTAACATCTCCTATTTATAAATGATCATGTTAGAAAAAAGGAAAGTAGGAGCATGTTTATACATGATAGAGATTTTATGTAAAAAATAATGTTTGAAAAGACAAAAGCATTTGACTCTAACTCATCAGTCATTTAAAATTGCTAGTTTATATATTCAGTTTTCTTAGCCTGCACTTGACTTTAATTCTATGCTCTTAAATCCAACTTTAAAGCCTCAGAAGAACTTGGCATGGTCCATGGATGATACAGACGTGAGAGAAATCAATTTGCAGCAGAAGCTAGAGAGTGAGTATTTAGAAGATGAGAAGGAAGGTAGATGATGTTCTCTGGGATGTGTTGCACCAAGAAGTGTTTGATGCTGAAACTCAGGTCCTGAAATGGTATGTGATAGTAAAGAAAAACCATGAGTACAAGGAGGGACTGGAGGCATGGTTTGGATGATGATAATCATCCTCTAGAATGAATAATACATCACAACTCTGAAAAAATAATCTTTTCCAGTGCTAGGATATTTTTCATTAAATACTGATTATCAAACCTATTAACAGTGAATTTAGTTGCAATAAATAAGTATCTGTAAGCTTATGCTTATGTTTACATGTTTTCAGATTTGTTGCTTAGAAAAAATACTGTATATATTTTACAATGCCCTTCTAACCTAAAAGAGTAATACATTAAAAGCATCACCAGAAGGGACTGTTTGTCTCCTGAAAGGTTTACAAAATAGTGAACATAAAATATACAGTTTGCTTCTAGCTACGTATCTTAAGAAGCCTGAGCTGTTATGCCGAAGCAAAGTCACACATTCGGCCTTTTTCATGGCTATTAAATTTCAGGTAGCATAAAGGAGATGAAAACAAACATCCATGAGTCTCAAAAAGACAGCAGAAAAAAAAGAGTGCATGTTCTGGCCTGAGCCGTAGCTGAAACCTAGAGCTACCTGTAAGTTCCTCAAAAGAGATCACACTGACTCTCAGTGCAAAGTGTTTGGAAATGCTTCATTACTGTTAATCCTACACAAACATTGCCTCTGGAACCATGAGAAAGAGTAAGGAGTTGGTGATGGCCAACACATAGTGACCGTCATTGCAATGTGCTTACATAGCTGTCATCTACCTGAGGTACTGATTTATCTGATAGGGGTTCCTACTGTGCATGATGCACGACCACACACAAATTACAATGAGTGCAGTAGTCTTTCAAAATTAATGTTAGTTCGTATGTGGAACTGTTTCAAGATCTGTGCTATTATTTCATTAATGTTTTACAAATGCATTATTAAAGTTGGTTTGGGTTTTTTTTGTTTTTTCTTTTTTTGCTTGTTTGTTTCTTTACATAAATCTCATTGAGAACTAAAGCTAAAAGTTCTTCTCCCCAGCCCCACTTCCCAAATCACATCCTTGGTTTGGAAGGAATTAGACATTTTTTATATTCTTACTAAAAATCTTTTATAAATCCATTCCTTTAAATTGTTCTAGTTAGCAATGTTTACCTCATAAAACAAATGCTTTGTATCCTCTGAAGACTGAATTACAAAAAAATATATTCTCCAAACTTAACGTGCGTACAGTTTTCTGTGCAGTAGGGTACTGTGTGATATAAATAAGTACATTATAATAAGAACAGTGCCTTCTATTTCAAAAAAAATTGTTTATAACCTTGGATTTTAAGTCTATAAGACTTTACAAACATAATCCCTACAGATAGAAACTATTAGCTTTGTTTTTTCTTTTCATCTTCCTTCAAAATACTCTTAAATTTCAGAAATGCCTCCAGGTTTTTTGTTCAAGAAGAGGAGGGCACAGCCACACAGATTCATGCAGGCACACACACACACAACCCCCCCACACATATTCATTTTGATTTTTCTTGGGCTGTACTCAATAATTTGATTTACTGAAGCCCTTAAGGTTTATCTCAAAAGTGCATTGAACACATTCCAAAGATCAAAAGATTAGGAATGGAAATATTGTTACTCTTCACTTACACTCTTTATAAAGAGAAAAACTATTCTCATGTAATAAAACAGTGTCTTGTTTCAAGGTTATGTGGTCATCTCTAGGTTACCTGATCTTTATCAGCTGTTGGTGCTTAAATACAGCAATTAACACTTTTTTTTTTTCTGGAAAATATGATTTTTTTTTTCCCCTTAATTTAACTTGGCATAAGCAGGCTTACCAGTTTTAGGTCTAGAAATAAAAGTTATATATAATTTATATTTATGTGTGAAGGAATGTCAGGAATCTAGTTCCTTAGTGTAACAGTCAGTTTTGAATACTGTGTCATTTTAGAACACTCTCTGAGCTGCTAGTTGCAGTATCAGCATGATTTACAATTTTTGTCAACATTTTGGTTAATTATCTTAAATAATTTTTGGATGCTTGGCCCAATTTACTAGATTCCCCATTAATTATTCCTTCTCCTGTTCTTTTATATGAGGAAACACCTGAACAGTTCTGTACTATACCAGTTCTGCTCTCTATTTATCATACCATCAGAAACTCTTGGCTGATTTGGAAACTGTTTATACATGTATTCCCTGTTACATTCCATTACCGAATATGCCCTGATAATAGAATGACCTTCTCCAAAATTACCAGTGTCACCTTGATTTTCACAGATGTTACTAAACAGTGATTGTACTTTTCCAGTTTTATTGTAGAACAAATTGTTCATGATCTTTGATGACATGCAGCTGGTAATGCAGGTGCCTTTATAACACAGCCTGAGGAAATAGATTAAATATTTGAAGCAATAAATCTCATTTTGATTCCTGTAAGATGGATGTCAACTCTATTTCCTCTCTTTCTTCTTTTCATGTGTCAAATAGAATTTATAAATGCAATTATTTCAAAGACACTTTAAATAAGAACAGTAAATAGAGAGAAAAAAAAAGGAAGTGACAGGTGACAATGACATCAGAATTAAAAAATACTTAAAATATACAGTTGTTGTAACTAACGCTGTGAAACCTGGAACATTCTAGATTTGCTTTATCTTTTGAGGTAATCCCAGATGAGTCTATTTGATTTTCCAAACAATTTTTATTTAAGCTAGTACTGATTGGTTACTAATATTTGAACAACTGATTTTCCTCTGTACATGTGGTGGTGTTGGTCTGGCCATGCCAGGGGATACTGAAGGAAAAGCCAATACCAGAAATCAGGAATATGTAGTGAGGAAACAAATGGCATTGTCAAACAGCTGCAAGATGGCCCAGCTTCAGTGTTCAGGAGAGCTCTGTGGCCAGTAAACCAGTTCACTGGCATTGGCCATTAGCAGTGGAGCCAATACCAAGTAAACACGTTCTGAGAGAGAAAATGCTAACTGGCCTGCTGGATTGAATTGCCCTCTTGGTTTCCTTGTGTAGAGCCCCACTAGAGCATTGAAAACACCCTTCATTGCAGGCAGCTTGTTGCACAAAGAGGGGTTGACTAAACAGTGCAGCTGAGGCTGCACATGGAGCTGGTTATAGATGTCTCTTTCATTCTTAATCCAAGGAAGTCAAACAACATTGAATGTCTTGGAATTGTTTTGTACCAGGCTTTAAGACTTTGTTCATAACCACTTTTCTAATCAAAATTACCCTGGTTCAGTCCTGACAACATGGGATGGGTGGGGAATAGTGCCTCTGGTCTTTCCTGTTTCTATCACAAGGCACTGAGGAGAGCCTGAACTGATGTCAGAAAAACTCCTTCTTTTGACACTCCTCTTAGTAATCAGTTGCTGTGCTGGTTTTTAATTCATTTTAAGAAAAATCTAATGCCATGTATCTCGTTAATTTATTATTCAGTAAAGGCTGATTATCTTAGTGAAACTTCGAACCTTTAACCCCTTTTTTCTTTAGAAAAGGATTTTGTTTGTTATTTTTTAAAGCGGGTACATGAAAATTAAGGTAAAAAACCTCATTGTGATGTGAAGATACTCTTTTCCAAAGGACCATCTTTTATTTACCGTAGCTTTTACAATAATAATAACAATAACAGCAACAATAACAAAATAATAATAATAATAATAATTAGTATGATTTCCACAAACTTTTAAAAATAGTTGGGATGGGGCATTTTACAGGAGAGTCCTTACAATATAATTAAAAGATTAAAATAATTGATTTCTAGAGTAAGACTAATCTCAATTAATATTAACTTTCTCTAGTTAAGAACTGTTTTTCAGTTTTTCACTCTCAGTTTTAATTATGTAAGTTCCAAATACATTCAGCAGAATTCTAGACAACATAATTGCAATAACTTAGGAAATCACTCTTCTGAATGAATATACCCATCTACTTTCAAATGAGCTGTATTGCAAAGTTAGCTTCTGTAATGACTAGATTTTGGCAATAGAAACCTCTGGAGCACTCAAAAATAAAAACAAACAAAGAAAAGGAACGGGGGGGGGGAGGGGGAAGATCACCCTTCAATACAAAGGCTCTTCTGTTTCAGATATTACCTTTATATTGTTTTCCTTTGACTTGGGTGTTCTGATAAGAAGGCAACTCATGTCCCTGGAATGAATACTGATGAGGTTAATGGAATTGTCTTGAGTTAAATATTTGTCTCAGTATGCAAAAATCCACAGACAAAAATTCATCATTTGGCACAATCAAACACAAGGCAGTATGTCTGATGACTCATACAGTTCAAAAACTCATGTTGAAATATATGAGAGATCATAAATTATCTAGCTGGAGCACTTCAGATTTTAGGGAGCTTATTAGGAGGCACCTTGCCTGTACACTGTCTTTAGGATAAGCAAGGGAGGTTCCTCGATCTTATATCTTCTGTTTATCTTGAATCATATCTTCATATAATTTACAAAAAATTCATTTAGTCTCATTATTTTGGTGTTAGGTACTTGATAAACAGAGAAGATAAGCTGAACTAATGATTTAAGAATCAGTCTGTAGTATATTTCAATGGCAATTATTCATCTAAATATCTTTGAGGATCTGGGTGTCACCATTTAATCAATTGTAATTCTCTGCTCTAACATTACTTTAATGTTATCTGATTGCTGATCACTGCTGATGCTCCTGAATGTTTGTCTCTTAAATAGTAATAAAGAGATGCCTCATCTTCTTAATCTGTAATTGAATATACACCAGGACTACTTTGTCACTTGAGTAATTGTTATTGGATTCTGAAGTGTTTGTGTTTGGGTGAGGTTTGTCTGCTGAATAGGAACCTCTAAAAGGAGGTAGCAAAACTCTCCAAGTCTCAGAGGATTATGAAGCTGTAAATGGAAACACTTCTACCATCAGTTACGATATTGGAGTTAAAATAGGAGTGAAAAATACAGTGCCATTCTAAGATAATGCAGTACATTTCAAATATGACATGGCTTGATACAAAATGAGGATCAGAACCATGTGAGACTTGCTGAAAAAGCTGCTAGGAGAAAAATCATGCAATGGCAAGTGGGAAAATTGCTATCAAGCCAAGTAAGAAAAGCACTGCAATGTATTAAAGTGTTTGCTTCCTGTGTGTATGGCTTTGTTGTTGCACCATTGCCATCAGTAGAGAAGAAAAAGATTCATGGTCTTGGTTTTCATGTCTTTGTATAACTGGTAGAAGAAAGAAAGTGTGTACTAGATAAAATAGTTCAAACTACAGATAGCAGAATTTCAGAAGAATTTCAAGCTGGAATCATGACAGCTGCAGTTGTAAAAGAGTGTGAGATCATAATAATTACAAGGTTTTCTCTCGTCAATATTATTAATTATCGCACCTTTTAACATTTCACTCAGTTAAAACTTAGAATATATTTGTACCCGACAGAATTTAATATATGCAGAAAACTAAATTATAAACTACTAGCTTTTTAATATAAATTATGTAATGACCAGAAGTTTGACTTAGCAAAGAATATTCTGCCAAATGGCAAGGACTTTAAAAGATCTATTGAATCTTTTCTTCGTTCTTTTCAACATTTGCAATAATTATGTCTCCAATACACAGTCATTGTATGGGTTTACATTGATTTATGAGGTTTGATTATCTTACCAAACAAATCCACAAAAATAAACATTCAAAATACATTTGATGAAAACTTCCTAGAAATTTTCAGTCGTGGAAAATGAAAAAACCTGCCATGTATGGCAAGGTTTTATTTTCTTTTTTAGGAGTGTTTAGTAACTAGAGCCTGAAGGAGGGAAGCTCTATTCTTATGACCAACTATTGCTTTTTGCATAGATTCAGTAATAGCATACATATATTCATCAGGAAAAACATTCATTTAAGTCGTCAGGAGGAGGGTAATCACCTCAGTATGCAGGTTTTTGCAAAATCCTCTTTGGTCACAAATTAAGTTAATCTATATTTAGCTCAGAAATTATAAATCCACTGACCTTACACATGCCCATTTATATAACATTAAAAAAAAAACAAAACAGACCAGCTTGAAATAGGCAGTTAAACAAAAGGATTACAGTTGCCACCACGTATGTGACCAAGGCAGGTGTTAAGTTACTAAGAATAATTCTGGTGAGATATACCACCCTTTAGTATTACTTCTGATTGCTATAGTAATTAATTCAATGAATCTCTACGCTTTCAATGCAGTTTTTTGTGAAGATCTCTAAAACTAGGAAGGTCTTTCCTTTTTTATTATTTTTAATTTTAATTTTTTTTAATGACATTGTACCTCAGATTTGAGGAACTACATTTCTGTGAATATTTAGGAAGATTAAAATCTGAATGCAGTTTTGGAAAAGGATCTTTAATTAAGAAAACATTTCCTTATAACTCAGCAGAGTCTCACTTAAGCTGGTTGAGTACTAAAAGTAGTCCAGCTGTGCTAAAAAGAAACTAAGTGACCCACTCAAACATTGTCGTGTGGATTTTGTAGGAGTGACTATTGTGACGACACAGCCTGCAAGTACATTTTAAAGCTTGTTTGGCTATTCTTGATGTCTGAAAAATTGGTGCTGAACTATGTTTTATGTTAAATTATTTTGTTCAGTGTTCCAGATACAAAGTGCACGCTTGTACATTGCACATTTTATGTTTTAATGACAAGATTTTCATGATGACATGGGTGCTTTACTGCAATAATTCTCAGGAAGAAATATTATTCCTAACTTAGAAAAACAATAAACTTAATTAATACAAGTTTTCCAGTGCGGTTCATTTCACCAGTCTTTTAAAAAAATTCAGATTCATATGATCAAATGGTAAAACTAGCTCCACTAATTGGTGCTCTGAGCCAGGATGTGTTAGAGGTTGCTCAAAATGACCCAAAGGCATGGTGCTTACAAAGTGTAAAGCATCAAGATTCTTCTTATTATTCTTTGTTCCCATGCAAATCTTTCATAAGATTATGAGAATTATGTTAATACTTTACATAAAAAAAAAATCTTGTTTACTCTCCAGTGTTTGCAGTCCCAGTCGATACTTTCTCGCACTTTGTCGGCCACTGCACAAAACTGTGATAAAAAGAGTAGATGTTACAGAGCAGAAAGGTCATATAGGTGTAAACTTAAGTCACATAAGCAAGAATTCTAATAGAACTACTGGTTTCGTGTTTAGAAAAAAGATGTGCTTCTGCACCTGTAATTATGGACAAAAATGGAGATAACATGGTAACTCTGAAGGTAGTGAACCTTCACTGGTTTGAATTTGAAAAGTGTTTCAAATTTTATTCTGTAAATTGTATTTATTATCTATTCATGTAAATAATAGTTTGTGTGTTTTATTTTTTTTTAACAGTAATGAAAAAGGCGCAACAGCTCTTCGGGCTATTTCAGTGTCTTGGAATATGTATTCTAAAAGATGTACAAATTTTTCATTATGGCAAATATTTCTGGGGACCACCTGGATAAGAATGGATAATGCAATAAAACAACTGTGAGTGCTGAAAAGAATGGTATGTAAAGCTAGAAAAAGCATATTTCATTTAAATTGCTCATAGGGCTTTTTACTCTGTCAAATATGGCTGATATAATTTGACTGATATAAGTTATTATTGATTTCCAGGCTCTGAGAAATCTTTTAAGCCCTGAACAAAGATTTTAATCCTTTCTGGTTTTTAAATAAGTTTTTTTTTTAATTATTTTCCTTTACAAAAGGTTTTATGAAGTTATTCATTTGATTATCCCATAATAATGACTGTAGTTAAATAGTATATTCATGGAAGATAAGGAACTGCCTCATCAGAAAGAATTTTATGTCCAGAAATAAGGCTCAAATCCAGAGCTCTTCTATATATATTGATGTCAGTAGAAATTCAATTTGTCACAGACTAAATTAACGCATTTGATAAAATTTGTGTTGGGAAAACTAAATAAGCTAAAATAATTAGGTTCATAGATCTACTAATAGCTTGCAAAAAGGTGTCATGAAAATGATCTCCAAAGATCACCTTCTCCAAAGCCTTTGGCATAAGCAGCTTCCTATATTCAGTGCCGTAAAGATACCATGAAGGGATGCTTCCAACACGATGCAGCACTTTCATTTAATTCATAATGTAGTAGTTAATATTTGGTAGACCAGCCATGTAGGCCATGTAGGCACCAGGCTCTTGATGAGCAGCATGTGTCGACTGGTTTTCGTGAGACAATTGAAGAATTGAATGTCTTCAAATTGAATTTGAAGACATGTGGGAGGAAAAGCAAGTTGAAACATTGGTGTAAGGATTTCTTCGCAGGGAAAGTCACTGACACATCTGGTCTGTTACCTACAGAACCTGGGATTTAATTGAACAAATAGACACAAAGATGTGATGTCCTTGAAGAGATAGGGCCTTTAGTCTATAAAACTGGCTACATTTAGCTCTATTCCTGCTACAAGACAACAGAAACTTGAAGGTCACATCACTCTCATGACCTAGTAAAATCCATAGGAAGTTTTCCATTGACTTCATTGTTTTTTTGGATGATTTCCCACTTCAACAGTAACTTCTTATTCTGATTATTTTGCTGATGTGCACAAACCTTTAAACATTGCTGTGAAGCAGCACCTTCTGTACATAAATTCCATAA
Organism: Cinclus cinclus; assembly: GCF_963662255.1. Classification (NCBI taxonomy): domain Eukaryota; kingdom Metazoa; phylum Chordata; class Aves; order Passeriformes; family Cinclidae; genus Cinclus; species Cinclus cinclus. Next base: position 20,382,184 of record NC_085051.1, on the reverse strand, counting down.
TGGCAAATCCAACATTCATAGTAGATTTTAGAGGCAATGCCTGACAATGCTTAAGAAATGTAAGGCAAAAAAGCCCTGCAGATCAAAATGAGAATTTCAGAAGGAAATCAGTACTCCAGAAGGAAATTTGGCCATTGCACAAGGAATCAGCAGAGATGGGGTTAAGTACAATTGATGTTACTCTGTGAAACATCAATGCATGACATTTCACAGCAGTTAGTATGCCCAGATGCCCCCAGAGCTCTGCTCGTTCCTCCTCCATTCTCCACTGCGCTTTGAACAGTAAGACACCGCTAAAAGGCAGCTAGCCCATGTGCTTTTGAGTCACTGTGCAGCAAAAAAGAGCAACACATGAGCTGGACTTTTGTCAAAACCTTTCTGGAAATCTGAACATGTGATGTCCATTGAATTCCATTTTTTTGTCTCCTGTGGTAGTCTTGTCTTCAAAGAAACCCAACCAGATGGTGAAGCTTGCCTTTCCTTTCTTAGAGGCCATCAGTCTTTGCTCACACTGTGTATTTCTAAGTGTTTTTCCTGTTTTGATCTCTGAGAAAGACTTTGTAAGACACTTCCTGCAACTGAAGTTTAACGACATTCTCAGATATGTTCCAACTCTTTTGTTAATCTATGGCTCCGTGATAAGTACCCGAACCTACTGAACTTCAACTAAGACATCTTGAAAAAGTAAAACACACAGAAGCTTCCCTGCAATTCTGGTCATAAACCTCAGCTCACTATGGATAAATAATAATGACTTCCACTTATGAGAGCACCTTTTAACCCCTAATATCCCAAAGTATTGCAAACAGTTGTCCTCATTCTGCAGTTATCTATTTCAACAGACAGATAACAAGGTTCTGCAGTCTATGATGGGTAACTTCTTTCATCATAGAAATCACAAGTGGTGAAAAATTTTTCTGGTACAAAATAAATTACCTCGTTAGGAAGAAATTTATGTTGCAATCATTTTAGAAAATTCTGGTGCAATTTGTTGAGCAACTTGAACATCATTGTTCAAACTACCTCAAAAGAAGAAGTCAAGACTCCAACATTTAAACATAACCACACTAGATTCTGAATGAGAACATGTTTTAAATTTAGTCTCTTAATCTGTTTTTCTTGTGTATTTCCTATGTTTCACAAATGCGTGATCAATACAGACTTTTTTATACTGCTGGATTGGTGTTACTACCTCAAAGAGCAATTACAGATTCCTGTGGCATTTTCTTTTCAGATAGCACCCAGACCAAACACTTTTTAGCCTTTACCTGTGAAAAACAACACTGAAAGTTATGCTTGATGATTCTATATTTACTCATGACATCATAAGAACAGTATTCATGGTGAAATCATCTAAAAACTGTCTCCATATTTCTTTTGGAGGTAATAGTCTTTCAGAGAATAATTTGTATTAATATATTTGCCTCTTGTCAGCGACAAAACACTCACTGGCCATGTGCAATTAAGGTGAAGTCAGATTTTGTGGAGGAATATGAATCCATGTTCTTTAGGTACTATAAACAAGTGTATATTATTTGCCTATGTTCTATATTATGTCATGACTATGTAATCTTACAGATATACCAAAGAAAATTCTCCAGTAAAGCTGTGTTATCTGTTGCTGATGTATTGGAACTGAAACAACATCCCACTGTGAGGTAGGAATTGCTCAATAGATATAAATTACTGATATAATAAGTTGATCTCTTTTCAATTAATAATTTGGAAGTTAGAGCCCTCTATCCTCTTTGAAGCGTAACAATAAATAGAACTTACTACTGCTATTTTTATTTGCTGTAGTTAATAATCATATAAATAAATAGAGTCTGTAGATTAGTCATGTCATAAACAATGTTATTTCTGTTATTTATTAGGTCACCACTGCTACATGCTACTGCTTCTGCTTTGGACGTGAACTAATGGAATGATTTGATACAAATATAGCCGATGACTATAGAGCTAAAGCTGTTTATTCATGCACAGATACCCTTGAATGTAGCCAAATAAAGGTGATCAGAATAATAGTATTGAGAAAAAATTGCACTATTTCCTATAGTGACTTTTTGCACAGTACAGCTGTCACAGGTGAGTAGCAGCTTGAGTGGTGGAGGAGCAAGCTGTTAAAAAATTAACCAAATGACATGTTACATTTAAGTTGCTACAGTTTGGGGTTGATAGGGTTTATGTTTAATTAGCTGTTCTAAGTTAGGAACTCTACCTTCAGTTCATGCGTCAGGTATAGAAATTTTGTATGTCTTGAAATTTAATTCCTTTTAGTGAACAATCTTACCTAATTCTTACCACAATCAACAATATATGTTTTCTTCTAATCTTTGCCTTTCAAATCTAAATTCTCTGAGACAAAGTCACTGTGGTATGTGAAGCGTATCTAGTTCAATACAGTGTTTGTCTTGGTGGAAGAACCTGTAGGCAGTAATAAAATTAATGCTTGTTTTGAAATATGGAAGGAGAATTGTACACATTTAACTCTATTGGTGTGCATTTTGAGGTTTTTACTGAGTAGTTGATTTTCTTTAAGTTTTATTAACTGAAAGTTGTTCAGTTTGAGGTACTTTCAGTTCAAATACTATAAATTGCAGGTTAAAAATGTGCAAAATATATTGCAGAAATTAAAAATGATAATAATAATAAAAATAAAAATAATAATCCATAATCCATGTTTTTATCTAATAATTCTTTTGTCTCTGTGGTTAGGAAGAAGATGAGAATTAAAAAGCAAAGAACTGTGCAATATGTATAATTGCTTTTGGGTTTTCATTCAGCAAAAATTTGTACTTTATAATTTCATTGTAATCTAGGCCTGGGAGGAAACATGGAAAACCTATGTAAAAAAGTCTAATTTAGATATATTCTTGATGGCTGAATAGCTACTATTTTATTGAGATGAATAAGTACTATTTTACTGAGATTGTTTAGTTAGAGTTACGTGTAAGGTTGTGAGATTATTGTTGGTTTATCAAGTACAATACCTTTATTTTCATTATTGACCAACTCGTACTTCTTCATACAATTTGTTATTGCTTACTTTGCAAATCCTGTTTGCCACATATAGGCAAAAACATTCCTTGTCTCATTGTGATATGTTTATACCCTGAATTTATGTACCTTTATGTCCTATATTATTTTTGCCTAGCCTTCACAACTGCAAATAATTGATGGAAATCATAAATACGTACCTTTCAAAGGTTTAGACATAGGAAATAAAAAATCAAAATGATACCCTGCTTTTCAACATGTGTTTTGAAACAGCCATGCTAATAGTTAGGTAGAAGTTCCACCTTTAGTACATCTTCCCTAACTGTATTTCCTTAGAACTCTGATAAAACTTCTGCTCATAAAAGATCCCTTAACACTTTCAAATGGAATATTTCCATTTGAATATAATAGGAGATCCTAACAGACAGATGGATTACACTTCTAGCTGATCATCAAGTAAATTAGTACTAGCCATAAGCACAGTAATCTCAAAGTCTGATAGCCTTGCTTTTTGGTTTCTTCATCTGTCATCAATTTCTTATATGACAGATGCATCATATAAATAAATTATTGCTTAAATTTTGTTTGTTATAACAAAAATTATGGGTAGTAGGCATCTCCAATCTTCTCTGTCATGATTCAGATAAGAATATAATAATGGCTGTAGTGGTTCAGTCGGTCTTCTCCAATAATGTCATGCATAGCCTTAAGCAGATACTCAAGAGTATGACAAAAAAAGGATATATGTATCTCCTTATATAAATAAGGATATATAATAACAGAATATTACCTATCAATAATGCCTCCTAATAATACTCTTCTGACTCATCTCCAAGTACTTTTACATCAAGACATACTTGAGATTTTCAAGTACTTAGCAGCCCTCAATTCAGTTTTGTTCTGTGTCCCTTGTGTCCACCAAATCTTTCTAGATACATCTGTAGATCTTTCTACATCTTCTAAATACAGGTAAACAAAGCCAAAAGACTCAAGTTTATTAACTTGCATTAAAAAAAAAGCTTGTCTTAAAAAAAAATATGCTTTTTTACATGCCTAGTCAAAAAAGCATATTTTGTAATTTTGATCCAGGCAGTTCATTTAATTGTGATCCAAAGCATAGCATGTGATTTAGTAATACTAATTTTTAAATACCTCTGAATTGATCAGTCTGTTGTCAGTCAGCTGTCCTACGATTAATATCAGTAAATCTGGAAAATCATCTATAGGGAAATAGAAACTTTTAGCTTATGAGGACACACAGGGTTTTTTTCTTTAAGAGAAATAGCAGGGCTCTTGGACACAGATGATTGATTTTGGCAAGGTGTGTCCTTGTGGAGAACTAAGGAGTCAGTTTTTTGTTTCGCCTCTATACCAGTATAATTGCATTTTTGTGACTCTTGCCTATTTTCAGTTTCATTGAAGTACTTAAAGCACTTTCTTAGAAGATGAGTTTGTCATGCAACAGAGTTCCCATGTCAAGGTCTCTCCTCATGTTGATGTGAAATTCAGAAGGACACAGTGGAAGTGTCATGTCCTCCTCCTTCTACATACTCCTTAGAACTAGTGCCTAAAGGGTGATGTTGTATCTGTCATCACAGAATAACAGTTGTTTGCTTTGAGTTACCATTCAGCCCATATAGAACTGCATTTTGAAAGCTTGCAGGTACATCTGAATTCACACATTCCTGACTATTCAAAGTACTGTAACATGTCAGGAACATGACTCTCACCTATTCCTCCATTGTGCCACATTAGCATATACATATTTCACATTTGCATTAGCACATTGCTTCATGTTTTGCCTTGCTTTGATTGACATTCAGCATGCTAAATTACCTCAGTTCTTGCATATATTTAACTGATTATAGCCTTGAGACACCCTTTGATAAATGGCTGTGCTCTAATTTTCAGAAGCCAACACTCTGATAATCAAAGGAACCTTATGTTTATGCACTTTTCATCCGGCAGTATCACCAAAATGCTTTTATATTACTCTGTGAGCTTTAAAATATATAGGCTTATAAATACTATTATCTAGTTTCGTGTTTGAAGTTATAAATCCTTTTTATTGCATATCACTTATTTTAAGTTTATTCAGATTTCTATATCATCTAATTGGCTTCTATTCCAAGACAGTTCATGGCCTGGAGAAAACCTTTTCTTGCTCTGATTTAGAGAAAGATATAATTATGACAGTTAGAGGTACTAACCAGTTATAAGAGCCAAAAATCACATTTCTTATGATGATAAGGAGGCTACAAAATATTCTACAGAGTGGTGCATTGTATAATAGCTATATCAAAACATATTTCAAGGATTCAGGGAGACCCAATCCTGTTGGTTTTGTAGACCTAAACTTATTTTTGAGATACTGTTGGTAGAGAAGTTATAAGAAACTACTACTAATTCAGGAAGAAAGACATTGGCTTATATTTATGTGTTAGGACACAGATTTTGCCAGGGAATTCTGATCAGAGATTGGAAGATCCTTGAATTCAATTGAACAAGCTGCCAATTCTAATAATTCTAATTCTAATTCACAGTCGTATTACAAATAAGAGTTTTTTTTTCTGTTCTGGGCATAGCCTCTGTAGATCCAGAAATTACGTCATCATTAAATGAATCATAGCTAAAATTTACATGCAACATGAAAAGTCCTAAATGTGGTGAATTCCCTTTTTCTCACATACAAACCTTCTGTTGGAAAGAAATTCCTATCAGACCCAAACTCAAATCAATATGAAGCCAGATGGATATAAGATTGAATTTTCTCTCCTTCTTTCTAATGCATCAATTAAGGCAGATACAAAGTTGACATCTTAGCCCCACAAATAAAAAGGGAGCTGAAAAGAGAAAATGGCTTCTCCATTGTCTTCTCTTTAAAGCATCAATATCTTATTAAAAAAACATCTGAGAGAAAGAAAGCATGATTTGTGAGTCTAGTAACACCTAAATTAGACCTCTTAATTTCATTTGTTCAATGTGATCTATGTGCAATCCTAGAATGTTCACTTTTTAACAAAGTTTGTTGGTTTATTGAGAATATTTTGCCAGCTGAGAGAACTTGTAAATGCAGCTTGAAAGGTGCTGTACCGGCTGGTTTAACATCTCTGAGCAGATAATTAAAATGAAACATGAATTACTTCTTCCTTTCCTTTTTCAGATACATTTCTGTGACACTGTACTTGGAGATTTTCTTCTTAAAAGTCTTCATGATTCTGTGTCCGAGTGCATTCCAACACGTTTCAGAAACAGATAGGGGATTGCAAATGCTGATCACCATAGGACCATTAAAGTAATGTGTCTGTCACCTGTTCTTGTTCCACTGCCCTTTTGCATTAATTTCTCATGAAGCTTATTAAGCAATGCTGTCATTCAGATACCTGTTATTCGTTCTAGTAGTGCACATAAATGAGTCCTTGTTAGTGTGTTGGCTTGTCTGCAGTTCTTAACTTTTTATCAGGGAATTATATAGGCAGCAGCTTACATATTTAATACTGGTTGACTATTTTAAACTTCATAAGCACTGTTTAAATATTCCTGTTGCTCAGTGAGGCTGATACATTGCCTAGCTTTAGTGATATCAGAGTTGGGATTGAAATTACACCTGAAGACTTCAAGATTTCAAAGGAAGCTCTAATACCTCACATGAGAGGAGCTGGAACACTAGAAAGAGAGTGATGCTTGTTGCAGAATTTCTCAAATTGTGACAGATACATATTGACTTTGTGTCTTAGCATTTGAAGAAACATTCCCCAGAGGCATTTTGAATTTTGATAGTTCTTAGCTGTAGAAATATGTATTTAGGCATTTTTTTCCCCCTCTTCTGAGCATTTCACAACAGATGCTGTAGAATAATGTGTATTGTGATAGTTCTTGCACATTTTAAAAAATGGCAGGCTATATCTTATCTAAGATGCAGATATACAGCCCTGGCTTTAACACAGAACTCTGGAAAGGACATAGCATGGAAAATACTGGTCATAACTGTGCTTCTTTCTGTCTACAAGTGTTACTGAAGTCAGTCTGAAATCAGAGTGAAGATAGTGATTAACTTAGTTTCTTTTTGGACAAGTTCTGATAAAGGTGTCTTTATGCTTTTAATGTACCTCAAAATTAGTGCATTGCCTTTACATTATATTCTAAATATTTACATTATATTCTAACTATTTCAACTTCATTTATTTTCAGTGGACAACATTACTAAGTAAGAACATTGATTCAGTGGGATTTTGAAATGTTCCAGATATTTGTCTTTTCACTTGGCTACCTTGGATTTTTTTTTCTTGTTTACTGTTTATGTATTGTCAGTCTGCTTGGTTACGTATTTATTGCTTAAAGCAAAGAGTAAGTACACTTACTGCCACCCATCAAACAGAAGTATCTTCTCGACATCTGGGACTGAGTTGTTCTAGTTTTTAAAATAAAATAATCTATTCAAAATATGTCTTGAAGAACCAAAACTTCTGTCTTAATAGGTTTATTGGAAGTTTAAATGTAAGTTACATTGACAGAACAGAGACATAATTCATTTTTTCTTTCAGTATATAAATCAAAGTGTGAACTCTTAAGAAATTTTCAGTTTTACCACCTTAGTGAAAAAAAAAATGGAACAGAATTAAAATGATGCCTCATCACTGCAGAATGATGCATCACAAAATATGGTTTATTCAATTATCATGACAACTGAACTACAGTTTTAACTATTTATGATTCTGGTTTCATAATATAGACCTAAATATTTTATAATGTATTTTATGAAAATAACAAAGACTTATAAATTCTTCCCTGCACACAATGAAACACTGAAGTAGGCTGCTATGAAACCTTGACCAAGGGGCAGGGAACACAGTGGCACTTCATGTGTAAATCATAAAGCCCACAGGTTATTAAAATGCAGCCATTTCAATGCAATCTGTGATGAAGCAGCACTGTGAGGCTCAGTAGTGGAATCAGGTCCATTTTTATCCTTTCTAAATCAGGATTGTTTAAATTAAGACTGAGGTACTTCTGGCTTACAGTGAAACACAGGCTCTGTTTCAGATTTTCTGAGTGCAGACTGGAATTGCAACAATTGCACAACTCCAGATGTATTGCCATCACACATAAGTAATTGGATAAATGTAATTTATTGTCCTGCCAAAGAGCTACAAGTAAAGGACTTAAGGAAGATACCCACCTCACATACATTTATTTTCAGGTGCATGAGATTTGCTTATATTGTTAAAATAGTCTTAAAATAAAGATGAAGACTCTTAGGCTGGATAAATTGTAGTATTCTGCAGCATTTTTTTTTTTTTAATATTACCGCTGTTGCTTTTCCCAGACATGAAATTTATCAGCATAGATAACAGGAATACGTCCAAATTATTCTTGCAAATTATTCTTGTGTGAACCAACAGTTTTTACCAAGCAAAGCAAAAATGAAATAATGAAAGCATCTTTACTTCTCCTGTCATTGAAATGGCAATTAGAGCAGGTGGATTGTTAAGAGAAAGAGACCTAAAAGTCTTTAGGAAACAATTTTTTATGAAAAAAGCACATTGCGTGACTAATTTATTAAAAAAAAAGTCAAAAAAATAAGCATTCTAAATTGCTTAGTATTTATTTGAAACAGAGAGAAGCAAAACTCCCTGCTTGGCAATTTGAAATAGAATTTTTACAATGTGTGACATTTGGATAAAGACTTACACTATCAAGAAAATTTGTTAGAACTGTGTAAAGAGAGGGAGGGAGGATCATCAATATCTTTTAAAAAATCAACACGAAAATAATGAAACTATTGATAGTAATTTTAGAACATATAAAAATCTTGTTAGCATTTTAAAATTTCTATTTTAGAAATTCCAGACTGCTGTAAAATATCTTACTAGCTGAATTTGTTAACAAAGGTCATCAGCATATGTCTTTTTTAATCTCCTGTCTTGAGTTTTATCTCCAGTCTCCCAGGTAGTTCTTTTGTACAAGGTACTTGTATTTCTAAACCTCTGTTTAGAGTCTGACTGTATTCCTCAAATCTATAAAGTCTGGGTTGTGTGAGAGGATAGAACTTCACCTCTACAATTTTCAAATGTGCTTGCATGTTGTTGTATTTAAATATCCCAGTAGCTTCTTCGGACATAAACGAAACTGTGAATGCAGTCCCACTGTTAAAAATAGTTTTGTGTTGGAAATCAAGGGGGTAGAACCTCTCAGTTGTTTTCTGTCTGTGCTTATGTTGAAAATAACAGAGATTGTAGGTGGAATATTTTCTTCACTGTCATGTAGCTTAGGCAGCTTTTAATAACTGAGTCTTCTGGAGCACAAGTACCTAGGCAGCCCTGGTAATTATACCTTAATTTAATATTTTTAGGCTGTTTCAGGAAGTCTGTTATCTCAAAGCTTCTGTAGCAGGCAGTTGGTATAACACATCACAGCTAGTACATCTCATGGCAAATACACTGGCTTAGGTTAAACACTCCCATTATTACTTTTTCTCTTTTCCTTCTTCCCCCCCCCCCCCCCCCCCCATAAAGTAGGTCAAAACATACATTTATAGAGCAATTTGAATCAGTTTCACACACAGAAGAGATTTCCAAACAGCCATAACCATTTATTTCTGTCTTTCCATCTAACAGAAATTGAATTGTGTATATTGCTTTTTTTTCCACTTTATAAAGCATGCTGGGAAAGCCCAATCTGGCAGCCTCTGTGAAGGATTCCATCTGTTTTTTTTGTTTTTTTTTTTTTTTTGCCCAGCAGAGACTTCCTTAATCGAACTGCATTCTATATTGGGAAATTATTTTATTTTCTATTTTCAGTTCTTGCATTGGCTTGACCTTGTGTTTCATCTGCCCAGAACTGTTCTTTCCATTTCTAATGTACAGAACATTTGCCATTAACTGTGGTGATGTCTCTTGTGTTTTTCTCATTAATATAAATAATCCTACATATGATGCTAAAATTCTCACTGAGAACTCCTATTTGCATCACTATACATGGCTTAGATTGACAGCATATTTCTTACTAGAGCTAAGGCACCATAGATCTACCATATATAAAATCTCTGCATTCAGCCATAGCTGCCAGAGCAGGAACTTCCTCTCTTGAAATGTGTTTATTCTTTATATTGGAATAGAAAGATGTGGAAACTAGCAGGAAAGAGAACATTCAAGGGAAAAAAAAGTCTTGCTCATACCAACTACTGTCCTTCACCACATATTTCAGTCTAATCTTAAGTCACCAAAATAAGACAGATATGATCTATCCTCAGCAGAATTTCCTTACTGAGTCATAATTAGGGAGGTTAAGGAGAAAAAGTGCACAGAATAAATTTCTCCTGATCTCTGGATGAAATCACAGAGATCAAAGACTCCCAACATTTATCTCTTCTATTTTTGCTGACAGCACGACTCACCTACTTTGTTTGACCAGTAGAACTATTTCTCTCCTCAATGAAACAATTTTAGCCCAATTATTTTCTAAGTTTCTGATTTAGACTCGTTATCACCTGGTAGCTAAAAGCCAAGAAAGTGCTGTGAGTGGATACTGTCAGATACATTAGTCAATAACAAAAGACACCATGGAAAAGTTCCACAGTGCAAAGTTCTAGGTTTAACTTTTAATTTCCAACTTTTTAACTTTTAATCTATAGGAGGTTATTAATATATGAAATTTCTATTTTTTTAAAAAAAAAATTAAATGCTCTAACTATCATGTTCTGCTCATATCTTGCCTGCTGAGGCAGGCCAGAGAAAGTGTCATAGTCTGGCACTTTGCTATGTCCATTCACTCTCTTCCATAGCATTCCAAAGTAAGGGATTCATTTCTGTTAATGCTAATGAGACTGTTTGTTTGATTTTGCTGGAGGAAGAACTACACCACTACTGAGGAAGTAATTTGGATTATTTATCTAGTAATCTAGGTATATTTAAGATTTAAAGAAAGTAATCCAGAACATAAAACTTCTTGAGATTGGATTTTAGCAGTAAAAGGCAGAATCAGGGAAAGGTCTGTTCTTTTGAACACAGACCAGCAGTCTCTTTGCAGCAGAAAAAAAGTATAGTGTAAAGTGTGACAGCAGCAATAGCTCTGGTTGTGTGTTGAGCAATGCTTTGAACTGAGAAATAAATGTGTTTAAATTAGGTTCTCTTATCGTGGTAGTCGATTTGGCTAAGATGGACCAGGCTTTAACCCAAATTCTCTATACAGAGGGCATAAATCTAAGGCCCTGGGAGGCAGGCAGTTAAAAAGTGAGGCCTTAGACATTAGGTCAGGCCCCTGCCCTGCAGATGCAGAGACTTCAGCCAAAAGCCACGGGGCTTGTGGGGATACACGAGGGCTTGGCCAGACATGTTCCTATTTGGATTGGACCTTTGCCCTCAGGTATTCCTGTGTATTGTTAACATGATGTCTCCCCTGGTCTTTGGATGCTGCCTCTCAGACCAGGTGGTCATGGATAGATTAAAGGGTATCTCAGGCACACCATCGTACCTGTCCTGTTCATTATTATTATTATTATTATTATTATTATTATTATTATTATTATTAGTGCAGTGCTGTGACCCAGCAAAGCTGGTGAGGTTGTCACAAAGGGAAACTCCCCACATGCGTCATCTGTTCCTTTAATTTTTTACTCACAAAGGGTCAGACAATACTCTGTGTTTTCATAAACATGTAATTAGCTCTTGGGGGTTTTTTGGAAGACCTCAAATGAAAGACTCACCAAGTGTTGATTTGTGGGTAACTAAAGGCTCCAGCTGATGGGGATTTGATGAATACTGTAGTTATTTAGAAAAGTGTTTCCACACTCATGACAGCCATTTTTTTGGAATAGTGACTGAAGGAAATTTGACAAATAATAGATGCCTAGAGATTGAATACAGATGAAAACCAAATAGTAGATATCATCATTATGTGTCTGACATGTGACAGAGTTAATGAGGCAATCATCTGTAAATATAAACTGTACCAATAGTACTCTGCATAACCTGTATCTCTAAGATTTACTACAAACAGGATCAGGGACCACTTTCAGGACAGGTTCCACTCTGTGTCTTATATCATTATTATCCTTTCTTATTCTGGTTATCATTTTAAAGTAGACTGGAAGCTTTTAAAGGAATAATTGATTATCATTATGTGCATGTTTTAGAGACAACAAAAGAGCCTGTTGAATTTCTCTGGGTCTTTTGGGAACTACTGAGAGATAAATGATAAATGAGGATCTTTAGACAAAGCAGGTGATACACATTTAGCATCTAGGAACTCACAGTCCACCAGGGTGGGGGTCTTGCAGAGAGAAATTTAATAACCTAGAGGGTAGTTTGATGACAACCTCTATGAGTGGGAGTGCAAAATCTGTGTGCAAGTTTGACAGCCACAGCCTTGATATGGTAACAACCTATTTTTTGAGACAGTGAACAAGAAAGGAAAAGTACTATACAAACATCTTTTGAAAGTCATTGGGGTTTGTGTGTGTTTAAAGACACAAAATATTTTTATTTTCTCAATATGTCTCAGTATTTCTTTGAGAGCATGTCGGTTGATTTACTGTCCTTCACTTTACAATAGCTACATATTTCTGCCTCGTGAGAATAAATAATGCAATACTACCAAAAAGGAGCTAGTGCTGAGTATAGTCATTCAAAAAGTCCTTTTGACAAAATGACCCATAAGGTCATCTCAAAGAGAGCACAGTGGAACATGCTCTCCTTTAGTGTCTGTTTGCTTGTGTGTTTTTTTAACATTTTTTAAGTGTATAGGATTAAGATCTTGTCTATTGGGAGCTCAAGTAATTTTCTAAACTCTGCATTGAACATGTGGTTTGAAGAGGCAAAAATGCTGAGTTCTTTTCTTCTGCAATAAACAATAAAAAAAGGAAATCTCTGCAGGAAAAATGCTTTCTTTTATTCCTTTCCTCCATGCCTTTTTTCCCAGTAGGACCTGTATAGCTGTGCTTTGCAGCTTAGTGACACTTGCAGCAAAACCTGGATTTCCAAGCACAGGAAAGCAAATGTTCAGGAGTCTTTAGATACTATATTCATACCATAATCTTTCCAAGTTGTCAGAAAACTACAAATCAAAAATAATAGTAGAAAACTACTATTCAAAAGAATAACTAGGTCTTCTACTAATGCTAGTTTTGAGGTGGAGACACAGGTTTGTTTGACTGAGCTCACAGTCTAAAGCAAAATTAGAGACAAAGCTTGTGTATGATCCTCCTGGCTTTTCCTATCATTATTCACGTGCACTGAACATTGAGTTCACTTTATCTTTTCAAATGTCTCCTTATCAGTAGTCCCCACTCATAGTCTACAGGAAGGTGAATATACAGAGTTAAAACATCTGTCTTGCTGCCACAATTTACCATCTGTCAGTGAAAAGCAGATGTTGAAGTTGGGGAGAAATGCTCTCGTTGACCACTCCTTTTATACTTCCACTGTTTCCATAATCTTGCTAAACCATCTGGTAAGAACAGACCACTGAAAAAGGAATATTCTATTAAACAAATAAAAGAAGAAGAAACCTGAATGATGGCATCTTGTTTAATATTTGCCAGCTATAAGCACAGACCTGTAGTAGAAAATGTGATAACGCAAGGAGTAAAGGAAAAATGTAAGAGGAAATAGAAGAAAGGTACTGTGATTGTAGAAGGGAGGTCTTCTAACAGAAAAATATCTCTTACTTTTGAAAACTTATGATGAATGAAATGTCTTATTAAAAGTAGTGAAAACTTTGAGTGTGATACCGAAGAATATGAACAGCCTTCCAGTTTCCAGTTTCCAACAATTATAACTACTCTTCCCTAAAACCCCCAAAATTATCTAATTTCCTTCTTTTTCTTTTTTTTTTTTTTCTTTTTTCACTAAAACTATTTGAAATGCCCTTCTTCTTTCTGGTTGCCTTTTTCCTATATTTTCATGCAATTTATTGAGCTATCAAACTAGAACATAAGGCACATGGGAAAAAATAAGATTCAATAGAGATCAAAATGACAAGGTGTAATCTGCGCTACATTTTTCAAATATTGTAAACTTTTAATTTACCTTACTCTAGTTCTGCTTAGTTTAAACTTTCAAAATTGGAATAAGATAAAAATATTCATTCTTGCCGTATTTTTTACAAGATGTAACATTAATTGCAGTGGAAAAGAAGGCACCATATAATTCTGAGTGTATATTCAAGAATATCAGATAAAGAAAAGCTGTTATTCACTCTGACTAGCACCAACTCTGCCATATCTGCAGGCACTAGTGACAGGTGCTATCTTTAGGTTACTTTGTCCTGGAAGTTCAAGCCACTCTTTGATTCCTTTGAAGGCAGCAATGCCACTGTACATGACTTTAGTGAGCTTAGCTGCCTTGAGAAATATTCTTGGAAATGAGAGCTAGCCTCTCTGTGGTTGGCAAAATTTTCAGAATACAGTAATATGACTTCTGTGGTTGCACTTTGCCCCTAATTTATATTTAACAACTTTGAGCTCCTTTTAAACAGTCCTCTGAATAGGTTTGACCAAAATATTTTTTCAATGAAATGGCTATATCAGAAATATCCTTTCTAAAGTCTATTTTGTTTTTTAATTTAAAATGTAGAACTCCATTTTGAACACTTTCATGCATCTAAGTGAATGTCTGTGTATACACAGACACCCTCACATAGATGCACCTGTATGCAAAAACTGTATCAGAATCACCAGTTACTTTCATGCTGTGGAAGCAATGAAACATTTGAAAGGTTTTTGGGATATTTGAAGATAAAGAAGTAAAATAATTAATGCAATTACATATATCCATGGCTTCAGCAGTTTTCTTTTATCATCATAAAATGATCCTGTTTCAAAAGAGAAAAAGGGAGAGAGTAGGATAATGCACTGTTATCAGCCTCAGAATTTGGTTCAGCAGCAAGCAATGATTATATATAAACAAACATTATGGATTTTTTTAATAATCTAAAAGTATAGAGCCAGGGAATGTTGGAGCATTAGAGGGCAAATAAATAAATTATGGTTTTGATCTTTGATAGGAAAGTACACACACTGTAAGAATGTAAAACAGTGGGCTTATAAATTTTGAGATGGCAAACCATATCACATGGAGTTAATGAAAAAGTCAGGGATAAAACCAGAAATCAGTATTTCTAACTGGGAGTCATGTCCATGCAGTGAGGCTGATGAATTCAGAACAGTCTGTACAGTCTGTGTGTTGCTGCCCGTGCTCTGTAGGTTGCTCTGGGCAGGAGTGCAGAGTGTTCACCTGCCCTTTCTTCCAGACTGCATATTCACACTGAATGATTGTAACAATCTTATTTATTATTTGATAAAAATGTATTTTATTCAACAGCTTCTGATCTAAGACAGCAGTTATAAACATAAGAAAAAATATACATAGGAATTGAACAAAGTCAAAACAGCAAACTTACTGCAATTTTTCCTTTCTCTCCTACTACTTTACACAATTGTTCAACATCCATTTTCTGTTCTTGCTCACTTTGAGAAAATGTCACTATTGTGCATAATTACTACCCCGTTTTACTGCTTTTATGTTTCACTAGAGATGTATTGCTTTCTTTCTGTACACTGCTCATGATAAAGCTTAGACATCCAAAAGCCTTAGTCTTTTCCTGCTATCCTTTCATCTTCAATTTGCTGTTTTCATGAAATTCAACTGCCTGAATATATATTATTTCATTTTTTGACTGCTAACAATTTCATTGTAATTCTTTGTTTCAAACCTCCAAGTGGTATATAAGTTTAATTTTTTCATAAAACCGGTGATATATTTACCTGTTCCTTGAAATTCTGTGAAATCTAGCTGGAAATGCAGCACTGTAACTCTCTCTTCAGATTATCCTTTGATGCTATCTCAACAAAATAATTATTTTACACATATGAACATTTTTCCCCTTCACGTTAGCAGAAGACGCAGTTGAAGACCTGAGTCAGCCATCAACAATACATAATCACTGATTGTTGAGAAAATACACAAATATTAATATAAAGAACTACATTGGTAATATTTGTCACAACCTGTTACAGTAGTTTAGATGTTTTTTCTTAATCGTATGGAATACATCATTTATATATTCAGCATTATATATTATTTTGTAACATTTCTTAACTATTACTATTTTTTTTTATTCTTAAGCCAAAATTGACTGCTCTTGCAGTTTTGCAAATTTTAAAATGTATTTGCTTGAGAACATTAAATTGTACTACCTATATATGCCTTAGGTTTGTCTCATGAATTCTGGATTTGACTTTTGAACATGTATTACAAGGATTATTTTCCTGAGTCATATTTCCCTATAGGAACAGTTAGATTTAACAGAGATAGCCTGGCTTACAATTGCTGTAATTGAAGTTAATATCTTATTAATATTTTAATTTTATCAGGATGGACTTAACTCAGTTTTTGCGTTGATTATCTTGGCCATTTAAATGTTGCATTTTCAGATTTCAATGTGTTGTATAATTTTTTAGTCTCTTGAACTTGATGCTAAGGAAAAACATAGAATTTAATCTAATCTTCAGAGATCCATTTTATCCATTAGGATTAGATGAGAGTTTTGTAACCCTTCAGAAATGGTTCTTTGCTTCCATTAGTAGTGTTGGCAAAAGTTTATTTTTGTCCTTGTGTTCCTTTCAGTAAAAAGTCTCAAACAATTTTGTTATTTTAGACTCTCAGAACATCACCAACTATTTGAGCATTTAGGAGCTGTTTGAGACTCCACCACAGGCAGCTGTATGTCAGAATAGACAGGAATTTGTTAGGCCATAGAAACCCCCTGCTCTATCAAATCTGGCTCTACCTAATTCCAATACAATAAAGAACAAAGATGAAATGCAATCCCTAACAGGGCTGCATAATGCATTCTCTTTTGGTTCTGCCATATGAATCTACATTTCCATGTCTCAGGCACCAATTCCTCTGTCATGTTTCACTCATTATAATATTTATCTCCCTCATAAGATAATTTATGCTTTGTTGATGGCTCTGGACACTCATTTTCTCTCAGCTCATCTTTCCTTTTTCTTGTTTGCACAAGTGTTTTTCCTATCTACTCTTCATGGATTAGATTAGTCAAATCTTAATCCTGATTATCTCCTTAAAATAATTACTCCATTTTATTGATAAAGCTTATGAAATGCAAAGGCCAAAGATTACTGTAATGTTTCAGATGAGTCCTACTCAGTATTGCATAGAAGACTGCAATTGCCTTGCTTATTTTATGAATGATGCTACTGTTGCCACACCACTTTACTCCATTTCCCTCTTCTTCCACATTCACTTATTAGACTTAGAAAATGTATCAACTCTTGTGAACTCCATTTCAATAGTACTGCATGTTAGTAATTTTAGTTTTCTTTATTATCTTTATTATTCTTCTTTAGTTACAATTGCTTTTAGCATGGATATTATCAGAAATATTTTGTAAAAAGTTCAGCATTCAGGTAATGAACATCACAGCACAAATATGAGGTCAACAAAACTATTCATTGAAGTTGAGTTCAGAAATATTAAGCCCTTTACCAATTGTTTGGTTTCTAATTTATTGTGCAATGGGGTTTTACATCCCATTCTAAATTCTACTCAAATTCTTTTTTTCCTTTTTTTTTAATATTGGTTGTAATACAAATATCAAGAGTAACCTTAAACTCTGAGGATCTAATTCTAATTCATCTGATGTCAACTACATGGAAGAATATTAAATACTTTCAGTTTTCTCTAGTCTTTATTGCCTTCTCTCAACTGACTGTTACCAGGCAACTTGCAAGCTTGCTTGAATTTGTCTGGTTTTGAAACTAAACGTAGGCAGAATACAGGCACCATTCAAAATTTGTTGTAGGTACTGTTACAAACATATTTGTTTCACAAATTTTCAGCAGTTCTCTTATGAGTGATATAATAGAGCTCCATGAAATTCATTTGGTAGCCAGAGCTCAAATATTACAGATTTATGAAGTAACCTTTCCAATAATTTCCAGGGTTGTGTCTTTTTTTCCCCTCTAGTTACTCTTGTTTTTCTATAGCAAGAGTCAGTCATCACCAGGATTGAAACAAAAGGGGGACAGATTTGCCTCTGGCCCCCTTCCCCCATATGACTAAAGCTGTAAACTTTGCCTTGTACTGGTGCCAAACTACTTATTCAACTCAGCCTCTAACACTGCATGAAAAATATGGCAATTTAAAATGCTCTTCTTTGCTGTTTCCTACGTGTACAAGTCTGTCCAAATAAAGTTTTATTTTTACTAGATTTCAATCACAGATATTTGGAAGGCTCTTAACAATGTGCTAACATTGTTTGGCTCTAAGCTCAAAAGTTTAGAAAGCAATGTGTGATTGAGACACTGTCTCAGCTTCAGAAAAATTTGTTCAGATGATCCAGAGATACACTGAATACAAAACTGGGTGCAGACAAGAAACTCTGGCAAATCTGGAACTCTGCTTACATGATGAAGAAAACTGTGTTCAATCGGAGACTGAACTCATAAGCAATGCCTAAATTAACAAATCAAAAGCTCAGCATCACTCCTACCCCATGACAGAAATCCAGGTGGATACAGTGCTTTCACAGCACTGCACTCTCAGAGGTCATGGAGAAAAAGCAGAGGGTCAGACCCATGGCATGTGGTGTGACACTTTTTCACCTCTCAGTGCTGTCCTGCAGTTAGAAGGAAGGATTTGTTGTTAGGCAGAATGTGTTCATATTCAAAGTGCTAAAACAGGAAAAAAAGGGGGAAGTCATGGCCTCATTCAATCTAATAGATTAATGAAGCCAAAATTATACTTACAGTTTTATAATGCGAGCTTTCTTTTCAGAAATGTAATACATTTCCAAACTCTTTTTCAATCATTTGTTCTCATCATTATTTTTATTACAGTTTAAAGAGGAAATATTAGGTACTTTTGTTCTTTATACTTTTTTTTTTATCTTGTCAGCAGAGCTGCATCCATTTTACAGTTGTTTTCAATATACAGGAATGCTGATCTCTGCAAAGAGATGCAAGGACTTTCTCCTTCCCTTCCCCAGCACCCCGGCACCTCCTCTTGACCTCAGAATAAAGATTAATAAAAAGCAAGTTTTGTGCTTCTGAGGGTTGACGAGAAAGTTTGGATTTCTGCCCATCAGGTGTAAGTCAGAAACTACTGAAATCCCACAGTAGGATCAAGATTCCGGAGGCCATTAATGCCATAGGCATAACAATAAAGTTAGTCCTCTGAGATGATCTAAACACATCCTTTTAAAAATCATGACTTAAAGTTCTTAGTTTTACAAATACTTCTGTATGCACCAAGCTTTGGTCTTACTCACAGGATTGTAACATATCCATCAGGTTAGCAAAGGACAAGTTACCAAAGTCAGGGAGCCTATGGAAGGGAGTTTTTATTCTTTCAATAAATATGTGTGATCATAGCACAGTCTTTCTAAAAATAGTATTGACTGCATGGATAATAATGAGAAAAATAAGTATTCTCAGTTTCAGATACCATTTTATTGTTATATACAAAACATATTTATTGTGATACATAAAACAATAAATGCATGTAAGAGGCAAGCAGAGTGAAAGGCTCCAGTATTCCATATTGAAAAGGTCCAGAGGAAAAGATAAAGAGAAAATCCAACAAATTAAGAAATAGTGATCAACTAGAAATTACTTAGTGGAATCTCTATTTCTGAAAGATGGGGTAACTCTCCAGTCTTTGATAGTACTATTTTTATATGCCTTCTAGTCACAACTGAAAAAGTTTTTTCTCCTAAATATATGCATGTCTGGATATATGTATTATACAAAAGGACAAAATTGAAGCCACAGTGGTACAAACTATCTGGAAGCAAGTAGAGCCTTTCAGGAAAGTTAACATAAGACTTGCTTTAAAAAGATGTGATAATTAATCCCACGTTCAAAATTTTTCCCACAAAAAATATCCACCTGACAGTGGATGGATGGCATCCTGATACTCCTTCTCCCATTGTACTAGAAAATTCAATCTGCTTATGGAGTTGTTTCAAGTAAAATCATTCTTCTTCATCCACTTTTCTTAGGCCCTGTTGGTACTTGCCTGTTTACATGTTCTGTCTTCACTTTGAGTGAAGATGGAACTATTGTGAAGAAATTTTGTTTATTTTGTGTCTAGCAAAGTGTGTCCTGATTTGTCTAATGCTTCTGGTCACTGCAGAAAAATAAAAGATAGTAATTACTTTATTTCTGTGGATAACTGCAGGACAACAAAGCCAGTTTTCACAGAATCTGAACTACTCTCACATCTGTAAGATGGATGCCTAAAATATCTGAATTCTAATTCTTCCTGAAATTAGAGAAAAATGTCAAGACAAGAAATAGATATGTGGTAAATCAGAAGGAAGGTTAAGAGGGAAGATGCAACCTCCAACTGAGCATTTTAAATTCTGCTTAATTTTGATTTAGCATGACCTTAAAGTGTGTTAATAAAACCACAGCATCTCTGAAAGTGTTGATAATTTTTCATATCCCTTATGAAAATAAAATATGGGCTGAGGCTATGGGCTATGTCATTTTTGGGAAATTAAATAAATCTTAAACTTTATCTTCTGACTGCCTACTTAGGTATTGCTGTTACCCCTAAGACATTAATCTATTGTAAAGAAGATATCATCTTTCAGGAGAAGCATGTCGAAAATATTTTGATAAAGTATTTATAATCCCTAAAAACAGATGGCTGTTCCATAAAGATTGTCAGCTGAGAAGATTTGCTGACAGAAACATGTTAAACAACTTTCAATTTTTTGAGGGAAGAACTTGCACCACAAAATCAAATGCAATCTTCTATTAATCAATCACAGCCAGCTGATTTTTTGACAGCAAGACCATGCTGGATGTAATTTGATTGTCTTGCACTTTTCTGATTAATAGTGCCTGAGTAAGTTGAAGCTTGATGGAGAGAGAGTATAAAAGCAGATCACTTGCTCAAAATATAAGTAGGATGAGGGGAGAAGAAAATAATTTATGTAAAGTTAAAGGAAAATCTATGGGATTTTATGCAACATAAGAACATTGGTTTCATTTTGGCTGAGACAATAGTAGCTAGTATTTAAACTGTCAGAAATATAGTACAAATCCTCCAAAGAACAAATCCCTCCATATTATATGAGCAGTTTCTAGTATTTGAAATCTCCCATATTCTTGAGTCTGTTTAGTATGCATAAAGCGCCTTTTTGATGGAAAGAAAAACACATGGCAAGGCAGGGCTCAGTAAAGTTTTGTACTACTGCACTGACTCCCAGTTGAAGAGGTCAACAGGATCATATAGTCTGGGGTGTGGAGAGACTGAGAAACATAGTCAGAAGAACAGCTGCTGATAGATATTCTCCTCCTTAATATGTTATTTATTGATACTTGATAGTGAAAGTCTTGCTGCTGCAAGAATGCTGTTCTTCTCACCAGCACTTTCTCAACTTGGCAGTCTCTCAGACGTCAGCTTGGCACATCTCCAGTTCCATATTTGTGATTCATGTTTCTAAGATGGCGGTGGTTCTCTTTCAGGTGGATTAGAGACAATGATTAGGTGAATGAAACAGCCAAACCGAAAATGAATATTCAGAATACTTAGTTTGTATTGGTACCTTCCAAAATACATTGTATAGTTAGTGCTGATGTTGCACAAGATAAGTTTTGATTGTAAAATTGATGCTGGTTTTATTATAACATCAGTGAAAAGAAGCAGATCTATAATGCAAAAAAAGCATTAAATTGCTCTGAGGCACTTCTACTATTTTTTGCTCATGCTCTTCTGATACCAGAAGAGGGAGGAAATGTTGTAGATGTGATGAACAAAATTCTCTCATCTTTATCTTGCTAGTGACCATGCCAGAAACTCAATTATCTTTGGATTAGTTATGGATAGGAATCCTAGTAAACTCTACTGTGATCTGATTAGATTTTCTCTGGGCTTTGGTGGGAGTGCATTGGGTGTAATTGAAGGGCTCAACACTTTTAGAAAACAAATATTACCAAGAATTGCCTAGCAATAAAATAATTTGAATTTCCAGATGACAAATAAATTCAAGTAGCAAAGTCTAAGCAAGTGTTTGAGAGATGCTTCTTTGTAAATTAGTTACTGAAGCCACATTGGATTTGAAGAAGAAAAAAGGGATCCTACAAAACTAATTTTGGTAAAGACAGCACAAAATTATTTTTATTTTTCTCAGTTTTTAACTTAAATAGAATTGCATAACTAAGCTTTTTTAGACTTTTCAAATTACTTTGTTGATTTGGAAAGAAAAATGTATTTTAGAGATGCGTAGTAAAGCACAAAGAAAAAAAATACGAGTCATGATGTGTTAAGACTCTGTAAAGATTTAACCCAAAGGTGTGTAAAAAAAAGTTTAAAAAATGGGAGTATCATTCAATCAGAATGATGGAAATACTAAAGAAATAATAGCTATGACTCACAAAATAATTGCATATGTTGTATTTGCCTTTAAAACTCACAAGGCGAGAAATCTGTATTGAAACCAATGAGAAATAACATTCCACACTGATTTAAGGATGTTCAGTGGCAGAGAGTCTTCAAGACAGGTTAGCCCTCATGCACACAGCTTTATTTTTCCATGTTGCAGTCTGGAGGATGTCTGTAGTACAACTACCCTTGTCCCCCTGATTCAGAGCCCATATTGCCTTGTACCGGCTTATTCCAGGTCTACTCTACAAATGTTAGGATGGCAGCATCACCTTGCTGTTTTGTGACCTTTTAAACTTGGGAGAACAGTTCACACTGCCCTAATTTGTGTGCTTATCCTGCGTGCTTGTGTGCTTATGCCTACATACAAAATCTATGATATATTATTTATAACACTCTAGATTATCATCACTGAACTAGGAATAGTGCACTCATTTTGTTCACACTGTAAATACAGCATATTTAGAAGTATGATAATTGGCATTGCTAACCTGAGCAAGCTGTAAATCTACACTAGAATACAGTTTCTCAAAGTACCTTGTGGCAGTGAAACTTGAGTTGAAGACAGCATTTACAAAATGTAGTGTAGAAACATCCTCTGTTGATAGACAGGATTCTGCAGGAAAAGCTATGTAATTTCAGGGACTGCAACAACCAAACAAAGTTTAGGGAGATAGTTACACAGACTTGTAACAAGTTCTAGTTTATTGTCTATGTTTCAGTTTAAGAGCTGAGTGTGCTCTCAGCCACAGGATAGTTTACTACAGAAGACAATTGCAGAATTATTCTTGTTATAATGGGGGTGTTCAGAGTGGTTTGTGAAACCACATGCAGAATTCCTACAGACACAATCCCTGCTCAAGAGAATCTTGCTGACATGAGAGATGAAAACTACCACAAACTCCAAAAAGGGTGCCAGCAGTAGGTATTTGCTTAATGTATTGCTTCAATATATTAAACATTCTTTCATTTACACCTATTACTGTAATAATTAGATTTGTAATACCTTAGCCATGACAAAAAGTTATTTTGAAAGTATTGATAATTAAGATACTGTTTCTTTCTCGCTTTCTTTCTTTCTTCCTTTCTTGTTTTCTTATGGTTATCTTTCTTCCTAATATTTTGGATATATTTTTTCCAGCAGATATAAAGAGCACCACTGGTAAGTCGTAGATACTGTTTGGGTGTCTGCCAGGAGTAAGATAGAACATTGATGGATAAATAAGCATTTTTGCATCTGACCTACCTTCTTGATTCTTAAAAGGTATTTTTGATCTGCAGCAAAATAAATATTTGAAGTTCTTAATTATAATAAAGTGAAATTATCTTAATTCATTATTTCAATTAATGTTATCTCATGAAAAATTAACTAAAAGGCAGTACATAACTCCTCAGTAGTGTTATAGAAGCAGACATTCTTCAGATCCCATTGTCAATTTATACTTATCTTTGTATCTGATTTTCACACATCAGAAAATTTGTGTATTACTGAGTCAGATGTCAGATGTTACTGCATTATGGTGTTTCTACATTTAGATACAAAACTGGAAAGCATGGCATATTCCTACAGGTACAAATGGAGCACAATGGTAAAATCCCAAAGCATTTGATATCAGAGTGCAGTTTGACCCATTGCTCTAGCTCTCTGAAATGCAAACATGCAAGAGAAAATTTATTAACCGTATATACTCATAACTGTTTATTTTCCCTTCATTTAACAGAAACCCTGGAGGGAATCAATTATTTGTACATGTTAAACAACTTCATGTTGTGGGCAAGGTTTACAGTATAACCCAGTGGAAGTGATCCTGCTCCCAGTGAGGCTAATAGGAAGTTTGGCATAAGATTCCATAGCACAAGCAGTCAATACAGTATTTGACAGTCCTGCAGTAAATGCAGATTCAAAACCTGCATTTGTATGCACACTAAGTTTTTCAGAAATGTAGTGGATAGAACTTCAGCACTGCTTTAGGTACTCAATTATTTACATATGGTGAACTTATTGTTTTGGTTTATATTGAAATAATCATAGAAAAAAAATATTTGAGGTACATGGAAGAACTGTTTCCAAAACAGAATGAAGCTTATTATTTTTTTGCATTATAGTATTAATTTATGGAACTGATATGGCTGGACTTCAGGTAGCTTGAGAGTACCTGTAGCTGTCAAATATTCACATGCCAAGACCTTGATGGACTCAGGAGATGCTTGTGTGGTTTATTGCATTTATGCCAGGGATTTATGAAAAGACTTCTATGTCCTATTAATTGCATGTTTGCTAGTTAGTTCTTGAGTTATGCAATGTATTTGAGGCTTGGAAAGGATATTATATGTAAGGAAGGAAGAGAAATGGTGTCTGTGATGTAAGAGTTTTGGTTTTCACTCACCTGTGATTTTCCTGTCATCACAGTATAATTTTTCCTTGTTTTTAGTTTTTGCAGATTAGGCAATCACTCTTGAGTCACAGCTCATACACAGTGCCTGTTCAGCACCGTACATTCTGCCTGTGTTAACTATTAAGACATAGTGATTGCAATATTTAAAAATTGTAGTGAATTTAATGTGCAGAAAGCCTGAAAATAAGATGGTGAGGCACTGGCAGAGACTGCCCAGACAAGCTACAGATGCTCCATTTCTTCAAGGCCAGGATGGGTGAGGCTGTGAGCAACCCGGTCCAGTAGAATGTGTCCTCTCCATGGCAGGGTAATTGAAACTAGCTGATCTTTAAAGTCCCTTCCAATTCAAACCATTATATTAGTCTAGGAAGAAGTGTTATTCTCTTCCATTTCAGTGTCCTGTATCTTATTAAACCAAGGAAGTTTCACACTGTTTATTGGAAGGCATTGCTCTTAAATTATTGTTTGCTTTTAATTATCTGTTTCTTCTCTGTTTATTTTGTGGTATTCAAATATAGAAGATTTTTTTCTCTTTTTAGTCTCAGAAAATATACGATGACTCATTGTGTACTGCTTCTATAATTTTAGTGTGATATTGTCTGCTTTCTGAATCACTTTATGTAAGATAGAGGAAATTACTTACATAAACACATTGCTATCTAGCAGCCTTAGGTAAGGATTGTGGACCCAAATCTGATCCAGCTGTAATCAAAGACAGTTTAAGCCTGTATTCAGAGTTACTCAGTTCTTTAAGAGGAATATAAATATCTCTTAGCAATCTCTGTGTGTTGAATCATAGGATATCTCAAGTTGGAAGGAACCCATAAAAATCACCAAGTTCAACTCCTCAACCTTTTCTCTAAGCTTAACACTCATCTGTGTTTAACGTTCTCCTCCCTAGAGGGTGTGTCTGCATGTTATGCAAAGTATTTCTCAATAATAGTTTATATGTTGTTCTTCGTCTGGTGGTATGACTTACATAATATAGATTACAATAATATTTCTTGGCTTCCTAAAAAATATTTTGATATAATATGAATACTTCTAGAAATGGAGGTTAAGGAAGGAAAAATGTGAAAGGTCAATTTTCTCAACTGAATCTTGTTGTCTGCTGTTTGCTTTTTGACACTTTTTACAAGAACTAAATAAATAAATAGTCACACAACCGGAAACATTAGTTTCCATGTGAAGTGAGGTCATCAGTACCAAGGCAGCATGAAATGCTTTTGTCCTTAATATTGAGTCAGTGAGAGAGCTGACATTTTCCAGTGGGAAACATCATCATTTTTGCAGAGAGCTGCCTGTACAGAAGCACGGGAAATTAAAAACTGTTATTGCATAGTCATACCAATAATTATGAATCTTCAGTTGCAATCCTGAAAAGTTCCTCTAGGATTTTCTGGGACAACAAGCAAGTTTATGTGTAAATTGGGATCTACAGTGATGACCCTTGGTATATAGTCAGGTTATACTTGGTTGAATGGAGACACTAATGCATAAGTGTGGTGCACTGCATCTCTGAATGAGAAAGGACTGAGAGACACATTTGCTTTCATATAGACACACACACTTTCAGAGAATTATAGTGTAAATTCATCTTGCTGACAGGGGAGGATTGCTGTGCAACACACATTCCGCTGCCCAGAAAAAAGCCATTGCAAGCAGCAGACCACCTTCTGCTTCTGGAAAGAAAAATTCTATGCCAACATAACTAAGAGAATACCCTAAAATAATTTATCCTGATATTCAAATGTTTCCAATGTTGAATTCAACCCTTTATTTCTACAAATAACCTATATAATTTAAAATTTTTTGATAGCCTTTCATTTTACTATTGTCCTTCACATCTCATAAACTTCTAGTGTCTCCCTGTAGTTGTTACTGTGATAATTATACTTAGCTATATAACTTTTTTACCCACAAGTTTTGAGATGCAATTTTTTAGAGTGAAACACACAAACACCACCATACACAATGTATCGAATATAGCATAGCCAGTGATTGGCTTCCAAGTTAATATTCTTTTGTTAGTGTATCTCAGGACAAATAAGTAGATGTATATAAGGGGACTGATATTAATAATTTACTGTGCAGAGCTGTAAATAACAGCACGAGTTGAAATAAGAACAAGATATTTTTGTGTGAATATACAACAATAATAGAGGAAGATAAATGTTCATATGGAGGCAACATTGCTGGTAACTCCGTCCTCTGAACAAGTTGACAATGCCTTGGAAGGACATTAAAGAATATAGTGAACAGAATCAATGACAGAAGAGTATAGTCTAGGTGACAAAAGGAGTAGGCCATTCAGGTCTCTTATTTATGCAGATTGATGCCTGACAATAACTGTGTCATGAAAAATGTCTTCTAATCCACATATTGTGTTTCTGTTTTAAATAACAATGATGTAGCAAAACATTTATTAAGAAAAAGCAATATCTTTTAACTGATTAAAATACTATCAAAATTATCATGCAAGCATAACTTTGCTGCCATAACAATGAAAAAAGCTAACAAAAACAACAACAACAACAAAAGCAAAACAGATCTGGAATTGCAGAGAAATCTATGAAACAAGGATGTATTTACCTTGGATTAAAAATGGGATATAATAGTACTGCAACAATTACTTTAGGAGAGGGTGCATTGTTTCAGAGAAAGACCAGAAAATGTTGATAGGTTCTAATGCCTGCATATGACATGTATCAGATTATATGACAAATTATAACGTTGCTCTTTGCAAAAGCCTGCTTCTACTGATGGGATAAAATGCTTCCTGCAGCCAGCTGGCATCTGCAACAAAGCCATATGAGTGCATAGTTTGATTATTTATTCCTTTAGAGGATAAGAGATTATGACAGTGTGCAGCCACTAACTGAAAACTTATTTAGACATAGATTTTGGGGTTTTTTGGACCCAGGTGCCTTCTTTTAGACAGATAAAAAGATGGCCTGAATTCAGACAACTTCTTGCGCAAGCCGTGTGCACGTGTGAAGGTTGCAGTAGGAAATACCTCCACTGGGGCAGTTTAACATCTGCAAGGAAGTATGTTTTATTAACAATGACATATTTTTCATAACAAGAAATATGCAATCCATTTATAAGTAACTACAGAATGCCAGAAAATTGGTGGTTTGTTTAGGTTTTTTTGTTTTGTTTTGTTTTGTTTTTAGTTCTTTTGTTTTTTGTTTTTTTAATGAAATGATGCTTAGAATTTTAGACCTCAGAATATAAGCTACACCATCAACTGTAGTTAATTCACCTAATATTGTAAACAAATGTCAAGACTGATGTCCCATCCAGGTGAGCAAAGAATGTCCAAAGAATTGACTGCATTTGTAAAACAAAATCATGATATGACTACTATGATATGACTTCTTCATATACTGATATGAAGAAGGGTCTGAAGAATGGTCAGGGAAGCAGGCTAAAATATCAACAGCCTGTCAAAGACTGATTCAGAATATAGGTGACAAAATTTACTTTTTTCAGATGACCTAATCTGACAAGCTTCTGTCAATCATCACTGTGTATGCAGAAATTAATATTTGCCTGAAGTCTTTTTGGAAGACAGCAGTTTGCAGTGCTTTTAAGAGCTGTGATTTTGTATGATGTCTGTAAGAATTGAGCCAATACCATTAACCTTTCATAAATTCACTTCACACAAACATGTGCATTGTGTTTCACAAGAATAACTTTTCTCAATAGACAAAATCTGTATATTTTGAACTATATAAATTTGAAGATCTTTCCTCATGCCTTGCTGCTTAGCCCATAAAGCCTGTTTTCCTCAGACACACTGCCCAAGAAATGACCTATAGTGAAAAAGACACAGCTGAATCCTAAAGATTCTTTTTTCACTCTATGTGCTCATGGTGTTTTCTGGTCATGACAGATCAATGGGCTCATGCATGTCCCAGGAGAGACCCCAGTCCATTTAAATGAGAATGGCAGTTTATCCAAAGCCCTGATTCATTCCTTTCCATGCCTCTCTGCAATGATCATGTTCATTCACAAATGCTGTTACTGTTTAAACCACATATTACTTTTAAGAAGGCATAATTAGTTTGGATTGGGATATTTTTCCCCCCAGAAAAGTCAAAACGTGTTTTTTATACACACAGCTCTGAGGGATTTTATAAGCGTCTCTCTACAGTACTGGCTTTCCAAGATCTTTTCATCTTGTTGATTTGATCCTAATTAAATAAAAATAATATTGCAGTGATTATATGTTATAATGTGTGTTTCATCCTAATTATCTTCTTATCTAGCTACCCTTTCTATGTCTATCTGTCTATTTTTCTATCTCCTTAACCTCTCCATGTGACAGGTGGTAATAGTTTGTGTGATACCAATGGTATGTTAACTTGAGCAACTGAAATGGAAGATAAATTAAATACTTCTGCTATTTCCTTGCTTGTCTTAACCCCCTCTTTTCTCTGTAAATTAATTATATGCATGTATAGTATCCCAGGAAAATGGCTTAGTTATTTCAATATTTGATGTCTTCTAATTATGAAAGTGTTCTCTCTTTTCAATTTCTTGGAAAATAAGTACAAGGCAGTCTATTTGCAGTGCTTCACTTTCTAAATTTTAAGCTGGAATGAAAAAATGGATTTCATCTGCTGCAGAAGTCAAAACGTCAGCAGCTAGAACTTTTGGGTCTTATGAAAGCAGATTAATTTCAGATGAGATCACTGTACATGCAAAAGCCTTATGGAAAAAAAAAAAAGGAAGAAAAAAGGAGAAAAGAAATAAACCCAAACAGCAGACTAATTGTTTATGAGGTGCTAATTGGCATATGATCTTTTCTACATCAAGCATTCTTGGTACTGTGCTAACAGGATGCTTCCATTCATTCAGAGAAAATAAATCCATAGAGTGTTAGCTGTCATTATACCATATTTGTCCAAAATAATAGTAACAGAAGCTAGAACTGCCTTATGCTTTTATTTCTCCCCCTCCCCCAATGTATTATACAATCTTTGGTTTTGTAAAAAATAAATAATACAAGGGCAACCGTGTAGACCCTAAGTCAGAATACTGGATTGTATGTGAGTATGCTTGTTCTTCAACTGAGGTGTGCTTTGTCCTTGTGAGCCTTATCTGTGATTCCACACTTGAAATGATTTCTGCAAAAATGGTCTGTTAGTTTTCATATCAGGTATTCATTCTTTAATTTTAGTGAAGTCTCCTTTGTTATAGTCAATGTTGTAAGACCAGTATTTATTAATAAGCTTCTGTCACTTTTAAGAAGCAACTGCTATCTTTATTAATGTCCAAGAAATTTATATCCACAAAATGAAAACATAACTTCAGATGCCTAGGGGATAAAGGCCGAAACAGATTTCATTACCTATAGATGAGTTTCAGAGATCTTCCAAAAATTGCGTCAGTATTAAAATCACCATAGAAACAGAAATTATGGTAATTCAAACCTTTAGAAATAATGAACGCTGCAGCATTTCCAGCTTCCACTTTGCCCCTTCCATAATTCTTCTGCAGTCATGATTTTGAGACCCAGGTTGTTCAAGGGTGCAGTGAAATTTCTCACCCAGGGATGTGGCTCAGAAGGAGGCCTGTCTTTTATCTGCCTTTATATTGTACTGTGGTTGCCAGGTAGCATTAAGTACTATATGCTGTAGTGATACCACACAGACTTCCCAATGGTTTTACCTTTTGACCAGCTGCTCTGGCTTGTGAAAAATACCATTATCCACTGGAATTGATTTTTTTTTAGTATTTTCAGAAACAAACAAACTTTGCCTGAACATACAACTGAGAAAAATGGTCTTATTTATCTTCTTGAGGAAATACATAATAATAATAGTGAGTGTTTACATGACCTCACTTTCATAAGTAGTTCACCTGGCCAGCCATTGCTGTCCTGAACAAAAAGTATTTGACTGTTTATAGATTTTTTTTTTTCCCTAGCTAATGAATCAGATTTGCATCCAAAAATATAGATACTAATTAACTTTTTGTAGTGAAAACTGCTAAGATTTTTTCCTGGATCAGTTTTTTCAAATATCATGATTTATTACAGCCTAGTGCTAGATTTTGGTTTTGCACACATCTAAAAGTAGCCTTTTGATCTTTGTTAAGCAAGTGTATCCCAACTACACTCAGTATGATAAAAAAAACCTAAATTTGGAAGTTGTCTTGAGAAATATTGTGAGGCACTGTGCTGTGAATCCTTTACAAGCTAAAGTGATAATACTGTAATTTTAGGATGGTAAAGAAAGTGTGAGCCATGAGACATTTGGGAAAGTCTTCAACTGGAACTGTTCAAGCTTTCAGAGAAGGTAGATAAATAAATTCTTGTTAAGTGTATTACCTTTTTGTAATTTAAACGATAATACCAGATGCACTGAGCCCCAAAACAAATATGTTCTGTAAACAAACAGAAAGAAAGAAACAAGCCAACCTTCTGCTAAGTCCAAGGTTCAAAACATATTGATTTTAATTCTGAAAAACTGAAATTCAATCATAGAAAATAAAATGTTAACAGAAATGGTGAAAATTAAGTTCTCATTTTGCTCTTTAACAGCAAAACAAAAAAAGGAAGCACTACACATTCTGATAATTCTTAAAGACTAGGAATTAATCTTTTTTTACTGACCCCTAAATATTGAACAGCCTCATGAAATGAAAAAGAACCTCTGTATGCTTTTGTACCATGTTTTCTGTTACAGCTGATCTTCCAGATAGAATTTATTTGAGGTTTGTTACTAGCTAGTTCAAATTTTGTCTCAGTATTTAAAACCAAGAGAATTGTCAACCCAGAAGCATTTTCAGCATCTGCTTTTCACAGCTGACATCCTCTGGCTCCATGACTTTATTTCCCTGAAAGCCTCTGTTGACCAGGTTTCACACTGACTTGTTTGACAATTATGGAATTTGCACACTCTGGGTTGGACTCTGGGGACTTGTATTTTCCACTCTTCTACTGCAAAGAAAAACCTGCATTGAGTCTAGTAATATATCACTGTATTACAACCATCAGGGCATTTAATTTACAACTTAAATCAGTTGGGACTTGCTGATGCTAGACAGTAATATACTGTCAGTCTAAAACCCCTGGATATTGCAGCTCAATGTGCAATGGGCTGTCAGTCAGCAGAGTGACAAAGTGACAATTTATGGTTTGTGAAAACCCAGCAGATAAATTGCAAGAAAAGTGCACTTTGACTTAAGCAGCGCACTGTGTGGGATATGTTTTTGTTGAAAGGACTGCATAAGGTGAGAGGAAATTTCTTCTAATAAATAGAAGCACTTCGCTCTCTTTATTTTAGGGTGCTTTAAAGGGCCTGTTTACTGCTTGAAACTTTTAAAGAAATGCAGTAAACTGAAATGTATATACTGCACATTTTTCTGTGGTGACGTAGGAATAATGTTCTCGTATAGATTTCTATAACCTCAGTGTAGCTCACCAGAGCTGTACAGAAGGTTGGTAAGTGCAGTTCAGTGTGTTCTGAAAGCTGCTGCTATGGCACTGAAATGGCCATAAGTTGTTAAGAAACAGGATGATTTATAGTGTTAAAGAAACATAGGGAAGACAGTAGAGACAGATTCATATGCAGACAAAGGCCTAATACCTCAAATGTCATGAAGCCAAAAAGGAGAGCTTTCTTTCTGTGGTATCTTCAAGGCCTGTGTATGCAAAACAAAAAGTGAATTTGAAAACCTATTGGGAACCGTCAGAAAAAAGGTTAGAATGAAAGAAAAATACTTTTGTACATATTGCTTTTACTTCCACTGTACCTTTCTTTTTTAAAAAAAAAAGGGGTTTTTCTTATTTTTTTTTCCTTTTTCTTTCTTTTTATTTTTTTTCTTATTTCTTTTTGTTTTCTTTGTGATGGAAGGAGATTGTGTTGGGTTTTGGGTTTTGTTTGTGATTTCTTTTGGTTGCTTGGTGTTTATTTGTGTGCGGTTTGGTTTCAATTTTGTGGTGGGTTTTTTGTTTGGCCTTTTTTAGCACTTGCAGAAGTGCAAAAATGGCTTAAAAAAAGTTGCAAGTTTTCTCCACACCAAAACTGGCCAATCCTGAGCAAATGGCTTCAGCCATCAAATTATCATGTGTGTTTAGTTTCATGAGGCTTCTCACCTTTTGCCTCTTCATGAACAATTTGAAAGGAAATAATTGATTGGAATGCAAATTTTGAATTTCTTAAAGTGAGAATGAAGAATTCTTTAACCTAATTTGCAGACAATTGTATGCTACAAAGAATCTACAACCAGGAAAAGGAAGCAAATTCATCAAATTTCACCTGATTTGTTTATCTTTAAACAAAGAACAATATTGTTGACTTGGAAACAGTCAATTGCAACAGCAGTTGCTGATTATATAGAATAACTTTGCCTTACCTCTTGAAGTACATGGTTTGTATTCTAAACACATTGTCCTGTACTGTACACTTTTAGTGCTGTTCTGGTCTATTGAATACTGTAATTAGCAGCTATTCTCTTTTTTTAGATTGAATTCTATGGTCTCCAAAAGCTTTTTGAATATGATATCCCTTACTATACTCTACAAACAAAAGACTATTAAATGCATATAAAACAACCATCATTTTATGCCCCTTCACTGTTAATCAGTCTTGACCCCTCAGGGTATTTTGTTGCTAAGTCAGAGTAGGAAAGTTGTAATTTTGTCATGTTCTCTTGAGATTTGGTCAGTCTCCTGAAATTCTCCTGGCTGATGAAAATAAATATGAAGGGATTTTTCAAAAGTTAGTGATTTCTGATAGGACTGATAGTCATAGAAACATCACAAGAGAGAATATATAAGTAGGATAGGAATTAAATCAATTTGTTGAACCCAAGAATAACTGAAAATTATTTCCACGCTACAGCATGACAAACTGTGGAGTAGCTATTAATTCATAATCCTTTTGTAATTTTTTTTTCCACAGACCACAAATCCTAAAGATTTTTAGATTGTTATCCTAACTGCATGTAAAGGTACCCAAGGCTTAAGACATCAAGCAAATTCTGAAGAATCTCATAATGACTCAAAGCAGGCAAAAGAAATGTCATCTGAATATTTCTAACTTTTACTAACAGTTTCAAATGATGAAATGAATTGTAATTGTTGAGTTCTTCAGTCACTGATAAAAAGATCTTCTTTCCTCATAGAATTACTTATATGAAAGTCATGATTAAGATGTAATTCTGAAGCTCTTGAGGACCCATAATTCTATGTTAGATTTTTATTATTCTTTTTTTTTACACATTAATATTCTTGAATTTAAAATCAAATTCTAGTATGTGTTCCATCCAGAGGACAATATTGCATTTCTAGCAAAGACAGTTCTTGTTGGAAGCATGCCTTTTTGAAGTCAGATGTTATGCTTTTGAGTGAATGCATTAATTTTAATTGTAAAATATATACTTATTGTTACCATTGCAGAGGAAAAGAAATCCAAACACATTCAACAAATTTAAATTAATTAGAAATACCTGAGATCGTGATTACATTGTTTGTTTGTCTCTTCTATTCTCTCTTTTTTTTTTTTTCTTTTAATTTATTTTCTTTTTCTTATTCATCTAGGTGAAGATTTCTATCAGATGTAGAGGAATATAGTCATTAAAAGTTAAGGTTTAGAAAAATCCAGCTTCACATCAATACTGAGCCTTTCTATTGTGAAATTACTTTTTCCACCTCATTTAATGATAGAAACTTGGCAACCGTGATGTGCTTCTATTTTATTTTTAACTTCACATCTGATAGATGCATGTATGAGAGACTTGGCAATTACAAAGATGTTTTTGTTACTTACTATGCAGTATTCTCCTGCCCTTTCATGTGCAGTAGGATTCACTGTAATAGAGTATGAAACTTCTGATAATTCGAGATGAGTTTTCAGAAGGCAGGGTCGCAGCTGTTTCTGTGCCGGAGATACTTTTACACTGTACTACATCTGTCTGTAGTCAGCAGTGTCCTTTTAAGAATCATGATTCCCAATCAGAAGCCTAAACCCTCCCTAGAGCTTAGGAGCATTTTCCTCAGCCCGTGCAGAGTTTTTTGCACAGAACTGGGCATTTTCAGCAATCAGCCAAGTGAAGCAGGCAGCCCACGCTGCTGGTAGTGACCTTATTAAGGGGTCTTATAAAGGGGGCATAAAGGGAGAAGTGGGGTAAGACAGAGGGAGTGTGAATCAAGCTGGTTTTGAGGTCAGTTATTTGGCTGTGTAGAAAGTTGATTCACATTTAGTGCTAGATGGCTTTGTTTTGTATGAACGTAGATAGAAATATGTTCTTTGCCACAGAAACCATGCCATCTGAGAGCGGGTAAATGGTTGGCCAGTAAGGTTTTTGAGAAATACCTCCAGTCTTTGCTATGGGGCATGTAGATAATCTGTTCTGAACACTTATTTTACTGAGAACCAGTAAATCTGAGCTTTTGCTTATTTTCATCACTAAAATAAGACAGAAGAGAAAAAACATTATTAGTGAATCAAGTCACTGTATATGTTACATAGGGCGAGTTTTGGGAATGTGGTATCAGAAAGAACAGAAGCTTCAATAGCTAAAATTGACCTATCTGTCCAGATAGTGGTGTGTGTGATGGTGTTTGCTTACCACAAGCACAGATTCACAGTTGAGTGGGTAATATGTATCAAACTGGTGGGACTGTTTGAGTGTTGCAGGCTGTTGAATAGATGCAAGATTTTAAAAATACTAAAGAAAAATAGACTGTTACAGAATATAATAAAAGGTGGAAAAGTCATTCCTTGAATAAAGTCAGTTGGCTTTTCTCCCACTAATTTTGTCTACAGCAGGTGTGCTAATAACTTCCTCACAGTTGCATAGCAACTGGACCCCAAATGTTTTAGTGTTTAGCAGTAATTACAGTTCTATTGAAATTGTTTCAACAGAAAAAAATTCTGCTTTTCCTGCTTTTCCTTCTTCCCTGGTTTTAGCTTGTTTGCCAAGATGGTGGCTCTGTCCTTGAGGAAGAGCACCCGCCAGGAAATGAGCTGAAACAAGCAGTTGTGTATCCCCTCACTGATAAAGTGGGTCTGTTGTGCTCTGTCTGTGAATGTGCTTCCCAAAAATTTGAGTGTATGGGCTCCAGTCACTGGCTTAGCTCTCTATGCAGACAAACATGAACTGTCTAGATCAATTAAAAATTACCTGGACTCCTCTGAAGGCTGCTGTTTCAAGTATCATAGGATTTACATCTCTAACTTATAAAAAGAAAGATATCAATAACTGATCATGTTGAAATATCAACTGCCCCTGGAAAGAAAATGTTTCTAGTTTCTGTGTATAATGATGAATTTTAAGACAGAAAAACTGCACTGTTTTTATTATGATATTCTCTAGTTAGATTCTTTAATATAAATTGCTACACTGTAAAGGTATAGTCTTTCTCTGAAGTGGATACAGCTTGCATTACACTTGTACTTTAAAAAAATTGGACTCTTAATAAAGATGTCAGGATACTGAAGAGAAAATCTTTGCCATGGGTTTTGATCTGCTCAGACTTCTACTGCTTAAATCCAGAACACATGACACATTTAAACTTTGAACCTGGAAACTTTGCTGTCCTGCATTTTTCTGTGCGTTCTCTGCATTGCCTTACAGGTGGAGAAGGTGACAGACATCTAAATGAGTCAGGTAGAACAGTATCTGTACAGTTGCTATTTACATGTGTTTGGAAAGCTTTTTAAGAAAAAAAGAGAAAAAAAAGGCAGTATTTAAAACTGTTAGGATCATTTTGCAAAAGGGAAAAATGCATATTTAAGTCTTTGCATAACACAAGGAAAGCCAGAATAAAGTATTGTAGCACCACTCTTCTGCCTGGCTGTCAGTGATGGGTTATTTCTCTGAACTGGACACAG
This sequence comes from Cinclus cinclus, assembly GCF_963662255.1. Classification (NCBI taxonomy): domain Eukaryota; kingdom Metazoa; phylum Chordata; class Aves; order Passeriformes; family Cinclidae; genus Cinclus; species Cinclus cinclus. The sequence goes on along the minus strand of NC_085051.1, from coordinate 20,345,521 downwards.
AAATAAGATACAGACTCCTATTCTGAGCATTTCAGAAATCTTGAGGCTATAGCAATACTTCCAAGTTGTAAGTTACAAAATTTAATTCTCCACTACACTAAGAGTAAGGAAAGGGTAGGAGGTTTTTTGGTCTACTTCCAGCTAAAAAATTGTGCTAAATATCTTTATTGTCTGAAAATTTCTATTCAATGAAATTAGCAGCATAACTTGAACTGAAAGAAAATACTGATTTACTTATTACTGGAGAACTTTGTCATACTGCCTTTGGCATGACTTTAGCAAGAAAATAGATTTCCCTCCTTTGATTAGGAATAGTTTTGATTGTTATTGAGTAATACAGTAAGTAATGTTTAAATTGGTTTGTTCAGCTCTTTCAGTGATTAGGGTTTGAGTAAAAAAGTTGAGGTGAAAAAGATATGGTTACACATTTCTGTAACCATTCAAATTGTTTTACTCCTTTTAAATTAAAGCTAGTGTGTAAAATTGAGGAGATATCAAGACTAATTAATCAGCGAGACTACTGAGTGGATTTTATGGGCTCAGAACAACAGTCATAGCTTGGCCCATCCATTCAGGTTAATTCTGTTTGGATAATGGAAAATCACTGGGCTGGATATCTCTACAACCTAGTTTTGGTTAACTACTCAGCCTTATTTAGAGTATTTGGTTTTAAACGTCTAACAAAATTGAATTGCTTACTGGGATATACAAATAGTGTTGCAAAATCAGAGTACAGGGACACTTCTGATCAATGTCTTCCTGGACAGAGAGTGTTATGTGATATGTGTCTTTGTAATCATGATTATTTTCTCCTCCTTGCCCCTATTTTTTTCAGTAATGATTGTTTTCTCTTCTGCATCTGTTAATTCAAATGAAGAATGCATATGAAGTTTAGAGACGACATGACATATTTATTCACATTTCTCCACATTTTCAGCCCTTTAAATTCTCTCAAGTATTTATAGTGCCCTTTTCTGTAGATGTTCTTTGAGGCACTAATTAATTCTGGTAACAGGTAAATCAGGAGGTTGTTTTTTCAGATGCTGTCTAATGCCTTTATTTCTACTGAATGAAAATGAAATCCTATAATAATTTAGATCTAAGTATATGTTGTAAAAATAACAGTATTTTCCTGTAAATATTACTAGATTTGAATGCTTGCCCATCTGATAAATATATTCCTAAATGTCTGAAATTAACCCCCTACTGCTGTAATTATGGCTTGTATTTGTTATGATCAGCATCCATCAAAACTTAAATTCCCCAAAGACCTACTAAACCATTCTTTAAAATATTTGGATGAGTTGCTGTTGAACTCTGGTCCATTCTTTTACCAGACATCAGTAGCAAATTTGTCTAGAGATTTAGAAAAGCAATACACTCTTATTGGCAAATGATCTTGTGACTTGGGGATAAACGGATTTTCTTGAAACTTGGAGCAGTCACTTTCCATTCTGAAGCATTAATTTGGACAAAAGCAATCACAAAGCTTAGGATTGAAAGTTATACAAAGCCGTAAATGTCAGTAAACATCAGTTGCACTGCCTCTGGTTTATTCTTTACTTCTATGTTGGACAGTCTAGTTTTCAGCTCAAAGTGACTGGTGGTTTTTTTTGGTTTTTTTTCATTATGGATACTGTTGGGGTTTGTCTTGTTTTTCTGATTCATCTCACAATGTTGATCTAACAAAGTCATAAATACTGAATTCTCTATCTGACAAGCAAAATTAAGAGAATTTTTATGCACTATCTAGTTTGGAAAGAATAATCTGTTTCTCATAACACTACTAAGTGTAACCTTATTGGGGACTCTGAGAAATGAGGAGGAGTTGTTTTCAACTTTGTTTTGCTTGTCAAGGCCAAGAACCTTAGGCAAGGCACAGTTGGTTTATAACATTAAGAACACAATGATACTGGCTCTGATTTAATTTGAATGGGATGAAATTCCACAGTTAGCTTTTTATTAAATGCAGTTCTTGATGGGAATTGACAGGTGTGCAAGACATTGATGCTGACAGCTGTAAATAAACGCTTTGAAATGCAAAAAAATAGCTACAGGTAAAGAATCTTAATGACAGCATACATGGTGAGACGTAATAATTCAAGGAGTTGTCACTTAGTGTCTTACTGTGGAAGAAATTGGTAAATAAGATAATGAAAATAAAAAAAAATAGACTAATGGAACATTAACTTATTCTTTAAATATTCTTATCACAATTACTTCAATATGAATTGCAAAAATTAGAGAGCTCCATACCTCCAATCATCTTCATGGCCCACCTCTGGATTCATTTCAGCAGGTCCACATCTTTCTGGATGCAACATTCCAGGTGGGGTCTCACCAGAGCAGAGCAGAGGGGCAGAATCCCCTCCCACAACCTGCTGCTCACACTTCTTTTAACACAGTCCAGGACACAATTTCTTTCTTGGCTGTGAGTGCACATTGCTGGGTCATGCAGTTTACAGGTGAGTTAATATTTTTGTAATGTCTTTCTTTAAATGTAAAAAGTAAAATATTTTTTTTTGTTTGCTTTTATGAAATTTGTAGGAAAAGACATGTATGTGAGAAAGGTGTTAAAGTGAAAATAGGAAGAGGACCTATATTGGTTACTCCATTCTTGTCTTTAGTTTCTTTGGTCACCAACACTTTTCAGAGAAAATTTGTATTATACAATAATATAACCTGACAAGAGAGTTGTAGTCACGTGGTATTTGGAAAGCATCACATTCTCAGATGACAGGGGTATGAAGTAAATGTTATTTGATACTACATATAATGATTTTATGTGTAGGAAAGATGTATAATAAATGCTGGTGGAACAGCTAATGCTGGTATTTTTAACCACAGCTGGGAAATCTCTGATGCACATCTTAGAACCAAATTAGACTGAAAAATGCACCCAAGCACTTGCCTGAACATCAAAACGTTCAACATGCTGCATTTTAATAGGAGCTCTCCAGCTTAGTTATCGTGCAAGTCGTAGTAATCTCTGATGAATGAACTCCTGGCAAAGTCCAATGTGCAACAGTTGCAATGAATTTATTAGTTGTAACTTTTAATTGACAGCTAAAGTGCCTTTGTTATCTGAGAAGCCCCTTCCTAGATAGAAGGAATAGGAAGTCCATCTAGGTAAATCTCTATGCCACAGATTTTGGGATCTGTAAATTTGGGAACTCTTGAAATGATTTCTAAACTCTAATAATGTACTTTGTTTAAATATTTCTGATTGTCCCATTAATAAGTAGTTTCACCTAACAAACTTTTTTGCAATTTGTCATCTAAATCTCCTTTAAAGTTTATTAGTTATATTTTGGGGGTTTTTTGTTTTGTTGTTGTTGATGGTTTTTTGTTTTTTTGTTGTTTTTTTTTTTTTTTGCCAAGATGAGGGTATGTGTGTTGGTGTTTTGTTTGTTTTATTTTGCTGCTATTTTTTATAGAGAGAATAGTATAGATGATTACTTTCGTAACAACCAGCATTCTGTGTATGGGGAAACATCTTGCGTGCATGTTTTATTGCTTTTCCAACTCTGTTTTATTTATATCAGTGTGATATAAAAAAAAGGAGATTGTATGCCCACTGAGACTTCTTCAGGAGTGAGTATGCAAAATAAGTCCCTTAGGCATCTTAAACTTGATACATCCATGAGCTAAATTTGCCTTTTCTCTGGGACAACACCACTCATAACTTAAAATGGTTTTTCAGCTGTGCTGATTTTGGTTGGGGTAGAGTTAATTTCCTTCACAGTGGCTGGTACAGGACTGTGTTTTGGATTTGTGCTGAGCACAGGGTTGATAACACAGAGATGTTTTTGTTGTTGCTGAGCAGGGCTCACACAGAGACAAGACCTCTTCTGCTTTCCATGCTGCCACAGCAATGAGGGAGTTGGGGGTGCATGGGAGGTTGGGAGGAGACACAGTCAGGACAGGTGACCCAAAGTGATGGATGGATTAAGTTTGCAACCTTCTTCTCTTCGGTGTAAAGCCACTGATAATATTTATATACTGTCTTGGCTAGGGACAAAATTGTAATGGAAAAATGGAAAAACTTGAAATACTTTCCTGAGTTACCAACTGCAGCTTCAGTCTGGGTTTCTAGAGAGTTACAAATACCTTATTTCACCTAGCCATGCTTCTTCACTTCACTTGGAAAAATGTCTTATAAATGTCAAAAATCAGATGGGACTTGTCCTTGAGAAATCTTTTTCACTTACTTTTTAGCTTAATTTCCTAAGGAAATTAGGCTTCTGCAATCACACTGTGTGTGTCTGTTCTTCCTGATTAATAACCTCTTTTCAACCAAATTTGACATTGACCAGAGGGATATAAGTCTCAAATATAATTAAATCCCTATGCACTGCAGGGAAGTAGGCAACTAGGTAAATGAAAAGTGCCTTTTATAAGATAAAGACTGAAAATTCAACACATCCAGAGACACTAGTGAATCCATCCAGGCAAGGTATTACTTATTCCCTGACCTTGGAGAAATTTCAATGAGTGCTCAACATATTATGAGACACCAGAGAATTTGTAGGATGCTGTTCTAGATGAAACAGCAATGATTTTTGACACCGACTGTGTTTAAGTGAAGTACCTCATCATTTGTTTAGTATTTTTTTTTTCAAACCTGAAGGTTAGCTGATAGATTTAGAGTTTCTGATTTTCTTTCCCAAATTTTATATATGACCATACTCACAATTCTTTCTCTTGAAACTTACAAGTTTTTGCAAAAGGATAGTAATGGATCAGACTACTTCTGAAAGTCTGTTGACAATACTGAACATGTATTTTAGAAAGCTATACTAATACATATATGTACAGTTTGTCTAATTTTTTAATCTGGAATTTCTTTCCTAATATCAGATTTTATTCTCACTTAAAATTAATTTTCTAACTATATGACTACTTAAAGACGACAGTTATTCAGTTTGTTTAATATATTTTGTTATACACCTCTAAACTAACATAGATGGTAAAAAATACTCTTTTGCTTTGCCTTTTATTGCTTTTCTGTGTCTATGTTCTACATTCACAATCCTTAGTATTTTTATTTTTCCTTTCACAGAAAACTGTATCTCCATTTGCTATAGAATTCCTGACTTTCAGACTAATAATGAATCTCTAGAGACATAACTGTTCATCATGATGCTATGATGTATTTAATACAGTCCCATTCATCAACTGCAAGCTCTCCAGTGTTCCTTTTACATGTTCCCCTACTAAAACATAGTTTGAGGCAGAGGGTGAATAAGTAAGTTTTGATCTTGTACAGAATCAGCCATAGGTATTCAAATATTTCCCAGAGACTTCTTTTTTTTATTTTTTATTTTTATTTCTAAACCTTAAAACTTCTGTAAGGCTTTATTGATAGTCTGAATTCTGTTTTCTCTACTTTATAAGGCTTTATAATGTTAAGTGTCTCTTGGATCAGTAGAGAGATTTAAATAATGCTTTTCTTACTTATTAATACTTGACTGATTCTTTTTAGAACACCTACATGCAACAAAGGAATGAAAAAAAAAAAGCAAAGCAAAATAAATCCTTTTTGGCTCAGAGTTTTGTTTTTGTTTTGGGTTCTTTTCTATACAACTGATACAACTCCTCCGATACTATTTCTGTCATTATTTATCCATGACTGAAAACAAAATGTGTATATATATATATAAAATGCTCCCTTCTTTGTTATTGGCAATATTTTACCAAAAGTATAATTGCAGGAAAATCTAGTTATTTTATTTTTGTGTTTTTCTCTTTAATTTGATTGTCTGAAGAAAGTAATCTGTATAGCAAAAGGGCAGATGGAGCTGGAAAATTAGTCTTCAGAGCATGGCTAGTAGTGCTGCAAGCTACAGAATCACATTGTGAAATTGTCCTCAAGTGTCTTTCTTGTTTTACTTTAGTCTGCTTGAAAGATGCATGATTCAGAAATTAGGAATTCTGGCCCAGTAAGTTTGCATGAACAGAAACAAAGCCTTTGATTTCATCTACCTACTTACATGTTTCGGATAAATGTTTTTTTCTATCTTATGAAAATACACTGAGTTTTGCTTAAGAAAATGCTTTATTGCTTATCATACTTTATCACCACTATTAATTACTGTGCAAGAGCATACATGGAAAAGCTGCTGATCTTTTCCAATTTTTCCATAAAAGTTTACAGCATTAAGAAACATTTCTTGCATAGTTAAAAAACTGTCTCCAACTGGCAATCAAAATAAATTCCTCAACTCTTATAATTATACTAAGTCTCCTCCTCCAACAAAGAAATACAGCAGGAAACCAAGACTTCTTTTCACTGTTTATTTAGGAGGATAAATAACTTTCTTTCCAGTCATTTCAGTTTATATTTTAGTGTGTGTACATTATAATTTGTAGGGTTATCACTGAGGTTCTTTAGATTGCCACACAGGAGATGGATGGTCCTGGACTTCAGGGGTCTTGGGCATGATAATTCTCTGCTCGGGTTTTTATCATGGCATCTGTAACATGGCCAAGATACATCAGAAGTGGTAGGGGTGCTTGAAGTGTTCAGCTTTAGTTCCATTTTGCCACAGGTGACCACATCATGCACTGCTTTTCAGAACCTATAAAGCTTTTTCCTGAAAACAGTTCAATTATTGCTGAGGAACATTGAGAGCTTCAACTGATAGCACTCACTCACCAAAAGACTAGAAGACATTAATTTGTCAGCTTTCCAAAGTGAAACACTGTGATGCAGATTGACAAGTATGCTAAGTTAAGGTTTAGCCATGCACTAAAGATGTTCTTTAGATGTACTGATAACAAAATTGTTCATTATCTGCAAAATCAGCAGTTTTCTACCTTTTTCTTTCCCCTTTAAAAACCAAATTTCTCACACATACTGTTGACAGCAGATTTCTCAAGGCAGCACTTGAGTGTTTTTATTGTCCTTATTTAATATCTAGCTAGAGAACTGAACATGGTAAAGTTAGATCTAACCATTAATTTAGAGTACATGAAAATTCTAGTAGGTATCTCATCTTACCCATTCTTAGGATTTTCATTGTTAGTCATTCTTAAGTGTCAATTTTTTCCACTCTCTGCCTGAATCAAGGGTTATTCAAGGACTGCTTTTGTATTTGTTTAAAACTTATTCAACAGGCTGTGAATACATGGAACTGTATCCTCTACAAATCATAATTGAGTCAGGGTGTATTGTTGTTTTTTGTTTTTTTTTTCTAAACTATGAAATCGATAACTTTGACAAATTTTGTCACCAGCTTCTCTATTTTGCTTCCTATTTTAACAAAGATCAATACTTGGACATGCTACACTTGATTACTCAGGCCAACCTGTTGCTAAACCATCATGATTAGTGCTTTCAAACCAATCTCTTCAAACCAATGTGTGCATCAATTTAAGAAACAAAAATCTTTTCTTGAGAACACCTTCTAAAAGTTCCAATGTATTGTGTCTGTAAAATTAACAGTAAAAGAGACCATGGGTAATTTGTCATAAGTTACAGTTGTTTAAGGTTACTTAAAATAACTATTTTTTATTTCCCTGCTGCCAATAACAAGACTTTCAGTCCAGTAATCATATTGTAAAGCCTGAGAATCTAAACAGATCTCAGAAAAAGATGGGAAATGGGGAAAGTTATAAGCCTGATGCTTCTATTCTATTTCTTCCGGCTGAAATTCCCTTCTTGGCAGTTAAGAGTACCAGATGTTCTGAAATCTCCCGTTTGGTACTAGTTGATTGTTTTGTTCTGCATCCTGGGTGAAATTCAGGTCAGCCTGTTTAGTCCACCTGACTGCTCAGCTAGGAAAAAAAAGTTGAATAGTGCTTAAGACATCCAAGAAATCTAAGAGTGAGCCCCCAAGCGATATTTGTAGCTTAAAAATATCAAATTTCTATTTTGTTAATTTATGAGGGATTTCTTCTGAAATGCAACTACATTAGGGATTCAGAAATGCAGTTCAGTATCAGTTAAATACAAACCAGGCTTATCTCTTAATACAATGAAGTGTTCAGATTTATTTTGCTCCTGTAATTAATACATAGTAAATGCACAGAAGAATTATTTTTCAATAAAATAAAACCTCATATCATCTAGCCCTTTTTGCAGCATTTTTAGAGATGCCTGGGGTACATCTGTACAATGAAATCTGTCTGAAACCTCTCAGGCCTCCACAGCTGACATGTCCTAACCACCACACTCATGTGTGCACCTCAGCATACCTGTCAAAGGCAAAGCAATGCTGATTGACTACAGTCTAATAATGAAGACAGACCACAATCATAGAAATAGTAAGAAACAGCTCTAACTTTTCTATTTCTGAAGATCCTGCTAGAAGATTCCCTCTGCAAGGGATACGCTGTATATCTTCAGGTTGTCGGTAGGGCAGAAACCTGAGCTTCCTTTCAACAAACAAAAAGAAAAGAGTGTAAAGATAAATAAACTATGCGTACTAATAATGAAAAATGCAAGGTGTTGTAGCTGAGTTTCTCATATGTTGTCACAGTTCCTCAACCTGGGTACTTCCTGGACTTTTGAGAAAAGCAGGAAAGGATGAGCCACTCCTGTGCAAGGTCTGCATAGTGCAGTGCTGCCAGTATCTGTCCTCTACAAATCCTTGTGTTACCCACTGAACTCTGCAGCAATGGAGGCAGGAAACATCACAATCCTCTGCAGACTACTTCTTGGTAGATACCTGGACAGAATAGATATCTTGGTAGATATCTGAACAGAGCTTCCAGTGTTTATTCCTGAGTATGACATGCCTTTCATTGTTGTTCCTAATGACAAGGGCTTTTCTGCAGCATTGGGACTAGACTGGAGAACTGGAGGAGAATGAACTGCACTGACCATGCATGACCATCCCTGTGGTTTGCTGCTTCCCACACGTGCTTTTCAGATTCTTTTGGAGTGGCATCCAGCCTAGTGCCCTTGCATGTTCCCTTTGGGATTTTGTTACTTCTAAGCACAGCCATGTGCTCTGACAAGCATGTTGGTAAATGTGCTACCATCACCTCAGGCTACCCTGTTCCCTTGCTTTTCCTTCTGCCACAGCCTCTCCTTGTAGAAGGGACCATACATTCTAGAGGTTTACAGAAAAGGGTGAGGAAAAGGTGGTTCTTCTGAAAGTGATAGTGAAGCTGGAGTAAAGACACTAAAAAATCACTTTGAGTCACATTACTAACCTTTGGTATGCAGCCATCTACTTCTTCTTTCACATGGCTTGAAGGGATGATCCTTTACTTTTCTGTCAGTGGGTCCTTGTCACTTTATGATTTGCTCTTCAGTTTATTCTGCTGCTGTAAAGCTGTTTCATATTAGCCTTGAAGCCATTCTTTCCCTAAATGGTTACTTGAGTTTAAATTTGCCTCCAAGATGCGTATGTTATTTTATGTAATTTTGACTCTTTCAAGGACTGTCTTTATTTCCCTTGAATCCATCCCTGAGCCTTGGGGAGAAGCCCTTGTCTTCTAATGGATGCTTTGACTTTGTCAGAACAACTGCTTTTACATACTGGTGAGAAAGTTGGTGAAATTGGATTTAAATGTATGTGTGGGGACAAGGTGGTAGAATACATCTATTACAGCAGCTTAATGTCTTGTGAGTTTCAGAGAAACAGAATATTGTTTTCTCTCTGCTTCAGCAATGTACCATCTGCTGTGTACAGGTAACTTAGTTGTGAAACTTCTTGGGGTTACAAATGATAACATAAACATAAGGATACGAGCAGGGGCGCAGCACATGCCATCCTTCAGGAAAGATGCCTTAGAAAATCAAGACAAATGCCAGGATGCAGCACCTTCAATGGCACCTCCGCCTTCTGATTTAAAAACCTTGGTTTGAAGCATACTACCATAGCTCCTTGAATCACTTGATAGGAAAATATCTGAGTGCTTCAGTGTTTTTCTCAAGTTAGAGGATTGTCTTTCTTAGGTTACATGGGGCAGTACTCGCAGTGGCTTCTGAAATATATGTGTAACAAGAAACCAGAAGCTTGTAGGGAAAAGTTCAGTGGAAACGCACATGAATAAATTTTATAGCCTAAGGAATTGAACCTGTGCTTGCATTTTGAAACAAATTCTTTGACATTTCTCATTCTCAATATGCTGTTGAATATATTAACAATATGATTTTTGAGCTCTGCAGTTTTGACTCCTGAGCAATGTCTTGTTATCATGCAAAATTATAACAACTATTTTTAGAAGCCCAACAACAAACAATCTAAAAGTTTAACATATGTCTCATATGTCTCACATGATGAGTTTAATGCACCATAGCTTTCTCTAGTGACTGACACAAAAGTCTGTGCAGATTATTCTTAGAAACTGGACACAATGTTATTCATAGTAGAAATGTACTATTAAAATGTTGATTAAAAAAACTCAGTTCATCTTTGCGGAGCATGTTTCATAATGAATATCTGTGGTGACACCATTTCTAGCAAACTTGCTCTTTTCCACCTCTTTTTACCTTGCAAATCAAAGCATGGATGCAATTTGAGAAGAGCAAGGGACAAACTCATTGATTATATATTTTCATTTTCTCATGTTTGGTTTAAAAAAAGAAAAAAAAAATTGAAAAGATGCCCCCAGGTTGGATTTGGATGCCCAGGAGGTGATTTGCTGTAGTGCATTAATCTCTTCACTATGACTGTAGGCTATGGGCTTGAGGAAAATTGAGTCAGTCAGGCTTTATCTCTTCATTTCTGTACTCGTCAAGAAAACCTTGAAATAATAGCAGAAAGAAGGCGGAATTGTTTGCAAAGGTAGCAGAGGTGAAAGTCTGGATGCAGCATCTCTTCTTAAGGGTAGAGCAAGACTATATTCTGTTCAGCTAGGACACAAACACTGTTAAAATGGGCATCACCGTATTTCAAAAGCTCAGTTTCTTGAAACATGAAAAGTTATGTGTGCAGATTTTGTATTAGGATTCTTGTTTTGTTACTAGAGAAGAATATTATGGTACAAAGGTTAAAAACTCAGTCCAAAGATGCAGCAGCATTTTTGTTACTCCACCAGCAAATTTCCATAAGTACACAGTGCTCTGTCAGAAAGACTGCCAGGATAGGGATTGACGAAGACTGATTTATAAGAGCTGGATACAAAGAAAGCAAAGGTTTGTTAGTCTGAAACAAATTCAATCTGACCCACAAAACCTAGAAGACTACCTTCAGTATTGCTGACATCCACTTGCTTCATACTTGCAGCTGGTGAATATTTGAGACTTGGATAGGAGGATTTAATGCAGTACCTGTGCCCCAGAAGATGCAGAGTTTAAATTAAAGCTTCAGAAAGGGGACTTTTAAGTGTAATTGTGGAAGTGTAGGCTATCACTCATATCTGAGGTAATCTCCCTTGCACAGGCCACTAACATCTTCCTTTGTGAACGAGGAAAAGGGAATTAAATACTTGGTTTCAAAAACGAAAAAAAAAATAGTTAAGGCAAGGAACTATATCAGAGAGAAATGTACGTATGGCTGATTTCCAGAAATAGCTGCATCTCTCCAGCTGACAGAATCTGAGAGGTGCCTGGTAACTCCCTCTCCAGCAGAGTAAAAACCAGACATTTACAAAGTCATTGATCCTCATTGTCATCTCTGCTCCATTTGTCTTTATCTCCAGACTTATTGCATTGGTGTCAAGCAATTTTTTTTCCAGTCCTTAGCTCAGATGACTTTTTTTCTGAAGTAACTGTTTCAGTAAAGCTGCTTTTTCTTCCATGTACCACTCAGATTCTGAGTGCAGGAGCTGCATTTCCTTCTGCAGTGTAGCTGAATAGGTTCAGTCACTCTCCTCATGCCCTTGACAGTTTTCAGTGCAATTTGACTTTCACCTCATACAACAGAGCTCTAGGGATTGCTATTACAAAACACTACCTAATCATTCCTTTAACTGTTGAGATGCACTGGTATATGTGCCTAGTAGAGAAAAACATACAAGAAACTGTAGAAAACATCCCGTGAGATCCTGAACACTTTCTAATATATCCTGAATGCTCTCAACTCCTCTTCCCTTCATCTGTATCAAATATCTCAGACTAAAAAGGAAGTCTCAAAGCACTTTTTCTGGATCTATTCTCTATTTCAAAGGAATTTCTTTACAGAAAGAGTGATTAAACATTGGAATGGGACTGGCCAAGTAGGCAGTGTGGCCATCCCAGGAGGTGTTGTAGAAAATACCTGTGGCACTCAGTGCCATGGGCCATCCTGGTTGACAGGGTGGTGCTCAGTCATAGGTTGGACTCGAGCACAGAGGTCTTTTTCAATCTGATTCTGTGTCTAACTGATGCCTCTTTTAAGACCAATTTTTATAATTAGAATAATTAGACAACCTTTTCAGAAAACGTACATTGCTTAAGCCTGAAACAGACAAAATATATTTCTAAACACAAACTTAAAAAAATAAAATGCTTAATTTGACTCTGTTTCAGAGAAGTCTCTGGAAAAAGGTGTTTGGTGCGTAGGGGTCAGAAAACAAATGGGGAGAAAAGTAGGGACTTACTGATTAAATTATGCAAGGGAAAGCAGACAACAGCTTATATTATGCAAAATAGAAAGGTTAGAAGAAAAAGGTCATAATTTACCAAACTTGCAATTTTTTGTAGCTATTAGAAAAACCCCACAGAAATTAATTACTTATTTTAGTTTACAGAATTCTCAGTAGTTTAGCAGGTTCTTTTTTTGGTCCAAACCAAAAAATATGGTGAAATGTGAATTTCATGTGAATTTCAAATGAAGGATGTTGTCCTTCATTAAAAGTGTGTGGTCCTATCCATATTTTTTGTGTAAATTATTATTCTTGTATTGAAAAGGTGATTAATTTCACCTCCACATTTGCCATAAGAGTATTTTTCATTGTGCAGCTGTAAGATTTGTAGGGTGCTAATTGTTCTGTGGTTGAGAATATTTATTGTAGTACGATGTAGGCTGGTACATTTTCTGCTCTTAATTCAAGGAAAACCTATATTCGTTTAGTGTGCTTGAGAGCACAAGGAGTTTCCTTTCAGAATCAATTTAGTGAAGCTATGGGGCTGTTTGAAGTGCAAGAAGTTTCTTGTATTACAACTTGTAGTTATCTCTGTGTAGCTTCTGGGAGAGGATGGGCTGTGACAGTAGAAGATGTACATTTGGTGATGGGTGGAGGTGTCATCTTCTATGGAAACATTTTTTCACATGGTGTTTCACATATTTTTCTGAAATTCCTTTTTTACATGAGTGTAACTCTGATATATATAATTATCCTTTATTGCTAAGGTGAGCATTGTGAATGATCTGCTGTATATAAAGGCTTCTGAGGAGCCTGTATATGTGCTGGCCTTTGGTAGTCCATTTATCACACTTGCATGTTACACTGCTGATGTTGCTGTAGGGAAATGGTGCTGGTGCACAAATGTTGCAGTGACAGTTTGATGGAGAATGGTTATTATTGAATTTGTGGTAAAAATCAATAAAGGAGTCCAGATTTCCAATCGAGATAATAAAGATGTAATCTATAAATCTTAGGCACAGTGTCGACACAGTGATACAATTATTTAACAGCTCTTCGTCACTGTAGTTCTTGAAAATCTTGTCATAATACAGGCTGCAGCGAAGCTATCAAAAAAGAAGGATGTCTCAGTTAAGTTTTGCAGATGTCTGTGGATTGAGCTCCCTTCAGTAATTTCACTGATGGTCTGTATGATGGAATAGAGAGAAAGGATGACCTCTATTTGGAACAGATGTAAATGGTATTAAACTATTAAGATATCTAAGACTCTTTCACAGGATTAGAATCAAAAGTACACTAATGGAATTGCTAAAATGACTGGAAAAAGCAGAATGGAATTTAACAAGAAGTGTAAGGTTAAGGAAGAAAAATGTTTTGCACAAAAACAAGATGAGGAAAAAGCTGGCTACGGAATGGGAAATTGAAGCATAGTAGCTCCCAGTATTGTGGTGTTGCAAAAAGGGGAAATACTGCTGAGGAGAAATTCCTTCCATTTAACAAGAGGCATTACAGACAGTTATAAATATATTTTAAAATTTGATTATTCAATTTCGATACATAATGGAATACTGTTATTTTAAATGTGTGATATATTTCACAATTCATCCATCCTACTTAGGAAATTGTCATCAAGTGGTCATGTTGCCTCATTGTGTAAATATATTCAGTGTTGTCTATAAATGAAATTCTATTGTTGGGTAGTTCTTAATACATATAATTTGAAGATCTGTACTTTTAAACTTAATTCATTGAATGGTGATTTACATATTGTAACTCTTGACCTTCTATTCTTGTGGAGTAAAACTGCAAGTGCAATTAACTACAATAATTGTGTAATGAAAACTTCAGGGCTTAATATTATTCCCCATTTCTCACAGCAGAACTTAGATTGCACTAAGTGTTCATGTAAAATTACTGATTAATCTTTAAAGCTCATTCATCTGATGAATAATTGTGAGAAATAAGTAGATTATGTATGAGCAATTTATGGCAGTAAATAGATTTTTCAGGTCCATTATGCAATTTTTGGCATATACAGTAACTTTACAAAACATTCATGACCATTAAAAAAAAGTGTTGTATTTACACATGTATGTACTTTGTAGTTTATGACATCATAATTGCTTCAGAATTGCTCAGTGACTGTAATCTTTATTTTCTTCTATGTTAGATAAATCCTTGCAGATAAGAAGTTATGATGCATAAACAGCATCATAACTCAATGCAGGGAACAGCATGGGGTTTTTTTTAATACTATTTTTAACATTTTTAACAGCTAAACCAGCTATTTTTAATGGAATTTTGGGTATCCAATGTTTGAAAAGGGGAGAAATATGGAAATAGTACTTTAATCTTTTTATAATTTGTTCGTACAGGATTTATAGTGCTGAACTATGAACTCTTACCACCTCACTTTCCATAAGATCTTTTGATCAACATTGACCTTTGACTGTCTGAAGCCCTTTGCCACAAAAAAAAAAAAAAGAAAAAATAATCATATTTGTTGAACACCTCAAGTTGTGGAAAGAGATTTCTGACTGGTCGACAGTGATGGTCCCTCTCTACTCTGAGCTGGAGTGGCCTTATGTCAAGTCCTGGGTGCAGTTTTGGGCACCACAATCCAAGAAGGATATAAAGGTTTTTACATCCAAAGGGGGGCTACAAAGGAGGGCCTTGAGAGGAAGCTGTATGAAGAGTAGCTGAGGTCACTTGGTCTGCTCAGCCTGGAGAAGAGGAGGCTGAGGGGAGACCTCACTGCAGTTACAATTTCCTTTTGAGGGGAAGAGACGGAGCAGACACTGATCTCCTCTCTCTGGTAACAGGGACAGGACCCAAGGGAATGGCCTGAAGCTGTTACAGGGAAAGTTTAGGTTGATTATTAGAAAAAGGTTCTTCACCCAAAGGGTGGCTGGGCACTGGAACAGGCTCCCCAGGAAAGTGATCACAGCACCAGCCTGACAGAGCTCAAGAAGTGTTTGGACAGTGCTTTCAGGTACATGGTGTGACCCTTGGGGTTATCCTGTGCAGGGCCAAGAGTCAGATTGGATAATCCTTGTGGATCCCTTCCAACTCGGGATATTCTATGACTCTAGACATGAACTTTCCTTAAGGCTGGACAGGGTTTTGCAAAGAGAGATGGCAGAATCTCTCTTCAATAGGACTCAGAATGACCAGAGGATCTACTCCTATATTTTCTATGGAGTGGTGCTTAATTCAGCAAGATAATTGCAGTCCCATGCCATTTCAGTCCTTCTGTCCACACCCAGTATGCAGGATTTAGAATGGATATAAGATTCCATCACAATGTTCAACCCTATAAATGAAAGTAGAAACAGATTAAAATATATCCAGGAATAATCAAAAGCTTGAAAGTAAAAGAAAATTTCCAGTCATCAATCAGTCATCTTTAGTGGCAGAAAACTGACTTGAGTTTTTAATTCTTTCTCCTTTTTCCCTATTCCTGTCTATCTAATTGCATTTGGCTCTTTCATAGTCAGACAAAACAAGATAAAGAGTTTTTCAAATTCCTACTTTTTATTTCATTTTTCTAACAGCAGCAAACATGAAAATTCCCATGATTTCAATTTAGAAGTCTTTGAGTTAACAGTGGTGGTATCATTTTAGTCTTTCAGTTAGGTAGTGTTTTATGTTTCATTCATTACAATGCAAAATATAAAACTAATGCATTACTCTGATACTATACTTCCACAACTCAGCTGTGAGGGTTTTTTTCATGTTTTGCTTTTCCTGATGATACCATATATTTATCTAAGGCCTTTTCACCAGATGCTTTATAGCCAAATTACTTCATTAATTTTTTTCTAAGTAATTTCAGGATTGTCTTTTGATAATACAAATCTATATATAGCATCAGGTACTTATTTAAAGACCCATTAATAGGCTCTTATATACATCTAAAGGAAAAACGGGAGTAAAAGGGAAAAAAGAAAGGGAAGATAGCAATGTTTGATAATTTATAGCAAATAGTGTCTTTTTTAAGAAAGGTCAAGTCCTTGATGAAAACAAACAACAAACAAAAAACCAACCTCCCCACCAAAATCAAAACACACAAAAAGCCCCAACCAAGCAAAAAAAACCCAACCATGTGAAGCAAAAAAAAAAAAAAAAAAAAACAAAACCAAAAAACAATTTTAAAAAATCACAAACAGATGTTTTTGCCAGATACCAGTAGATTTGCACTGCTTCATAGCTCACAAAATAGATACTGCAGGGTCCAGACTTTTCTACTCTTGAAAAAGCTGAATTCCTTGTTTCATGTCCTTGATGTTTGAGGACAGATAACATGGGGAGACTACATGATGCTCCCCTGTTTATTCTGAGTCCAGAAAAGTGGATCAGAAAGTTACACACACACACTGCTAATAAATACACTGTTTGAGCATATGATGGCAACAATTACTTGCAATTTTCTTTGCAGTGGAAGCAGATGAAGGGAGAGATAAATCACTGTGTTACCTATCTGAATACTCTGTGTTAAAACAGGTAATGCTTAACCAGTAGTAATTTATTGCATTAGGATCCACTTTTGTCTTTCACTCTGCTATTTCCCTGTACAGAGGCATATTAACTCTTAAATCAAGTGTAAGGTTGAGAACCTGAGGAGGTGTGGGTAGTCTGTTTCTTGAAACCAAAAGACACTATGACCTGACTGATGAAGAGTTTTCATACAGACAAGGATTACCACTTGTTCTGCTACTCGCTTTCTCCTCTTACCTTACTTTCAAGATTCTTATTTCAGTTATTGTCCTTCTTAAAGAGTTACTCGTAATAATTTTGATAACCTTGTAAGTACTTCTGAAATTTTATAAAATATCCTTTACTACTTAAGTTTTTACAAGATAATTTTACTGAACTTCAAATCCCAGTGATTCAGTAATTTTCATTTATTTAGACTTTTTCTAATTGTGTATGTCATTTTTTCTGGTTTGTATGCAAGAAAGTTGTACCCCTAACTTATTCTAAAATGGAAAATTTTACTTCCTTCCATTACCCATTACTTTATTTTAAATATGTTGGATAGGAAAGAATTTCTTTTCCTCCTACTTCTGTTCAATGTTCAATTCAGTTGTTCGAGCTCAAATTGGTCTCTTACTGTTACTAGTTTAAATCCACAAATCCATGATGATGTGGATTTTTATGGCCTAGAAAACTGGTGACTCAAGGATAACAGCTAATTCCATTCTCATGTTGTATCTATTTTATCCAGAAATATTTTATTCATCTTGGAATTTGTGTTACAGATTTGAATAAAGTCTTAACATTTTATGTTACATACTCACAGTTTTGTATTTCAAGTTATTGTAATTGGACACATTTCCAGAGAGTGCATTATTGTATACAATATAGTTACATGGAGGGTGAAAAAGTTCACCTAAAAAGCAATTCAGTTTTATTTGAATAAAAGTGGACTCTTCCACATCTGTTAATGGTATAAATCTATCTCAGAAATGAGATCAGTTTTCAAGCTGTGTATTGAAGTGCTATCAACTTTAGAGCTTCCTTCTATGTTGATAAGATATATGATATGCCCTTTCTCTCAGCAAGGACAAGTAACAATCTAAACACAAAAAAGGGAAAACAGGAGCTTATTTAATTTAAAACAAAGAACAAATGTACTTAACTTGATTTTAAATTTACCTGAAAAAATCTGTGTGCGTTCAGAAGCTCCTAGGCACAGGAACAAGAGTAATTGGTGGATTAAGTCATATTATATGCAATTAAAGCATAAATTAAGCATAGGTGTTTCTCATTATCTTTCAATATAACCAAATGATGCATATGTGCTTAGCACAAATGCATAATGACAGTGCCTATTTCAGAAAGGGCTATTATGATTTTAAATTAACAAATTGTTTGAGCAAGATACTGAATATTCACTTCTGGTGCCAGATCTGTAACATGAACTCTTCCATAGACAAGGTAAGTTTGCCGTTGAGATCACTGAACTCTTGCATATTGCACATACAATTTTGTAATTCTTTAATAATTTGAAAACTTCATTCAACATTGTAGCAACTATGATTTTGAAAAGGCAGAATATTGAAAATGCCCTTCTCTGAAGCTAGCTGGTTGTTTTTATCCCTTTTGCTTTGTTTATTGCTTTAAATCCTCCCAAGTTTATGCATACCTATGAAACGAAATTGAGAGGGCTGTAATAATATATGCAATATCTTGCTCATGAATCATCCCATATATTACAGAATACTGGTTTGTCTTATGTATTCTGTTGTCCTTTCAGTGTGAGCAGAAGCAAGTTCTACCAGCCAGTCCACATAACTTCTGGAACACAATGCAAGGTTCTCTCATTCTTTTCCTTCTGTTTTCTAGCTGCCCTTTCCCATACTTACTGGAAGATTGATTCACATATCAGCACAAAGCTATGCAGGCTAATTTTAAGTTATCATCTCCTAAGTCTGGAAGCAGCATATATTTTTCCAGTGTTCTTTCACATTTTGTCACTGCTTCTGTGATAACGTCAGTAATTCTGAGACTATTTTGCAGATGCTTCATTAGGCTTCTTGTTATCGTTGACTTTCAGTTGTCAAGTTTGCCACAGTACAATAATGCTGAAATTATAATTGCATCAGATAGTTTTATCTCATGCTGAAGGATATATACTTCATTCTCCAGATGTCCAAAGCATGCAGGGGCTTTTTATATTCGTGCATTTGGTTCCTCATCTTCTATTCCACTGCAGTTTGTAGTTGCATTAAAAATACATAGGGCATTGAATGGGTTTCAGTGCTGATCACTGAACAGAGCTATCTTGGCCTTTTCAGGTTGTAAAGATGCTTCTCGTGCAAATACTTGTTTCAGGCCTTTTTCTGGACTGTCAGCAGCAAAGACCCTTCCACAAAACTCCAACATGAAAGCAATTTTACTTCCTTTGAGTGTATATGAGGACAGAAAACATGGAAGTAGTTTTCTCTATATTGCTGACAGGGTGCCCATCACAGCTATGCTGCCCTGAAATTCTCCCACCTTTTTCCATGTTTTATAAACTGTTGTGGATTTTACTGTGCACAGAGACAGAAGGGATTGCACCAGCATCTCATCTCATCCCTGCTTAACATTGCCTGTTGCAGTTCATTCAACAACCGATTTGTATAAAACAGGATAACTTCCCTAAGTCCATAGACTCTTAGTTCAGAGATATAAAATAAGACTGTAGTTGTAGTTTGCTACATGTTTGTTTGTTGTTCTTTTTTTGTTTGTTTGTTTGTTTGTTTTGTTTTTTAATTATATTTGGTATCTGAAGCCTAATTTTCAAATACCATGGATGAAACATGGATTTTGCTTTCAGGTATCTATCCTGAAAGTATTAGGAATATAGTACCTTACCTCAAGCTGAAGTTTCTTCTGAAAGAGCTTCCTTGTGCTGCCTCAGAAATCAGCCAGTGTCTTCTAATATCTCCAATGAGTACAGTTTCATTTCATTCAGATAGGATGTTTCAGAAAAATCTGCAATATAGGAAACATGGTTTTCTCATTTGAATTTTCTTTCTGCAGTGTAATAGCATTAAACCCTATCACTCATAGAGAAAAAGACCTCTGACTTCAGCAAGTTCATTATCCTTGCCTTGA
This sequence comes from Cinclus cinclus, assembly GCF_963662255.1. Taxonomy (NCBI): domain Eukaryota; kingdom Metazoa; phylum Chordata; class Aves; order Passeriformes; family Cinclidae; genus Cinclus; species Cinclus cinclus. The sequence goes on along the minus strand of NC_085051.1, from coordinate 20,325,454 downwards.
GAAGTTGTCCTACATTAGCAACTTCAACATTTATTAACGAGTGGGAGAATACAGAACCCAACACAAATTAAAGCAGAAAACACACCTGCAGTGGGAGTTCTTTGCCGTAGTTGTCTTTCTCATCTGAATACACAGACATTGATGGTACTTGGGGATTGCAGTAGAATAGTGCTTTTGAAAGCTAGGATTAACTATTTGATAGCAGTGTTGATTGATGATGATTATGGACAGAATTCACAAAAAAACCCTTCAACATCTGACCAACACAGGTGTAATAATTTAATTATTAATAAATTAAAATTAAATTAATAATAATTTAATAATTAGCTAAATTAATAATACACATGTAGCAGATCTTTTTTCTCTACTGCAGATTCATAATTCCCAATTATGTATTCAGGAAGGTGTTAACACACATTCCTTTCAGGATATCACAGAAAAGGTGTATTGTATTAAAAGACAGGTGAAATAGTAAGCATAAACACCAATATGACAGTTGCCTTTACCTTCTCTTGGCATTTATATTTGAGAATTCAGTTTCTCTTCAGTGTTATGTTCCAATTCCAGTTGTGAAATTACATTTTTCTTCTCCAATGTAATTTAATATTTTGGTGTACTCAATTTTATTCCTAAGTTGGCTGCATTTAAATAAGAAATTAGATGACTCTCTTAAGTGCGTAAATTCTGTTTTTTCACTAATATGATTATCTGAGATAGCCTCTGTGTGGAAAAAAAGGAAACACATGGAAGAGTAAAACAGACCTCTTATCTAACAAACTTTACCTACTTCTCCCTCTTTAACTACTTTGTAAAAAAAGTTCCCAGTTAAAACAGGATTTGTCTCACCTGATCATGGCACTTGCTGTCACCAGTGGTCATCCCAGCCTTATTCAGGTTGCTTATATCGTATTTTTCATGTCAGAATTGTGCAGTGTTGCAGATAGGAAATTGTCAGTGGTAATTATGCAAGAGTTTTGATCAGTTGCATTGAAAATTGCACAGAATAGGCAGAATTTTCTTCTTGAAAAGCTGTATCTGTGTTGTATGGAGATACTAGCACAACCTATATTCATAGTATGAGTCCCTAAAAGAATTTCAGGAGGTCCAAACAAGACTGAGTGGCTAAGATCTAAAATTGAAGGTGAAATTCACAGGTTTAATACTAAATGGTTAACAGAGAAGGAATAATAAAAACAAAAAGTTAATTGTTTTCAGCACAGAATGAAATCTAGGAGCTGTAACATTTCATTATAGGAAAAATGTTCATTCAGTGTTCAGTCAGTAGTGGATCACTAGAATATGGAAAATATTAGGAAGGATGATAAATGCAAACAATGTCTCTAGGACACCATAAATCCTTAGCACAATTTGTATATGATGTGCAGTTACACAATCTCATAGAGACAGGAGAGATTCACAAAACATCAGTAAAAATGGTCATAGATTAAGTCAGCTTCTATGCAAAGTGCAATTGCTTAGATAACTCTTCACCTTGGGAATGAGACAGCTGAAGTCAAATACACTGCTGGGAGTTTATAATATCCAGGATGGAAATGAGTAAAAAGGGAGTTTTTGTTAATGTATCTTTATATTTAAGCTCCAAACACGAGGAGGAAGTATATAAGATAAAATCTCTAATGTATTTTGTTATTTTATTTATCAAACAATATAACTGCTAAACATTCCCCTTTTTTATACCCTCAAACAATATCTATTACTTCCAAACCTGTTTCATCTTTTTCTTCTTTTAAACTTCACATGTTGTCATGATGTTCCTTGTTTTTTTTCCCCTAAATTCCATTCTTTTCATAAAGAATATTTTATTCTTCCATGAAGAACAGACTTGCTTATTATCTTGATGGCTTTTATACTTAAGATAAAGGCAAGAACAAACAGGATATTTAATGTAGACACTTCTGCCTCTAGAAAGGTCAACTGCCTCATTTACATACAAACCTGCAGATATTTCAGAATTTGCAGGAAACAAGTTCATAAGAGTTACAAAAAATATATATATTTGCAGTAGGCGATATGGAAGTGAGAAGACAACCAAACACCTTAGTTTCCTTTTCTCTAAGCAAACTGTCTATATTTTCTTACTATTTTATGGCTATCTGACCAATGTTTACTGTTGAAAAAAGGAAAAATGGTAATGTGTCATGTTATTCCATGCCTAGTGCTATTCTCTGAACACATTCTTATATTTCTAGCACAGAAACCTTCAATACCTTTGTATTAGTAAGGTCAGACACTTGTAAAAGCCTGTATTAAAAAAAATAAAAAAGGAAAAAAAAGAAAGTTCTTGACTATGTATAGTTCATATACACTGTAGGTTTTAAAAAAGAAAACTTGCTTCTATTCACAAATACTGATCTGTAGCTGCAGTTAGAGATATTTTTTTGGCTACCATTTGACAGAAGCTACTTCAGATGGGTCTTTCAATTCTGTTTTTTTCATCTCTGTCTCTGTATACCTTCTGTTTGAAGATAAGGCACCTGAGTGGCTTAGGGATCAGGGTAAGCTCATCCAAAAGGTCACGATACAATAAATACATCTTGACCTACTCCTACAGAGACCTAAATCTATTGCTGCAGAAATGCAGCTGCTGAGACAAGGAGTCACTGCTCTCATAAGGCTCCATCCACCAAGAGTGGCTCCATGATGGCTCTCTAAGATAAGGGGAGCACACCTGGCATTCGGGAGATTCACTCTCTGATTTTATTACGGCACTTAGCACACCAAGCCTTGAGCCATCTGATACAAAATAACATAGATTAATTGTTTTGAAACATTTTTTAGGATTGGAGAGTTCTAAAAGTTAAAATACATACGGATCAGGGTTTCCTATTCCTTTTGAAAGGCTTTTGGTTCCCATATTAGGTAGTGAAGAGCAACAGTGTTTCTTGGAGACTAAAGATGACCATTTATTTCAGCACAAAATTATTCTTTGTAGCAATTTCCCCAAGCAATTTTAAAATGTGCATGTACAATAAAAATCTGGATGGCTCAATCAAACACATTTCAAAATTTCTTATTTTGAGAGCACAAATATCTGTTTAATTCTGAAAATCATCAACTGCTGCAGTGATTAGCTCTTAAAACAAGTAGTGGTTCTTTCAGCTTAAAAAATGAATTGCAAGTCTCTTTTTTATTGTTATTTTTATTGTAAAACTTTCAGTAATTACTAGCAATCCTCAGATATACAGAAGTGTTTGGAAGCTTAGCTACTTAAATATTAACCTGGTTGCTATCCAGCAGTCCTACACGAGTGAGCTCTTGCATCCTGATGCTCCACTTCCATGTACTCACTCAAAAGTTAATGCAGCTTTTTGCTTTGTAGAGGCTAAAGATACTGGACAGAACTGAATAGCGAACTAAAGAGGAATTTTCTTTCCAAGACATCCAGACTCTTCACAGTTAGAGACCTTCCCATCTTCTTTCCAGTGAACTGATTCAATGCCAAGTGAAAAGATCTTAATGCATTTTTATGACCTATAGTTTCCCCTCACCAACGGAGCCTACTTTAATTTATAGTTAGGAAGAACAATGAATTTGCTGCTTCTATACTCCAACATAATAAATACTGATAAAAACAAAAAACAAAACAAACCCCAAACAGTCTTTGTGCTCCTTGCTGTATCATCACAAGTTGAATGTTTCTAGAAAAAAAGGTTTTTATCTGCTGTGTTAGGTATAACAAATGCAGAGATTTCTCTTCTGAAAGAATTTAGGAAAATAAGGAAATACTGAAAGTCAAGATTGTCTAGTGCATAATGAAATAGTAAATGGGACCCTTTTCACAAGAAAGGCGTTATGGGAAAGTATGATTCACTTAGTTTTCTGTTGTGGGAGAATTTTTTTTTTTTTCTGGGAGAAATTGAGACTGTCTGGTAAAAATAAATTAAAATGTATGCAATTTATGAAAAATTTGAGAGTTCATGGCAATGCAAGCCTTGCTTTACCATGACAAGTTAAGGCTTTTTCTCATAATTCATAATCTTGAAGGTGGTTATTATTCATTGACAGCATAACAAACATTATTGATAGCAAAGTGGTTTGGCAAAAATCATGGGGTTACTGTGATATGTGGTTGTAAGTTATCCTGGAAGGGCATTTAGGGCATGAAAATTGGGGAAATTTTTATTCATATAAGCGATTCAGAATCTCAGATCACCCTACTGAGAGATTGCAGATCAGAATATCCATGGCCTGAAAATATAAAGTCTCACAAATTAAAAAATACAAACATACTATTCAATTTCTGCTGTGAAACAGGATACTGACCACATGATAGGAAGGAAACCAGACTAGATTTCCATGGCTGGCACTACATTAGAAACAAGCAACTGGTGCATCATCAGTTCAGTTGATAATAAAATCACAGAAAAATTGATTGGAAGGCAGTCTAATCTGATACACCCCCCCTTACATTTAAATTATTACTTAAACTAGGTCGGCTCAGCTGAATCCTGAGTATCTATATCCTGTTACCTCTCAACAGTGCTGTGCATTTTTTGACGTGGTATTATGGAGAAAGTGTATTAGCTGCCTCTCATCTGTATATGACACAACACAGAACAGCCAAAAGTTTCAGGTTGAATACTTTTAAAGGCCATTGCTTCTCAGAAATTCTGTTTTATTCAAACCTTCAGAAATTATTCTTGACCTTGGCTGAGATTGACTAAATTATATGAAAAATTGAAATCCCAAACATCGAAGACACATAGAACAGTAATATTTCCAGTGTTCATAGGGAATATTTATACTCACACTACTGAATTGGAGCAATTGCAGTTGGCTTGAATATTCTGTCATAATGGACTTATCTGGAGAGGTTAATTACTACATTTTCTAGGTCAGAAAATTCCATATGTGTGGTGTAAAATATACTAAGTCAGCAAAATAGATCTAAGGTGAACGTCAATAACATTGGCTAATTATGAGCTACAGAATTTTTGATCCTAAAATCAGGGACATATTAAAAATACAAAATTAGTCTATTTACTACAGTGCAGGGTTATTAATAAAGTTTTATCAAATATTTCCAAAAATCAGCAAATATATGTAAAAAATATAGGGAAGAGCTAGTGGGATGGGCAATATTATTCTCTCATTTCCTGAAATAACTCAGATTAAATTGCATGCTTTTCAAAAATAAGTTTTATTTGTTCAATGATAATTAATTTTAATCTTAAATTAATGGGAATTGTGATTTAAAATCTTTTTTTTCGTCCCAGAAACAGCAAAAATTGCAAGCAATTTAAAACTGTCACTAAGCAATATTCTTGCTAGGTGAAAATCACAAGATTTTTGCCTTGCAACAGATGTATGGTGGAAAATATAATGAGATTACTGGAACTAAGTCAACAGTTATTTTCTGCTCAGCATAAATGGCTTGAATTCTTAATTTTACTGTTTATTATTAGGAGAAGGAAACATTACCAAAGCTACATAATAGAAGTGTCAGTGGCATATTCTAGAGAATGAACAGCCAGGCACATTGCAACAGGCCATGCTTTCACTGATTTCAGTGATTCCAGTTGCACTTGTGTCCAGCTTGGACTGGGAGTAGCCTGTCTCTCTGCCAGGGCAATGTCAGAAGTCCTCAGTAATAACATAGAAAAAGTCTCACTGGTAGTTTTAGAACATTGCTCTAATTTTAGGGTTTATTACTTGGAATAGTGATGGACAGTTATTTTACACGGGTTGTTCTCACAGCATTGGCATCTTGGCTAAAAATATTGTAACTCTGAGCCTTCAGGAACCTCAAGGTTTTCAATAGAATTATATGTGAAAGAGGAGAGCTAAAGCAATGTTCTAATGGTGCAATGCTATAACAAAGTGATGCCTAACCCTTGACAGGATTGGTAAGATTTCCTACATGCTCTTTTGGCCTTCATTTCAGATTGGTGGTGTTCCAGTTTCTTCCAGACAAGCCCTGTATACTGGAAGGATCTCAAGAAAATGAAGGTAATTTAATTAAGGCCTGTGGGGGGAGGGTCTGAAGATTCATGTGGTTTAAGTCCTTTATCCACCCTCTTCATTATGCCTGCCTCCAGGATGCAGCTCAGTTCCTGGACTTTGGTGTTTGTAGAGCAGCTTTTTGTCTTAGCCTCTCCTGTTTCCATGGAAATCATCTAAAGCATTTTTGGCAGTTTTCATCTGTTCTTAAACCTTCCACTCTGTTTTCATGCCATAAGCACAATACTACTTTCTTTCAAAATAGAGACTTTCTGCTGCTAAAGCTTTTGTTTCTTTTCTGGCTGTATATTGTCAGCCAATGTCCTCTGTATTTTTAATTTCCCTATATCAGTATGAACAATCATGTCCTAAATCTAGCTTGTTTGTGGAATCCTAAGATTAAATAGCATTTGTTTTATTGTAAGAATCTACATTTCTTATGTTTAATATGAAAAAGGGAAAAATATAGCAAAGTTACTATGGTAACGTGAGTTAAAATCTTGATGCTAATCACTTCATGTGAAATAAGAAAGCAGTGTGATGTATAACTACATACAAAATAAGCAGTCATTTTATGTGGAATAATAGGTAAGGGAATAAACAGCAAATTTTAACCCTAAAAATACAGACTTACTTTGATTTGCACACAGAGTAAGACTTGCTTAGATGCTGATAGCATCTGGAAAGGGATGAGCTCTGTGCATTCATGAACGTAGTAGTAAGAGACTTTGTGTTCCGAGGGCAAGACTCCAGAAGCAGATAAGCAGGAATGTAAGACTGTGTTACCACATGGAATCCAGAACTAATACGTCAAATAGAATACAAAATATTTAGCCATACTCCTCAAAAGGAGCAAAAGCAAAAGTTTCTCATTGTTTTAGCAGAAGATAACCAGTACTGCTTAACTTATTATTCCCATGCTACCTGGTCCAGATAAAAGTGGTTTTTTGCTTTCACCTCATTTATAAGCTTTAGAATTTCAGTAACAAGTAGGGAAATGGTCATGTACAGGAGACAACTTTTCTATGCAACATCCTAGTGAGTCCCTAAATTGAAATACTTTATTGTGATTCTGCAATTTAGACTGGACTGATCATAAAGAAATAGTCAATCAAATCAATATTAGAAATAATGTAAACTAATTATGGAACTAGTTAATACGGCCTCCATGGAAAGACTGAAAGAGGAAATATTTTCCAAAGATATGAAACATAGCTGATGGAGGAAAGGGCTGGAGGGAAGTGGCTTAAATTATACTAAAAGAGACCTGGTTTAAAAAGAAAAATAAGTTCCAGAAATGAAACTACTAAGATGTTCAAGAGAATTTTTCTGATGAGACTGTGAAGCCATCATTTTTGGAGTCTCAATCATTGAAGACTTTTAAGAAGAGTTCAAGACAATTATTAAACAGAAATTGAACAGGCATAATTAATCTTGCCTTCAGGCAAGAGAATGCATATTTTTCAGTTAAGTTATTTTCATGATAAACTCTACAAAGTCACTGATTTCTCTGTCAAATTTCTTATTTACAGTATTTTGAGCAGAAAGTACCTTTGAATCCCAAATTGCTTTCCTTTGACTATAAATCTCCTTGTTTTCAAGTCAAGGATTAATCTTTAATTACAGGTACTACATTTCATAAAGCAGCATCTCTCTATCTATAGTGGTTCATTTCAGTATGTAAAAATAAGCAGTTCAGTGTTTCAATGCCCAAATGTGCAGGCTTGTTTTGACTTAACCTCAGGCAACAGCTAAGTACCACACAGTCACTGCCTTACTCTTCCCCCATCCTCAATCTTTCCTGAGAAAGGTAAAATATATGGATTGGGATAACAACAGTTTAATAGTTAAAATCAAGATAATAAAGATACTAATAGGGATAGTAAATATAATTCTAATAATGATTATCATGATGGTAATGATTATGATAATAAGAAGAATGATGGAAAGAAGAGACAGAGAGACACACATTAAACCCAAGGGAAACAGCTACCTCCAGTTTCTACACTGAGCATGACATTCTGTGCTGTGGAATATCCCCCTGGCTAGTTTGGGACAGCTCTCTTGGCTGTGTTCCTGCCCAGTTTCTTGTGCACCTCTTCACCGACAGAGCATGGGTGACTGAAAAATCCTTGATTTATGGTAAGCACAACTTAGCAACACCTAAAACATCAGTGTGTTATCAACATTATTGTCATACTAAATCCAAATCATGGCATTGTACCAGCTGGTGGGAAGAAAAGTAACTCAATACCAGCTGAAAGCAGGACAGGATTAAACTTCTTTAACCTGGTGTAAGAAACCCAAGAACAACTTCTGTGCTCTACTCCAAATAAACATACATATTTTCTGAAAAATTTGTTCATGTCCCCAGTGAAGTTCTGTTAGTATAGACAGTGCAAATGGTGCCAAGTAGCGTCCTGTGTCTTTTCTGAAGTATTTTCCCAAGGTTACAGCTATTTCAGTCATCCTTCTTTTGTCATAGTGTGGATCTGTCATCATTCATCACTAAAGTATCTTGTAGCTCACCCTCTCTCCTCATCTAACTGAAATATGTATACCACCTCTGGATTGTGACTAGTCCATCAAAAACCCTGATGCATCTGAAATTCTGTCATCTCTCTAGAATTTTCAGAAAGTTTTAGACATCATCTAGGGTTGATCGTCTCTTCTTAATAGTCACCTGATATTTTTGCCCAGACAACTGTGCAGTGACACACAAGAGGATGGGAAATACTGGGTGTACAGGTCAAAGCAGACTGGAAAGAATGCAGAAACTTCCCAGATATGCATAGTACCTCAAATCCAGCTTGGACAATGCGACCATATTTCCTCTGGGCATTTTGATCTCATAAATTCTAAGATAAATACAGATTTCCAAGACTCTTTTCAAGTAACAAATGGTCCATAGGCATGAGAAAGAACTGCAAAGGTTTGCAGTAGGAAGAAAGGCTTTGCAGTGGTATCTGGAGTCCTCTTGCTATTACTAGGATGCAATATACTTTAATCTCTGTTTTTATTAAATTGTACAACTACAGCATCATGTGTGCTCCTCAGATACTACAAAATGAGGTATTCATGTTGCTGTGAGGAGAACATAGGACCCTGAATGCTTGTTAGCAGTTGGAACACTATTCATAATGCTCCAGGAGAGCATTTTTCAGTTCACTTTTTTTCGTGAATGAAATTCTGTTCAAGCACTCCAAGATTTCCACACAGTGTGGATTGGAGCATGGTAAATGTTGCCCAGAGAGATTGTGGATGGAAGTGTTCAGGACCAGGCTTGGTGGAGCCCGAGCAATCTGATCTAATGAGTGACATCCCTGCCCAGGACTGGGGGTTAGAAACAGATGATTTTTAAGGTCCCTTCTAACCCAACCCATTCTATGATCCTGTGAACTGGAGTTGACTGGAGATTCATTTCAAAAGCACATTTCCTCTCCAAACTAGAATACTCAGGTGCACTCACATTTCAAATTTCATCTCCTATTCTGTATCTTAATTAAACCAACATTTCCAATACATAGCTCTGAAATGCTTTTTATGAAGAAAAGGTGTAAAAATTTAATATGTTTCAAATAATCTTATTACATGTAATTGTTGCAAAGGATCTTTTGAGAGTGAACAACCTATAAAATATTCTTTTTATTATAGAAAGAAATTCCTTAATCTGCTAAATAACTCACTTAACTCATCTTTGAATGAATGGATTAAAGTATATATATATATATATATATATATATATATATATATATATATCTTTTGCTTTGAATTGATTATTAACTGATTGACTTTCAGAAATTATGAATACAAAATCTCCAAATTTCATGTCAGCTCATACAATCTGAAAAGGATGTCTTCTTCAATTTTTGACATGCAACTCTGTCTTTACCATGTAAATTGACAGTCTTTGAGCAGTACTATTTCAGGAGAGGAAAATTTGGAGATAGAAGTGCATGTTATAGTAACTTTCAAGGAAACTTAAGTATGTGGTGTATAAATAAAGACCTGGCACTCAGCCAAGACACCAGGGCCAATATTCTGACACTTGCGGAAAGTACTGTGGAAGTAAAATGATCACTGGCTTTGATTAGCTGACGAATGAAAGGCAGTTTCAAGAGGTAAAGTGGATAGTCTTATTGTTATTTAGTTTATATCTTAATCAAAATGAAAGCATGTGGTCAAAGGTTGGACTTGTGAGAATATACAACAGAGTTAAGGCTTTTTGGGCAAAGGCAGGAAATGTATGACCACGGAGGGATGTGGGAAGACATAAAAAATGAGGATGCTAAAGAATAGTCAGCAATGGTCATTTGTGAGATGTGTTTTCTGCCTTCTCCTGGACAGACTGAGGGTTGCTCAGTTACCTCTTTCTGATGTTAAGCACAGCTAAATAAGATTTGCTCTTCAACCAACACTAAATGCCTACACGTTTGTAAAGGCAGATCTGAATTCAGCTCCTGCTCTTGCTGAGATGCTCCACAGTGATGTCCTGAAGCATAGGATTGCAATGCATTTGTCAAGGGACCAAGCCTTGTGAAAAAGTAGGAATAGAAAAATTTTCTTTTTACCTTTCTGTTTTGAGCCCATCACTGGTCTACAGAATTCAGTATTTCAGTGTTTGTCCAATTTGGACATTTAAGTTTGCCATTTCAGTGGGAGATGAGCTTGTGACATGGTATCAGCTGCTTGAGCTTTTGGTGTCACCTGAGAACATGGAAATCACAAATGTACAAAACCTGATAAAAATATTAGGTATGTGTTAAAATGTTTTATATTATTATTGCAATTATTTTCAGTCTTATATTAGCCTATTTCATTTCACCCACTTTACAACTTGAATATTAAAACCATGGAAGCAATACAGACATAATATGTTTATCACCATAAAATCACAGGTCAGGACAAGCATTACATACAAGATAGTCATTAACAAGTAAGCTCTGTTAAGATCTGTGTTTCTTCACATACAGAGGTATTAGAAATACTAGTTAGAACTCCTGTAAATCTTAAACAGTATTAGCTGCCCAAAAAATAAAATTGTCTAGTTTCATAAGTCAATGAAGAAAATTTAGAATCTATAGATGGGAATTTTGGATTCCTGAAATCTACACTGTAAAATATTATAAGGTTTTAATCTGTGTACTATGCCATTTATTGGAAAAAAATTTTGCTAATTACTCTGTACATTTATCTGGACTATAAGAAAATGTCTATAGTAAAGCTTCCATTATGACAGATTCAGTAAAATGTTGTCCCTGAAGAAGGAATAAAGAAAACCGTAAGTCCTATCAATTAAATTCTGATCTGAAATGATTATTTTTCTGGGCTTTCAAGGGTTATCTACTGGTAGAGTATCTCAGTCTAAGTTGAAAGGTTCAAAAGACAAGATAGGGTTGTTATCTTTTATATGGAATTTCTAAAAATACATCCTAAATGAGAACCCTGGATGGTTCACTGCATCTTTAACAAGTTCATAAAAGTTACAATGTGCTGAGCGCAGACAAGGCTAAACTTTTTGAGTGAGAGATCAGGTCATCTTATTTCCCTAAGAAAATTCTCCTTGAAAAAGGCATCTCTGCATTATATTTTTCAAATATTTTGGGAACTACTTAATGGTCTCAGTATATTCAAAATAAAGGCTCTTTAAAGATCAGGATCAGGGTAACATTATTTTCCTTTGGGGTTTGGTTTTTCCTATTGTGCTGGCAACCTTTACTTTCTTGGTGGGTAAGTACTTCCTCTAGGTTTCTGCCACTATAGCTTATCATTTTTGTTAAAGATCATCAGTGTGTTTAAAAGCAATTAGTAAGTGACAACTTACAGTTACTGATGCTTCAGGTAGAATAATATCTATTTTTTAATTGCAGCATGTTCTTTCCTCATCAGTTTTAGCTATTTCAAAAAATTTTTGAAACTGCTTTCTGTAGTCCAGAATTTTTGGCTTCAGAATAGGTAATGACCCTTCTTCCCTTTTAACCATGGATATGGAAATTTCAGTGATTATTTTATTATCTCTGTAAGAATGTTTAAAAATTCCTAATCAAATTCATGCTGCCGTTGCTCTAAATGTAGCATATATAGAGAAAAAGCATCCTTTTAATAATCAAATTCCTAAAAGAAAGATTTATCACCACACTTAGCTAATGAATAAATACAATGTGAAAAGTTTTTCACTTACCCCATGATTTGAAAGGTGGAACATAATAATATATGTGTGGAAAGTAGTGTGATATGATACCAACAGGTTGTGAGCTGTGTTTATAGTGCATTGTGGATTTTTGTTTCCAACAAGCTGTGCAGAACCCGTCCTGCAATCAGTAACAAAAGTTTCTCCTTCTTGAGAACCAGTTAGAGGCAAAAAGGAACTTGACTAAGGGAGGGAAAATTCATTTTTTTACTAAGGTTTCTTTAGAACTGTGCTTACTGTGTTTGTCATTCATATAAATCTCAATCTCCAGTGTACTTTTAATCTTAATTAACTCCCTGCTGTTAATAATTGTGCTTCCATCCTAAGATCCCTATGAACTGTTGGGGTTATACAGATGAGAAAGAAGATATGATGTCTAGAAAACAGAGATGCAAAATACTAGTCAGTGCAGTATTAACACTATTTAATGCTTTTTTTAAAAAAAATATATATAATTACCTTTGCACCAGATTTTTAAATGTAGTTTCAGTATTCACCCCATTGCAGTGCCCCCAAAACTCTGAGGTACAGAACTGCAAGATAACAGTTGACAAACCAGTCCAGAAATGGTACAAAAAGAAAAGTTAGTTTTGTCATTTCAATAGAAGTGTAGCATGAGTATAATTTAGGATTAGATGGGCTAATAGAAGTAAAGAAACCTACATTTTCAGGGTTTTTTGTGAAATATGTAAGTGTGTCTGTGTGTAAAGGCAGCTTCTATTCGGCTGTCATTCGCTATGTTCTTGCAGAGTGTCAGTGAATAAGCCTTTTCTGCTTCTAGAATAAGGACACCTGCAAGTGCAAAAAGGTCTTCTAGAGATGAAGTTTTTGGCTATTTCCTTGTCTGATCAAGGGTTGTCTATATGATAGTTCATATGAAGTATTTATTGAATATAAACCTCAAAAATCTTACACTGAGTGTAAAAACTTTCCCTCGCCAAATTAGACTTTTTTTTTTCAGATTTCTCTGTAGTGTTCTGTGTATGTCTTTTTTGTGTCTGCATCTAATTTATGAATCATACCTTATAACCCTGAAAGTCCATAGTAAATGAGATTTACCTCAAAATTTGCCCCTTTAATGAAACTCCTGGTGACTCCTTCAATGCCTTTGTATTGTGGCTAAGAGATTACTTTCCCATTCTTATCTGCTCATCCTTTTGCTGCAGATTTCCAGTCCAAAATCGCTGGGCTTCTTGATACACTGCTTCATACTGAGGTGTTACTAAGCAGCTAAGAACTAATTGCTCCACTCTTAATGTCTTCTGTCTTCATTTTAGCATTTAGAGGTTATGTCCAGACTGAATTTTTAGGTTTATCCATTTATTAGGTGTGTGACAATAAAATATTTAGAATGCAAGAAACTTCTTTAGAGAAAGATCTGAAAATTAGTAGAGGAATACAGCCTTATCCTCCAAAGAAATTTAGCACTTTAGAATACTTATATTTTTAGGAGTCTTTCTGAACTTCTTGTGCTTAAGGAAATTGCAGAGCTGCTTTTGTGGTTCTCTTGCAAGTATCATCTAGATACTGTCTCTGGTTACTACATCTAGAGCTGTGTTTCTCAGGCTTTGATCCATGAGATGCTGATTGCTGATCTGCAAAAAACGGAATATTTTCATGTGTGCAAGACAGAAAAAAGCAAATAAGGAGAAAATGAAGAATAGTGGTAATAAAAGGAAGCCAAAGTTCAGCTAGACTCTTCTGTTTTAAATGAAAGGCAATGTAGGAACACTGCATAGTTGAAGAGGTAAAGTAAATACTTCATTTAAAATGTTAAGAATCCCTGGAGCAGATCATTCATTACAATATCTCTTCACTCTGATTACTTTTCTAATCTGTATGCATCACAGTTGTAGATTTAGTATTGATCAGTTGAAATGATAAGTATAAGATTAAAAAAAACTAAATAATATAAACCAAGAGCAACATTTAAAAAAGAAAAATGAAACAACTCTCTCAGAAGCAGCTGCTGCATTTTGCCTCAGTTCAGTTTCTCAGCTGCTATACAGAAAATCCAGTTCAAAGTTGTTTAAATATGTATTTTGTACCTGATTTGTTTGATATATATATATATATATGTTTTTCTGCTTAGAGAATTTGCACTCTATACATCACACTTAAAAAGGTTTGGATAGGGTTCCTTAACATCCCTCTACTTTGTTCATTCCAGTAGAACTGGAAAAAGCAAAAATTCAGCATTTTTTATTTACATATTAAAGCAACACATGATTTGATGCTTTCTTACAGACAAGAAATGCTACAGAGGAACAGTTATTTTATGTATTAAACAGCTTTACATATTAACTGTGTCAAATCAGGTAAGATTTGTGTGAAAGATCTGTTTCTAAAACACCTTTAAAGTCACCAGAATAAATCTGTCTTCATTCTATCTTTCATACCCCAAACCATTAAATAGAGCAGGGACTAAGAAAGGTTTAAAAAAAGTACCTTAACAAAGACTGAGTTGAAACAAAAATCGAATCTAAGCAAAGAGGATCTTTAGAAGAGCAAACTTCTGAATACCCTTCTTGCTTTTCTCTTTCCAACATCATATGCTCAGTCTTTGGAATGCGAGCAGGCTTTAAAAATGCAGAATGAAAACATATCTAAAAATCAGATTGGCACCTGACCATTCCATAATATGAATTTTCTTTCAGTTGTTCCCTATCCATATTTAAAAGTACCTAGGAAGTAAGTAAATTTAAAGAAAAGAAAGTCACAGGCTACTTGTCACATAGCTTTAATTTTAAGATGAAAAGAAAAGTGATTCCCAGATTCTTCTCTGTCAGATCATTATATCCCCTTCACTAGTACTTGCTGTGAATTAAATAACAAATCATTCTGAAAATTATTCTTATGTCCTGACACCCCATTATCAGTTTGATAATTCTTATTTTCCCTTTGTTGTAAGTATAAATGTAACCAAATAAATATACTATAGAGATTTAACTAAACAGGAAATATGTCAGGTTTTCACCCAATTTATTAATGGATATCAGTACTTTCCAAGAGTTTAACTTTTTTCTTTTTTGCTATTTCAGATGAAGTTTAGATAGAATGTATGGATGAAAACTTTTCATCCTCGAAGTAACATATGCAGGAGCAATTTAAATAGAATTGTTATATGTCACTAATAAAGATAGTTCATTTCTTGTCAAACATAAATCATTAGAAATAAATATCTCTTGAAAATGTCAGGAGGAAATAGGTATTGTAAAGTTGGAATTTTACTTCTGAGGTAAGCTAAGGACAAGTAGTCCCTCTGTAGATGAAAGAGTCCTTCCTCAGCAGTATATAAGTCTCAGTAGGAATAATGGAAAATAGTCAAAGATAGAAACAGCTTTTCCCAAAATATTCTTCAAACATCATTTTGTTGCACCAAGTGAGATCCCATAAAGATGTTTTTTAAAAGCCTAGATGTTCTGCAACAGCTCTGAGAACAATACACAAAATCCTCAAATTTCACTTTTAACAAGTAGCATTTTTTAACAAAAAGATACCTTCCTCCAAGGAAGTTGCTGTGCCTAATATTAGTGAGTAGATCAAACTGAAACTCTTTTAAGTAAAGGAATTTTTTAGAAATTGGTATATGCTACATCAGAAATACATCGGCTTCAAGAAAATTTAGAGGATGTTATGTGTTAAAAGACAAAGAGGGAGAGCAGTGAGAGAGCTGATATAAAAATAGCTTTATTAACACCATAAAGTAACGGGGAACTTTAAAAGTTCTGTGTCCTATGTTGCAAAGGAATAAAACTGAACCCATCCCAATCAATTACTAATCCTGGCTGCTAAAACAGCATATCACCAACAGCACACACAGCATGGCTGAAGCAGTAGAGCAACCAAAAGGTGTTGTCTTCAGCTGTCAGCACGCAGGACAGCACAGCCATCTAACCCCATCTCGCTTCACTGTGACCAGTATACACAGTGCATAGCATTGAACACTGCTAGCCCTGTTATGTTTCCCATCACTGCATTATATTTGTAAAAAAATGTTGCATGGGTTAGCCAATCCACCTTTCTCTATATTGCATTCACAGTTTTTATCAGAGTATCCAGCTATCTCTGCTCTTCTTACCATATTCTGCATCATGATCAGCTGGGTTTTTATATTTTTTCAGCATTTTCACTAGATTATTTTTGAGTTAATTTTATTCATATATTGAAATTTCTTGATAATTTGTTTCATAACTGTTCAGTATATTACTCCTGCTAATATTACCCTATCTCAGAAAATATATCAATCCTTTACATTTCAAAAAGCACTCGCATAGAATTGATGGGAGAATAGCATATGTCCTCAAAACATAGACTCACAGATTAGGTTGGTTTGGAAGGTATCTTACACATTACCTAATTCCAACCCCCCAGCCATGGACAGGATGCCACCACTAGACCAGCTTGCTCAAAGTTCAATACCACAACCTGGCCTTGAGCACTTCCAGGGATGGGGCATCCACAGCTTCTCTGGGCAATCTGTGCCACTGCCTCACCACCCTCACAGCAGGGAATTTCTTTCTAATACCTGATAAAAACCTGCCCTCTTTCTTTTTAAAGTCATTCCCCCTTTTTCTATCACTACAGGCCCTTTTAAAAAAATCTCTCTCCAGCTTTCTTGTAGGCCCCTTCAGGTACTGGAAGTCTGCTGAGTTCTTTCCGTCACAAAGACATAAGGCAAAAATCTTTACAATAATGCAAGCAGCACAGCTGGTTACAGTAATATCAATTCAGTGCACTAATATTGAAAGAAACTTCAGGGTTTCAATGTCAAATAATATTAGGTAAACACTTGTCTCTCTTCTTTCTCAGTATAAAAGTAGAATGTAGCATATTAATCTGCAATCTAACTTATCTCTTTGTTGAACTTATTTCTTTGTTAACTTACTTCTCTTTGAAAGTGAGAATTTGAGAAGAAAGTTAATTTTTTGTAATTTTCATCACTGAAAGAAACATAAAGTATTTTTCAGTGCAGATGTATATTTCTCCTAGTGTGTTGTCTTCTAACATACCTGCAATGTGCTATATGAATATTAAAGTGCCTAAAACTGCTCACCATAATTTAAAGGCAGAACTTTCTTACTTTCTTATGTATATGCATAACTGTATATACAGCTTCCTGTTATTACTGAAAGGTTGCCAAACTGGAAAAGAAGATATACACACAAGCACAGCAGAAGCCTTTACTTAATTATTAGGTGTGCATGGATAGCAATTTGACTTTGTAGCCTAAGCAGGGATAAGGGAATACATAAAAAATGTACTATTTGTGTGATTTATTTTTAGTCAAACCTGCAGGTTACTGTGTTTGTTTGGTTAGTCAAGCCTGCAGCTTACCATGATTGATTGTCAATGGTTTCCCGTAAGTAATATACTGAAAAAGATATTTCTTAAAATAATCACTGGGAGAAATATATTGCTTGAAAATAAGATCTTTCTTTGAATTGTGCATGTTACTATCTTACTTATCAGCAGTAAGAGCAGTTCTAATAGTTCTGTTTAGGTGAGTTTCAAGATATTTCATATCAGTCCCTTCAAATATCTTAAGAAAAAGACTCTTTATTTGGAGAGAAACTCCTGATCAAAAGAGGTTACTGTCCATCCTGTAACATACTAACTTCTAGGGGAGATTTTCCAATGCAAAAGTTAATTATGAAAGCAGGGCTGTGTCCCCATGCATCTGTTTTTTATACAAATATTGATATTTAATAGAAAATATGAACTCTGCTGTGCCATCTTTAACAAACCCCATTTAGGAA
This sequence comes from Cinclus cinclus, assembly GCF_963662255.1. Lineage (NCBI taxonomy): Eukaryota > Metazoa > Chordata > Aves > Passeriformes > Cinclidae > Cinclus > Cinclus cinclus. The sequence continues at coordinate 20,307,544 of NC_085051.1, read as the reverse complement.
ATATAAGTACAGACACAACTTCCCTTTTTAGTTCTGTTCCTTCCTTTTTAGTTCTATTTCTTCCTTAGTTCCTTCTTCCTTTTTGTCACATTATTTTAGTTTCGAAGACCAGGTACTTAGTAGTTCTACTGTCTCTTTGTTTTACTAAAGACTGGGAGAAACTGCATGGAGACTGAGGGCTTTGCCTCATCACTGCCACATTAGGAGAAGGCACCAGTACCATGAAGACCTATGAAATCAGTATTAAAGGAAAACAAAAATTAAATATCAGCTCTTCTGTCTTAAAAATAATCCTGCTACAAATTAAATATCAGCTCTTCTGTCTTAAAAATAATCCTGCTACAAATAGGACCATAACAGCGGTGTTTTTAAAATTTTTAATTCAGACATTGGTTTAAATAAAATATTTATTTGAAATGTACTCTTCCTTCTCAGTTTAATGCAGCTGTCACTTTAGTTTGCAAAATGTTTTAGAACTCACAGGAAAAGCAAAATCCAAATATATTGGAAAGTCTTCCTTAGGTATAAGAGACAGTCAGGAAACATCAGGAAGAACAAAATCCATACCCAAAGTGCATTTCATTAGGGATTTTATTCCATGAGTTTTGATTCGTAAGAGTGATAGAGACAACAGGTAATCTGTGCTTTGAAGGAATACATTCATCAGGGTAAAGCCCTATCTTTTTTACTCTAACATGGTAGTCAAATATACAGTTGTTGAGTTGGATGCTGTGATAGATGATTTGCTGTTACACATTTGCATTGTTGCCATCTGACTCTAACATTGCCCTTCCTGGAGTGGCAGCATGTCTCTTAAATTTCATGTGTAACTCCAAAAAGTTTCTCACAGCCATCAAGCCTAGTCATATTTTACTGATTTGTTTAAAGAAAGTGATGGCTGAAACTCTGAATTCTCATCCCATAATGGGATTTCAGTGCCTCAATATCTGGTTGACTGTAGTCAAAGCACACAAAGGAGAACGTGAAGAACATTTTAATGTTTGCATTATTCTATCTCATTCTTATGCATTATGTGATTCTAGACCCAGCATGCACCCTGGCCGTGCCTTATTCTATCATATGGAAATGCAGCCCATCTCTTTTCACTATGACTTTGAAAATAGCCTTCTAAAATGGAACATTGAGGGTCATTTTGTAATCAATTCGGTAGATTATGTGATGTGGCTCAGTGTACCCATTAAAAGTGAGATTCAAACTAATTATGGTACAAACAGGCATCGGCTTCTTTAGGTTACATTTTTGTACAGCTTATTTGAATATTTTTTCTTTTGTTTTGTTTTCAGAATAAAATGTTTCAAAAACTAGGCTGAAAAGTAGACTAATTATATGCATTGGGATCCTTTTAAAGGGATACCATAGATTCAAACTATGACAAAGTTATTGCTCAAATACGGCATTTATAGTGATTAAAGTGAACAATTCATGTTTGATGAAAGTGCTTTTTATTAATTTTAAATCCTCCATGAAGTTTTCATAGCATACAAGTATGTTGCACTTTTTGTTTCTCCCATTGAACAACTTTATGGATTCCCATCAGCCCTTATACTTCTGTGACCTTTAACTACTTATTTAACAAGTACTACCCTTTAACTATTATTAAACTACTTACATCCTCAGTAATTTCGCTATTCCTTTTATCAAAGCCCAAATGCAATAGAGAAGAGCAAATACTTCTAACAATTTTGTCTTCTGATCATATAAAATTATGGGCTACAAAAATGACCAGGGGGATGGAGCATTTTTCTTATTAGAACAGGCCATGGGAGCTGGATTTATTCAGCATGGAGAGGAGAAGACTCTGGGGAACCTCACTGCAACATTTCAGTCCTTAGATGGCACTTAAAAGAGAGAAGAGTGACTTTTAATGTGGGTAGATAGTGGTAGGACAAGGGGAAGGGTTTTTAAACTAAAAGAGGGGAGATTGGATTAGATATTAGGAAGAAATTCTTTTCTCAGGGGGTGATGAGGCACTGGAGCAGTTGTCCAGAGAAGTGAATGCCCCATCCCTGGTAGTGTTCAAGGCCAGGTTGGATGGCGCCCTGAGACCTGATCTAGTAGGTGACATCCCTGCTGGTGGAACTAACTGGCCTTTAAGTTCCTTTCCAACTCACACTGTTCTATGATTCTACATATATGTATATCTCACAGATAGTGCCTGATTCAAGTAACCTGGTGATAAAAAGCAATGGATAAAATTCTTTGTTTGTTAAAATGTAGACTTTTGACAATTCCCTTGTGATTAATATTTTCTCCTTTATATCTATATTCATTTTAACCATTATCAACTATCCATGATAAAGATCTACAGAATAGATATGCAGGGCGTATTTCCTCTATTTTAATATCTTCTGCTATTTAAAAAGTATTACTGACAAATGGTGGTTTCTTATATTAAAGGAAAAATGAATAAGTGTCTGGTTTTATTCCTTAAGTGTAAATATTACTAAATTACCCTGCTCAACAATTTAATTTTCCAAAATATCTGGTAAGTTCTGCCACATCTGTTTTTGTAAAGAGTATGGCCATATTTGAATATAGTATTCAGTTAGTTTTGATCTTCTATTCCTGAGGAATACATCCTTAGCTTATAGCCTTTCAGTTTTTAAACAAAAATTGAGACTCTTTTATCAAGATGCTGTTTAACTTTTTTTTTTTCTTGATTAAATAGTTCATCTGCTGAAAGTAAGGGTTTTGATATCAACAGTTTTGATCTTCTGCTTCTTTCACCTTGTTTTTTAAAGACAACTTCTCAAGTTCTTTTTAACAGTTTTTGGATATGGGCTAATAAACAAACAAGACTTTCTCATTTTTAGTTTCTGTGGTTGTCTGACCATTATTCAGATTATGTTTAAACAGACCTGAAATCTTATCTTTAACAGTTGTTGAAGCTCAAGTATACGACAGAAATGATCATGATTTACTTGGAGTCATGCTCTGCAGAAGAGCTGGGAGTAGTACACAGGCTTTCTCATTTCTAGGTTTCAGCTTAAAATATCACTGATTTAATAGGGGATAGAAAATACACCCTATTACTGCCTTAGTGCACTTTTCTGAGAATTTCATTTAAACAGCAGTAACATCAAGCACAATAACCTATTCAGTTTCTCTAAATGTTTTTTATTCCCACCTACTTGCTGGCTATGTCTGGTGATGAGACATTGCTACAAGTACAGAAAATAGCAGCATGTGAATCTATTTTTGAAATGCAGCTGTAACAAGACTGCCAAGTAGAATAAACAAAAACTCTGTAGCATGTAATCTCTCAACTAGTAATTTTGTGGTCGATTCTCTGATAGCCCTAACACCCCACTATCTTACCTCTGCATTTGAACTGGCAAATAAATGACATCTCATTTCCCATCACACACCCAAATGTCCTAAAGGAAAATTTTCAATCAGTATACCATTTCTGTTGTCATTTTCTACATTGTGGTAAGAATAAATGTTTTAGAGGGATTTAGTTCTTTCTAAAAACCATTCCTTAAGGGCCCTAACCTTCAATTTTAACTCTGACTCAAAACATGTTCATATAGAATATACTACAATGTCTCAGCATTTCAGTAAATTGAGGAATGAGTATCAGTAACGTCTGTTTAATAGATTTTGACACTTACGCGATTTCCTAAAGTTTCATCATTCACAAATTGAAACTGTTGGTAATAAAACTATTTTAAAACAAATAGTAAACTAGACATTTACTTCATGTGAACTAATGTCATTAATGTCTAAAAAGTTGCTGTTCAGCATAACATAAAGTAACAGTGTTTCATGTTACTTGCTGTAAAGCACAGTCACAGAAAAATGGTTTTGAAGATTTATCATATATGATTGTAGAACAGTTAAATGTAACTACACATAGGCAATCATTGACCTTTAAAATCAGTTGAATGTATCCTAAAATTCACATTGTTTCTGGTCTTGTGCATCACTCCATCAGAGCTGTGCAAGGATCTGCTTAAAGCACAAGGGCAAACAGTACTCTGATCACATTGTTAGTTCCAGAGTGGTGTTGAAGACACACTTTTGAAGTGCTGAAGCTATGGAGTATATATATTTCTTCAGGCTGAAAAGGATGCTCAATCCAGAGGTTCCATTTCCTGAGCATGTTTTATAGTTGGTTAAGGAGGTACTGCTATCACCTCCATGTAAATCTGGAATGCTTCCTGCTAATTAGCTCTGACACCGTGTATTGGCTACATTCAAACCATACATCTTTCACACAACTTCTTTGGGCTTAGATATTGGGTAGGTCCTGGTTTGTTGGGTGGGGTTTAAATTCATTTGAATTAGGCTGAATTAGGTGCAAAGTTATCCAGTTCTATTAAGTGAAATCACTTCTGAAAACACAGAGGAGAAGTCTACATTTCTCTGTACATTGCTGCAAAAATGGAAATTACCATAATCTCTCCAGACAAGAAAAAGACAGAAATGTAATTTACTCAAATGTAATATTTAATCCTATCAATTTCACTGAAGGTGTTCTCAAACTGTTAAATTATTTCAAATTCTTTTCTATTTTACCCTTTCTTTCTACCACAATGTACACTATCACAAATTGATAATGATAATGGCTTTTTAAGTCTGTAAAACCCTTGCAGAAATTCAGCCTGTGTCAGAGCACTTTCTAGTAGACAGAGATGTGCTTCATGACTCTAACTGAGGCTTTGGTAGAAGTCTCTGCAGTAAACCAAACAAGTTCCCCCAAAGAACAATTTTGCCTGCTTATCCTTTTAGTGGCAAATTGACAAAAAAAAAAAAAAGTTCTTTCTAGATATCTTTAATATAACACATAAGAAAAATACTTAGTTCTCCACCTATTTGTATTTGATCTGTTAAAATCATCACCCAAATGATACCACATTCTCAATTTCAGTCACTCTTCCTAGATATTAAAAAAAAAAACCTCTCAAAAAGAAAAAGAATGTAACTTGGTAGCTACACACTGAAAGGATATTACATATGGGTGGTTTTATAGACATAAGAGACATGTACACCTCCATGAGCAGCTGCTATTTTCTGAGCATCTGAGATTAAAATAATAGTGTACATGTAAATAAAATATTATAAACAGCAAAATTGTCATATATGTATATACATGTGGAAAGTATATAAAAAAAGGAATTCATAAATAGATTTATACATACATATTGAAAGTGCAAAGTCTGAAGGAAAAATCAATTAAGGTATGCAGTAAGCTTTACTTGTTTTCATCTTCAGCCTTTCAGTACCTGCATTCCTGCCTCATTATTGCTAATATAAAAGAGAGAAAGACCTAATATGCATTTAAATAGTTACTAAGGGGAAAATATGGCCTCTGTATGTAATTTTTAACAGTCACAGCAAGAAAATGTTGATGTAATTTATAGCGGCCCAGCATGCTTCTTAAGATGTGTTGCATGTTCCTAAATTAAATTTACAAGAGTAAATAACATATGTACAATTCCTTCTGTCTCTCTGTGTTGAACTGCTTTTAATCTTCCACAGAAAGACTAATAACCATTAGCAGCTCTGCCTTTTTGAAGCCTTAAGTTATTTATTTATAAATGATCCCCAAATATCATTGAAGAGAGAATTACTTCTCAGTAAAAAATAATAATCTGGAAAGACATAGAAATTATGCGGATTCAGCTGTTTCTTTCTTGCTTCCATTTAGTGTTGGAATGTCTGAGAACTACTTTTTGAAAATGTTTTGAACCAGTAGCAGAAGAATTTCAAATCTGCTATCACATCTCTCTACCGTTCTAGAATATTTACACAACTTAATTGAATGTGGTCTTCAAAACTCTCCAGTAGACTTGGGGACAGCGGCTATAGATCCAGGGTATTTCATATATCACTTCTAGTGATGATCCTTCTGGAGAAAAGGCACTACTAGAGAGATAAACTCAAAATGCTGATGCCAAAAAATACACTGATTCTGAGTAATTCTTAACATTTTCAAGCTTTTTTGTCACTTTTTTTGCTGCCTAATAAATTTCTTAAGATTTTCATTAAAATCTCACTTCCTGGCCAAAAATATTACTTAGTTTTGACTGGCTGTACTGTTTTGTTTTTTAAGAATCTGTTTCTGCTGTAAGACAGCCTGTCTACATGAGCAATAGAAAGGATCTATCTTCAGTGGCTACTGTCAGAACATCTTTATTTGTGTGAAAACTTAGTCAAATGAAGTACCTGTCTTCAGACAGAAGTCAAGTAAAAATAATTCAGTGCTGGTAAGAATTCAAATGTAGTCACTATACTGCTTGCATCTGTGACAACACTTTAAAAAAGAAGTTAGAAGCAGTAATATCCTAATGTGATGATACCAGACAAGTCTAATTTTCTGTGTTTATTATTCCCTTTGGCTTTTTTTCTCTTTATACTTTGTAAGCATAACACATTCTACAACTCTTGTGCTCAGTAAAATGTGCTCCATCTCTTCTAGGAGGCATACTATGAAAACTGTATTAAAAACAACAACAACAAAATTATATCTTAACACTCTGATTTATTTGTATTTTTCTCATGCAGAAGTACTGTTTGTGGCTCTTCAACATTATGCCAGGGACAAATATATCACACGACATTGTGTCTACACTACAATAAGTTAGCTATGCAGCCAGGTACCAGCATGATTATGCAAATAGAGGCACTATTGCCTTATCAAAACCACTGGCAGAATGCCTGGGAGACAGATTTCAATAAAGGAGATACATTCTATCTCAGCAAGGCTGACATTAATAATTTATGATTAATCAGTTTATGGAAACATATTAAGAACAGAAGGCTGTGGACAGCAAGATTGATTTCTTGTCTCCACTTCCCCCATTTTTTTCCCCCTACTACCCAACTTATTTTTTTTTTATGACTAAAAGCCATGTAGAAGACTCAGTTCTTCAAAAGAAAACAGATTAACTTCTAAAAGAACCTTACAGAAATGCTAAGATGGGGATGAAGTGATGAGAAATCATCTGATTTCCTCTAAGATTGGAGCTGAGTTGGTGTCAAATTTGTCTCTTACATCTCAACAACCAGGCTTATGTCAGGCACATCTTAATAATAAAAGATGAATTAGTATCATCATTAGTATTCACACCTGGGCTTTAGCTGTGAAGTGTAAAGTACCTGAAGTGTAAATAGCATATTCCAGCATAAACATCATCCAGCCAAAAAAAATGAATTAATTCAATGTTCTGTTGTGAAGAATTGCTGCAAATGTGACTTTAACTTGGAGCCATTTCATAAAATAGTTAAGAAAATGTTAATTAAGAACTTGTGAATACAATTTGTAATTCAGACAAGGGAAGATCACCCCATGATAAATTTATAAATATCCATTTCTGATCTGAGCCTCTGAAAAGCTTCTGCAGCTTCTAAAAATCCAGGTGCAAAACCACTGAGCAGAGTCACCTGGAGTTGGATTGCATTAATCTCTAAGGCTGGAACAACACACACAGACATTGGCTCAAAAACATTGGTCTTCTACCATAGCTTGCTTTGAAAAATCTAATAAAATGGTCTCTGCAGAAAGGACAGATAGAACAACGCCAGGTTTGAGCATCTAATGGCACCTTACTGGGTTCTTCTGAAATTTAGTGAGGTAATTCATTTTTGCATGTTGCAGAGCTTATGTTCCGAGAAGAAGAAGAAAAAAAATAAAAAAGAATAAACAGAAACAAAACCAAACCAAAAGAATGAAAATTCTCCCCAAAAAATTGGAATTAAAAATAATGTTCTCATAAAGTCAGGCTGCCTGAAATTTACTAAGCACAATTTTTCTTTAATCAGAGGAATGTCTAATGCTAATAAATTTATATGCCACAAAGGTGTTTTCCTTTTAGTGTTTATTCTAATTTAGCATCATGATGATGCAATTTTTCTTTGTTTTCCCAAAATTTTGTTTTCTAGTTATGCACTTTCTTCAGTTGTTTTGTACTCAGCAAAACACACCACTGTTGATTAGCAGAAGAGTGAAGGACACCAAAGTGCAAAGTGGGAGTTTAAATATGACTATATTAGTAACAGAACATGTACTTCATTATATTCCTCTGCTTTGCCATTTTAAGGTTTGAAAGCATTAATTTATACTTCGCAATTTTAATCTGCATTTACATTTATTGCTATTAACCACCAGAGACACTGAGCACCTTAAAACATGTACTAACAGAATCTGATGTAACTAAATTGAGCCACATTGCAATACAGAATGTTTCTGGAACCATCAGTGACAAAAGTAATTGATAAATCAACTACTAATTGACTTGAGATAATAAAGGTACTTTTAAAGTGCAGTGAGATTGTGTTCTAATTAGCTTTGTAGATACAGAAGGAAGATTATCTTTACTGCAAGATTTCTGGGTAAGGGATGGGTTTTAACTAATCAGATAAATATGCAATTTAAAAAAATTAGTAAATGATATAGATTGTGTTCTGTCTTTGTACAGAGACTACTTTAGCCCAATATTCACCCAATAAACACCCAGAATTTTATATTTTTTTCCTGATTAAGGCACATATATGAACAGGTGTGATTATATAAGATGCTGTGATTTTTAATAGAACTTCTATATCCTTCTGTAGAGAAACTTTACAAAATGTGGCCATTTCAGAATTTCCTAAATAGCTACTTTTGTTTTTAATTGTAATATAATATTTTCCTGGAATCCTTTCTGCAGATAACACCTTCCATGTATTTCAAGGTGATTTAATTTGTACGTGACTGTCTACTCATTGTGGACAGATCTTGTTTATTGAAAATTCTTGGAATGTTAAAACAGATTACAACACAAGTTTTATCTGTTTGAGAAGAATAAAGTTTCAGTTGATCCTTTGGAAACCATTTGGAACTGAAGGAATATGTGCAGATACAACTTGTATGTGATTCCCACTTTGATGACTGAAAGTGTTAAGTATGCTTACTATTATTTCTCGCTACAAGTCATTCAGTTTTCTTGAAGGATCATTGAAAATATCTTAACTATAAATTAAAACAGACTACTTAGGACATTAAATAAAGATTCTTGCTTAGTCCACAGAATGGATTTACATTAGAGCCGGTTTGACTTCCAGAAAGCATCTACCTCCAGCCCATGAGAATGTGAAAGGCATCAGGCTGTGCTGCTCTGGAACAGACCAAGTCTTCCTCTGGTCTCCATTTCCCAGTGTCAGAGCACCTGCTCCAAATCATTCACAACTCTGAGGGCTTCTTGACATTTCCTGATTGTTCATTTCTAAGTATCCTATTCACTTTAACATTCAATGGGAGCTGCTCTATGCTTCGAATCCTTCTAATATGCATTCTCAAATGCATGTTAAAAGCTTTGCAACAAAGAGAACAGAAATCAATTGTTTTCAAACTGGGATTTAACAAGTGGAAGTTGATTTAATTTACAAAATGTGCAGTTTAGATGGGAATTGAGAGAAAGCATTTCTGACACATGCTGTTATGCTATTGTTGTAACATATCAAAATACTGCCACCCACACCTTGCATAGATTTTAAAAGACAGTTTTGACAAATATCTTTTGGGCATGGTTTAGTTATATTAAGCCTATTTCAAAGACTGAAAAAGTAACAGGATGACCTAGAAATTTATTCAGGAGATCCTTTCAGTCCTATATCAATGAATACATATATGATGCATTATGTGTCATATCCCAACAGAAATTACTTTCTCACCAATCTAAATCTCTCTGTTCAGTCCATAAAATAAGTCCAGAGGAGAGAAAGTTTCCTTTACAGAAGTGCCAAAATCCTTAGATAAATATCAGACCTATAAGTAATTTAGTAATAGATATAGTAATATCTACTATTAGCTCAGCTAAGGGTTGTGTTTAGAGCACAGAAATCAAATTAAGTAAAATTTAAATGCAGAAAGCCATTACTCTTTCTGCAGCTATGTAACCCCCAGTCTCGGATTACTTCAGTACCTTCTATTAATTCCACTATGAAGCTACAAATTTCTCTTTTATTTAATATTTTTCCCTCTAATACTTCATACATCTGTCTTAAGATAACTGAGGATACTTGGCTGATACTACAGATTGTAATTCTCTGGATATTCTAATAAACTTCAAATACCTTGACTTAATTAATTTAATACACTCCCAACTACAAATTATTGACCCCATTTTCAACTGAAAGACTAAGAACTTCATCCTTCTTGTTTGAAATCACTATTTCTCCCAGAGTATCTTTACCTTACTTTAAGTGTTCACTGCTTCTGGTTGATCTATTTCTGTATGAAATGTGCCTTTCTTCTCTCTCCTTCCCTTTTTTTTTTTTCTTTCCTGTTTTAGCACCTTCCCACTACTTTCTTTCACAGGTTCCCATCCCAACTCTTCCTTATCTTTACAATGAAAAGGAAGAGAACATCATTTGCACAAAATTCAGTTTGGTTGGGTTATATGTGAAAGGTAGGAAAGGCATATCAGTGTACTTTTTCTGCTCCTTTTTCAAAAATGACACAGCTTCTGTAGACTTCTATTGTTTTTATATTTCCCAGCACTGGGACGATAAAAATGATCCTGATGTTTTGCAGTCTTTTTTTCTTTAGAAATTCTTCTTTTCTGTATTTAGGGAGTGACATGTTGGGACAGCATGAGTCATACACTATTTTATTTCTCCTTACAAAAATTGCTGTAAATTTCACGTTTCTATATAGTAATCTTGTTATTTTGTATCTGCTATAATATATTCTAATGATGCTTTAACTAAGACCTGCATTCTGATGAGTACTTTCCTAAAACTTCTAAAAATCAGTGTAAGAATTTAAATATGAGTCACACCTTAAAAAAATACTAAAATAATTCCATCATATTTGGATTAAGTGACTTGTTCTGTCCCTGAGACTGTTCCTTAGTGCCACTAAATTTATAAGGCTGCCATGTCACAGCTGAAATTAAAGTAAAAGGCAGCTGTCATAAATGGATTGAGTAATATTCTCAGTTTATCTGAGTATTGATATAATTAAATTAACTTCTCAAAGGAATACCTATTTGCCCTTGAAAAGATATAAAAATTCTACTTATAGGAGAGCATTTAAATATGCCGATCAATTCCACATTTTAATTGCTTAATTTTTCATCTTTTTTTTTTCCCCACTATCTGCATCATCAGAATAATCCAGTGCTTCATTTCCTGACACAGTGATTGGATTAAGAACAATATCTGAAACTCAAAGGAAGAAAGACCTAGACAAATAGATTATGTCAGTAGGCTAGGAGCACTACTTTAAGAAACCAATTTTGATATAATTTCCTTTTAACAGAAAAACACGCTCACTTCTGCTCATGCCGTACTCCTGCTTAGGAACATGACTGCTTTACACACTGCTGTGAAGGCTTGGACATAATTTCAGCTGTGAGTAGTCACAATGATTTGCCATTGTTCTTCCTGAACATGGCATTAGCCATGTGTGCATTTGTCACTTCTTTTCCTGAGTGGGGGAAAATCTGACTGCAAAAGGTTCAGCCTTTCTCAATGTCTTCTGTAACTGCAGAGCACTGAGAGGAGCTTCCCTGCAAGCAGGAATGCTGTGTACAGATATGTAAGTGAATTGTTGTCATTTGGGTCTGCACGTTGACCTGTGGCATCCTTACCCTGCAAGTGGCCAGTTCAGTGGAACATTACTAAAATCAATACCTCTTTGTGTCTCCTATAAATGACAGTATCAGAATAATCAATTCTGTATCCAAACTTCTGCGACAGGTTCAAACACCAAAGACATTGAATATGTGATATCAAGCCTTAAGGCCTTTAACTTAACTTACTGCACACAAGTTTGGCTTTTTTATGGCTGCTTCCATCACTGAAATGAAGCCAGTCATTGGTTCAGAGTGATGTTTGCCTCAGGTGGTGGTCTTTTCACTTTTAATCTATGCAACAATACACTTAATCTTAGGGACAATTAATTAGCATTGTTAGCGGTCTCTTGTCACATTACTTCTACTAATATAATTTTAAGCAGCCAGTTGAGCTATTCATCATAATTTACTAAAGACTGAATGCTGAAAAAGTACAGATTTATCAATGCCAATTACAAATTTCCTTTTGTCTCACTTATCTGGAATAGATTCTGTTAAAATATTGAAAAACAACTTATCCATTGTAGGTACCTGATAACACTCATTTCTCTAGTACCTCAGCACACATATAGTGCTGCTGATTTTTAAAGAACCCATATTTCAACTTTATATTTCATTTCTGTGTGGAGCCTACAAGTAAACAAGAATATAGAATGTGCAAGTGTAAATACATTTTGTAAGCACAAATGTGAACAAGTACTAAAAAAGTTGTTCTCTGACAGTTTAAAAAATCATGTAGTTTCAAATCTGACACAGCAAAAGGAAGGGGTGCCCTCCAGAAGGACCTGGACAAACTTGAGGTTTCGGCCCACAAGAACTTCATGAAGTTCAGCATGAAGGGGGGTTATTAAAAAGAAGGAGAGCAACTTCTTTTATGTGGCCAGATACTGATAGGAAAAGGTGGAAGAGTTTTAAAAGGAGGAGAGGTTTCAATTAGATTGCAGGAAAGAAGTACTTTACTTCAGAGAGTGGTGAGCCACTGACATGGATTGTTCAGAAAATCTGGATGGGGCCCTGAGCAACCTGATACAGTAAATGGCATCTCTGCCCATGGAATTTGATATTACCTTAAGGTCCCTTCCAACCTGAGCCTTTCTGGGATTCTATGACAAATCAGAATTTTAGTCTTTGCATGAAGAATGCGTGTAGAAAATCTCAGTTCTATCAATACAAGAAAGATCATACTAAGAAGAATCTTCTCTGCTAGACGGCATTCTTGAATGCAGATAGTTGAGCACCCAATTCTTCTCACACATGTCTTTTTTCCACTGTAATTTCAGCGTTTCTAGTAAGTAGACTGAATACTAGCAGAGGTAAATGTCTGTTACCTACACTAAATGTTAACAAGTTCTTGTTTCTTAAATTTGTATTCAGAGTGCTCAATACTACAATAATACAACTTCATCCCTTTCCATGTAATGTAGTACTCACTTTATCCCTTGTTCATGTCACACTTTCCAGCTGACTGATTTGTCTAGTGAGTATTAGGGATGATTGTCAGATTGAAGCAGCATTTATTTCCTGGTGGATGTGGTGAACTGTGTACAACAAATCTTTTGCTTGATCGGTGTTGACTTTCAGAGATCTGTGCAGTGAACTGCTCTATCAGTACTCTAAATTGTTCTTTTATCATCATCTTTTCCTCTCTGGAATCCTTATGACCAAAGAACTCTGTCCATAAGAGGTTATGTTTGCAATGCATATCCAAGTCATTGTTAAAAGCTCTAATTCATCGGCTCAAAATGTAAAATTCATTCAAGGTACACAGATTCTTCTCTGAATCTGGAAACTGCTGACAAGGTCTCAGGGTTAGCATTTCAGGACGCACAGGGTTCTTTCTGATTTTAAGTTTGAAAGGGGACTCTCTGACCATTTAAAAATGGGTCTTGTCCTAAACCAGAGGAGAAGAATCTCTATCGTGAAACACTTCCTTGTTAGACTAATTACAGGAAAGACTTGGTTCAAACTGTACAATGCAAGCATTCTTTATGAAGCATTGGTCTTAAAGGTGTTTGTCACCCATTTGGGGCAGGGATTATTTTTCTCATTTTTCTAATGGAAGGTCAATACTAGATTAATGATTAAATACAAACAGAAGTCCTAAGGTTGTGGCCTCCTCTCCAACACCTCTATGATGTCTTCCACCAGCTGATCAAATTTTCCTGTTGCCTTACATCTGTAACTGTAAATTACAGTTTAAAGATAAAAGAGCTTTAAATGATGCAATAAGTCCATATTGATGACATTTTCAATCATATTTTTCAAAAGCTCTTGAGGTAAGAAAATTAGCCTCGTCCAAATTCTGAATCTGAGCTTTGAAATTTCTGGTTTTTTTCTTTTGCTTTGTATATTTAGTTGCCTCTGACAGATTGAGCTGAGGAAAAAAAAAATCAAAATCATGGATAAATTTAAAGTCATCTATAATTGCCTGTTCGCTATAAGATCATGGCAAGGTGATGACTAAGGTCTTCTTAACTCCTAAAAAATGTGAACAAAAGGCATACAACATTTCTTCTGTATAGGTTTGTTATAGTCAGACTTCAAATCAACTGCTAAAAATTAACCACTGAAAGACCAGGTGGATATGAATGAATTCTAAAATGCTCTTTACCCAGAGGATTGATTCCTTTGTCTATAACGTCAATTAGATATTGTAGAGTCTTCTATCTGAGGACATCTTCTTACATTTATTCACTTATTAATCTTTATCTGCTAATTACCTGAATGGCAGCCAAATTAGTTTGCACATGTGAATTCTACTCTCAAAAAATCAACTAGAGTAGTAGATGATAACAGGATATTTCTGAACTGATTGTTGCAATTAGCTTCTTGAAATATGCCCTTTATGAAAACAGATAAAGTTTTTCAGCATCAGAAATAAAAATTAAAGTTGTGCGCCTCTGAGATGTCCATAGACATCACAGTTCCACGGAGGGCAAATAGAAGGAAATGCATTGCCTGAAGTGTTCCAGCCCTTTTATTGATCAAATTGATCTTCTGTGTGTCTCCCTAACAGTTCATGCCAATGTATATTTTATGCTAACCTGACCACTTATCTTTTTGGGATGAAAGAAAATATAAATTCTAACATACCACTGTAGTCCTATGAGGAAATAGTCTGAAATATTCAGTAATCTGAAATATTCATATTCACCACTGTGAACTGGTGTAGTGAGAGGATTGTCCTCGTGTGTGAGCCAGAAGCATCTGCATTTATCAATACCAGCTCTGTATGTAGAACAGGGAACTTGAGGTCCTCTGTAAGGAAACCCTAAACCTAAATATGAAGAAGAAAACAACATTCTGAATCCATGCACCTTCTTTACATGTTTATATGTAATATACCCCAGCATGGAAAGGAAGGGAGGGTGCCATTCTTCTGGTCACAACAGAAAGTCCCATGCTTTGGCTTTTCCATATCAGGTGGCACATGATGGTGGGACAGTAGACAAAAAAATTTTCACTTACATTCGAGCAAAATGTTACTTGTCGTTTGCAATAAGGGAGAAAACTAAACCAAAACAAACTCAAACAAAACCAAAAAGCACGGGAAGCCAAAATAGAGAAATAAAAAGCACGACAAATATGTAACAGTTTTTTATGCTTGTGCTTCTTATAGAAAAAATACTCTGTGATGCTCTCAGACTCCTCAGTATAGATATTACATTATTTCAACAACAACAGCAACAACAAAGCCAATAATGTTTTTTCTAATACTTATAATTAAATAGGTTGAAATTATCTCCTTGATTGGTTCCATGAATCTTCATGGTGATCACATACGTTTAAATATCACCTATGATGGAAATATTTTAGGAAAACTGAGCTTTAAAACTCACAGATTGCTGTAATTTATTCTAAATTCTGCAGCATCAAATTTCAGAAAATGTTTTTAAAATTACAGTCTCTTGCTCTGAGTTTCTGTAAACAAATCTGAACTCTTCTATAGCACTTATAATTTCAGAAATTCATAGCACATTGAATAAGCTTAGCAATGTTGCATGAGTCAAATAATTTTTGACACATCAGTAAAATATTTTTGCATGGGGCTGTAATAAGATCAGATTCCTTCAGCAGGTCACTAGTGAGACCTGTGATGTAATTCAGATTCTTAATGTCTTTGTCTTAATATTCCCTCATGTTAATACTTGTGAAGCATTTTTGCATCACAGGAAAACAAAGGAAGCTTTATTCCATTCTGGGAATGCAAGAAAGTCACTGTGAATTTGTACTGGGCTGCAGCTGCACAAGCTCTTGCCAGGAATGCTTGGTAATACATGAATTGTCTCCAGCCTGAGGAATATAAAGAGACATTAATAGTCCAGTCACTAATTTTAGATTAACACAAAGATACAAAAGAAAATTTAATTTTTTTTTTAAAAAAGGTAATTCTGGGTAAAAAGCATTCTGTGTTTAACCAGAAGGGCTATATAGGTGTCCTAGGGTGAAAAAGAACAACAAAAGATGAACAGAAGGGAATATCAACGGAAGTATGTTGACAAACTTTTCAGGTATTTGGAATTCAAAAATGAAAACTGGGAAAAATAAGGTAAATTTTTTATAGTAAATATTTAAAGTACAAGGAATGAAAACTGCAGTGTTGTGCTAAATATGCACGTGTCTATATAAGTTTTTTGCAAAATCTGAAATTTTTCAGTTATTTGTAAATGAACTCTTCCTGCTACAGAACAGGCTGACAAAAACTGTGATTTTACACAAGTTATCTAGCATAGGAAAAATATCCACTTGTTAACAGATTAAATTTGTCTTGTGATGTGCAGCAGTCATTTAAAATTTCATCATTACAAACATCAGTGGCATTTACTGACTTCATTAAAGGATTGATGACTCTAGATTGAAATTAATGACCAAACTTTTTTTGCAAGTACTATGGCAGTAACTAGTGCCTAACAGAAAACCCCTTATGAATAATAAAAGCTTCCTACACAAACTGAAGTAACATTTTTGAAGTTTATAAAATTAAGGATTGCTGCAAATAGAGCAGTTATGGTATTTCCCAGTGATTTACTTAAATTTATTCTGTGTGTATGCGCAAAAACAACAATATGATCTTTGTGATCTTTAAGGTAATAATAATAGAAAGGAGAGAGGAATCAAACCCAAGAAAAACAGATGGTACACAATACAGTTGCTCCTGGAGAGCTAGTTTCTGTACTGAGAATGACATTGTATGGCATGAAACTTCTCTCTGGCCAGTTCAGATCAGCTGTCCTGGCTGTGCTCCTTCATAGCTTCTTGCAGACCTCCTCACTGGCAGAGCATGGGGATCATTCCTAAGACTAATTATTGAATATTTAGTTTCTCTAGCAAATGAACAGGCTTTTTGTTCATATTGTTGTCACGTAAATAGTCCTTTTTGATCATATTTGTCAACTCCTATAATACACCTCCAAAAAGACACACCCTTGTCTCTCAGAATCCAGCTAAAGGTTATTCAAACAGCAATAGGTAGTAGCAATTATATTTTTTATTAACTACCTGATAGTAGCTAATACTAGTAACTAATATGAATAATATTAACTAATAGTAAATAATAGTATGAATACTGCAAAATATATGTAATTGGGGTTTTGCTTTAGCTTCAGCTTTAGCTAAAGGAAACTACCAAGCAGATAGTACCAGCTATAAATGCTTTACTTGTAGCACTAGAAGGTATTCTACTGTAAAAATATGAGGGTGACTGACCTCCCTTGATTCAGAAAAAAAAAAAAAAATAAAAAAAAAAAATCTTGGCTGATTCTGAACACATACTGTAAAATTTTCTGTGGTTCAGACATGATATTCTGTCCAGAATGTCTCACTGTTCTGCCTGCCCTAATTGAAGCAGACATTTTTCAGAAAATTCCCCTGTTCTTCCTGTATCTCACTTTAACAGAGGCTCTATTTTAAATACATTCTCTTCTCTGATATACATACACTATTCATACTCTCGGTTCTCATCTCAAAAATTGGAGGGAATACAGTGTGTGGGAAAACTCACTAGGAAGTCATTCTCTAATTCCAACAATTTTGTCATTCCTTGGCAGTCTGTCTACCTACACTTTCATTTTACTACCGTTTGCCTTTTTTTGGAGTGAGTCTGGAATAGCTACAGAGGAGAATAAACAGGCAAACATGTCAAAGCCCAAAAAATACAGATTAATAAAAATGATAAATGACTGTGTAGTAGAGACAAAACCCATCAAATATTGAGTCCAAAATCATGGGTTTCATGTTTTTTCATTTTACAAAAAGCTAAAAATGTTAAGATTCAATAACTTAGAACCTGAAAGATACTACAACATATCTCTGTATATCTCTAATTCTTTACTGGAATCTCAAAGTCTAGCGAAGAACTCTGACAATTTTATTGCATATACATATACATACACTAAAAATTGAGGAGAGCTAGGAAGATCTTAGACACATAATTACTTAAAAATTCTTTTAGAGACGATATTTAAAGTAGAATTTTATGCAAAACAATGGGCTGAAACAAGACATAATGATTCCATTTCCCATGATATCTTTCACATATAAGCAAGTCACACAGAGTAGATAGCACATATTAAGTTCATATCTTATTTTATCTCATAAAAATTTATTTCTGTACACCGATGCCAAAATTCCCTGTGAGTGAGTCAGCAACAAAGTGAGTCAGCAACAAAGCCAGGCAATCGGTTTCCTGTCATTCAGTCTTTTACACTCTCCACTGGATCATGTTGGCTTCTTAATGGTTAGTCAAGCAGCTAAGCAGCTTTCTGAGATGATGAGGATCTGTCTGCCACAAGCTCCTTCCAATAAATATGTGAGGTCTGTTCTACCTGCAGACAAGCCTACAAAATAAATTTGTATGATTAATAGCACTGGGAGGAGTGACATGGGATGACTAAATACTTCTAGGTCATCTGAAAAAAATCATAACCAGTTTTCTTTCCAGAAGTTTCGTAAGTACTAATTGTTTTCCTGACACCACGCACACACAAGCACAAATCTGGAGAGTTTATGGACTCGCTTAGGAAAAAGCATTTCTATCAGACAATGACAGCTTGAAGCTGACATAGCCTCCCTAATTCTTCACACGTAGTCAAGTTTGACACCACCTTTTGGAAGCAGTGTATGACAGTTTGAAATGAAAGTAATCTTTCAACAGCTTGAAAGGCTTCTTTTCTTTTCTCCTTGAAACAGACTGTGCAAAGAGGTAATGACAAAAAGAATTAATTTAAATCCTTCTAAAATTTCATCAGTTTAGCTATTCAAAATGTGCCCCTTCAGAAAACCTGAAGGGTAGTTATCTTCCTCCAAAATCAATTTAAATAGCTTACTAGAAGCTGCTCAGGTGTGGATATTTCTCTGGTTTGTCAGTGCTTTGGGTACATTCAAGCAATCTATTTATTTACTCAGGGAAGACATTCTTCAGGCTCTTAGCAACAAGTATATCCATTATACAGTTCATATCTCTCCGAACCTGGATTTGTTTCAGGATGTTTTAATATTTTAGTGAAAAAAGTTGATTCTTTTAGAAAAAAAAAAAAGAGTTTTCTGTTGGTGGCCTCTTCCCTTTATTAATTAAAAAATGCAGATGAAATGGGATCTTTATGTAGTTACTGTAGCTAGGGACTTCTACTGAATTTTATCTGTAAGCACTGCTGTTAAAAAAGGATCAGGCTGCTCTGACTAGGGGAGTTAATAAGCAGGCAGAGACAAAGAGGTGTGTCTAAGTGCAGCATTAAAAAGAGGAAAGTCTAACTAAGCAAGTTCAAAACAGATACGTACAGATTTTGTGGGTGCAGGCTGTCCCGTAATGGACAAAATACTAGCATTTCTCTTTATGCTTTTGCTCAGCTCTTTCAAATGAAATATAGTATGCAAGCTCATTCTGTGAGTTCAAACAGAGCTTCTATCTATTTTTGATCTTGTTTTAAACAAATTCCTTTTATATATGAGGTTATTGGAAATTGATCTTGAAGAGGTGAAACTCCCTCAGCTGCTGAGGAATCCCTGAGCTCCGAGGTATTGATCAGATGGTGATAATAGCAACGTCAGCTTGGCTAAGTGAATTGAAATACATTGCCGAAAATACATATGTAGGGGAACATCAAATTAATTCAGGCATCGTGCTCTGAACCTCTGGTGGAGATCCAAAGTCCTCTTTCTGGAGCAATTCCAGTCAGGAGAAGCCTTCTCCCAAACATCCCCATCCTCGTGCAACTGATCTTCATCAGAGGCAATTTCCATCTCTGAAGTGAACCATTTTCCTTTTTTGCTTTGCTTCCATGGCTGATGACCCCTCCATCACTCCCGCTGACATCTCCATGAAATCATCAGTCAGGAAAGAACTTTTTCTAGGCCCTTTCCCAAGCCTGTTGTCAGCACATTGAGGTAAAGGATCACAAAGTCACTGGCTCTATTTGTGTTGTTTTTGGGTTTTTTTTGGTTTTTTTTTAAGGAACAGGCTTTAAGCATTTTCAAAGAAACCTGTCTCTCTCTCTAGAACCTAATTCTGTTATCAAATCAGAGTCCATTTCCATATTCTCAGGGTGACCCATCATGTCTGTGCTCATAAAACATTTTAGGAGCTTAAGGGTTTAAATGGGCTTTTATACTTAAGCACCTTTTAATCCTCAAATCAATTTATGCACAAACATCTTTAAGGTGATAAAAATTGCTTTGTTTCTTAAATGGCACACATTTAAGCCTTCTCACTCCTCAGTCTTTTAAAGTGGTTTATGTATTAAAATCTCTATACCAGTGTTGCTACTTAGTCGGTCTCTGGCCTTGGACATGCCACTTTCTCTGCATATCTGTTTCTCTGCCACTGATATGGCAGTAAGAACACTGTAACTACTGTTTTTCATAACCAGTTACTACCTGAACAGGAATTTAAATACGGAAGAAAAAAAGTATTAAAATACTTGGTTTTGTTATTAAATGCCAGACTATTAGTGGTCATTAAAGCAGTACTGGGAAATGAAGTTGCCAAGGTGAAGACTATGCCTACTTTTGAAAAGATGATCACTTTTACATGCACTTGAAAGATCTTTTTATAGCCTTAACCCTGCTATGGAAGAAACCACCTTTTTGACTACTGTTATTAATAGTAATATTAGTATTATTCTACTTGATTTTATTTTATTTTTTCATTGTCTGCCTTTCCTTTGAGATAGTAACATGACAGGAAAATACTTTTGTTAACACAAGAACACATCACTGATATATGTAAAAGTCAGTATCATTATTCTGAAAACAGACTAAGATACTTGTCTGAGTGTTTTTGTAAGTGGTTTTTTCCTAGAAAAAATTTAGTGGAATTTGGGATGCAAAATAAAGGGGCAAAGTTCTGATTTTTTTAAGGTTATACTGGAGAAAGATTGACACTTCATTCAATAACCTTTTGAGAAAGAGAGAAAAGTTATAGATGATGTAATGCTGAGAGACAGATGAAGTGACTTTGGGTAATCAAAGTAAAAATTGGTGCCTGACAGAATCCGAGCAGCAAGGTCCTTTATTTCTGAGGTACCTAATGGGTTTTTACAGTGCTATAACATTTGAGTTTTATGTTTTATGATATTCACCAAGTGACAGTCTGGCCCTCTTCTCCTCTAAGATGTTATCACTTCTCTGTGTCAAAGTAATTCTGTTGCTGTCTTCCCAGAGATGAACTCATGAATCAGTGGTGTGGACAGGGGTGGCAGCCCAGATGGCCCTCTGTGAAATCTATAAATCCTGTAAGAGTGACTATTTCTCTGCTGCCAGTGGTTATTATAGTGTCACAATCAGGAAATTCCATGCTGAAATGTTGGCTGGCCTGGATTTGAGTGCTAAAAGAAGAAAGGCCACCAGGAGATTATGGCATCAGCATGTTATATGATATGAAATACAGGTAGTGAAGTCCGCCTATCTTTGTATGCTCTTTCTACTTGGTAATGAGCACTAGAGTATATTTTCTCTGAATTGTAATCTTTTATAACATCAATCTAGTGACAGTTATCATAAAGTTTTAGGAACTAAATCTATTTTTTTTTTCAAAATGCATTGCCTTAACCATGACTTCAAGTGCAACTTGGTAACTTTCAGTAATTAAGCCACACCGTTATTTCACACATAAAACTTCCCAATGCTTGCTTGCTTAAGATTCAGGAAATAGTCTGTCAATAGTCCTGATGGACTTCCTTTTGCAAGACTGAGTAGTCAAAATCATGAAGTGAATTATCCATAGTCACATGCTCTGACTCTGGGTATGCATACAGAGTGAATAGATTAAGGTTATTTGGTTTATTAGGACAGATACATTCCAGCATTTGATGCAGCCACTGGTGACATAAAGACTGGAAAGCTGATGTACAAGTATAAATTATGTACTTTGTTTTACACAAAAAAAGTCTCTTTGAATACACTGATTCAAGTGTCTGAATGCACAGAAAAGGATGCTTAATCCTAAGCCAAATAGCTGCAGTTCCTGGCTCTTCTTGATGGGTTGCACCACCATTTCCATAATTTTGAATGTCTGTTCTTCACCTACCACTGCTCGCCATTTTCAAGACCATCTCACAGAAAGGCTTCTTGAACTTTTGCCAACTTTGGACTGTTCCATATTAAAACTGAATGGATCACGAATAAATGAAAGAAAAACATGTCAGTTTGTTTTCATGACAAAATCAAGGAAATCTGAAAAACACCCAGAGAGGCATAATATAATCTGACTTTGTCTTTTGTGTTTTCATTAGAAAGGTTGACTATAATCAGCAGAAGAACACTAAAAATATATTTTCAATCAAACTTCCTTATTTTTTAATTCTTAGTTATCATTCAGAGAGTCACTTGTAGCTGAAAGAAACTGGAAGGAATAATGACTTGCATGAGGATTCAGACCAGGCCCTTCATTTACTCCTCATGGCTCCTTAGGTAAAAAAAGTTGTAATACAATTTTTTTTGTTTTTAAGGTTAGTTGATATGAGCATTTATAAACTATCAGTGTGAGAGATTGTGTAATGTTTGGTAGATCCAATGATAAAATAGTATTTTTAGAAATTGTGACTGGTTAGTGAACTACTCAGTGACTTTAACACTCAGACGTTAATTGTTTTGTTTACAAAAACTTAACAATAGGAATTGATAGAGTGTATTTGTTTCAGAGAGGAAATTAATTAATCTCTTTGAATGATTAATGTGTTTGTCCTTTGGCTATTTGGCATCAAATGCAAAAAATAAAAAAAAAGGGAAAGATGAGAAGTTGTACCTAGGGAGAGTAAATAGTGGTGCAAATAGCCCCACTCATAAATTAGCAAAATTTTTGGGTGAGGTTTTGAACTTTTTATTTGTTTGTTTGTTTGTTTGTTTGTTTGCTTGTTTGTGTCTTCTGGAAATGTTCAGGCATCCGCAATGTAAGGCCAATGAAACATGAAGGAATGGTGGAATTTGTTAGCCAGTTTTGATGGTGGTTAACCATTGCTTAATTTTTTTAATCAGTTTTGCTTTTCCTATAATAGTTTTCTAAATTCACAATGCTAGAGCATTTAGTTTCTAATGCCCTTATTGGATTCAGGCTTGAGTAATGTAGAGTGAGAGATGAGATTTTTCCTGTTAAAACTACTTTGCTTGACAGCTTAAATTTGTAAATACAATATTACACATCAAGAGATCACTTTCAGTTATATGAACAATTTTAATAATTTAAAAAGTCATAGAATTTCACGTCTCACCATTTAGCTTCATCTTTACTCATAAATTATTACAATATGTGGTTACACTGCAAATTGCTGTAGAAATAAGGATAAGATGCATTACTTCTGGTCACCACTGGTATATTATTTGGTGTTAGCTCTTGCTCAAAATCTAAACAATGTAAAATAAGGGAGAGCAGGAATCTACTGGTGTGTGAATACACTGGAAGGTTTTGGTACAAAACCTTCTTCTGTACAAACCACCAGTAGCTGTAATGTAGAGACTGCTACTCCAGCAGTGAAGCTGACAGGCTCTGAAATTGTCAGACTTTATTCAGTTCTTCTGATAGCATGCCAGTGTGTGTGCAAGAATATTATTTCTAGCACTGATCAAGAGAGAGTAAAATACAAACTTAGCTTCTGGTTATAAGAGTGATAACACTAGGGCAGATGCTGCAATCAAGTACAGTTCCCTTAAAATCACTAGCTAATTCAATTCTTAGGTATTAAAAATATAGAAAATTTCTAGGATACAAGGAATAACTAATGTTTATGAAAAATTGATTCCTAGCAGCCTGGAGAGGACTGCTAGACACCACAGGTGATACCTTCTGGGAACCAAGGTAGTCTAAAACAGATTCTGATTCAGAAAGTCAAAATGAAATTCTTTAATGCTGAGTTTAGACTGGATATATTGGAAACTAAAATTTCCTTTGAATGACAGAAGTTCCTTGAAAAATAAGATCAGACTTTGTCTTTATGTACAGACTGCAATACTGTAATTAAATAGCATTATTATACCATTATAATACCCTAAGGGATCAAAAACAGTGATACCTTCATGTGTGCAAGTATGGGTGCTGGTGTTCTTACACAAATGTTATGTGCATGCACACACACATTAGTATCAAGCTGGTTTGTATCATTATAACTGATTCAGCTTCTCTTCTGACAATAATTTGAGTTTTGAAAAGAATGCAACTTAAAGACTGCTAAACCTGTAATAATGATCAGTGTGTGAATAGAAAGAAATTTCTCCTTGATGACAGCAGAGAAGCCTTGTAAGAGAGGAAATCACATAATCTCTCTTTTCCCCACACTTCAATTTTCTTATAAAGTGATATTTCGACCCTTGAATCCAATTAGGGCTGAATAGCTGACAACTAATAAAGTACTGCTGGGGTGGTTCTGTGTCTGAGTGAGGTGCAAGATTACATTTCTCTTTCCCTACATACATGTATCTGTTGCTGATAAAAAATAATAAATATCAAAAGGCCAGAAGAGTTCTCTGCAATGGGTTAGTCATTTCTGCACAGTAATTGCAAACTAGGCTTTTTCTATGTGATGGGAAATTAAAGAGAATGAGAATTCATTACTTTTCTTAAAGGTTGGGGAGAAAAAAAGGAAAAATTTCTGTCTTCTACTGTGTAAGTTTAAAATATTTTAAGAGCCTCCTGGTAAAAATAGGGAACATGGAGCAGCTATTAAGAGCAAAACAGCATCTGTGTGAAATTAATCGTTTGTTGGAAAGTCTTTTAGAAAGGGGAGCTTTGAAAGGTTGTTGCACAGTTCATACAGAAGATTTGTTTAGGATTCACCCTAGAAGAGCTTCTCACTCAGCACCCTTCAAGTAAATACAGGTTATATTCATTCAAGGGTGAAGGTGCCATGTATTTTGCAAATATTTCAAATATCATAATTTATGGACCTTGTTTTTAAAGATCAGGTCAGGCCATAGTGTGAGAGTGAGGATACAGAATGCCTGTGCACTGTCCTCTCTGCTACATGCTCGTGAAAGGAGAAAGCATGAACTTGGTCTCAAAAAAATAAAAAAATAAAATCAGAAGATTGAAATTCTACTGTTTCTTTTGTCAACAGTACCCTTCAGAAATACAGACTTATAGCAACTTTCTGTCTGGCTTTCTGAAAAGAGCATCTCCCTGGGGTGAATAATGCAAAGAGATGCCCTTGGGGTTGCCTGTGACCCTAAGGCTTTGTTCTGTTTTCATTCTAACACACCATCAAACCTCATGAAACATTTATAAATGCAAAAACTTCCAAATTATGTTCTATTTATAACAGTATTAAAATGACATCTTTCAAAGTACATTTCCTCTAAATTTTTTAGTTGTGTCATTCACCCTGGCTATGATAAATTAAAGAGAACTCCACTACTCATGGGAAACAATGATTGATGTTCAGCTGAATAACAGTTTCAAATCCTTGTAATTTCTTAAAATATTTCTTTCCCCTCTATTATTTTGGTGCACTTCTCTGCAAGTGGAATTGTATTTTGAGTTTTGCTGTTTCTCTCTGCTGCTTAAACCTTCTATTTATTTTGTAGTCTTTGAACTTTTTTTTTTTTTTTATGTATATATATTGACTCTATAAACATGATTCAATTATCTCCTGTAAGGGTGAAATGAATAATGCATGTCTCTGGGTTTTGGAATACTTCATAGCTTCCAAATATGAGATGAGTTAAG
The DNA here is from genome assembly GCF_963662255.1 of Cinclus cinclus. Lineage (NCBI taxonomy): Eukaryota > Metazoa > Chordata > Aves > Passeriformes > Cinclidae > Cinclus > Cinclus cinclus. Next base: position 20,281,810 of record NC_085051.1, on the reverse strand, counting down.
CTGGAAGTATACCTGTTTTAGCTGTAGTCAGCTACCAATGGAAAACAAAACAAACTTCTAGATCAACTCATCAGCAGGGTGGGGCAGGATGCTTGTAAATTCTGCTTTTGAGGTTACCTTCTGCCTCATAGACTTCTAGGTGCTTGTGGTAGTAGTGACTATTGACTTTTTCTGAAGTTCCCTGGAGACTAATTTACATTGCTGAAGCACAGATGTACAATCTACTAACAGCAAATTTCTCCTTCCTGGATTGCCAAAATATACATCAGTTTGGAATCTATTGTATAAATTTGATTGTGGTGTTAGAACTAATGGACCAGAAAAACTAACTTGATTGCTTGATTCCAGTTATAGATCCCAAAGTTTTCCCAGGTATGAGTAGTCACCATTTACCAAGAATGTCAGAAGAGAGAGAGAGAGAGAGAGAGAGAGAATGGAGAGTCAAGCACAACGTGCTTTTTATTTTAGATGGCATAAAATCAAAAATATTTTAGCATAAATCTTATTATCTGAGAGGAGCAGCACAGTGGAAAGTTTTCAGCAGAGCCTGGATCATTAAACTTTGCAAATGTTTACAAACACCACTGAAGAGATGATTCTCAAGAACATCAAGACCAAAAATGAAAAGACTCTCTGATATGCCTTTTGTGGTTAATGCTTTGAACCACAATATAGGTAACTGTAGTTTGATTTCTCATCCTCATACAAAGGAAGAATACCCCACAGTGACAGGAATAACATCTAAAATTGATTAAGAATTTTGCCTATTATACTCTCCAGGGTATGTCATTTGGAAATGTTGATGTTCAAGCAGCCATATTGACAATTGAGTAAAATGAGAAGCAACCGTAATTCCCAATGAAGTTCTATAGGATAAGGAAAAGCTGCAGGGTTTTGCCAAGCACTCCTCAATGCATGTAGAAACTCCACTAGCTTACAGAAGGCTTCAGCATAGGAAGAGAGATTCAAATTAAACCAAGGATTAAGTTTAGGTTTTAGTCAGAAAACAGAACATGTTGTTGGAAACGACCATCCAGATTCATCAAGCTCCCTCAGAAAGCAGGGAAAGCTTTTTAGCTCCCAGGTTTTTTTAATAGAATAGCAATAGGTTTTGTTAGAGAGCATTTATAGCAAGGACAGTATTGTGAAAAGAAAATGAAAACTCTGAAGTACAATACACCCTTATGAACACAATTAAGTTATCCCTATATTGTCTCAATTTTTTCTCACATGATACCATAGACTGTAGAGTCACTATCACATGTCTTTTATGGTGATTTTATTCACAAGCAGAAGCAAGCAGCAGTCAAACTGGCAAGCAGTGTTTTTAGTTTACTTCTGCTCTGCCAGCTTTCCATGCCAGAACAAACCCTTTTGAACTCAGTGACAGGAAAGTAAATATATGGAAATCGATTTCCAACAAAGCCACTGTTACCCCCTCCCCCCCCCCCCCCCCCCCAATGGACCACTGTCCAATATTGTACAAACAAGAGATGTCCTTCAGCTTTTCAGGAGTTAGCTTTATAGAGGGTTGCACACACAAGACTGTGGATGTCCATGAGTTTCATGCCAGCCTTCTTTCTATTTGATAATGGCTTAGAAATCACTGGACCTCACAGTAATTTTAGTTCAGTTAGACATGAGCCCAGACTGAAATATTTTATGTGATTTTTCATTGTTGCTGGGCTTATACAATCTGCCTCAAAACCTGACTTTGACAATTAGCTGTTCATAATGACAGAGTCTGTGATAAACACAGTTGTACTGTTTCAGATATGCAAAATGCAGAATTGCTGGTTGCAGAGATCACTGAATGGCTGTAAATCTGCTAACCATGCTCTCTGTGGTCTTTAAATTCAGTAAGACTGAACAAATAAAATTATCATTTGAAGTTGGCCATTCTTTCTGCTCTTTCCCTCCATCAAGGATAATGAACACCCATGCTATCTCTGAAAGATGTTATATAGTGATAGTTCTTTGAAGGTAGTTTTGGAGAAATTGTACTATTTTAGTCATTGCTGATTACTCAAAAGGTCACTGAGATTGTTTCTTTGACCTGATAGAATATATTGACCTAGTGGCACTGTAGGTTTCTAGCATCAGTGAAATCTTTTTCATGTACAACTTTCTCTGTGAAAGTAAGAGATAAGGAAAACTTTTTTTTGTGATCTCATAGTTAAGGTATTTCATCTTTGAAGCATGATTCAAGCCTCAAGGAGATGAAGGAATTATTTAAAAAATTAAATCCAAGTGTTTGAGTCACCTGTTGTGAATCTTCGTATTTCAAGAAGTTTCTTGCAGTGAGAACTAATTTCAGGTCAATACCAGGAATAACTGCAGAAAAACCTTAAAAGCACCTCCAAGGAATTTACTGTCCTCTGATATTTGCCCAGTGCTAGTTGCAAAATCCCATTTACAGGTCAGTTTTAACACTAAGAGCTTACCAGATCTGGCTTAATTTTTTTTTCGCTGCTAGTGTTGACATCTGCTACTGAAAAGCAATAGGAACAGTGCATCTTGGGCACTTCCAGAATCAGTGTTTTGCTGAAACAGATCAAATACTACACCTCCACACTTCCTTTTCTGGTGGTTGCTGCCTATGCAATGCAGAGAATAGGCTTTCAGCAGCAGCTTTTTTCTGGTGAATTATCAAATTCATTTTATTAATAGGAAGTTCTGCTAAAGAAACTCACCTCCTGTGACCTCCTAGAAAGCGCAACATGTTAGTCCTAATCGGGGTAACAGAAACTCTTAAGCTTTGGCCTGCATGTATTAATGCTAATGAAATTCTACAAATGGCTGGTTTCAGGGAAGGCAATGAAAGCAGAGGAGAGGGCAATGGCAGTAATGAGCCTGTAATCATTTGTAGAAATAAAGGAGAGCGAGTTCTTGCATGGGAAGGAAATCTCATGTAAAGACAATACTAATATAAATGGTAAGACTACATGCAGTGTTTTTCAAAACTGTAAGGAAGAAAAGGGATTAAAAGAGGAATTAGTAAAAGCTGAAACAGCTTTTATTTGTGAGTTAAGAGCATTAACAGAGTCAGTACATCATCTGTGCTACCACCAATATTTAATGTAATGAAATTTAACTTTGTCTCATTAAATATCAAACAAGACCCTCTCTATCTCTTGTGTCCTCTTATCTGCTGCAGTAAGAAAAAACATTCCTTCCTTTTTCAAAAAAATTAATGCCATATCTCAAGTACCTCATTTTTCTTTTGCCTAGAGAGAAATGCTGGTAATGTTCTGTTAAAATAATTCCTAGCAAGGCATAATGTTGCTTATTATTGTATTGTATTGGAGTAAGCTATAATTTTTAATGACTTATGTATCTAGTGTGGTGTCTCTCAACTACAATGGCGAGGGCTCGAGATACATCAGTTTCAATAGAACTGCAGCAAACAACTTCCAGTATTTCAGTTAATACTCTGTCTATATAAATTCTGACCTGAGCTCTCATGAAGGTCTAACATTTTTCTTTTTCTTCCTTTTTTCCCCCTTTTTTTCCCTCCTTTAATGTAATCTCTGCATTGTTGTAACATTCATATGTGTCATGTCACTTTGACTCTTTTCTGGCTGAGGGAGCTAAAACGAGCTTCTATTAAAGTTAGGTTAATGCCACTCCTGATCAGCCATTGCTGTGAAATGATGCAAGGCTAACACCTCCTCTTCCAACCTGAGGTCACTGCCAAGAGCAATGAGATTTTTTTTGTACCAAAAGCATAACTGACATTTTTTCCCACTTTTCAACATTTCCAGCTGAGAGTGAAAAGGGGTTTTCACAAATGAAATAAACCATCTGCTTTCTCCACTCATACACAAATAACCCTTTCATTCAACGGGGACACCACATATATTCTGCTTGCTTTGAAGAAATCTCTGTAGTAGAGCAAATGGGGAAAGGAAGTTAGTGAGACCGGCAACCATAATCTCTTATATTTTTTCCCCTTTAAGAGCCTGTCTTGTCTATCTTCAGAATTAACAGGTATTGTTTATTTAATAGCATCCATCTCTGTAAAAATATCAACAAGAGAGTACAATTTAAAGTAGGCAATGACTTTTCTAGCTTTAAGTATTTTCATACATAGTAATTCCTTCCATATCACCTTCTACCCAAGGATTTTGGAGAACATTTTAAAACTGGGCTGGGATTCTAATCTGAGTGGTTGAATAACCCAGCTTTGCATCCAAGTCAACAGAAGCAAAAAAGACAATTTGGACCTACTGCAAAAGTATCCATGGTTTTGAATTCTTTAAGCAGAAGTTTCTGTCCATTCCTTTGCCTGCTAATGCAGATGGAGGCTGATTGTGTGATTCTTACCCTTAACCCCTCTTTTGAATGAAAATAGATGTTATCAGGTGTGTTGAGAAGGTGGTGCATAATGCTTATGGAAAGCTTTTGTATTTTGACTCCTTTGGTGATTGCTTAAGAAGACACACACCTTATTTGGTACACAATATTGTGTTCCTCCTGTCCTGAACTGAAATTTGCTTGAAACTAAGCAAAGGGCACCTCCCCAAATGACTACCATGTATTCAGGTCTGTAAGGTTCCTCTTAAATGATGCTCATTATCGTAGTTTCCAAGGGCAATCAAAATCGATAGGTGTATAAGAAGTGGTGCTGGTATAGGAGGTCAGAGAATTACCTATCACTAAGGAAAACACTGAAATTTAAAATCCCTTGAAGCAAAAGACCTTACTGCTCTTTTGTTATGATATTGCAATTTTTCATTGTATTTCATTGTTGAAGTGTTGAATTTGTATTAGTGTTTTAAAGGTTTTTCAATCAGCTGTGGGAGAATATCTGAAGTAAGCTGTTGAGGTTTGACCCCAACTGGTAACTAAGGACCACCCAGATACCTGTTTGTCTCCCCCATGACATACACACTCCCCACTGTGTGGAGGCAGATCAGAAAGAAAATCTTGGGCTGAGATAATAATAATTTCATAATTAATACAAAATGTAATAGTACTTACAAATAATACAATTATACTTCTAATAAAATAACAACAATAATAATGATAAGGAGAGGAAGAGAGCAACAGAACACAAGAGAAACAAGAGATGCACAGTGCAGTTGCTTACTACCCTCTCACTGATATCCAGACTGTTCCCAAGAACTGACCAGTCAAGTGAGCTTTTTGTGTAACTCCCCCTGTTTATATACTGAGCATGACATTCTATATTATGGTATATTCCTTTGGTCAGTTCAGGTCAGTTGTCCTTCCTATGCTCTCTCCCAATGTTTTGTGCAGCTCTTCACTGTCAGACCATGAGACATTTAAAAGCCCTTGACTTAAATAGAAACAGCCAAAACATCTGTGTGTTAATAACATTGTTCTCATACTAAATCTAAACCACATCACTGCACCTGTTACCAGGGAGCAAATGTACTCTGTCCCAGCTGAAACCAGGACATTTTCTGCTCCTTATTCCATCCCATTTGTGTCTTGTATGACTTTTCCTGACCTTTCATAGGTATAGACACAGATCTAGTCTATGGACCATCCCTCTAAAGGCCTATTGAGTTCATTGGCCAGCAGGGGTTCATCCACCTCCAGGACAGCAGGGCTCCATCAGGTGACATGGTGAATTGGGAAGGCAAATGCCATCACTCTGAATATTGTCTCTTTTTCCAGCTGTATTTACTTATGTCTTAGGTATGGAATATCCCCATGGTCAGTTGGGTCATGTGCCTGTGGTCATGTACCTCCAGACGACTCACCAGTGAGGCTGTACAAGGAGGAGAAAAGGCCTTGGCTCTGTGTGAGCCCTGCTCAGCAATAACAAAAACATCTCTGTGTTATCAACCCTGTGATCAGCACAAATCCAAAACATGACCTCATATTAGCTACTATGAAGACAATTCATTCTGCTGCAACCAAAACCAGAACAGAGGTTAACAAGGATGAGACTGGCTTTTCCTCTACTGTAATTATCCACTGACCTGCTTGCTAAAAATAATTCTCTTCACCTTTGAGCATTTTTCACAAAAATTGGTGCTAGTGCTGGAAATTGCAGTTCTAGGCTATTCAGGCTAGAAGATATATTTTAATATTGAAGCCCTGTAATTTCTAATGATCTAGAGTTCATAAAAAAGCAAACCAAACCAAATGAAAACAAATGAAAAAAAACCCCACCACCATTTTGGCACTTTTGTGAGAAAGCAGGAAGAAACGCAATGTGATTGCAGTAGGTTTTCTTTCCTTAAGAGAGAAGATGCTATTCCTCTTGTAGCTGTGCACACTGGAACAGAAACAGAAAGCTCTGTGAAGTTAGTCTAAAGATAGCAGCCAAGTTGAGCTTGTGCCAGTCTGGAGAATATATGAACAAACTACAGAAGCAATCAAAGGCCCAAGTGCACATGCTTAATTCGTGTACTTGGGCATGATTTCATGTTACTCAGTGTGTGTTTAAATTATATCTGAACTGTAGTAGATGGTCTAAATAGCATGAACAAGAAATTCAATGCATGAAGTCAAAATCAACTAAATATTATATATGTTGGGGGAAAAGAGGATGTTGCTGAAAGAATTATCTTGATTTGTCAGCCAAAGTGTTGTGGACAAATTCTGAGAAGTGGTTGGATGGTATTTATGGCTTGAAAAGAAAATAGCTAAAAGAAATCCAGGGAAGATTTAATTAATAGGATGCTCATCACATCAGTAAGTGGCAATTTTTATAAAAGAGAAAGAGCCTGCTAAAATGAGCTAGAGTAATTACAGGACTGTCAAGTTCTTTTTATACTCTATATGTTCTTTGTCAAGGGAGATTTAGAACAAAGTTTTTTGGTTTTTTTTGTTTGTTTGTTTGATTTAAGAAGCTGTTTGGTGACTGATTGGTGGTACAAGGGTGTCTGGGTGTAGTAATTTTCAGACATTATATATTGTCAGAGAAGGATGCCAGTTGTTCTACTGACATTAAGTTTGGGGGTTATGGTTGTAACTACCTTTTAGAAGTACATCAGTTTTCCTTTAAAGGGTTTGAGCTGAAGATCACCACTATTGCAATCTCAATAATAATAGAATTCTCTGGATAAAAGCTTCCTATGATGAGCCCAAATGAAGCATTTCTGAATTGGCACTTTTGTATTTCCACAAAAGAAACAGGAATTTTGTTTTGTAGTACCAGAGACTGCTGACACTGACCAGAAACAGCTATCATCTCAGAACTGTGCCTGTTTACAACTGCCAGAAAAGCCTTTGAAAATTTAGAAGGATGGTTCAAACTCTAGTCCTGGAATCAACATTTTTCTGACAGTTCTGTTTCTAATCTTGGGCTAGACAAGCCAGAAACATCAATTTCAGTAACCTCAGACTAACGTGTTCATACCTGACTCTCAAGTACAAAGGTGCCCACATGACAGCCCTCCCTTGGTGATAATTCTTCTGATAACTCCTGAAGTACAGGAAGGTGTGAGGATGCAGAACCCAGGTTAGTCTTCTCTCCTGAATGGAATTCTGGCACAACACTGCAAAGGAACATCCACAGTGGATAATGAGGGACCTGTGAGCTGCCATCAGTTGTGTTGTATCCCAGCCTGCATATACAAAATGCCTTTGTTTTTTTTCTCAATTACTATCTACCACCAAAAGATGCCTTTAGGTTAACCAAGGAACTCGTGTATCAAATGAAAGATGCATCATTACACTTACAAAAAACATATAAAAAACTTTGAAAGGTATTCAGTACAAATTGTAGCATTTCATCTGTTTATAAAACTTAACATTTATTGTTCTTATATCAAATGCAACTGAGGGTCACTTTTCACGAGGGCAGAGAAAAATTAAATATCTAAACAAGCACCTCTTTCCTTCCAGTTGCAAATCTATTCCTTAATAGCCTTGTCAAGTGCCTCTTAAAGGAAGAAGATTGTTGAAGGAAAATGAGATACCCATGAAACAAGGGTCCCTCTAAATAACTGTTAATAAAACAGATAACTGTTCTATAATAATTTGGTTTGATTGTAAAAACTGTGCAAACCATTCTTAGAGAGCAACAAGTTTTTCTAAGTAGGCTAAAATGGCACCTAGTTGAAGAACAGAGTTACTGAAAAAGAGAAATCCAGAGTGCTCCTTCCAGGTCTAATGTCTATAAATAATTTCAGTAGCGAAAGTTTGCATAGCACTTTGAACATGTAAAGTGCTTTTCAAACAGCATTGCTAGTTATTTCACATATACAGTAGAATAGCAAGAGTTTTCAAAGGTGATATATTTGAAATTGAACAACTAAAAAAATGTTTAAAGGAAAAAGAGGATACCATGCTATGTTTCTCAAAAGGAGAAAATGACAATTTTCTGAAGAAAAGATCAGTTATGAAATATAAGGAATGCCAGTTTTTTAAAATTATTGAGCAATGCAGTTTTCAAAGTACAGGGAATATATGGAACTCTTCTCCAAAAAAGATTTGCAAATACTATATTGCTTGTCCTCAGTGAGACCTTAGAAATTCTGTGTTGTGTAGAATCCAGTACTCGTCACCTGCTGCAAGAGAATTTCAATAAGTAGAATGTTACTACTGGAGTGATGGTATGGGTAAATATTTACATTTCATTAATCACAATGGAATTCATCATGGGATGCATTTCTAATAATTAGCCTTTCCAAATATTTAAGCTACTTTTCTTTTGAGCAGTTTAATATGCTATAGATGAAAATGTTAATGCAAGCACTGTTTCTTACTCCTACTCTTCTCAAAATAACACCAAAACACCACCAAAAAAAAGGAAAAAAGTGGGATGTTGATAAAAGTCCAAAGCCTTTTGATAAAAGACAGAGCATTTTGTTTGTTTGCTGAACCAGTATGATAGCATTCTCATTTGTCTCAATACTTCTGATCATCTTATAATCAATCTTCAATTTGAAAAGTTAAACTGTCTTATGGAGTAGCAAAAATAAAGGAGCAAAACAATTGGCACTCTTCAAAAGAATAGAAGCATGATTAACTATCATCTTGAGCAAATTCTGATATATTTTATGCTTAATACCAGTTCTCCTTAAAGCTTCAACTGGGTGTAATAATCCTCACTTTCTCTCCAAACATGCTCACTGATACAAGTTATAGGTGATATTAAACATCTGCCATCTTCCTGTCAATTCCAAATATACTTCAGTGTTTCAGGGCTAGAAATAGAGCTGAATTATGGCTGGGTTTTTTCCACAAGTGCAATAGAAGTGACAGGTCACAAGAAAGCTTCCCAGTGATAGATCTCCTCTTCTGGATCAGTTTGTTCAGACTTTGACTGTGTGTAAAGAACCTCTGAAAGCAGAATATACAGAATTTACAACTATTATAAGCAAATTCTTATTGATTAAGGTGCAACAGATGTCTAGGACTTAGCAATCTGTCAGGCTAACCCTTCATGTACGTATCTCCTCTGACACAACACCTGAGGAGTCTTTGCTGCTCAGGGATCCCCAGCCAAATGGGAAACTGATGACCTCTCTAGTGGCTGTAAGTTAGCTCTTCCCTGTTGCTGAAATGTAATTTTCAACGAGCTCACCAGCACAGGTGGATATGTTGATGTGATGACCCAAAAAACCAACCCCATCCAGATTCACAGGTGTTTTTTCTTATAGATATTCCCATGGACGAACCTCTTTCTTAGCTTCCCAATTTGATAATGATTTCATCTTGACAGCATAATTTCTTAATTTCCTATCCTTCTATGAACTTGCTCAGAGATCTTCCTCAGTAGTTTGAGGTCTTGGCTCTGTGCTGTGTCAGAACTGAGCCAGTGGTCCTTGGTTCACTGGCAGCAGGAAGAAAGCAGGGTGAAGGATGTACCAGCTATTACAGAAAGAGAGGGCTACACCAGGAATAATACAGGGTTTTTCCTGCTCCATGTATATGAAAGCTAAACAAAGGTCTTAGTCTCCCAGTGGTGATGTAAGTGAACAGAAAGAAAATGTAGGTCTTAATAGGTAAGAGTTCCTGGGCAGGAGAGTATGACTGATGAGCTTTTGAAAAAAGGGAAGTGTAGCGTGTGGCATTAGAGAAAGGTTATTACCTGTTATTCACCCCTAGGCGATAATACCTCCTCTGTTCTCTTCATTCTCTTAAGGCTTTCATGCTAGCCTTTCCTCAGAGTATTTTTTTGTTCCCAGCAAAATTCCATTAAGTTTTTAGCAACTCTCAAAAGGCACCTGACCCCAGAATTAGGAAAAGTGATTTGAACATAAGGGATATGAAGAAATTCTAGGTTTTATCTGACCCAGCTGCTGCTCTCAGGTTACTGCAAGTTCTGCATTCATAATATCTGATATATGATATCTGGAGTGATATGTCATATCTGGAGTGAAATTTTCAGTAGTTAATTGGCTTTTTTGAAATTTTGAAATTTTCAAATATCTGATAAAGGTAACACATGATTTGTACGGGAAAGCAGAGTTATAATTAATCTCCCTGAAGCCTGCAGTCCCTTTCTATCATTTCTACATTTCTACTATTCTCTTACCCTGATCCCAGTTTACTGCATTAATGAGAATGAATTATGAAATGTTTATTATATCATTTGAATAAAGTTCCTGTAAAAAGCATGAAGCCATATGAAACACAGCAAATATTTAAGCCTTCAGTTGAAGAGCTAAGTTTTATCAGGCCTTTCAACATGAGCAAACTGTAATCTCTGCAGGTGAATTTATCTCACCTAGAAGCAACAGTGGCTCAGACAGCATAATTTGGTAAGTATGTGGTGGCAGAGTACATGTATAGAAAAATCTTTAGTGCATATCATTTTCCGTCCCTGTCTCTTTCCTTATATTTATTTTATATATGTATTTTTTTTTTAGTGCATAACAGACATGTTGCCATAGTCAGAAAGACCTGTGGGACCACTTGTGTATTTTACTTCAAGTCACCTTTGCAACATTCTCTCTGAAGAAAAGAATTCTAAAGGGAGCTAAAATATTATTCATCTGAAGATAACTTTGTGACCATTTCTTCTTAGATCCTAACCAGAACTAATATTAGTTCTAGTCAATCTTCAGGGAACTTCTTAACACAGAAAACTAGTTGTTACTGTTTATGCAACTTCCACTTTTATTTGCTTATTTTATTTTGACTTTTGATTGTCTCATATCTGCATCTTTTATGACTTCACTAAGTCTCCCAAACGCCTCTATTGTAGAAAATAAAGCATTTTATGTCATTTATCAGAAGGATTTAATTTCTGTATGTTTTTTTTTTTACCTTTGTTGTAGAGTAGAGTAGATCATTTAATGCAAATTTTCATTCTAACATGGCATGTCCATTCTCATAGAAAATACAGCAATTTAGCAGTTGCCTTAATATTCAGGGCTTTATTAATATTATGCATTTAGACTTTTTCATCAAATACTTTAAAAAAGAAGATGAAAACAAGTCATCAAAGAAAAAGCCTTGTAAAGCAGTAATGAGCAGTTAGAGGAATTAACTGATCATGAAATCCGTCATAGGAGGAAGCACAGTAAAGTACCCCTTCCTCTTTCCTGAGCTGATACTTAAGGGTCAATCTTTTAATAGTACACATATTCCAGAAGTTTACTTGAAGCACTCAGGAAGGTGTAGGGAAATAGCCAAAGGATCTTGCAGAGAGATGTAAACTCTGAACACCATTTCAGACGCTTTTTATGGAATGGCATGCGTACAATTTTTGTATTAGCCACTGCTTTTCCCAATTGAATTGAAAGAAGGACTGACAGTTGTTCCAATTTAATTTTTACATTGTTCATTTAGAAGATATAAATGCACAGTTCTAGTTAAAGCATCAGGCAATCTTTGCCAAGCTCTGTGCTGCTTTTCTCACTGGTTTCATGACATGACACTGGCATTCCTAGGCACTAATAGCAGCTCCACTTACCTCCAGAGGCAGTGAGCTAAGCTTCACATCACACACTTCAAAGTGTGATGAACTCAGAAGCAGGGCTCACCTGAAAGCAAAGGGCTCAGTCCCCTGGAGAGCTGGAAAGGGAGTTCAAGGCTGTTATGAGTAGGAAGCAAAAGACACAGAGGTAGACTTGGATCACACATAGTCTCTGTGAGCTGAGATCTCCACTGGAGAGCAAGCCCTGCATGTTCTGTGAGGAGGTTTAACTTTATCTATGTCATGTAACACTGGCAATGCATGCATTTTATTTTACTTAAGTGTCTGAATGTCATGAAATTGTTCCTGCTGTTGAAGAGAGGACAATTCTGGGGACAATATCTATGCCAAATAACCTGAAGTATGTGACTGGCACAGGGAGCAGTAAAGTTATTCTCTCAAGTGTTACTTGGGCAGTCACAGCTCTTCATCTGCTAGCTTCTACCTAATACTCTGACATGAGCTTATATTGGATTACTGACAAAGAAGAAACCTAAAAGTGGGATGTCTGAAATTGATTTTAATGCTCTTGACACAGTAAGGTGATCCTTTTCCAGAATCACTTGCAAAAACACTATCTAAAATAAGGAGATACAAGAACAGATTGCTACATCTTCATCTTTATATGCATTGTTACAAAGGACTTGACATCCCATATGATTTTCTTTAACTTGTATTCTGTTCTGTTTTTTCCAAGAATTATGCTACTCTCTTGGCTTGTTATCTTGATTGTTATTTTAAGAAGAAATCCAGCCTTCACTCTTCTAAGTGTCTTCTTTTTGCTTCTGTGCCAACTTTTACAGTTTTGTTCCTTTCCTATGTAATACATTACCTCCAAAAAAATCTGATCCTGGCTTATTCACTTTCCCTGGTGATTTCCAGTCTCTTCGTTAAAGCTTTACTGCTTTAGTGGCAAAGGGTCAAAGAGTTTTTAGTTTTCCATTGCCTTTTTTACTGTTTTGGTTTCCAGTTTAATGTTTGTTTTACCTCTGTAGCTAATTCAAAACATCTTGCTTTTTTATTTGGTTAATATATACCCACAAGTCACAGTTGTCATGAAGTTTAATTAATAAACTGTGTTGTGCTATGCCTTACATTTCTTATGCTGTTAATATGAATGATCACAGTAGATGCTGTAAGGTCAGTAATGTTGATTACTATTCATTAAATTGCTCACATCTGAAATAATCGTACTCTTCTCCAATGTTCAGTTCTAGGAGAGCTTTATTTAGTCATCTGGTACTTTCTGATAATTCTATCTTCATGAATATTAAATACCCCCTCAGACAATAGTTTCAATCCTACCTATAATGTGTTTTATATAAGACATTTCAGTGTGCCACTACTGCAATATCTGAGCTATAAGACATTTCTGAGGGAGACATAAATCTTAGGCTTCAAGAGCCCTTGGCTTTGGCAGTGAAGTTTTTGGTGCAAACCTGAGTTCACACATCACTTAGTTCTTTCTCTGCAGCAGTGTGTCTGTGAAGCTGCTCTATGAAAGTTGTAATATATAATTTCCACCTCTTTCTTTGCAGAGCTGGAAGCTTTTAGGTTACTGACTATCTTGCCCTATATATTTCTGTATGAAAAGAGGGACTTGCTACAGATATCCTCAGGTTTTTTTGATGACGAACTTAATCATAGTTTATTAATAGGCTAAACTCTATATTATAACAGCAGAACAAGGTTTTTTAAAAGTAATTTTCTCTTGCAAGATTTAAAGCATGAATGTTGAGATATCTCTGATTAAAACACATTTTTTGTGTATATGGTATCACCTATAGGATTGATGCACAAGATGTAGATGTACAGTTCTGCAATAGTATATATTTCTGTTAAAAGACTAAGAAGTAATGAGTCCCTCTTCATAATAATGCATAATATCCTCCTGTTTCCCAGCATCTACAAATCTTTCCTAGTGGTTTAAGTGAAGGTCTGAGACCGGAAGGTCAGTGTGACTCACAGAACATATGAACTGCACACTTTCTGTCTCACACTAAGATGAAGTGAGTACAGGGCTGGACAAGAAATTTTGTGTCATCTTTACAGTCCTTGGAAACTGCAGGAAACAGTGGAGCTGCAAATAACAAATAGCAACAGTTCTTTCTTATAACTAATTACTTTTTTTCCACAGTTGTTCTAGTTCAAAGGCTTTTTTCAGAACATCAGTTTCCTAATGGCTAGAAACCTTCCTCTAATATCTACCTTAAATTTATTCATAGACTATACATACTAATTTATTCTTTTGCCAAAATAATCCTTAAACTTTAATAGCACTTTACTTTCCCTGATGCTTATTCACTTGAAAAAATGATAAAGAACAATAAACACCCCTCTTCATTTTCTGGATTAAACAGGCCAGTCATTTTTAGTATCCTAAATCAGGGTCTCCAGTCACCTGTTTATCCTTGTTGTGTTTTTCTGCAGGTGTTCTTTTCCAAACTGATCTTTCTTGAATGGCAGATCAGTTTGAAACAGTAATTTTGGAGACTCTGACTTGCAACGCATATGGGTATTTGTTTAAATTAAAGGCTGAAAGCTGCCATCATCAGTGCCAATTGTACAGGATTAAAATAAACCAGTCCTCAAATGTTTTGAGACAAGGGAATCACTGTTTTAAAAGGCAGGATGGAAGATAGAAGATTATGTCTGCTCAGTCCCTGAAATCTCAATCATATCCATTTACTTATATTTAATAATAGACATTTAGCAAAGCTTTTGAGGTAACACTGAGACTTTTGGTTACCTGGCCTTGCACTGCAATCATGCAGGTTTTTTTCTGCATGCAGTTTGCAACACAATAAAAAATAGCACCACATTTGTTAAAAAAGCAAGTTCCTAAAATACATTAATTAGTTTACAGCTGAAATACAATTACAAAGTAACCAGCCTATCTTTTGTAGCTGGAAACTAGAAACACCAGCAATTATTATACAGGAGGAAAAATAGAGAAGTTAGCAATTGTTATAGAGGCTGTTCTGGGTGTCTCATGTCTGCTCATGCCAAAGGCACTTTAGTGTTCTAAAACCTCTGATTACAACCAATTCATTCATTATGTTTTAGTTCAGGATTTATATAAACGCAGTTTTGTCCTTTCAGGACAATGCTGTGTCAGTCTCAGCAATCCATATATAGAGAGATGGGTGCTAACCCTATGCACTATGCATTAGTGTGAGATCAGACACGCAGTTATCACAAACAAGAACAGGAAAAATCAAAGTGCATGGTTATAGTTAGTTTTGCCAATTTCTGCACAGTTACATTTCATATGGGGGAGAATATACTTTGCAAAGCCAAAACACTGCTCCACTGCAGCAGTGGAAGGAACAATTTGATAATTTTTGGAACATATAGAAAGATTTAAATATCTTAAGTCACTTCTCATAAAAATGTTATCTTGCTCTGATCTATTTGAGCAAAAACATTATGCTATGAGGTTCTGTTTGTTTATCTTGTTTTAGACATAGAAGTTGTTTGGTCAGTAAATATAAAATTTTCAAAATAGAGTTCTGAGCACAAGAAATGCCAGTTTTTCTTTTCCAAAACTTGAGACACAGACCAAAAAAAAAAAAAAAAAACCAACAAAAAAAAAAGTAACTGTTCTTGACTGGAAAATCTGAAGGAGACAATTTAAATGGAAAATTGGATTTTTATATGTTTTTTCTTTTGAATTTTGATTTCCTTTTTTTCTTTCTGTTATTCTGTTATCAAGTAGTGAATGTGCATGACAGAAACTGAGTCTATTTTTCAGCAATACTTTTCTGTAGTTGCATCACTGACACCTCCCATTCCTTGAAAATGGGGGTTATGTGAAGGCTTTTCTTTTGAATCAAAGACTTTATAGTTTGGGAGGGTGGAAAATCAAGTTATTTAATCTTTTCTAACATATGCAAATTTAATGCATATTTTTTAATAAGAACAGACATTTTTTGCTATATATTCCAAACTTGTATGTGATATTGCTATTTTTTTATCTATTTATCACTCAAAAGCTAGAATGCACAGTCATTTTGAAATTCTTGTTACAAATTTCATTGCTAACCATGTCTGGCTGTTACCAAATTTGAACATATGGGCTGTCATATCAATAGATTTCGTGCTTCAGAAATAAATTTGTACAGCTGCATAATTATTAATTTTGCTTTTGTCTTTTTAAGAGGCAGGAGTCAGATGAGTTGTGAAGGCTCAGGGGAACTTAAAACTAAACACAGAGATATGCCCTTAAAGCACTTAGAAGAAGTATTAATTATATTATGGCTTTTTTGGAAGCTCGGTGTGTCAAATACACCCACCAGAGACCTCACTATGACAAAATCAATACAGTTCATGAAAAGTCTCCCTTTATTTTCATTTTACATATGGAATGACTAAGAGCCTCAGGCAGATAAATACTAAATCAGTACAGTAAATTTTCTATAATTATAACTCTTGACCCTTAAAAAATGAAGGAAAACCAGGGAATTTTCAAGTCTTTCTGCTAGTTTTGAAAGCTGTGAAACCAAGAGAAAACATGATGAATCATCAAGAATTGTCTCTTCAATACGGACATTGTTTTACTGCAGATACTAAATCTTGTCTAGGGTGCACATATATGAATATTCGTAATTAGTAATTTCAGTAATATACAGCAAGAAATAAAATCAGTAGCAATAATTCAAAGAAATTAAACATTGAGGTCAGCCTGGAGTAGAAAAGAAAAGACTATGTGAAAGACCCCAACTGGTAGCACCATGAGGAAAACTGCATCTCATTAGCAATTAGAAACTCAATATGTTGAGACAGCAGAAGCTTTAGCTACATGGAATAAAAGCTTGCTGAAGAAAACAATCACCGAGCTTACAGCTCAGTGGTAATACTGGGTGCTGAACAAGCGACCCAAATCCAACTTCAGTTTCCACCTTGCCAGGAGAGACAAGTCAAGAAGCTATTGTCAGACAGAGGAGATCTTTTAAGCCTTCACTTGATGCTGCTTCTTTTCTTCTGCTCCCTGGAGGTAGGAACAGCAACCAGCTGAGTTGTCTGAGTACCACTTGCTGCTCTTACATCAATTCCTCACCTTTTCCTGGGAAAGGACAGCAAGCTAGGTGGAGTGTCACACTGGCCTAAATCTCATTTCTGTACTGTCTGTGCATACAGTCCTTGAAGAGGACTGCATGCAGAAACTAAATGCAAGAAAATCTACAACAAATGTTTTTACAGCAGATAGCTCAAAAGTCCCACAGAAGAAAAATGAAAACTTGTAGAATTAAAAGTAGCAAAAATACATTAGTCCAGAAGGCTTGAGGGCAAGTTTATTACAAAAAGATTTTGTGATACTGGTGAATGTAATTTCTTTGTTAGAATTGAAATCTAATTATATATCTTTTTCTTCAACTTCAAAAGCAACCAGTTATATTCTTAAGGTAATAAATAGGAGATCTGGTAAGATTCTATATCGAATTTTTAAAACTTGTGTGGCATCCTAAATGACAGTCCTTTCAAGAGGCTGCAAAAGCCTCCCATAATGAAATATAGATTAAGCATTCGTATTTACAACTTTAGGATAAAAAATCATAAAAATAATAACATTTTGTTCAAATCAGTGTAAAGAAAAGGTCCCTAATTATATAGATGTTCTCTCCCTAAAGTCCAACATTTGGGGCCAGACTTAATGTATTTATCTGGCAATAAAGACCAGCTGTTACTAATATTTCTTTCTGTGAAAATTTGTAGACGATAATTACTACTTTTACTATGTTCCATGTAAATATGACCCTTCTCTGCATTGTACACAGGCAATAGTAAAGGAAAGACATGTTTAAAGGAGAAATCTATCTAGAATTTTAAGAGTTTTTATGAACAGACCCATTGTCAAAATGCAACTTCACTGTCACCAGGATTTAATATTATCTCATCAATTTCATCCTAAAGCAAGTAATCCAGAGAAAGATAGAAATGGATTTGACAGTGAATAATAAAACCTTGCATGCAAACCCAAGAAACTGAAATTCTTTATTAGCTCATAGAAGTTCATGCCAAATAAATCCATACATTCTCAGGGTTTTATTTGTAGTTTTAATTATATATACATATGTTTCTATATATATGTGTGTGTGTGTATATATATATATGTATGTATGTATGTATATATGTATGTGTGTATGTATGTATATACATATAATTAAAAATAACCTACTTATTCACCTTCATTTCACCCACAAAAATCACTGATTTTCATTACAGCCTAGAACCAGGATTTATTAAGGAAAGTACAATATAGAAAAGAGCTTCAAACCTGTGGAGTGGCAGCAAGCTGCCTATCTGAAACCTGGCTGTCAAAAATAAAAGAAAGCTTTTCTCAGTTGGACACAATTGTTTGAAGAAAGGCCTGTACAGAGATCAAAATGAAATTGTTGTCATGACCCAGATGGAAGCTGGTAGCCTACATCTCTGAGCAAGCAGCAGCAGCACACCAGCCCATGTAGCAGCTTACATTTTTGGAACCTGAACAGAACACCAGACCAGCCCCTCAAAAGTACAGACTAAAAAGAAAGAAAATCTGCACCAGCTGTCCGGTTGCTTCCATACACATCTCATGGGGAGAATATGCAATCCTAATGTGGTTTGTGGGGAGGGAAGATACGATTTGGCTCTTGGATTTGCATGGTTATGATCTCTTCAACCAGATACCAAAAGCTTTTGAGTATAATAGGTGGGTTTTTTTCCTTGTTTGCCCAATCTGCTACTGGAAGGAAACTCCAATTCTGTGACAAAAGAGACATATGGCCATCTGCACAGCCAGGACGATGGAATATTTTTTCCCAGACAGAAAGGATATAAAATCAAAACAGGCAGTTTACCCAGGACTTAACAGAGAAAATATTTGAGAGCTTACCTAATTATCACAGTTAATGATCTCTTGTGGTATTTGATATGGCAAGGTTCCCTTTGGGGAGCAAATGATGAATGTTTGAATTACAAACCCTGGCCTAAGAAGAGTATGAACACACCAGGCTATGTTGTTTCATCATTCGATTATATATCTTGTAAAATAACCTTGCATTATTTATGAGATACTGAGGAATTTAATAAGTTGGGCTGGTTAAAGCATAACTATACCCTAAATTCAGCCTTCACCATGTCCTACCAACTTCTAATTTCTTGTCTGCTTTATGGAAACTAAACCTACAGGAACCTGTCCACAGTAAAAGCAGACAAAAAGGTGTTAAGTGTTTTATGGCATATCAAATGGAAATTTAGACAGACTGTCTTGGGATATAAAATTTAAGTTAAATATATGTGCGACCACTTCAAAGTATCTTAAATATGATGATCCACCAAACAACTTGTGATTTATATTAGTAGCTTCAAGAATGAAGGAAAACAAAAGAACATGGCAGTTTATTATAAGAAATACTGCATGTGGTACAACTGAATTAAATAATCATGAACAGTACAACAATCTTCCAACCTGTACTTAAAATGCCATATATTTAGGCAGGAGATAAGCCAGTGTGGTAGAGATCTCAATGGACCTTTTCTTTACTTTTCCTGCTCACAATACAAGTATCTTTGCTCTTTTTTTGAAAATGAAATGGCTCTGCTGTACTGTTCACACACAAAGCAATTTTTCTTAGTCTAATCCAATGCTGAATGCTATCACATATATGCATAAATATGATATCTCTATCATATATATGCATATCCAGTCTATGCATATATATTTCATCTATATGCATAGACTATCTATTTTTTCATAGTCTAACCCAATGCTGAATGCTATAATTTTACCAACTTCCAAGAGACATAATCGTTCCCAGGTGTGGTTCCAGGTAAGATCTATCCTTCTCTCTCTGGCAGTTCTGTGGGTTATCTGACCCTGTCCACCACATGGCCTTGTCTTGACCCAGGTCCACATCCACTATGACTTCACTGTTTCTATCAAATCTCCAGTTTGAATGTTAATGGCATCTTCCATATACAATAAAAGGCAAATTGTTGTAATGAATGCAAGCATAAATCAAATATTTTTTGCATTGTTACTTCACAAAAGTTATTGTCAGAGACGACTAAGCAAATCCAACTTTTACTCCCAGAAATTAAGATACCCACTTAACCAACATTTTCTTCTGTCTGTTTCTTTTCTTTGCATCCTCCTGTTTCAGTACTGTCACTTATTTCTGGTTTCCTACTCAGAAAGCAGTTACAGTAGAAATGTGACTGTATTCGAAGACAGATTTCCATCTGTTTTGCTTTTTTATCAACAGGTCCATCGTCAATTTCCTCACAACATGATGAGAATCTGAGAAGTTTTATTAGTTTTTGAAATTTTCACTGATAAAACTGTATATATATATATAAAACTCATTCTTTGATTTCTGCACTGAATACATATGGATTTTTTACCCCAGACTGCTGTATTTCCCAGTATGTTATCTTACATTATTCTCTATCACTTTGAAATGTCCAATTTTCATGACAGAAAAAGAATGTTTCATATTAATATAATAGTATATCTTGTACATCTTGCCCATCTTTGGTCTAAGTAAGCCTGCTTGTGTCACACAATTGCTCTGCTTATGCAGGTAGGTTTTTGCAGAACAGCAGTGACACCAAAGATTTGAATCCCAGACAAGAAGTGTGGGCCCCAGCATGACTAGAGGTGCTTTATTTGTGCCCTGATTTTAAATGAATTGGAATTTCTGATTGAGACAGGAGGAAATTTAGATAATTTAAAAATGAGCAGTACAAATTTGGTCTCTTAACCTTTCTTCTTATCTGCCAAAATATTCAATGTGTTTGTCCCAAATTCAGTAAAATTTTCTCAGCTGGTTATTTATTTTTTAACTGTAGAAGTCAAGTTACATGAACAATTTATTTCCCTCTCTTATCCTAAATTAATAAGTTTTAATCCCTTCCTACCCCTTCTTTCTCATTCTTTCAATTAATACTGTTTCAAGGGGTTTTTTTCTGACGTCTTTTGATGAACACTCTAGACATTTTAATGAATAAGTTGTAGTTTAAAACCAGGACAGTGTGTTATTTGAAATGGAAGCCCTTCATATGAAGCTTTTTGAGGGAACACAGAAAATTTTCAAAGTGATTCATTGGTATTACAAGTTATTTCATATGGGACTTTGAATCAACTTTTTCTTTTTCTTTTCTGTATATTATAATGCCTGAATGGTTTCTGAACATCCAGACTAGTCTAGAATGTTTTCTAAGTTTTGAGTTGGTTGGTTGGGTTTTTTTAAAACTCTTAAGAGCCATTTATTAACAACTAGTGATATTTCTTTTCTCCTTTTTGCTTTGGAATTCCAGCTGTAAATTGCATGGTTTGTTTTCACATAAAAAACTTATTTTGAAGGAAGTGGAATTTCACTATCTTTTTTGGTTTTGTTTATTTTTTTTCACATATGGCATATCTTATGTTGGAGTAAACAATCAGTCAAGATTAAAAGTGCTTACTTTTCTCTGACCTCTGGTTCACACAATCACCTTTCACTGTAACATTTCCCTTGCAGTGGTTAAATACATATTTGCTTATTCCCTTCTGTAACACAGAACATTAATGCTCACTAAAAAAGACCGATTATGACATGAATTCTTAGTTCCAGAAAAACTAATTGCAAAAAGTTCCAATCATTCATAGAGTTATCAGTAGTGTACCAACCAACTTCTTTTACTGACAAAAAGAATAATTAAAAGGAAATAATACATAGAACCTCTTTCAGCAGCTTATGATGATATTTTAGTAATAAGTTGCATTTACTGAATTAGACAATAGACTGTTTCTGTATTTTGTTAAATCATGATTTTTTCTAGTGAATCACCAGGAGGTATGGAAGTTGGGCAAAGTCCAGCAAAGTTTTGATGATGCCAGTCTTATTGAAGTAAAAAAATAAAGACTTTCAGAGTGAAAAATACACATTTCTCAGAAAGAGATTGGCAGAAATTATCACAGAAACAGTCTACAAACTCCTAGAAGGTTACAAGGAGACTAGTGACTGTTACCCTGGATCTCCCGAGAAGAAATCCTGCTAAGGCAGTCACACTCCCTGGGGTGGCAGAGGCTCAGACCTTTTGGACAGAGATAAAAAGCCAATGCATATGTCCTCAATGAGGTTGTTGATACTATCTCACATGACATTCCTAGAAGCAAGCAAAGGAAACAGCTGAGATGAAATTTTGTTTGGAAATCTACATGCAGGTCGGTGATGCGTGCTTAATGTCAGGGTGGGAAGGGAAGCAGAGGGCAGTCCTTGTGGTTGTTCAAACTCATGCTTGCTCTCCTTTTATATCCATAGTGAACTGAGAACAGCTTATTGAATTTGCATGCATGCAGCACAAAGCTGAGAGAGACTGCAAGTATAGAGAAGGGAGGTTTTGAATTTATTGTGATCCTAGCTACTTATAGTGCAAGATAAACAGTGTATAATTGAATAAGGTATTTCTGAGGTGTGTTTAAGTAGGAAGGCCTGTGATTCTGCTCCTCTGTCTGAATTTAATTCAGTACTATCCTGGTGCAACAGCATTCAGGTAACATTTCTCCAGGGGGGAATATATGCCATATATTTAAAGCAAAAGATCTGCTCAGCAGTTTGGGGTCAGGCAGGACCATGTCTGATGTCTTCTTGCTCATCCACTGCATGTCACTGCCTCAGTGATCACCTACGATAGCTGTGAGATAAGTCTTGTGGTCACAGTTCTTAAAATTGAGCCATAATCCAGAAAAGTGTTGGCAGCCAAGATCTGAATGTCATCCTTCAAAAGTAGTTGAATGTGGAATTTAAAATTTTAATATTTGTTTTACATTCTAAATAATGAATGTATAATATCTATGAAAATACAGAGCTATGAGAAGGTAGATAAAGCACTCTGGAGACAACCAAACTGTTTGCCATATTGTGTAGGATCACTCTGAAAACTTTGTACACAGGGATCTTATTGAATGATCTTATTGAGTGGTGCCTGGGTTTGTGCACCCTGGCCCAAACTGCAGGAAGTGAATTCTCCCTTTGTTGTCTCGTGCTGTTCATGGAGAGAAACTGTGACTGTAGTGCAGTTTGGTGTCAAGATTGGCTGTAACTCACTGAATTCTAGTGCAGACAAGTGGGGACCAGCTCTTCTCTCCATAGGAGCAGTGCCTTCTTCTGCTTTGCCAGGTGCTGTCTTGCCCTGCAAAATGCACCCCCTCCTTTGCACATACTTGACTTGAGCATTCAGATGGGCAATGTGCAGTCACTCTGGGCCTTCAGCAGCAGGAAAGATAAAAAAGCCTTTCCTCACCACACCCTTCACCATAAATCTCTGCAGGTCTTTCACAGTTACATTAGTTCTTGACACCATCATGGTTGGAAATAGTTGCCCATCTTCTGTCCTATTCCCCACTGAGACATTGAATAATGATTTTTAGCTTACAAAGATAATGCCTCTTTAATTAAAAAAACCAAAAACAGTCCAATCCTGCAAATTGGAATAGCATTTGGTTATGCTTTTATTGTGTTTTTATGCTTTGGTAACAAGTTTAAAAGCTTTGGCTTCTGTGTTTATTCAAAAAAAAAAAAAAAGTGACCCTTCTGGAGTTTTTGGGCACTTGTAGTCTGAGCAGTTTACAGATTCTGTTTTATATTTTCATTGAGGCTCTGACACTGCTTGTCAGTACTATTCCTTCAAAATGTTTCTGATATTAGCCTCAACAGCAACCAAAAAAGCTATATTAAAAATGGCTGGGGGAAGAGATTGGTAAGAGGGAGAGAGAAAGATTAGAATCTAGTCAGTGTAATAACATTCTGACTTCAGCTCTGAAAACAAAGAAATTCATTTCTCAAAAAAGCCAAAACTGCACCTTAGTGAAATTTTCAACCATATTTCTTCACTTGCATTTCCTTCGGTTTTTAATGCCTCAGATTTGCAAATTCGTAGAGATAATTGAATATTGGGAATGCAAAGGAGAAATACTGGAGTTTTAAAGTAGAGTTGTTGCATAAATGCATAAACCCGCAAATTCAGAAAAAAAGCACGCAATGGACAAGAAACCTGTTGTTGGGACATCCTAGTTTAACCAAACTTTAGATGCAGACATGTAATTTTTAACTGGAATACAAGCTGCCTGATCCCACAATACTTTAAATGTCAAGGCAGCCTGCCAAAATATCACAAGTACTGAAGTACTTGTTTGACTTGCAAGGAGAAGGTATTTTGTGTGAATCTTGGGGCATCTTTCTTTCTTTCTTTTTTTTTTTTTATATTTTTTTAAATTTTATCCTTTGCTTTGTCACCTGAAATGTACCTTCTCAGTCTTGTTTATTTTTGCTGCCTCTGTCCTAACATATTTCTCTCAAAGTAGGTCTTACCATCTTGAGCTGTAGAAAAGAATATGACATTGCAAAGATACCAACCACAGGTTGATGGAATTTTTGAAGAGAAAGGATCTAAAAATCTGATTATAGTACATGCTCATTAAAAAGATCTAACAGTATTTTATCTCTTCCAATGTTCAGACTCTGTGTATATATACAGTGAAAATCCTTCCTTAGGTACTGGAACAGCTGGATCTCAGGTCCAGCACTGGCAATAACTCAATATAAATAAAGTGGGTTATTTTGCTTCTGGCTTGTTCGTCTTGGTGAGGTGTTTTTTTTGTTGTTTTTTTTTGTTTTGTTTTGTTTTGTTTTGTTTTGGTTTTGTTTTTGTTTTTTTTTGCTTGTTTGTTTTAAGGGTAATTACCTGTGCTTTAAAACAAGTAGTCACTTGATTTCTACCCTCTGTGGCAGTGGGTTCTGAGCCTTTTTGACTGGACTGTGCTACATCCAGCAAAATTCTCAGCGGATGCATTGATAAGATGCCTGTTCATTTCTCAGCAGCTGTCTTGTGAAAATTGACAGGTGACCTTCAAGGTAATTATTCAGCTTTCTTTGTTCTGTTATATTGATAGATTAGTATTTAGGCTTTCATTCTTTCCTCCAATTTTCTGTTACTTTTTGCTTCTTTTTTTTGTCTTCTCTTCGATGATTATTTTCTGCTGAAGGTTTTTCATGCTTGATGTCCATCATTAGGTTTCATTATTATTTAATAATGTTTCATTTTAAGTAATACAAAAAAGCATAGGACTGTTCAGACTACAGATATTTGAACGGTGAATGTGTGATACGAAAATACACCATCACAGGTTCCTAAAGTTTATGCTAAAGTATTCATATATCTGCATGTTTTAAAATACAAAAGCATAGTTTTCATAATTTATTAATAAGGTGATTTGGTTCATTTTTTACATCACAATAAATTAATTCCTAGTCCTTTACAGACAAAATGAAGGAGTTGGATTTTTTTTTTTTCTCATTTAGCTGGAATTATCCAAATCCTCACCCAAGTTCTTGATTTTAATTGACAGTCAGTAAGCTTTATTATTGGAAGCATTTACATTAAAGCTAGCCTGTTGACTTAAATGAGGTTCTTGCTAAGGCCTTTTTCCTCTGATGTACTGCAGATGAAAAATCCTATATTTCAATGCAGGCTGTAATGAAGTCTTAGTCTGGAATTATTCTGTCTCTGAGAGGTAGCAGGTCTCTTTTTAAGGCACTGAACACTTGGTAGAACTGTCCAGAGATGTAAGTCACCAAAGTCTCCCCTTTAAATCAGTGCAATGCACACTCAAGCTTAATCTTAAATTCAATCTTTAAAGAAAAAATGTCTTAAAATGCCTTGAAAAGGCAGAAAACTTAGAAGCAGGCAACAATTCAGGTCTCTCTTATACCACCCTCTTTTCTTGATTATTCTTTCAAGTTCCGATCCAGTTATTGAATAGGAAGCGAAAACTTCTTATGTGATGTGGAAAGCACTGTTTAATTAAGATGTGTTATTGAGATAGATATGAAGAGCCCTTCACTTAAATGAGATTTATTGCTTCCACCTTGTTAACCTTTATCCTCAGTCACTGACCATTTTGTTACACAGTGGGCCACAGATTTCACATTTACGGCTTTTCTAAAGTGCACTTGTCAACGTTCTCTATAAAACCTGACATTCATATCATCTTTGAAACTTGATAACAAAGTGTTGCAAGTGCCCAGCATGAGGCTGCAAATATAAAAATGTATTCCACAGCACTAAGGGGCTGCCATGAGTGTCCTTTGCTAATTATCAGGAGAACAAATGGCCTTAGATTAATGTGGCACAAGGAAAACACTGCAGTTTCTAGACTGAATATAAGAAGCATTTTAGAAGGCTAGTTAGAGATAACTCTTGAAGTACTTTTGGCAGCACTATTTTTAAGCAAAACAAAAGAATGGAAATAAAAGGCTAGTTCTGCCATTGTGCACAGGGAAGCATTTTGAGTGAATGGGTTTTAAAATATGAGAACTGCAGTCCTCAGTGAAAATGGCCAGCCCAAAACCTATCAGTTTTTAATGTGAAATTTAAAATACAGATTTTTTTCCATGTGCATCATTTTACAATTCTTTACACTACATTTCACAAGCTCTTTTCATTACTCAAGCAGTCTCCTATAGCAGATTTGTAGTCCTTCACTGTCTGCCCTTCTCCTTTCTGTCTGGAATACAATTGCATCAGATGCATTCTTTGTCACCTTCCTGCTCACCCACTCTTCCACAGCCTTCACGAGTGTGTTAACCAGTGCAGATGGAGCCACAAGCCCACCAAATTCCACTGGTGACCTCCCTCCCTCCTGTCAAACTGTGGATTACCCATGCTTGTTTTTAGCTCTATCTTTGGAATAGTTATTCTCACGTTACAGAGTTTTCCCTCTTACCCCATCATTGTTCTTTTAAATCAGTGAAGAGTCACTGTAAAAAGCCACCTGATATAGAGGTGTCAAGGTAGGAAAGAAATAAGGAATTAAGTTTGGACGTGAGCACCTATGTCAGGTTTCAGGAGTGGAATCCACACACGCACTCTCTCCACTCCTTGTTTGCCACCACTGTTGTCCAAGCCAAATTCATTGTTTGACCTTTCCATAAAATTTACCAAAGAAAAAATTACTTGGCCCCAGGGCACTCAGAGATGGGAAAAGTGACAAAATACATGTAGTTGAAAAATAAGCAAAGCACATAATGTTTGCTTTCTGTTACTGCTTTGGCAGTGATCTATGTCATCTGAGAGTTCTGCACTCTTGCCTGTCTTTGAACACTTCTTCTTTAGCTGGGAAGTAATTGATTTCATAGTGCAGGGCTTTCAAGTCCTTTGCAAAACCTTCTGCTCAATTTTTTTTTTCCCACAGATTCATATTTATCTATTCCCATGATTTGAAAAGTCAACATGAAGCTTGTTTTTTTTTGATATCTTCTCCTGCATAGCAAGGATTTTTCATTTTTTTTTCTGCAGCTTCTCTCTTATCATTTCCTGCTTTTATGTCTGATTTTTCTACAAGCTATAACCATCCAATTTAGTCTCATCAATTCAGTACTTCTTATAACACACACGGGAATCAAGTGTATACTTGTTAAAAGTGTAACCACAGGACTCTTCTGAGTGCATTAAAGGATGTTTCTCTCCCTCTTCCTCAGAAGACTGTGCTTGCAGCTATTTAGGAAGATTTCACTGAAGACTGAATACCACGTTCACTGTTATCTGAGTAAGAATTTGCATTCTAAGAAAAGCCCATGGAGTTCAAAGCTAAGTTCATATTCATTTAATTGAAAATCAAACCCAGTCTTTGTTCTCAACAATCTTTTTGCTTTAAAGGAAATTAAATGTTTAGGCTTCCAAGAAAACTCATACATACTCTAATTGTTCTTAAGACACATGAAGAAGTTTCTAAATAGCTTTGCACTTATATTAACCAATTAATTGGACAAAAGGAATGCAATGGCAGTATCTGTTGAAACTGCTGTGACATTAAAATCCTGTACATATCAGATGCCATGGCACCAATCAATGCCATGACAGAAGAGAATAAGGTGTTTTGTTTTGTTTTGTTTTCCTCTCAAATGTATGATATTATTCATTTTCCTTAAGCTATGACGTGGAAAATTTATCCATTTTATCCTATCAAAAGGAAATATTTTTTAGCTTTCAAGAAAAGTTTTTTTTATTTCCGAAGGCATCATCTCACTCATTAAACAACACAATTTCAGTACAGTTAATAAGAGGATGGGGTTCATAATCCTACTTTAAATACCACAGTAGTATGAGCTATCCTCATATCTCAGCTGAACGAGTTCAGGAGAAATAAAACTCTTTGGGTTCACCCTCAAAATTCTCATATTTGGGTGCAGTATAATCCTTCATGATAACAAGCTTGTAAACAGGGTCAGCACAGTGAAGCTGCTGTTCACCTATATGAAAAGATGCTGTTAAATCCCCATTAAATAGAAATGCCCAACTGAAATGCAGAGGTCTTTGGCATCAAGAGAGCTTAACTTATTTATGGTTTTATAGCTAAGCACTGTGACCTTCAAATGGATATGGATCTGAATATTAATGTAATAATGAAGTAATGAATTCACAAGGTTGAAAGCAGTTTTTTGTTTGATTTTTTTTCCCTCAGGGCAGTCAGGATTTTATCTCTACTTTCTGGATGGTATTTTAGGAATTTAGAGATGGTATTGTTACCCCTCTGCTGTTTCAGTCTTTAGGTGAGGTTTCTTCCAGGTATTCGGTTTTAAAAGCCTAAAACATTAACATCAGGACAATTCTCCACAGGAAGAGTGATTAGACATTGGAATTAGCTTCTCAGGGCATTGGTGGAATCACCATCCCTGGAGATATTTAAAGGAAAGACTGGATGTGGCGTTCAGTGCCATGGTCCAGTTGACAAGGTGGTGTTTGGTCATAAGTTGGATTCAATGATGTCAAAAGTCTTTTTGAACGTAGCTGCATTTAAAATATGAAGAATTAGGATAATAATAAAAGTGAAATTTATTGATGAAATAGTTTTTACACAATTTCTGCTACATTAAAGCACTTAAAAATAAAAATATTATTGGTAAACTATGACCAAGCATGTGTTTATTTTACAACTTTATGTTATGCTTGGCACTAATAAAGATTAATGTGGAGCCTCCTGTTCTTCATCTGTCTACTCAGATGTTTAGCACTAAAATTGGACTAAAAAGTCAATCCCATCCAGATGAGCTCTCAGCAAATCTAATATGCTGTAAACTCCAAGACAGGATTGCAAAAAGGTGTCTTTGACAGAATGTTCCTTCAAAAGTATGAAAGTTCCCCATTCTAGGGCCAGGTTCAGGTCTCATTGTCCCATTTATCTGTAACTTGACATGACTGATGAACAGTTTCCTCCTCTGATTTGCTGTCCATCAAGAATGCCTTTGCAGGTTAGTGAAAAGTTTATGCTTAGCTGACATTTATACAGCCTAAAATCAGAAGCCAAGTAATTCAAAGAGAATGTGAAAGCTGAGCAAAGGAATTTCATTTGCTCATAACTTTCTTGGTGCATTAAGTTCTCCAGAATGAGAACTATTTCTGTACAAAGAGCTTTCCTTCACAGAGACCTACTCTTATACAAACAAAAGCATTGGGCTTGCTTTGAAATTTAACAGTGTTCACAGGCTATACTTCCTTCCAGGAGCATTTTTGATAAAGAAAAAATATATATAAATTTTGCTGCTTATCTTCCTTGTCCTCTGTATTTCTGTGTGAGAATACACGCTGTGTTTAAAATTGGTTTGTAATTGATTCTTATATAGCCACAGGTGTCAACTGGAAACACTGAGATAATACAAGTTTTCATTTGAGATATGCAGTAATAAGAATATAAGAAACACTAATGAATACACAATTTCACTTTGGAAAAAACAACAGTGTGAACCAAGAAATATTACATTAGAAAAATGAAATAATTAAACTTTAGAATTAAGCTAATTAATAGTCACAATCTAGTCTTTTTTGACTATCACACACATCTTTTAACAAAGACACACATACAGCTTCTAACAGAGACTCAAGTATATAATTTTCAAAGTTCTTACATCTTTTATCTGAGAAGACAAAAATATACCAACCAAGGGAAGAACAGACATTTTAAACCAACACTGCAAAAAGTCTTCAGTTCCAGGTGTGTAAGGACAAGCCTGTTGGAGGCTGTTACTGAACTGAAAAGAAACATTTGGGAATGTTTTGGGCTGGTTCATTTGGGGAAGAACAGAGTTATGCCAATGGCAGGAGGTCCCTTGCAACGTTTCTTTCTAAATTGCAGCGCACTCACATCTGAGCCTTACAGCAGAGTAAACATGCTCTAAGAGACTGGCCAAGATTTACATCCTTGGATGGTGATAGCCCAGGTTTGCTGCTGATGTCATGAAAACGTTGACTTGATGTCAATATGATAGTCATATTGACTATGCTTGTCATATAAACTTAAATAAGAGGATCCTTTTCATTTGAAAGTGTAATTCCTGTATTTGCAATCATCATAATTTCCATGTGAAAGCTTAAGTAGGCTGTTGCTCCCAGCAACTTTCTGAAATGAGTGTACAGTTCACCAGTGGTGTGAAATGAGCAATACTTGAACAACCAATATTCATTTTAAGATGTATGATTAAATTTCCCTGTATCATAAAAGAAAGGATAAAAGTAATCATAAATAGTAATAAAACTTTTTGCAATAACTTCTAATCTCTCACATGTAAAAAAACATTATTAACAAAAAATCAATTATGTGAGAAAATGGTTGATTTCTACTAAAATATCTAAGTCCCTAAAAATAGTTTTCTAAATCTGGAAGCTAGTGAGCCTAAACCTTTTTTCTTGAAGCTTTTTTATACTTCAGTCAGTAAATTTTGGAAATGTTTGAAATGGGCTAAGGAATAATAAAAGTTTAAGAACATCTCAGTATTTCTGTAAAATTTGGAACTGTCCCTTATTCTCAAACCTCCCCCTAAAAAAAAACCAAAAAAATAACCCAACCAAAACAAACAAACAAACAAAAAAACCCAACCAACCAAATAAACAAACAAACAAAATCTGTCATATAAAATGGTAAAATTCAGAAATATTGCAATCAATATTTACTTGTAATTCATTGGCTACATTTCACCCATTCATGTGAGCTGGTTTTATTACCAGAAGCTTAAAATTAGGCATGTGTTTGAATGCAACTCAAGATATTACAGTGCAAGATAAAAATCTTAATCACCAATTTAATCTTCGATAGTATCTTGTAAATATTCAGGCTATGTTAGCTTTAAGATGCATTTAGAAACTGCTGGCTACTGAAGATTACCTTTTTAATTGACTGCTGAGTGATTGTCTTGGCTTCTCATTAGCTAGAAGAACTTTCCATGATCCCTAATGACCGTGTAGAGTGAGTTAATGTGTGCCACCCTGACAGCACATTTCAGAGACCTGTGTTTGTGTGATAAAAAAGGTCCATGATCTGTTCTGCATTATCTGATGAAATGCAGCCTTTCTGGAAGGCTTTGAATATGAAGATGCGTAACACATTTTAAAGTAACTGCAAATCAAAAAGACAAAAAGTTAATTGCGGAGAGCAAGCCAAAAGACATCCCCAAAACTCTCCAGATAGTCTATTCCCAATTCATACAAAAGGTTTATCATAACCCAGGAGGTAATCAGAAATTTTTCAAATTCCCCAAACCAGATTTGTTTACATTTTGAAGAACTGTAGCAAAATGTACAGATGATTACTTTCATTGCATTATCCTTGTTTAACTTGTAACATTTGCATAGTACAACAAATTTGCAGGGCACATCAGGAATGTACAGATAAAACATGTTTCCCTCCCAGACCTAGTTATCCCATATGATTAGCGATCACATCTTCTACTATTTGCAGTAAGTGCATTCACTTTTATGTAGGTGGAGACAGCTTACAAGTTGGTGTCCTGATTTTTCAGGACTCCAGATCAAGAGTCTGCTGACATAAACTGAAAGATTAACTCCCAGGAACCATCCCCAAAATGCTGCCTGTCATCTCTTTAACATTCTAATTAGTGCTGGGGAAAAGTGACCCATTTAACATCCAGGAAACTGAAGTTTCTGTCTTCTGAGGGTACTCACCAACAAACAAATTTTTCATCTTTACTATATTTTTTTTTCAGAAAGAGGATCTGGCACATATTGAAGCTGCTACTTTAAGCCAAGGTTCTATGATCATTATATAAAGCTTCTTTATACCATTTTTTTGGTTTGATTGATGTATGGTCCAGGGGGAAAAAAAATTGCACAATGTTTTTGATCATTTAAAAGTACATATATCAATATCTATTTGTCATTAGGCTGCACATCATTCAGCTCCAGAATGTAAGCATTTTAAAAAGAAAACTATTTTAAGGAAAGATACTATAATTATTAGATACAAGACAAAAAAAATACAAAATTTTCTTAAGATATGCTTCTAGGAAAAAAAAAACAACCTGATTTGCAGTGTCATTGGTTCAACAGAATAGCTCCAAATATTTAACAAAGTTAAAACAGAAACAATATCTCAGCTAAAACCTGTAGTCACCTTCATATCTTTCAGCCTGACCTCTATTTAACACTGAACATTTTAATGTTAATTTAAAATATTTATAGTTAGCTGTTTGTCTCATTCAGCTTGCTGTCCAGTACTTGTAAAACTCCACTGGTATCCAGCCAGCTAAAGAATTCCAGGGTAGTGAGGAGAAAAGTAAACAGTATGATTTGATTACTTTTTCAAAAAAATCTTACTAAATGAAGCATGCAAATAAAAGGGAGAAGCATTGCAAAGTCAGTTTGCATCTAGCAGGCAACAATTCTAAAGGGCTGGAGTCTTGTTTGAATCCCAAGTTAAAAACAAAATAAAATACAATTCTTGGATTGCTTTCAGAAAAAGATAAACTTCATCCAGACAAGAGTAATTTTCTATGCCAAAAGCAATTTTATGAGTTGAATGGAGGAGTATATGGGTCAAATATAAGGACTGAAGTAGAAAGACTGTTAGTATGACATATATTTCCAAATACAAACTTCGTGGATTTAAAATATGAACATCAAAAATTTTTCTTACGGTCTCTTCAAGTTGGTGTTTGGTTTTGGATTTTAGCTACATTGCTAACCTTCCACAAAAACATGTTGCCACTAGGACAAATCTTGAAAATAGTTATAAATTTTGTTCACATTTTTGAAGATAAAACTGTTTACCAGCATTTATTTTTAGGCTTTGCACTGTGTTCCTGTTACATATTTGTTACTTCAAAGGATAAGTAACATTGTTGCATTACTTGGTACAGCTGTGCCAATGATTTATACTTAGGTGAATTAATAAAATGTCTTTTGAGACATCCTAGCAGTATTTGTCAGATTTGTCTACTATACCTGCTATCAAGGTCTCATTCATCTCTATACCATATTTGCAATTCTTTGTAAAATTGCCTAATTTTTCAATGTCATATTACTTCTTCTGTAATTCTTTTAGGCTGAAAATCATCCTGTTTCAAAAGTGTTTTCAAGGCTTGTGTACCACTGAAATTCCACCTGAGTTTTCAAAATAATGCTTTGTGCCAGTCATAGATGAAGTAGGATTGCAGTCTCTGAGGTTAGTTGTACATTCTTTGTAATTATTTGTGGGTAGCCAATTGAGAATACCTCGGGGAAAAAAAGTGTCTTGTTTATTAAACTGTATCTTCTCTATCAGAAATTATCCCTTTGCTATTGTTAACCATATATTTAGAGTCAAGTGCTCGTATAAGACCGATATTAATGGAAATGCCTGGAGAGCTGATTTCCTGAAATAAAAGCCTTTAGGAGCTGGAAAATCCCTGCCACTACTGGGTAATGATATAAGTAATGTAATGTAGACATTTTCAGTAGAAGTTATAAACTTAGAAGTGATTAAATAGTTGGGTTTTTTTTTCTTTTTCCTAATAAACCATATTTGCTGTGTTTGGATGTGGGTTTTTTATTTTAATATTATTATTGTTATTATTGTTGTTGTTATTATTATTATTATTATTAATTATTATTATTATTAAATATACCTAGGTATATGGATGAAAAACTAGCAAATTTTATTTTAAAAATAATATATTTCATTGAAACAAAATTACTCTTATTCCAAAGTTCATCCCTCCCTATTTTCCCTCCCCATTTCTTGAGGAATCCTTATTAAAAAGTAGGGCATTTAGTAGTTTATTATTCCTAGGCAGTAGATTTTGTCTGTGCAGGTTCCTTTTAAATCCAGTTTCTTCCACATGTTGAGTTAAAAATTGGACACCTGTGTTTTAGTTATTTTTTAAAAAAGGTAAACTTGATCAATCTTCCAGGTATTTTCTAGCATAAGTTTATACAAAGCATTTTAACTTTTTACAAATGCAGGCTTGGAGTTAATATGTTATGTATGTAGCTGTGTTCAAGTGTTTAATATATTAGACAAACCAACAACATTCGCTGTGCATTTACCTATTAGAATAAGTGTTTGCTACATTGTTAAGAGGAATAAATGCTTATAAATATTATATTATTTTATTCTATATAATACAATGTCATATAGAATGTATAATATATAGCAATTATAATACTATCTATTATTATATGAAGTAATATTAACTATTATATATTGTATATGGTAGTATTATAGTATATATTATATATATTAATATATAATATAAGTAATTATCATTAGCAGCTCTGCAAGGATTGCCCAGCTGCTTGGAACACTCATTGAATATACTGTTTTATCTGATTTATTGACTCATCCCTCTTCTTGGCTTAGTTAGCTATATAATCTTTTTAGGAAAAAGTTAACTAAAAAGAGGCAACTAAATAAGTGATAGTGGCAGTTCACAAGTCTATTACTTCACTTAGCCTAAAGCAGAACAATTAGTTCTCCCTATCTATCTAAACTACCACGAGATCATTGAGAGGATAGAAATGTCTCAGGATTCTGGAATTTCAACTGATTGTCAGTACCTAAATACCATTAGCTGGAGGTATCAATGATTGCATTTTCTGTAAAAGTAAAGATGGAGGGAAAGTAATTTTTTCCCTAGTTCCCCCTAATGTAAACCAGCTAAAAATATTTGCATGATTCTGAGTAATTATTCTAAAACACTTTTTGAATAGTAAGATTAGTTTTTCTTTAGCACATGATCCTTTTCTTATTCTCCATATAAAAATAATTCATGAAAACAGGAAAACATCATGTCGATGGAGCCTAGGAAATAGGTGCAGAATTAAACAGGATTTTTTTAAAAAAATCTTTGATAAAACCCAAAAGAAACACTTAAGCAATAGCAGAACATATTGTTAGATGTAGTCTTTCTAAAAAGTGCTACTGAAAATTATAAATTATTATTTTATAGCAATATATTTATTTTCTTATAAAAATTGGAATCTATTGAATCTGGATTTTTTTCTCAAATTAGATGATTCCTACATTCAAACTACACATGGCTTACAGGAAATCAGGGGTGAAATTCAACCTCAGTAGCAAAGTAAAGAAGAACATGATATTAGAAAGTCAAACAAAGTTCTCAGAAGGGTATATAATGTTCATTAAGAATGA
The DNA here is from genome assembly GCF_963662255.1 of Cinclus cinclus. Lineage (NCBI taxonomy): Eukaryota > Metazoa > Chordata > Aves > Passeriformes > Cinclidae > Cinclus > Cinclus cinclus. Next base: position 20,246,513 of record NC_085051.1, on the reverse strand, counting down.
ATAAAGAGGGAAAATATAAAAAGCTTTTAGAGGATGCAGCAGTCAATAAGTGTATTGTGACACTACTTCTGTAGGACAGATGAATAGGGACATTTCAAACATGTTGAGAAAGCTATGACTTTTCAATTACTGTTCCTTTTATAGAATGATTGAATAGTTGGGGTTGGACTCAATGGTCCTCTAGTCCAACTTGCCACATTCAGGGTGACCTTGAACGTTTCCAGGGACAGGACATCTCCCATATCTCTGGGCAAATTCTTTTAATGCGTTACCACATTTTTGTAAGTCTTCTTCCTTATGTCTCATATAAATTTACACTCTTTCAGTCTAAAAACCATTACCCCTTGTTCTGTCATAGCAGACTCTGCTGAAAAAAAACATCCACCCAACATAACCATACCTTGTTACCTTTGGGGTCACTGTAGAACGGGTACTATTTGCTCAGGATATGAAATACTATTGCACATAACTGACCCTATTCATAATCTGAACCTATGATTCAGCCATGATCTCAACAAATTCTTTAGTCTGCTCCATTGTCTCATTGCAAAGGCAAGGACATGAACACTTTATTTTGCCCAAAAGTTGCAGATAAGTTCCCAGACTTTCAAGTTCCCTTTGAACCAAGTCTGAGCACAGAATCTTTCAGTGTCCATTTTAACTCTACAAGAAATAATTCCTTTACTCACACAATATGTGCTTGACATTTCCTGAAGAGCTAATTTTTGGTACCCCAAATGATTTCAGAGAAAAGGATGAAGGAACTTTATCTCAGTTACATCAGTATGTAATTTTCCTCTCTCTTTTCCAGTGGTCTCGAAGTCTGTTTCATGCCACCCTGAGGGAGAGAGCATTGAGGAAAAGCAACCTCTTGTTTGTATCTGTTTCTTCCAAGCTGTGTTTTACATCTTGTGGTGTCATCAGGCAGTATATCAAGAGCATTACTGCACTTGACTTCCCTTATTTTCTCCTGACAATATCCTCAGGGTTGACAAATGGTCCTGCTTTCCTATAGAAGGCAATGTATTTATTTGGATCCTATATATAAGTTTATGAAATCATTACATTCTGCAGCAGTGGCTGGAGCAACAAGCAGTGGCTATTACATCAGTTAACCCTTAGGGGCTGATTGCTGTTGTCTGTCCTCGTCATTAACTCCTTGAAGACTGAAAATAACATGTTGCAGTCCAACAGTTTCCAGCGTCAGGTTTATTGCCATGCAAGCTAAAGAATAATATTATTTGTATTTTGCCTGTATTTTTAATCAGTGTAAAATGGTGTATGGGTTTCTGGGAACAAATGCAGAAGACAAACTTTAAGATAGTGTGAGGAGAGATAATTGAAAGCATAGAAAAGAAACATAATCTGTCTTGGTGGCTTTTGTGCTACACATTTTTGCTTAAGCTTGCTTATGCTTCGGCCACTGTCTTAGTGATGTTTATTCAAGGAATCACAAGGTGAGTTTCAGGGAGTGTAAAGATTGGACTCCCTGCAGTTGTCCTTGAACCACCTTTCATTTAACTGCAGTTGCCAGTTCTAGCTTGCTCATAAAAATAACTAAATTGGTAAGACACAGTAAGAAGAGGCTGAAGTACATATCACTGAGTAGCACTGCTTCAAAGCCATGAGAAAATGGGTTCCAGTCAGTCTAATAACTCACACAGCCTTGTGCCAGGGCTGTTGTATATCTTGCAGCCAGGCTTTCTGACTGCCTCTGCTGCTTGAGATGCAGGCAGTCACGCTTTGGCACATCTTTCTACTCCTGTTCTTCCACAGCTCTAATGTCCATTTCATACCAATGTCAGTTCTTTCGATGGTCCTGTGAAAAAAACAGCTATAAAATACATGTCTTTTAAGTTCTTTGGAACAGGAAATGGCTCTGTTTAATTCAGTTGCTAGAGTTTGTTGACAAGAAATCACTAACCTATCTTGCATTACAATAGGAATGACAAGTGCTTCTAATAAATGGGGAGGCATTTATTTTACAGATGCCAAATCTGCTTCTGCATGTCCCAAACAGATGGGTTCACAAATCAGTTGGCTGCAGTTTCAGAGGAATGCTGGGAGTTTATCCGATAGAGAGCTGGTGTAGAGCCCAGGTCTGTCACTGGAGTGCCCCAAGGAGCTGCTCTGTAGCAGCCTCCACTTTGCCTGCTGTGATCAGTGGGCCAGAGACAAGGAGCAAACAGGATGGGAACCATCATGGAATGCTCATCTCCTTCTGCTGTTACCAGGGATCATATGCTTTAGATTATTCCGTAAGCGAGGAAGTGGTGCTGATTACTGACTCAGTGCCAAATGTGTGTTTACTAACTGTTCGTCCCTCAGTATAACTGTATTAGGAAATGCATTTTTATTTGTGGTGTCATTTTATTATGTGCAGTAATTTGGTTTCACGTGATATGTCACCCGAGGGGTTATTTGTACATAAAGGGAGAGATGTTAAGCTCAATCTTTCTTATCATGAGTAATGAAATTAAACCACAGCAAATAAATTGATGTAATTTGCTGGCACGCATTAATTTCCATATCTGGGTTGCTGAAGAGCAGAGCCCACTAACATGTGCAGTTAAAAAGTGATTAAATGCTGCATTTTTGGATGGCCTAGTGGGACACACAAGTAATTAGGCAGAGCCTTGAATTACTTTTGAAATATTTTGGGAAAGCTACTACAGTATACATAATGTAGTTGTGTAATCCTTACAAAATTCAATTCAATTCAGTTATTGCTTCCAGATTTGTTGTCATTTTGTAACCTACAAAACTAGTTCACAGTAATTAATATAAAAGAAACTGTTATGGCATATTCCTTCAGCAGTCATCCATGTCACATGATAGGTTGTTCCTCAGTTTTGTTTCTGTAACACAAGTGGCAGCATCAGTAAATTTGCTGGGAAACCTCCCTGTGGCCATAGGTTTGTTCACCCAAGCAAGTGGCCCTACTTGAAGCAGCCAGCAGATCCTGTCATCTACAGCACAGAAAGCTTTTTCTGTTCTCCAACCCACACTGATTGTAACTCTGAACCTTTTAAGTATGCATAAATTAGATAGATTGTAGCATATATTGAAGCACCAGCTGCAGGTAACTATTAGTTAACTCTTCTTTCCTTTTGCTTCTGCTGGTCCACACTTTTTTCCCCTTCACTCAGAATATGTCTATGCTACACTCTGGAGGATGGTTATTTATTTGTTTATTTTGGTAGTGATTTGCTGCCACTGAATAATTCATATAGCACATTGTCATAGCTTTGCAATGGTCAGATCAGGCTGAACCTTTGCATCAATTCCTGTGGCTGCCTTTTGCAAGTACATATGGTCTGTCCTGACCCAATTGCTGGAATTTTAAATATTGCATGAGTAGCATGTCAAACATTAAATGACCATGGTTGTAGAATATGAGCCACCACTGAAAGAAGTAATTAGTGGAGTCTGTTTGTGACTGCAGGCTCCTTTTCCTTTTTGTAGTAAACTTCTCAAGCTGCACAGAAAGTGCTCCACTGGATGATTTTCCAAAAATTAATAAAGCTGCTGAGAAAAAGATACGCTTTTATTATATTTGATTTTTTATTTTTACCAACCCTGTTGGCTGTTGTTTCACAGCAGAAACAAAATTGCAGTTTGCTTTTCAGTGACATAAATCTGCCAATGAAACAAAAATTTCCCTTTCACTGTCCACAAATGTGGCGTGTCCCCCCACACTCAACATGGCTATGCCCTTGTTTGGTTGTGTGTTTTGGAATATTTGTTACCTGGATAGACAAGATGCCTGTTTGTTCCTTTCTGGCATCTGTAAGCCTTTATGAAACTGTCTTAGCAGTTTCCAACTGGAAGTTATTTGCAAACAGCACTTGTGTATGGCTTTTTTTTATATTTATCTAATGCCTAGGAGTGAAGTGCTGGGATGAATGCATTTTAGTACATTCAAAAAAATTAGTAGCTGCATTGGACGCTGGGGAAGGCTACAGGGGTGGCTTCTGTGAGAAGCTGCCAAAAGCTTTTCCCATGTCCAATAGAGCCAACACCAGTCAGCTCCAAGATGGACCTGCTGTTGGCCAATGCCAAGGCAATCTGTGGCTGTGGTAGCACCTCTGTGATTTAAGAAAAGGAAAAAACCCTCACAACTGCAGCTGGAATGAAGAATGAATATGTGAGAGAAACAACTCTACAGTCTCCAAGGTCATTGAAGAACACGTTTATATCTGCACACACATATATATATGCACAAACACACAGAATATTGGTTAGAAATGAAAATAATAATTATTTTCTGTATTTTTTCCATGTATAAATTATTTGTAAACGTAGGCATCAAAATGATGAAGCACAGATAAAATTCAAAATATGAAAATTTTGATGTGTTAAGTAAACATTTGTTCACCTTTCTGTACACATTGGTGCAGAGAATAGACCTAAGATGCAGGTGCAATTAAGCACAGTTTGTCCTCTAGTGCTAACAATTAGTAAGTGTGTTTTAGTAGTAGAAAAAAAATATTTTCATTGAAGTAAATCACTGAAAACACTTTTGAGCTGAAGAAAGAAAAATTATTTGGGAAAAATAGAATTACTGAATTACAATGATATTTTATTTAGTCCTTCTCTCCTACCTTAATTTGTTTCTAGGATGTGCCCTTTTAAAACGCATAGCAGACAATACAGTGCTTTTGTGCTTGTCACCATGTGTTAATTGTACAGATTTATTTAGGATCCTGTGTGGCTTAAGCTGTTCATCCATTAACTTTCAAAAGCATTCACATTCTTTCATGACAAAGGCCTGTCCAGTTCAGGTTTGTATCTGAGTTCCTCACACCAACTTGTGTGTTTTATCTTTACAAATAGTAGGTTAGGAAAAATATCTCCACTCTGATGATGTGAGATGGCTTGTGTGCCTTTTGAACACTCACACAAGAAGTGTGTTGTAGACCCACCTCTAGCACGAAGGTACCTTTCAAACTGTGCACAACAGAAGAGTAATGAGTTGTATTAGTGAGATATTGACTCATATTCTTGCTCACTAGTAAGTCTAAATAAATACAGAGCTACATTAAGCTTTCTGGTTCAAACAAGGCATAAGCTATGGCAGCTATGTCTGGGGAACAAGCAGCAGCAGCAGCATACTGCAATACAGAGAATATCAGAAAGTTTTAGCTGTGGTCAGCCCTGACTCCATGTGTAATTCAGAAAAAAAAATACATTATCACTGGTCTGTCAAATCTTCAGCTGATGATAAATTGTAAAAATTACCTGGCTTTGGTAGCATGGAGATCACACCTGGCTAATTAGAGCTTCTAATTCCTGCATTTATGGTCAGACACCATCATTTCTCACCTCACATATGTTATTCTGTTGAAAATACTCTTTCATTAACTGACAGGGTTTTGCTCTTTTAGTCAATTTTATGCCTGATTAGGGCAGAAGAGGGGCTGGTGTTGTTTCATCATCACATGCATACAGGTCAAAGGCTGAACCATCAGACCATGTGCATCTTCTATATCCAGATTGCCTCTTGTGCTCAGCTCCAGACATTAAGAATTCACCATCAGCTACAAATACCTTTCATACACTGCACTATAGACACTTTTAATGTGGAGAGAAGGTTATATCAAGCCTATGTTTCCCCATCTAGTATAATGTTCTATAATTTATCCCAGGCATGTGAGAATATTGCAAAAATGTTGACCATCTATGGTATACTACCATTATTTATGCATAGGGCACTTGAAGAAAATATTTAAGTAAGGTGAAAGACAAAATGGAGGTACTGGTTTATGACAAAGCTATTTCACATATTAAACTTATTAAGCATTAGCATCAATATGATACTAAGAGCAAGTAAGCTTTTAAAAATGAACGGTGTATGAGTTAGAGTTTTTTTCTGCCCATTGTGTATAATGGGGAAAAAATGGCAAAGGACATTTATCTGTCTTGTATCCTTGTCATGTATCCTTTTTTAATGGCATAGTTCCTTAATGAAAAACTGTGAAGAAAGGCAGCTGTTTGGTACAGTGATTAGGAAGTTGCCCCATATTTTATGTCAGAATATAAGACATGAATATTTCAAATACTTAATAAGAAATGATAAACAGTTCATTCAGCCCTGAGTCATTCATCAAACAGAAGTGCATATTTATACGTTCCTGCCAAGCACAGATATTTTAGGCAGCACCTGGGAAAACCTGACTATTAAAACTGCTTCAGGCTGAAGTCTTGCCTTTGATACCATTTTGCTTCCAGACCTCAAACCCAAATCTTGATTTTACCTCCTCAGCTGAAAGTCAGCTCATCCAGCCTTGGTCCACCCTGCCCTGTTCTTGCCTCAGATTCTCTTATTGCTGTATAAATTCTCCATTCTTGATTCCAGCCTGATGCAAATTGCCCTCACATCTATCTCTTTAGCCTTGGCACACATAGTCGGCTTTTTGTTCCTCCCCTCAAATTCCAGGCAAATTCTTGCTCTTTCCCTATCTGCCAGCTTTGCTGCCTGTGAGATCAGGTGGTCAATACTATGGCATCTGAATTTGGCCTACATAGTACTGATTTCTATGTATTTAAAGTCTTCCTTGAAAATATTTAAATTGTGGATTTATAAAAACCTTGGGTATATGATTATTTAATTGCATTAATATTAAAGGAAATAAAAGTTACAGTAAAGAGGCCAGTTACCGTATCTCCAAATTATTTACCTCATATATTTCTTTAATCAGTAAAACATGGAATTCTTTTCTTCTATAAGAGTCAAATGAGTGGGAAAAACATACATTCCACCTCTTAAACTTGAACCTTGTTTCATATGCATCAATACTAGAAAGACAGAGGCCAAATTTCTCTTTAATCAATATTTAGAAGTTTGGGTAGTTTTCTGCAGAATGTTGATGGCTCGACAATCCTGAGATATGTTGAAAATTTTCTGTTTTCAGGAAAGCCAACTGAGTTTAGACTGTTAAAATGGGCTGGGCTGGGCTGCGTCCCTTGTGCTAAGGAGGAGACAGGGTAGCCTGTGATAATCAACTATGTAATCAGAATTTTAAGAGAAGAAAAAAGAATTTCTTTAGATATACACTAGGAAAGGTAACATTTTAATGAATAATTTTCTTGTGAAGCTTTCTTCAGTATATATATGATTACATATCACATGAAACACTGCAAACAGGGGGATCAAGAGATAAAGAAATATCAGACTTCTTTGGGAACAGAAATTTCAAAGATACAGAATAATTGTAGAAGGATCTGCTCTTTTGTATATAACAGTTAATTTATTTTAGGTCAAGTCAGTGGGTGAATAATGAAAAGAAGATGAGGGATTTTAGAGCTTCTTTTACAATGAGTTGGAGATTGCTCTCCACTGGAGATGTCCTTGAAGGTACAGTCATCCATTTTGCTTAAACTGAGCAAGTATTAGAACATATTTTCTCTCTCTTTCCTACCTCTTCTACAGCAGCAAAAGGTGCAAATCCCCTTAAAACCTTGAGTATTGTCCATAGCATACAATAAACACACAGGTGTGATATGCTATGAAATAAAGGTAGAAATTGATCTATGATACACAGATGATAGAATATCTGTGAATAAACTCTTTAAATATAACCAATTATATGCTAATAATACTTTAGTTTGAAATAAAAAATCAGTAAAAAGAGAAGCAGAGTACAGCAGAGGTGACACCTGCAGGCTGAAGAACCTCTCTACATTTTGCAGTAAGTTTTCTTGGCTTGTAACCCAGAGATTGCCCAGAAAGGCAATAATAAAAGGCCTTTGCATCTCATACATAACATGTCTTCCTTAATTACCTTAATTTATTTAGTCTGTGAATAATTTAATACCCCTAATACCCCAAAACTGCTAATACAACAATGATCTGGGATCTTAGCCACTCGTAACACTCGTCCATCTGTAACCATCACAGCTATGGCAGAAAGAAAGGAAAAAATAACTCTTCTATTTGAAGAAATTATTTAATACATTTGAAAAGGATATACTTAGTAATTAATCTTATGTTAAATGAGTCTTATTTTTTTTTGCAAGAGAAAGATTGGATTTTGAACTAGGTGAATGAATATTGCCAACTGAAATGTACTGAAACCTGCTTACCTATCTGCCATATGAGAATTATTATGGTCTTGAAATGTTTGGGGTTTTTTTATAGTGCTTTTTCCAGGGCTTTCATTTCCACTGGACCACAGAGTAAGAAGTGATGTGTCACTGCTGTGCAGTAAAGCACAGTGAAGTGATGCAGTACAGAATTTCACAACCAGTGTCTGTGCCCTGACGTACCTGTAGGCATTCTCCATAATATTAGCAGGTATGCACAGATCAGAAAACTGGGAACACCTGGATTTTTCTCATATGGGAGATGAATTGATCATTCTTGGATAAAGAAAGGTACCAGATTAAATGGCATTCCTACTTTGGTGGGTTTTGCTGACCTTACTATTGCATCTAGAAGGTGCTGCAGTGGGGACATCACACTTGCACAACCCCAAGCTGTGATGGAGTCTCCCATTTTTGAATTATATATAGCATCCATGCCTTGAAACTATTGACTCCCCTGGATTCTAGTGCAGATTCCTCAAGTCTCTTGCTTGAAATATATTTTAAAATTAATTTTAGAAACAATTTAAAAGGTTCAACCTTGGTCCTTTATCTAACCCTTTCAGTCTAACACCTTAGCAAGTCCCCTGTCACCAATCTGACAGACAGCACATTCACACAATGTGCCCTCAACTCAGCATTTACCTCCATCCATGTCTCTATCCACCTATCTATCTATCTATCTATCTATCTACTCTATCATTCTAGTCTAGTAGAAGCACCTGGGTATAATATCTTGAAAGCAGAGTGAATGAGAATCTTCTTGAGCTTTGCATGGAGATGCAAGTTTGCTAGTGCTCAACATAAAATGTTTTAACCTTTTTCATTGAAATGTCATTTACTAAGAAACTTGTTTGTTACAGTGTCCTGGAAACATTTGTGTTCTCACAAACTGAGTGTTACTTATTTTAACAAACACCCTTGCTAATATGTACATGCTGATAGTACTTTTTCTTTTTCAAAATTCACGTGTCAGAAATTACATTCCCTCTACTCTGGGCATTGCTTATCAGTAGGTAAACATATTTCATCGGGACAGCAGTTTTACCAAGTGAGATGTGTTGCTTCTTCTAATTGACAATGATAAACTGTTCATACGAAATCAGAAGCAATGTCTTCCCTTTTATTTAAGTGAATACAATTTACATGGCCATAGTGAAATTAAGAATCTTTTTACTTTATTGCCATTTGACAAAACTTTAGATAGAAATAGATATTTGCTGAAGCAGCAGAAAATGTTGAGGTTTGGTTCTGATGTATATTATATTGCATTTAGTGCAACACACAGAGGATGTATTATTGTTTTCCCATGTTAAATATATGCCATAATTTTAACATTACATTTGTTCCAACAAATTCTGAATGTTTAGGGCTAAGACTTACATCCCTATATGCTGATATTTATAAGTCATACATGCTCAAAAGACTGAAGATATTTAGATTCTGTTGGAGTAACTTAGAATTCAAAAGTTGTGTATTTCAGAGTATATATTTGTCTGCTTACTTTCCCTGTCCCCCATTTGAACATTTTCAAATATTTCACTTAGACCATCCTATTAAAACCAGGAGGTTTACTTTTTTTTTGTCTCCGAAACGTAAATGTTTTTAAGCAAATTGTTTGCCTTTAGATGCTACACAAATTGCATCAAAAGTACATTTTCTGAAGGAATAATAATCCCAAACCTGTCTTCAAGCAATGGGTTCTCTAACATCTGTGGTAAATAATTTATTTTGATATGGTATTCTCTGACCAGAAAGTCAGAATAATCTGAAAGGCATGCCTGTCCAGTGATTTATCAGATTCCAAACAAAAGAGAAATCAATGCTTCCCTGTGAGAAATACAGGAACTGGATCAATGGCAAAGTGGATGGGAAAATGAACACATTGCAATTTGTGTGACATTAACAATGTAAAGTATTACCTTTTTTTTATTTTTTTTTTCCTGTGTGCAAATTACTTCCAGTTTGGATTCTGTTTTTTTTCTTGCTTCCTCAGGCTGAAAAACAAAATTTTGTTCTGGATGATTAAAAAGTCATTTGAGGTACTTTAGCATTTAAAATAAGTTATCCATTTTATATACATTATTTTTTCAAACTTTAGGTGTTTTCAAGAGTCCACATTTATAAAAAATGTGGAGTCTATAAAATGCTTTATGTCATTTTTATTCTGAATATATACTTCTTGAACATATATATGATTAAAGCAACTGATGAACCTAAGCTAAACTAGTTCCCTAGAGACATCTTCAGCTATTTGAACCTACTAGTTAATTTAATATACGTTTTTACTTCAGGCTACCTCACATATATATGTTGTTATTTTGGGTACTAAATCCTTGGCAGGGGTGGGGCAGGAGAGGGGGGGTGCAAAATCTGACAGTAGGACTGGTGTTTTTCAAAACATGATGCCTTAGGTTATTTGCATAACTCGTAAGTATTTACATATGAAAGAGGTCTTTTTCTCAGAAATAAAGGTATATAGTCCATTGATAGCTGGGAACTAAGTTCCTCTGAAAATTCTCTACTGCTTTATTGAGATGCTAAAATAAAGATTTATTCTTTTAATGCTATACATGTATGTAAATGTAAAGCATCTCATTTACAAAAATCATCACCACAAAAGGTTGTAATTGACTTTCAGCCTTAATTCAAGTATACAGGATTGAATAGTTGTCCTTAGCAAAAGTTAATCTTCATCCTAGATGAAAAATGAAGACATTTTGGTTACTGGCAGGATTTTGCTACCTCATTCTGCCTATAATCCTTTTGCAGAGGTGCTTGCATGAAATGAAATTTTTTAATATTAATTTCAAATCCGAAAATAAATTTGTTTACTCAGTAGCAAAACCATCCTGTAATCCACCAGTAGATCCTTTGATCCAAGAAGAAACTTTCAAACCTTTAATCCTCAGTTTTGGAAATCTTTTACTAACTCCAACTTAATTTCATTCATCACCATAAGACTGATGAATGACAAATCAGGCTCAATATTCAGAACTTGTTTGTTCTCTTGTCAGTTCCTTTCTTTTTTTTTTTTTCCTTTGATTCCCTTCTTGATTTTTGCCTTCTCCTATTCCAACAGTTTAGGCAGATAATAGCTACTACAACAGGGTTTACATTGAACACAGCAGATCATTTGGAGATCTGTGTAGTGAAGAGCTGGGAATGCTTTCACCACCAAGCCCACCCCCAAGCTATTCACTGACTAGAAAAATACAGTCAAAATTCATGTGTTCTTAATGCTCATTGTGTTGAAAATACTGCTACACCATCATATAAACTGCAAAACTGTCTAAGCTGAAACGCTGTTGCATAAGATGCTTTACATTCAGTTCAGTGCCTTCTTATAAGATTTCTTACACATTTAAAGAGATAGTAGCCAATGAAATATCTTGAAACATTAATACCCTATTACTGATCTTGTATAAAAACTAATCCAAATGCTGCTTCTTGGCACTTTCGAAGAAAAGTGATTTTTCAAATGAGGAATGCAAGGAGAAATTAAAAAAAAAATATATGGACAATATATACATTTTTTGAAACTCAGATATTTTGCTTGTAATGATGTGTCTTGGTTGCTGTAAATAGCAGGACTTTCATGGAAAATGCTAGCCCCCTAAAACATTTCATTGCTGCATTGATCTCACTTATGCTATCAGGATCAGTAAACCTTCCTTGACCTGAAGGTCAGTGTAGGAATACTAATCTAATGACTTCTCTAGAGATTAATAACATTTTGCATCAGGTAGTCAGATTGTTCCTCTTGGAAATAAGTGGTTCCAAAAAGAAATTTATAATCATGGAGAAGTGAAAAGGTCAGATTTTCTGTAATTTCTCATATTTGCAGCCAAATATGGGCTGCAGATGCTAATAACATTTTTCTACCATGTGAAAGAAACTATACAGCAAGATTTTTTAACAACATGGCATATATTTAACAAGTAAAAAATTTTCCTCACATCCATCTGAAATAAGTTTACAACTGTGAACCAGGATTATTTATTAAATGTATTTTTATTGCTCCTATGTCTCTCATTTTCATAAACTGCCATATTATTTTGTATAAAAGACAAAATATGTTAAAATTTATTAGTCACAAATAACTCAAACAAACAAATGAAGCAAAATTAAAAAAAAAAACAAAACAAAAAAGCAATTACAACTCTGCCAGTATAAAACCTCCTTTTAAGCTGAGGCTTAGTTTCATATAAGACTTCTTCATTCTTGCTCAGTAGGTGTCATAGACTTATAGGAACATTATCTTGCTTCCATACAACAGTTAGAGGTGTTATTTTCCACCATTTTTACATGTTTGTTTTTTTTTTTTCTTGTATGGAATGTTTTTTATTTGGGTTGTATTCTTTAATTCTGAGCAGAGAAATAAGCCTGAATTCATTTATCTTTAAAGTCACAACAGCTGATCTGATCTTCTAACCATAAACACTGCTTCATAAACCAGAGGGAAAAAAAATCATTTGAGAAAATTAATACACAATGGAGAAGTTTCCTACCATTCAATAATTGTTAGAAGTTTTGGTATGTCACAAAATTTAAGATAGGTACCCATTTACGATTAAACACATTTTTACACACATTTGAATGTTTTTTAATTCACATAGGAAAAAAGTGCAGGTACAAACCTTTCTTTAAGTTTTGGCATGTAGCACATAATTGATTTTTAGACCCATAATGAATTTGTGGAATCACAATAAGAAAAATCATCTTTTGACTTGCAAATAGAGGACAAGTTGATTAAGGAATTATTCCATGTAATAAATACAGAATTCTGCAATTTCATATTGGAAGATATGCATTAAATATTATATCTATTTCTTCCAATTCTGATGATAAATCTGCCATTTAATTCTTAGGGGTTTTGCTAAGATTTGTAGGTCTGTGTTTCCCTAAAGAACGTTTTTGCAAACTAAATGCTTCCTTGCTGCCATAATAATTTCCTGACTTCTTAAATCTCTTTACTACTGCTAGATATCAAGAATTAAAAAAAACAAAAAACAGCAGCAACAAAAACAAGCAAACAAAAAAGCCCAACAACAACAACAAACTCCAAGCCCTAGGCTTAATAACTCAGCAGACAACTTTTATGTGTGTTCTCTTCAAATTCAGAGTGTAAAATGAAATAAGGGTTAAAGTGTCTAGTGATTTTGAGTTATCCCACTGTGATGTCACAGTGGTCCCCTCTTCCTGTGCAGTACCCTGTTTCACACTGTTTGCACACACATATTCTTGAAATGGTTTCTCTGTTTGTGACACTACTGAACACTTAAAAGATCCTATTACTTAGCTGCACTTCAACTGAGTAGAATAGTATAAATCTCTGTTGTCACTTTGTACTTTATTTCCCTAATCATTTCAGTGCCACTGGAATAAATTCAGGATTCTTTTTTTGAGATTGCGTGTTAGTTGGCTTCAGAGAGCAATGCCTGCTGTCATGTAGAGCACTGCTTTGCACACTGCTTCCCTAGTTAAAGGAAACTGCACAACTAAATACTTTTTCTGCTCACATGAAAATATATTTCTTAACTTTTCACAGCCAAAGGGCCATTTCCTTCTGTCCCCTGCAGCCACCACGTTTCCAGCAGTGTCATCAGAGCACATGGCCCTGCCCCACAGCATGCAATTATGTGTACAAGCCAGAGAGATCCAGCTGTGAAAGGTATTCTGCTACAGGTAGCATATGGCTCTGCAGGGTGTCCCATCTGCCATGGCTTCAGCAACTGCAGACGGTCTCATGAAAGGCTTCCAAGTGACTAGGTGGCTTTGAGACAGCATTTCCCCTTCTTGTGTCCCCTCGCCCTGTCTTCTGGTTCCATGCAGCTTTGATTCTAAGTACTCTGTGTTCTCTGTCATCATCTGTTCAGCAACAGTAAAGAAGGCATTTGGAAAATGGTCCCAATATTTATTCTGAATGAAGATCGAATCCCTTAAAACTCTGCTTTAAAATTTATGTCTTTTCTCCTTTGCAATTTGTACCTTTTGACAAAAACAAATTCATGTGCCTCTTGATAAGGAAATGGAATGACCTTTTCACCTGGGTGATAACTGAACAGTTTGTCAGTGTAAGACAGTTTGCAACTTTTTCCTATATTCCTGTATGGGGGTGAAGACTGAAGAAGAGGTGACTAAATTTACCTGGGCCTTCTAGTTACTATGAAAAATAGAACTTTTAGGCTAGAAAAGTGTTTTTCAGTGCAGACAGTTTTCTTTTGCTCAGTTCTTGTTCAAAGTAAAGAGGTCATACCATGGACACATCAGTAGTATAACTGAGGGACAGCTTGTTCTTCTTGTCCCTTCCAAAACATTTTTCATGTCTTCTTTCAAGACTCTTTGTGGTTGTTTTCCACATGTTAGTGCACTGTCTCATCATTTGCCCATCTTGTAAATGACACCATGAATAATTATGTAAAAAACCTTTTTATCCTCCCCTTTTCCAGTACTGAAGCAGAGTTTGCTTGTTTGGGAAGCAGAGGTGCATGGTTTTATATCCCCAGCTTCCTTTACTGAAGAAGCTAAACTGGACTGCATCAACCATCTGAAACAAAAAACCATCCTTCATTCCTTGGCATAGCCAGAGACCTGCAAGGCAAAGACAAGGGATTCAGGGAACATTTCTGTCTCTAAGAATTTTTCAGTTGTCTCTTTCTCTCTTTATTTTTCTTCCTTATATTTGTTGCATTCTGGGGAGTTTGGTTTGCATTTCATTGCTTAGCACATTTACAAAAAACGTCTTCTTGTTTCCCACTGTGCTGACTGAGTTACAGTTTGATTTCCCGTAGAAATATTCTCTCAGGGGAGAGAGTATTTCTGCCTGTTTAAAATAATTTTAGCCCTATTTGTCTGCAATATTTTATTATTTAGTGTTGAATTGACTTATTCTTAGACAGAAATTGGCTTAGTATCTTTCAAGATACTTTTAATATCTTTCAAAATTCTGTGAACATTTCAAAGATGCCACATCATAATGAGCAAGTGAAACACAATAAACTGTACTAATGCATCTTTATTTTGAATGTAGAACACTTTTTCATGTTCGTATTGAAGAGAGCAATGGCAGAACACCAAAATTGCAGGGCAGCAATATTATGTAATTCCTGCATGTAGTTGCTTGACCATTTAATATCATATTTATAAACAGTATATGTAGAATTATAAACACCACAAAATTACAGGTTTAACAAAATTACTATTTCTATCCCTGCTGAACAGATAAGCTTTTTTGCAGTTAAATCTCACACTATGGTGGGGGTGAATACTTTCGAGCTCTTTAAAGTTTATTATTGTCTCAGGCAAGAAATAAAATATTGAAAATAATGTTTTAAATTGTCCCTTAAAGCAAGACATAAAAACTTGTATCTGCAAATGTAATCTGCTAGCACTGAATATTTTCAGTGTAATAAACCTAAACACATCTCTGTTCTGAATGCTTTTTTTGCTTGTACAGAAATATATGGCTTTGTTAAGTGGATGAATTTTGTTGGAGTAAATACACTAGACTCCATTTCCTCTGATGCTGTGTACAGATCCTAGGATTTTTCACCTTCTATTAGGATTGACTAACTTACTTGGAAAGCTTAGCACGCCTATTTAAAAAGAAAGGTAAAAGCCTTCTTGAAACAATCTTTCTGTCTTCCCACTTTGTTCAGTGGCCCGGGTCAGTCAAGTACCTCTCCAAAGCCATTTGCAGCACACCCAGTTGGACAGTGGTTCCCCTCTGAGACCTCAGGCCAGTAGAATTTAGATGAGATCTTTGTTGGAGACAAGTGACTCCTTGATGTGGGGAGACAACTGCAGGTATCTCTAACCCACGGGGGGAGGAAGAGAGAAAGAGGGAGGGAGAGAGGGAGTGAAGAAGGCAGAACAGGAGTACCCCCATTTACAGTAAGTGCTGTGTGTGCAAAGGAGTATGGAGTCAGGAGAACTAAGGCTGGGCAGATTCAATGGCTTGAGAGCACTCTTGTGAGTCCTGACAAGAGGAAAAGACTCAGAAGAAATAACTAGAAAATCTGTGGAAATGTGTCATACTAGAAATTGTGCATACCACGGAGGAATCTAAGATTTTGAGAGAAGTATGTTTATTCAGATGCTGAAGATATGGTCAATAAATCTCTTTGTCCTACACACAACTTTAAGGAATTTTGATTTCTGCAGTCCCAGGATTCAGGGGTGGATATGCAAGCTAAACCATCAATATGCAATCAATGCAGCTCTTCTCCATAAGCTTTTCTGCAGCCCTTGGCTACACCACCAGCTGCTGTCATGCTAATCCTTTTCACACAGTTACTTTTTCCCATGGCTATGGATGTTATTGGGCTATTGTTCATATCAGTATCTAATCCAGGCAGTTTTTCAGCTCACACACTGATGCTGAGAGAACTGCCCTGCAAGGAGAAAACATAGCATGCACACAGAGATTTACACATCTTTTTAATGCTCATCTATAAGTTATCCCTGAAGTCTGAATTTAAAAGGTTCAACTACATATATAATTGAAAGTACTACTCACCAAACAGTCATGTACTCCATGTTCCTAAGACTATGCAAGGAGTGTATGTGCAGGATTTATTTCTCTGAGCTGAAATCTTTCACTCCTTCCCTCGCTTAGCTCTTCAGGGCTCACCTATTATTTCAGATGTGTTATTTCTTGTTTTCTGTTAGCTCAGGTTGGCATAGTTACCCTGTTGTGGTAACTCCACTATCTTTCTCCTTACTACCAGCTTCCAGCTTAACTCCTTCCCTTTGACTTTTCACTTCCATTGCCTTTAGCTTTTTCAGCTTCAGCCTGTGTAATCTTTGCTGGGTTTAAAAGGCCAAATACCAAGTAGAAGACCCAACCTTAAAATGCTGTGTAGAGAAAGAGCTCTATCAAAGCACAATCAAAATTATGTTTTGTGTGAGCTTCATAAGGTTTTGCCTGAAGTAATTTTCTTCACAGGGACTAGTATAGGAGCGTGTCTGGATTTGTACTGGAAAAAGTGTTGATAATACAGAGATGTTTCTGTTATTGCTAAGTGGTGTTTGCCAGCATCAAGGACTTTTCTGCATCTTGTAACACCCCTCCAGTGAGAAGGCTGGGGTGCACAATAAGCTGTGAAGGAACATATCTAGGACAGCCAATCTCAGCTGACCAAATGGATATTCCAGACTGTATGGCATCATGCTGAGCACATAAAGCAGGGGGAGCAGAACAAACTGGGGGCACTTTTGGAGAGATGGGATTTGCCTTCCCAAGCAAATGTTATGCATGACAGTCCTGCATTCCTAGAGATCACTGAACACCTGCTCAGGAGATGCAGTGAATGATTTCCTTGTTTTGCTTTGCATGCATGCACAGCTCATGTTTTCCCTATTAAACTGTCTTTATATCAACCTATGATTTTTTTTTTTTTTTTTTTTTGTAATTTAACTCTTGCAATTCTCTCCCCAATCCAAAAGGTGAGGGAATGAGAAGCTGTGTGGAACTTAGTTGCTGCTTGGGGTTAAGCCTCAGAGAGAAATAGCCTCAAAGAGACAAAGCCAGCAAAGGATAGGGGATGAGGAGATACAGCCAACTAGTTAAGCAGTTGTTTTTTAGAATTATTGTAGAACAGATTGTCTTTGGGCACTCCAAGATGAAAATAAATTATAAAGAAAGAAATCAGTCTACACGTGAAGCAAATTAAAATGGAATGTGGCACATTAGTAAAAACAAATTAAATGCTAAAACCCGGCAAAAAATTATGAATATATTTTAATGAACATTATAGATAACGAGAAAAACTCTTTTGGTTTTTAAAGTTAAAAATATATGGTCCTGGTACAGGCTTGTCTTGTTGTGTATCCGTTTCATTCTTGGTTGTTATTTCTCACTTCCCTCTGCCCCTGTTTAAATAATTTGGCACCCATTAGCTATGTTGAACAAATTTGATACAGCAATAGTATTTCCCAAAGAAATGTTAGTCATATGTGTTTCCTGAAATGGATCTATAAATACAAATCGGTTGCTTTCATTTACTCATCTAAAAGCTTTTGATGATACAAAAAATGTTGCAGTGAAAATTTATCCCATTTTAAGTACTGGAGAGTACACAAAGAACAGAGGCAGAGAGCTTCTAAATACTTTTATTATGGAAGAAGCTTCAGCAGGGTCCACCAAAGAGTTGCAAAACACAATTTAATGAAAGCAGGATTTATTTAAAAAATCCACATTGAGACAAGATTGTCAAAAAGAGTAGAAGATAAAAGACTTGCAGGGTACTTTTACAACAGTGGAAATAAGGTGAGGTGATATCAAGATTCTTAACAATCAACCACAAGGGGAAAATAATTTCAAAAAGCTCAAGATATAAACCCAAAGAAATAAAAAGAAAGATTCTGGCATTGCTATAGTGACTGCATTACAAATTAATTTTGGTGATTAATGATGGAACTGCAGCCAGCAAGCAAAACCAAGCTATTTGAAAGATGACCAAAGACTGGAGCTGTGAACTTCAGTTTTAAGGTGTCATGGAAATAAACAACTATAAATGGACTATAGAAGTCTTAAAGATAAGAGGCATTCCCAAGAGGCACTGGGGGAAATACTGGGACAGTATCACCACAATGTGGGCAGATAAATCATGGGCACAGCTGTTGACATATCCTGCATTTTGTGATCTAACAAGTGTCTTCCGTAGTATCATAATAGAGTCTGTGAATATTTGAATTACATGAAAATCCATAAAAACTACATTAAGGGTTTTAGAAATATTTTTGACCATTATTAATTCACAAGAATTTAAAAAAATATTTTTTTAATTAAGATACTTGTTTTACCAGTTGCCAAGTTTCACAAGCACTGAGCCACTATTTAATGTAGAAAATGGCATCCCTTCACTTGGTAGAGCTGAAGAGGAACTTCAAATGCATGTTAGCAGAGCACAGCCAGCTTAAAACAACACACAGAGAGGAAGACAGCAAGGAAACGAGACTGGTCTTTGATTTACAAATGTTTCTCAGCAATGAATTCATTTCAGGAACAGAAGACAATCTCTTCTAGAGAAACAAATAAGCAAAAAGCAAAACAGAATAAAGAGCCGGAATGTAGACTAAACACTTGTCTGGCTCCGAGCCTCTAGTTTGATGTCTTGGGTTATAAATAATCAAGTGCACTTGTATTATCCTTGTTGTAGAGCACTAGTATTCATGAATACTTAAAAATCCTCTGACAACTGGTAATGTTTCATCAACCATAAAGTACAAAAGGCGAATTAGTGTTGTTTTTTCAT
This sequence comes from Cinclus cinclus, assembly GCF_963662255.1. Classification (NCBI taxonomy): domain Eukaryota; kingdom Metazoa; phylum Chordata; class Aves; order Passeriformes; family Cinclidae; genus Cinclus; species Cinclus cinclus. Next base: position 20,227,167 of record NC_085051.1, on the reverse strand, counting down.
CACCCTTTGTGGGCAAAAAGATCAAAGAAGAGATTTCCATATTGGCAAAGACCTTTTCAGTCCTTTTCTTTGCTTATACATAAAGATGTGTTTCTGCAATATGGCAATGAAGACTGGCAGATGTTAAAACGAAAGTCACCCCCTACATAAATTGAGCAACTTCAGGATATGAAGTCTTTCATGAGTGTTTTATAAAAGGATTTATTCTTCTTTCATGTTTATTTAATTATTTTATACCGAGAACTGGACAAGTCAATTTTTCTGTGAAACTTGCTTCTGGCATATCTGAATTTTCCCTTTTAACTGAAGAACAGGAAATTGCTGTCTCTGTCACAGAACATAGCTTCCCAGAATTTTTATGTTTAACATAATTACATCACTAATATAATGACAATATCCAGTGAGAAAAATTGCAACAGTGTTGCAATGTGATGCTGTGATCAATGCTCTATATACTATTATATTGTGTACTAAAATTTAAAATGCACATTTTTCAACAGGAGGGATTCCCTTGTTGGAACAAAGATCTATGTGAAACATTTCAGAGAAGCCCTTTGTCACTGAAACTGCAGAACAATGTCAGCAAGACATGAAAATATTCCATTTACTCTTAAATGTCCATCTTCGAATAAAATTATATCTTAAAACTGCAGTTCTGCATATGATTATACTGCATGTCTAAAGTACCACACAATAGAATTTCTATCCTAAACAGATTCTGTGCACAACAATGTCTTTAAATTAGATTCTTACGATTTTTTAGTGATTATTCTGAAAATGGAAAAATATAAAATTGTAGCCACTATGCATTTTCTGCTGTTTTATAATCATTTTCTCTCCTGCCAGCCTGTGCACTTCCTCAGACATTGTCTCAAAATATGCACATACCAATGCATTCATGCCTGAAAGAAACTAATGGAAAGAGTGACCTTCACTTTTCTTCTGTAAATCCAGAGGTGAATGTAGCCCAGAAGTGATACCTGTCCCCATCCCTGTTTTGCATCTGTGGCCCTGGCTAAGGGCAGCTTTCTGTAAAGCCATTTATGTGGGGTACTTGTGGGCTGGATGTGACAGCCTGGGGCGAGCACCGTGAGCATGACCCCAGGTCTGCAGCTGGCCTGAGCCTGTGCAGACCCTGCGGTCCTGGCAGGGAAAGCTGGCAGCTTTGGAACTCCTGTGACTCCAAAACTGAGGATTCGCTCTACCTGAAACAGAACTGTGGCAGGAACCACGAGCAGTTCTTTGAACAGTGCCTTAGTAAAAATGAAGGTAGACCATGCTATAAAGCAGAGTTAGATTCTGCATTAAGGGTTTTGTGAAAGCAGCTAGATGAGTATCCATTACATCTTGTATTTAATATTTCTGTGATGAGTTTAATTAAGACTATAGCCTCTTTTTTGTGGAGCAAATTTGCTCTGGATAGCATTTATTTTCATCTCTCCTATGAAGGAAGGGCATTAAAATGAAAATGAAAGTTCAGTCTTTTCAGGTCTGTAACTCTAAAGGAATACAATGTATTCAAAGACCACTGGAAGGAGTGGTACTAAGAATCAAAATGATAACAGATAGAAATTGTTTTCACATTTTAGCCTTACAAAGAATATTCACTACTGGTGGTATGTGGTCACTTCTGAGCAATTTGCAAGATCATTTTTTGCTACATAATATATTCAGAAATGCCTTTTTCTTTGCTTTTGGAAGGGTGAACTGAAGAATGGTCCCCGTGTTCCCTTGCTGAAACAATCAGCATGAATTGAGGTTGTTGGAAAGCAGAGGCGAAATCAGCAAAAGTAACACATGTATTTTTGCCAAAAAAATTCCTGGAAGACATTTAATGTATAAACAGGTAGATATTAACTTTCTCTCTTTTTAAAGAAAGTTTGGCACTGCAGCATTCATAATGGTAGAAACTTATATCACAAAGTTTATTCATTTTATTAATTTTATGATTATGCTGGAATGCATAATGAAATGACTAATTATATAGAGAGGAAGCTAATTCAAAAATCTTCTTTGGGTCTTCTGTGTTGCAGGAAGATCATACCATTAAAAATAAAATACTTAAGCGTTCACCTATAAATGGAAAAATTCTGTTGAGATACCATTGATTTTGCTGTGCAGAAGTTGTAAAATTAAAATTCTCTGATGCATCTAAAACACTTGGCAAAATGTATGGCAATGTTTGAGGTTACAATACAATCCACAGACTTGCAATATAACCTTCAGGATGTCTGAAAGTTTTTTATCCAAAACTTCATGAAGCCCATCCATTTCTTGACCTATTCCCTTAGCTCTGTGGTTTCCTGATGGAAGTAAATAATAGCCACTGTAGTACTTTAGTCCTACTCCTATACAAAAATATTTCCCTGTGGTTTTCATGTGTTTCCTGAAAATAATTCTTAATAATTTTCATATTTTTTTAAGATGCAGATCTCACATGTACCCAGGGAAAAGGTCTATTCATTTGCTGTCTGTTCATTTTAAATAAGGGAATGAAAATTATTTTTCACTCAAGTAAAATGAAAAATAAACTCTTTATAGCCAGAACAACTAGCTTTATAGAGTATATAACAAAATCAATAATTTCAACATAACTTTTGCAATTTTTTTTTTAATTTTACCCTTTCTTTTGCCAGAATATTCATTTTTCTGCCAATATATCTACATAAACCTTGAGGGCATTGCAACCTCTCAAGATTTAGTGATTTAATATATTGCATTTCTTGTATATTCTTAGTATTTCTACTAAAATGTAGGTATTTTACTGAGAAAGGCCTAGCAAGCCCTTTACAATGTTTTGCTTAACTAAAGATCAAATACCATGAGACTGGAGAAGAACCTTATGTATAAGTCATCTGGGCCATACTTATCTTCTTAGTTAAGGAATATTAAGTCACATGCAAAGAAAATAAAAGCTTGTGTTAGTAGGTACAAAATAATAAATTAAAAAAAAAAACAACCTGGCATTTTTCTTCCTGGTTTGTTCTGACTATTTTAACTGGAGGAAAAACTTGGTTCCCTAGATATGAGTCCTATACTGTTGTAGAACAAGCAAATGCCCCTTAAGCCTTGGGACATCATTCAAAACAGTTCTTTGGTGTTTTCAGGTGCTTTAAATTTTGTTTGCACAAATGGAAACTCTTAAAAGGACTCGATTTTCAAAATACATTTTCTCAGTAGTTTCGGTAAAATTCAGTTCAAAGGAAGAGTCTACAGCTGGACATCCAGAAATGAGGGACCCACTACTTGCAATGAGTTTATAATCCCTTGGCCAGGAAACCACTATCCATTTTCATTAATATCTCACTAATATCAGCAAAAAGAAAAAAAAATCTTCCTACTTCGATAAAACAATGGAATGTTTCCAAAAGGAATGAAGAATAGATCTGTTCCAAATATTACTGTTTGATCCTCAGTATTTCACAGAATATGTGCTGGAAATGTGCCCGTACAGTTTCACTTGGTGTAGTCCCATTTAGTGCTTCCCTGTCGACTGAGGCTTTCTCCTTCATTCATGCTCTAGCATTCTCTACTCTCTAAGATTTCTTGATGTGTGTTTTCCCTTCTATTTTGCTTTAAAGATTTACGGCTTAAACACCCAGATCCACAAATACTATCCTAGTTGACTCAATTTCTCCAGCTCTGGAGCTCCCAACATGGGGGAAAAAGTGAACATGTTGGGGTGAGTACAAGGGAGGCCACAAAAATGATCAGAGGGCTGCAGAACCTCTCCTGTGAGGACAGGCTGAGAGAGATGGTATTGTTGAGAGATGGTGTTACCTGGAGAAGAGAAGGTTCAGGCAGATCTTACAGAACCTTCCAGTACTCAAAGAGGGCTCTCAAGAAACTTGGAGTGGGATTTTTTACAAGGGCATGTAGTGACAGAACAAGGGGAATTGCTTTAAACTGGAAGAGGAAAGGTTTAGATTAGACATTAAGAAAAAAATGTTCTCTATGAGAGTAGTGAGGCACTGAACAGGTTGCTCAGAGAAGCTGTGGATGCCCCATCCCTGGAAGTGCTCAAGGCCAGGTTGAATGGGGCTTTGAGCAACCTGGTCTAGAGGAAGCTGTCCCTGCCTATGGCAGGGGATTGGAACTGGATGATGTTGAAGGTCCCTTCCATCTCATGCCATTCTAATGATTATCTGCCCAGAAAAAAATAGCAATTAATTTTCTCCCTTGTGATAACTAACTAGAGATTAAGTTGCTTTCACCTGCAGCCAAAGCATCATGAGAGAGAAACAGTTTTTAGGTGGTTTGTACACATCTGGGGCCAAGAGGTGGCTGTCCAGCATGTCTAAGAAAGGAGAGGGATGGCAAGGAGCTGGGATGCTCCTCCTGTGGGGCTGGTGAAGGAGAGAGGCAATTCAACGTTCTGTGGTCACTCATTTCCTCACAGCACTGAAATCTTAACCTTTTAGGCAAGATTCTTTGCTTCATTGTGATCTTGCTTGTTTGAGCAGTATGCATTGACACAAAACATGTGTCTGCAGAGTGCTGGAGGAAATAATAGGATGCAGCCAGTTTGCTGGAAAACCGGTTTCAGAAATTCTCTCAGGCAGGTAATTACTCCTTCTACTGATCTTATAGAAAAAGTCTTATCCAAGACAAGTAGAATACTAAAGCTTTCTTTATCCATACGTAAATGCATCAGAATTGTTTCAGCATCACCTGGTCTTTTAATAACTAAGTTTCTAGCTGAAGACATACATACACATAGTAGGAAAAATTACACAAAACCCCCACAAATATAATTGACCAAGACTTGAGATGTAAATATTAACACATTAATATTAATATGTAAATATTAACACATTCATGTATGTTAATGTATGCTAATATTTGTTAATTTAAAGCTCCCTGTATAAGATTTTGATGTTGGTTTGCTCAGAGGAAACTTTTTAGAAATTTACAGTTTTCAAAATTATCAACTTAACTAGCTTATTTTTAGGACTTCAGATTTAGAACTGTTGAACCTTAGCTATGAGTGCTAAAATGAGAATGCAAAAAAGAAATATTTGACCTCACAAAGTAAGCGATCCCTTTTTACAGGAAGGACTTTAATGGGCTTTTACTTTATCCACTTTAAATAAGGATGAGTAAGAAATATCTCATTGCTCAAAACATCCTTTGTAACTAAGTCTAATCATTTTCCAACCTTATTTTTACTGGTAATTTTTTACAGTGTATTTCTATAATTACATTAAAATCAGCTAATCAAACTATGTATAGAATTACATCCATACAAATGTCAATATCCTGTGTAAGAAGTGGTGCTATGTAGCTGAAGGTCAACTGTGGAATAACATCACCATTTGTTATGCAATTAGGACTTGAAAATTTGTTACACTATTTTGAAGCCTCACATGACCAAAGAAGAGGTTCATTCAAGGGCATTCACAAAACAGACCTGAGATCAGGTCTGAAACAGTCTGGAATAAGATCAGGCACAGGGAATAAAAATGGAAGCTCTCATAGGCTGGTAAAAGCAAATGGAAGCAAGCATTAGAATTGCTAAGGAAGACTACATCTGGGGAAGGCAGTGCAGTGGGAGAGCTTGCCTTAACCATCTATTGATTTTCTGATGTACCAAGTAGTACAGAGGAGAAGGGATATGGAATTGAGCCTGAGAGAATGGTGATGTTCATGCAGCAGTAATTAGGGGTGAATTATCAGGCTGCAGAGAGGGGAATACCTGTGGATAAAAGTCCCAGGCTTATAGAAGTTATTATTTGTAGTGCCAGTGAAGAGCAGTCTAGCTCCTGAATGGCCCATTAAGCTTTGAGCTGTGAGGGAAATTGGCGGAGAGGCTTTGCAGATAGAGACAGAGTCTCGTCAAGTTAAGGTGAGCACAGAGCATGAAATCCACTTACACCGTCACTAATGGGGAACTCTAATTCAGACCAGTCAGTCCTCAGCTCTCTGAGCAGCAGGGGGCGACACGGTCTTAAGACCTGTCCTGTTTCATTTCCTCAATTTTAAGACCAGAGGAAACTAGTTTCTTGTAAGGGGAGCTCTATTCAGCTGCTGGAGTCACAGCTTAATGGATTGCAGTGGTACTGCTGGGAGCATACCACTCCTACTCCTCTGGTGTGGGGAGGGAACCCACGCGTGAGACATGCTGTGATGGACTAACTTGAGAAAGACTGGAAAGAAAGCTTGCATGGCAATTTGGCATTTAATATCCTATTCCTAGCACCTTTTTTTTGCTGGATTTAGCGACTTCTAAAACAAACCAAACCAAAATTAGCAAACTAGAATTGCACATTTTATCGGCTTGCTACATCTTAACGATATTATTCTTACCCCTTGAATAAGGTCCAAAATGTTAACCAAGGAAAAAATTCAATCCAAACTTTTACTTGGATTCAATTAAGATAGAGTTTTGCTCTGACTCTAGTGATTGCTGTAGCATCTCCAAGCATCACCTTAGAAAATAAGTACAAAAACTCCTAGTGCTGATATGCAGCTGATTTAATTAAGCAATTTTGAATGTGGAAGAATTTCTTGCCATTGAAGCTGGGTGAGATCTGTTTATTCTCTAAGAGGATTTCAATGTTCTCTGCAAGTCAGCAAACCTTCTGACCCATGCCAATGCCATTAGGAATCAAATAGTAGATTTCTACAGCGTGCTCAGACGTAGGTGTAAGGTCTGCATAGTGTCATACTTATTCCAAAGTATTTGTGCATAAACTGCCATGAAGGACTGGCATCTTGAAAATCACCTCCCATATGTCCATGAGAAAGCAACAGGACTATGATGAAGAAGTCAGAGAAAAGAATATGAATCAAAATCCAAGGAGGGCGGGGGGTCACTTTATCCTCTACACTCTAGGAGGAGCAAAATGCAAGAGAATATGGTTTTTTTATTTCTTCTGATCAATGTTGAAATGTAACAGTGGTTTTTCTCTCTTCTCTAGCCAATATGTTTGGTAATTTGTGGTGGGTTGACCCTGACTGGATGCCAAGTGCCAACAAAGCTGCTTCTATCACTCCCCTCCTGCTGTGAATGAGTGATTTTGTCCTTTGAAGGAAACACCATCAGTAGTATTAGCAAAAAGTAGGTTTTAATAAGCGTTTGTGAAAGTGCTACTTTTAACAGAGTTCATTGATAAGGTTTGCTTTATTATTCACTACTTAAATGAAGCACACATAGGATGCTGTGAAAAGAGAGAAGGTCATTTAGGCTTTGTTTTAAATGTACAGGACGCTTCCTATTTGTCTGAACACAACCCTAGGAGACAGCTGGTTTTATTTTCATTTCAGACCCACAATATTACTAAGCAATTTATTCTGCTTCCTGTTGTGGTTCAACCCCAACTGGCAGCCAGCTAACCCTACCTTAGCCCCAAGCAGCACATTCCATCTTGTGAAGACAGGGGTTTCCTCAGCTTATAATAAAACTTAGTCCCTTGAAAATAGAACTTATTGAACTAGGGACAAAGAGAGTATAAATAAATTACTTTCTACACTTAAGGGCGTATTTAAGAAACAGAAATACATTTAACATAAGGAATAGAAATCAAAATAAAGTGGGTTTGAATTAGTTCTTAATGTGTCTAAAAAAATTATTGTATCCTGACAGTGCATTTTGCTGCCTGGAAAGTATCTGTCTTTTTTTTTTGTTTCAGATTTAGCTATTATGATACTGCATAGTTTAAAATTTTCCTGTATTTCATTCGCTGTCATTGTTGCAGTGGACTAAAATAGTATTTTCCTTAAGACTCATAGCCCATATTTCATACTTAAAACATGAACAATAAAATTTTTGTTGCCAACACGTGGTGGGTTGACCTTGTCTGAATATGAGATGGCTACCAAGGTGCTCTATCACTCCCCTCCTCAGAATGACAGGGAGGGAAGAAAATAAGATGGAAAAGAAATTTTACGGGTCAAGATAGAGGCAGGTTAAAAAAGCAAAAGCAGCCCTCACACCTTTTCTCCTAGCTTGTATGTCTGATCAGTCATTACATGGTCCTGAATATTCCTTCAATCAGTTTGGGTCACCTGTCCTAGATATGTCCCTACATCTCCTGCCAAAATTTTGCCCAACCCCAAGACTAGAGATGTGTGTGAGAGGAATGTTAGCAAGGCAGTCCTGGTTCTGTGCAGGGAGTGCTCAGCAGTAACTAAAACACCAGTGTGTTCTCCACATCCTTCTAGCTACCAGTAAACAGCACAGCAATGTGGGGACTGATGTGGGGGAAATTAACTCCATCTCAGCCAGAGCCAATACACAATATTAAAGAGAATTGTGATCAGAAAGACAGAGATGCTTCAAACTGAAATTATTCTTGTCAACCTGTCAATAAAAAGTTGCTTGAAATGTGGTCTGAAGATACACTTCTAAAGCATAAAACGTATTATTAAATCTCATGTTTCTTGGGAGAGAGAATTAAAATGAGATGGATGAATCTTTTTTAGACAAATAATCAGGGACAGAGAGTTATAAAGATAAAACATGCAGCATATGATCCTGTTAAAATGTGTATAAGCAAGATTGAAACCTATAGCAAGACAGTGAAATGCAGATGCTGTGTGAAGGGTCTTCTTCACCTCCATGAATGAGACATCTCATCTCATGAGTTGTGAGATAACTTGATTCTTAACTCATAACTGTTAATGTCATTGAAGCCATGGAAAATGAAAAGAGGGGACACTACGATGCTCTATTCCCAATAATGACCTAAAATTAGAACTGTAAATGGATATAAGCCTGCAATTTTGAAGGGAAGCAATGTTAGTTTCCTTGTTGCATTGCTCTTTCAACAAGAAAAGCATCCACTTAGCAGCAGTGCTACAGCTCTAAGCCCAGCATTAAACCTTTTAAAGTGTCACTTTTTTCAGCATTAATCTAATGATAAGAGAGAAAGGCAATTGCAAAAGTCATTCTTTATTGCAGCATTTAGCTCCTTGAAACTTCATCAAAATCAGGAGGGACCCCTTTTTGCTCTGATTGCCTGACCCAGAATCTTTAATCCCGTTCATTATAACCACGCCACTGTGTTTCCTCATGAATTGCCTTCTGAGCTCCAGAAAATCACCAGGCAGAGACACAGAGCAGTGCTGAGGGCTGTACCAAAGCATAGCTCTGACACCTGAAGAGCACAGTTCTGCACCGAGGGGGCAGCTTCTTGAATGTGAGACATGAAACTGACTTCCCATTAATGAAAGGTAGCATTAAAAATGTCATTTTACTTGATTAAGTCATCTGCTTAGACTTCAAATAAAGAAAGCAGTTTTCTTCAGTATTTCAATAGCCCTTATAGTAGCACACTTCTGTGATTCCAAACTGGTAGAAAAGGCACCTTTAAAAATGGATTTGTTTTGGTATTGTCTCCTTCCCTTCAAAAAGCTTTCACAGGGTGTTTGGGTTTTTTTAAGCAACACTAAACTTTCACAGTAATGTTTGAGAAATATTTGGAATGATAAACATATTTTAACACTTCAAATGTGTCCTAATGTCAAAATTTACTTTACTTCCTAGTTTCCTTCCTTTCGTTTTCTACCTACAAACAAAAGAGTGAATGATATTTTACAGAAAAACTGCAACAAAAGGGAATTGGTGCAGAGCCTTATTTTTCTAGGGGAGGGTTAAATGCATCAATATAGCTCTAGCTAGTAGAAGACAAAAATAAAATTGAGTGTAAGACCTTAAGTGATGGTACAATGATTGAGAAATAAGGGTTTCCTTATGCTACAAGCTATTACTTTCCCATGAGCAAGACTGACAGAGGACATAGATATATCTGCCTGCAGGACTGTCCTTCAAGAAGCAGAGTTGACGGCAGGCACAGCACCCTCCACCCCGATATCTGAGACACCGATGATCTAAAGAGGTCAGCTCCTCGCCACTGTATCTAAGGGCATATTTGCACAAGCAGCACAGACTTGGAGGACCTTGCTGTCTCATCATTAATAATAGGCAGTTCAACTCAGACCTGATGTCAGGAAGCCAGCTCAAAGTGCGTATTTTGCAAGTGCTGCTGGTCATTCTGCTGGTGAACTGGTGGGCTAAAACCTGTTTATGTCAAAACCGGACTGCTGGATGATAAGGTAATTGCACTCTGCAGTTTCACAGTCCTCCAACTCCCAATTCTCATAGAAGCAGACTGATTCAGTTTATCTTAGAAATCAGGAGGATCTGAAGATTTGCCATCTGGAAGTGTCTAGAGCACAAAATGTCTGAGGCTCTCATTGCTGACACGGGAGGGTGTGTGTTGTGTCCATTACCAGCAGGTTTTCAACATTTGCATTCTCTTTCAGAGCCAGAAGGGCTCAGAGCTGCAATGCTACTGTTGTTCAAAAGCCTGTTGGAAGCTGTGTAACACTGCTGGATCCAGTGGTGAAATGAACCAGAACACAAATGGTGCTAACCCATGCTGTATAGAATATTCAGGATCTTTATGATGTTCTCACTAAGCTGAACCTTTTATGGTATTTTTTTCTCTATGATTGTGGTCCATGGGTTTGCAGCATGCCTGATGTTTCTTCTCACTCCAGTCTCCGCTCAGGATAATTTTGTATCACTAGTGCTGGCGAAGGGCAAGGCTGCTGTCCCTGCTTTCCAAACTGTGAAGCCTCTTTGAGTTGGAAGGGAAAAACAGGGGTTTCAATTGGCTGTGTTTATTCTCTGGTTAAAGACCAGAGCAATAGGAAGTGCCTCAATTTACCAGTACAACCATATTCAGCAAAGTGTTCCTATCTTCTTTTTTGACCAGTGTTTCTCTTATAAATAGTAAAACCTAGAAAAGAAAATGCCAGGCAGACTTTTAGAGTGAGTAATTGAACCAAAAGCTTCTGTTAGAGGTTAAAAGTCTGTTCACATCCAGGCTTTGTTCACAAGGGACAGTATTGTTGTATCATAGCTGGCTTAAGTCAGTCAGGCACAGAAGCTATCACTGTTTCTTATCCAGAAAACTCAGGGTGTGTTTTGCTGTATAGATTTCAAATGTCCAAATTTACAACACCATTATTTCCGTGTAGAAACGTATAAACCCAGTTTGAGCAGCAAGGACTTTAGTGTATACACTTTCTTAATGGTTCTCCTGTTTTTCTTTTCTTACTTCATTGGCACAGATGGAACAATGGATACTTCAGCAGTCCAAGCATGTTTTGAGCAAAATCTGTGAGGAGGATCACCTCACACCTCCTACCTGTCATGAAAATTCAAAGTAAAGGGAAACATGCAAATCAAGTATGCAGCCAAACCAGGCTCTTTAATTCCAAACAGACTGAGAATCAATATATTTAGGAAGAAAACAGTAACATATATCTGAGATTAATGACTCTAGTGAGGGTAACGGCTGCATGCTTCTCAACATAGCATTTAATGTATTTTCTGTCCATTATTTTATCTATGATTTGGCAGTGTAACCAATTTTTTTTTATAATGCAGAACCTCAAGAAAATACTGTCTCCTTTGATTAAGATGAATGAAAATAAAAGCTATCCTGAAGAGAAGGTATTTCAGATGGCAAGATATTAACAATAATATGGAAATATATGACATTAAAAGAATTTATGGAACAGAAAGAGTGTTCCTTTATCTGTCATATAAACTAGAGGTTCTCTTAAATGTATGAACACATTTTTTTATAGTTTAAAAACGCTCTGACAAACTTCAACTGAGCCTTTAACAAGAAAATCAAATCTTTATATACAATCTAACAAAAATAAAAGGCAACTTTTAGTACTATCTCAGATCATCTTTGATGTTTTCTCATCTCTGCATTACTATTAACAAAATTCTGCCTCTGAAAAATTCTGTGTATGTTGCACTTCATGACCTATTAGAGAGAAATTGCTTGCTGCATTCTTCAGGAAGATATAAATATGATCAGGACTCAGGTCAGCAAGGTCTATTCCTGCAAAGCCTTCATGCTTCCAACCCTTTTTGTGCTATCCTCATTCTCAGTATAAAGTTAGAGCTGTAAATAGATAGACTTCAGAAAATTGAAAATACTATGTATTCTGTATAAAAGTTAGGTTTTTCATTTATCCTCTGGTGAATGTCATGTAAAACCTTCAAACATTAGACGTTTATCACAGTTGCTTTTAGAGTGATTTGGAATGATTGTCAGTAGTGTAATTGCATCCTATGAATAGTGTATGATGTTTCCACAGACACTGGCTAGGATTTTTGTTTACTTTTATCTATGCTGCTGTGTTTCCTTGGGTCATAACTACAAGGTAGTTTTCCCACTCTTTCTTTCCTTAAACTAGTAGTCAGCTATTATGTTTCCTGTGTAGTTTTACTGTGTTTCTTTGATTAGTAAAACTTTAAACTCTATTATATATTTCTTTGTGCCACAAGACACTGTTAAGGCTGTATTAAAACCAGTTAATTCTGGTTTGTCAGCACAATACCCTTCCAGGAAGGCATTGCAAATTGATTTTCAGTTTTAATGCAAGGATCATAAAAACTTTATTTTCTTTTGTTGTCACCAGTGTACACTAGTAGGTAATGCAGAATCTAATTGTTATGAAACTCAGAAAGTAGAACAGTTCTCAGAAGATTAACTAAAATCAATTAGCAGAGGGAATGAAGCCACCATTGGTTTTTGATGCTCACCCCCATGAATATAGCCATTCTCATTCCAAGACATAGAGGGATTATTTTAATGGAAAAGAATAGCTGGCTTCTGCGCTTTGACTGCCAACAGGAGAGTCAGTTAATTTTGAAAGCCACAGAGGATTTTCTCATTTAAACATTTATCTCTGAGGGAGCATGGAGAAATAACTGAAATATTTAATATTTTAAAATTAAATTCTTCTGATATTAATAAGATTCTTGCTTTCATTTTTTACACTACAGAATTTAGGTGTTCATAATTTTGGGAAAGGTGCACAGAGATGAACATTTTGATCCAAATACACTGCTGTCAATACAAGCTGAGTGAAAAGTGATTGTAAAGTCAGTATTCTGTGATGTTTTGCTGAGCTGATAGCAGTGAAAACCCATATTGCATTTGGCTACTCTTCTACTCAAAAATAAATGACTGCTTAAGAGTTTATGGGAAATAGGAAAACAAATCCATACATTTTTTGTAGGACTGTTTCTTGAGAAGGATCTTAAGCTATGCTGGTTCTGGCGTCCTGGAAACATGCTTACATTTTCTTTGTCCTTTTTTCATACCTTTTATCTTAAGTACTGGTTTTCTTCATATCTTCTGAATAATATAAAAAGAAAAGCCCAACAAAATATTCGTTTGCCTCATTAACATTCACATTTTAGTTACTTCGTGTGTTTCAATTTGACTGCATTCTTGTTTTCTCTGTGGATTTAAGGTCACATGTAGCTTTTAAGAGCATAGGGAGGGCCCAGACATGAGAAGGCCATTAGTGTTATTTCCAATGAGCTATCAGCCCACACAGCATCCTGTAGGGTACTATAAATAGCTTCTCTTGGACAGCTATCACATATGTTGAGGTACTGATTAAATAAATTCATCACATTAATTTCTATTTCCCCATGGGTTTTCATGCACTCAAGAGACTAAGAACATCTTTCCACCCATTAATGAATGTAAATTTTAAGACAGAAACTTATTATTTCTTTTGTTTGTTTGTTTGTTTCCTTTTTATTACTTCATGTGTGTTTTCTTGGAACACATTATTTTTATTACATTGATTCAGATATAATATTAAATTCCCATAAAATTCCCATTCTACTTCTTTTTAATGAGGGTGGACAGTGGAAAAACATGCAAGAAGGAGAGAAATATTTCTGAGATTCAAATATCCCTGTTTCATTTACAGCGAGACTGCCTTGCAGTCCTTCCCGCATCTCTTTCCATATTCTTTTTGTGCAGATCAATTTGGCTACTATTTTGACTTAAATATTTGGATGCAGGAAAGTGAATTGCTACTTATATTATTTCCAAGGAGTGAGAAACAGCCGTGGTCAGCTGAACAGAAAGTAGCCGTGTTACTAGGATGTTGAATTCATTGCCTAGGTTCAATTTATCCTAGTTGCCCTCTATTTTCAGCAGCTCACAATACAAAGGAAGTTCAGCTGTAGCTGGAAACCTCTGTGCAGCTGTCTGGTCACTACATTCATCTGGCAGCTCCTGAACAGATGCAGCTAAAAAGAAAGGATGCAACAGATTTGGGAGTCATAATGACTTCAGTAAAACCACAAAAACTTCCTGACACACTTTGCCATATGTAGAATTGGTACCCAACAATCACTGTGCCATAAGAACAGTTGTGATTTATGTGTAAACCTCTGGGATCAGTCTGGAACAATGGCAGTGTTTAAGGGTAAAGGGAAACTCCTATCACTACAAGAATCCTAAGATACTGCTGTCATCTATATTTTAATCTCTTTTAAAATCGATTTCTGGTGTTGTAGACTCAATAATGTGTGGCATAGGGACATAATAGTAAATACAATACTACATTCATATATTCTTGTATCATATGCAAGTGTAAAATTCTTTAACAAAAAGCTCACTTTTCATTTGTGTGTACATATTTTCCTACCCCCAAGGCTTGTTTAAAATTCTCATTATTGTATTCATCTTGAGAACCAAATTATGATGATAGCTCCTAAGCCAATACACAGAGCTTGAATTTTCAGAATTCTGGATATTTTTAAATAATTTATTGTGATTTTTCAGTGTTGGGTAAATAGATTTACAGGACTTAAAAATCCTGCTAAGGAACAACACCACCTTGTGAAGGCATGCATTTATTAATATAGCTACATTTAAATCCTGAACAGACAATTAGCACATAAATTTCTACTTGCACACTTTTTCTGTGACTTTAATTCTTATTACTTTAATCCAGTCTTGCAGACTATAAGAGCAAAGTTATAACACCACTATTTCTGTACAACAAATGAATAGAATTTTTAGCTCAGCTAATTCATCTCCTGTTAGAGAAAATTTAACACAAAAAATTTAAAAATAAATATCTTTGAGATTACACAGTTTGTTTTTCTTTCTTTCTTGCATTTTTTCTGATTCTGCCTTATCAATGAAAAGCATTTTTCTCTCTCTCCTTCATGCTTACAGTACAGAGTAATCCTCTTCTAATTTCAGCTGTTACTGCAAGATGGAAATCAAAGCGACTTTGCTGTGTTTAAAATGTATTATTAATGCATACAGGTACAGGAAAAATGTCCAGGGAATATCATCATTTTGACATCTGTTTTACTGTCCTCTGCCAGGCAATGAATCAAAAATGTCTCAATCATCTGGAAGATGCTATCAGATTTCTATTACAGTTGTTGGAACTCTTCGTGTGATGTCATTAAGTGAAAAAATAAATCTATTTAAATGCATTTAAATGGCTCACAGATGTGTACCATAATCTTAGGGTTCCTGGAGCTGTGTTGTCAAACCAAAAATATTAAGGATGCTGATAGATATACCTCAAGGTTGAAGATATAGGAAAGGACAGCTGTTATTGTAACATGATAGAATGAGAATTGCCGGTCTCTTCAGTTGCTCTGTAGAAAGTAGTGCATCCCAGATTCAGTGATGGAACAGGAGCAAAATTGGCCTGTATTGGAGCAATCTGGCCTTTGTGTCTGGTTTTCAAAATCACTTCACTTAGCCTTTGTCACAAAATCTGATATTGAATCACTGACATAAATTACTCCCCTTCCCTCAGAATCTTAACAAGTGTTCAAGTCTCTATGGTTTAAAAAACAAAAGAGAACAAATTATTGATTTTTATTATATGATTATTCCCTATAATAAAATATATCTGTCACTAATAGATCTAGACATATATCACAAGTTTTACTTAGCTAAAGTCATTATTGGAAATGAAAAAATTGCCATTGCAGTTCAGCTTAGGTGCCTTTATGCTTCCTCTAAAGTTATGATCTGAATATTTAAATCAATCAAATGTTTTCTGTTTAATTCACTAATGAGGATTTTTCTCAATTACAAAAATATTCATGTTCATTCCTATTAGCGTTCACCTACTTTATCTTCATGCAAAAGAAAGGTAAAGATAAGCAGTGATAACCCAGTGCCTAAAAGTCAGAAGCAGGAGTGGGAAATACGAACTTGTGCCCTTCTTTTAGCATTTCCAACAACTGTTTCCCAGGATTACACCAGGGCAAACCACTTTTCTCTCTGCTGATAGTGTTGCATGCACCAATTTACTCACCGTTTTCTTCAGGACTTTGGGCGTAGTGATTTGAGTGAAACATTTTGTGGGACAGGAGGAGCATGACCCCTCTGTGCAGAGACATTCCTGGAAAGGTGCTGACTCCATCTGTCATGTTGCTCTTCCTGTGCCTCTCCATGGGATCTCTGTCCTCAGACACAATCCTCAATCACTTCCAGCTTTAATGCTGAGACTCAGCATCTCCCATAGTATTCAGCAGAATGACATAGAAAAATTACAAAAGTGACCTTTCGAAGATTTGCCTTTATCCATTGTGGTTTGAAAGGGAATGCTCCTATTTAGAAATCAATTTACATAACTGTTGTGGCATGTTTCTTTAAACTCTACTCATGTTTGTAAAGATATTTTAATTGAGGATACTTAATCATATAAACATGTGAAAAGTTATTTTATGAAGGCATAAGTCAGCCAGATATTTACAGCAGATTGTGGCTACAGAACTAATCAAATGAGACATCTTATAAAGAGGGTAGAATAAAGTACCACGTCAATTCATATAACTCTACCTATATAAGAATGCAGTTAAGAATTTTTCCTAATTTAGTAACTAAAAGATAACAATGAGCACCTTCTGAACAGCACCTCAACCATTTGCATTTGGTTATTAAGGAATAGGAAATCTAAGTGTAATATATCAAGGAGCAGCATTGTCATGTGGAAGTTGTAGAGGTCAGGAAAAAAATCTTCTTCCTGGAGGACTGCCTGCAGTTAAGTTTTGTCTTGTCTTTTATAGTTTCTAGAAGTTTACAAGGCAAGATAAATTTCATGAGAAAAAACTGACTCTGAATCTCACTTTCTATTTAGTTTCAGAACCAAAGATGTGGTCAAAGTTTTCAGCATGATCAGCTTGAAAGACCAATTGAGCACAACATTTTTGGTCAATGAGGTTCAGACTTCGAAAGTATTCACAAACTTTTCTCCCCAGTCTGTCTAAAAGCTGATTCTATTTACACTTCACTCCTGAATCCTGTTTCTCCCTGATGACTTCCTCAAAACTCCTCAATCCGATTCGATTAGACTCAAAACTAAAGCTATGAATCTTTGTTCTGAACTAAATATCTTGTGCCTTGAATCAGAGAAAAGAGCATTGCAGTATCCTCTTATCCCAGTCTGAGGACTAACTGTGGAGCACAGATGTCTCAGAATCACAGAAAAGAAAACAGTAGAAGAGCAGTATTAAGTTGAACCTTGTCTTCAAGACAGCTCCATACACATCTGTGTCGTTTCTGAAAAGTATTCATCTAATCTACTCCATACAAATTTTCACCAGCTACAGCTTTTGTAAGCCATTGCAAATTTTATTATGGTACTTCCCAGTGTTTCAAGTTTCTTCTTTTTCCCCATGAGTCTCTGGCCTGGATCTTCCTGCAATTTAAAGCCACTGTTTCCTGGCCTGCTCAGCAGGGACAGGAAAGTAGATTACTCATCTCTGGCAGAAGCTAGCATATTTGAAGACTGTTACTATGTATCCCTTATATTTTCTTTTTTGCAGGCTTAATAACCCCAGTGTGTTCTCTCCTCCTCCAAAAGTTGTAAATTTCAGATGTTTGATCAATCTTTTTTCTGCCCAAATGGCCCACTTCATTCTTGAATTGTGATGTACAGAACGAACACCTAAGGCATCACCCATACTGGAAACAGTAATTACTGAGTGTGTCTTGCAGTCTGCATGGCTGTTTATACATCCCAGTATGATGCTTTTTCACAACAGCATGACATAGTTGACTTTAATGTGCGTGTCCTCCGCAGAGATTTATTATTTGATGAATTGCTCAGTAACATGTGCAAACATACATATATTTGGCACTGTAGTTTCCAGAGGGTCTTTCAGTTTTGCAGTAGAAAACATATAGTATATTTCTTATTGACTTAGCAAAAACAAATTAAAGTTTCATTAACTCCTGCAGAACATTGCTATTCTAATTATGCAGATTTGTGTTTAGTCTGGTGTATTTTCTTTTAATTAATTACGCACATTTTATTTTGAGAATATATTTTGGCTTTTCTTGTGGAAGTAAAGAAATTTATGCAGCTTGAGCATAGTATATATACACACAGAATGGAAAACATAATCCAGAAGTCTTCTAAGTTCAGATCATATAATTTTCTGAAAAGCATTACTTTCCCTTTTTTCTCTGGCTTCTCCTAGATTGCACTCAACTCCCATGTGGTTTATCAAGGACAGAGAAGCAGCCTGACAACTACACCTTTCTGAACAGTAGAAAAAACAAAACACACTTTCAGGACCCTGTGCATCTTGGGCTCCACGTGCATCTTCACTCTTGCTAAGCAAATAAACCTTTCTTTTGTGGACCTAAGTGAGAAGTGCTGTCCTCAGCTGAGACTCTCGAAATAACCAAGGGTTTCCTAGAGCAGCTGCTTACACTTCAGGTTGCCAAGAAATGAGTGTTGAATTATGTAATCAACTTTTGACCTAACAGGGATCTCTGAGGCTTAGTGCACTGTCTCTTTCAGATGCAGCACACTCCTGGTCAGTAAGTATTTAAACATACATTATATATTTAAGAATATACATCTTCTTCTAGAAATATAAGAATTGCTGGAATCTTGAGCAGATACTGTGCAGATGAACAGAATGAGGGGAATCATGAATTTAACGGCAATCTTTACTTTTGTGTAGGATGGATAGCACTTCAGCAGTGTGGACTTCAAGTTTCTGTGTTTGGGGCACAGGTAACAAAGATACCCAAGACTGAAGTATATAGAAGAAACATACTGGTTTCCACACTGAGATTTTTCTCTCCATTTCCAAGCAGAAAACAGTCAGGCTCTTAATTTTTGTCTCGCTTATTAATCTACATATTTCTTTAGATTCTACATGTATTAATCCATCTTTGTATTACTCCTCTTGTTCTCCCATGTACAAAAAATCACACAGAGCAGGTAAAAAGTAGTGAGTTTGTCTACCAAAGCTGCTCCTTCTGGAAAGAAAAGCTCTGTTCTGCAGAGATCACTGAAGCAATGCAGTACTTCAGCCCTTACTGTTAACAGGTTGAAGGGTGCAGTGGTTACTTTTTTCTCTTTTTCTCTTGGCAACACTCTGTGCTTCGCCAAAAATGTGTAGGTGCTCAGTGTTTCACTGCTTTTGTAGAAAAAGAAGCCAGTAAGATATATAAAGTTTTTAAGAAGAATGTAATAATTTTAAAAAATTGTTATCCAGTTCAAGTAATCATGGGATGGGGACATAGGGATAATCACATAGTGGTGTTCACACAAGTTCTCCCAAGTTGTTAGTGCTACATGGACAGGTCTGCTCACCATTTTCTGTTCAGCCATGTTCAACTCCTGAGTAAAGATATGGCTGAAGAGAAAGATAACTACCATAGTCTTTAAAGGTTTTCTTTGAAAAACTTCAAAGTAATGCTAAATTGCTACAGGATTTCCAGGGCTCCCACCTGAGTTTTGGGGGATGAAGAGAAGCCCAGTTAGAAACAGGCTGGAGAGCCTTATTTGATGGGGAGTTAGATGACTCCTGTTCTTAAAAGAAAGTGGTTTCCATCTCCAGGGTAAACAAAGCTTGATTTTAAGGGACTGCCTGGGAGAGGTGACTCAGTGATGATAATCCATGCAGCAGTTCAGCATCCCACTGATTTTTATTGGTATATATGTGGTACTTAGGGCAGTGTATCAAGAGCTCTGTTCTGCATTCAGTGCTGCAGAATCGTTAGCCCCAAGATGTCATCTACTTCTCATTTTTTGTTTTCCTGCATTTCATTGCAACATTCAAGTTTGCAATAATTCACGAGGTTAAACAGGTGTTCAAATAAGAGCAAAATGTTTGTTTGCTACTATTGCATGCTGAAGGTGTAGTATAAATAATAAATCAGTTAAGAATCACAAGCAGTCAAGAATCAGAATATGTCCCAGGGAAACGATATATTAAGATATTTTTCAGCAAAATACTTGAACACACATACTTTCTAAACTTCTTATTTATTCTGTTAGTTCAAGGCAAGAGCCTTGTGTGGTAAGAGTGACTTGCCATGTGCAGAGCCATCAGGAGATGGGTGAGTACACATGCTTTGTGCTGTGATGGATAAATCTGGCATCTTCAGGGAGACTTGTGTAAGGGTTCTGCTCTGCAGGCACAAGTGAGAAGGACAAGGTGTGGAGCAGTCAGTGCTGAGTCCTCTGGCTCCTGCTGTATCTGCATCCCCTCTGTGGCCGTGGGACTGGGAATGCACAGGACAAGGAGGCACCACACACACTGTCCTCCTGCCACAGCCACAGTATGTTTTCCAGTTACAATCTCAACATCAATGTCAGCATATTTTTTTTCTTTCCGCAATTAACATGTCTCCAAATTCCACCTTAATAAAATTAGTGAGTTAATGAATTTTCATCGAGTCACTGGACACTTGGCCCTGTTAGCATAAATAAAGATTAATCAGCCATGAAAAGATACTTTTAAACCACATGGCTTGTAAATGCAGTAAATATTTAATGTGAAGATGAAAGAACTGCACATAGTGCTGAAAATTCACTCTCTGGGCCTTCTTCAATCCCTGCTTTAGTAATGATCTAAAACTCACTTTAAATCCATGCCTGGAATTTTAGGCAGCTGAGGTTCTTGAAGACTTTTATTGCTCTCTTTCTGAATAAAAGTAATTATTTTTCCCTCAAAACTAACAACTAGCATAGTTCTCTGCATCATTCTTGATCAAAATCCAATTTCACTCTGCTTTAAAGAGGTCTGAATTTTTTTCTATTGATTGGCAAATGACATGAAAAATACTTCATTTCATAACACAGTATGGAAAATATTAGTGGGAATTATGTGCAGAATTTTATCAGTCGTAATTATTTATTTTTGTGTCTTCTATTATTTCATGTTTGTGTGGAGATTTGCCATTTTGTTTTATTCTTCTTGTAAGATTTCAGAGAGCAAACTGTATATTAGGGTAATAAACCCATACCCCGGTGAGAATATTCAGTGAGATGGTAAGAAACTCTGGAAACATTTTAAAGCAGAAAAAAAAGGAATCTTTTTAGTCATCTGAACAGTATTATGTACATCACAGATGGCTGGCTTGTGGATGATCAGTACAATATAAAGAACAGCAGAAGAAAATATGTCTTCTGCATTTGTAATATGAAACCCATTCTCATATGAAACCCCATTTTTCTTCAAAGCTCAGAGAGCTCCAAATCACCATTTTTAATCAAGGTCATTGATGGTATTATTTTTTTCAAAGTAAAGACATATTTTAGGTTATTCTCATAAACAGTGATAGTCAAGTGTCTTATTTAGGCATATTTTATTCATTTAAATGAACATTTTTGCTTATATGTTCATTTTATCAATTCATGTGGCTAACAGCTTACTATCTAAGCCATTAGGAAGAACAAAATTAATTGCTACCAATGACAAAGTCATTGCAATAAATCTGGTGCTAAGGTTTACATTTCTGGCTTTTAAATAGCTGGCGAACAGTTCCTCACTTGAAGATTTAATGTTGTTAGTATTCATCTAGGCATTGCAGGTATAATTCAGCTCTTCTGACTCTATCTGTGTAAGCAGTATACAGCTAATATTATCTCTGAAATGTTCCTTTTAGTCAATGCAGACTGACAGGTATGTTCAAATGCATCTTTCCATTTTAATTACTTATTTAATATGAATAGGGTTAAGCCTATGGAAGCACTTTTTAGCAGTGATTAGGCATAGATAAAATTAGTTCAGGAGAATCCTGTGTTTCTCTTTGTTCCATTGGAAGGTCCACTATATCAGATCTGGCATTAAAATCTTGTCAGCCATTCCTCTGGACCCCAGTAATTACAAACAATCAACTAAAGATTTTAATAATGTGAGAAGTTCATGACAATGGGAAGATCTAGACCACAAACAGGAAGCTGTTTTCCACCTAAGGAAAAAAAAAAACATGAATTCAAAGAGGAAATGTCCAAAACATTATTAGTAGAAATACTTCATACAAGACATGGGAAAAAATAGGAAGTGTCAGCTGTAATGGGATTTATCTTGCAGTATCTGGATTAATTAAAAGTGATTTGAGACTGTGAAAGATAGATGGGCTTTGCTAACAATAGCAGTTCTGGTAGCTCTGGATGTGATTTTTGGCTGCATAAGGATTGATTTTTTTTTTCTAATATTTAATTCTATTCATGAAAAATTGGTTGGAAATGATTTATATTACAGTATTAGATTCAGAGTTAATGAACCTGAAGAGGTATAACCTGGTTTTCAGAATTTCTTCCAACAGACATGGATAATTTGTCTTACGAAATATTTAAGCATTTAAATGACAAATGTTTGAAAGTAGCTGTTAAATTGAAATTGTTTAATTTCATGTAGGAATAAATGTTGGATCTCAGCCTTTTGGTTAAATAACAGAAGAGAATATGTATCTACTGATACTCATTTGGTTATTCATATACTTTTTATCTGTCAAATTAGCTACTCTACTTGGGCAGGGTTGAAATTTATTGAATCCTTGTTTTATCTACATTATCTGCAATGACTGACTGCTGGTGAGCACCTTCAAAAAGAATGAAAACTTTGCAAACACAAAGCAGGAGGCAGCTCAAGCCTGTGTTCTTTTAAATGCTATTTGGGCCTTACACTGTTTGCAATGTAGGGCTTATGTTGCTTCTTTCATTCTGCAGCTTCATTTTTGATAGTCTATTATTTTTGTCTTCTGGAGAAAAATCTTTTCCTGTTATTTTTGTGTCACCTGGAGGATTGAGAATTTATAAGCAGGTGAAGGATAGCCAGGGAAAATTCATGTGACTATAAAAATAAAAAACCTGACAAAATATTTCCTAAATGAAACACAGGAGTTTTGTTTTGTGATGAAAAAGTAGCATTTCTGTTTGATAGCTGGTCTTCCAATGTGGTATGAATGGATTGTACTAGTGTATGTTCCAGCAGAAAGTTATGTTTTACCATAGAATTCATCAACTGCACAGTTCCTTTGATGTCTCTGTGGTCTGTCTCCTGAATATACTGTCATGCGCAACATGCAGTACTATAAAAACTGAAGTCAACTTTGGTCATTAATCAGTGTCTCCAGAAGAAATCAGGATTCTGGGATAAATACCCGGATAGATTGAAAAAATCTATAGTAACACAATCTGTTATAGTGTATTAAGTAAAAATATAAAGCTTCTATTTCCCTTTCTTTTGACATTTTTCAAAATTACCAGATTGTCTTAAAGAAACTTAATTTCTCATGAATATTTTTAAAAGCAAACTTTTGAAATGCAAACCCCTACTGTAGTCTTCTTAACCTTTCAGTTTGAACAGACAAAAAAAATCTGTCCAACCCCTCTTGATTCGACATGAACTATCTAATCTGTTGGTAGATACAAGACTGATTAAAAAAAAAAAATCACAGCTCAAAGTTATGCTGAGTCTAATAGTAATCACTGAAAATCTCACTCTTGCATTAAAACTATGAGCAGCAGTAAGTTGAAATAAAGAAAATGAGTTTATTATAGTCCAGCATGCCAGTGGGCACTGCGAGTAGCTGCAAGGAAGAGCCAGGTCCGTCAGACAACTGCACAGCATTAGAGTCACAATCTGTCAAGCATCCTCTGGAGCATAAAAAGAGGGAAGCAGAGCAGTGGACTTTGCCCAAAAGACAGAGAAATACATACTCCAAACACTATGTATGTCCTCCAAACTTTGGTACCAAATCAAGTCTGAAAAGCAATCCCCATTTGTGATGGATCATTGCAAGAAACTTTCCACAAAAGTTCACCTGCAGAGTCACCATCCAGTGCTACCATATTTGCTGTTACTCTGTCTGCAGAGTTTTCTCCAAGATAAGTTACGGATGTTGTCTGCTCTTTCACTGGGGTTGCATTTCCTACTTCTTACTGCAACACTCTTTGTACATCACTTATTTTCTGTATTGCATGCTAAATGTTTTAATATTATGGTGTGATATATGCTAAGCAATAAGATGGAGGGGGAAGGGGAGCAGCACATCCTTCCTTTTCATATTTATTACTGCTGCTTTATCCAGAACATATTTAATGAGACTTCAGATAAAATGTGAGTCTCATCACTTCAAGCATAATTGGCAAGCAAGAAATATAAAGAAATAGGTTACAGAGTACTGGTTGTTAAAGCACGTATAACAGCTTGTGGTTTTTAATAAATAAATATGTGCATGAATTATGTTCTTTACAGTATAACATTCTGATCATTCAAGCATAATAAGAGAAACTGGTCATGCCCTCATTAGTCCAATGTGGAGGAAAAATCTGTATGCATTGACTACTTACAATACCATCCCTAACTTTTGTTATCACAAAAATATATATTGCATGTATTATCCCATACAGAAGTGTATGTACTCTAATATATTTTTAGTGTTTTACTTTAGGGAAAGCCAGAAGGATACAAGTTGAGGATTTTTCATCTTTTAATCAGAAGTGTTTTAATATGTATATGTTTAAAGTTGAGTGCACATGGCATTTAAGTGCTACTACCACAAGTCTTGTTTTGGGATTTTTTTTATCATTGCCTAGTATACCCAGGGTTTACCAAATCATCATCTATGCACTAGATTACTGGAAACATTTGAAAATATTTTACAGAATCAGAGAATATGCTGTATTGGAAGGCACTCACAAATGATCATCAAGTTCAGCTCCTGGCCCTCCACAAGACACTCCAAGAGTCACACCATGTACCTGAAAGCACTGTCCAAACACTTCTTTAGCTCTGTCAGGCTGGTGCTGTGATCACTTTCCTGGGGAGCCTGTTTCAGTGCCCAGCCACCCTTTGGGTGAAGAACCTTTTTCTAATAATCAACCTAAACTTTCCCTGTAACAGCTTCAGGCCATTCCCTTGGGTCCTGTCCCTGTTACCAGAGAGAGGAGATCAGTGTCTGCTCCGTCTCTTCCCCTCAAAAGGAAATTGTAACTGCAGTGAGGTCTCCCCTCAGCCTCCTCCAGGCTGAACAGACCAAGTGACCTCAGCTACTCTTTATCCAGCTCCTCCACCAGATCCTTCACAATCCTTACTGCCTTCCTTTGGACACTCTTCAGTAGTTTACAACTGTAAAATGCATTCATCATTTAGTCTGGAAGTTTTCTGTAGTTGACTTTGTCTGGTAGGTACATTTTTAAGAGCTTGGCTGATTTTCCAATAACTGTAGTTTAGTCTCACCATGGCCAGAGAGTCATTAGACAAAAGACCGCAACATATAGACATCATAAATTGCAAATATTTACTATTTATAATGAAAGAGTTCAGGATGAATTATACATGTGGTGAAGCAACAATACTAATTCTTCCCTTGATTTTCTAAAAAATTGATCTGACTAGGCAAGAAAAAAAAAAATCAGCCAAGTGCTATTAATCATAGCTTTCAGTGAAGTACATTGTATTGTAACAACATGAAGCTGTCACCATACCCCAGTGAGCAACACTAAGCACTGTTCAGACATGACTTGCTCCAGTGAAATTCTCCAGCAGTAAAGAAAATGAAGCCCGTGTGCATAGCTTGAACCAGCTGGCAGCTCTTTAAATTAGGTAGGCATGAGCAGTGTATAAGATTGGACACTCCTCCAGATGCTGCCACAATTAAAAACAAAATAGTTGTCCTTATATTGGACACCCACATAATTTCTGGCTGTCGAGAGATTGGCATATTTTGACAGTTTAACGAAAATAGATGCTTTCAGGGAAAAATATAAAAGCTGTAAATTTTCTTGACAAGGAACTTAGGAACTTTTTTCCCCCTAAACATGTGTTAGACTAAAAAAAAAAAAAAAAAAAAAATTCAAAAACCCAACAAACAAACCCACAAGCACTAAGAGAAAGAAAACCTAACGAAACATGGATTCTAGATGTGTTGTGAGAATTTTAATAGAAATTATTAGACTTACTCAGAAACTATCAGTGATGAGGAGCTCGTTCCCTAGATGCGCAGACATGTGAAGCCATTAAAATACCCACCATCTGCTATAGCATGTGCTTTGTTTAGTATGCAGAGCAGTGGCAGGGAAAACTCATAAGACTCCCAGATTTTATTTCCTTTTTCATTTTGGTACAATTTGTCTGACTAAAAGTAGTAGTCCAAAATTAGGTGACACAGCATGTCCAGACTAGATGCCTGCTTTTCATCACCATTCAGCTGCTCAAGGGCAAGCATCTTTCTCTCCTGCTTACACAGAAGGAAGCACTCAAAGATGTCAGATGGAGAAATTACATTCCTGCAAATCTTTTCAGGTCATTGCACCAGGGAGAAAGAAAGGTATTTTCAGAGCATATATGCAACATCATCCTTCAATCTCCAGCTTGTATAGCTCTACACATGTAGGCTAACCCCTTCATTACAGCTCTCACTATGTGCTTCTTCAGAAAGACTTTCAAGGTTTATACTCATATATCACTAAGACTTTTGCAAAACACAAGACAGCAGGACTACCCTGCCCAGAAATAGGAGACTCTGTGTAAGCCATTATGCCCTCTTTACCACTTCTCCCAGGAAAGCAGACTTGATCTTCAACTAAATCCAGAAGAGGCAGTTCTTAAGCAGTCATACAGCAGATGTGCCAGCAAGCAGGATGACACCAACCAGACTGACTGTTGTTCATATCTGAAGGGAGGCTCTCAAGAGGATGGAACCAGGCTCTTTTCAGTACTTCTGAGCAATAGGACAAGAGGCAGTGGGCAGTAACTGATGCACAGAAGTTCCACCTGAATACGAGGAGGAACCACTTTACTGTGCAGGTGAACGAGCACTGGAACAGATTGCCCAGAGAAGGTGTGGAGTGTCCATCACTGGAGATATTCAGGATCTATCTGCATGCAATCCTATGCAATGTGTCCTGGAAAGACTCTGCTTGCACAGGGAGGTGTGACCTGATTACCCCACCTTTGGGCCCTGTCCAACATTGACCATTCTGTCATTCTGGGATCTCTGAATACCTCCCTAGCATCACAAAAGGACAGCTGTTACCAGTGTTTGCCAGGCACATGTCTGTGAAGCCTCTTTTAAAAGCGTGTGTCCTGTGAAACTTCTGTCACACATCATTTCTCTTTCAGCTTTTCTAATACCAGAGATGAATGAAAGAAAGTATTTACTTTTAAAGTCAAAGACTCTCATAGCAGTTTGAATTTTTAAAGTGTATATTTACTGATATGATAGCAAAGACAAGGCTAAACATTCAGCAGACAGCTGAAGACACTAGTGTAGATCATAAGCCAGACTGCAAGACTTTGTTATTATATGCTGTAATAAACAGGACTTAGTGCTGAGACACTGACATCTGTTAAAGATAAAATAATTCTGTCCTTGTAGTCCACATTTATGTGAACATTATATAAATGTTCATTAGTGTTTAAAGCCAACAAACCAAGTGAAAAGTTGGCAAAGCTAGGCTAACAAGTTCTGGTAGGTGAAATAAATCATTAAGATCACCATTATTTTCTTTCAGTTTATATTTGACTCCTAATAAAATACCATTTTATCAAACAAGCAAACAAGTCAGATGCATGCTGATTGGAATTTGCACCCTATTTCTAATCAGCATTCTAAGCTTATAAAAAAATAATCTCCCATTTTGAAAATTGTATCTTAATTATTGAATAAATAGATAAAATTATTAATCATATCCTGACTCAGTATCTCCATTTTATGAACTTTACAAAGCTAACTCTGTGATAACCTCAAAGTCAGTAAACTTGATTATTTCTTCTTGAGTTGATTCCCTAACACTCAGAAGTATCAGTCATTCCAGAGACTCATTTAATATGTCTTCCCATACATTCACTGTCATCTTTTAATGTTCACAACATCTGCTATCAAAAAAGAAAAATAAAAGGAAAATTCATTTTGATTTGCATTCTTTTATGATAAGGTATTCCAGACACATATTGTCACTATTCTAGATTTTGGAAGTATTCTTTTATCAATGTTTTTTGTGTTAAGATAATTTGATTTTTTTCTCAAATTTTGCTTCTTTTAAATTTTATTTTTTTTTTAAATAGTAGAACTCTCTGTGTCATTTGAAGTGTGGCAACTGAGGTAACTTAGGTGAAAAACAAAAGCAATATAAGCAAAAAGCTAAAAAACTAAATATAAGAAATAAGTAGAGAAAAATGAGCAAGATTCCCAGCTTGCAAGATAAGCAATGCTTATAGCTCTCACAGAGTGATTCCTTGCACCAAAATAAAACCTAGGTGCAATATCGGGAGGTTTTTATTTGTGTTTTAAAGGGAACTTCCCTCAAGCAGTGAAGGCTCAGAAAAGGTTTTAAAGGATTCATCTGAAGTTTTACTGTAGTTAATGATAATCACAGAGTACATTTTAGCTTCTTGGTGAGTTTGCATGGAAGCTCAATGAAAATAATGTTCCTGCTGAAATCCTTCATATGAAACCAATTGCCTGTCCGCAGAATCTAAAGGGTGATTTTCCCATCCAAAAAAATGCAGCTTGCTGCAGTGTCATGCCCTACAGTTAGTCTATGGAATAACTATACCCCGATGCTTCTCCAGTAAGGAAAAAAACCTTTAATCTATAATTAGATTACTGAGCAAATGGGAATGGTGACAGGCACACAAAGCCATATAAGGTGAGCCGATTGTTCGAGAACAGAATTTGAATAATTGGTTTCCAAGATCTCTTGGAAGTTTTACAACCCAAGTTCTATGTCATTTGTCACGTGGTTTGGTTTTCTCATAATGCGTACAAAGGTTTTCTATTGTCACTTGGTTATCACGATTTGTCCATTCAGTTATGAAGTATTCAGTGTCATTTATGTCTTTTCAAGTTCATTCTGCATGTCTGTAAATTATAACCCTTTATTAGTGTTGGCAGTGAGCTGGAATTTCACTACTGCATCAAAAATTATATGTCTGCACTTCCAACCTCTTCATACCAGTGCCAAATTTGAAAAATTAATTCTTCTTCTTCACACCAGCTGTGTCAGGAGACAATTTAACAAGTAGAAATGTGGGGAGAAGATAACAGAAAACAGGAAAATGGAGAACTGGAATTGAAATTAATTTGTCCATGTTAGAAGGGTGCACTTCAATAATGTCTACTGCATGCCAAGAATCATTAAAGATAATTCCAATTAAAGGTCTTAAACCAAGACAAAAAGCAGAAGTATCCACCACTGTTTATTGCCTAAGAGTAAATCTAAGAGGAAACTGAAATTCAGGGCCATATTTTCTACTAGATGGAGCAGAATATGTAGGATGTCAAGTGGCACCCATGTAAAATTACATCTCTAGTGAAAAGATGATAGAAGACTGCCTCAAAGGAGTCAGAAAGACCATTTTAAACACTTAGTACTACATCTGCACACATTATGTAACAGCAAGTCAGACAGTGCTCTTTCTAAAGCAGGTCTAGTAGAACTCAAGGATCCTTCCTCCTGACAAACAATAAAATACACCCTCCCACATTTATCTTCACTTATTTTTCTATTTCACTTAATTTTTCCATATGGGATCAATCGTATCCCCACAACTTCTTGAGAACTCTTTTTCAGTGTTCAGCTTTACTGTTGGAAGACAGAAACGTGGATGAGAGGAACATCTTTGTAAGGACATTATGCTCTGCCTGCAAACTTGTGGTTCATGTTCAGGCAATGCACAAAACCAGTTAAATTGGAGACATTCTCAAATCATATCAGAAAATATTAAAACCTCACTAATCTGAAGTTATACTGCCTTGTTTTGAACAGTATAAAACCTTAGCTGTAGCTCATATCTGTAACCCTCTTTGTCTTTCACAGGCAAGGACCCCCTTTGTTGTTCTGAGAGAATCAGATGGAGTGCTGCATGAGTTGATTAGACATCAGGCAGAAGCAAAATTGAAGTACAAATTCTAGCTTTTATGTCTATTCCCCCCCCCCTTCTTTTTTCACTTTTCTCTGCCTCTACCTCCCACATGTTTAGACACTTAATGATAATTTATGTTTAATATGTCTAAGCTATGCTCAATAAACCAGCTTCTAGGGTGCAGGAATAAATTTTCTTCATGAGTAGAATTGGATATTTTTACCTGTTTTTACCTCTTCTTCAGACTGTTCACTATGGAAATTTTCCAACCATGCTAAAGTGATCTATGGTGTTATGTTGTATGCTCCCATTATTTATAAGTCCAAGACCATTATCAGTAAAAAATTTATCAGTTTAATAGAAATATTTACTGTTACTCCTGGTTATACTAATTGGATAATCCCTTTCTTCATCAATTGCCTGAACTTTTTAAAATTAAGTTTGAACAAGCACATGACTGTTTCAGTTAATTTTACCTGAGCAAGGTTTGGAGAATAAACATAGGTGAATCACAGGGTAATCCCTTCAGATTTTCAACCTTCATTCCTTTCTGAGTTAAAATATATTTTTTTAGACTATTTTTAATATTTTAGTATCGGTTTGACTGACTCATACTTTCTTCAGTATCTATTTTTATCCATTTTAATGGAAGGGTTATGTTTTTCAAGTTTGCACACTCAAGGCTAGCCTGATACATGGTTATGAAAAGTTCATTTATCAGAGTCATAACTGAAAATAGAACTAATTTAGAAGAAAATTTTATCTGAGCACCTTGTAGGGACTAAATGTTTTTGTGGTTGGACTGGTTTGTTGGGGTTTTTTTAAGTATTACTCTTTAATGTACTTTCCTTCTGAGAATTTTAAGTAGCTTTGTGTATGCAAATGTGTGAGTACACACTGTTGCCTTTCATTTTGCAGCAGATAACTTACAGAATTGTAACAAAAATGGGGATAGCAGTAAGAGGCCAAATCTCACAAATTAAATACTGGGAAGTGTGAGGAAAGAAAAGTAAAGATAATTGCCAAAAAAAAATCAAGACTTGAGTAAGAATCCTGGAGATAGTCCATGCCAAAAACTCAGAGGAAATTCTTGAGTTATAAAGTTTAGAAAAATGGTTTTGTAATTATTTTATCCCACTGCAGAGGTCAAGTAAGGTAAAGGAGGGTAAATGGTCATTAGTAGATCCAAACCTCAGGAAAGGGGTGGAATCATTTTTAATATTAATGCATTTTATATGCATAATAGACTTTATAGACCATAAAAATCACTAGCCCTTTAGATGTAGATTTTGCTCATGAGTTAATGCATGACATGACAGGATCAGCTTGGGAGCGTTATAATCAATATAACAATTTTTAAAGGGTTTAAGTTGATTTAATAATCCAAACAGCCCTGAAAGTTACAAAATCCTCACAAAATATAATATAGATTCCAACAAAATTCATCCTCATTAGTCTCTGCCATTGAGTGCACCTTTTCCCTCTTCCTCAAATCATAAAAAAATTTAACCAAGCATTTTATAGAAAAGCCAAAAATGCAGGTTTCCTTAGATGATGTCAGACTACTTTTGTAGAATATTTCTTGCTCAGTGCTATAACAAAAGACCATGGGACACTATAAATTCATATATAAGCTCTTTTTGTAATTACTCTACTCATGCTGTATTGCATATTCCTCTTGTAAGCATGTGCCGCAAAAACCACCCTAATGAAACCAAGCAGAATAAGATACATTATTCAGAGGGGGAAAAAAATGGAACAAAAAAAAAAGAAAAAAAAAAGAAAAAAAAAGAAAAAAAAAAAGAAAAAAAAAAAGAAAAAAAAAAAAAGGAGCCTCTAGCCCAGAGACATTTCTCCTTGGTCTTTGCAGTCCTTGGCAAAATAAAATTGGATGCTTCTGATGAGCTAACAAGATGGAAGTAACACTGTTAATGACCACTGATGAATGAAATGAGACTCTGATTGTGATTACATGTTCCTACAGCTGGTGTATGAGTTAGGTTGTGCTACTTTCTTTCCTTAACAGAAGGAGGAAAAAGACTGTGTTGTCTACAGCTGCTATTTCACTGTGTGTGCTAGAAGTTTTGTACACATTTTCCATTTCAATGGCTTGAATGCTGATGTTCTTGCACCATTTCAGATCTTCCTTTTGCTTATACATATCTACTCGTCTGTCTGCCTCTTTTTTTCCCTTTGACTGAAGTACTTAATTTTTTATAGGTGAGGTGTTTGCTCTTCCTTTGTCACTCACTTATAGCCTGGACAATTTTAATAGATCTCCATTTCTCTGATGTCTCCACCATTTTAAACAGATTTCACTACTTTCTCTCTTCGCTAAGAAACAAACTTTGGGATGTGGCATATTTTCCATGTTAAAGGAAAAAATATAGGATTTCATATGGCTTTTGTTTTCTCAAATGTTTATAAATTCTGTCTAAAGGTAGATAAAGCTGTACAGCTCACAGCTACAAACTCATCCTTCCTCTTTACTTCCCTTTCTTTTAGATATTTGTTATAACTACAATGCTAACTTTCATTAGTTAAAACAATGATCTTGCAATCTTGGTATTTACTAAAGTTGTCTTAATTCCAAATAGGCTTGATTATAGCAATGTGGCACAAAAATCTACTTCTTTTTACCATGTACCAGCTTTTGAAATGTCCCTTCTGTTCAAGCTTCATAAACACTGCATCTTGACAGAAATCACTTTGGAACATATGGAACTCATGTTACTAAAAAAGTCTGAGAAAGTGGCAGCAGTTCCCCGGGGTTAAATAAACAAGGTTACATCTTGACAATAAGGCTTTTTCCCTGACAATGTTTGGGCTCTATAAAAATATGTGAGATCTCATCCAGTTCCTCTATCCTTACACTAATCACTTAACTTGTTTCCATTTCTAGTTTGGGTTTTGCTTTTTTGTGTCATGAGTTTCAGTGAACACGATGTCAGAATGTTTACAATAACCTCATTAAGGGAGAGAATCAGAAAGTCCCTAAAAGAATGCCTTCTGGAAATCAGAAATCTGTAGAAGGAAAAAGATGACTTTCAGCATGGTCTGAGTTTGTAAAATTTTCTTTCCATACATCCCTGATAATTCTCTTTGCCATTACTGGAAACCTACTGGCTTTGCAGATTACTTTACCTTTGATGATCTTATGGTCTGATCCAGACTCCTAAATTTTCCATCCTCAAAGCTATCAAAGATCAGTCAAATAGGATCCAGTGTAGGTCTACAAAGGCATTCTGGATAAAATGTTTACGGATGTTAACCGTATCCCTGTAGTAGGTGGTGTGTCCTTTAGAACTGGTGTTTAATTTGACACAGATTGGCTATAATCATCATTGCAAACTTTGGTCTTTTGAGGTGTGTGCTTTTTACAATAGTCTTGTTCTCAAAAAAGAATGAATTTTCAACTCAAGTGAATATTTCTGAAGTTTTTCATCTGGAAATAGGCAAACAGATATAAAGTTCATCACTAGCAATGCAGAAAAGTCTTATTCACATTCCATTATTGTTTGCTATTTGATAAAGTAGCTACTCAGCATTTGAGGGTCTTAAAATTTATCACCTCCATTAAACTTTGCTATCAATTCTACAGGTCTTACACAAGCCTGTAAATGTTAATTTCTTCTACAACAGATGAGTCATTACAGTGTTTCTGAGTTCAATCTTTCCTCTTCAAAATTTAAACCATTTCAGAAGTTTGTTTGTTACTGCATGGAAGCCAGACATAAGTCTGAGAAAAACAGAACACGTGTAAAATGTCTGGTGTTCATGTCTCATCTTCCAGTTACTTTAAATCATCTTCCTTCTGTTTTCTTCTGTTCACCATGTTTTGAGGATAGTGATAAACAAATTAACATCAATACATT
Source organism: Cinclus cinclus (assembly GCF_963662255.1). NCBI lineage: Eukaryota > Metazoa > Chordata > Aves > Passeriformes > Cinclidae > Cinclus > Cinclus cinclus. Next base: position 20,193,351 of record NC_085051.1, on the reverse strand, counting down.
TGCATTTGTTCCCTTTTACTGACATGTTAGTGCAATATCTTCATGAATTTCTACTCTGCACAACAGTAGGGGAAAGAGATGCTTTTCTGTGTTCACCATCAGGAGTCAATGTGTCTCATGAGTTAATTCCTTTTTGGTTCTGTTATGGGGATAAATGCCAACTGACTTCCTCATCTTCAATAACTTTATAGTATCATATATGCACAGAATTAATGCTTTTTCAATTTTTAAACATCTTAGATGCAAAAAGCAAAAATCATTTCCAATATATTGTAGGAGGCCTTTTAACGTATTGACCTTTTAATAACTCCCGTTCATAAAACTAATTTACGGAAGGAATTTTTGATTAGCTAAACACAATGCTCTGTGAAAGATATTAAAGTTCCAGTGACAAGCCTAATATGAACATCATAATACAAGGTATGTGGCAAGGGAACAAAGAAATTGTCCCTGAAAGTGAAACTTTACTTTCTCAGGAGAAGTATACAATATTATTACTAGTGATGTCCAAATGGCCCATTTACTTAGATTGCTTTCTCTGTTTACAGAATAGTTAATTCCTTCTTGGTGAATAGGGCTTTTATATACTCATCAGCACAATTAGTGTCTATACAGCAGATTATTTCTTTTTGAATCTGCTAATGGATATGCCTCTGTGAATTGGAGTATTTTGGAAAAAGACATTTTGAGGTTCTCAGTCTGGTCCTCTATTGTCTTCTTGAATGCTTCCCTTTCTTAAACAAAACTGCTTATTCCATGAATATAGAAGTATCTTCATAGAATTTTTCTGTAACTACATGTTTATGAATATTCTTTTCAGTTTGGAAAATGTTAAGGGGAAAAAAAAGGTTGTAAATTTCCATGCATCACACAACATATCAATAAATTCTATACTAATTTAAATGTTTTTGCTTCTAGGAATAAATAAATGTTTATAAGAGCGTTAAAGAATAATCTAATATTTTAGAAAGATTAAAGAACTCTGATATCAAATGCAACCTGCCTTTCAATAGAGAAATAAACATTATAAAACTCTCAAGCCTTTTCTCCTTTATTGAGAATTAATATGAAAATTGCATTCTTCTGAAAAAAAGAACAATACAACAAACCATACAACAGAGTAATTAACAGAGAGCATTTGATTGTGAGCATAGAATGTATTTAGTATGATCCAAGAACCTATTTGCTCTCATTCATTAAGTTCATAGGACTGTAGAATTGGAAAGGTTGGAAAGTGGCTCAGTGAATGCTTCCACCAACTCCTTCACTATCCTTGGGCAGATCCCACCTAGCCCCATAGATCTCTGAAAGTCTAAGTCATGTAGCAGGTCTCTAACCCTTTCCTCCTGTTTCATGGGGGATTTATTCCGTTCCCTGTCTCTGTTTTCCACCTCAGAGACCTGTGTACCCAGAGAAAAGTGGTCTTGCTACCAAAGATTGAGGCAAAGAAGGCATCTGCATTTTCCTCATCCTTTGTCACTATGTTTTCACTCACAGTCAGCCAAGGATGTGGATTTTTCTTAGCTCTTCTTTTATTGCAGATGAGTTTGTATAAACGTTTTTGTTGTTGATAGCAGTAGCCGGATTAAGTTCCTGTTGGGCTTTGACCTTTCTAATTTTCTCCCTGTGTAATCTTGTTACACCCTTATAGTCCTTCCAAGATGCCAGTTCCTTCTTCCAAAGATTGTGCACCCTGTTTTTTAAATCTAAGTTTGAGACAAAGTTCTCTGTTCAGCCAGGCCAGTCTTTTTCCCTGATGACACATCTTTGGGCAAAGGGGACAGAGTGCTCCTGTACCTTGAAGATTTCCTTTTTAAAGAATGCCCAACCTTCCTGTACTCCTTTGCCTGTCAGGACTACTTCTTGTTTTTAAAAAAAAAAAAAAAGTATCTACTGATCATTTCTCTTATTTGGTTAATACTCCATTTTATTATGAGAAACTGTTTCTGACAGACAAAAGTAAAGCCTGGAATTCACTATCTTAATATAGTTTTGAAACCAAAAAGTCCTCAATAAATTATTGGATCTCTGAAAACTGTAGAACAGCAAAAGTTAGGAAAGGGATTATAAAACTCAGTATATTCATGTCTATACTTTGCCAGTGATTTTTTTTTTAAATTCAGATTCATTTCATGTCCTATCATGGATATCCCAGCAACACATCGCCTTTAGTTTTATTGGGTTCCTGAAAGTGACTGAAATTCCTTCTAGCTTCTTCCAAAGAATGAAATTTTTGCCACTGAAGACAAAGATTAATTTGCTGATCATGCATATCATGCTGTTTAGAAAACCTACATTATAAATACTAAACATGAGGTAATATTCTCTTACAGGATGAGAAAAAGTTGCTAGCATTTGCCTTCATTTCTGAGGCAAACACAGGGGAGGAAAAAGAAGCTGTGATTTTACTTATAGATTTCTTAGCTTTTTGCAGTTTCATACTTCATTTAACTTTTTGTCCAAAGCTGAAGAAACCAAAGTCATAAAGTAAAATGCAGCTTCATACTAACAAGAGGTTCCATATATTTCTATTCAGACAATGAATGTGTTTGGGACTTTAGAAAGCCTTTATTCACAAAATAATTAAGATGTGAAAAAGATCACTAAGAATATTTATTTTAGTAATTACTTACTAAAGAAATTTGTAATTTCAGCTTCTCTTTTTTGTGTGTCTGAGCAGAAGAATAAAGGAATCTGTGTCTCATTTTTATTTTTTTTTTGTTTAAAATAGTTGCCAAAGTAGCACTCAGTAGGATATTACAGAGTAACAAGAGTAATGATTTCGTTCTTATCAAAGTTATTTTATCCCTTAAAAAACATCCTTGGAGAAGCGCTCACTCATTTTCTTAGAAAAAAACTGCTGTTATTAAACGAAATTCTGTACTAAACCATTTGTTCATACCTTTGTATGAGGTGGTTTCTCTTAATTCCCTTTGAAGCAAACAGAACACTGTTTTAATTTGTAAGGTGTAAGATAAATTATTCAAAAGTTCAAATACACAAAAATACAACATTCTGCATACAGGTTAAGTTTCTTAGTATGAATATTGTCACTTACCCCCAATCATACACTTAATGTATGATGCTGTGATAAAAAAAAGTAAAGAAAAAGTATGTTTTCCTTGCAGATATACAGACCACATGCGTTATTAATGAATATCCTTAAGATAAGAAAGCCGGTGCTATTAAAGTTCAAGTCGTTCTGTGGAATAACAGCCACTGAAGAGAAAATCTCAAAGTTTCAACTATTATTCTTCATCTTCTTCCTAACTAAAATTAATCAGACCATTGTGAGCGTTCTTGCCCTGAAAGTTAATTTATATTAACGCTTGCATGTCCAGTGCCATCTGCACTGAGTATTCCAACTTCTATTTTGCAATTAAGGAAAGCCACTCACACCTGCAAAATGTCTCTGAGAAATACTCTGATTTTAAACAAAACTACAAGAGGGGGTAGGAAGGTGGGGAAAAAAGCAGATTAAGAACTTGCTTTACTCTTCCTATTTTTGCAGTGCAACTTCTACACACCAGGAAAAAAAATCAAAATTTGTATACCATCTTGGTATTTAAAGTTGTTCTTACAACTAGAAAAGAATGGCATTCTTTACTGAGACAAATAAGATGCATTTGAGTCTAATTTGATTAACAGAATTAAACAGATTGAGATAGAAAAAAGAGGCTTTTCACTCTTTATGGGCAAAGCAATGTTAGAGTTAGGGTCTCTTTGTCTTCATTACTTGGGCCTTAGAACACAGCGATATGGAGGTTTTTTGCAGTTAAGAAACTAATTAGATAGAAATACTTAATTTTTTGTTTGAGATAGATTATTCTGCAGACAGGCTATTTTAGTCTATTACCAAAAATATCAGAAACATATTGTGATAGCTCAATCAAAAAAGCATCCTAAAATCACAGAATACACTGAATTGGAAGATAATCATTAAGTTAAATTCCTGGCCCTACAAAGGACACCCCAAAAATCACACCATTTGCCTGAAGGCATTGCCCAAAATGCTTCTTGTATTCAAACAGGCTTGGTGCTCTGACCTCTTTTCTGTGTTCAGCCACCTTCTGGATAAAAACATTTCTCCTGATATCTAACCTAAACAAGCTTTTGTCTAGTAAAGTTATAATAGTAATAATTTTTTCCTAGAAATAATTTTCATCTGAAAACATAATCTTGACTTCTTGTTTTCCTGTTTAAAATTAGTTTAGGAGGAAATAAGATAGAAGAAATTTGATTTTTTTTTTAAATAATACGCATTATAAAGAGCAAGTTAGCCAGTAGTTAAATTAGACATGTTCTCTAGTAACCTAATGAGATCTAACCTCTATCATTTGTAACAACCCCAAAATCAGTATATATGTATATATAAAGTTACATTTCTGATTTACATTTCTGAATTTAAAAATACTAGTTGAAAACTATTTTAAGTAACTGGGATGAAAGGAAATGTACTTGGATTGCAAAAGAACTGAGAAATTCCAATCTAACTGTTTCAATTTAATTTCCCAGAAGGAAAAAGAAAATAATCAATTTGTAGAAGTTCTCCAGAAAACAATTCTTATCAGATATTTGACCAAAATATACTGAGTCAATAGCAACTTTTACCACATGCAAGACAAATACACCCATGCAATTGCTGCAGGTGAGAGTATGAACAACCTCGAGTTTTGTAAGTCTTTGATATTGCTCCAACATCTTGTTCTCAAGCAAACTCAGCAGCTACAACCTCGGAAATCCCAACAGTTGCTCTGTTATCATCAAGCAATCATCCATGGATCTTTGCCTGACTGGAGGAGATGTAATGTTGATTTCTACCAGAACTATTTTGAGTCTGATGGTACCCATTCTCTTTTGAGTCTGATGGTACCCATTCTCCATCTAAGCCTGAGCATGAATATGGTCCCTTTTGTGATATAATGAGGTAAACAGAGAAGCAAGTCAGCCAGGCTGGGGGTGGCTTGGGGTCTGTGGGAGCTCTGTACAATCTGTGGTTGCTACAATCCTTCTCCACCTGCTGTGGCAGGGGAATGAAACCTCCTCTACTGAGGAGAAAGGGCCATTGCATACTTTCTAAGAGTTCACAGGTAAGCTAAGGCAGCTGGGGAGCTTGACTTTTATCGAGAGATTGGAGCAAATCCTCCAGAAGATGATTTTTTATTGGAGGGAAGATACAGGTTACAATGACAAGGGATGGAGATAAGTGACTGAGAACATTACTAGCAGCAGTGGAAGAAATGCATTGGCTAGAAGGTACAGGGGGCTGTGACAGAAAATGAGCTGTGGTGTAATCAAGACAGAGAAGGGCAATTTAAGCTAAAAACATTAAATAAAACCCCAGGAACTTCCAGGAGGAAGAGCAAGGGTATTAACCTTTCAAATTAAGAAAAGCAGGCAAAACTGTAAACACTCAGCAGGACAGAAATAGAGCACCATTATCTTCTTGATAAATTGAAAAAAGGGTCTGAAAAATTTAAATAGGAAAGCACTGTGTATAAGTCATAAAAATTAATGACTTAAGCACAATAATCCAAAGTAGACCACAATGATGATCAGGGGGTTGGGGTCCATAGAGCCTGGGATCATTTACCCTAGGGAATAGGAGACTCCAAGGAAACCTTATAGCAGCCTCCTAGTGCATAAAATGGGACTACAGACAAGATGGAGAGGCTCACTATGAGGGAGTGTAGTGAGAGGACAAGTGAAAACAGATTTAAACTGAAAGAGGGTAAGTTTATTTTGCATGTTAGCAAGATATTAATTTGGTGAGACATTGGAACAGGTTGCCCAAAGAAGTTGTGGATGCACCATTCCTGAAAGTGTTCAAAGTGTTCAAAGTGGATGGGGCTTTGAGTAACTTGATCTAGAGAAAGGAGCTAGATAATGTTTTCTTTTTCTTTCTAAGCATTCTATGATTCCAATACAGAATTGCAAGACATAGCAGTTCTGCATTTATAATTAAGTTTATTTATTATTCATGTGATATAAATATTTTGCTTCATTAAAAGAAGTATGTTCATTTTAGCCACAAAATATCTATGCATTTATACACCCACCTCTGTTTTGACCTGAAAAAAATCAGATATGGTTAGTTTTGTAGAAAGACAGAAGACCTCAAATACATGAAACACTACCTTAAAAAAGGAAAGTAAGTTGTTCTATGTTCACTGAGTGTAGAACAAGGAAGGATGTGTTTGAACTGCAGCATTATTCTGTTAAATGTGAGTAAGACATTTTTTTATTATGAAAGCAAACACGAATCAGAGTTAACTGTTAGAAGGATCAGTAATATTCTAGTTGGAGATTTTCAGCTATAGATTAAACTGTCATCTTCCAGAAATGCTTTTGTTATCTGTCTTAGGATTTTGCTTTGGCAATGACCTCTGAAAACACCTTTCAGACCACCAGTCTTTGATTTCCTTAATGATGCATCTAAAAGAACTTCACAAATGGAATCTTACAAAGAAGCACTTGCTTATTAAATAATTGGCTTGACTGAGCAGCATTATACAGTGTTTTCTGTGGATTCTATCACTATAAGGTTAAATTTCAGAGTAGTCTCTTCCCTCACAAACATTTTCCGGTTTTTGCCTATGGGGGCTGTAACATAAAATTAGCTTTTACAATTTTTTTGGTCTAATTGGACTGCAATAACATTCCCTCAAGAAATGGAGAAGATTAATAAATTGCACATTAATTGTCCCTCTACAGTCAAAACTGATCTAGAATGCCTTACTTTCAATCATCAGTACACAGTTTATTAATTACACCTAGAATTTCATCACCTTAAGGATTAATTTTTTTCTTTAGTCAGTATTTGGAACAGATTTTTTTTTCCCAGCTCATCTTTTGATGAGGCACTGTTAACAAAAGACAGCTGAGACAGAGCAGGACATCATGCATGGACATCGTGCACATCATGCAATGTGTCTTCAGAAGAAACACAGAATGGAGCTTGTGCTGCTTACTGGAGGAATTAATGTGCTTCATTAGGCAGGCTGGTGTCTGGCTCCATCTGCCATTTTTGATCCTATGTGTTTTTAAGGTCCTATTTTCACTGGAAGTTCACTTACACAGGCTCAAGTGAGTACACAAACACCACTCTGTTTATAGATACAGGGTGTCTGAGTTCAATCTGTTCATTTGACATATATAAATTTAAAACCATACACGGATGTAATACTTCTGCAACTACATGTTATGAATATTTATCTTATAAATATTTTAAAACCTATGTCATTACAGTAGTGTCTATATTCACATTTTTGCTTATATTTGCTTGACTCTCTGAAAACTGCATCGCTTCCTTTTGATTACAGATCAAACAGAGGGTTTTGTTCCTTATGTTTTTGAAATATAGGAAAAAAATGCCTACCATCTCCTAATACCTGTTTCTTCATCCAGACCAAATTAAATATTCTGACAAAAATTATATATTCTAAACATTGGAACCATGTAATAGGAAGGATGCTGAACCTTGTTTCAGTTGCTGTTCTCAAAAATGTATGAATAAAATTATACATTTTAATGTCATTATAGAAATGCAGTTATTAATCATATCTTTGCTAACTGTACAAAAAGGATGGGATAATTTTTGTTCATTAATGTTAATCAAATGAATAGAAAGCTTGAATATACAGGTGAAAAGCAGAAAATTTAGGTAGTGTTTTTTGTAATCAAGATCTTACAGAATTTTAAAATTAAACAGTTATAGTTGACAGCTGTGACTTAACAAAATAACCCTCTTTTGTATCTTTCCAGGATGTGTAATCCAAAAAAATTTCCCTATTTATTGAATCCTCAATGACAGCAAGAAGTTTGCCCACAGCACTATCTAGTCAGAAACCTATGACAGCACTCAGCTTCATGAAGCAATGCAATCTTTTACCTTGTTCTGTTTTTCATTAAGTAGGACTATTAAATGTCTAAAGAAGAAGAAACACAAGCCTATATCAGTATTTCATTGTTAGTCCCAGTTCACTTGAAAAGACAATCATCGTCCCAGCACTATAGAATAAAGCATCATATTTGGACATTCTTGAAGACTGTAGCTCAGAAAAAGAGAAGAAAATTAAAAGGTCTTTGGTTACGCTGCAAAATTTTTATGAGATACCAGCTGCATAATTCTAGCTTGTCAATAAGATTATACAACTTTAAGAAAGCAAAGTCAGTTTTGTACCTCATGGCTTAGTATCATGTATAAGATTTGATTGCGAGCTACCAAGATATAATTTAGATTAAATTGAAATTGTTCCTGTTAGCTAAAATAATTTGTTTCCTCTAAATGCAAAGCAAAGACAGCCACTCTCCCAGCATATTTCTAGCAGGAAAAAAAAATATTTTAACCACTTGTTCAAGAAAAATTCTTAGAATATGGCAGTTGGTTTAAAAAAAAAAAAAGTAAACCACAGAATCAATCAGTAAATTTTATGTAAAATGTGATACTAACTACAAACTGTCCAGCTATCATTGAAATAAAGAGCCAATATAGCTGTAGTGGTAACTGAGGTTTTTATTTCCCAAAAGGTGTCCTGGGCTAGCCTGTACCAGGAATAGTTTTGTTCAAAACTCTTGTACTCTGTGTGAGCCTCACCACCCTATGTCTGCACCTTGGAGGAGCAAATATTGATGCTTAAAATATGGAGATCAGCATCTCCAGCTTCATCTCTCCACAACCAGAGAAACTTCCAGTAAATCCCATGTCCCCAGTACACAATTAATTTCTACTTAATGAGTTAATGCTTCCTGTGATACAAAACTTTGGGACATGAGGATTTTTGAGTCAAAAATCACAATCTCTGCTATTGAAAATGTATTGCTTGTGGCAGCTACTGCCTTTTGACATCTGCTGTTTACTTTCATGTTTTGTGAGAAAACAATGTCCTCTGTCTCTTCCTAATTTAAGGTGAAGTACAAAGGACAAAGCTTTTGGTATCTCTGTTGGATTCCTCCATTTTAACAGGTGAACAAAAATATAACAGCCACAAATGAATAAGTGTTATAAATGTCTCCATATACATAAATATCAATAGCTGATTTAGAGATTGCTGTGATGAGAGAATTTAGAAGACTGAATAAACCAGATTTAAACTTTAAGCAGCAGCGGTATAGACTGACACTCATTAGCATACTTTGGGCTAATGCCTAGCTCTTGCCCAGTAAGATCTTAACATGTAACTAAAATTGTGACTATACAGTAGCACAGAGACCATGCTAGATAGTGAGCACTGGTGGATGAGGCCCTTAAAGCACCTCAGTTCCTGAGATCAAGGTGACCAGGGACCAGGCTTCGCAGCTATTCCAAAAGGAAAGTCAGAACTGAATATACATATATATTTATTTTTTTTTAATTCACCTCTCCGAGCCCATATCTGGTGTTTTTCCTGGTTGCTTTCCCCCGCTCCAAAAGGAGGATCTTCTGTGTTCCTGGTGCTGCTTATCTCACTTCTGGTTCTGTGAGCTGTCCTTGGGTGTTCAGCAGAATGTTCTCCTCATTTACAGGCCTTTGTGCTTATTTTATACTCTATTCTTGGTCTTGAAAATTGTGCTTCTTGTAGTAATACCATGTTTTCCTGAGCCATCTCATTGCAGCTGTACAAGTCTTTGCCTTCTCTAGAGGTCACATTGCCCCCACTCTTATGCAAAATGCTTGTACATTGTGCCTGGCCATGCAGTCACAGTATCACTGTGGTTCGTGTATCATGTGCATGTGATTCACAGTATCACATAGTCAAACAAACAGTAGTTTGTTACACTATTATTTTGTGTTAATGTTTGAGTTCAAGACCAGCTAATATTGGTTCTGCCCAGATCAATGCGCTTCTCAAGTGTAGCCATTACAGACTTCTGTTTTGACTACACAGCTGTGAAAATTGTTTCTTGGACAGAGGTGTATTTGCTGCATAAAGAAAAAGTGATTCTCTGTCAGGCTCTGCATTTATACTGTTTGAGAACAGTTTCAGAGCTCCTTTAGCAAGTTAAACCCCACATATTTTATCCATAATAAATGAATTGAATACTATTACAGTGCAGAAAGCAACACTGGAATATCAGTCCCTAGTCCTTAATGCCAATGAGTTCATAAAATTCCAATTCATAAGGACTGATGATACTGAATAAAATAATGATCTGGAAGTATATAGTGAACAAAATGTGTCTTTGTGTCTTCACAGAGTAACAGCATAGCTGACACAAAATACATCATGGGCTCAATCCTACGTGCAGCGCTTGTATCAGAAATAGAAAACTTGGCCTACTAAATCCATAATACAATTTTTCTAATTCAGAGGATTTTATCTACCCAAATGGTTTCTCTATCCAAGAGGTCTGACCAATGTCCCTTGGTTTTGGTGATGTCTCTGAGTACATCTTTTTAACAAGACTGTACTGTAATCTCAAAACTACCAGAAATACTAAGATTGCATTTTTGGCAAGGAGAATTTCTTAGAATAAAGTCATATGCAACTTTTCTGAAGTACTCTCTTGATGATGTGAGAATACGACGCACTCTTGGATTCAGTTTCTGGGTCATCTATGAAACATTTCTCCTACCTTCTCGGAGAATATTTTCCTTGGCTCATTTGGCCACATTTGTTCCAGGGAAATTCTCCCTAACTTTAGAAATGTTGTGGTTCACGTCACAATTGATGAAATCTAAGTAGGAAAAAAAGATTCACATTTCCTATTGCTGAGAAATGCTTGGGTTTTTTGCAACAAAGTTTAATTGCCTGGTCATGAAGGCTAAAATACAGAATCAAGTTTATTGTTTCATTATGAGATTCAAGATTCTCAAGGAACCTGTGTCAGTGTTTTTTAGGTAGATGATGGATTCCACACCTGTCCTGCAAGCAACCTCCAAAGGGAAAGGTATATCTCTGTTCCCATAATAACAGCACAGAACTCGTGGAAATACCTGAGACCTGATGACTCATTTCTGATGGATTCAGAATACCTAGCCTGAGTATCCATCTGTGGGATTCTGTCTCCAATAGTATGTAGTCCTGTCATGGCATGGCAAGTCACCTCATCTCCACTTATGCAGTCAACGTGGTCCTGACTGCACATCTGATTTTGAAAATAGGCTTCAATCTACTATTGCCAGACACAGATGCCTTATGCAAAATGGTTCACTAATAGCCCAGCCGAAGACAAAAATTTATTCACTAGAATAGTTTTAATCCTGCATTTTTGCTGCATGGTCTTAGCACACAGGTGCACATTTTTGGGAAACAAAATATGATTAAGACAGTCTGTGCAGCAAACATAGGTTTATTAGCCTGGAGCCATTTCTGATATTTTCCCACATGCACTAAAACTATTTAACTGTGCATTGATTATCCAGGACAAAGTTAGAAGACATCTATATTTAAAATACTACCAACACTTTGATTTCTGTCTTTTTTTTATGTTGATTAGACTGCTAAGGCAGGCTGCAGCTTTTTATTAAATCTAGAGGATGTCCATCAAATAAAAGTGTTTCACCAGCTTCCCAGGAAAAAAGAACATAAAGGGGGGCATTAGATTTAAAATAATTAAAGACAACAAGAAATTGTTCATATCTAAGCCTTTGGTATCACCTTCAATCTAGGAATATATGCATATTTCAGACAAAAAGAGTTCCTTTTATTGCCTTTAGTGCAAGATATGGAACAGATTTTGAATCCTTACATAGAAATAGTTAAGCTGTTTTCAGTAGATTTCACTGGATACAGTGTGTTTTGATGTGTAAGGTGATACAAATATAGAGAACCTTGAATGGAAATTAGCATATTTGGTTGTGCAGTAAAATATTTGTGATAACTTTGGCTGAAAGGTTGATACTGCTAAGATACCTTTCAGATTCTCATCAAGGATATGTTCAGTAATTTTTCAAAAGAGATTCCATGCCAACACTTATATTGCAACAAAATTATGTATTTCTAGAGCAATACTAGATGTGCCCAATTATCAGGACATGTTTTTTGGAATCACTGTCTTATAGCTACATCAGCAAGTAGTATGTAAGCAAGTGTGTGTGTGGGGGGGGGGGGGGAAGGAAGGGAATACCTGTAATATTATTAAGGAGAATTGGATATGTAATGAAGGGAGAAGGCAGTCTGCTTTGAACTAGGTTTCCTCTGGTCCCAAGGTCCGAACATGGATTAATTACTGGAGTGCATCAGGTGTGTATTGTCTGCATATTTTGCAGTGTAGTTTCACCCAAAAGAAATACAATTCATATGCTCTGAGGCTATTCTGTAGCTGGGTTCAATCAGGTTTGTTTCAAAACTGTACCCTTGATTCTCACTGAAATACACTAATGTGCACATTGCCCTGTTTGAGTTTAACAAAGAAGGCTCAGCTTCAGTTGTCCCTAAACACAGCATACAGACAATTTATCCAAAGACTCCCTTTGCTAAGTGCCCTAAGCTGACTTGGAGAGATCATCTTTGTAGTTGATAAACCAGTATAATCTGGGAGCAATATGCATAGTTATGATGACAGGCTGGAAAGCTGTTCAATTTCAAACTTCCTTTGCAACTTGCACTTAATCTGGAAGAAACTTGCCATTGTAGCTCTTGATCTCTTTTGTACTGAATGGTTAAAATACTAAAGAGGGTAAGCAAACCTGCTGTCCACAATTACTAACTTCTTGGTGCTGGCTGATTTGGCAATAGTAAGGAGTTTTCAACTTTATGAGTCTTCATCAGATGAAGTCTTTCAGTATTACTAAACTAACCAGTAACATTCATAAGGATTGATTTAACTTTCTGAGATTATCTCTGGAAAATTCAGGACTAATTCTTGCACTCCTTGACAATTAAAATGAAAGGTATAAATATTATTAAGTATGAACCTTGTGTTCCATTACCTGCCTATCAGGCTGATGAAAAGTATTGGAATAGAGAAAGTCTAAAAACTCATTTAGTTACTTATTAAGAGGGTTTTTTTCCAATGCATGTTACTAATTTAACCCCACCTCTTTTCACTTTAAATCTTTGTTTAATGCAACAATTATGCAAAGATGGATTTGTGCTTTGGATTTGTAGTTTGGCTTGATTAATAATGGACTTTTTAGAAAAACAGCTAGTGACCAGGGAGGATGGCTCTAAAGTGAAAAAGGACAGGTTTAGGTTAGATATTAGGAGAAAATTTTTTATTCTGAGGGTAGTGAGACACTGAAGCAGGTTTTTAGGGAAGTTGTGGATGCCCCATCCCTGGAAGACTTATGGACAGGTTAGATGAGGCTTTAAGCAGCCTTAGGTCAGTTGGGAGGTGTCCCTGCACATGGCAGGGGGATTGGAACCATATAATCTTAAAGGTCTTTTCCAACACAGACCATTCTATGATTCTATGATTTGTTCAAAGAAACAAAGTGGAGTTTAAAAATTCATCTATAATATTCATGCTATTAATGACAATGTGATTGTATTTTGCTGATCTGGAGCTGTGTGCAGGATTAACATTATTCAGAGTAATTACACATTTTTAAACAGCTACCCATCTTACTCTCTAAGAACTAGTGATTTGACTCCTGCAGTTCCAAATCAGTTGCATAAAAGTGAGAGTAAAATCAATATAAAATGTTTTGGGGCATGTCCACTTGATTTCAGCGGTGATGAAGGGATAAATTTTCAGAGTAAAATGCTAGTTGCCATTAAGAACAGAATTTCACTGCAGATTGAGGTGAACAAAAATGCCTTCAAAATATTTATCTGGTCCTATTTTTCTTTAAAATTTCAAATCAAAATAACCAGCCACAGTAGTTATACCAACTGGTTTAAATGTATTTTTTATGTATTTTGTAAAGGATGAATTATGAGGCAACCTTTATCTGATGTGGAAGGGTAGAGAAAGTCTGACACTTTCAGTGCTAATGAAACAAGAAGGCCAGAGTGAATGCAGATGAAGTCAGAAATAAAAAGAACTTCAGATTAACTTCTTCATCTTATCTATAAATGTGCATTTAACTTGAAATAACTTACTGGGAAAAGCGAAATATATATCGGGTATAGAAAAAACTAAGATAGAATGATGTGACTTAGCTTTGGACTTGATTATGGTTATCACTGTCATGAAATACTCTTTCCCAGTCAGAAGAATTTACTCTTAAGCTTTGTAATGCATTTATCTGGTTGTGTGGAACAGAAACTGCTTAATAAGGTGCTATCATATGCTTTACACTTACAGGTTATATGCAGGTTACATGGAGAAACATCTTGCCATTTGCCCATTTAGAAGGAGAAGAAATAGTACAGGAGATGGTTAAAGGAGGGGTAGACCCTCTTATGTGTGAAGTGTGTGTCCTGCCCAGAACTGCACCAAGCATTTCTGTTCCCCTTCTCCTTCACCATGACATTAAAAGGAAGGGGTAGTCCCAGAATTGCAATTTGGAATTAATAAATTGATAAGTTATCTTCTTCCTCAGCTCAGGAAGACGGCTTCAAATAAGAAAGCAGTAAAAAAATTGTTTGAAGGAATAAAAATAGCACCCCAGAAGGTCCAAAATAATTATTCATTCCAGTTCCTTGGTCTGTTCTGACAAATAAAATCATGAGTTCTAGGAAAAGATCTTTTCCTACTTAGCAACTTTTTATCAATATCCATAGAATTTATAATTTTGTCTTGAACATACTCAACATCACATGATTTTTTTTATCTTCCCCCAAATGTATCTGTTGATACACTGTTTCCCAGCTGAAGCCTTCAAAAGTGAGTGGATAATCTCTGCCATTACTCAAGGCTTAGGCATATGTCACTGATCCAGCTGGCAAAAACCCACTCTACCTTGGCAATGCCATTTATCACTAAATATCACTGAAGTACAGAATAATCGTGGAGTTTGGACTGTAGGTATTTCATCTGCTTCAACTGAGCAGTTTTGCCAATAACCATCAGGATGTTTCGTGCCACCTGAGATTGTGCCTGGTTGTTTCTCTGTGTTACACTGCCTATTGAAGGATTTCATTTTGTCTGTCAGAAGTTGTAGAACTTTTAAAAAACTTAGAAAGCATTTTCTCCATGATTTTTAAAAATCTAAACTTATGAGTGTAACTTCCAGGGGGATATGGACTCCTTTATTCACTTGATGTCTTGAAGAATACTGTAAATATATTTCCTTCTTTCATTAATGTGTGTGAAACTTCACTTCTATTGCTAAATACATTTGCATGAAGACAGGACTTATGTTGCATACTTTGTTCACTCCTGATGCCTTTTTCTCCCTGAAAGATGTAATCCATTGAATTTAAATCCCAGTCTCCTCCACTTCTAATTGTGATATGGCAGAGAGAGGATAATGACTCTGAGGGAGAAAAAGCAGCTGGAACAGATGAACACTTACAAAACAAAAGTCATCTTTGCATTAAACTTATCACACATTTGCTTTTCCTTTTGTTTTTTTAAAGCAAGATGGGGGGAAGTGAATATGGGAAAATGTGCATATCCTCACAGAGAGAGGATATGATCATAAACTGACGTATCTTAGGATCTTACAGGCTTTAATAAGAAGGATGCTTTGTTCCCACTGAAAAAACACTGACAAGATCAGGGAACATCCAGCACTTGAATGATATCTTAGCATGGTGCAGGACAGCAGCTTCTATAGCTTAAGGCTTCAGACAGGGTTCATCAGTCAGAATTGACTGAAATGTATTGCTTAAGTAATGTTCCAAACTGTATTTGATAACTTCAGCCATTTCATCATTATGCTTTCATATACACAGAACAGAACCGCAGGTCAAAGGAACATGAACAGGAATACAAGGATTTAAAAATCCACCTTTATATCTGCCAATCCATTATACAGTCCATGAAGAAGTGTTTCAAAGCTGTGACATGCCTGAATTTCATTCCATTTTGTGCAACAAGGAAAATTGTTTTTCATGCACTTTTTCACTGCATGCATTTCTCTGTTATACAGAGAAAAACAAAGGAAACAATCAAGGTGTCTTTCAGGCACCAATTTCAATAGAGAGTTCATCTGTAAATTTTTGACTCAGGTCAAACCCAGGAGGTAAAATGAAACCACAGCTCTTTCTTTCTGCTTAAAAACAATTACTATCTTATTGTCCAGGGAGCTGCTTTACCCTTCATAGAATTTCAGGATATATGCTGTCATAAAATGAATTTAATTCATATGAATCTCAACAAATGCTGCCTTCTGCAGGGAGCTGCAGCTAATGTCCCTGGAAATATCATCCTTATTGTTCTTTTTAATGAAGCTTAGTATAAGTTTTACTCTTCAATTCCCAGAGCTGATCAAATCAGGAGCTTGTATATCTGGATATACTTGGATGAAGTGTACATTTTTTTTTCCAAAAAGGAGGGGATTTTCAAGTTAGCAACTGAGTCCTGCAATGCCTTTTAGAGAAAGGAGATGGGAAGAGAGCAGCTGTTTTCTACATAGAGCATCTTAGACCTCCTCCCCTTCTGTTCTCCCTTTTTTGTAAAAGAAGTCTCAAATGTCTTCTTCCTCTTCAAAAGCAAGAATCTGGAGAGCTCCCTCCTTCCTCAAAGAGGGCTGTGAACAAGAATGATACAATACCTTACTTGAGAAGTCTTTATTTATCATCTACTAGTGGTAAATGTAGTGCAGTACAAAATAGGAGACAGAATGGATGAATCACAAATTGTGCAAGGCAAAATTTGGAGTTGTCTGACAGAAGTGTCAGTGGATTGGTGTAAGTATTTTACTTTCGTTTACAGGCTCAGAGCTGGATTCACCTCTTGCCAGTGATGAGATTGGCAAAAGGTCCAAGAAATTCTGCACAATGGATGCTTTTGACTGTCAACAGTCTATTTTAGGAATCAGAAATACATAGAACATGAAAAATGACCCAACAGGACAAGGACCAAGAATCTGCCTGGCATACCCTTTACACATAAACTTTCCAAGGTGTTGATGAGCCAAGCCAGGCCACTTTAAGGCTATATTTTATAAGAGTTTCAGGAGATTCAACACAGTTACAGCCCAGAGGAGCCAGTCCTGTTTTACTTACTTTGGTTTATAATAGTTGTTACTCTTTGTAATCTTTTAAGTAGAAAAAAGAGTGGAGGATCTGAGGTCTTGTATTCTCCACTTTGTCAGCCCTCACTGCACATACTCAGTGTTAGTTTCTGAGTATTTAGCATTTAAATTCTGGATATTTAATTACAGCAGTTAGGAAGGCCAGCAACTCCTGGTATTCTGTACTTACCCAGGAGTGACATACCTAATTTGTGAACCTTGCAAACTAAAATTTATCAGCACTTAAATATTATTAGCAAGAGTTTGACATCATTCACAAGTGTTTACAAATTAGTGTAGTGTGTCCTTGGAGAAAGACCCAGAATTCTGTTTACATTTTTAAAACCCCTAAAGAATGGGGCTCTTGTCCAACCATATGGTCCTCATGAAAACAAATAATAAATATTAGAAAAACACATGAAATGCAGATGAAGTAAAAAATATCTTCTTTTCCCCTTTTTTGCAGATGGGAAAGCACTAGGCCCTCCAGTGCTACCCCTGGCCTTTCCCAAACTGAGGCAAGATGCTGTTTTAGCTAACATTCCAGTATGTTTATCCCTTGTGATTTTTTTCCCCATCACTTTTCAGCAATGCTTTTTGGCAGATGGAAATGACTCCAACAAAAAGCCAGGTGCATGCTCTGGCGGTTTCCCTGCTAAAAGGGATTTAGTCAGATGTTTCTTCCACCTGTGAATTGGCTGTCCAGTCTCAGCCAGCTCCTATGTATGTAATTATTATGCTCTATTTCAAAAAGCCAAAAAAAGTTCAAGTTGGTTCTGTCAAAAAAATAGTCTGATACCATTACAATTTCTCTCTACTTTCAGAACCTGATTGTCAATGAAATAATTTCTGTAACAACTATTTTAATCTCCAGTTTGAGGGCATATCCTGACCCAGATTTACACAAATCTACTTCAGATACACACCAAAGCAATAGTAATCAGTGGCACTCTTTAAATGATAAGCAGGAATTCACTTCTTTGAATCTGTTCCCAAACAGTCAAAGTCCCTATTCTTTTCTGCAAAGAGATGAGTCAGGCAGTAATGAGTGACTGTGTCTGTGTGGCTTCTTGGGGAGCTTTGCTACCTGGAGGGAAGGCTACCAATATGTGGCTTCCATGTGATTTTTAGGTTCTCAGGCTTTGAAATTTCCCTTCTCTTTATGACAAGCAAATGTATTTTCTCAAAAGGACTAATCAAAGCAAGATTTGTTTCTTTCCCTGCATTTTTAGCCTGACATGAAGAAGCCCATTAAACAGCATGAAAAGTTCAAAATGAACAAAAGTTCTATACTATTTTATTTTTTTTTTAAATATGAGATAAATCTGAGGCAGGTTTGATACTGTTGGACAGAGCCGTAAAACTTCACATATACCAACAATACCAACACACCCCTTTTTATCACTGATCAAAAGCACTTGGGTAGAACAATCAGTCTTCACTCAGATGTACTGCAAGACAGATTTGTGGGAGTTACAAATTGAAAGCAGAGAAAAGCAGCAGCCCAGCATGAGTGAAGAAAATTTGGAGGCAAATAACTACTCAGACTGCCTAGGGCAAGGCTGTTTGGATGACTGCCTGCCCAGTCCTGTGCAGAGAGAAAGAGGGAGTCCTGATACTGCTCAGATTCCCAAGATGAAAAGCTGAACACAACCACAGTGTTTACTGAACTGTGTGACATAGTATGTAGATTTTCCTTTCATTAAATCCCATTCAAGTTGCTGTGTTTGAAAGGATGGCCAAACTTATTTTGTTTTTTTAAATCTTTGATTGTTATTAGGATGGATGGTGGTCCTCAGGTAAAATTGCAATAGTAATGTGATGAAAAAATTGTCACTCCACCTATGATATCTGTATCCAGTGGGAAAGGGAACAGATGAAAACAGATGTATTTCTACAACATAAGAGTCTGTATAGTGCCCTTTGTAATTCAGGGCAATGGATCAGCAATATCAGAATAAGCAAGTGGGGAATAGAGCTATTGTGATGTTCACTGGTCAACACACATCTATGATCTGACTCAGATTTCTGTAAATGTATTTGTTAATTGTAAGTTTTCTTTCAGGAATTTGTATGAACAAATGTCAGTTTGTGGGATATTTGTGAATTGTTCACTTTGACTCTTTGCTGTGTGATTCATTAATTTGGCTGTCTGGCTGTATGAAGCTTTTTAAACTTATTAAAGCTTTATAATTTATAAAGCTTTTTTAGGTGAGTTGAAGAACAATCAGTAAACAGTGCACTCCCCCTGTAAACGTACATCTGAAACGATAACTACATTAAAATACACTAAGTGTTTTTGAAAATGGTAACATTTCTGTAAGTACGAGGTGCCTCATCTTCATCCAGTGACACTTTGAATGGTGCAAAACAGTAACATGGAGCCACATTTGTTTATTTTATTTGATAGAATAACAGGGACCTGGTTTCCTATGAAAATGCAATCAATAGCATCCTGAAATTCTGTATGAAAAATAATGGGAAACATACCACCCATTGTAAAGGGAAGCAGGGATTTATTTTGTGAAGTACTTAGCCATGATAGCCAGAATGTGGCAAAACCTCTTGGACTGTACTGTGCTTCTGCTCAGGCCTATTTCCAGAGGGTATGAGCAAAACAACATCACCAATCTTTTTTTGGTTTTACATTACATCAGATTGATTATGTTTACGCTGATGGTATTTTCTCATAAGAGGATTGTAGAAGAAAAAAAATACAGTATTATTTAGAACAAAAAAATAACACCAGCTTTCCCATGAAACTCATAATACCTGTTTTACTCTGTATATTACATGTGCCTGCTTCTGAAAGATGACAGAAGGAATACGACCTTAAATTCTTTGGAATGTATAGTTTTCTCCTCTCTGAATTTCCATATGTTCTGAAAGTAACTGATACCGTATTATTATAGATTCTAAGTGGTCTAACAAATATAGCCAGATTTTCTTTAACAGGGAAAAAAAAAAAAAGGAAACAAAACAGGTTTGGCAACATTGATCAGTTTTATTAGTTAGTGAACAGACCCTGAACTTCAGCTGAATTTCTGTCGGGCTGTCATACTGCAGTTACAGTGATGTAGCTGAGCTCATCATCTGGTAGGTGCTGGCAGGAGCCATTGGCAAAAACTGGGGTTTAGCTCTTAAAGCTTGTTTTGAAGATGTCTGCAAGCTGTCAGCAATACTCCATAAAACATAGACCTTTAAACATTGTATCAGCCTGAATGTGATACCAGCCAACTCATAACTTTCTGTTTGTCATAAATGTGCATACAGACCAGGTTATTATGGCCTGATGTTTTTTTTTTCTGTTTGAATAGCTGGAACTAACACCATTTTTTTTTTTTTTTTAAGATCCATAAAAAGTAAGCTTTTTTTAGGAAGAGGCAGCAATTTTTCTCAGACCAGCTGACATAGTGTACCTATCTACAAATCTTTGAACATCTTGGTTACAACGGTGCACACAAGTGTAGGGTAACCACATACCTCACCTCAAGGTTCTGGACTGTGTTATAGAGGTGGAAGTAGTGCCTGTGATTGTCTACATTTAAACCATGTTAACAGACTTGTAAAATACTTAAAGTCTTCCAGCAGCCTTTCAAAGAATAGACAGAGGCTACTAATTTCATGGTGTTCATGCTACATATACAAAAGTGACTCAACTCATGACTCTACAAAACCAGCAACAGCACAGATTCTCTAATGTTATCTGGGCTGGGGGTCCAGAGGTAGATAAAGCTGCTTTAATAATAAAGTGAAACACTAAAGTGTTAAAGCAGATATGAAGAATTGTGTTTCTACTCCTTCCAGGTACCCCAGCAAAGGCCCTTTGGAGCAGTTTTTCAAGGAGCAACTCTGCCTCCCATGAGGAAACATGGATTGATTTCTTGGCTCAGGCTAGCTTGGAGGGATTATTGCATTTGTTCAAGATCAAGACACTAAAAAAAAGTTGTCTCCTACACTTTATTTAGGAGCTCCTACTAGACTGCTTACCAGTGCTGAGC
Source organism: Cinclus cinclus (assembly GCF_963662255.1). Lineage (NCBI taxonomy): Eukaryota > Metazoa > Chordata > Aves > Passeriformes > Cinclidae > Cinclus > Cinclus cinclus. The sequence goes on along the minus strand of NC_085051.1, from coordinate 20,172,360 downwards.
AATTTCACCCTTAACCTCTCACAAAACCACCGGATCGTTCTTCCTTAATCTGTTTGCTGCTAGTGTGTGTGCTACAATCTCCTCACTCTTCAGGAAGGTAGATACTAGCACGAGGCAGGGGACACCAATCTTTTCCAGGCAAGCTGTTGTGGCTCCAGTACAAAATCTTCTCTGTCTTGCTGTGTGGTAGCAGAAGTTTCCGTTTGTTTTGCTAATATATAAAAAAAAAGGACTAAATTACTGTTGCTCAGAACAGTTTCTTGTGTTATATATAGCTAGGATAAATCCACATTCAGTCTAAATTAACTCTCACAACAACCAAAGAATACTAGCACAAGTATATCTGTGTGGATAAAATATTAATTTCTCAGTCCTGTGGCCAGAATGCCGTCCAAAGAAAGCTGCAAGAAACTTGTCAGTACAAGAGGTTGATCACAGGAAAAAAAAAAAAATTGCCAACATGTTTGGTATTGGCTTTCAGAGCCTTGTATCTGCCTGGCATTTCTCAACAATAAGAGCATGACTTCCTTCCACTTAGAATTTCTCGAAAACATAATTTATAGACATAATTATTTTGCTGCGATACATTTGTAGGGAGATAATTCAAACATTTTGACATTTGACATTGAAGCAGAGTTTATTAAACCTGTACCAGAAGCTCACAACATGTGTTTCTGTTTGTAGTTTGAACATGTATAATTACTGGAACTAAGTTTCTGGAGCAAATATTCATAACTGTTATATACTGAATTTCCCATAAAGCTTATAAAAACTTCAGAGTGCTTGCATAAAATTATTGCAATATTCATAGTAAGAGGGTATCTATTCCTTAATGTATTTGTAAATAAAATAACAGTTGAAGACAGAGTATACTCCTTAATTTTTATAAATAGATATGTCAGCTAAGTTACTTAACAGTAATCAATCGGTCCTGGTTAGTGTGAGTTTCACATCCCAGTATCAGTTGAATTTGTTGGACACAAACAGATCAGTTATACTGGCTGTCTAAAACACATTCAGCTCTTTCTGCTTTGACCAAAAATCATCCTGATTTCCTTTGTATGATGCTGTTGATGCTGAAAGATCAAGCAAACACCATCCATCCACTCCTGCAGGTGTCTCCTGATGTTCTCTGTGTCACTCAGAGCACCAAGGGGCTGCTTTGACCTCTCCCCAGTTGTGACCAGTGGCCACTTCCTGGCAGTAAATGAGACCTGACATTTTCCAGAGCAAACACAGATACTTACACCTGTTCATGTTTCATTTAAAGGTATATAAAGATGGGCTATATCATACAGGGAAAGAAAATTTGAAATATGTCTCTGAAGGTATTCATCTGGCATATGGCATGAAAACAAAAGCTGGCAGAATGAAAGGAGCATACTTCAGTTCATTATTACCACAGTAATAATAACTGCCTCTGCTTACAATATAAATACTTAGTATGCTTTAGAATTATTTTATTTTTCTTTATTTTTTTTTTAATCACTGGTGGTGTGTTCCACAAAACTGAAAAAATAAAGGATTTTGGCAGCTGGTGCTTTAGGTAATGACTTTTGAAACAAAAAGCTGTAAGCTTGCTATTTAATTGGGAGGAGACTGAGAACGGGGGAATTTGGAGCAGTTCTGATAATGGGCCACCCTCAGGGACAGTATTACATGAAAGTTCATAAATATTGGTGAGGTACCATTACTGCTGTTATTCATACTTGCTACATCAATTTCAAGAACTATATATTTGCAAATATTTTACCATTGCTACTTATACTTGAGCAATAAATCTAACGGTGGTATGTTATCTATCATAAACCACAGCTCAGCAGTGTAGTGCTCCTGGCTCTCAAGAAAATCATCCACTAAACCCAAAACTTTGAATGTCATTTTACTGGTGATTTCAAGGCTGTACAAAACTTTACAGTGCTGGATCATTACTTGTGCTCTGCAACTCATAGCCCCTGATTTGCTTGCTTTGGGCTTGGAGATTGTCATCTGTTAAATTTGTTACTTTGTTTCTTGGATAAGACTACAGAAACATGCTATTGTTTGTATTACATGCACAGCATTCAGAATGGCTTATTACATAGAATTTTCCTCCTGTATTGCACTGCATCTCTGGGATTTACTTATGATGGATAGTTTACGTGGAGATGGCCTTCATCCTGAATCTTTGTAGGCTTGCTTTCCCTGCTGAAGAATGTTAGAATGAAATAATGAGTGGAAATGAAGAATTTCTACCTGGTTTTTTTTTTTTTTTTAGTTTTTCCAAGTCGCTTATCTTTTCAGATTTTAATTTGTCTGCTGAGGGTATCACCATCAGTAATGACATACACAACACTTCATGCTTCAAGTTGGTGCTGCCCAGAGATGCTGAGCCAAATACTGCTTCCAATTATAGCAATGTAAATCAAGGTACTTTAGGATCATTCTGTCCAAAATGCTACACAGATTTCAACATCCTTGTTCTAAATATACTCCAATGGAATTTTGAACAGAAGCTTAAAAAAAAAAGGCTTATATATTGCAATGGTGCAAAAGTAACAAAACTTGTTTATTACATGTGACTAGGTAATAAAGTAGAATTATAAAATATTTGCTTTGGTTAAAAAAACACATGGTAGTATAACTATACACTCAGATTTTGTGTGTGGGGGAGCAGAAATGAATATGGCACATTATTCACTAAAAATAGGTCAGGCAAGTGGTTTATGCTAGTGGAATCCTGGTACAGTGATGCAAACTCTGAAAACATGCCTGGTGAACAGTACCAGCAAAACTCTGCCCTCCCGTGCAAAGATAAAATTAATGTACAGCCTTATTAACTGTGTTTCATGTCTCTGTTACTCCATACCTGCTTTGGAAAAATACAAATATATTGATGCAGCAAAGATTTCTATCACCTTACTGAAGAAACTAGCTTATCTGAGTGACTGCAGTGTGCCAGCATCTCAGCAATGTGCCTGGCGTCTTCCCTTGGACACTGCTCATTAGCAGTGACCAGCTTTATTGTCCATGCAAATGAAAGTTTGGTGCTGGTTTTCAAGTGTTATTTTTCCTCTTCTTTACTCAGCATTCAAGTCTTCTGCCACAAATATTGTATTCTGCGAGTAATTTTTTCCCCAATTAGATCATATTTTAGCTACCTCATTATCCACAAGTTCAACATTTACCTTGTCTCTCTAATTTTTCATTCAATTCCAATCATTAAACCTGTAAAGAAACAACACTTGCATGGACAGCATATGCTTTTCAGAATATATGGTTTCTTGGAATATAGGTGATTATCTTGGCTTTTTGCCTTCAGTTTTACTGCTATTTAAGCACCAAGCCATGGTTCTCATTGGAATTACCTTTAAAAATGAAAGAGCAGAGAATATTGTGCAGAAATTATTAGATGACTTGTGAGTGGGCCAAACAGGGGACACAAAATGCATTTGTATTTATGTTTCCCTTCAGTAGGAAAGAAGTTGACTACTCTGTAATAACAAAGGTTGAAGTGATTGTGCTTTGAGGCTGTTGGCACTAATTTTTTAATGATCATGACTGAGAGTGAAAATAACAGAATGGCCTTTCCCTGCATACAGTTTTTAACCTTTGTCATATTCTGCATCTCTAGATTTCAGTTTGGTTCCACAATCTAGGGAAAAACTGATAGATCCTAGGTGTTACCAAAGTGAAATAAATCACCCTTGTCTCTTCTCAGATGTCAGGTCCCTTACTAAATGCCTCTGTGCTTGCAATATCAGGTAGCCACCATGGCTGCTCCCCTTTCCCTTCTCCATTCTTCCTTCACTGTGTGTGCTACTCTTTAGTCATAGTAAGTATGCATAACTATGCTTCTGTTATCCATGCTTTTCTTAATTTTGTCTGGAGTTCTTTGGAAGAGAAAAAATTTACCCCAAATAATCTGTTTAAAATATGTGCCATGAGTTTGAGAAAGTTAAAGGAGTATTCCATTGGTCCTATGCCCTTTAATTTGGATGGCAATTTTTTAGTAGTCAGGCACAGAAAATTTTTACTTTCTTCTACCATGCGTTAGACCAGGTCTGTGCACCATACTGGATGAAAAATTAAAACAAAAATCCAAACACAACCCCCCCCCCCCCCCCCAAAAAAAAAGGAAATTTTTACTTTTCTTCAATATTGGGCTTGGGTGGAGATATGGGCAATCATGTAAAATCTGTTTGTTCTTAACAAATTATAATCTCTACAGTGTGCACAGTGTTTCACAAATTGTAAAGCCAAGCAGAATGATTGAGATATTTATCAATATTATTGTGAGATACCAATGATAATTTGCGGAGTTTTCTGTTTCACTAAGCATGAGAAATTATCTTTCCATTACATTATATCAAATTTCATTGGAATGATATCCATGAGTAGGTGGTTGTAAAACACTTCCTTGGAGTGTTAAAATCAGAAGACAAGTTTGCATTTGACAAGACCATTGGAAATTTATAGACCAAAATTGCAGTGATAAAAAAAGTCCAGTATTTAAGATGGGATGAGAATTGGGCTTTTTTGTGATGGGGCTAGTTAACAGATATTTTACACTATTTCTTCAGATGGAATTTTTTTTTAAAATTACTCATGAGTTCTTGTTTAAGTAAAGAGGCTGCTAATTGAATTGCTGTATATTAATTATTTCCCCCAATGGAAAGAAAGATGCAGTCTTGAAACCTTTCCTTTTCCTTACACGAATATTCTCTGAATTAATCTATTGAATTTATTGCCTGCTCCTTTCCCTTTGTGAGAATAGAGTGTGGAAAACTACAGCAGATTTCAATTTTAACAGCAGATATTAACATTCATATTAACTCTTAGGTCTCTCAAAGACCTGATTTTCAGACAAGAGTCATATACAGAAAAAATAACGTGTTAGTGCATGAGTAAGAATAGTTGATATAGAGTGGTTCTCCACATGAGCCATCACCTGAAACTTTTAAAACTAGAGAGAACGTAACATTAAAGACTTAATCGAAGAAACCAGACTTTACTGGAAACAGAAATAAGTCACTAATATATTTTCCCCATCTCTTACTCCCATAACTGATACCACTCCTAGAGAAATGAGCAGCACCTTTACCATCCAGGTCATGCTTCCAGACACTGCCCTTACCTTTCTACCTCCTAGAGCTGTTAAGCATCTCTGTGTTTTACCATCTTTTAAACTATTTTTGCCAGAGCTTTTAGCTGCAGAGAAACACACTCTAAATGGAACTGAAGTCTCAAAAGGCCAATAAAATGGGATTGTATTAAAGCAAGCCATGATATGATATCAGCCTTGCCTTTGTGGGGGTGTCTTTTGATCTTTGAATGCTTGGATTAAGCACAACTGAAGTGCCTTTTTACTTTCTGCTGGTCACTTTAAGATACAAATTTGTAAGTGTACTTCTTATGAGAAGTGCTCTGTCAGTCCTTTGTATAATGCTGCACTTAGATCCTCGTCTGTCTCTCTTCTGTTCTTCCTCTCACTCTAGTGGAAGCAATGTGGATTTTTGCAGTCAATGTGAATGACATCTCCAAAAAGTCTGAACCTGTGCCTTATCTGGAAAAGGTTAGATTTAGGGTAGCACATAGTAAAACTTCCAGAGTTATTTCTTACACAAAAATATGTACGTTTCAGGTAGGCAGAAGGAAGCAATTATAGAATTTCTTCGGATGAAATCTACTTTCTAATTATGAAATCTTCAATAAAAAAGGGTTATGAAAGGATATTGTAGACCTCTGATAAAGGTGTTAACATGTTTTTCATTAGGCAGTGTTTTCATGCCCCAGATGGAAAAGTGAAAGATGCCAGTCACATAGAAGGACATTTATATTAGGTAAATATTAATCTTCTGTAATGCTGAAAAGACAGCTTAAAATATTTGTAATCAAGAACATGATGGAAAATAAGGGGGTGGGGAAGAAGGTAAAAACCCCTTCATATCTGTTTAAATTTGGAGAGTTTTAACGTACTAGAATAATCTGGGGCATTTCATTAATAACCAAGTTCTATTATTGACTGCTTCTGATAAATACAGATATTTTCTGCTTGTTACCAGGTCTTAACACTTTAATACTAGAAAGTGTCTTTAAAACAATTTTAAACATGACTAGAGGCTTATAAAATAGGCACAGGAGTTTTGTAGATATAATAATCAGGCTTACCATAATAATAAACATTCCTAATACTGCATTTCAGAGGTGATCTAAACAGAATACAGCTTTAGCTACAGTAGTAGCACTAAGTCAAAGAGAAATTTATACTGTAATGATCAATATAATCTTTTTCTACAGCACAAATTTATTTTTTGATCTGCCCAACTCAGGACTCACCAGTGTTAAACATTTAACATAATGAAAAATAATTATGGTAACATGAATAATTCTTCAATAGGAATAATAAATATTCTTAAGGAAAACAACATTTTATTTTCTAGCTTTATTGCTAGACATATTTAATTTCCTCAGGATTATACAGAGAGAACCATTTTTACTCAATAGTGATCAAATGCAATGCATCAATCCTTGGCATGGATTTTGGCCATAAATTATGTACAAACCATATATACAAATAATAGTGATACATTTGATGAATTTACATTTTTAAATAAAAGATTGTTTGTTTCCAATGAGACATATGCATGAACTCCACATTTATAGGCCTATTTGAAATACTGAAATAGAAAAAGGAGTCAGGACCTACCAGCAAGAATTAGGATATACAGGGTCTGTAAAAATTTCCCTTTTTACACTAGGGAATAATATTACACCATATGCCAGTTCTATTTATTTGCTTACCTATATGAGAATTTCTTTTTCCATCCTTATTAACTTGTCATGACACTGTTTATGCTAAACATGGCTGCATGCCTTCTTCCAGCCTTCTGTAACAAGAAGTAACTGCACTCGATCCATCCCCACCAGTTAAACTTTGTGGGTCTCCCAGAGTTTACTGTAGCCTTATATGTGCAGTTGTACCCTATGCAAGGACGTGTGGGAGAAACCAGTTCCTTGAGAGGATTCAGCCATTGTGATGGCTTTAACTTGCATTCAGAGAGGCAGCACAGAGGTCAAGAAAGTCCTGCTAGCAAAGAGGCAGTGTCAAGCCAAAATCGGGCTCTTCATGGCTGAGTGCAGCCCAGGCTGTCAGATTAGTCCCCAGGCTGGCACTGGACTTAGGGAAAGCTTTCAGGGGAGAGACAAAAACTCACTTCATCCTGTCAAAGCCATACCAAGATCTGTTCTGTTTTCCCTTCTGCAAAATGTTTAAAAAGTGATTTTTCTATTCATGTAGAAAAGCTGTCCCCATGCTCACTCCACATCTGAACACCATCAGTGCCTGAGAGCTGCCTAATGTCCCATTTTCAGGGGGTCACAGGGCTCGTTTGAACTTCCACAATGCTTCAGTTCTCCCACTCTAACCTTGACATAAAACCTTCTCAGCAGGACTCTGTGGCTTGAAGACAAAAAATAGCTGTGAGATTTTAGTACCGTGAGGCTGTGCATTTTGTACAACTCTCCTGTATTTACACATTTCTTATAAATACAAGATTAAATCAGTTTCAGAGAGCTCACTGGGAATATATCCCTGCTTCTCTGATGACAAACATTCTGCAAATAAAGACCCCCTTACGTGAGCTTTTGATAATCTTTATTTTTTACTAGGCTGGTGTTAAATTGCTACAACAGCTGGTAAATACAACCTGGCCTTACAAGAAATTGCAAGGGTTAAAAAACCGCAGTAACTATAAACAAAGGAGAGAAAATCCAAATTAGAGGTTGTGGCAATTCTGTTCTGAAAAACACTATTTTATTCCAAAAAAACTCCCAGTGACATTTCCATTGGTGCCACAATGCTTTGTAATCTCTGGACAAAGATTTCAGTTGACTACACGATTGCTCGCAGTAAATTGCAAGAATCATGGAATGATCATTTACTCACTAAACTTTCTGACAAACTTGACTCTTTACTTATTAAATTTTTCACAATCTGAACAGAAGTAAGCATTGCAAGAAAACAAAATTAGAAATGTTAATACTGAAAACTGTGAATGTTTTAAATGAATTAAAAATTTATAAAGCTTATGTATCTCGTTTCATTAGGTACAAGAAAGTCTTGAGGCTACATTCTTGTGTTTCCAGACAGGATTTTCCACAGAATATCCTTGAGCAAGGCAGACACTGTGTATCAGTCCTAAATCAAACTCATCACTATTATTCTTATCTTTCTTCATGTACAGGAATTCATCCTTCTAGTGACAGTAACAATTCCACAGATTAACAGGTCATCTGGGCCTTTATTAAGGTCTGTAAAATGTAATGGGAATCATCCTGATTTCAAGCATCAGCTTTTTTATCACCAGCCAGCTGTTTCTAGAGCTGGAAATAAGCGCAGGAGGTGTTATGTTTAAATCATCCAATGTTTTTCCTATACTGCTAACCAAAAGAGTGCCATGGAAAAATCCTGTTGCTGAAGCCAAGTGACTGAAACTGCTTCACAGCCTCAGTGCATCTGAAACAGACTTCCACATCCATGTGTACATAGCACTTAGTGGTCCCAATAGGAACCACATAGGAAGCATATACCTATACAGAAGAAGAGCCCTGCCAATCCTAAAATCATATTTCCTGGACTTTCTCTAAATTAAGTACCTGAAATAAAGTGGACACTTTGTTGCACATCACCAACGTGGTATTTTTATATCAAGAAAATGGAGCATTTAATGAACTGGCCATGTAGATCCATCTGGGTTGGCATGGGAACCCTAAGTTTTCTCTGGTCAACCCCAAGTATCCAAATGGCTTGGAAAAAGCACACTGAATTTTGTCTTTGGGGAATAGGCTTTATACAGCATTTTCCTCATCCAAGAATCTACATTTTGAATAGAACAGAAATCTTGGCCATTACCTTAAGCAAAATCTGTTCAGTCTTACAGGTCTGAATTAAATCAGCAGCGCATAGCTTCAGAGACAAAGGGATGGCTGACCACCTGCAATGACAGGAAATGCAGAAAAGTTCTAAAGTTTCTAAAACAAATTGGCTACCCAAACAGATGATGCCCATCACTGCTACTTCTGTCCTTAAAAATTAAACATATAAATAGCTGGTAATGGATAAACCAAAAATATGCATACAGGAGACTAAAATTATCTTACATAAACAGAATGTAAAGAGAATAAGATGAAAACCAGCATTAGAGGAATTAGTCCTGAGGATCTCTTACTTTCTTATTTAGCCAACACATTTTTTTCAGTGGTGATGGTGTGAAACTGCTCAAAAAAGAGGTATCAACTTTTTTTCAATATTTCTATCTGTTTTCTTGCTGTCCTTAACCTTGTGTGGTAAAGGGTGTGTAAATCAGCAACAAAATATTACATCAGAAGTTTTTTTCTGTTAATATAACTCTTCTCTCTCTAAGTTGAAAGGAAGCAGTTATTCAAAGGGAATGCATTTTGTACATGGAAATTACAGCTGCATTGCTGTTGTGAAGTGGAACAGCATTAATCCATTCCTTGGCAACAATCTCAGTGAGAAAGAGAAATGATGCAGTAAACATATGTAACCTATTCCTCCTACAAACCAAATAATGTCTCCTTTGAGTCCTCCTCAGATTCTGCAATACAGAGGGGTTTCAGTAATCTGGTCCTGTACAAAATACTGCAGGAGAAGGAAGACAAATCAAATGACTTCTATATTTAACTTTCAAATATATTGGCTATTCTAACACTGTACTTGTTCCAAATCATTTGAGTAGCTTGAGGACATTGAAGCATTGTTGGAATATATGGCTTTGAAATATCTCTCATTACATACACTGTAGCTCATCAAAAATGAAAAACATTTGCCAAACCTGGCCTTGATTATCTTTTCCTTTCAATCTGGGCATAAAATTTTATGGCAGAGAAATGGGAGAGGATAAAATAAGGATTCCATGCCAACCTCTACCCTGTCCCCCTAGGTTGCCCTGTTTGATCCAAGAACAGCAGTTTTGGTGGATGAGTTGGACCAGTCCCTCCTGCAGAAGCAGCCTTTAAGCTGCCCTCAAAACAAAATTTACTGCCCTTACTCTCAGTGAACATGGATGTAGAGGCCAAGACATTGAGACTGATGTGGGATGCACTTTATCCCTGTGAACTGGCGTGGGCAGTGTTACACCATGCCCAGGTTCAGCAAATCAGGCAGGAAAAGAGCAGCTGAGGAGGTGGGGAGGCCAGAAAGTACCTGTTCTCTGCTGCCCCAGACCTTCAACTCAAACACAAATACAGCTCAGAAGCAAAAACAAGAGGTAAATAAAACCAAAACCAACCAACCAAAAAAAACCCACTAATCCCTTTATTTCATTGCAGAAAGGATCCGTTCTTTAAAATTGATTTTAAAAAATATAAATGTGAACAGATCTAGCAGTCTTCATCTGTTTTAATGTTGCAGGTAATTGAACTAATGTTCAAATGTTATGTGTTGTGAATAACACAAGATAATAAGAAAATCCAGGACAATTTAAATTATTCAGTTTGTAAACCCTTATGTTTCCCAAAAAAAAATACCTGAAATGAGAAATCAATTCTAGAATGATTTACTGATGCATGTAATAGCTTTTTCCTTGTATGTGGACATCATTCCTGTGATTACACTGGAATTTCTGGTACTTGTAATTTAAGCTTGTTTAGGACCGAAATATCTTGAGGCCTTTAATGCATTTTATGGTTAAAACCAAAATTCTTGCATTTATTTATTATTCCTAAGTTCAAGAAGCATACTCAACAATGTTCCTTGCAGTAATATAAATTGATTATATAACCATATTACACTAACTTAATTTTTGAAGTTAATGCAAATAAATGCTTTAGAAAAGTTACAATAATGGTAACTCATTTTCAGACCAGCATTGTGAATAACATGTCCCAAATTAAATAATTAAAAAAGTTAACTGTGCTAACTTCTTTTTTTTTTCTTAATTTAAGGCAATTTGAAGTACATGGACAGTAAAATAAAGTTCAAGATTAGAGACATAAATTTGAAATTCAATATATTATTTTGAGCCATATTTTTTCTCAATATATGAACAAAAGCTTTAAAATTTCTAATTCTGTGGCAGCATTGTCATTTGACAGAATCCAGGATTAAACCTGGATAAGCATGAAGAAAGCTGCCTTCATTAACAGATATCCAATTAAACCATACAGTTTCTTAGGATCCCAAGTGATGGTAGTACATTGAGGCAGAAATTAGTCACTGTAAGGGATCCTGAATAATACCATCCTTGGGAAAATGCCTCTCCACCACCTGTCTGTGTGAGTAGCATTTGTTGTTGCTCAGGGGTTTTGTCACCCTTCCAACCTCCCACCTTATCACAGGAAGCATATCTTGACAGCTGCTTCTTGGACGTGTCCCTGCCTTTTCCTGGTGCAGCCTGGCAGTTTCTCTTAATGGAGACTAGAGAATATTGATTTCTGGTCTCACTGACTGACAACAGGGGGTGAACATACAGCTCAGAAGGCTCTGGATAGTTACATACAATATTTACGTATTATGGAAACACTTGAGGGCAGTTGCTGAGGCTTGGGTTAAATGTCTTTTTCTGAAAGTAGTTAAAAAATAAAATGAGGCAAAAATTCTTGCTGTAAACTCACAGTTAGCCTGAGGGAAATGGGGAGAGAGTGGGAGATTCTTTTAGCCAGGGAATAGGATAGTGTGGCATTCAGGTGGGTATGGGGTAGGCAGCAAAAGTATTTGGGCACATTGCCTAATACTTCAGCCCCACTGGTGCAAAATTAATGCTTACCTATAATAACAAGAAGATAAATTCCTTAAAATCCAATTTAAGTATATTGCTGGTGTGATCCTTCCAAAACAAGTTAAGTGTTTTCGGAGCATAAGGTCCGTTGGAAATCACACCTGAGCTCAATCATGATCTCGTAGAGCAAAAGCCCTTTTATTTCAACCAAAATGTAGCTAGAGTACTGGAAGAATTGCAGGAGGTAAGAATCAGTTTGTAACATACTGCCGTGAGCACAACATGATTCTTTGCATCTGCAACTAACCACCCATTAATTATCTTCATTGTCTTTTCATTAGATATATCCATCCACGTGCCAATCAGACTCTTAAGCTTGCCATCTCAAAATTTTCTTCAGAAGCATTAATGTGGGAAAAAAATAGTCAGGTTTAAAACTAGGTTTTGTATTCATACAATGAAAATTAGGTTTTGCATTCATACAATGAGGATTGCAGGATATTCTGTGTCTGAAGTCAAGTAAGCAACCAAACTAAAACATTCGGTGGTCACCTTTGATGCAATCACCCAGCTGAACCCCAGCACAGGGCTGGTGTTCACTCCAGTGTTGCCCAAGATGATGTGTGCTTATGAGATAAGAACAGAAATCTGATGCTTCCTGGCCAGCAAGATCTTTTAGCCTCTTGGCTTTTCTTCATAGCTTTTGAAAGTAGAATCCCTGTAAACTGATGTATAAAGACTTATGCCTCATGTGGGAGAAGCTTTTAAAGCTTTTTCAGAGTAAGATGTTGACAGAAGAAAACCCACCTTCTGTTTGTTGAGGCCATTGTGGATTTTGTCTACATGGTTATGTCTTGAGGCAAAAGCAAGCAGCTGGCAGGAGCTGGTATGCAGCATCTTTTTATTTTTCTGAGACTGCTAGGAAAACATAAGGGAGTTCTTAGGGTAGGGAGATTGTTCACAGAACAGTGCAGGGGGAGATCATTGGCACATCCCAGCACACACAGAAGAAGATGGCTTAGCATCTGTTCTGGAGCTCCAGAGTGTGTAAGCCAAGAGTTCTGAGCACTGGCAGTCATGTATGGAGATGGATCACAGTGTGCTTGACAAGGGGTTTGTATATTTGTAATCAAGCACAGAGACAGACATTTTAGTTGGAGGGCACAGAAAAATAGCAGTAAAATTAAGTACGTTTCTTTCCAGTGCCTTATATGTGAGCAGACTGAAGAATCTATTTACATTCTCATTAGCTTCATTATTCCCCATACTAGAAATGGGGCAGAAATAGAGTAGAAATTTTAAATAATAGGAATATGTTTTTAAACTAATGCTCTACTGAACCTATTTAATCTACCTGTGCCTTGATTCCTCATAATAACTTTGAAGTCAAAAATGTATGATAATGATTTGGATAAAGATATATGCTCACATAAGCAACCCCATTGGAGACAACAAACTCAAAATTATGTTAAAAAAAAAAATCAATCACATTCCCCTGAACGCAAAGGGATTTTAGACTCCAGAGCATGGCTTTTGTACATGACATTCATTTCTATTATAATTGTAAAACAAGAAAGGTTTTTTCTATGGAGAAGCAGCTGTGAATGTTAAGGTCTGCCTTCTCCAGCACCTGAATTACCTCTCTTTTTGGGCTATCCCAAAGTGTTTGTGTCGAACTCCACGGGGTGGCAATGGTGCATGTGAAATTACTGACAAAGAATTTTTATTTAGGGTGTTCAGATGGCAGACCCTGGTGGTGGAGACAGTGGATGCCATCTGTTCCTCAGTGTGTAGGGGCTGGACCATCAAGTGCCCTTAGCAGTTTGAGGTGCATAACAATGATTCCATCATGCTTGTTATAAAGGGAGCTTCCATGGATTTTGAAAACTGGTCTCTTTTCCTAGGACAGTTTGATTAATAGGCATTAAAGGGTAATTGCACTTAAGTAATTCAGTAATGCAATGAGTCAAATGCTGGAGAGGAACAAGGTAGAAACCAAGCAAAGGTGTCATCTAACACTCATTGGGCTGTGAATATTTCCAACAGCATGTGCTGTATGTTCAGACTTTTTTTGTTTTGTTTTAATGAGGATAATCCACCCTAATGCTGGAATAATGAAGAGATATTGAGATGGTCAGTGCACACAAAGACCTCAGTGCTGGCGGGAGTGATCTGCTGTCAGAAGACACTTGTGTATTTCACACTGCAGCTACAGAACTTCACAGCACACAATTTTTATTATTCTGCAGCTGATTAATTGTCTCCGTAATTATGTTACCACCTGAAAATGCTGCTGCTGTATGAAGTTCCAGCCCTATGAAAATGAAGTGTGTTGGTGTTGACTAATAAATGTCTGGGTTAAAAAAGCCATTTTACAGCAAATAAGATTTATCTGCATAAAGCTGCATACCCACTACTCTTGGTCAGTGGAAGAGTGATGGCAGCTCTGACTGTATCACTCTCAGGTCTCTTGGTACTCAAGAAAACCCACTGTCTCCCACCAGGAATCTTTGAGTAGTCAAAGATGTACCAATGTTCCTACATCAGCTTTTGGATAATAGACAGATTGAGAAACTGGCTGTCAGTGTCAGCAAATAAAGCAAATGGAAGAAGGGAAGGGATTAGCACAGTAGCTAGACATCAAGGAACTTCCAAATGGGGTTGGGGATGTTATCTAATTTACAATTTCTCAGAAAGTCATCAGACAATTGAGTGAATTATCAAAGTAATCCTGTTTTTTCCTTGCATCAGATAGAAAAATTCAATTCTCAAAATCCAAATTCTCAAAACAAATTAAGTTTTTGCATTTAGAGACAATTGTAAGAATTTTTATGTCATTCACAGTGAATTGGTTGCACTCAGAATGACAGACTCCAGTAGATACCTGTGGTGCCTGTTGTGCATTAGTTTAACATCTCCTGCCATACCTGTTTTCTTCTGAGCTTCCTCACAGTCTCTGTGTAGCTTTGTGTTTTACCTCTGAAATACAGCAGGAGCTGTGATTTTTTTGTGTATATTTAACTCTGCTGTAGAATTGCCCAGAGACTTGATCTTATTCATTATCTTGCTCCTTCAGTTGCCTATGATACAAAATTCATATAATACTTATTATTTTCTAAACTACTTTGATATTCTTATATGAAAAACAACTGAGTGCAAAAGAGTACTGCAGAATGCCATAAATGCCAGCTAGGAACCATCAATAAGCACTAGACAAAAAGCTACTAATGTTCATGACAGAATTTAAAAAAAATTCCCTGAGATACCAGAATATTTCTGAAACTGTTAATTTAAATTAAGGCTTCACTTATTTGTGGCTTCAATAGTACCAATCTCCAGCAGTATCCTTGTTTTCATGCCTTAGCTGATGTTTTAAAAGACCAGTGCAAACAAAAAGCCGTGACACGATCTTGAAGGGAGGGGGGGAAAGGATAGAAGAGATTTGTGCCACCTTTTATACTTATAAAGTCCTGAATAATCCAATGACAGGGACAGAAAAGAAAAAAAAAAAAAAAAAACATTTCAAGACAGCAGAATTTATCACCCTCCTGGAAGAATGCTGAGGATTGGGTAATACAGCAACAATTTTCCAGCCACAAAGGCACAATAACTATCATGTTAGATAAAGGCTGCTATGATTCAGAATAGTTTGGTCACATCAATAGTGGAGCATGGAAATATTCAGAGAAAACACCGCTATCTTAAACTCCTTACAATCACAGACAATAGCAAGCGCTACAAATACACAAGGCACAATAATCAGTCGGAAGGAAATCTTCACTGACTCAATGTTCTTCTGACACAGCAACATCTTTTCACCTGTGGAAAAATCCTCCAGTCGTGCATCTTCCTGAGCCCCAGAGCAGCTGGGTGCTGGGACTTCACAGCAGTGAGACATTTCCGTCACAAGTTTCCTCCCTGAAACTGTGCGGTAAATAATTCATGGCTCTTGTCAAAAAACTCCTCAAAATGGAGAGAGAGTGTGTGCTAAAATTTTATGGAACTGGCTACACTTCAGAGATTAACTGGAAGAACGGGAAGGTTGTAAAGAATTCTTGACTGCTCTTCCTAGTTTACATTTTGCATAAGCCATTATGGCATATTTTTTTTCAAAATACTGAAAAATTGTTTCAGGAAGTCTTACCTGTTCTAATAGGATATCGAAATAACTTTTCTTACATGAATCTTTATTCAACATTGTTCTATGGTTTTGCTGGTTTTCTTCAAGCTTTTAGTGTGAAAAATAAAGAATAAAAAATTAAAAAAAAAACCAAAAACAATGACAAAAAAACCAAGTCAATATAATGGAGGTCAAATTATTAAGAATAAAAGTAGAATCATTTTCATTGCCAAAACATGAACCAAAATTTCAAAAGAAAAACTCATTATATTCCCAGCCTTTGAACATCGTGAAAACATTATAATCCAGTGAAGCTATATTTTAGACCTTTAAACTTGATATAAACATCTTTAAAGTCATTTATATTTTGGACTGTGCCATTGACAGGCATCACAATAGTGAGGAGTTTCAAAATAAATAAGAAATATTCAAAATTTCCATCTTGGAGAGTTATAATCTAATATATATTTTCTTGTGTCCCAGGTCTTCCCCTCAACCTCACACAGATATTTGCCTAATTTTTTGCAATGGTTCATGTTCTTCTTCCACAGTTCCTAAAATAATCATCTTTACAATTTTATCAATCTCTCCCTTTGAAAGGACAATAATTAGGCCTCAGTTTTGGAAATATTAGGTAGCCAGACCTCTAATTTACCATAGCAAGGGTGACAGGAATTCAGTGTCAAGCATCTTATGACACAAATCCAAAATTAAAGAATTGATTTAGATAGAGGTAAAAAGCAATTGGTATTAACAAAAATATGCATCCTAATTCAATATATATTTCTCTAAAGCTAGATTTTTTTACACTAATAATCCATAAAAAGAAGTCTCTGAATATATATGCACTTATAAATTCTGTTTAGAGTAACTTAAAGTTTATTAAGCTTATGTAATTCTTTTGTGTATGAGTGATTGTACACTAACAGCTATGTTAATTGTCTCTTAGATCAAAGACAATTAAAAAGCAATTAATATTGCTAGTGTCTTGCTAAAGAGCATTCTCTAGCTAAAACCAGTGCTCTCCAACTTTTCTGGGGAGGTTAGAAAATGCCTGAACTAGCAAATCCAGTAAAAGAAAAAAACAAACCCACTATAATATTAACACAGCCTTAAAAATCTATCAGATGAAGTTGAATTCAAAATAAATCATAGGCAAGGGATGGTTGGGCAGGCAAAAGTATCACAGCACCAATTACATGGAAGAGCAAGTAAGCCTGTTTTTCCAGACTGGCTTCCTCGTTTTTTGGATGCCCAGCTGTTGGGGGTGGCCCCAGGTGCTCTCATGTCCCCCATGCTCTGTGTTAAACTCACAAACCACCCCCTGGGTCTAGGCTTTAAACAAATTTCAGGGAAGATAAAATGGGATCTGTCTGCCTCTCCTAGTAATGGGATGAACAGAGTACACTGTGGGTATTCAGCAGATAAGAAAAAAGAAAAAATGTTTCAAGTGTTTTATAGCATTAGTTGCGTATTTTAAATTAACAGTCAGCCATAGACAATATACAAGCAGATGTAGGACAAAATGTTCCTGTTCTAGACTGAGACAGTTAAATATTTTCTAACAAGCACAGTTTCAAGGTAATCATTCACAGCACAATTCAGAAAGAAATATTGTATGCAGTTTCACATAAGAAACCTTTGTCCATTTCTTATGAAAATCTTACAGAAAAATCGTTGGTATTTCATATTAATATTGTTCACATGAATTTAAAACAAATGTAATGGCCCATTACACTTTTGTGCCCCTCAACACACTTTGCATACAAATTGAAAATAACATCTTACTGCCTCACTTTTATTGAAATCAAAGCAAAAGAGTGCATCTAGTCTAAGTATTTGAATACACTCAGTTTATTTAAAGGCATTAAACTAGTTCTATCAGCTTTGATCTTCCAAACCCCCAAACTTCCCTATGTCAGAAACCCTTACTTTAAGTAAATTAAATAGGAATATCTGTCTACGTTACTGCAAAGCAATGCTGTAGAATTTACACTTTCCCTGTGTTGAAGACTGTCTATCTAACTTCATTTATTTTCGGCTACAGCCTTGCATAAAAGGAAAGGGCCCCTATTAAATTTAATTTGAGATTTTTATTTTATATAAATCAGATTAAGATACTGGGCACAACATTCAGCTGGCAGGTATTATTGTAGCTACTACTGCTTGATGATCTGATTTGAATCTTCACTGTGTTTTTTTGTTCAATAAACCATGTTACTGTTGGCCAAAAGTATTCATGGCCAAACAGACATTTTTGATGCCATTCATTGGTTAACGTTATACCAGCTAAAGAAAGGAAATAGCAGGAATTATAATATCCATCTTTCTTTTCTTTGTTTGTTAACATCAGAAAGTGGAATGGTAGGGAATATTTTACCTCCAAACTGGTTTGTTCACAAAATTGCTTTTTATCTACTATAAATTAAACTGCAAAAGGAGTTGGTTGGTATTCTGATACAACAGCTGATTTCTGGGTTTGGTTCTTCTTAGTTCTAATATCCCTAACTTTTTTCTTCCCATGGAAATTAAGTATCAAAACATAATACATATATGTAAAAAGATGCATCAGGGGAAAAAAAAAAACTGAAAATCATGTGATTTAGAAAAAAAGTACTTCTAATGGACCAGTTATTTCATAACCTTCTACTCTAAAATCTGGTTTTAGAGGGAGGGTACTAAACTAAGATAGTTAATGGATTTGTTTGGGGACATATCTGCACTGTTTCTTAAGGGAAACCCACAGAAGACTCTGTTCACTTACCTGAAAGCAGGTTTTAAAAAGGGTTCATAAAACAACAAAATGTCCTTCACAGAAAATTAGAGTCTCCTTGTGAGCCAAAGTCTCACTGAAGCTGATCAAAGAACCCGTGGGATCAGTAATGCTCTGGGACTTCAGCCCTGTCCCTTAAAATTCTTCAGGAGACTTCCAAGAACTGCTTGGTTTATTGTAGCAGGCTTGTGCCATTGTACACGGTGGCAGCTTTTCCTGTGTTCCCAAAACTCCTTTCTTGGCAAGTTATGTCCCCTTTAATTCCAGAGAACTCAATTTCTTCTGAAACTGGACAAGGTCAACCACCTTTTTAGAGACATCACTAGCTGTATGAAGTAATTCTTTGAGCATAACTTCAGCACCAGCCTGTACCTGCGCAGTCTCTCCCTTTCAGCATGATCTTTTTTTCTTTCTGTGGAGCCTAGTAGACTACTACTATTACTATTTTGTTCACATTAGTTGCTAAAATGAAATTTCAGTTCGAAATCACGCAGCACTGCCTTAGTATTGGATGGTCACTTTTTATACCCTAACAATTTTCATGTCTGGTGGGAGGCTGTTTTCTGTTTTTCCTGTGCTTTCTAATCTGTATAAATCTACAGGGTTTCTACCAGCATTCAAAAACAGACAGGTATTTGCAGAATACCTGCAAAAATATTTGCAGGGATTCCCAAGAGATTAAAGTTGTGACTGGCCTGGTTGGAAAATTACAAGATTTTACTACAGCAGTGTTTGTACTATATCCTTCAGTTAATTACAAGTCATCCAAAAGACCAAAAATACAGTAGTTATGAAGCTTCTTTATCCCTTGGAACTATGCTGAACAATGCAGTGCTGACTCCCTTGCTAGATTACTAGAAGGCAAATATTAAATTCCAGCAAAGAAGCAATTACTAAATCTATGTTTGTGATTAATTCACTACTGATTAGTTCTGACATGCAAGCAGTCTGACTGGACCTAAAAAGACAGTTAAAGTAAAAGAGAGGAAAAAAACATGTACTGTAAAATAACATTTGATTCTCTTATGAGCAAAAGCAACACCATTAAATGAGCAGAGATTTTTTTTTTTTAGAGGTGGCGAAACTTGAAAGTTTCCCCTTCTCCCATCCTAAACATCTCATATAGCTTTCAATAATTTTCTTATAGATACTGTACTGTATATCAGGACCTGGTCTGGTGGAAATCATAGATCTATTGAAGATTATTGTTTTCTTCATATTATTGCAGGCATAAGTGTTGTTTTTGTTTATTTACCTATTTCTTATAAGTAATCATGCAAAAATATATTCTGTTGTTCACCGTTTTTTCTCAGCAAGAGTACTAATTAAATCATTTAACTAATCCAGTTGTACAGCTTGTTTTTAAGTGACTGATAAAGCATCTGTAAGTGCTAGTATTGGAAGAGAACAGCTGTAAATGTTCTCTGCATTAGCATAAATTACCTGGTGAATAACAATAAATGCTTCTGCAGAAATAAGATTGCTGCAGAGATATTTCAGTAGCTGACACTAAAATAAAGTGTAAACCTCTACAAAATTAGACTCAGTAAATCATATGGAACCTTGGTAGGAAATAAACTATGAGTTCCAGTTTTTCAATTCAGAGAGACTGGAAAAATACATTTAAAAATACATTTAAATTTCCTTTAGTACTGTCACTCTTCTTGCTACTCCTTCTGAAAGCTTCTTTCTCATGAAAACCACTTCTTGATCTTTGCACACAAATAAATACTCCTGAGGCAAAGTGGGAGTATAAGCATAGGTGTGTGGATTTACATACCCTATTTGCCTTCATCTGGCAGTTCCAAAGGCGTTCAGCAGACAGGTATATTTGTTTTGTCTCCCATGGGCTCATGTGTCAGCATGGCCCCAGTTTGGGGTCCCCATGCTGCTGGATCTGCAGCATGCAAAGCTAAAGAAATGGTACAGCAGCACAGAGGGAATTGGAAAGAGTGTCACTGATTAAACTATTGATCAGCCACTCTGCTAAAACTAAGGTACTGCTCCATTTGGAGTGAAGCTACTGAACATGCCTTGCAACATGGTGAAAGGTCTGACCCAGACACAGAAAAGATACAGAAATGCTGAGCCAAGACAGGTGGAAGGAATCTTGAGATTGTTTAGAAAAAACTGTCACAGTGTAAAGGGAAATTTGTACCACAATTTTGCAGCCCTGTTTCTAATGGTTGTTGTCTGTATCACCATCGTGCCTGCTATCCCAGTCCTGAGCAGGACTCAAGAAATGGAGCTCTATCTTTAAAACTTAACTAAAAACATGGTGCCTCATTTTGATGCTGAAGTGAGTGCACATCATAGGTAGGGAAGATACTAATAACTGTTCATGTTCAAGGCACTGAAGAAGGGAAAACTAGAGGGGAAATTATGGAAGGAGGTAAGGTTTTGCCAAAGGGATTAAAGAGCAGAATAACTCAGAGCATCAGCACTCTGAGAATTAATAGTGTAAGACCGTATTTGTCAGACAAAATATAATGCAGTCGTCAGAAGCTGAAGCACAGACAAAGGGGCAAGCCCAGATCTTTGGGCAGCTGCTGGCAACAAAAACAAGTTTTAGATAAAGATGCTTGCCTGCTGCAGAAGAGAATTAATCAACCCATAGCCAAGAGCATTTTATAACCTTCGGCTGTTCAGTACACAGTGGGGATGGACCAAGGGAAGGATTAGAACACAGATTTTTTTTCCATGTGTTTTGTCACATTAAATGCCCATTTGTTGATAAGCTCTTGTCTTTGTGCAGTGTAATATGCATGCCAGTTATGGAAGTCATCATTCCTATCTGGTTTATGTCCTGAGTTCATGTTAATTTTTTTAAAATGTCAATTTCTGTAACTTCTGTTTCTTCTCAGTATATGCCTTTTAGACTTAAGGCTCCTTTGAGCAATATAAAGGACAAATATTTTCATATATTTTGTCAGATAATGAAATTTAGTGGTCTATTTCTTCTTCAAGAAACACAAAAGAAAGTTGCAATGAATACCTCATCTGCAATAATTTTTCTCGTAGATGTCGCTTTTCCATAGCCAACTCAAATAAAACCACCTTTTCTTCCATCAGTGATCAAATAGAATTATGTGAATGGGCAGCATTGGGAATACATTGAATATTACCTGGTTTTCTGTAAAAACCAAGAGCAACAACATCTTACTGCTCAGTCCATCCCAGTTTGCCTATGTGAAGTCCATGTGCTGCACCTAAAACTACTCTGTGATTTGAAGTTGATCTGAGACAGTAATAAAATACCTTGTGCATAGATTGTTTCTTGCTGTGCATTCATATAAACAGAAAAATCAAGTATGGTTAAGTATTACTGTTAGAATCACTGCATTCATGTGTGGATGTTACACTTTTAGAATATTCAAGTAGGATGTCATTTGAATTGAAATGTCAGGAGGAAATACTTTCTGTGAATATGAACCTAACCTTATTGAAAGACATTCCTAATTAATATTTCATCAGGTGCCTGATGGTAACTTCTAAGCTAAATTAGCTGAACAGGGTGAAATTAAATATTTGTAAATGGAATATGACTGTTCACTTATGACTCTCTCTACAAGAAGTCTCTACAGCAATACACAGGTAAACATACTTCATTCTCACTCCTGTCTTTTTGCACGTGGATAATGTTTCTGAGGAGTGGATATTTAACATAAAATAAAGATTATTTTATATCTTCTTTAATGAACAGTATGTTCATTAGTGTGACACTAAAATGTTCAAAATCAGCATAAAAAATTAACTAAGAATGTACCAAAAAATTGGGAAAAATAATAAAGAAAAATGTTCAAGACTATTGGGTCTGTTTTCCATTGGGAAGTAAATAAAATAGTACCTTTCTCATACCTACACAGATATGCTATACTATGAGCACAAGCAATATAAGATCATTATTCCTTTATCAGAGAATGCCATCATCTTCTACTTAAAATTATAGATTTCTTTTCTTTCCTGACAACCTGTGAATCTGAGCAACCTGATGAGGAAAAATTACTTTTCTTTTGGTTATAGTTCCAACCATCAACTATATATCCCTCCTCAGCTGAGTAGATGGCTCATTTTTCAGGCCACTAATCTGCTGCACATTACAGCAGATAAGTTGCTGCAAATTATATGTTGAGGAAAACAGGTAGAAGCTGTGTTGCTGAAATCTGTTGGTGTGCAGCTTGTAAAGGGTCTGCTGGCCTCTATAAAGAGTGAAATTATCCCTGCAGCAGCTATAGTGACCTCTGAGAGGGTTTTCTTGACAACTGTGGTGATAACAACTACAATTAAGCTGAGATCTATGCATGTCAATAGTAGTTTTTATTCTCTTACTGTCTGATGTTTTTAAAAAAATCTGACACTTTACAACAGCAGGATTCATAGCAGAGAGCACAAACTGGGGTCACTGTTGCATATTAGCTTAATTAATCCCTCTGACCATGTTTTACAGTTTTATACAGTATCACCCAAATTATACAGGAACAGACTGCTTTTATGCCTCCTACATCTATTTGTTATCAACTCCAGTTGAGAACAAAAGAGTGTCTTGAGTTTTCTCATGAATTCTCCATACTGGCCATAAATTAAACAGTGTGTTAAAGAAACAAAGGGAAGTAACCAAAGTCCAGTAAATCACTGAGCAATTCAGACTAACCCTGATGGGCTTCTGTTAATTGTTGAAAAACAATAGTAGGCAATACTGATATGTTTTGGTACTATATTTTTTGTGAAGTTTGTCTTAATTTTTCCTCCATCTTTTGCCATTAGTTTTCCTTTAGTGTTTTTTTTTCAAATTTGACAGCTAATGAAATTACTATGGCAAGTGCAACCAGGAAGAGGAAAGAAGACATTGAAGAATATTCTCAGAAATTACATTTTTAAATTAGTATTTGCATGAACATTTTCAGCATGAAACTCAATTCTCAAAGATTGTAGCAATGAGTTATGTGAATCTTGTCCCCAGTGACACTGCTCATGTTTTGTGTATCAAACATTCACATTCAGCTGACTGGAAACAATCTGTAAAGTGGACATGATTTTACAGAATCCATTTACAAAACAATAAATGTCTTCACATAGTTTTCAAACAGGAAAAAACAGATATTTTTAACCACCTTGTTTTACTTAGGAAGAAGAGTGCGTGTTCTGTTCATACAAAGTACTGCAAGGAGATGGCTGCATGCCCTCCAGTCATGAGAATTCAGGGCTTGTAGGTACCATCTGTCAAAACTGAATAAAAAAGAGTGTAATTTCCCTGGCCACCCAGTTATCATTTCACCAGTTTGGTCTCAGCTTCACAGCTTATTGCATGTGCCACATACAGAGTTACAGAGAGGGTTATTTTCTGTCTTCCTGCTGATGGATAAGGAACAGTGACAAGAAAATCAATGAGTAATCAATTCAGTGGGAAATAGATACAGCCCTTTGGGGTGGTCAGGAATGGGGGAACTGTACTTCATGGACTGCTAAACTCAGAGGGCAGGAAGGCATGAATGTGTAATCTGTCTTTTTAAACATGAGCAGTACCAGAAATGGCAAGCTGAAAGAAAGGAAACATTTAAGAAAGAAATGGATCATGAGGTCAATGGACCAGCTACCACTGACCTTCGTAACTCTGAATCACACCTCTAACAAGGAAATGTGATGAAGGGCAGTGTACAAAAACATGTTTCTTTTTTAGCCACTATTCTGTGTTTCAATAGTTTCAAAAATATTGAGTTATTCTCAGCATGGAAAATAGAAAACTATCTCATCTCTGTGAGGAAATAAACTATAGTCTATTGAATAGCAGCATAGTCATTAAGAGCCAGCAAGAGTGACTTTTTTTCATTTCTGGATTTTTTTTCAGATACCATCATAGGGATCATTTGCATAATGTGACTGTAGTTTTTATAAGTGTTAAGACTAATTTATAAATGTGAAGTTTATGATGACACTATCAGAAAAAATGTTTATTCTGATAAAATAAAGGAAATTAATAGAAAGTGTTTATTCCACCTCCTACATAATTATTCTGGTTTGAGATATTTTGGTATGAGTCTGAACAAACAAGTGAGATTTGAAGTGCATTACATCATTCAATAAAAGTCAGTTAAAATATGTATAGATTATTTCTTTTAAGCATAAGAACTACTGCAGTTACGAGCAAATATAATTTCCATAGTACCCTGTGTTTGCTTCTTCAAAACTCCTGCATTTCACTATAGAATCCTTATCAATTCTGATAGGACTGTTAGTCTTTTTCAGTGTATTGTTATGTTTGTATACTTATCCCACCTCTCCTTCTCTGTCAGATTTGTTTCTTTTTACATTAAAAGCTACCAAACTGTCAATTTTATTTTTGTAATGAAGAACAACTTTGGTTTCTGCAGTTCTTTCTTAAAGGAGTACAAGGGTTTTTAAAGAATCCACTGATAGCCAAGAAGATAAAATCATGCATGAATGCTCAATTTGCAATTTCATTCTGAAGCTGAATATATAGTCAGTGTTTTATCAGTATGCTTCATCAGAGAAGGTTTAAGTTACTAATTGAAAACAGAGAGAGTAAAGTTTAAAGATTCATTCAATTTATATGCATCAACTTATATATATATATGCATACATAGTTACGTAAAATTACATGCATTTATGAGACTATAGTATTAATTTGATAACCAAAAAAAAAACTTGTGGAGAGCAATTAGTCTATAAATTAGCTGATGGGTTTGACCCTTTTCTCTCTGGTCATAAAGTAACTGTAGTTCTGCTCTGGATAAATAATTTTTAGTTTGCGAGGCTCTTGCAGTTCATCATTAGAATTAGAAGACTGGACATTAACTTGCAAAATGCTGTTTTTGATCTGTGTTCAAATAAACAGAACTTCTGGAAGAAGAGGATTATGAACAAATAATGAGAAATATAAATAAGTAATATTAAAAACCATGGGTGTCTGTTAAAGAAGGAATGTTATTCTGAATGTATTTAAAATATTCTTGCCTCAAATGACTGTAAGAAGATGTATATCTTTTCTAGGAAAAAACACATCTTTCTTTCTGGTGGATAACATTAAAATCTGGCTGCTCCACTACAGTTCATTCATCTGAAGTGGCTTAGAGAAACAAATAAATTTTTGAATTTTTGAAACAGTTTCATAAAACAAGAAAGGTCTGCTTCTCATCAGGTTTTGATGCAGGTTTCTCATTTTTTAGGGATTCCTATGTCACATTCATCCATTATTGTTAGTCTGGTTCTTTATATTAACAATAATTACTAGTGTGAGCAAATGCTTTTCTTCTAGGTGCAAAAAGGGAACTTAAATACTGCTATTGTTAGCAGATGAGTAAAATTATTATGTTCTTCTAGCAAAATTAAGAACAGTTTCTTATTTCATTGTCTCTGTTACTGAAAAGCTGATCTGCTCCTTAAGCTAGGGGGGCAGAGGCTGGTACTTGGCTGGCAGGGAGCACTGAGCTCCATGCCTGCAATGGGATCTGTGATGCTCACACAGCAACAAGCAATTATCCTGCAGCAGGGGTCACTGCCGGCGATAAGGGCACCTGCAGCACCACACAACCATGCCTTTTACAAGGTGAGATAAGGGAGAGTTCCAGGGAGCGGATTAGGAAGTCAGCCTGCTGGCTTCCATGATCTGAACAAGGGAAAAAGAGTGCAGTGCATTCCCATCTGTCTGCTTTCTGTAAATCACTGACAGATACCTAAAAACATGCACTGCACCTGCCTCACGGGCGGTATTTACACGTTCACTACGAGCCTTGGTGGTGGTGTCTGGGGACAGGGAAAGGTTCACAGGAATTAGGATTTAAGAGTTATGGATTTCATATGGGAGAGCTGCTTGCTGGAAAGTTATAAATGTATTTTCATTTTTGCTATTTTTCTTACAAGCAAGTTGCCCAACCAGCTGTGATTTTTGTAGCTGACATCTGCTGAGAAAATCAGGAGAGACTTGCCACTTGTAAATGACAGGTAACTGCATCAAGAGCACTGCCTAGGCCAAGCTCAGCTGTCAAAACCAAAACTCCTGCAGTGAAATGTAAAAGCAAAACTGATGTATTTCTTAAGGGTCTGTCTAAAGCAAAATATTCCAAACTGTTCCTATTTTCTCCTATTAAACAGACTTGAGTTTGCATTGGAAAACTCAACAGAGAGCTTTCACTGGTGTTTTCATGCTCTACAGCTTGGTTTCTAGGGTATGCATTACTTAAACAGAACTGGATCCTCTCTGTGGAAATGGACCTAAAACTTATCTTTGCAGTCTGGTTTTCTAAATGATGATCCACTGCTCTCCCTCTGTGCTCTGAGTTTTAGCTGATGGATTCTACAAAGTGTCACAAGAAATCAAAGTACGCTGAATGATCAGAACAGTGCAAATACATTTCAGCCATGAAGTCTTTTACAAAACTTTACCCTAGAAATTCTGATGGCATCATAAAAGCTCAATCATTATATAGAATTGAAGGAATACACTTTAATCTGGGATGAAAAGAAGCCAAGAATTCAAATGTCCTGAGTCAAGTCTTGATCAATTGGTTTGGGTTTTTGGTTTTTGGGGTTCTTTTGCTTGAGGAGGTATGAAAGAGTGGTTAGTTTTTAAAAGAGGTTTAAAATAAGCATGTTTTTACAATTCCCGTTAGAATATTATTTTGGAGTCTTGAAATCCGCTTGGATCAAATGTTCTTTCAGGATTATTTTCTGCAACCACAATGAGAAGAATATCAAAAAATATCAGGAAAAAGACATGAGAGACTCAAACAATTGTTGTGTTTGGACACCAAATGTTGTAAGGTTGTTTGCAAAGTAACAAAAGCTGATAACATTTTTTCTTTCTTTTCCAGGTAAACTACTGTTAAGGTCCATTTAGCCACTGCAAAAATCAGTCCACTCTGATTGTGTTGTTCAGCTGTCCTGCTGACATTTTCACAGCAAAATCCTCAAGGAGACCTTCCTTGATACAATAGTAACATGACTGCCTTGAAAAAAGGTGAACTATACATCCGTGCAGTGATATTATTGGAGCAACAGCTTAATTTTTCAGCTTACAGATACAGACCCAAGTCTTTGGGAGTTAGTCTACTGGGCCCATCACGTTTAAAACTAAATAGCTTATCTTTCTTCCTTCAGACTTCCGATGTTCAGAGGATTTTAGATGTGCAGTTCTCTGGGGAAGCTGTCTAGGCAGTGTGGAGTTTATTATGTTAGAAAGCAAGCAAGCTGTGACGATGTGATGAAAACTCTCCCTTGTGCTCACTGTGTTCACTTGTCCAACTGGTTTCATGCACTGTTTAACAAGGCATCAACCAACTTCAGCAAGACAGCACATACCTGAGAAACATTCACTAAGTCTCTGATGCAAGAACAGAGATTTCCTGCTAGGCATGACATCTTTATGAAAATAAAAAGGCGATTTTCAGTACAAGAAATCTGGTTCAGTAAACTGTGACACACATTCAAATTCTCGGCTCATCTAATTCAGTTTGACTCCATTAAAGTCAACGACATTACATCAATATTCACCAACTGAGCATTTAACCCAGAAGGTTGAAATCATGAAAAGTCACTTCAGAGACAATACTGGCAAGTTTGAGAGTAGATTTGCTTTGCCATTCATACTTAAGTCTGCATTTAGATGTACACTCTGACTAGTGTGTCTTTTGTTATCAAATTATGGCTTCTAATAAGGAGAGGACAGCAAGATGACTGTCATCTTTTAAATCTCTTCTTTTCCACTTCTCAATAGAAACCTCTTCAAGCCAAGTGTCTGTCTTTTGCCTCTTTCCTTCAGATGCAAAGTCAAAATAGCATGAAAAGAATTGATACATGATTTATATAATCTTCCAGTGTTCAGGTATAAGTGTGTTTGGGGTTTTGTTTTTTTGTGGGGTTTTTTTTTTTGTTTGTTTTTTTTTTGGATAAAGCATCTCTGGGTGCTTGAGGTATCCCCAAACCTAGGAAAACACAATTTTAGGCTTGCTTAGCAGCAAGGAAAGGATTTAGCTTTATTAAAAAGTACTTAAGACACACTGACACACCTTGTATCTCTTGGAAGTAATGGAAAGTGATCATTTGAAGTTAAAGAAGGCAAAGAGGGAAATAAACATATATTCAATTACCAGCTGCTGCTTTAAATGATTAGCTGGAGAGGGGGGAAATATCAAATTAATACAGTAACCATCTACAGCTATACAGTATTTGTGCAGTATCCATGGAACAGCATGGAATTGAGATGGCCAAACTCACACTAGCTGGAGCTCAGTTGTGTGAAAAGAGGAGATAAACAGCTTATATGGGACTCTTGGCTGAGTTGCTCTGTTAATTTAACAGCCAGCTCTGGCTTTATTATAGTAAATAACATACTCATTCCCGTGTTTAAACTCTCAAGAAAGGATAAAGACATTAATACCTGGCAAAGTGTTTACAGTCAGCCAGGAGTGTGTACTGAACTGGCAGTTTTGGTGCATTCCTGCATTGTGTGCAGAGTGTGAAGTATCTAAGCAACCATTAAAGTGTGTCATCTAAGTGGAGTCAAGGACAGGAGAGAGTGAAGTCCATTTAGAAAGTCAGACAGAAATTCTGAATCTGCTATAGCTTTGCAAGGAGTGCAACATACATGCCTGTGTTGTGGGATGGGCCAGATGTTCTTCATTGATGTAACTATAGCCAATTAGTTTCCACTGCTATATTTTAATTTATGATGTTTTCATCACTGTTTGGTGTACCTACATTCCAATATTTGTGTCCCAGTTAAAATCAAAGACAAGTTCATCTATTCATCAGGACAGCTTGAAAGCCACCTGCTGAAAGAACTTTCCTCAGTTATCTTCTGATAACTGAAAAACTCCAAAGCTGCTTATATCTTAGCAACATATATATTTATGTCACAGAATCCTAAAGGTTAGAAGAGACCTTCAATATCATCAAGCCTGACCATCAACCCAGCACTGCCATAACTGCCCCTAAACCTTTTAATATCCTCAAGCGCCACATCCAGATACCTCTTGAATACTTCTGGAGACAATAACTGCACCACCTCCCTGAACAATT
Source organism: Cinclus cinclus (assembly GCF_963662255.1). Taxonomy (NCBI): domain Eukaryota; kingdom Metazoa; phylum Chordata; class Aves; order Passeriformes; family Cinclidae; genus Cinclus; species Cinclus cinclus. The sequence continues at coordinate 20,142,713 of NC_085051.1, read as the reverse complement.
AATTCCACTGCCTAGCCACTTTTTCACTGTTTTTTTTTTTTAATCTGATATCTAATCTGAGCCTTCCCTGGTGCAATTTGAGCCCATTTCCTGTCATCCTTTCACTTGAGACATGGCAGAAGAGGCTGACCCACACCTCACTGCAACCTTAATTCAGGCAGTTGTAAAGAGTGGTAAGGTCCTCACTGAGCATCCTTTTCTCCAAGCCAAACAATCCCAGACTAAACAATGCCACTTCCCAGACTGTGTTACATATGGTAACATATGCACACATCACATATATATGTTACAGCACTCAAAGAATAGAAGAAAAAAAACCTAAAGAGATGCATTTTTCTGTGGCCCCCTACTTTGCTGGGTGCTGTGAAAGACTATGTAGTATAGTTCAGACTCCATGTCAACCTGTTCTCTGTAATTAGACCCACCAGTCTTGAATCAGTCGAAGAAGTGGTCTGAAATCAGAGTGGCTTTCTAAAGTTATCAGATAAGATAATACAGAATCTCTTCAGACTTTGGCTTGTGTTCCTATGCCCCCACTAATTCCTATGTGGGCTTCTGGATATGATGGCTGATGTGAACAGCTTTCTAAGCAGAGTGGGTAATATCTAATAGCATTTTTCTTTTTCTCACAGGTGCTAAGCAGGAGATTCTATGAAGTACCACTAGATCTTCTCCAATATGATCAAGGTTACATACATGCATTACTTGGTCCCCAGCACAAGAAAGTACCTGTTACAGTACCTAGAGAGGACATCCACAAAAATTATCAGAGGTCTGTAACACCCCTTCTATGAAGAACGGATGAGACAGTTTGGATTATTTAACATGGGGAAGAGAAAACTTGGGTGAGACTGCACTGTGGACTTCCAATATAAAAAGGAGCCTGACTAGGAAGATGAAGAAAAGCATTTTACCAATGTTTTGTAATGTAGTGACAGCACAAGGGGCAATGGTTTTAGATTGAAAGAGAGCATATTTCTATTGGATACAAGGGGAAAAAAATTAAAATGAGGGTGGTGAAACACTGGAATAGGTTTCCCAGAGAAGTAGTGGATGCCCTATTAGTGGAACTGTTCAAAATCAGGTTAGATAGCACTAGAGCAAACAGACCCAGTTGAAGATATCCCTGATCATTGGAGGGTGGTTGGACCTGAAGATCTTTATTAAAGGCCCTTTCCAAGTCAAACCATTACATAAAGCCATAATTAAACTATCTCACCTGTGTAGAATGCAGGACATGCAGAACTCTTTGCAATAAAGGAGAAAGAGAATGTTGTACACAAAATTATTCTGTACTATTTGACATGTAAGAAAAATATGATGTCCCTCCCTGCCTCAATTATAATTCTCTGTATTCTATGATTCTAATTTTATTTTCTGAGAAAATCAAATAAACAAAGTCTGATTTACATCCCATTGATCACTGATACATGCATGTGTGTGCCGCTGCACACTGGAAACAGGATCACCATTGAGCTATTTAAGTGTGATTTTTAAGTGTGTCTATATATGTAAATTTTATTATCCTTTACATGATTTTTTTTCAATTTTTTTTCTGCCTTTATTTTGTTTTAGTGCATTGTCCCTCATACACTGTTAATTAACTAAGAGTCTGCACAACATAATTATTCTGCATTATGATAGTGGCTCACTCACACTAGCAGGGTTGAGTGGGTGGTAGGCTTTCTCTCCTGATTTCCCCTACTTTAGGGGCTTACAGACATTACCCATTCAAGGATGTGTCCTAGCATATACTTAATAACCAAGGACTCAATTCTGCTTCATAGGTCATTTTCTTTCCTTCAGATGAATATAAATTTCAATAAATGCAGGATGAAAGCTATATATATCAACACAAAACTGTTTTTCTTTTTCAGGTTTGAAGGAGCTTTATATTTTTCTTTGCTTTATCCTATTTTATGAGAGGAAGGCCTTTTTTCTTTTTCAGGCTGGAAGTAAAATAGATGTTAAGATGTTTTTCTGCATCACTCTGGAGGGGAAAGCAAGCAGTGATTAATTCAAAGCATAATAGCAATAGCTTATATTTCTGTACTAGCTTTCATCTTGAAGGATACCTTTCCCAAAGCACTTTACAACCTAAATAAAGCAGGAATCATTAAAATTCTACATTTGCCATTCCACAGGGACTATTGTACTGTACTTTTAGTGTAGATCAGTACCATGGTTACTGCAGCTACCTAGAGCAGAGGATAGTGAGCTTTTAATGATAACTTTTTTTTTCTGTGGGTGTTTAACTGGTCAATTCTCTACAGCTGAAATATATCCCTGTGTGAGGTAGACTACATTACTTATTCCATAGCATGCAGAAACTCTAGTCATCAGCCTAGAGGATATTTGAAAAAAAACACCAGACCTACTGAAAAAGATATTAAATTTGAAGAAAATAGAATATGATTACCTGTGTTGGAACAAGACCAGCATATCTAGAGTCTCCACTGTCTTGTTTATGAAAAATGATAACTCATCTTCCATACTGACAAGTCACCAAGGCTTTTGTCTTAAAAGTCATTCAGCAAATGTCAATGGCAAAAGCACAAACACTCATTTTCCTGCTTATTAAAATGCTGACTCTAATTTGAGTAATATACTACAGTAAACTTAGAGAATCACACACACTACTCACCCCACAATTTTCCTTCCAAGCAGAGACAGGTCAACTCCTACATAGAATAGGTTCTAATCTATTACCATACCATTGTCATTGTAGCCTGTCTGTCAAACTAAAGCTATCATATGTTTCCTAGTAAAATTAATAAGTTTGTCAATATGAAAGAAGTTCCTCAAAATTTAGCTTAAGTTCTTGTCAGGAAAAAATACTGGACGTTGTACAAAAATGTTAAAGGTGTATTTACACAATGAACTGCATATAGGAATTTCAAGAAGAATAATTATCCTGGAAAGACCCCTTAAAAATATCGTCAATGGCATAATATTTTTTTGAGAGAATTAAGGACATTTTAAAAATCCATTGGAGTATAGGTTTGGAAGAATCCTGAGATCACCATTTATGTGTTTGTATTATCTCCAAGGTCCAGCTGTTGTCTCTTGTGAATGATGAAAAACAACTGTCAGCACTTTCTGAGCAAAGAGCTACTACAGATTCAACCTATAGAAATTACTAAGATTCAAACTTTAGGAACAGGGAAAAAAAATCAAAACCCAAACAAACAAACCAACCGAAGCAAAACCAAAATCCCAAACACAGAAACAAAACCAATTTGGATGTTCAATTTGATCTTAATGAAACAAGAATAAAACCATCAACTCAATTTTCAACAGATTTATAGTTAAAGGAATTGAAAGATAAAAATTCAGAGGACACTGACCAGCTTTATAAAACCAACATCATTTCTAAGAGAGAGAAATATACATACCACTCCAGAAGTATAATACTAATGTCTCATGTGATTTAGGTGATTCTAAGACTCTAAAGCTTCTGTTAATTTATGGAAAAAGTTAATATAAACTGTGTAGCACCTGGCTTTCTGATCAGTTTATGGTTGTATTAAGCTTGTGATCTTCAGATGTATTGGTTTCAGAGAACTGAAATTAATTGTCACCCTCTGGTAGATTACATGTTCTTAACTGTAAAGGTTATTACTCCTTGTCACTTAACTGGTTATGACCCTTTTACAGTATTCATAATTTTCATTATTTTTTTCTCTCTTTTTTTTTTTTACATTATTTGAGTCTCTACCTGAAATTTCCATTTGCACAAATTAGATTGGCATACTCAGTTATAGATTTAAATAATGCTCTTGAACATGTGACATGCTTTGTCCAGATCTGACTATAATTATCACTTTGCCATGCATTTCTAATAAGCAATTTCAGGGGACTGAAAATAAATCAGGACTTCAGAAACAAATAATACAAGTTATACAAAACACTCTTTTTGAATTTAAAAGAGCATTTACAGAGAAGGAAAAATAGCCATCCTGTTATTAATAATAACTCCATTAATTAGCATTCCAACTAGACAAAGCAAGAAATTAAGAAGTCAGCTATGGTTTGCACATACAAACTGTTTTGCTAACATCTGGTTTGGTTCAGTTTGAAGCTTAGACCCTAATTCTGCCAGCAGTGCCAAATTCTAACACTCAACAGCATGGTAAGCAACTCCCCTGACTGGCTGTTTTAATCCTTTTTTGGTGTTTAGTATTTTGTGATCGGGCTTTTTAATAAAGGACAGCAATTTGCCAATAATTTTGTAGTGATTGATTTTCAGTGAAGTTGGAATCAATAGAGATCTACTTCAAAATTATTCTTGAACTGACTTTTTTTTTTTCCTGGGAGAAAAAATGTCTTTACTTAGTGACAACAATCCCAGAATTTGGGGGGAAATGTGTTTATTTGACTTTCTTGCATTGGCTTCTTTGCATTGTCCCCAGTTTTCAGAAAGCGAGTTGCAGAGAACAAAGATTAATGATCTTGGGTGATCTATGGTAGCTCTCATTTTAGACAGCTCAAAGCAAATAAATCTTTGCTATTTATAAAGAAAATAAAAGATTAAAAGTAAGCTGATTACTGTGGCTACAAATGCGATACCCTTTTGTTTCAGCAAATCTTTAAAGGAGTTCAGATAAACCTCTGCCACTGCAGAAAAGTGAATATAACTAGTTATCTTTTTTATCTCCTAGAGTGGTTGAAACTATGGCTTAGATATAGTAATTTGCCTTGAGAAACATTGTATGCACTAAGATTTAAAACATAATTCCGTATTTTAATAATGCAGCAAGCACTGACTTGTCTCTCCTCTTTAAACAACTCAAATGCATCTGAAAATTATGAGAATAAAAGGAAAACCTGCTACAGTTTAATGATGTCCCTTCTTGTCTAATTACTCCTTGATCCTTCAGTCTGCAAAATTAGCACTGATACAGGTCATGCCTCCAGGCAAAGATGTTACACTTCATCAGCTATTCTTCACAAGACTGCAGATATTTGAGTGGCTACATCATGCTGGGCATCCCTCTGAGTCCTGTGAAATTGTACAGAGGTTTCTAATTTGGCTTCTCTGTATTTCATTAGGAAACAGCCAGTCACAGTTTCACGTATTGTGAAGCGCTTCACAGCATTGCTTCCTTTTGCATCAGTGAAAAAGAGATTTGTTTTCCAAGAATGCTAATTCAAGAACTTTCCTGAGTTTTACATAACATTTCATTAAATTCTTAGACATTTTACCCCATCTTTCAGAAATCGTCACAGAATGTTGTTGTCTTGTATCATCAGGTCTTAACCCTGATCTGTTCAGCACATCAAATTTATGTGGTATGAAATAGAGGGAAAAGGCACATTTTCAAATGATACAATTGTTATATGTGCTATAATACAGGTAATTTTTACAAATGCATTGTTTAAATTTAATGCCATGTGACTTTTCCCTTCTGAATATTAGCCATGTAGGAAGGCAACCAAGAGATTTGCAATTCTTGATTCATTTTTGGTTCCTTTCTTTCCAAGTGGAGAAGGGTAGAGAGAAAAGATGCAACTGAGAGGGAGATGTCATACGTGTTTCCAGCACTTGTGATTCCCACAAATCATTCTTCTGGCTCCAGGAAACAATATGGAATGCTTCTCCACAGAGCATCCAAAATTCCAGAAAAGGCTAAGACTGCTGATTTTCATTTTGTAGTCACAGTATTTAGAAGAGATGTTGACAGTGGCTATGTTCCAGAGCTTTGAGGTCCAGAAGTGACACAGAGATATTCTTCTTATAGTGCTTAAAATGATCCCCCAGGTGATGAGAAACATTGGGTTGTATTGGGTGTAACACTCTTATTGTCGTTGCAGACAATAACAATCCCTATAAGAGTGAATTATATTCATATATAAATTTAGGAAAGGAGCTCACATGAAAATAAATACTGCTATTCTAGGTCAAATAAATTCTTACTATTCATAAACCTTTCATAAACATCATACATTCACGTAAGTTTGTTTAATGTAGATGTTCTACCTCTTTCTCAAGTTTTATTCAAAAAAAGTCCATCCACAGATCTTAAAGAAGTTTCACAATTATCTAATCTCTGCAAAAATCTGTATATACATGTGTAAAGATATATGTAAGTACAGGTGACATTATGTATATATCTATCTATATCTGTATATATCTATATATATCTATATATATCATCTATATCTATATCATCTATATCTATCTATATCTATATCTATATCTATATCTATATCTATATCTATATCTATATCTATATCTATCTCCTGTACTAGTGGTGAGAAAATTCAGAAATAACCATACTCAGTCTGTGGAGGAGCCTGACACAAATATCCATTATTTCTGTCTGCTAGACTGATGTTTTGCCAGTGGAAAATGCCTCCTAATATTTAGGTCAGCATTTGAAAAACATATGGTTTACCTCTGAGGTTATCACATTCATGGCAAGTTAATGATACTCAGTGGTGTTTGCAATGCACCTAAAAGGAATGGGCATTCTGCTAACTAATTGGCTTTACTAATGATGAGCAGAAAGACAATCACGTGAGGTTTCATTCCCACTTGGTATCGCGTAACTTCTCAAAGTGTTGTGTTTAACATCTTTGCTGTTTTATCAAGTAAATTTTTCCCCTCTTTAAAATGACAACAGAAGAGATTTCAGGCTTTTGAAACAGCTACTTACTTTGGCTTCCCAGATGATTCTGAGGTGAATATATTACAAATGCAACTTATTAAAACACCCATACATTAATGGCAACCACTGTGTAAACTGCAAAGCAGTTTTTATCCCATAGTACAATTAAGTTCCAATTTAATTCATTTAGATCCTCCTCATTTTGCACACCAAGCATTTCTGAAAGTTAATTGGCGTGAAAGACAGGGTAAACTATGCATAACAAATTGAGTGTGAAATAAAGTTAATTTAGATAAAATCCATTGTGAAAACTGCTGTTCCAGCAATATTTGCAAAGGAGAGGAGTCACCAGTACTACATTATTGTCATTGACTCTTCACTGTTTCAGAGCTGGGATTTCATGCAGAGCTGCATTATATAAGCCCTAGTTTGAATGCAAGATTCTCTTGTGCTAATTGCACAAGAAGCTGTGGAATCTGCTTAATGGAATGCTACTGGCGTTAATGAAAAAAAAAATAATGGATCTTAGCTATAGGACTTTTTATTTAACAGACAGTTTGTATGAGTGATTTAGTCCTGTCGAATCCTGACAGCTTCCTGTAGTGTTAAACTTTGTTATTTTCAACCTATGTATTTTCATTATAATTAGCATAAAGATAATTCACTAATGCATATTAATACATTTAAGTAATGACATAATTCTGACATCCCAGACAACTGGGAGAGAGAGGAGGAAAGAAGGGAAAGTTTGAGATTTTGATTCTGGATTGAAATAAATGGAAGAAAGGATTGCATACCTTCATAGTTAGAAGTGAGAGTTTAAGACACAGAGCACTGCAAGTAACTTTGCAGTGGAAGCACAATATTCATGTTGATATTCATATGGTGCAAGGTCCTGCACTTGGGTTGGGGCAACCCCCAATATCGAAATGAGCTGGGGAATGAATGGATAAGAAAGCAGCTCTGCTGAGAAGGACCTGGGGGCAAGGGTGGGTGAGACACGAGCCAGCAATGTGAGCTTTCAGCCTAGAAGACCAATCATATCCCAGGCTGCATCAAAAGAAGGTTCTGCCCCTGTACTTTTCACTTGTGAAGCCCCACATGGAGTACTGAGCAAAGGTCTGGGATCCCCAGTAAAGGAAGGACATTGACCTGTACATTGACCTGTTGGAACAAGTCCAGAGGAGGACAATGAAGTTGATCAGATGGATAGAGTACCTTTCCTATGAGGAAAGATTGATATAATTGGAATTGTTCCTACTGGAGAAGTTCTGGGGTGACCTTACTGCAGCTTTCCAGTACATGAAGAAGATTTACAAGGAAGCTCAACAGGAACCTTTTTTACTTGGGTATGTAGTGATAGGACAAGGAGTAATGGCTTCAACCTGAAAGAGGATAGGTTTAAATTATATATTAGGAAGAATTTTCTCGCATTGAGGGTAGTGAGACATTGGAGCAGGTTGCCCAGGGAAGTTGTGGGGATCTCTTTCCTGGAAGTGTTCAAGGCCAGGCTGTATGGGGCTTTGAGCAACTGGTCTGGAGGAAGGTGTCCCTGGCCATGGCAGTGGGGTTGGAAAAAGATGGTCTATAGAGCCCCTTCCAGCCCGAGCCATTTGGTGATATATTATTACAGGGCATGAAGACTCATTCCAAAACAGCAAATATGCTTAAACTGTATGTAACTAGCTATTTACATGGGTTTCTTAGCTGCTAATTTTTTTATTTTATTTTATTTTTTTTATTCATGGTATAGAAATCTGTTACTGATAGCCCAATGTTTGGGCTTGGCTCTTTGCCTGAAATCTGCCTACATACTTTTACTCTTCAATTTTGTCTTGCCATATCTTTCATCTGCATTTTTCATCATCATGCCATTTTCAGTAGAAAAATGAAAACAGGGTTCCTGGTTTTTATTCCTGAAAAGAGAAACATCACCAAAGCACTTGATTTCAACTAAAACAGCTTTTACAATAGATTAAATGTTTGATATTGTCCATCCAAAGGATTTGAAGATCTGCCTATTAGGAATGACAATGGATAAGAAGATTAGTGAGATTAGTTTGAAATATCTTATGCATATATTAGTCATTTTTAGGAGAAAAAGTATTTTAAAGTGCTGGACTGCATAGGCTAAATGTGCATACATTGTGTATCCCACCACTAGAATGTGTCTTCTACATAATAACATTTTACTATATACATATATATATAGAATGGACTTCATAAGGCAGAGAAGTATTTGAAGATAATTCAATTAGTCTGTAAGTGTTATAAGCACTTATATTATATGCTATTTTTATGCTTATTGTACAGAAATTTATGTGGCCAGATTAGCCAATACAATTTTTTTGTGGTCCTTTTTCCAACTGAGTAATTGATGACAACTGAAGTACAGCATTTTTTAAACATGTTTATGTTGATTGAGATGATCTTTATAGTTCCTTCTATATAAAATTGGTTCCATGTCATTTTTCCCAGTTAGATGGAATTCAGCATGAATCATGGCTTAATAAGGATGAGACTCTGCATGATGCTAAGCATTCAGGACAGGACAGGAGACCACATCCATGAAAAAGGAGCATCAAAATCCATCTAAAATGTCCCTATACATCTATTATTATTTGAGCATATAACACTAGTAATGCAAAAACTACTGCTTGCAGATTTGCAGCTGGTAATCAGGCAGACGTTATTTTGATTGCTTTGGTTGCTAGAATCAGTTTATATGTCTGAATGCAAAACCTTTTTCAGTAGGTCATAAAACTCTGAAGGAATTCAGCCTGCAGTTGGTAGGAATTAAATTCCTCTCATCCATCACTGAAAGATTGTTTATCAAGATGCTGTGGATGAATTAGTGTAATCCTTATCACTTAATATAGTCTGGCTTGATACCTTTACTGGAATTGGTTCTCAGAATTAATCAGCTTAGGAAATGTTAGGAAAGAGAAATGTCAGCTATTAATTTGCAATTTCAAAAAATCCCCCTAAGCTTGCCCATCCAATACAAGAGGAGGACCTGCTCTCTACATGTACAATCTTGTGATTTTTATCTGTGCTGCATACATCAAATATCAGCTATTTAAATACCATGCAAATATATATGAGCTGTGATTTTTTGTTAGGCTGCTTTTATTTTGTAGTTTTATTTATTTATTAAATGGGGGTAGATGGGTACAGCGTTTTGCCTATGCCATGTAGCAACTTCTTTTGAAACACTGATACCCTTTTTTTTGTATAGAAAAGTGTTCTATCCAGGAAGGTATTAACTCCAAATGTTAGGCTTTCATTAAACTTTAGGACAAACTACAAAGTAGCAGTATCTGGTTTCCAGTCAGATTTTAAACCATGCCCTTGCATCATCTGCAAGCCATACCCGTTTGTGTGTCATGTTCATATGTACCTTCAAAAGATTTTACTAATGTGCTTTGGAAGACATTATTTTCCCATTCAGCAGTGTGCTAAGATGTTAGGAACAGCCACGTCACTGGGGTAAGGAAAAATCCTACAAATGGTTGCTTACAAAACTTTCCTGGTTTGGCTCCCTGCTCAAGTTGTACTGACAGTTTACATCCTTAGTGCTGGAATAAAAGAATAAGAAATGTGCTACTATTTTTCATTAGTTCACTACTCACAATTTTCATAAGAACCCATGTGTGTTATTTCTTCAGTACTCCTATTGAATGCCAGGTGAAGCAGTCTCCTGTGTAAATACCTCTCTATTAGGACAGACCTAAAGTGGCATTTTAGTGTACTGCTTACATCAGTCACGAGGAGATTTTGAGAAATTTTGAGCATGGCTTAGTTTTTTCAGTGGGTATGAGGAGTAGGATTTCATTGAAAGCAGCTCTAGGGGAATCACTGCTGTTGACCTAATCAGATAAATTTTGAAGGAGATTACTTAGGGAGGGGTGGGCACTTCAGACAACCCTGGAAAGAATGAAATTATTTTTTTCTGGACATTTCACATTTTTTCTGGACACTGCTAGGGCAGTAACTGAATTTCCTTCACCTTTGCTGCCAGTGACATGTGTCATTCAAATAGTGTGAGCAGAGGTTGAGACTGCAAAATTTATCTGAGCAGGGTTGAAAACAAGGGTTTGGGAACACATTCTTTCAGGTTTGCTGGGAAAACTTATTTTTTTGTTTTGATTGATGTTTTAAATTCCACCTCACATTCTTAGAGAAGATAAGAACAGATATCTTAATTATTTCTTTACTGTTTTCAAGCTCAGTAAGATCTTTCTTCATTCTTGTGTTCTGGTTAGGAGTAGGAGCCTTCAAGCTGTTCCTTTGTCACTGTGTTTTTTACAGGAAAAATGACCACTATCTTATCTTTATATTGCATTTTTTTCCTAGTGGAATAGAGTGTTGTCCCAGATGATACCAAAGTTATTTATTGAGAAAATGTGATTAACCTGTTTTTTCTGACCAGCCATATCCTAACATGATTTGGAAGTAGGTGGAGAAGGTTGATGCTACCTTGCAGTCATGTTTTCCATTACAGTATTTTAAATTACTGTGAACTTAGGGTTTTCCTACTGCTCATACTCTCACTGTGGCTAAAAAAAGAACTGTGGTGAACCACGTTGTCACTCTCCTAAAGGAATGAGTACAGCAGATTAGATGGGATAATCTCTCCAATTAATGCTTTTCTGCATTACATACTGCACTTCTGCTCTCTTTGACCGGGCATACTAGTGGCACCAGCCCTGCTAAGAGGGGCCACATGCAGCTGCAGCATTCATATCACACAGAGCCTTATATGAGGAATCTAACAGTTAGTTCAGGGTCTGCAGTTAGGACTAGATATGAGGGAACTCATAATTAAGTGAAACACAACAGAAAGGAATGATTGATTCAGGATATTGCAAAAAAAACCCAAAAAAACAGCCATGTATAAAGGCAAAAGGATGTGCAAAGGAGCGGTCTGTTACAGTGAATGTGAACACAACCGTTAGAAAAGTCTTTCCAAACACTTTCTTTTTCTTGGGATATGCAGTTAAGTAGCTGTCCAGCTACTCAGCTGTCCTGACTTTTTCTGCACACTTCTGTTAGAAGAATTTCTTGGTGACATCAGAGAAGACTCCTGATAGAACGACTTCATGAGGGCATCAAAGAACTTATGAAACACAGAGGATGTAAGAATAATTAGAGGAAATTTAAGGCAATGAAGTCCAGGAAATTATACAAAATCCTTCATTTGTGGTTAATGATCTCAATACAGGCTCCAGAGCTGTATTGCAGGAAATGAGTGCTTGCTTGAAGAGTTTTACCCTGTTTTGTTCAAGCAAATGAGCAAGAGCATCAGAGAGTTTGAAGGAATGCCCGTGACATAAGCCTTTATCCCCCATTGTTAGGGCTTTTGTCCTGAGACTGAACAGGTTAAAACAAAAAAAAATCGTGTTTTATTGAGAACACAAGAACTTTTATGAATCCAGTATTTCCTGTATATTGACTGCGCATGTGAATGTTCATAGGCCTTATGCTGTAAGGAAATAATATTCTTTTCTGCTTACAGTTACTGTTCTTGTGAGTGAGCAGCAGACTAAATACGTGAACCCATGTTTAGATGGCACATTGATCCACATCTAACAATAACTTCCATGATTGCCACAGCAGCGTAGAGGAAGAATCTTTGAAGGCTTCATGGCTTTATTATAATAGCCTTAATGATTAATTTTGCTTTGCCAGTATGATTGTCCACTTACGCATAGCTGCAGTCTAGAAGGTAATGAATTCAATGATCTTAAAGGTTATATGTGCACTATTGGTGCATATATCAAGACAAAGCACCAGAGGGGAGTTATTTTTAAACAAATGTTTTCTGCCCTTTGAATTCCCCTAATCTTCTCACCCCCTCTCCAAAATAAATTATTATTATTATTATTAATAATAATAATAATAACACCTCAGAACTCCTACTACTGTCTTAGCCTAGTATAATTTTAAGTCAGACCTATTCAGTCTGATTGTGTTAGTAATTACTGTGCTTTCAGCCACTTTTACTTATCCTGCACAAACAGGAAACAGATGAGCAAGAAACAAAAATTATCTGGGCTGGAATATCTTCAATTTCCTTCTGTGTTTTTAGCAATGTATCCTCATGGGGTTTAACTCATGGAAATTGGAAGGGAAAGGGGCTCTGGTTACAGTAGGACATCTAATTTGTCTTCCCGTACAACCACGTATTGTCAGATTCTTCCTGTTTTTTTCATCAGTCCCAGTTATGGGTTCTCTAGTATTTCTTACGGGAGATTATTCTACATGTTCACATAACTCCAGTAAGAATATTTTTAACAAAGAATACATTCTTCTTGTCTAAATTTCAGTCTATTATCTCTATTCACCTATTTTTCACTATGCTTATTGTAGTTTCACTTCTGTGTAACAATTTGGCTTTTAATGTTGCCAGCAGTGTTTTCTTTGTGTAAGGTTACAGACCATTGCTTTTTGCACCATGTTGGCTCCTATAACTCTTCCTTAACTCCTGTAGTCTGCCTACCTTTATAGCATAAAGTGTACTGAAATTGAACACAGTATTGGAGCTGCAGTAAATAGGTTTTACTGCAGAGAACATCTTCTAACACTGAGCTGTGGCATGGTTCACTACTCTGTCAATTTGTTTCCCTCTCTTCCTCTAATTATGCATATCATATTTACAGTCCACTGTGAGATACATGTATATTACAAAAACCACATCATTCTAAAATGATATCCCCACTCACAAGTGAGATCACATTACTAACAGAAAGGTTTAAATATTGATATATTTTTTGAGCTGTACTTCAAAAATGCTTTGCAATAATAACTTTCCATTCCAAATTATCCTCCTATAAACACACATTAATTGACTAGTTCATTTCTTCTTTCATGAGATATTTTATTTTGGCTTAAGGGACTGATTGCTCTGTTTGCTGTGAAATACTTGTGGGAAATTTGTGAATTTCATCTCTAAGATACAAGACTCAGGTTAGTAATGTGAGTTGATTGTTATGATCAAAAGAAAATGGAAATCACAGAGAGGAGGATGTATTTGGTTTACAATGCATCTCTGTTTTAAATTGTCTTGCATATTAACAGCTAAGAATGTTAATTAATGACTTCTGGAATACCTTTAGCATCTATGCAAGCTGCCTGTTGTTATGAGTAGGAGGTTCATGTAGCAGAGCAGAACAGAAGTTTTTCTTATTCTAACTTGTTAGCTCTAGAATTAAAATCTCAGATAGAAAGGAGTAGAAATAAACCAGATTTGTTAGCTGGGCTATTCTTTTTCTGAGAATACATTAAGCATATTTAACAAAAATATTTATTATATAAGTATTTTTCTCAGTGGTATCAAATTAACTAATGAATATAAAAGCCAAAATGAATAAATTTTAAAGAAGTAATTATAGTGGTATGTATTTATACCACTATATGAGGGTGATATTCAGTTGGTACTGATTTTGATACCCACTTAAATCTTTTGATTTAAGTTCAATAGAGCTTTGTCAGTCAAAATTAGGCAAAGCTTCTTCTTACTACTAGAGAAATAATAAACGTTTTAAAAACTTTAATTTTACTGATGCCTAATTTACCTCTATAAGGAGAAAGGGCCCTGTATAATGGCAGCAAGCATAAGAACTATATTGACAAGTACTATAATGACTAAACAGGCAGAATTTGGGCCAGATTTAGTGAACAAAGGAGATTTAATTGAGATGCTCAGAGCAGCACTTTCATTTCTAATTAAAATGGTTTTGCACCTCTTGGATCCTGGCTTTATGTCTCAGCTGAAAAGAGCATCAGTATCTGTTGCAGGGTAGGATTTTGATTCAGTGCTTGCTCTGAAGTAAGAATGACCCTTACAGTGCTTAACAACCACAGAATTCTCAAAAATGACCTGGGGTAGTCTCGGAGGTCTCCCATGAAAGTAGGAGCAATAATTACTGCTCACTGATGAAACTGGGTGTATGATTACAGAGTGCAGTGGTCCTAATCCTAATAGGCTAAGTAAAAAAGGAGGAGGATTCTTAACTTGAACCTACATTATATTTATCAAAATCAAAACAAAACAATTTAAGTTGGTCTGAAGATTTTTCCAAGACCAATTTTTATTCTGGAACTCCTTTGCTTTAGCCATCTGTTCAAGTTCACAGCTGTGCTTTTGCTGCCACCAAGGTCACAGGAATCTACCCTCTTTAAATCCTAAACTTAACCTTTGTTTGATCCTCTGCCCTTCAAAGACCCTCTGGCAGTATATGCTGTTCTAAGCCTGCAATTATTGCACCACCCACATCAATTTATCGTGTTCACTTCAGTCTGTATGCTGTTAGGAAGTAGATCTAAATTATGTACAGTGACCTCTACTGAAAAGTCATCTTTTTTCTGTTCAATTTTTCCTTCATAATTCTCTGCTGAAGCACATTTGCCTTAATTCAATTGGACACTCGATCTCTCTGCGCAGGCCACCACCAAACAATCAAGGGCCTCACTGCAATTAAAAATAATCCTGCAAAGAAATTAATAAAGACACAATTATGAAGCATTTAAAACGCAGATTGCACCATGGCTCTGCTAATACGTCACCCCCTACAAGCCCTGTGCAATGAAATTGGAGATTGGGTCTCTAATATGAATCAGATTTCAGCAAGATCACTTATGGGTGTGTTTCTCCCCTCCAAACCAGCTCCTGTGAAAATTATCTGCTCCACACACCCTCCACTTCCTTTTAAATACATAAGTGTCTTGGATATTTTCTGCAGATTATTCTTTGACAAGATAAGGTGATAATTTTGGCTTTGGGCCAATAATATGCTACTGCATATTATTCTGGTGAAAATAGGACCCTATCCATTTTTTCTGAAAATTGCTCTTCAGTAATTTGATTTGCACCAGTTTGTAATTATCTTTAATGATGAACAGAGAAGGAGATTCAGATGTCTTTTTTTCCCCCTTTCTCCAAAATCCCTTTCCATTCTCAGGAAGGACTTACTCTGCCCAGTTAACATGTTATGATTGTTATATTAGGACTGTAGAAATACATATATGGATGCATTTTTGTGCATGACTGTGGTCTTGGCTCAAGTGTTCAATATCTTATTTAAAAAATTTTGTACTCTTTCAAATGTACATAGTAGTCATCATATTTTTGCCCTTATGAGTCACACTCTCTTATCTTACCTATCCAAGCTTAGTTTTCTAAGGTAAATGCTAGCAACTACAAGCTGTAAATCATCTTACAATAAATTTTCTGACATATTTATTTTATAACACTCTGTACCAGAATGCTTTGCTGCCCAGGAATTTGCTCATAAAATACTTGTTTTAAATGAATACATGCAAAATAAAGATGGACTTATTCAAAATCCTCTAAAAAAGGTTTAGTGATTTTTCTGCATGCTTGTGTATTTAACTTAATCATAAGTACTTTATTTGATTGAATTCATAATTTAATATACTCATATTTGCAAAGAAGGTACATCATTGAAGTACTGAAAAGGGTAAATATTCCATAACTCAGCTGTGTGAATACATAAAATTCTGTGTATGGCATGGATTCTAAATAAAGCCCGTGGTATTTTTTACTTATTTCTTTTTAATCAACCTATATTCACTCCAGTTTGAATTCAGGTTTTGCTTGAAATTTTGATAGTCTCTCAGTAAAACAGAATTACAGCTGACTTCTTAATAATATTCTTGATATAAAGTATTTTTATTTCCTTTATTTTTATTTGAAGCACTATTGTTTCATGTGCAAGAAGATAATTAATATCGTGACAGAAATTTCTATTAGAAGGGGGGGAAACCATTATTGCATCTTAGTAGAAACTTGGGATAACTCCCTTGCAAGAAAAAATTCATTATTTTTTCTCAAGTGTCCCAAAATCTGTCTTTGTTTCTGCCTCAATGATCTAGTCTTTAACTCAGAAATGAAAGAAATGCACTTAGTCCTTTAAGTAAGAAAGTCAGCTTCTTGCAGGAGACACCCTTGGTTTATTAGGATCCAAAAAGTTGCAAAGTGTCTAAATGCTCCTCAGGTTGACTGCCAGAGTCTCTTGGATGATCTGCACCAGATTCCAACCACTGTCTCTAAGCCAAGAGCTTCTCCGAGTGTGTGTTTAGTCAGTGGATTTTTCTTGCTTGTTTTAGTGTTTTTCTCCTCTATTGAGACAAGGAACTTTCTTCTACATTTTTAAACAGAATGTTCTGGTGTAATTGTCAGTGTTTTTATTTCTTTTTTACATTTGCACTTTTTACCTCTTTATTCCTTTCATATATTCCACACACTCAACTCCCACATCTTGTTTTATGTAGGTTAGAAATAAGCACTGAGGCTGCTGTGACAACAATATCAACAACAATAAGTACAGCCCAAATCCTGCTCTTATGTCATTCCTGAGAGACATGGCTGCACTTAGAGGAGATGGTCAGAGTTTATACAGACAGGGACCAACACAAGGCAAACATAAAAATGTCTGTTTAATTTTGTGAGAAAAGCAAGTAAGGTGAGATACAGTAGAGACATAACTTATAATACGTAACATAACAAACAGAGAGCTCTCATCAAATGAGAAGTTGATGTATGAGAAACAGATTTTTAAAAAAGTAAAGAATGTTAAACTATTGATCCTAACTCACAGCCACAAATAACTTTGGAAATAAGATTTTAGAAGATAATTAAAGACAACTAAGCATTTTCATGTCCGGTGAGAGCACATACAGTTATATTGCAGAGGAAAGTTATGTAAATAGAAAAAAAACTTCAAACCCTTGACTTATGTAATGAAGTAATCTCTAACTAAAAGCAGTTAGAAAAGTTCTCTATGGACAATTTGTCGCATAATTTTTTAAAACTAATTTATTATCATCTTTTTCTGAAGCATCTGGTACTAGTCACTGTCAGAAAAGAGATATTGGGGTTGGCAGCCAGTTAGAGTCTGTAAGTTAATTGCTATGATGCTGCTGCTTTGTATGAATTGCTATACAATATATTTCTTAACCACAATGTGGCTTTCTGTAAAAATGTTCACTGTCATGGCAACAGAAGTAGGTGGACCTATTTCCTTTTCAAGGATTTTAACAAGATCAGCCATATGACAGACTGTATCCTTTGAGGTTTTTTTGGTTTTTTGGGGTTTGTTCTTTTTTTTTTTTGAGTGTAGGCACTACACTTCTTTAAAAGGGAACTGGAGGTCATTATAACTCTCCGGAGGATGAGAGAAAATGTTTGGGGGTTATTTTGGTAGAAATTGCATGGATACACAGAGGAGATTTCTAAGAAATTAGAGGAAGAAAGGCTACCAGAAGAGCATACTGAGGGAGACGGCCTGCAGCTCAAAAAGCATCAAAGATAATGCTCAGAGAAACAGGAACTGGAGACATTGCTGGGTACAAGGCACTGCAAAAAGTGTCCAGAGAGGTTGTGTATTTTGCTGCATGCCAGAAAGCCATTGAGACAGATGAGACAATGGTCAGTCTACAAGGACACAGTAGACTAGAGGAAGTTGGCTGACAATCCCTTTTACTACTACTCCATCCTAGTTTCTATATTAAAGCAATTAATTAGCCAACTTTATTTTCTACTACAGCTGGGATATTTTCTTTGTTCATGTGTTCATTTGTTTGAAAGCTTTTGGTTATTTTTTACGAAACTCACTGCAGAGGTCTGAAATCCCTGCACAGTTGTGACTGCCTTGAGATCTCATCTCAAGCCAGTCCAAGGCAGATCTCTTCCCTTCCTTGCTGTCAGACTCAAGCCAATACCCAAAATAAAAATCTGCCATTAATCTTCTCTCAGTTCATAACTGGTGCTGCAGTCACAAGGTACAAAATACTATTATTTCAGGAGGTACAGCCAGGTTGGATCCTGCAAATATCTCAAACTGGAGGCACATGGCAGAGGTTGACTCAAATGATGTGCTCTTTAAAACTTTCTGTGGTTTATCAAAGGTGCAGCACAGAGAGATTGATGCAAAAACATGGTAAATGGCCTACATTCAGGATATTGTTTACACCTTTGTAAATTCCCCTCTGCATTGCCACAATGAAAGCAGCGTAGCTTTTGTAAAGCTTTTATGTCTGAAACGTCCCTGTCAGATTTTGGCATTGTCTCCTCTTTGTCTGGGCTCTGGGAGCCCACAGCCCTCCTTTGGCACATGCCTTATTCTTTGAGAACTAATAAAAATACATCAGCTTTCAATTAATAACCCAGCTATTGCTGTCATAACTCCTTTGATTGCTGGTGCAAGAGGCTTTACTTGAATTCTTGCTGCTGTGTGCTAATACTGAATCTAAAAATAAAAGTAAAACACCAGTTCCCATTAACAATGCTGTGCATTCAGACAGGCTTGCACTTAAAAAGGTTAGACAGACAGTTTGTCACAAATATGAGTACTTTCCTCATGTATTCAGCTAGGCTATTATTTGCTATGCTAGAGTGAAATCTCGTTCCTACTAAAATAGATGAGACCTTTTTATTATCTTGCACACAGCTGGGATTTCAGATTGAAGAATAAAAGTTACATGAGGGTGTTTTAAGACATTAATGTCTCAGTAAAAAAAAAATCTTAATAAGGGAATGAAAAGAATTTTCAGGTTAGAATCAGTAAATTCTAAAATGGAGAACAGTTAATTTAATAAATAAAGACTATTTCTTTAAAAGAGATAAAAATCAGATATTATAACAAACAGCTACTTTGCAGCAGCCTAATTAAACTATGATGAAGATAGTCTTTACTTCAGCACACTTACTTGTGCTGTGCATTTTTTAAATAGCAAAAATAATTATTGTCTTTCGAATACATTATATTTTGTCATTATTTTATAAAAAGTAATTAACCTGAAACAGCCTCTAGAATCAACTTACTAATTACTAATCAGTAATATAATAAGTTAGTGAGACACACAAAACAGAAAAAAGGATCAGATGCAATATTTTGACTGTAAGGTTTTTATGTCCCGAGAAAGAAAGCAAAATGCTTTCTTTCATATTCTTGTACAACTGAGAAACAAGAAACATCTTTAATCTTCTATTTCTTTTGTCAATTTTAGTTCATTTGCTTTTAACTTTCATTCCATGTGTTCAATTAAGAGCATCCCTATTATTACACACTAAGATTCAATCACAAGATTCATGCACATCCACTGACTTCAAATAGCTTCACAGACTTCCAGCCCCAGGGCAGATCTGTTTACAGAGTGCAGCCACATCCCCAAGCCAGTGCATCCGAGTTTGGGATCGCTGAAACAGTACCACTTGCATGGAATGGAAGTTTTTAACATTTCTTTCTTTAAAGTTCCTATTTCTTCTTCTTTGGAGGTTCTTTTGAATGCTTCATGAGTTATGCCAGTCCTTATAAAACACAAACCAATTTGTAAGGTATATCTGGGAAGACATAACTGAAAAGAATTTTATGTAGTTTCTTTGTTTAAAGTGGGGGAGAAATAAGGGCAGGGATAATTATCTCATGGGCCCCAATGATTTATTTCTTCAAAATAGGTGACATAAATGATCCCTTCCAATTGGGAGAGTGAGCAATAAACTCAGTTCTTTTTCTTGGTGTCTATGACATTCGAGAACTATCAATGCTCCTCCATCCAGGGGAAGATCTTGATCCAAAAAGAAACCACAGTATGTCATACCACCTTCTTGCCTGAAAGCACAGCTCTGCACCAGACCCTCTCCATAAATAGACTCTCAAGGAAAAGGTAAATCTGCAACAAAGGCAAAGAAAAAAGCACAGCATGTCTACTGGGGTCACAGACTTCTGTCTATCCAGTATCACAAAATACAAGGCATATGAAGTCCTGCTGCCACTGTTCAGCACAAACAATGCTTCTGCTCTTGCACGTTTTTCTGATCTCCCTTTTGGCATCCCTTTTGGCATTTCTTTAGAGTACATTCTTCATACTGCTTTTTCTACCACATTTTTCCATAGTTCCTTCATACAAATGAAGAAAGTACATATTTAAGCCTTACATATTTAAGCCTAATTTAATTTAGTAATTCATTGAATCATAAAACTTCCATCTTGAGAACAAAAAAAATATTAAGATGTCAACAGTTTTAGGAATTAAGGTCTGTCCTTTGACAGAGGTCAATGAATTCAATTGATTACAACAATGTCAAGACAGGCTTCTTTCCTTTTATTTGCTGTCCTAGTGTCTAACTAGGACTATAAGATTAAACTAGAGCAGAGAGTAGATTTTGAGCCTAAGACACTGCAGAGATCAGAAGCAAAGCTCATAAGTCAACACATTTAGACTTTATTTTAAATGGTGTGAGCTAACAAAATTGTCTTTATCTAGAAGTGCCCTCAGTACACTGAAAACATGTGAATAATGTATAGTAATATGAATTGAGAGCTGAGTGAATAGACTAGATGGTTTCCACAGGATATTCTGTCCCCGAGAGTGACATGCTATTATTCCACGAGGCCAAATGTCCTTGAAATGGATGAAGTATGACCACATTTGGAGATCATTCAGATAAATTTCAAGAAAAAGGTTGCTGGCAGAAATAGTAATTATTTGGACAGATTTATATAATTTTAACCAGAATATATTTTATAGTTTTCTGAGAAGCATTCATTGTAAAAGGCCAGTAATTATTTTGCACATTAATTGTCCCTGTCATAGAGATGCCCTTCAGGACTCTGCTGGTAATTCTGGCACTGCAGTTATCCCAAATGATACTCCTCAAATCTGTGGCAGAAATACTCTGATCCACTCATACTGATTTCTCTGTGATATTTGTCTTTGCCACAGCTCTTGAAAAGTACGTCATAGAATGAGCTACATCTCCCATCATTAAGGAATTAAAAGAAAAATAATCTGTAGCATTTGGGAAATTGTATAACTCTCACTCTGCCAAAGTGGATAGGAGAGGAGCAGAGAAACACTCTGATTTCTTATTCTGCATCATGGATTTCTTTGTCTTGGAAGTCAACAGTGCCATTGTATTTCTTAGCAAGAGTCTTGCATATTTATGCCTTTATATTTTTTATTCTTAATGCCTAGAGATATAAAAGATTTAGCATTTTTTGTTACCTCAATCTTTTACATAACATTATTTTAATGTTATTTTAATATGTGAGGGCACAACTGAGATGATCCCTTAAATGATGATCACTACAAAATGTTTAAAACTAGGAAGGAATTGAGAAAGAAAACAAACCAAACAGTCTGCCAAGCTATGTCTTCACTAGTGAAAAAGTCATTAGACATATCGTTGTTACTGCGATTATTTTTCTTTGCGAAGCCTCCAAGAATCCTTAATGATTTTAATGGTTTAAAAACCTGGTTATACAAAAGAGAGAGCATATGGTTGTCATTGCTGCAGATCCATTACAAAGAATGCAGTTACAATCAGCTGCATTTTTGAGAAATGAGTTGGTAATATCATAAAACTTTCATAACACACTTTTATGTTTCTTGTGAAGATTTATAAGGACAAAAGGACTTCATGAAGGCATCACCTTTTATGCTTATCATGAATTGCATGAATAAAGGATAAGAACTAATTTAGATGTTTCAACTGAATCCAGTATAATCTTAGCATGGCTAATGAAAGAAGGAAAATAACCAGTGTGGCTATAAATCATATTTGTTTTTCTTCAGTCTTCATTGCAATTTAGAAAAAAACATGGCTCCCTAAATGATGCTCAGCTGTCTACAGCCATAGGTATTAAGTCCTGCATCTGAAAAGTGCCATGGGACAAAAAATGTCACGGTTTCTCTTTCCAGGAGGAGACCAGGAGGAAACAAGACTCTTAGCACCATGATGCCTCACCTTGGGGAAAGAAGTTTAAGAGGGGATTGCATCATTTTGTGTTTGTGTGAATGCTCACAGCATGTAGTACCAAGTTCTTTAAGCAATCAGTACATCTCACCCAGCTTCCATTGGGGTTATTCAGAGAACTGCTGTCAGTATTTTCCAATTACATGTTTTTCATCCCATCCAGGGGATAAGGAAGGATGGAATCAGCACATCATAAATGTCAGGTAGGGATGCAGTCAAAGGACAACTGAAATCCATGTATATGAAGATATAATCTGAAAGATTGCTATTTAAATATGGCCAGCACTCTTAGCCAAGGTCAGCAGTGCCACTGTTCACTGTAGCTGATTTTGATTGTGTACACTGGGTTCAGATTTAGTATTTTTATTTTATTAAGTTTTCACATAGGTTTTTGTTGTTTGTATTTTTTGCAGTGGTAAAACTTAATACATACAGGGTTTTGTTATTGTTGGGATATTTTTTTGACATCATACCACGCAAAAAAAAAATATTCATAAAACTTCAAAATGGACTCTCCATTTCATTTCATTTCATTTCATTTCATGAACCTTAAAACGTCACCCTGCAGGATCCATATGGAGGAAGAAAAATAATTAGGCTGTAATCTCCAGATATAAAACTGAAGGTTCCAGAGAGCATCTTAAAAAAGCTGCATGTAACCAAGAAGTTGTGAGTTGAGTACCTCTGAGCCACCATAATAATGGCATCAATCTAACTAGAATCTACCTGGAAGACAGTGCAGGGTAGGGAGTGTCTGCTGCTGAAAATTCCAGACACTTCCTTTGACAAGATTGAGCAGAAAGATTTTTGCTTTAAGAGCTTGGTAACTGTTTCTGTAGTCTCATTATCTAAAGATTTAAAGGTGACCTAGGTGTTGAGCTATGCTGGGGGTATTTAAGTGGGTAGAAAGTTCAGAGGAAAAGATAAAAAGGAAACACTGCTGTTAGTGCCACGAGGACTAGAAGCACCTCCCTGCATCCACAGTGAAGAGTAACAAATTTCTCTGAGAAGCTTTTGAATAGGAACTGCTTGGGTGAAATAAGCAAACTACATCCATGTATATATATATATATATATATATATATATATATATATATATATAGTGAGAGATAGAGACAGACAGACAGACACTATCTAAAATTCTGCTTATTACTCCATGTACATTTGAACTCTTTTCTCCACAGAATGTACCACACACCATGTATTGCTGAAGTTGTCATAACAGCCAGGTAAAGATCAGACAAACTGTGAACTTCAGGTTCTTTACAGATTTCCTGTCATAAACATGCTTTTTTTAACCCCAGAAATCTTGCTAATGGAAATGTTAAAAGAGAAGCAATAATTACTTCATGTGTCACATTTCCCCTTTGTTCACGTCTTTCTGATTTTATGTCTAGCCCTTTAGTACAGGGCTCAACTCTTTCTTGAAGTCACAAGCATCACCTCTTAGGACACTCACAGGAGATTTTCCTTAACACAAGGGGTAGCACTTTCGGGTGTAGGTTACTGGTTAACTTTTTATTCAAGTCCACATTGGCTAGAAATTTCTATCATATCATGGCTGTAGCCTACTGTATGAATGCAGCTAAGATTATCTAAATCTTACCCACACTGAATATGTATTCACCTAATTAAAACCCTCATCTGGCTCTTATCAGCATGCCTGCTAATCTCCTAGCAAAGTCATGAAAGAATGTAAAGGCTGCAATCATTTCTTTAGGACAGAGTTGCTCTTGAGGCATATTAGTGTTAGAAAGCTGGTACTGCCACCATTTGTCTTAGGAATAAAGGATTTCCATCTCTGTGGCCATCAGCATGAAGCTTTTCAAAAGTCATAAATTCACAAAGAAAATAATTGAAAATCCCTGAAACAGATCTCTGTAGGCAAAGTGTCAAATTATGCAGTCCTAATGCACAGCTCCACAACCCTCTCTAAACTGATTCTTTTTAACTGTGCCAGTATTTGTTGTGCTCACCTGTGGTAACTGCCACCACTTCCATTTTTCAAACAGCAAGAAATGGATTACTACCATTGTTAAAAGGCTCCATGAGGCAATTACAGGAGAAGCCATGCCGCAGGACAGTCAAATTAGCTGTGTAGGTTAGGCTGCAACAGCAAAACCATGGGGACTCTGCAGCTGTTGTGCTGGGGGTAAAGCTTGTGCTGGGCTGGAACAAGTGCATTAAAAAGCCCCAAGGAATCAGAGGGGCCATGGCAAAGACCTTACTACAGGAAATGCAAAAGATAGGTGTACTCTTCCATCAGCAGCCAGAAAGAGAGTTTACACTAATAGTCATGGGACCTGTGATGCAAACAGACCCCTTCCCCTTTTCCTCCTAGACAGGCTGCCCACATTCAGTGCCAATGCTCACCAAATCTCCATCTTAAAGGAAATAATACCAGCACATTGCTTCCAGTGTCACAGAGGACAGGAGCTAGAAAAAGGGTCACAGGTCTCTGCACACACTTAGACTCTGACTCAACCTGTGTGTTGCTGTTTGGTGTCTTTCAGTGTGAGGGGAAAACTGCATAAACCACATATGTTTTTCAATAGGGAAGCAAGAAATAAATCAAAGGCTAAATTCAAGTCCACAGCTTGGTTCTAGGTGGTCAATATCCCTACAAAGTGCAAAAAGAAATTGCATATTTGGAAACTAGAGAGCCAATGACATAGCCTCTGATGTCCTTTTACATGATACTGAGTTTATTCCAAGTTTTTGTGGTATATGCAATAGCACCACTGGTTTATTATTTTTTCAATGACCGTGGGACACAGTCCATAGCTGTGTAGCTCTGGAAAGATAAGTGCCTTCTAATGGTTGCAATTTCTAGGTAAGAAACTGTTTCCCCCAAAACCAAAAGAATTTTGAAGCTGCCAGGATGAAAATCCCTGTTACGTCCCATATAGTTCAGATAATTCTTCCTTGTGGAACAATTCCTGACTCCTGCTGGTAACTGGTTTGTGCTCCAAAGCCCAACAGCTCTTGCAAACTGAATTCTACCTTATGCAATTGCAGCTGCTGTTTATATTTGATACTGTACCTTTTCTTCAGAAAATATTCAAAAGGTTTTGCTGTGATTTTCAGACAGGCTTATACTGTAATAGCTACTCATACAGTGATAGTGAATATCACTCTTCCAATTTTAATATAGCTAAGTCTATAGACAATCAAGTATACAAAGTAAATTTAAACTTACGGACACGACTAAGCCAAAGGCAGAACTTGAATAACAATGCAACACTGCTAAGGTAAAGGCCTTGAAATGTGCAAGTAGCAATGAGGTTTTAAGGCTCTCTTGCCCTTGAGAGGATATTCTGTAGGTTAAAAATGAAAACACAAAAAGCAATTCTAAAATACTTTAAATGGAGAAGCATATTTTGATTGGATAAACTAAAAGAAATATGTCTAATTTGGCCACTTAACTGGTCAGCTAAGGTAAGAGGGACCAGAAAGATTCTGAAACAGCCACATTAAAATTATAAAAATCAATGCAATATTCCACAAGTATTCTGTGCAGTAAGTGCAAAAGCAGAAGAATTATAATGCATAAATCTGTACACGTCAGCTTAGCTATGACCTTTGGAATATGTAGCACAGATTTGAAAACACATTTCTGAGGCTGAGGTTAAATCTGAAAGGCACTGAAAAGTCACAATAGATATGTACGCATTGAGACAAAAAGACTACTGCAAAAAACTCCAGAAACTATTATTATTAGGTAGGAAAGTGAAGAGCAGCTGTCGTGACAACTCAATTCATGTAGATGGCAAGAGATAAATATGAATATAATCAAGGTGCCTCAGCAACACTTTATTGACTTGAAGAGAGAAGCCTCCTCAAAGGTCAGAGTAGCTTACGTAGCTCACATCTGCACCTTAGGCATTCACCTCCTGAACCTCAGCTGGTGTAAATCAGCATGGAATAATTGGATTGAGGTTAGCCACACTGATTTTAACATCTGCTGGGAATTTTGCCCTCTTCTTTGCTCAGTAAGGCTAAATAATGGGATTTATTACTCTATGTGTCCTTATTCCTCCTGGTTCTTTTTCTCTAGGGATGACATATAACTTATTTTACCACCATGGTGTATTTTTTTTATGAGTTAATAAGCCCAGACTAAAGCTGAAGTGAGCAGCTGGTTTAAAAAGAAAATCAGTGGACTGCTATTCTCCAGGAATAACCTCTCTAAAAATTTGGAAATAAATTCTTATGTAAAAAGAATGTCTCAAATACTATCTTTTTGAAATAAAGTTATTTGGTTTGCATCATATTGAGGTACCTTTATGTAGCTGGGAACTCACTAATAATCAAATTCTGTTGAAGTGAATGCCTTGCTTTTTCAAAAAGATATATTTTTAAACACTGAAAGTTTAAAGATTTTTGAGCTGTCCATATTCAGATAAAAAGCAAAACAAAACAAAACAAGAAACTAAACACAAAAACGCCAAACAAACACCAAAACTGAAAAACTGCCCAAGCATGAAATCTCTCAAATCAAATTATTTTGGTCTTTTTGTCATATGGGTAGCTTTATGATTTCAGACACCCTCACCAGGCAAGATAAATACTTATCTGAGTTATATAGCAAGGATAGTCTTAAAAATATCTGTTGCTGAAACTCTAGCTCCATCAAACAAGACATTCATGTAAATTATTGATTACTTGAATTCTTGAGACAATAAATAAATATTTGTAGTGAATTAAGTTACCAGTTGAGTAGGTGATTTGAATCTCATAGCAATTTTTAAAACTAATACGTGAAACTATTATCTTTTTTCTTACCAATGGCCATCAGTGAGTTCTCTAACTGCTTTTCCATAAATTCATTTTTATCTGGCCAACTATTTTGTAGTAGCTGAGCATCTAATTTCAAAATAAGTATTTTGACATTTTGGAGTTATTTCTGCAGGTCTTTCTCTAATCTCTCATCTGGCTGTGAGTTTTGGCCATGGTTTTGTATTCTGTGTGGTAAAGCATTTAATTTTTAAAGGTAACCAGTTGTGCAAGAGTTGAAGAAAATTATATTCTGGATTGAAAGGTTCCCATTTCCTAAAATATGGTCTCCTTAATCCTAAAAGAAAATGAAACGCATCATTTTTATTCATGCAGAATATCAGGCAACCTCTCATTGTTGTTGAAATAACTGAAATTATCCACTTCTACTTCAAAAAAATAGCAAAAAAGTAATGCAGCACATTTCACCAGCACTGCCACACTTTCATGAAAGACCATTAAAAACACAGCACTATCAGAGCTGGTTTTTTACTTCTGAATATATTTATACTTCACTCAAACTAGCCTTTCAAAGGTGTGTCTATTAAAAGGAAATTTTCTTTGTAGATTATTTCTTTTAACATTTTACTTCACAAGCCATCTCTGAAGTTCAGGCAAGAGCTGAGCTAATACCAAAAATATTTTTTCGGTGAATGTTTGTTTCAATGACTACATGAATTCATGAAATACTCTTTGAATGTTTTGGATGATTACTTTTTGCAAGCATTCATGCAACAAGTTTTATGAACACCTGGTCTGAATTTATTTTTAAACTAACATCAATAAAAATGCATTGAGGATTTTTTTTCCAATATGATTTTAAGAAGCTATGGCCACATTGACTTAGTCCTTCAGCTTTCAGAGATAAAGGGAGCTTTTAAAAGTTCTTTTCACTACTGAAACACAAGTTGGGTGATACATTACCTGGTAACTCCTTGTCATTGTAATGAGTAGAGTAAGAGAGTAAATGATTCCATGTGGAAGAGGGCGAGGGCTGATGAGTGGCATATCCAGAAGATACAGAATTTACAAGTGACCGAAAGTCAGTTCCTCTTTGTATACAACCTGTTCAGTCTGTGCATCTCACCTCATTTGATTTTTCTGACTGTTTCTTGATCTTTAAAAAAATGGTGACTGTGAGAATTATAGTAAGAAAGAAATATCCAACTTCTTTTCTTCACAGGCTAAATATGCAAAGACTTGTAATTACGAGTCTGGAAGTAAACAGCTATACTCCTACTCAGCAGGCAGAGTGCTGAATATGGCACCTTCTGGATCTCATGCACATTGGCAGGAACAGGGCTCTAGAATAGGAGATCAATACTGTCATCTATCAGGTACTTATCATCTCCTTAAGCATCTAAGATCTACTGAGGCAATAAACCTGCCAACCTAATTGTCAAATTTATTGTGTTTCATTACTATCTTTCTATCAATCATATTGAGACTAATCCAGCTCTGTGTGAAGCCTCTGAAAAATTACCATTGACTTCAGGGGAGGCAGGATCAGGAAGCAGTAGAGATTCCAGTTGATGAAATATGCGTAAAAAACGCAATCATCTCTTAAAACAAATCACATGCTATCTCAAAAGTGATAAAATGTCATTTAATTTCTGTTGGCATTCCTACTCACTTCTGCACCTGCAGAGACAGTATTCTTAGGGTTGAATGATATTTATGATGAAGACAAAAGCAGAATGTCAACAGGTAAAGTAATTTGGCTCTCATATTGACTACAGCAATTTGGGTGGCCACTGCTGTGAATTAGATGAATGACAGCTGGAAAAAAAATCAGATCTCCCGCAATAAAAAAACAGTTGATATATGAAATAGATCTAAAAAGTGCAAAACACTGAAAAGTTTGATTACCTTTCTACAGTTGCCTAGCAAGGAGAATTTTGTAAGCGCTGTCCTTAAAGAGAACAATCTAACATTTCGCAGGGAACATGAGAACTGTTCTGTTTTCTCATATTGTACTCTTAAATGTCTATGGATCAGATTTGCCACACAAATAAATAAAGGCAGCTTTAATGGCATGGCACTGGCTGGGTATTAAATAATGGTGAAAGACTAGGACATTCACAAAAAAGAACTACATGAAACAGCTAAACTAGATTACTAGATTAGATCAGTAAACTATGGAAGTAGCCTTCAAAGGAAGTTTTTGCCACAAAGGATATCTGAAATTACCACATTACTTTAATTAGCCTTCAGGTTTTAGCCTGTGGTAAAAATCACAGTGCAAGGTAAAATGTTGCTGGGTTGAAGTGCACACTGGTGTTTTTCCCTTTAGCTCCTGCTTTTTTCAGTGTCCAATATGGCTCAGAAGTTCAGTTGAAGAGGGGTGAGAGGAGAGTATGACAAATGTTCCTGGTAAAAGTTTAACTACTGAACCTGTTTTCCCCAAATGACATCTCCTAAATTCAAATGCACATCAAATACATATATTGCCAAATAGATATAGACCATATAGTTAAAGTTTAGCTGTAGGTATAAATACAGATATGGATTATATATACATATATGGCAATTTGAAATCAAAATGTTTCATCAGAACTTTTTACATCTGCAGATTTGGAAGAAGAATTTTTTTTTTAATGGCGATATATTTTGTTTCAACCTCATAAAAGCAGTATTTCTTTTCAAAAAGTATTTTAATTCAGTCACTTTGATTGCATGTACTTCATCTAATTGTATTGTGTAAAGTCAGATAAAACCAAAAGCAGGTAATTAAATGTGTCAGGGAGATCTCAACCTTTTCAGAATAACTTTTCCTTGTAACCTTTCTTCCAGACAATTCTAAAATGTTGATTTATTTTTCCAGTGTGAGATGAAGACAAAAATCACCAATTAAAAGAAAAAAAACCCCACAGAGTTCCAGTTACTATTGAAAATGAATTTAATATTACTGTTTATTGCTTCACGAGGTTGATGGGAGATTTTGTTAAATGTGGCTTCTCAAGCTCTGGAAGCTGCTTGAGGAAAGGTAGTCCTTTTCACAAACACCAAGTGTTATTCCTATATTGGCTTCTGAAGCTGACACAGAGGCAACTCCCATTCCAACAGAGGCAATTTGCGATCCTCATCCACACAACTGCCTTGCATACACAGTTCTCCCCTTCAGGGAGTATTTTCTATAACGGTGTGGCTTTACTTATTTATTTTACTAGTAAAAGGTAAGCCACATCTGTGCAATAAGCAGTAAGAATCACATCTTGAAAAAGTCAGGGTTGTTCAGGCTTTTCTCAATTCCTTCAGAATGAAATACCTGCAGTAGCACCTATTGAGCTTTCTTCTCAGGGGAGAGTCAAATGTTGCAGTTTAATTTACTCCAGCATGTGAAGAGTAGAGGCATGTTTTATTAGGAATATATGGAGGGAATTCATAACCCAGCCTTACCCAGTAGCAAAGGACAAGATCCCCATCTTGCAATTCTGCCTCCCTGTACGGCTGCCTGAATTAAAACTTCCTATAAGTTGCATTATCATGTTAATCGTTCTCTTTTTGTAATGAACAACACTTAGGTTGTGTCTCAGACAGGCCTTCTTTGGCAAATTTCTGTTTTGAGTGAGACTGAAAAAAGAAAATGTATGGATTTTTAAGATGTATCTATATCATATATATGTATATATGAATATATATATGTATGTATATATAAAAATCTGTTAGTAAATGTACTACAAATGAAAATATAGTATTTAAAAACAGACAGGCAAATAAATTTGAGATTTTTTTTCTGATTTTTCAGGCTCCTGTTAAGTTCTGCTGGTATACCTGAGTTTGGATTCACACTGATTTTCTGAATTCCAAACTCATGCTTGTTCCAGCTTCATCTCCTAATCACAGATTTTCCTTAGGATTAGCACAGGACAGATTCAAAAAATAAAACCATGCCTCTTCCTATTAACTAGACAAAGTGTAAATGCCTAACTGTGTTGGATTTGAATACATTTACATCTTGAAGCATTGAGTGTTAAGGTTTTGCTACAATGTCCACTCCTAACATCCCAAAATATGCATCAGATTGCACAGATGTTCAGCATTTTTAAATCTGCATAATTTATTTTCAATCATTCTATACTATATCTGGTCATTTCATCTGAGAAGTGCTAATCAGAATCTCTGCAGCAAAATTTACTTCATTGCTGCATTTCCTTTACTGATCAATTTTTCAGGAATCTTTATTTGGAGGGGAGGGTAATTTGTTAATTTCACTTATCTGGAAAGTGTTAGTTATTTCATAGGAGGAGTAATTTTTAGTGGTTGTATTTTGACTTTCTACTCTTCTTTATTGCCTATGACACTGTTCACATTTCTTTTCCCCTGGGACACAGTGAGCATAATGACACCCCCATATAGAATCAAAAATAGGATGAGAACATTTGCTGCTGAAAACTCTTTTGTCCTATATATCTCCAAGAACTTGTTACAAGTTAGTAAAATTATCGAAAAAGTCTGTATTGTATATATATATATGTATATATTCAATATATATATATTGAATACAATGGGAAATCTAGCATCTAGTACCATCGATCCAGTTATAAACTTGTACATACAAAGGTCAGCTCCTTTCTTAGTGTTGTTCAAAGCACATTTCAGAGGAAATTTTAAATCTGAATAAGGAAAAACATAACATGTTTTTTCTTGTGAAAAGCTACTTTCTAGACTGACATTTAGAGTAAGATTTGAAAGGTGATTACAAACTCCAGTGTATTAGATGGTTAGATGCATGGATCACATCCCCTACAAGAAAAGGCTGGGAGAACTGGGATTGTTCAGCCTGGAGAAGAGAAGGCTTTGGGGCGATAATTGCCATCTTCCCGTACCTGAAGGGAGCCTACAAGAAAGCTGAAGAGAGACAATTTGCAAGAGCATGTAGTGACAGGATGAGGACTAGCTTCAAATGGAAAGAGGGCAGGTTTAGATTAGTAATTAGAAATAAATCCCCTCCTGTGGGCGTGGGGAGGCACTGGAACAGGTTGTCCAGAGAAGCTGTGGATGCCCCATCCCTGGCTGTGTTCAAGCCAACGTTGAATGGTGTTCTGAGCAACCTGGTCCTGTGGAAGAGATCCCTGCTCATGACAGAGCAATTGGAACTAGATGATATTTAAGGTCGATTCTAACTCAAATCTTTCTGTGATTCTATGATGAGGTCACCATTCCTTGTAAAACGTGCTATGGGAGCCACTTAGTTGCTAAAATAATGCTACTAAAAAAGCTCAGAGAAAATGTTACCTTCCTGTCTGTGGAATTTCAAACACCTTCAATGACAACTCATTTAGCACTCTTTTCAGGACCGCACACAAATGATGAAAAGGATTTTCTTTCTCAGTATATTGTCAAAAGATGATATAAAGGCTGATGGTCATGTTCCGCACAATCCAATAGCTCTTCAAGTGCCTCAGGGATAAGGGATAGGTTACAGGAAATATATATTTGATCTCTTTTTGTCTTTTTCAATATAGTAGGACATCGTGCATATAACAAGATGGAAAACAAGTGTATACAATGCAACCATTGCAGCACTTTGTGGGTTTACTGTGTTTGCAATTGCTGGACAATAGCACATTGTCTTTCAAAATACACAGCAAAGGTAACAACAGTAATGATAACAAGTGACTCAGGCAGGCAGGAAATTCTCTCTGTTATGATAGGATTAGAAGGCATAGGAGGAGAGTCCCATGAACACTTTTGCTTAAATTCAGTTTCAAATGCCAGTGTACTGATAAAAATTGAAAGTCTTTGGCTTATGTCTTGCACGTTTCCTGGGGAAGTTCTTAGAATTTTCTACTTGAGGTGGTTAGTTTAGGGACTGAGTATGGCTAAACTCCTGACAGGCTTAGTAAAAACTGAGCTTTTCTACAATTCACTATATCCAAGCTGTGGGCTGCATATTTCAAAAAACAATAGCGCTTTCTAGAGAGACATTTTTTGAAAGGACAGACATGATGAGTCCCAAAAGATTTAAAGAGAACAAGAATAAAAAGGAACAAAGTTTCCTTCTGACAGGTTATACTGCAAAATAAGCTTTCTTCAAGATAATGTTCTTGGAGTAGTTTTAAGGAAATAGAGAGCTCATCTTTGATCAAAGTCACGAGGGGTTATAGAATTATTTGTAAATAAACAGGTAACTTCTTTGCACAAAAATTTATTTACAAGTGTTTTGCCCTGGATTGGGTCTTTTTACATTTTAAGAGGATCCCCTGCAGACCACAGTACCTGAAGGCATGATGAATGTATTTTGCTCCTTAATCAAACTAGGGGTAGTTTGGTACATGCTCCAAAAGAGGTAAAGGCCAGAGATCTGTGAGCAAAGGACTTCTCTAATTCTAATCTGTTCTCAGAATTTCACAGAGGAACTGAGCAACAAAATGAGCATCAGTGCATATAAGCATGCAGTACTGATCACAAAATTAACCTGTGATCAGCACACACCATTTTCAATTCTCATTCATCAAGGAACAAAGAGAGTTGTGGATTCTTATGCACACCTTATCCACCACATGCAATTTGACTTCATGCCAATCCTTTATTCCATAAATATGACAGACTAAGGGAGCCTCCTTCAAGCTCTCCCTACTAAGCAGCGGGCAGCATGGTGGAGACTCCATTGAACTGGGATTCTTTTCAAGGTTGCTCCTCAAGGCAGAAAGACTTCTTAACAATTACATTCTATTATGAGAGCATAAACTCACAATATAGTGCTCAAAGATTTTGTCCTGGTAACACTGATTTTTTTGTCTTGGTACTTTTGAATTGTTATATCCTTTGAGCAGCAAAATAATAGATTGAACCTTGATACTAAACTTTGTTAAGCCACACTTTTACAGCGTCATACTTCAGTGAAACCACTTCTGCTGAAACCTTTGACAGTGGTTCTGTAAGCAGCTGAATCGTCCATTTGCAACAAATTGGCACAGTCATCAGGATTCCTAAATCTGGCTTTGTTACACTATAACTCACAATTGACTCTTTTGCTCTTCATATTATTTTCTTATTCCAACATTGTTCATTTAATGTTTTCAAAATTGTAAGCATTAATTCATCTTTACTATTTCATCCCTCCGATACAGATGATAAGTCCCAACAACGAGGATGGAAAACGAAAAAGTATTTTTTGCCACGTTGTAGAGAGTAAAATGTGAACCTAAGTTGACCCACAAAGACACTGTGGAGTAGTAAAATGTGGACAGTAAAATGTTGACTAGAATTGCCCCAAAAAGAAACTTCAGGCATAAATTTTAGCTGCAGGATGAGTCCACAGAGACAATCTGAAACACTAGGGTTTCTTTTTCCTTTCTATTTGCAAATAAATCTGGTGTTTGAGGTCCTTGAGCACTGTCCTGCACTGGTCATTTCTGTGCTTAGAGGATACCCTGGATCAGCACTCCATGTCTGTGACGGCCAGGCTGGGACAGGCCCTGTGACCACGACCTCTCCTCCTGCAATAAATAGCCCTGCAGGAAAGAAACAGCAGGAGACAGAGGATTGTCCTGTGCTTGTGTCTGGCAACAGAATCATAGGTAGTAGAAGCGCCCGTGATGCATACTAAACTTTTCATACTGGCACAAATTGCTAACGTTACACAGACTTACACAATTTCATGAAGACATGATTGTATCCACAAAGAAAGGACCAGACATCTCTTGTTGGGAGGGAGTAACACTTTGCTTGTATGTGTGTGTGTGTCTCTCTCTTTGTCTGTCTGTCTGTATATACAGAGTGGGTGGTTAAAAATCTGTTCATTTATTTTTTAGATTTGACTGGCAGCAAATTTGGGGACTCTCGTACATATTTGTTTGAAGCTTGGAACATTTAATGGATGGTTTATTCCTCCTTCTTAATGTGGTCCCTGAGAATTATCTGCAAGAGTTATTTTGCCTCTACATAGTGTGTTTTGTAAAATGACTAGCATTCACCACAGTTTCTTTATTTAATATAAATATTTGAAATATATTTGGATTTACCTACAAGCTAACTTCCTAAAATTTTAGATCCTTTTTGGGGGATTCAAATGAAATTATAAGAAGCAGTAATCTCATTTGCTGACAAATGAGAGTGGAGGCTGATTTCATGTTCAGAAACAGGGCACATGCCCAGATATTCATCAGAAAGAACTATTGGTATAGGTAATTTTGCAGTTTGAAACCTTGCGACATAATTTCACAGTCCTGAAGAAACAATAATGTACTCCAATGTGAATTAAATTAACTGGACATATACTGTCAGTGTATATATATATGCTGTAAACGATGTTAATAGGTTGAAAAACCCCTTAAGGGCTAAAGATGAATAGCTTTTACAATCTCTTGGAGAAAATTACGTATGATACAAAATATAGTTCTTTGCTAAATCTGTTTTAGCAGTAAATTAAAGAATTTTCCAAGCACTGAAGTCAAATTCATGCAGGATATAACTCCACTGACTTCAGTAGAGTTATCCTGCTGATGGTTTTAGATCAATAGTTACAAGACATTTTATTTTAAAATATCTTTTTTAAATAGATCAAAACTTTTAACTCTAATTCAAAGTATTACCACTGTAACAGAAATCCATTAACATCCTTGGTGTGAAGGATTACCTTTCCTTTTACACAATTTTATAATACAAAATAGGATGGTAGGATGGTCAGCAGAGATTATGCTGATTAACAGGTGGAGCTCGGTTCTCTTCAGATCCAGACAATCCTGTAAAAGAACAAAATGTAGACTAGGAAATTTTCTTGGGGTTTGACTTCTTTAGAATTTCACTATGCACTCCTTAACACCATTAGTAAAAGTTTCATTGACTTTGGACCTTGACAACCTCTGTAAAACAAATCTTTCTGCAGAAAGACAACCAGCAGTGTATAAGTGAAGGCTTTCATTGGATCATTTGAATTATACTGTACAAGCAAATGAACACTTCACTGAACACTTTACTTTCTGAAATTGGTGTTTAGATGTTCTAGAGTCAGGACTGATAAAACCATATACATATCCTACCTTCAGGAATCATTAAAAGAACTTTTATTCCTCAGCAATCTGCTCCATCTTAGCCCATTTCTATCCATGGTTTGGATTTACACAGATCTACACTGATTCACACAAGTATTTTATTTACTCCTTGAAAATTATAGTATGATTGCAAACTTTAGCCCTTATATACACAAATTTTCATGAGGTTCAGCATCATTAAATTCTTGTTCGTACTCCTATCCAGTTCTTTATCGCTCAAAGAGAATATGAATAAGTATAATCTTTATAACAAAATCATAAAGCAACTCTCAACCAGAGCGTAAAAGAAGATAATTCTATTAGCAAAACTGATGAAGATGTTGTCAACTACTCCGTCTGTGCTAGCTGAGAATCATACCTCTGGTGCAACCATACCTGCATAGGTTGTATTGTAAGTCTGACTTATGCTACCTCAGAAAAAAGCACATGAAATTGAGAAGCCTAGGAAGAAAAACTGAGAATTGGACACATTTTGATCCTACAAATTTACTTGTACCTTTCTGAGTAACAAAACTGTTTTATGGAAATTGATAGGAGGTCTGACTTTCTTATGAACAAGAATTCGTCCACATACAAGAATTCATCCACTGAAATGTGCTTCAGGCACCACTGTTATTACAGAGAACTGAAAATGGAATTGCTGTCCACTGTGGTGAGATAGATACAGTAAAAGAGAGACTAATAAAGAAAATGTGCTCTTCATTTTCTCAGAGAAATGTTACTCAAAAAGTTAAGATGAATGTTATAGATTCCTCTAGACCTCTCTGTTGTATCAAGTATTCTGTCAAGTCCTTTCAATACCAGAAATATTAACAATTTTATTTCCATAGTCAGAATTCTCTCCCAATAAAAACAAACAAAAAGCCCTTAAAAGCAAGAGAAACACTGGAAAAGATACATGCTTTGCATGCATCATTACTAGAAAATGCATAGTGTACATCCATCCATCCATGTGACTAAATGGCTGTCCACCTGCATGTACCTGTCTATGTAAATGTCCCTCTATGTAAATATCATCAGTATCTATCACAATGGAGTGCTCATGCTCTTCCCAGCCTGCTGTCCAGGCCTTGAAGATCCAGAGCACTGCTCTCCCCATTTCATCACCCCCTCCCTCCCTCCCTCCCTCCCTGCTGTGGCCATCCAGTGCATGTAGTGGGAAGTGAGAATTATAATTGCCTTTGTTCAATATCTTGTTTCCATCAATCCACTCCGTTACCTTCAGTGAGTGTGGAAGCAATACTGGAAAAGAAGTTGTCTCACATGTCAGCTAGGATGTGGCAAATAACAAATGAGAGAGGGACTGAAATGCAAAAATTAATGTATTTTTACCATTTCCCATCCTTAGAAGTTAAGAGGAATTGACCTCAGCCAAAAACTTTTCTGCCAAGACTAAAGAAGTACCAAGGTACCGTGGTATGAGTATTCCTGTTTTCATTTTTTTTTTTACTGTCTAGGAGATGGTAGCTCATCTGCTTCTCTTCAGGGATTAGGAAGGTGAAAGGATCTTATCTTGTGCTCTGATAGACAGAGGAACTAACAGGGGTAGTGCCATCTGAGACTTAAACATGTTCTGAGAGAGGCACTTCACTCTGCTCTACTTCATCAAAAAAAGCTAGAGAAAATATCTATTTTTAAAATCTTCATTTATATCTCTATTCTGCATCTCTGTGGGATGCAGAATAACAAGCAAGGAGCATCTGTGAGCTGCCACCTTCTGCCTCTCAGCTGTGACACTTAAGTGCCCCTCCACTCCACTTGTGGATCAGGTTGGGAGGTTTAGCTAGAGGCCAAGCAGAAGGAGCTGACCACATTCAAACGTTGTTTACATTTTTCAGCCAAAAAGCTGAAAAGAGCTCTAGCTGCATTTTTTTTATTTTTTATTTTTTTTATTATTACTTCTAAGACTTCATAGACAGAGGAGCTGTTTAATAAGACACAATATAACCCTTTCCCATGTCCACCTCCAATAAACAAGAAGAAAGTGTGTGCCAGGCATCTCTACAAGATTTCAGCTCCTCCTGATTTTTGCAGTCTTTTGCACTGAGAATGTGCACTGACATGGAGGAGTCCTCAGAATTTTTGTAGTATTTCTTTCTCCTTCACAAAAAGCAGAGACTTATCCATAAACAGTTTTTTGCCTGATTTCTTAATTTAAAATTTGGTGTAAGAATCTGGAGTTCTTGTTTTTATACCCTTTTGATGCCATACATGCAATTTGCCACAGGCATTGGGAGCAAGCTTCTCCACCATCCATATGGATGGGATCAGAGATCACAACATTACTGACAGAGGAGCAAAAAATGCAAAATAAGACAACCTGTGAAAACATCTGTCTCACCAGTTTGGGAAAAGATGTGCCTTTCACAGCCAGCCAAACACTTCACATTCTGGTCTTCTGAAAAGCAGAAGCATTCATATTCAAATTGTTAAATTAAAAAGTCAGCTCTCAGGCAAACAATGCAGGGTCTAATGCCAGAAGATGACATACAACAAAGTATTTCTGGGACAACTACAGTATCAAAAATGTTCATCAAGACAGTGACAGAAGGCTCTAAACTACACATAGAAAGACAAGAATTTATCACAATGGTTACTTTTATTTAATGCCTTGGTGTGCATTAAGACCTCTAGAAAAGTAAAACATAATCTTTCTGATTTGAGTGGGTTTTCAAAGAGACAATTACTAATGTTGACAGATACTAAACTAAAATACGGACAAAATGAATTAATTCTTCTGGCAAGTTTTTATCTACTTGGTCCAATGGTTTTTGTCTTTTAGACATTATTAAGCATGTCTTATGATCTGTCTTACTACCACAGAAACTGCTTTTTTGGCCTGACCTGAATTTAAAGTCTCCCATCATTTTCCTAGAAGTCAGAAGAGGACACTGTATTTTGTCTTTCCCAAAGAAGTAAAATTGGAGCGAGGTTATAGACAATCCCATGGCAGTTTTCATAACAGCAAGGGTGTACCAATGCTAACTCACTGGCTAAATTCCAAGCTAGCTAATTATATTCTCTCTCCCAAATGTTTTCTGTGGTTTCAATTAAAGAGGTTATTAATTACTTCCTATCCTGAAAAATGTTAACAGTGTTGCTGGCCCAGCATATCTTCTGTGCTTTCTCAGTAATATGTTTATGCATCAAAGTACCTTGGAATCCTATGCTGAAAGTCACCAGAGAAATGTGCACTACTGCTGCCTTTTATTGTTTTGTCAGCCACAGTACTGCTTTTACTGTTAGGAATAAGTATATTTTGTTTTTATAATGCCCAAGACATCTAACAATCAAACTATGCAGTCATAATCCCAACTAAAATATGTCTTCTTTAACACATTAAATATTGAATGATTTTAAGATGTAGTGTGGATGTAGTATCAGTGTGCAGACTGCTTGTGATGATAATATTCAACTTACTGCATGTGAAGGGACTCTTTGGACTACAAAAACTCCAAACAGATGTTTCTGGCACCACCCAAATAATCCATGTTTCAGTTGTTATAATTCTGCAGTAAATTTTGGGTAGGCATTAACATCAAGTGTTCATTTCAAAATCATGAGAATTTTAACTTTTCCCTGGTCTATTTAAGCAGCTTGCTTTTATTCTCTTCCCTATGCCGTTATGTTGCATATAATAATTCCTGTTACTCCTGGATCTTCCATCTTTAGAATATCACAAATGTTATCCATCTTGGCTCAGGCATACGTTAGCCTAAGCACAATCTTTCCTCATAAAGAGATTTTTAAGACCACTAACTTCCTTTTTATTTACGATTTCCTCTGACTTGTGAGATCTCAGTACCAAAGATATAAGGAAATCAGTAGAATATGAAGGGTTACTGATTTTTGAAACCATATTTGAAAATAATTCAAGGAACACAATATAAGGCAAAGGTTTGGAACACGAGAGCTGATGTGCAACACTCAGTGTCATTCTTGGCAAGACAGAAACTGGAGTCACCTAGAACTCTACTGAGGCTGCAAAACCTGCAGTGAATCATCTAGGATGGGAACGAGAAATTGGTTTTGTAAAATTTTAAGCTCCCTGTAGCAAAGTCTTTCTAGGATGACCTGAAATCTTTGCTTTTGTCAAGTTTAATGACTAATCTACTCAGACCATGAGGACCTGATGTCCTTCCTTCTCTTCATTCAAAGGACACAGTAAATACAATTTGCCTGGCTTGCTGCTTCTTTACCATAGTAAATCTTAGGGTTTAGACAGACACCTACACATACACAACACCCAACAGATACTTTTTTAACTTACATGCTGCCTCCAGATCGAAGAAAAGGCTTCAGATTCCAGTTATGAGAAAATTCAAAATGAAGGCATGTCATCATAAATATTTTACAAAATTGATGTAACATCTAGTGGAATACCAGCTATGCAATATATTTCCCTCAGGATATTTCTTCTGTGGGCTGTACATACAGGGCCTCCTATTTTAATTCTTCTAAATAGAATGCATAAAATCAGCTTCTATAGAAAGAATAAATGCAGTGAAGTTTTAAAGTAATTGCATCACAAAAAGATTCAACGTAGATGCAATAAGCTTTGTGTTGTGTGAAACACAATTAAGTGCTTTCTGAATTACACCTGTGTAAAAATATCTATTGTTATGTGCCTGATAAATGACAGTAGAACTGTTTTACAAAATTAATTCTTATTTATCTTAGACGCAATAACTGAAGAAAATATTTAGCATTTTTCCTTTGAGGAGTTTGGAGGTTAAAGGTTCATTGATATGGAAAGTTGTGAGTCCAGTCTCATTCCAAATTCATTTTAGTCTTTTTTTCTGGGAATATAATCAAGCATTAGAATAGCATAAAAGTGATAATAGATTTTCCCATGTAAACATTAAATAATTAATGTGCAGTTTATACATTAATATAACTGCTGACTACAACATTTTCAAATCTTTATGATGCTGCTGTTTAATTATGCAAAGGCATGCTAACAGCATGGTTCTACATTAGACATTATAAGTACATAATTCATCTTTGCCATGTGTATACCTGTCATAACTGTGGAATAGCTTTCTCAAATGGTCCTTGTGAATAGCAGGATTTGTTTTGAAGACAGATAA
Source organism: Cinclus cinclus (assembly GCF_963662255.1). Taxonomy (NCBI): domain Eukaryota; kingdom Metazoa; phylum Chordata; class Aves; order Passeriformes; family Cinclidae; genus Cinclus; species Cinclus cinclus. The sequence continues at coordinate 20,101,456 of NC_085051.1, read as the reverse complement.
GTTTTTTTGATAAACTGAATGTGTGCTTTTAAGTTGCTGCCCTAATAAACCAGCCCATGTCAATAATTCATGACTTTCAGATACATACAGTTGCTGTCAGAGAAGAAAAGGAAATTTCTTTTCCTGCAAGGTTAACAATGGAATCAGACTCAATCAGATAAATATATCTCTAGGCATACAATGATGTTGGGCTCCCTCTCACCATCCCACCTTCCATAACCACCAGCAGGGGTTGAGATTGTTGCTTCCAGCTTAGTTTGGATTTTGGGGGATGGATAGCCACATGGTAGCCAAGGGGTCTCTGGAATGCTGACTTGAATGCCTTGGTGGTGTGCAAATATGAGTATGATCTTATGTTACGAGATAGCCCAGGGCCTGTTGAGCTCTCCTGCATGTCAGCAGGCTGCACTCAGAATCTCCCCTGAGTAGGGACACCTTCCAAGGTCACTCCTTGGGGCTGAGAGATTCCTTGCCACAACAAATCCTCACATTGATAGCATGCTAAACTTTGAAATCATACCTAGGTGATATAAAGGATTTTTTGTACACATTTAAAATCCTATACATAAAACTGTTGACTGAGTTTGGGACTAGACTGTCTCCAACTGTACCTAGACTCCTGTCTGAGATATTCAGAAAGAAAGGGGAAATCTTTCTGAACCTTGTGACTCAATGGGAGGGTCTTCCTGACAGTTTTATCTGACTTCGCCCTCTATGCAGTAAATACCCAAGTGTACCTTGCCTTTGAATCTTTGCTGTCAAATCTTGTTGAACCACCTTTGATAGGAATAAAGCATATTTTTGTTTCTCTTGCCCAAGCGGTGTATCACTCCATTCAACAAGATCATAAGAGGCAGCATAGGCAGCTACTTAGGTACCTGCAAAAGAATTTCTAGCTGCATATGATGAAGGGAAGTCTTCAAAGCAACAGTCCCATTTCTTTCAGTAACAGGAAGTTATAAAGAACACAGGGAGAAGAAAAGGAGTATTAGGTTCTTAGAACATTAATTAATCTTATGTGGGTTTGTCAGATATTGTTAAAATGTCACAATAGCCTTAGTGATAATCTTACTGTACTTCATCCTATGCAAAAAAAGCTGCAAGAAAGCAACTTTTCAAGTACTACCCTACAACCTAGTGCATGCTATTGAGTAAATTTCACACCTCACATTTCATTTTTAGGCAGAGACATCAGTGGAGTTTTGTGTTAACTGTTTTTAATTAATCAAAGACATTGTCTGTATCTTACCAAAGTTGTAGATTCCCCCATCCCTGGCATTATTCCAAGACCAGGTTGACAGAGCTCTGAACAACCTGGTCCAGTGGAAGGTGTGCCTGCACATGGCAGGGCTGGTTGGAACTTGATGGTTGTGAAGGTTGCTTCCAAACCAGATTCTATCTTTTATGTCATCTACCACATGTGTCTGTGTGCATTTCCCTTTGCAAGTGCAGGAAGAGTACTGGATCTATTTTAGGACATTTGAAGTATTTCAGTTAACAATTTTGACATAACTTCAATGTTGCTATAATTTTTGCTGTTATTACCTATAGAATCTTTGGAAATATTTCCAGATGGATGGATTACTCTTCTGTCAATGTCTGACTGTCAAATGGGAAGTATAATTTCTCCATGAAGTCTCCCAGTTTTGTGACACAGAGAAGAAACTCTAAGAAAAAAAAATAGGTTTTGAGACAAGAAAGAAGCCATGGAGAATCAAACTGCAAAACACTTCACACTTCTCCATTGTGAAAACCAGTAATTTTTGAAAGAACACACCTGACTGTTCTCATGCAGAAGGCAAAAGGCTCAGATTTTTTCACATACTGAGTTTTCAGGAGATTACATGGTTTCTTAAAAAAACAGCTTTAAGAATTAGTAAACAGTCCCTAAACTGCTAGAAAATGCTGCTCCATTTCTGGAGTGCTGAAACATTGTCAACATGTTGCATGGAGAATTTCAGCCAATATTCTTTCAAAACTTGATCAATTTATTAAATTTTGAGTTGTCCAGTGACTTCGAAGGTAATGATTATATGTGAAGTATCTGAACTTCCAGCCTACCTATCACGCAACAATATTTGCAGAGTAGGAAACAGTCTCTTTACAGTCTAGAGGAATCAACCATTTATGTGCTGCATATAAATAGTATCTTCTTTCTCTGGCATATGAATAAAAAAATATATATGCAGCAGTTTAGGGAACCAGTTGAGAGCTGAAGAAGCAAATAACATTGAAATGTTCTGAACATATCCGAAGGAAATCTTAGATGCCAAGAGGCAGGATGGTCAGCACATTTCTGTGGTTTCCTGTGAGTCATGCAAACACCAGTGTGGGTAATTTACATCACAACAAAAAAAAATAAAGAATATTCGCAGCTTTGTGACCTGGAGAATTGGATGTGACAGTTCCCATTACTGTGCTCTGCTGACAGAAATGATACATGGAATTTGAGGATGAAGCCTCCCATAACGTAACCTCTCTCTTTTAACACACAGGATTTGGAGTGAAAATTATCTTTTTTTTCTCTGAAACAACCTTACTTTTACCATGATACTCCAGTCCTCATTTCTTCCACATGCTTTGACGTTTTGCTGCGGTTCACATGTGCAAAACCTTAAAGACTATCCTGGGTGTGGGATTGTTATATTGTGTTCCAAATTGCTAAAGAAATGTGGAATATTGCCAAAGAAATAACCCCAAAACAATGCTGGACAATGTTGAAACTGCTTCAGTCTGCAAAGCTTGATTAAAGGAGACAGGGCAAAGGTCCCTAAGTGTGCTGTTTCAAATAGTTTCTACCAGGATTTGTTGAACTTAGGCTGTCCCTGAAAAGGAATTTCTAATCAGATTCAAAACAAGCCTCATTAACCGTGAGGTTATAGCGTCTGGGGCAGATTAGCTTTTGGGTTGTATTAAATAGTGCTGATCAAGATTAACAGGGAGCCTGCAATTTAAATCTCTTAGTTCAACCTCTGGAAAGTCATTATCAATGTACACACTACTCTATATTTGAGAAACCAGGTTTGCATAGAAGAGGCACTTATGGAAATCCATGATAATCTTGTGAAATTACTCTGTATCAAATTAGTGCATTTTGCCCTCACCATTTATTCCAAAGAACACCATGGAAACACCAATGTAGATATGCCTTATCTTAGAGAAGCACAAGTTACATGTTTTTCTTGTGTATAGCATCAAATTGATCATACCATTTCTGTGAGTAATCCAAAGTGTGTATGTTTGAATATTCAAAATTATAATATTTTTAATAATAACTTTATGAATCTAAGCATTTGCAAGAATATTACAATTTAGTCCGGAATTTCCAGTGTAACTGTAGTCCCATTCCTTTAAAAGCTACGGTAAAAATATAGAAAGAGATAGCCCAGGTAAATTCTATGCATAATTGAGTATTAGAAAAGGAAACACTTTAACAAACATACAAATGAGCAGCTTCAGCAGAATAATGATTTTAAGACTTTTAGAAATGGGTCAGCTCAACCTGACCAATTATCTTCCTCTGACTAAAGCCATCAGAGCCCGTGAGGCTGGGAACACAAACCTGTGAGATATATCCTGCCTATTCCCTTTTATTCAGTCACTGCACTATTTGGCCTGATTCTTTTCTGAACCTGACAATATTCTCTGCTTCCACAGGCTTCTGTGCAGGAAAATTCCATCAGCCCATTATACACCATGAAATAAGGCAGTAATTAGAAATGGATGGATGGATGGATGGATGGATGGATGGATGGATGGATGGATGGATGGATGGATGGATGGATGGTGGGATGGATGGAACACAAAAGAAATGCACTTTCTACCTGTTACTACATTTTATCTGTTAGAAGTAAATTTTCATCAGGTGTCTTTTAACGGTAGGATGGTGACACTTGTCTATCCACTCTGCATTCAACACAGCAACACTTTGTGACTGAACTGTCATATCCTTCTTTGCCCTTGTGGTCTCCAGACTTCTGATGGATCCCAGGATTTTTAGGCTCATTTAGTAAGGCAGCAGCTTCGTTCCCTTGGTTATTTTAATTTCCCTTATCTATAGTCTCTCTGATCCCACTAGAATTGAATGCAGCACTAATAGCGTAGCCACGTTAAGAATTTATATGGAGGCAAAATTACATTTTTTCACCTTCTTCCTGATATCTGATGATATACACTATTTTTAACCATTACTGCCCACTGAGCCAGTCGTTTTTCTAATGTGTCAGAGACAGTTAAAAACATCTTCTAACCTGTTACTCTCAATTTGAAGACTAGCACCAGGGAGTTTCATTTATCAGTGGTGTAAATATTCATTGGATTCTATATCTATGTCACTTTTCATGAGATGCACTAAACCAGGTTCTAGTAATGATACAATTTGTATGATGAACAAGATAATCTAAGTATCATTCACAAAGTTTTCCTTCATAGGATTACATATTTCCTTTTTAATTATGGTTAAGTGTTCCTAGTTGTGTCCATTTAGGAATAGCAACACCTGCCATTATGAAAGAGTTGAGCTGAAGAACAGGTAGATCAATATTTGTTTGACAGCCCAGGAAAATACTCAACTATAGAAAAGGCTGGAGCACTGGAATTCCAAAAAGGAGTTAACTACATTGTAAAAATTCCCTGCTTCTACTAGCAGAAAGAATTCTGAACTTCTGTGCCTATTGCCAGAGCTTTGGGACCAAGAAGGTGACATAAAAGATATTTGGAAGCCCCTGGGACCACAGAATTACAAAACTAATTCTGCCACTGAGTTTTGCAGCACCAAAAATGCACTTCTTTGACTTTGACATCTGTATAGTAATGTTCAAAATATTTTTCACATCTCACTATCCATCTTTTTGCTTACAAGGTAAAAAACTTCACCACCAACAAAAGCTTCTATTACTATCCAGCAAGCACACCTAATCAGTTTAATGAACTTCTGCTAGATCTGAGAAAATACCCTTTATAAATAATTTAGCCCTTAGATATACACTCATTCTGTTCTCTGCTGTGAACTGCCCGGTCTAGTAACCATCATCTTCTTCAAAAATCCCATATAATGTGAAAAATTTTGAATTAGATTCACTGCCTGCAGCCATTATAATAATAAAATCTTATTTCTATGTTTTGAAGCCAAGCATCTATATTTCTCCTAGGTAAAGGCATTGAAATTCAATGAAGAGACAGGTAATAAATGAGAGAATTTTCTAAGGTAATAACTACAATTCTCTTTAAAGGTCATCAATAGATGAGAAATTATTATACTCTGTTAATGTTACTTATAATGTTCTGATTGGGTTCTGTTGCAGGTGAAAAGGAAACCTCAGTTGTCATTCATTCATTTATTAAAGAGAAAACAAATTAGCACAGGACTAATCACTAACAGTGAAAAATGCTCTCTGCTGTGCTGGAGTCTTTTAAAATAAATGGCAACTACAGAGCAAGTAACTATTTTGTTTTCAAATTTCAGAACTAGACTCAAATTTGATTGATTGTTCATTCATGTGAAGCAGTAGAAAAGAAACCAAACCAGAAAAGATCCCTGATTTTGAAATTGTGCTCATGCAAACTGTACTCTAAACTCTTTGTTGTCTTACAACGAGGTTGTAAGATTAAGCAATAAAGAGCAGCAGGAAGAAAGTTATGCCTCTGCATAAAAGAGGACATATTTATGCTAAAAGGTACACAAAAATCACAAAAATATAGCAACAACATTAATAATGTTGCTTTATTTTGCTGTGGCAACCTTTTTTTATTTACTAATTTATGAATATTTGCATACATTGTTAATGAAGATAGATAAAATGACAAGTGTCATATAGAAAAATAACTATTCTGTGATCTACTCGATCATGACTATAACAGAAAATGGATCTGTTTCAAGTCCTTTTTTCACCATTGAGACAACTTTCTCTTCAAAAGCTGAAAGACAACTAAAGGTTGTACAAGGCACATGGGAATTTCAAGCTCCTTAAGTTTAAGGCCTTAAATGAGAAAGAATTAAATGTCTCTGAGGAGCATTTTACATCACCCATGTATTATCAGGCCAATGGTATGAAATGTTATCACTTAGAATGGCAGTCTAGAGCTACACTCAAAGAGTGCCCAAACCAAACGTGTTTTCTTCTTATTTAATAGATGTTGATGCTTCTTTTCCCATTAATTTAACCAGATTTTGAAATCATTATATTTCAGTGGAAAGGGAATATCAGGTGGGTTAGGAATAAGAGCTACTTAAACTTTGTGGAACGTTACAAGTCCCATGAAGACTTCAGGTAATGAGTTATGATAAGGCACTATTTGTACTACTACTGGTAGCAAATACCTTAGACCCAAATAAAGGCATTCTTGGAGGCACAAAGAGAAGGAGGATAGAATATATTACTAATTAATTACTACATTAAAAACTGGCAGAGAAAACCCAGACTGGCTTCAGGATCCTTTCCATATCGATACATGTATACATACAATACACTTTGTAGTATTAATAAGAATGTCTGCTGCACAGCTTCATTTCTTAATCTATTTTGCTTACTGCAACACTCCTTGATTTCTGCCCCGTCAAATATGCATTTATTGAATGATTTGCATACAAACAGAGTGATATTCACATGTATATATGATGTGAGGAGAAATTCAGGCCTCAGCAGTTAGATTGCATTTTTGAAATAAGAAAACAGTCTTACAAAAGGCAAAAACATCAGCCCTGTGGTGAGCACAAATCCATAACACAGCCTCATACCAACCACCATGAGGAAAACCTACTCTACCCCAGACTAAACCAGCATGTGATTTTCCTGTAATAAAGTTTCTCCGATTGTTTCACCATTTTTTATACCTTAGCTTAAGTGATTGTCAAGTTTCAGCAAAAATATAAAACTGCTTATTGTGACATTTGGCTAATTAGTGCCTTCAGGGGCTCACTTCACTTAATACAGCAAGAGAAGGACTGGTGCCATTTTCATTTTATGTTCCAAATTCAGACAGACCTCAAGAACATTTGGTACTTCACAATCCAGCAGGCTGTGTAGCCTCAATGATAAACTGCCACTTACCTAGGGAAGAGTTTAGAGTAAGTGTAAGGGATGTGAGGAGTAAGGGTCCTTTTCCTTATATATGGCATTTGTAGGTCAACAGTCTCCACTCTCCAAAATGAGTGATAATTCCTTGGCATTACTCTGTTTAGATGACCTTTGTCTATACAACCCACTCACACATATTTTGTTTTCACTTTTTAAAGGATGCATATGTTAACACAGAGGGACCATTGCCTTTTGTCCCACCATTTTCAGCATCCCATTGGTGCTTAGTAACCTTTAGATCACATGAATTACTAAGGCTTGGTCCAGTTGGAAAAGGCAATGTGTCCAAGAAAGCCAGTGATGACAGAAAACATTTCTTCCTACTAGTTTTACCTGTCTTGGAACACTGATGAAACTAACATGACCTTGTGATTGCAACCTGGCACCTTAAGTTTCCCAGAATATTCTTGAAATGTTTTTATTTTTTTCTTTTCATTTAAGAAAAGGCATTTCAGATTTCTTTGTGTGTGGAAAGACCAAGTCAGCTGGTCTTTCCATTTTATATATTTCTCCCTTTTTATTTTCCTCCTTTCTTTTTAAGCCAATTTGACATCTGCATGACAGGAAACCTCTTCTTACTTCTAGATACACGAAGCTGGGTGTTATCTGCACCTGATTTCTGCACATAGCAGGAGATCCAATTATCTGAAATGGTATCTCAGCAGGAAAGATGGACTAGGATAGGTTTAAGATGTTCCAGGCTTTGAAAAGGCCTTGAATACCTTATGTAATTTAAATATCCCTGCTACATTTATATTTCAGATTTTTAGAGTCCCTTGTTATTAAATCCATTTGACCTACTGGAAAGCTCTCTGGCAAAAGGAAACTATTCTGCCTAGGAACTAGGAATGCAAATAGTACCACAGAAGAAGTTCAAGGAAGCCCAGTTCCTTGCACAAGTGTTCTCATTTCTGTGTTTGTCACCCTTGACAGCATCCCATTTAAAGTTATGCTGTTGCTGCTTCCATATAATCTATCTAAAACATAGCAGTAATTTCCATCCTTAAAGTAAATTTGAACAAAAAGAACCAACTCTGCTGATCCTTTCCAGAAATATATAAACGCCTTGGATGCTATCTCTGAGTTGAAAATAAGTACAACATATTTCCAGCATATTTAAGCTACAGCTTGAAATATTTAATACCCAGGAGGATTATTTTTTCTTCTCCATAGAATATTACAGACTAAAATCTGTCAATATGTCAAAATTTGTACCCTGTAGCAGATGTTCAGCTGTGCAAAAGAAATTTTCCTTTTCCTTGTTATGTATGAAGAAAATTGTATGTATAGAAATGATATGGTCAGAACTGAAACAGCCATAATGGCATTATATGCATGTCATTTTTTTTAAGTCTAACATGTTTATGTACAGTCTGTATTAACTACTTTATAAAGCATATTCTGTATATGCACACACTCCAAGGAACATGAAAATCATCTTTATTTTCTTCCAACTTAATGTGACTTCAGTAACACTGCACTTCATTGTTTGGATGCATTTTCAACACTCATTCTTTTTCTGTATTTATGGGGATTTTTTGTTTTGTTTTGTTTCCAGTATCATTGGAAGGAGAGACGAGAAGCACGTCATATGAAACTGTTCTATGAGATTAGTCCCAATGCAGAGCATAACCTAAATATGTTTTGTAAATAAGGCAATGCATTTCTTATCATTCAGCATGTTAAATAGTTTAGCTGAGATTGGAAGCACTCACCATAATCTCCAAATTAACCCTCCTGTTATGTGAGAAGAGTGGAAAGGTGAAACTAATTCTCTGTTACTTGGGAGAACTTTTAATACATAACTTCAAACATTATTGCCATCAGTAGGGAAGTTTGCTTCTATTTTGGTACCCCCTTGCACTGGTATAATGTATGCAATGGTGAAAGTGAGAAACTTTCCATCCCAGCATCCTTTTCCCACGTTTGTACGACTTAGGCTGCAGGCATACTTTCTTTTCTGATTCTTGCTGTGCCAGCTGGAGGTATTATACACTTTCCTCCACCTCAAGTCGTTCATCACTCTCTATAAATGGGCTCTGTCCTTCAGGCACAGACACTCATGTTAGCCCAAAACACTTTCATATGGTGTTTATCCTAACCTGTCTGTCTGACTGCCTGAAACACTCATTTTGTTTCTTTTATCTTTAGTAGAACTGGGAGCAATCACTGTAGGTGATGCAGCTGTGTGCAGAGGGAATCTGTATCAGAGATAGCAGTAAAATAACCACTTCAGATTTGTAAATATGTCCTCTAATAAATAAAAATCTCTGCTATTTTTTTATTGCTATTACACTTATTATGGTTGTGCTAGAGAATTTTTCTTTTAATTACAACTCTCACTTTCTGCTTCTAAGAGAAGTTCTACTAAAGTACCATGAATACTTTTATTCTGGAAATAGAAAAAAGGCAGAACTCATATCTCTTTGTTATTAAAATGATCATAATTTCAATCACTTGGTGAAAATATTAATGTTTTCAAAATATTGTATATTGTATTGTATGGTATTGTGGATTAGGGAAAAATAATGTATTCCATATTGTTTTTCTGGAGGATGTAGTAAGCCTCATTACACCGGGACCCTCCCTTTTTGCAGCTGGAATCTCAAGATCCTGTACTCTGAGGGGAGGGGAAAATCAGCTTTAGACATGTAAACTGATCTGAGAGGGAGAACAATGGCAAATATGGAAAGCCACAAAATGTCATTTTCCATAGTCACTTATCTTAGAATCAAAGATGCTAACGAGAGTCTTTCAGACAATTGAAATCTAAGGGAAGGGCTGCCAGCAGTTTTTTGCACTTATTCTGACTGAATTGGAAGATTCCCTTTGGGCCAGAGCTGATGTCATTAACATTGTACTTCCTAAAGAAGGACAAAATTTCAGTATTAACTACTGTGTCATTGATCCAAATGTTTAACTTCTAGCTGTAGTTAAAAGCCAATATATTTACAAAGTTGTTTTTTTTTTTTACTTTCAATGCAGTTTATGAGGCATTGGCAAATGCATTGATTAGAAAAAGCTAAAGGCTTAAAAACCTCCTTTCCCATGAGGATAATTGAAAAGTCTAGTAACTTACTCTGCAGATGGTGCAGACAGACACAATAAGCCTTTTTAAATAGTCCAGCATGCATGGTAAATTACTCATAAACATTTTTAGCATCCAAATTCATAAACATTTTATACATGAAAATTAAAAGCTCTGAGAAAGCAGGCCCAGGTTGGGCAATATGGCAAACGTGGCTAAGAAGTGAAATGGATGGTTATGTATAAGAGCAACACAACAACTTGAGAATAGTCAGTGCAAACACTGAACTGAATATTATCGGACAAATGCATTATTCAGCAACATTTCAAAGCCATCACCCTGACCATCTGGATTTTAGAACACAGAGGTGACAGCAGAGTAAGTACATTACTATCCAAAGGCTTTCCTAAATACAGATTCCAGAATGCATTTTCATATTTTTACTGAAATCCCTCCATTAAAAAGAAAAACCAAACAAGCAATCTTTTTCTGGGAAGAATACAGTAATACAAAGTTTGCTGATTCACTGTGAAAATAAAAATTCCCTTTGAATTATCTTCCATATTGTCAACTTCTCTGAACACTATCCCTTGTCCACAAAAAGCATCATAAGAAACCTTTGAATTTTCATCTTCTGAATTGTAAAAAATTATGGAAGCTCTTGAGTAAGGTAAGTTGTCTTTGATTTTGATTCTGCCTGCCAGGGTACCATCTGCACTGAGTGAGTAACACACTTTTCTATCAAGGTTGTATTGCATGCAATTGCCAATGGATGTTAGAGCTCTGCAGGGTGAGTTTCACTATCAAAAGAGATTTTATTGTTCTATACTGGTGCAGAAATAATTTTCCTTTCTCTGCAGTCACATTCTTGCTGTGTACTTTACCTCTACAAACCTATACCAATACCAAAAAAGACAAAATAATTTGGTTCACCATCCCACCATTCCTAGATCCCACTTGCTCCTATCAGTCACAAAGACTGAGACACAGGTGACAGCATTACAACAACTTGCCTAATGACCATTCACTTAACATGGGTTAAAATACCAGCTGGGGAATTTATTCTGATCTTGGTTGTAGCCATGCCAAAGACTATGACTGCAATACTTTTTTTCAGATCATGTGATTGTGACTTTTTTTGCAAAGCCATAAATTTGGATTTCCATCTTAAGCAGTAGAGAGCTCTAAGTTTCTTCTTTACCAAATCATTTCATTAACAATCCACCTTTCACTGATGACTGTGTGGCAAGTTAAACTTTTCTGACTAGAGCCAGATGATTATAAAACAAAGTTTTTTCCAAAACCTAGACCTCTGAGCTCCAGGGCACAAAAATATAAAAAATTTCTTCTACTTACTGTACTAAAATTATGTGCCTTACAAATTAAATTACATTAATTACAAACTTCAACACTGAAAACCTAAAAAGAAACCCCAACTTTCTGCTGCCTGTAGAGAAAAGAAACCATAATGACTTAGAGTTTATTAGAGTCTTGGTAATAGTGATTTCAAGGTCGTGGACTGACAGATCAGAAGAAAAAAAAAAAAAAAAGGACTGTAAAATGTCAGACGAAATTACCTTATTCACAGGATTTGTTGAAATCATGTTAGTAACAGGCATTTGTTTAAATAGCTTGAAAAGAGTGATAATATTTATTTTTCTTTATGGGTACATATCTCGAGATTAACTCTTGTCTAGATTTCTTTGAATTGTCATCATTGAAAAATGGACCACAAAGGGAAGGGAAAGGTGGCAGCTAATTAAATGGTATTTATTTCAAGTACAAGTTGCCCCAGGAAGAATACTCACTCTTAAACCAGAGGGTATTTAATAACTGCACCTGTTTTCATCCCAAGGAAAGGAGACACTGTCTAAACAGTACCAACATCTGGTGAGAAAGTGAGAAATGTCATCTGGCGTTTAGTCCAGATTTGCTTAAAATTCAACTTCAACATTTGTGCATTATAAGGCTTTACTGAGACATATAAAATCAGTCTAATGAAAATACTGCCTTAAATTCCATGCTTTATACACAGATTCAGAAAAAAATAGTATATCCTACTAGAGCAAAGGGTTCATTCCTCTTCATGCAGAAGCATAGATTGGAAGAGTCCAAAGTTGGACTGTTTTTTCTGATACTGCCACAATCCTGTAGTTTAAATTCCTTCTTCCACCCTCATTTTCCCTGAAAAAAAAGGTATCTACAATTATATACACAAAACCTTACCGGAGTCTTATACAAAATGCATTGTACACTGTTCTGTGCTAGACACATAGTTTCTGATATTCCCAAGTACAAAATCTTTTCCTACAGCCACATCATGCTGGTTGCTCAGGGACATTCTGTGACTGATTCATATACCCATATCTTTCTTCCACTCTGTCACTTTTGGCTGATCAGCTCCCAGGTTATAGCAGAAATTTCTTTCCTCCTCAGTATATGGTCTTTCACTTTCATGCTATTATATTTGATCCCATTTGCACTACTGCACTTCTTAAGGTCATACAGTTCTTTCTTCATTTTCATCTCACATTTTACCATTAGGTGTTCTTCGTCCTCACTGCAACACTGTCCTTGTATTTGGCAGTAGATTTCTCTTCTCGAAGACAGCTCCTTTGTGACAGGCAAGAAAAAGGAGAGGGCAGTACAAGGGGGATCATTTCCCTTTCTTCCTTTCATCCCTGTGAAACTCCTACCAGTCCTGTCTGCTGAGATCCTTCAAGGCTATGCCCAGATGGCCTGCTGCCCCTAACACTTGATTGCTCTTGGAAAGAGCTGGTCTAAGGACCTTGCTATATACAGTCCTTATCATTCAGAGCAAGCACTGAGTGAGGATTATCAGCTCCAGCAAAACTCCCCATGTTTCTTTCAGGAAAAACCTTACTGTGTCCTGTTTGGTTACACAGAGAAATGAAAGGGAGGACTGAGGGCAAGGAAATCCCATTATATTTGTCTACACGGACCTGAATATAGAGTAATTTCCTTCACTTTAACTTCCATCAATCACAAACTCCATAACTGAGCTTATAAAGACAGAGAAATCTTTTTTTCTGGGACTGGAAGGATATGTTAATGTAAAGAGAAGCTTCTGGTTTAAGCCATCTAGAAGTACGGTTTTGAGGAGTATAAAGGCCTGTCAAGGACTGAGTATCTGATTCCTTACAACTGAAGGACAGCAAATTCTTTTTTTTTTTTTTTCAGAGAGTATTTGGGGTTTTTTACTTGGTTGGTTGGTTTGGTTTGATTTTTTTTTTTGTTTGTTTTAGACCCTTCACTGTTCATAAAATATCTTGGTATAAAGTCTCTTTTGTTAAAATAGGTGTCAGAAATTCTACTTCTGAAAGTATGCAGTTGTTTATGCATTTAAAAATTTCATTTTCCCTGTGGAGTACAAATATTTAGCCATGTTTTCTAAGCTTTGTCAGATCACTCCTGAGCACTGTCTAAGCAACTGTTCACATCCAAAATACAAGCTCTTAAGGATTATTTCAGATTTCTTTTTCACATCAACACTGCAAATCCCACTGCAATTGGTTATCTACTGACAAAGAATGTCCTGCAATCTTTTACCCCAAGAAAATTCCTTGTCATGTTCAGGAATAACTGATGTATTGCTAGTGCACCTTCCCTTTCACACTGCCTTATACACAAGGTACATATTCATTGTATGTATGGGATAGTTATATAATTGCGTATGTCATGCAGATATTGCTAAAAAATAAACCATAAAAATAAGATAAACCATATATGTGTATAAATATATATGTATATATATATACGCATGCCATATATTTATACAACATATATACCTAGTGCTGCCTCTCATACACTCACTGGTCTGTGCTTGCATGCTCTTGGGTACAGGCGAAGAAAAAAATATGAAGAAAATCTTGGACATTGCAGGAAGTTCCACGTTATATTCTGTATGTAATTGTGGTAGTTTGATATCATAATTGTCCTTGTGGAAATTTAAATTTTTTTTGTGCCTGTTTTAAGAGTTTATTTTTGCCAGCAGCCCAATGATCTATTAATTCACCTCCACCACTCTAATTTGTTAACTGTTTCAAACAACTCTGCATGATAACTGAGTCACACTTTTCCTTAGAGGAGCAGGATTGGCATGATTATATCAGGTTACACTTACTTACCTTACTCTTTAATTAGGCTTTTCAGGGCAATCCCCTGAGCAAAATTACAATTTGCCAAGGTGTAATTTGCAGGATTTTTCCTGGGTCCTGTTTCGATCACAGGAAGAGACTTTCCTATTTCAAGCACAGTTATCATTTTAAGGATAAATTTCTTTTCATTAGCTCTGCTACTTCACACTTACTTCAGGTCTCTCAAATGAATATTCTGCTGTCCTAGTTGCTGAGTTGCTCCATAACTTCCTCCTCTGAGACTTCAATCTCTGTCAAGACCATGCTGTTATTTCCATTTAAAAAGTGTCCTTGGAATAGGAATTTCCCCAATGGCTTCTACAACTGGGACTGAAAGAAATTTTTTCATTGGCTGCTGAGACACTTCACTCATTTTCTAATTGCTCACCATGTCACGATTCCTCTTGGTGATCTAGAGGTTTCTTCAGGCCTGCATACAGATTCCTTGCTCCTAATATGTTTTAAGTGGATGCCACTTTTTTCCTTCCTATGCTTAGCTCTGCATCTCTGACTTAAGCATAGAATAATAGAATAATTTAGGTTGGAAAATACCTCTAAGATCACCAAGTGCCGCCATTAACCCAGCACCACCATGTTCATCACTAAACACTATTCTGAAGGACCACATCCACATGTTTGTTCAACATTTCCAGGGATGGCGATTCCAACACCACTTTCCTGAGTAGCCTGGTTCAAGACCTGAACACCCTTTCAGTGAAGAAATATTTTCCAGTATCCAAACTAAACCTGCCATAGTAGAACTCAAGGCCATTTCCTCTTCTCCTATTGCTTGTTACCTGGGAGAAGAGAACGGTCCTTTCCTTATTGCAGACTCCCTTCAGGCTAAACCAAACGAGCCCTGGGAACACCACCTGTGACTGGCCACCAGCCTGGCTGGATTGAACTCCGGTCACCAGCTCTCTCTGGGCCAGCATCCAGCCCGTTTTTAACCCAGTGAACAGTTCACCTGTCCCAGCCATGAGCAGCCAGCTTCTCCAGCAGGATGCTGTGGGGCACACTGTCAAAGACTCTACTAAAGTGCACATGGATGACATTCACAGACTTTCCTTCTCCCATCTAAACGGGTCAACTTGCAGTTGAAGTTCAGGTTGGTCAAGCAGGACCTCCCTTTCCCAAACCCATGCTGGCTGGCCCTGACGCCCTGGTTGCCCTGCACGTGCTGTGTGATCACACCCAAGACAATCTGCTCTGTGACCTTGCCTGGCACCAAGGTCAGGCTGACAGACCTGTATTTCCCTGAATCCTCCTTCCAACACAAATAATCACTCAGTCATTGCAGATGTAGCAGAAAACCAAGTCAGTGTGGCAGTAAAGGAATAGTTGTCCATGCAGACCTGCTGAGCCAGACTATCCACAGGGGTCTTAAAGCTTCATTCAAAATAAGGATTTATGCTAAGGCAGATGTTATGTACTTGTTAACCAAAGGTCTCAGAAAGGGGCTCCAATGTGATATAATGCATTCTAAAATACTATTTTTAAAACATTTTTGTTACCTCAATACCTTAGCATAAGCATTCAGACACTTTATTTACTACGATGTTTTCAATTAAGGTCTCAGAAAAAAATTGAGTAAAGAGCATAGAATTTGACTCATTGATTGAAATTTATATAAAACTCTGTTGCTGACAACCAAAACCTGGAGGGACAACGTAATATGAGCAATGAAGCCATTACTCTGAATTTATCTGTGCATTCCAGGAGACCATGTCATGAAAATAGTTTAGCTCCACTTCCATAAAACCAACTAAAATTTTCTCTTGGATTTTTTTTTTTCTTTTCTGGTTTGTTCTTTTTTGTTTGGTTGTTTTTGTTTTTGTTTGTTTTATTTTTTTTTGCGTTAAGTTTTGCACAGTAGTTCTGGGAAAAAAAAATATTATTATTACTGTAAATATTGGAGAAATTCTATTTACCTATTAAACTGGTAGTTAAACCTCTATGCTAACAGGCACTCACAGTTTCTAAACCAGTCAAATCATCATGTAAGATGAAAAGATCAATATTTAAAATAAACAAGGACAAGGTTTTCCTGCATGTATCTGGATAGTAATAAGTATCCAGTTCTTTTGCTCCATTTAAGAATTAATTAGATACAGAAAAATTGGATTATTGCAGCATACAGCACATTGAATTAAATCTTTAACTAGTTTGGAGGATTTAAATGTCTTTTTAAGGAGTGCTTTCAAAGAAGGAGACAGAAGGATCCCTCAAGGTTGTTCAGGAGATATGAGAAAGATTTTTCTAAAAGCTTGAGCATTCCTTTATTTGACAAATAAAATGGGCATATCTCTCTTTTTCACTGTTCAAAATTATCTGTAAATCATGTCGCAGTTAATTGTTCAGAATTTTCCCTTGCATTAGGAATGCCTCTTGTGAATCATTGTTGAATTGCAATGGACAATGTGAAGTCATGGTGAAGGTATAGTGTAGCTTCCATAATTTATTTTGGGGAAAGAGGAAATTCTCAGAAGGGTTGAATATATATACCACTGATGGTTCCTTTAGCCTTCCAAAACCTAGTTGCTGCTACCCTTCTATAAAAATGCATTAATGGATTTCCACAATTTGCCACCATTCATTAAAATGTGGTCTTATGCAAAGTTGGTCTCTTAACACTGTGAGTTTGAGCCTTTTACTCCTGAAATGATGCCCCTATACACTGTCACCTGAAAACATGACAAAAATAAAAAGTCATATGAAGTGTCAAATGTGACTTAGGATGGTACTTACAGTTACAAGTGCCCTTCAGTAGTGTTACAGTACTGCAGGTAAAAGTCCAAGAAATACAATTTACAAACTGATAGCCTGTATGCATGTGCGTTTGCATGTGCACAAGGTGCACTAAAACATCCACTCCTGTGTGCAATCCACCCTTGACCAAGTCTCCACTGTACTAAAAACTCTGCAGACCCAATCTAGATAATTCAAAATTTCTCCTTGTCTCCTTGTCAAATGCATATTCAAGGATCAAAATTAAATCTGTTGCAACAGTGAATGCAATTCAAATTTCAGTCATATGAAGGGGAAGAAAATACCTTGTCTGTCGTGGAGTATGGCATAAAGAAGAACATTAATTTCAGAAGAGAGAGAAATATGAGTATTTCAGTGAGTTATTGAGGCAAGTGTTATTAACTTCATGTGATGTGTGGCACAGGCACAGCTTTTAGGACTGCTATGGCATGTCTGTGAAGTGTTTTTTGCATGGTGTAGTTATCAGCACAATTTCTCTAAACTACTCACTTTCTATAAACACTAATGATTTGCCTCTTCATTGTCATTGCAGTCAGAAAAAATACATTCTTCTATAATTTAGAATTTTATTGATTATAATGCACCTATACAACTGTGTCAAACTTTGGTCAATCACAAAAACTTTTATCCAGCAATTTTTAGTACAGGGAAACTTTGTGTACAGATTACTTACTATATGACAGACCATACATAATTACAAACCCATGTCAGATAACAGGGTGAGGAAAATTCCCAGAATGATTACAGGTGAAAATAAAGTGTGGGAAGATTTAAGGAGAGCTCTTTTGTATGCTTTTGTGAAGAAAATATGTGAACTTCATTTCTGTAAAGAAATTTTCACAAAAAACCCCTCTTTCTGGTTTTGCTCAAATGGAAGCCTAATGAGTAACCTATGTGAAACTATTAACTGAGAAAGGCACAGGGAAGTTCTGGTGTACTGACATGAGCTGTGGTGACTGCTTCTTTTGAAGCTTCTGGAAGTCTTTATCCCTGGATATTTTTAGTCCTGGATTGGTCCAGTCTCTGGCTGCTGCTATTGTTCATCCCACAATAACAACAATAGCACTTGGTAGTGACGTGATTCTAAGGTGTTTTAGTCCTGCTATACATACTTCAATTAATTTTCAAAACAGCCTTTTAAGTATTACTAGCTACTTTTTTTCTCTTCTTTTTGCAAATAGGAAGATGAGATACAACACACTGAAGTCCCACATCCAAAGTTTATTGTCAGCTAAGTACTAAAACTCTCCAGTTGCTGGCTATCTATTGGGCTTTGTTTAGGCTAAAAGACTTGGTTTGTTACACTTGCAAAAACTTTTGTGCAGAGAGTTACTTTTTCTTAGAAGCGTCACTTGGAAATTTGCTGTAGGAGGTACTGCAGAGTATTCAACACTGAAATAATTTTCAGGTATTAAAAGTTCTTCATCCAAATGTCAGAGCAGTCTACATGAACGAAGATATGCAAGTTTGCACCTTATTGGTAAAGACTGCTTTCCAGTGAAAGCCAAAATTTCCCTCTCACTCTGTGTTTTGAGCCTGCATTTAGAGCTACAGCCAGTTAAAATGCCCTGCAACTCAAAGCATTCATTGGGCTGCCAACAAATTTCACTTCTGTGTGTGTGCAGTACCCTGATAGAGGGACCAGCCTTCCCAGGAATTGTGAAACCACCAGGATTACAACGCCAAATTCAGGTCTGACAAACTGCTGATGAAGTTGGTTTTGTTTGAACCTATTGATCCCTTACCTATCCTTTCCTACCCATTGATTTTTATTTTCTTTTGTGTTCCTATGAGCCTTTCTTCTCTCTAAAACAGACAGAAAAGGTTAAAGATGAATGCTTTGATTTCACATTAAACTGAACAACTCCAGAACAGTGAGAGATTTATGTTATATTTACATATTTATATACAATTACCAGTAAACAAAATCTTGTCAGGAAATAGTTTGCTTTCAGCAATGTACAGACATGCAACAGCAATGAAAGTCAACTGTATGCACAGATTCAGGCCCTAAAAGGGAAGGAGTCACCTCCCTTATTAAAAAAAAAAATAGAGCAAGTCCTGGATTTTCAATAAATATAACATGTTGTGATTGCTTTAAAAATAGCTTTTAAGAAATTAAAATTCTGATCCATTTAAAAAGAAATTAAGTAGTAGCAATTATATCACATACTGGCACCAAGTATTGTCTGGAATCTATTTTGCCATTCCTTGGAAGCAACATATTCTCTCTTTCCCACACAGCTGGAGCTATGAGGAACACCAGCAGAACATAAGGATCAATGCCATTATTTGCAAGTCTATAAAACAAATATTAAATATATTTTAAAGTAAGCATATTGCAGTTTTGACCTTATTCCCACCTGCTGTTCAATGGCAACTCTTGACTGATCATCTAATATACATAGGAATAGAATCTCAAATGAGGGATTAAAATAAAATTACTCCCACAGCAAGCATAATCCCAGTCAATATTTTATAAAACCTTGACTTAGGTGATCATTTCATTTGCAGTCCTTTTCATAAAAGAAGATTTACATGGCCTATGATGGCACTAACCTTTTCCTTGGACAGGTAGCACATCTCATATATTTACGTAATTATCTGATAGATCTCTTGAATTATCACCAGAGAAAAAAAAAGCATGAAAACATGTCAAAAATATTTAAAGGGACCATTTAATGCACTTATCTGTCCCTACCCTGTTTTCATTTATCTATGGATATAATGTAACAGCCATATCAAAGTCTTTGGTCATTGCTTGGGAAAAAAACTTCTCATGATTTTTTTACATTATAAAAGCAGAAGAAACTCTCTCTCATGGCAAATTAAAGATTTCTTGTCCTGCACAAAAGCTATTAAGATCACTTTGAAACTACTTAGTGAGATTTTGGTCCATTCTTATTCAAAATCTTACTTTGTCTTTTCAAATCCTCCTAGTAATGAGGTTAGATATTCCCCCTTGAGCTAGATTAACTCTTGCACAAAAGGTTGTAGGAAAGGACAGAGGTGGCCAGATCTTAAGTGACATCTAAGTGGAACATTGATCAAGTGCTGGCTCTCTGCACGTGGTTCATTTAATGCATTAAAATATGTATTATATAATTGGAAACAGAGAGTACTAAAGAAATCTTCTGGCCATGTGACTTCATACACTGTGGTTTTGCTTTCAAGGTCGCTACTTGTAAAGATCATAGCATGTTCATTTGGGTTTTTTCTTTCCTTCATCTTGTGCTACTATTTCCTGTTAAGAGTAATCTTTGTCACACTAGAGAGCAGATGTGTTGGAAAACAATTAATAGAATTTAAAACATAGAGAAAAGTAATTAGGTGAATTGTCTCCACTTAGATTATCAAAAGGAGCTTTGAAAATCCAGCTCTTTGATTTCCTGCACTTTGTTTCATGCCTTTGTAATACAGTTTCAGATGTGCTGTGAGACCAAGGCCTTTTGTAGTTTCAGGGTAAACTTTGGAAACAAAAGGCTGTGTGTGCACATTACATATATGAACATTATAAAAACTGCTATTATTAAGTGTATAGGCTGAAGAGGAAAGACAGTTAATAGAAGGAAATTAAGTTTTTCAGAAAAAATTAACATCACCACATCATTATCAAGAAATTCAGAAATTTATTGTGTTTTAACTATGCAAGTTGATTCATTACTTTGAAATGGCGGTGATTCATAAAAAGACGTATCTGCACATGAAAAGATGGTTGACTTAACTACTATTTTCCATGAATTAGAAGAGAAAAATATTTTCCATGTAGAGTGGTAATGTAATAAGAGTAAATTTATTTTATAATTTTATTTTGAAAGCCCAAACCAAAATAATGTATCTGGTTCCTACCCCTTTGGGTTTATTTAAATTAATCAAACACATTTCAGTGCGCTGGACAATTTGACACATGCATTTTTGTCAAAAAGGGAAAGCATGGTTTATATGTAATATTGCATTTTTCACCATATTAAACAGTCCATTTTTCCAGTAGCTGCTTAATGTTCTCCACATAAACAGCCACAATTTTCTCCACGCAGCTTATTCTGCAGTAGCTGTAAATCACAGTGAGTTTGGTTTTTGCCAACTGCTCCTGCATACTTGCTTCAGCTGCAACTTCCATCTGCTGCACCCCACACCAAACAGCGCCTGCCATACAAAGATGCTGCTCCAGGGCTACATTAGCAAACCTCACTGGAAACATAGCCTGGGCACAACTTACTGAGTGCCTTTTATTGGCTGGAAGTTTCATGTTTTCTACTTTGGTTCATGCTATACAGTTCAGCCCTTCTCAACACCTTTGCAGATTACGCTTCTTTAGTGAAATGCAAGTTTTACTCTTCGTATCTTCCAACAGCTGGAAGATTATTTTACTTCGTTCCTTAGGTTATACTGCTCCTTAAACTAGGCCAGATTTCCCTCTCACTTCTTCAGGCAAGCTCATAAGAGAAAGAGAGCTTCCCAGCACTGGTCCCCTGGGACCTGGAAAGAGGCCAGCCCAGCCTAAGGCAACCCTTTTTTGTCTTTTCTGTGGCCTCAAGGACTTGCACTGACTGAAAATATAGGGGCAAAGAAGTGATTGCATGAACTCCCAGGGATGTAATCTCAGAGAGAGACACATGTGGTACTGACAACGCTGCCCAGAGCTGAATTTGGGGTATTTAAACCAGAGGGAAAGGGGAACTTGTGGCACTTCTTATTGAATCGTTTGTTTTTCAGAGCTACCACTCCCTACTTCCCAGTGGGGGGGCTGGACATACCTGAAATAGAGATTAAATCTTTTGTTTGCCTTTGATTCCATAAGGGGCCTTTGCTTTTACTTCATTAAACTGACTTTTTCTTGACACACGAGGGTTTTTTTCTGTCTGACTTTCTCCCTCTCTGTCCTGCTGAGGAAGGAGGGTGACAGAGCAGCCCGGTGGGCACCTGGCACTCAGGCAGGACCAACCCACCACCCAGCCTTACGTAGCACACACACTTTGTGACAGTGATTCATGGTTTGAAACTGAGAACCATCTGTGCTCTCAGAAACTTCCCCAGCCAGGGTGAAAGGTGAGGCTTAACAGCTGTATCCTCTTTGCTTTCTAAAGTCCATCCAAAGGACAGCAAAATCCTCGCACTAATAAGATTGTGACAGAGTCCTCCATATGTTTCAGTATAAATGAACTCACTGAGCAACTGTCCTGAGTCTTGTCATGTGGGTGCTGAGCTAAGGAAGTGAAGCACAGTCCTGTTGCTCTCTCTGAAATACTCTAATCTCAGCCTTCACCCTCCAGCACTCTGCAGCTCCCCGTTTGACAGAAGCTGTCACTGCATTCCACAGCTCCTCTAAGAGGTAGAGAAGTCCTGTTTATGGTTCATAAAATAGGATGCCTCTGTGCACATACTTCAATGGCAGACATTAGTGATTTAATTATTCGAATTGGTTCTCTGACCTTCAGAGGTCATAGAGAATATGTTAAGTATGTTGGATTCACATTTGCTCTTCTATTGCTTTTTCATGCAGAAAAAAAAAGCAAAGCAAAAAATAAATTGGAAAAAACCCACAAAGCCTAAAGCTTTCAATTTTATTACAGGTAGTGGTGATTCAAACTTTCTTCCATAATTGCATAATAAAAAGAGACTATAGTAGTTCCGTATACCGAAAGAGTAATACCTTTTTCAGGACTTTAGAATCCATTTGCAGACATGCATTGAACATGAAGCAAATTAATATTATTTTCAAGGTATGCAGGTAGCCACAAGATTCTGCCATTAATAATTCTAAGGGCAGTAAGAATGCAGTCTCACACAACTAGTTGAAAATGTCAGTAAAGCTCTGCTGGTTTTTAGGCCTAAATTATAGTAAAATCATTAGCAGTGCTGGAGAGTGTGGGAGAAGCAGGTATTTCACATTCTTGATTCTAGCATATAGCAGGAAGGGTTGTTTTGTATTTTTTTCAAAGCAGCTGCACACAGTGCACTGGTTATTACAGCCAATGGGGGCTGATATATGTTTTGTAACACTCTTTAGGAGTCACTGGTTCAGATCAAATTCCCTTTAGAGGACACAGACCTGTGGTCCAGCATGAGAACTGCTCCATCCAACTAGTAAACTAGGGACCATTAAGAAGAAAAAATCAGAACACTGACCTTTCTCTGGACAGAATCTGCTATCTAATTTCTCCTGCTTTTCAAAAATACTGTTTCAAACACATGGCTGAAAGTGCCCTTTGCACAAAAGGCTTGTCAGTGTATTGGTGCATCCTTGAAATGTGTATATAAGGAAACAAACTGGAGTGAAATGGTCCGCAGGTGACTAGTGAATGATGTATTAAATAGGTTCCTGGAGGCTATTATAAAGAAAGTATTGATGGTTCATAGAGGATTTGTTCTGCTTTCAGGACAGTTGAAAAGAAATGCTGATAGGCCAAACAGTCAATCTGAAATGTAACCCCTTTTACCTTTTGTATTACGTAGCATTATAAAGCTGGGGTGGGATGTGTGCTGTGGGAGAAGGCAAAGTGTTAGAGAGCCAAAGGATTAGTTTAAAAAAATCTCATGGAAATGGGCTTTTCCTGACAGATTTTCATCTTTTTTTTTCCTTTCTCAAAACTGGTCAGAATTGCACACTGGTTATCCCTTCACCTTCTAGTGGTTTGCATCCATTATCAAGATTATGACTGTGGAGTTTGCATTAGTACAAACCACTCAGCTTGGGGGTTAAGAAGTGAAAGAAACACTGTGTGGAAGTGACCTATTTTCTTATTGTTTCAGATCTCAGACAGCTGGTATGGCCCCAGGTCAGCCACACCATAGAAAACCTTTTCATTCAATGTCTCTGGCTGTGATATTTCTAAGGAGAGAGAAAGAGAGAGACTTCAACTCCTTTGTGCTGCTTTGAAGCTTCTCTAATCATAGAATTGTAGAATGATTTAGGTGGGAAAACATCCCTAAGATCGAGTCCAACCATAAACCCAGAACTATGAAGTCCACCAATAAGCCATGTCAATACATGTCATCTTGCAGTACTTTGAATAGGAAAACAGGTAAGAACAAAATAGTCTCCAGAAATCTGTGTATCAGTACCTTTTTAGTAAAAAGCTACATTTTGACCACACAGAAGAAAAAAGCACTCACAGAAAGATCTTATCCCAATTCCTTAACCAGTTTTTAAACAAAGAATATTTTATATCCACAAAGCATTTTATATTTTATTCAATTTTTTCCACTGCTTTGGACTTTTAATTGATCTGGGAAATGATGAACATGATCTGAAAATTTATTAATCACACACAAATCTAGCATGCTTCCCTGTGAGATGAGGATTCTTCACCTACCGTGTGCCACCCTGCATCATGGAATCCTGCACTGCAAGTATACAATTAGCATCTGACAAAAAGATTATTCTTTCTCTTTCAAAGAATGCCCTAAGACTGACTAGAACCAGAGTGAGGAAAGCATTGACATTTAAAAGGGGCAATGTCTGATAATCTAATGGTTTCCACGCAACCCACAGATTTCCACCTATTTGGCAACTGATTTGTTCTCTGACAGATGAGAAGATTGACAAGTGAGACTGATTTGTCAGACTTGATGTTCTCCATAGACCTGCCTGTCCTCAAGATGCAGGGGACAAATAATCCATCCTATGGGTTTTGTGCAGTCCCAGACGACTGCATGGAGGAGTAGAAAATTGCCTTTTCTTTCACTGAAGTGAGATTGAGGACCCTTTTTCCCACAGAAGAAATACTGTATTTAATCTCCTGTAGCATCTACTTCCAGTCACAGAGTTTTCATGGAAAGTGTTGCTGTGTAGGGGAGGAAGCACTATACAATAACAGAGGAAGTCTATGGGCACCTGAAAGAGAATGGTTGTGCTCAGGGCAGCTTCTTCCTTCCTTAGGCCTCCCTGATCCTTCCTTGTACAAGTGATGATAGTACAGAGCTCTGTGCATGGAAGTCGGGGGTACAAAACAAATCCCTTCCAGGAAAGTGTAAATTAAAATTAATTCAGAATGGCATCAGAATTAGAGGAGATACACATGTGAGCATCCATCACATAAGACTGTTGTTTGTACTCAGAGGGTTGGTAATTGCTTTGTTGAATACCTGAAGGGAAGCCCTGTCTCTACATGATATAAATTGTACAGCTGAACAAAGCATACCCAGTGGTCTAAATCTATAAGGAATTTAGTGAACAGTGATCTGAGAGAGAGAAAAGACATGACAAATCAGATTTTAAATATACAGTTCTATAATTGTAATTTATTTTCTTTGGTAAATGTTAGTACCGAAATGAATGCTGAAAACTCGGGAGGTAATTGGTAAACCTTTTCATATTTAAGTGGCGTTATTAATTCAGATTGATGAGTGAAAGGCAGCTTTATACAAAGCTGCAGGTGAACAAGAATGTCTTGCCTAGCAGCAGAGCCCTGCTAGCAGCAGAGCCCCGCACGCAAGGAGAGGAAGCTGCATTCCTCTGTGCAAGTCTCAGCACACATCCAGCAGTGTCGGTGTGTGACCCTCAGGCACCAGTCAGCTGGTGGCATCAGCACAGCCCCCGTGTGGGCCAGGACCTGGCATTTGCTGTAGGGACATGCCCCTCTCTTCCACTGCTGCCAAAGGGATGTGGAAGACACCATCCCAGTCAGCTCAGCTGCTGGAAGTGCAGTCTGAGAGACTGACCCAGTGCTGGAGCTTTAGCCCAGGTGCTCAGACATAACCTGGGACACAGGGCAGCCTTGTTCTCCCGTGTTAGTTTCCAGCTGGCAAATTCTGCAAAGCAGAACAGACACAATGCAGAGAGAAAAGTGAAAGCCCATCATGAATATTGTCCACAAGCAATTGAGGAATTCAGCACAACTATGGGAGAGCTGTGGCAATTGTCCATGAATCTCAGTCTTGTCTCTTGATGAAAAAAGTATATTCAGAGGTTTTCTCTCAGTCTATTTGATGATTCTATCACCAAAATTAGTACTCTGCCTCTAGTGTTTCCAGGTGCTCTCTACTCAAGGTTTTCCAAACAAACACACAGAAATAGAAAATCCCTCTGAAATCTCCTTCTTATTTGTAGATTTCCATCTGCTCTTTCCTTGTCATCTCCACCCTTCCACTCACATAAAAGTCAGAACACAGAAGATGAGCAGTTGGGGAACTGGTCTTGGACCACATTCAGGAGTCCGAGTGTGTGAAGGAGATTCCAGAGACCACTGCCTTGGGTGACATCTACCTAAGGCAGACTCCTGTACTGAAAATATGCTGATACATAAACACACAGCTCTGCTGAAAAAAAAAAAGGTCTTACATCTTTCTTCAAGGAAATGCTGAAATAATTTCTCCTGTTTAGGTCAATATCAGGCATAAGAGGGAAAGTCCAACTAAAAAGCTCATAATGCTTGGGAATGTACATGACTTTAGCTATAAACGCTCTTCGACAATCACTTTTCTGAAGAAAGCATCAACAAGAGTGCTCCCTAGGCACAAAAACGGAGTTAAACACCAAAATCGTTTGCCATAGGAACACCCTTGCTGCACAACAGCCTTGGTACAAGTACATCCCCAGACGTCTCCCAGGCAGTGGAAAGGAGTATAAAGCTGGCAGGGGAGAGGAGCAGTGTCCCGGAGCCCCGGCCCGCAGGATGCTGTGCTGATGGAGGATGCAGTTGCCTGGCAACTCCTGGCTCCAGCCGCATCCTGAGCTGCTCTGCGCTCCTGCCTCTTCCCCCGCCCCTTGCATTTTAAGCAGAAAACAATTCTTGCCTTATCGACAGCAGAGCCCGTTAAAGATTCCCAGTAAACAAAAAGTCAGACAAACTAAATGAAGTGCGGGGAACCGTCAGGCTAAGGCACGCTGCTCTTCTCCAGCACCCAAGCCTTCACTTTGGAGACGCTGACATTTGAAGCGAGGCTTAGTGCTGAACTGGGGTTTAGTGCACTGCGCTGGCATTTTCTCTCGGAACCAGAGGTTTGCAGGCCAGCTGACTAATTAGAGGCACAGCACAAGCAAGGAGCTGTCCTGAAATAACAGGCAGGGTGGATAAGCATGCACTTGGGATTTAGAGTTAATATCCACTGGAAGAAATTAAATCTTGTTTGAGTGAGTGGGTAGCCAGATCATGATGGAAAGGGGGGAGTTAGGTATATGAGAACAGTGTGGTGCATCATGCTGAGAAATTAATAGATTTTTTAAAAGTACTCAACCACAAAAAGGGCTAAAGACCTTCCTCTGATGAAATAGGGAGAAAACTGCTGTTAAAAATTTGACACAGAGAAAAAGAATGCTTAACAGCTAGGAGGAAGGCTGTGAAACTGTGATATAATGGCTCTACTGAATGTTATATAAAGATTTACTATCTGCTAGGCATGAAGCTGTGTGATTTAATACAAACTTCAGTTCCATGTGATAGCCAGCAGATAATAACCTATCCTGAGGTACAAGCATTTGAAAGCTTTTTTCAAATCACTCATGGACCATCTGCATGCATGTCTCTCTGATGCATGCCCTGAGTTTGCCGTATTGCAGTTAGCCAATTTTTTGCCTTTTATTCCTTTTTCTTCATTCTGCTTTACTAGAAGGAGACACCAGATTACTTTCATGAATTTAGACTTTCAGAGTGATTTTAAAAGTTTTAGAAGGAGTGACTTTCTCATCATTTTCTTTCAAAAATAGCTTCCTTGGTTGGTGCACACACAAAAATCTCCCTTCCCCCCAAAACAAAAACCCCAAAACAAAACAATAAACCAACCAAACACCCAACCAACCAACCAAAAAAAAAACCTCCTATGCAAGTGCCTTGGGGACTAAATATTAAAAAAATTGCCTATCAGATTTTGAAAAGAAATTAATTGAGTTCCCAGAGGCCAAGGGGAAATATGACAGCAGAGAGAGGCAGAAAATTAGGTGCCAGTGCCCAGCAGCATTATGCATTGCAATTTCTCATCCACAGGAGGACCCTGGACCCTGTATCAGTGAGACGGCTGGGTAATGTAATACTCGAGTCTATTGTCAAGGGAGACACCAGCTTCTTAGTGCTCTGCATAAAGTTTCATCAAATACTTTTTTATTGGGTAGAAGGTTACGTTTTGCTGAGGTTCAAAAGCAGAAGTTTTCAGCAAACCCTATCAGATGGAGCTGCTTCTGCATCCTGCCAAAGCCTGGCACTGTCTACAGACTTAGTGAACAGTGGGCTCCTGAAGCTCCTTTCATGGATTCCATATGACATTGGCACAGGCCTTTGATCTTTTTTTCCTCACTTTGTAAAACGACAGTGATTACGCTTGTCTTCACCACGGGGCAGTAATTACAGCTAGCTTCTAAAGAGCTTAGGCATTGCTGAACAAATGGTAGAATAAGTTCTCTTCCATGGCATTTAGTGGTGGGATTCTTTCCTCATCAGTTAGCAAGCAGTGAATGACCATGTAATGTCAGAGATCCTGACTCAACAAACTCCTTCAGCATTGCAAGGTCCTTAAGATCACAAGAGGTTTTATAGATATGTCACCAACAGACACAAACACAACTGAGCTGTGACAGGTCAAAACAAGTTAGCTTCCAATTAGAGCCCAGAAACAATGCCCAGAATCAGATATCTATATAATGCTTTCACAAGTGACCTTTGGGGACAGTTAGCTGCACGACTGCTGAGAGAATGCTGCTCAGGGAGGCTGTGGAATGAATGGCGGTACACAGGACAGAAATTGTAACTGTGAAATTAGTTCACTGTACATTTCTCTTATGTGAATGCCAAAGTCCAGCAACCTCCAACAGTTGTACAGGGCTTTGGTTAGCCTTTTAGATGGTCCAGTTTAATATAATCCACAGGATTGCATGGCTGCTGAGACTTCTTTGTAGATGCAAAATCCTGTGGCTTTTAAAGACGAGTCTCAGAAGGCAAGCCATGATATATTTGAAGGCTGTAGACAGTTGTACCCTGCTTAAAAAACATTTGGACACTTTGACAATGCTTTTAAAGCAGGTTCTGTGAAGAATTGTAATGGAGTAGAGGATGTGGGAAATAACATAATCTAACATATCACTGACTGTGAAGTACAAATCAAATAATGAATTAATTGAGGATTTGGGTGGTTTCTGTGAACTACTTCAAAGGGGTTTATGATAATTAACACATTTCCTGCAAAACCATGGTAGTTATATCATGTGTATCCCATTGACAAGAAAATATGTTATAACCCCATCGTATTTTTAAGATTTTCCTTGCTGCAGTGTTTTTGCCTTGCTTTATGGAAGGATGATATTTTCTGTGCTGCAGGTTGTCTTCAGCAGGTACTCAGTTGACACCAATAGCAGAAGTCACTTGAGACCTTTGCAGTGGCGTTTATGGAATCTCTGTATTTCTTTCGAGATTTTCTAAATCACAGTGAACATCTTATATTTTGAATGACCTTTACCAGATTAGTGCAGTACTTGGAACTCTCAAGATACCTTTTCTGTGATGTTTACATTAATTCAACCAATTAAGGAAGTTTCTAAGGAATAGGCATTTGTATGAATAAATTTGTACATGAAGAGGAGTTCCATTCTGATTTTCTCTTTTCTTTTATAAATTGCTTGCAAGCTCAGACTCAAAATTTTATGAGGTATACATGAGATCTTTTACATATCTGCAGTGCAAATCCTGATCAGGGCATCTGGGCTCAGAATGATATAATGTTTCCTTCAGAGGTGGTATTGGCTGCTAGGTTGGTGTGGGTTCTGAAGCCAGCAGCAGAAGCAAAAGAATTCTACCCCATTCTATTGTGGAATCTGCAGAAGAAGCATGCTTATTCTTTTAAGTAGAAAATATTGGCAGAAGTGAGGTGGTTGTTGCCCAAGTCTTGAGTGATCAAAGGTAACTCCTATACACTGCCAAATTTGCCGTGTTGAACTTGAAGGGCTAAAGAGTCTGTGTGAATTACAGGTTGTAAAAGGTGTCAATGTGACCATGAGAAAGCCAAAAATTTCTTGGCACAGAAGCCACCTCAATAACAAACGGGGAGGTGCCTGAATTAGCATGAGCTACTTAAGATTAGTTGGCTTTATGTGCATATTTTTCTAAATGCTAGAAAATTAAGCTTAAATCACCTCATTGTTCCTGAGGAACCACACAACAAGATTTCATATCAGACCATACAAGTAGCCAAAAAGGATAGCAATAACAATCAGTAATGGTTATTGCTGCTGTGATGAATATGCAGATTTCAATAGTCTTCTCTACCTTACTTTTCTTCTAAGAACCTCTGTGGTTGGTAGCATTCTCAGACACATCTTTTGTACTTCTCTCTCTCCAGCAAAGTGTTCTTTTAAGCAAAATGTATTTTATACAACCACATTAGTTCAGAAATGAGGCTGCACTATATTAAATTCAGACTTTAAATTTTCCAGGGAATACAGAGATTCAGGCCTTTTACTGTCATTAGTCAGAGGCAATTTGTACAGTTGTTCTGTTCAGCAGAGATTCTGAGCTAGATGTACACTTGTATTTCAATAATAGCTTTAGCATATAAAATATATCCCAGGGAATTCTTTCCCTGTCCCTTCAGCTTTGCCCACTATTAGCTTGTTTCTGTCATATAAGTGCACAAGAAATCTATAAACCTCATTATTTAGCCCTAGAAATAAGCAATATACTTTGGCACTTGAGTTATTCCAAGGATCTCCCAGCCATCTTGGGGGAATTGCATTGCAAGAGATCTCTAGACAGGATACCAGGTTCACCATTTGCAACAGGAATATCAGAAGTCTACCCTTCTCTTTCCAAAACTGGAATCTAGAATGACAACTAGAATAATTTAAAGCAGGTTAAGGAAGGCATTCAGTCATTTAACCAAGGAGAACCTTGCACTCTACCCTTATAACTCCATCACAATTCTTAGGCAAATAGCTTTTCATATTACTGTGTCTGGGGACTGAAATATAGACACTACCCAAGTATTTCTTTGTGTCACTGAATCTTTTATATTTTTTAATCTCTCCTAGTAAATCTGAAGCTTATCAATTTTGCTAGTCCTTTAAACAGATGCACTAATTGTGCTGCCCTTTCTATTGATAGGACAGTGCATCTTTTTCACTTGGTCTGTCTTCCCTGTGAAGCTGCTGGTGTGGGTGTGACACATCCACTGTCTCGGGCAAGACAGGCTGTCCTCCCATTTTCATGGTGCATATTTGAACACAGTTGTGACCCCCATCTGTCCCAGAAATTATTCCAGAATTTTGATAAATATTTAAGGAGAACATAATCATTTAATGTTGCAGCTACTTACAGGAAATGTTTTACTTCAGAATGTTATACTCAAATGAAAAACAGGAAAGGAGAGGAAAATGTATTGTTTAGTTTGATCTGTGCATATTCAAATGAGTAAACTTTCTGTTGGTCTAAATTGTTGTTGGCAGACCTCTAATCTCACTAAATCTGCCATAGGCAGTTCATAATCTGCATTTGAGTCTGTTTTTCTGATTTTGGAAATTCTTAATTTCTGAAGATAAGCAAATTCTGTCACTATTCAGTCTTTGCAGGAAGATGATATGTGGAGAACTTCCTCTGTAAAGAAAAAGTTCAGTTGTGATCTTCTGATCAAAGCAAACTGACCTGTGAGTTAACTGTGTCAGTTGTTTCAAGTAGATAGATCCCTCAAATCACCTGCTGATCAAAATGGTAGAATTTAAGGACAAAGAAATTTCACAAAACATAAATACTGCACCTCTCTCTTGGTGGCATTGCACTCCCTTGTGCGAATATCAGCTATCTGACTCTTGACTAGTTGCAATCTGTTGCCATTTAATTACATCTTTACAGATTAAACTGCTCATAATTTTTTGCAGTACCTGAGTAAAGCAAAAGAGTCATTGAAAGTTAGGTGATGGGACAGCATTGTAAAGAGAAAAAATGAGCAGTCACAAACAAGTGACTGAAGTGGAACAGAGAGAATGAGTCCCTTGCTTGGCCTGGACTCCCACAGGCTTTATGATAGGATCTATTGTAATTCCCTATACCATAAAAAATGAACTGTGAACATAAGGACCATTAAGCTCTAAACTTTCCCAATGGGCTACAATTATAGAAATAGATGGAATTTGCACAATCTCCCAGAATGGGAATGGTTGACTCAATGATGAGAGGGCTCTGTGGCTTACAGGCTGGGCTATAAATTCAGGGAAAATATAGGAAATTAAAAAAAAAATAAAGCCAAGTATTGTCTGTCTAAACTAAATAAAGATTTGGTGAGCTGGTAGCCTGTGTCTGAAAATGAATATTGTTGAGACTTTGGGAATGACAGACAACTTTCATACACCATAACCATGTAGCACTGTAGCAGACAGGAGGTGGAATCAGTGAAACCCAGGGCTCTTCTGATTTGGTATTGGTTAATAGTCATCTTTCCACCTGGAGATTGGACCAGATGACCTCCAAGGACCTCATTCAACCAGATATTCAATGATTCTTTTAATTAAGCACAAAGAGTGGTAGAGCGTGTCTTTGTTGCTAAGTAGATCTATTAACTTATTGCTAAGATGTGTGAATTACGGCAGGCTATTTGCTGCCTTTCTCCTTTGTCCATTGTGCACTTTAGAATGAAAAGAAAAACTTCTGTGGCAGCCACAGCAGCTTTAAGGAAAAACACAATCCCAGATTTTGCATAACCCTCCTTTAAAACCTGCCCAAGGAGGACACTACTGTTTCCAACTCCCTTTGAAGTCTTTTCTGGTCGCCTTATTTGACAATGGGGAAAATAGAAGACACAAGTGGAAGACTTATGAACCACTTTAGACAGAAGAAATCCCAGGCTTAACAGGCATAATAGAGAAGTCAGTGACTGAGGAATCACCAAGACTACTGTGAATTAGCTTTCAAAGCAGAAAAGAGGATTGCATTGCAGTGCCCTGTATTATATTGGAGCCTATCCTTCAACAAGCCATCTTTGCACCTCCTTTTCCATTTTCATCTCTCTGTTTATGTACTATACATTTGTATGCTTTGACTGGTACAATCATCTGGGTTTAAAGATGTTCAAATGTTTTTGCATAATATCCAGTTACTCTTTTCTAAAATTTTTTAATCAGCTTAGGTCAGCTAAATGATACCAATTAGACAACCTTTATGTCCACTGTTATCTTAATTCTCTGTAGAGCAGACAACTGCCTTGAGGGAGGATATAATAATGTGTCTCTACCTATTTATGCCAATTTG
Organism: Cinclus cinclus; assembly: GCF_963662255.1. Classification (NCBI taxonomy): domain Eukaryota; kingdom Metazoa; phylum Chordata; class Aves; order Passeriformes; family Cinclidae; genus Cinclus; species Cinclus cinclus. The sequence continues at coordinate 20,068,263 of NC_085051.1, read as the reverse complement.
GCTTGCAGCCTAAAACTTCCCAAGTTAAAAATTCTGAGTCAGATTTTCAAAATTAAACCAACAGATTTGTAAGCACCTATACTTATCATTGTCTCCAATTAAAATAATTTACTGAACAGGACGGTTTTGCAAGAAGATTTTCAGAAGTAAAAATGAGTGCTATGTACCTAACTTTCAGTGAAAGACTTGATTAGAGCTGCTTGATATTAGCTTCTGTTTAAGCCTTTGAAAAATCTCTTCCTTAACAGCCTAATTCCAACTGCCAGTTGTTATTTACACTTGTGCCTGTTCCCCTCTGAGTGCTAGAGCAAAAGTTCTGTGCTGAGATTGAATAAATCAGAAGTGATAATCAGGTTTCAGGCAGGGCAGTATGATTTGTGCAGACTGAATTCACATGCCTGATGGGAGATTTACAGTAGTTCCATCACAGTTTTCTTTCATCAAGAAAACAAGTCAAGAGCTTGGAAAGAGCCTGCAAAGAGAATGGCAAAAAGGCTGTGTACAGATGTGGCTGTTCACTGGCACTGTCAGCATTCCTGGTTCTGTAGCCCGTGCCAAACAGACTTGGGAAGGGCAGGCAACTCTGCACCAGACTGCCAGCTTACAAAAAGCTTTCTACTATTAGGAGCTTATTTCCAGCTTTCTGTCAAGAAGAAAAAGCAATCCATGCCCAGTTTAGCATCCTCTGAAGACATTATAAATTACCAGCTGAACGCTTTTGCCATATCTAACACTACATAATCAAGCTGCAACAGCAATGATACCTGAAATGCACAGTGAGTAAGAGTCAGTCAGATAGCAGCTGCCTGAGTTCCTAGTGATCTTTATAAAATGCACTGGAAAGAAGATAAGCAGCAAAGGTCTGATATTTTTCCTCTGCTGGTGAATACACAGCTGCCAATACACCTATGCTAAACTTCCTTCTTTTTCTTTTTTTTTTTTTTAATATTGCTCTGTTTTGGGACATCCTTGAGAGGTTCAGCATTGGATGAAAAATACAAGTCATGATGGTCATTGGATAAGTTATATCTAAATTAACACATGCTCTAGACAAAATTAAACAGCCTGTGGTAAGATTTTTGTGTAAATAGGTACATCAATACATTGTGTTTTCAGACCATTCATCAAGCTAGAAAGATGAATGAACACAACCAACTTCACGCTCATAACACAATAGGTAACTTATTTAGGCCAAGAAGATGTGTACAATAAAGAGATTTATTTTGTGACTAAAACTAAAATTAAATTCCTGTTAAAATATTTATGTAGATCTAGCTGAAACATTCTGCTTTGAGATAAATCAGAGGCTTTTGGCATTTCATGGGCGTATCATTCCAATATTCTTCTGCTGCAAATTTAGTGCTTACAAGATGTTAATGGCAGCTCAGTTTTCAAGACAGTCTTTGCAGACTATTTTTGCTCAGCAGGTAGTAGGGATTTGCATCCATATTTCAAATATTCTTCTATCTCATTACCAGCTACTTATTTCTTTGTGACTTATACCTCAATAAAATCTGGCTTGCACTATGGGGAATGTAATTTCAAAAAAGAGAATTCTGTCTAATGAACATTTATCATATTCTTTCTTACTTTTTCCCTTTTTAAGATTTCTTTTTTTTCAAGAGAGACTGGATGATAGAATAACATGGCATGCTTAATCCAAAATTAAAAAAAAAAAAAAAAAAGAAAGAGGAAGAAAGAGTCTTTCCTAAAAATCAAGCACTTCAAAAGAGTTTTAAAATATCCGGGTTCTTCTGTCAAATATGATACTTCATGTTAAATGGCAGCATTATATGTTCTGTTGCCTTCCTTAGATTAAACTGAGGTCTTTAAATAATATATGTACACTGGGAAGTACGTTTGCTTGGGTAAGTTAATTTGTAAGAGTTGTAATCAGTACAAACTCAGTAAGTGCTTTTTGTAATATGGCTGAATGCAATGAAGTGATTTGGTATTCATGCAGATGTCACATGTAATTTCAGAGCTGTTACACTGTAATTTTGTAGCACTTAATAGAAATTATGGTGGTGGCAATTTTGTCACTGTAGGTAAGGGGCTCTTAGGGCTTCTCTCATAAATTTCCAGCTCCCTCTTTTCAGGTGTTTATGATGTGTACATAGTGCAAAGTTAAAACCATCAGCCTAATAAAATCAGGTTATAATTGATCAAACACTGAAGACAGATGGACCAAAACAGCAAAATTTCAAACCTCTAGTTCAAGTAAAAATGCTCATATTTTTGATTCAATCTATGAGACATGCAGAAATTTGGATCTGTATTAGATTTTTGGAACCTTTCTGCCTCATCTTATGTCCCCCTGCACTCAGCACAGAGTATCCAGTACAATGGAATGCTAGCCAAACTTTGCTACCAGAGCTGGTCACAGTTTGGATTTCTAGTCTTTCAGCATCTCTATTGGAAACCCTTTTTCTTTTTTATCCTTATGATACTCCTCACTTCTTTTGTGGAAAGGAAATAGCATGTTTGTACATTGGCATTTTTATTTTCCGTGAAGCAAAGGTATTGAGGGAAGGAAAACCCCTTTTCAAACAGAAAAGAGATCAGCTGTATAATACAAAAAAAAAAAAAAAAAAAAAGAAAAGAGTGATACAATATTTATATTTGGCATTTCTAATCTTTAGCTTTGGACATGGTGTTGCAGGTGAGCTAGAAAAGCAGCAGGAGGGAGAGGAGCATTTCACTATGCATTGTTTCACTTTTTTCCATGCCTCTGGGCTGTTTGCAGTGCTTTCAGATCTTATGTGAAGGCTAAGCTCTGCAGTACGTATAAGTTCTTAACACATGGTCTGCTCCTTGTGCCCTGTGCAAGCAAGGTTCTGCAGAATAAAAAAGATAATTTTATAGCTTCTGACACACCAGAAGATCTTTTATATCCACGGCAAAGCAGGGGAAATGTGAGATGTTCTACACTGCTCATGCCATGCATTTATATTCTCAGTTGGAGAATCAAGTAAATAATTTAGTTCTGCCATCTCTTTTGAGATTAGTAACCAATAAACCCTGAAGAGATGATGCATTTTTCCTACTCAAGCAATCATTAAATAGCAATTTTTGATTTATTATCAGCTTAATTGAAAGCTTTGCTAAAGCTGTGAAGGTTTTTCTACTCTATTGTCACTCAATAGAAAAATAAATGTAGGAATTTGCTGGAAGTCATTCATATATGCACATATAAGTTCCTCTAGTACATAATAAAAGAGTTAAGGGCCTCCTGAAGTGCTGTTCTGGTTTAAAGTGGATTGGATGCAACCCACAGTTTCAGACAGAAGCACGAGTTTTATAATTCTTATTCTGTTTTGACAGAAGTGATTTGTCGCATTGTATTCACCTGAGATTTTAAAAGTGTCCTAACTAAACATCAAGAGTACCTTCAGTTTGAAGTTTAATGTGACTCAGAATCAAACCTCTTTTCTTATCATATTCAAGTATGATGAAATATAGTGCCATTTCCAGACTTAGCATATTAATCAAATAGCACTCTGCTTATGTGCTATCAGTACCTGTCCCTGGATGAAATAAGCTACTCAGTAGTGTGTCATTTTTCCTGAACAGGTTCATAAAGAGTCATGAGATATTCCAGCATGAAAGATTTTGTCAGGCTGTGACTGGGGACTTTCAGCCAGGTGAGAAACATACAAATTTTTAATTAATATTTGCCGCTACATAATAGGACAAGAACAGACTAATCTTTGGTAATGTTTTAATTCAACCAGGTCTTATTGCTATTCAGCATAATTGGTAGATAAGATGTAAGAAAACTCTGCAAGAAATGCTGTACTGTGCTCTTCACTAATCTCCATTTATGCCACTCAAACTCTTTGCTCTATAATAATCTGCATTTGTATTTTACATTATTTCCAGAGTCAAGTTAAATTCTGTCATGGGTTCTAACTTTACAACATGTTTTGAAGAGAAAATATGTATAAATATATTCCTTCACTGGAAGGTCTGTTACAGTGAATTACCTTTCCATGGCAAAGAATTCAAAAATTTCTCAGAAGGTAATTTCTTCTCATTTTTTCTCTGTCTTCTCACATCTCCCTCCAGAATAAATACCATGGAAAAACTCTGAAAGTATTGGGAATTGAAACCTGATATCAGTGATACAATGGGATTCATCTTCAGAAAATGGTTTACACCAATCTTCCACAGGAGATTTAATGAGATAAGTAATAAAGTGGGGTCTTATTCAGGTTACAACATACAAGATGGCCCAGAAGATTAGAAAACTTCCAGCGTGTTGGCTGATCTGTTTAGGGACATATTGGCCCAAGCTCAGACAGAAATAAACCCAGCATCACCTGGGCTTTTCTGGTAGAAAAATGGCAGCAAAAAAAATGCAAGAAGCCTTTCTCACTTTATCATTCATGCTGCTTCTAATCCACTGCTGCCTCCTCTCCACTTTTCTGGTATTAGGGAACTTTAAGAGTGCTTTATCCATCTGCACGGACCCATATCCCTCAGGACTGTGAATCCCACCAGTGCATGACCACTGCAGCCCAGGCTGCCTCCAATCTTGATGTCACCAACTACCTTACTTGCACTGCTCACCACCAGGTCCAGTTTTGCAACCCCTCTGTTAGGACTGTCTATTACCTGGCTGAAGAAGGTATCCACAGTGAATTCCAGATGTTTTCTGGGTTTCCTACAGCTTCTCCATCAGATGTCAGTGTGGTTGAACTCCCCCAGCAGGATGAGAGCCTGTGAGTGTGATGTCTCCTGTAGCTGCAATAAGAAGGTTTCTTTAATTGCCTCTCCTTGAATGCATAGTGAACCCGTGAAGCTCGGAAATTAGAGGTTCAGAGCAGTTTGATGGACATCAGAGGAAACGGGGGAAGTGCAATGTTTTAAAAATATGAACTACTGTCATCCAGCAAAGCATGACTCACAGCTTCAGTCACTGAGTATTCCTGGCTCACTAACACAGAGAGCTTCTTTTCCCTGAACCGAACAAAACCGAGGTTGGAAAGCTGTAATCATTTAACCAGAATGGTTAAATATCTGGAGTAGAAATACTGTGTTTATGTTCATAAAACAGAGTACATAACAGAATGTCTGTCCCATTACTGACTTGACACAACACTCTGAAAAGGAGGAGGAGAAGGAGCTTTGATTAAGGTGCCCATCCAAGTGGGCTGACAGAAGCTCAATTAAAGGCTGGTGTCATTCAACCACTCGTGCTGTTCTGTGGGATTTAACTGAACAGGTCTGTGGCTGTTCATATGCCTAAATCAGATTAACTGAAAGAGGGAGAGAAAAAAAAAGGCCAAACACTTTATTTTCAAAAAAGACACATTTTGTATGAAAAAAAAATAAAAATACCGTCAACCTTGCAAAAGACCCCACAGAAAAAGAAAAACATTTTAAAACCTCTGATTATGAGAAATTATGAACTGGATACTTATTTCACAGTTAAAAGTAAATATTTTTGGAGACTGTTTTCAAGTTTAACAAATAATATTTTATAACACCTTGCTCATAATGTTTGCATAATATTTTCATGTATCTAACTCAAATATAATGATATGAATCATTTAAAATAAGAATCCTTTTCCTTACAGAGCCACAATTGACACTTAGCTTTATATGGGATTTCAGAACAGATCACAGGTTTTAAATGATATGTGAACATAGCTTATTTAGAACAATCAGGAAGACAAAAAATAATTATATCAAGAGAAAGTGTGCTAAAATTTACAGAAAACTCTGAGAGGTAGGCATCCTGAATGTCACTGTGGTTTCATTTCCTGAGTGCATGATAACATGTGGAATGAGAAAATGTTAAATTTAGGAATGTGCTGGCTAAGTGCATTAATGTTATGAGAGCATATGCGATCAGTATGGAGAGACTTGGACCACAAAGACGTTGACTAGCAGACAAGAGAGAGTGACAAATTAAAACAGGATCAGAGTCTAAACAAAAAGACACATCAGACAGCCCATTAGAATCTAAAATTTCTTTGAAAACTATTTCCATACAGACAGAAAACTGATTAAATCAAATTTATCCAGAAAATACTTTATTTCCACAGGCAGAAGTTGTAGTTGACGCTTATCCTGTTCAAGATTCGTAACCAAAAAATATAATCCTTTGGCACAGTTTCTTTATCATTTCATTCATTAGCTGTTGAAGGTAATTGGTCGATTAGTAGTGCCAGATGGGATTCCAGTGGGGAATAGGAAGATAATTCTTCTTTTATTTATTTCTGCAAAGAGGTGTGTGTGTTGGAATCATGATCTCTATTAAAACACACAGATGTCTTTCTACAGACTTGCCTCCTTGGCAGAGTCTATCAGAATTTATATGTAGTTTGGAACAGTGATCCAGGTTGTTGTCTTCTAACTTTTCAATATCAACATTCTAGCCACTTGCCACTATTATTTTTAACCCAAATACAAAAACATTGAATAAGATTTATTGGCTATGTCTTGTCATCCCTTCCCTATTGGAGCTTTCATATCTTCTTTGGATTATTCATATCATATAAAATGTGGTATTGAAAAAACTAGTATTTCAGGATAAAAGATACCACATCTAGATGAAGGGAGAACAATTTTGAAATTTGCATGCACGCAGAAACAAATGGATGGCCTTTTCTAGACTGAGCTATTGGATAATACCAGAGGAGGGAAATCTATCTTCAGAAAGTAATGTAAAATTTTTCAAACTTGCTATTGCTCTTTTTTGTCAATCAGCTGCCCTCACTATACAGAGTACATCATGATAGAGCAGTAAATGATGTGCAGCTATTTACTATGAAACATTAGGTCTTCCATTAGCTTCTAAAGGTTTCTAACATTTGAGAAGTGTCCTTTCATGTTCAGTTCAAGCAGGGGTATTAGGGCTTTGGAGATGTCCTGATATACCTGAGATGCCCACAGTGTTCTGGGACTAGAAGCGATACACCCACCTGGAAAGAGGTCTCAGGACACCCCAAGGCACTTTGGGCAGGACAAGAAACCCTTCTTTAGACAACTGAGAAAAACCTCTGCAGTCCTTGGGCAATAATGTATGAATCACCCTTGAGCTGCTACTGGATGCTCACCGATACAGCAATGAATTCTTTATGGTCATTTGAATTCCTGGCCATTCATGCTCTGTTTGTAAAAATTACAATTCCTTTTGCGGTAATTCACTGAAAGTCACTGCCTGACAAGTAATTCACATATTTCTTTATGCAGGCATGCAAGCTGTCTGTTGAAACAGGGTTTGAATTTCTCCATCTAATCCAAATAATTTTTATAATTACCTCCTCTCAACTTTTTGTATTTAATTTATATTTTAGCTTCAGCTTCACGTCACTCAAGTGTTTCCTTCAAAGACAAAATATCTTGCTAGCAAGAGACTATTTTTTCCTCTTCCTCAAGATGTAATGTTTCTTAGGTATTTCCATAATCTGATATCCTGCAGCTAATATTCGTTTACATATCTGCAGAGATCATGGTAGGGAATTCAACAGAGTTTGCAGTTAAGCCATCCATTTCCTTCAATCAAGATGGAAAGGAAATTGCTTGTGGGATAAGGTCTATTGCCGATCCTCAGAACTATGCCAAATACATGCTGAAAGTAAATGGTCACCTAATTTTGATGTATTCCCTCATTTGTGATATCCAATATCCTGCTCAAAGCAGCCTGGAAAGGTTAGAGGCCACCTGTCAAGTAAGGAGGCCGATAATTGCTGCTGTATTACACTAAAGGAGCCACTGGGGCTGAGTTCTGTGTGTGCATGGCAAGTGGTGTGCCTCCCTGGTGTAGCTCAACTGGCATGTTCATTGGCAGAGGGGAATTTTTCATCTGCCATCCATGATGATAATCACAGATGGGGAAATTTGTGTTACTAATAAAGAAATTATAAGAGGAATATATGCCATTTATTAAAATTGTCAGTTTAAAAGGCATCAGATATTACAGTAATACATCATTTCTTGACCCCAACGTCTATTACTGTGCATGCTAAGAAAAGACATTTCTATTCCTTCAGGCTTTCATAGCACTGTTCCATTGATTTAACATTAAATGTGATTAGTTAGCATTTTGCCTCTTTCATATGGCTTGCTGCCAAAATAATTTAAATTTTTGTGCTTAAAGTGAGGCAAATCAAACTCCCACCACATATTCTGAAAGATTGGCTGTATGTAAGATAACTTGTATGTAAGAAATCATTTACTCTTATTTTTTTTTATGCTAGATTGTTCTAGTTTAAAATTATCATTTTATTGTAAAGGAGCAATTGCATCCTCTCTCTTGGTTCTCAGAAAGAAGAGATCATGGGATGTAGAGAGATATAGCCCGAGAGCTCGGTCAGGCAAATACTTCTGCAAACGCTGCTGCTCCCAGGTCTGACTTCCCCAGCTCAGGCCAGAGGAGGGGTAGCACAAGCACTCTTCATGTCCTTCACAGCCAAAGCACCCATAAACTTCAGCCTCTTTGGCACAGGGTCATTCAACTTCATGGACTGATTTTGCAGCCTGGTGAATTAGGAGGGGTTCTTATGATTTAGCCCCAAAAAAAGACATGATGCTTACAGTAATATGATCTATTTGCCTACAGCAACATGATCTATTTTTGCTGACAAAGCAAGTTATTTTTTCCAAAGAGATTTACGCCCCTGTGCATGTCTCAGATAGTGGATTCAGGTGTCTGTGATGCCAGACATACCTTTTGCATCATCAGTGCATAGATAACCTCCTCCACCTTACCTGCTGGACAGCCTTTGAACCAGCTCATAGTTGGCCACAGTGGTGCAGTGGGTATTTGGCTCTCTGTGGATGCCTATTCTGTGGGAAAAAAAAACAAACCCTTCTTATCCCTGAGAAACTTTATAAATGGATAGACCATTTATAGGAGTTATAAAAAACTTCCTAGCCAGATTTAATTTCAAATGGACCTTGGATTTCCCTGTATTTTTACATACTCTGGCAACGTTCTTATCTTTATCCCAAGTGTTCTGTCCCTGCTTCTGCCTCATTTTCAGGAGTTCCTTATTCAGCTATGCATGCCTCCCGTCCTTTTAAGTCACTTGCTTGCCCATGGGGATGCACCATTCTGGACTTCTATATAAAAATGGTTTCTAGTTTTCCAAAACATGGAGGTGAGCTAAGAATAGAAGAAACTACTAGAAGAAAGAAACCAAGGAAATATATTGTGTATTTCATTAGCAGATATTAAAACTTCACTGAAATAATGGCTGCATTTTTTTTTTATACTCTGATAATCATTGTTTTTTCTCAGAGACATACATATAACTATGAAACTAACCAGAGTATCTGGTATTTTATTTAAAGATTTTTGCACAGTGTGCAGTGGAATGTTCTGACATGAGTGTGGCTCTGACATTCACACTGTGCAAAAACATGACAAGCTATTACACCCCTCACAGTCACAGCCTGCTTTGTCTTTAAAATTATGATGATAATCCTCCTTCCCCTTTCTGAGCCTTTCTGATTTAGGCAATAAGATCTTTTTGGTTATAGATTACCCACCAATTTGTGCTTGTTCAACACTGCCATCTCTACTGAGACCTACAGACACTGCCACATACCTAATAAATAATAATGAGACAACATATACAAGTCTTGTGCTGACAAATACACACCTTCATTCTTATTCCTTACAAGTAATGCAGATTTTTATGTGTTTATCATGCCAATAGCACATCTAAAATATGCTTTATGCCAGAATTATATAGATATAACCTTTACATCAGTTTTCCCAAGTTCATATATTTTATGGAGATACATGGAAAAGGTGTTGTCTTTCTTTTTGAATTTGTCATGACAGTTTATGAGTGAAATCCTGTATTGTATGAAATCTTTGCCTGGGAAGTGGGCAGTAAAGAACCAGGCAGGTGGCATTTTACAGACTTATAGGATTCAGCAGTTGAGCCTACAGTCAAATGAGAGATGAGAGCAGCAAAAAGGCCGCTCTTCTTTGACAGTATTATAAATGGATAGGGTTACTCTCTACATGTGAAATTTCTTTAAATCCAGGGAGCAAATCAGATTAGAGGCTAGCATAATTCTTCCTGGATGAAATCACATTCTGTCCATAGAAATTCTGTGTGATGGATTTTTATTGCTAAATGCTGCTGCACAGGGACATTCAGCACTGATACCATTTTAGGGGAGGCATTTGAAGGCTAAAGCATTGGAAGATGGTGTTGGACTGATACAGCCTACCCAGGATCAGTCTGTTCTTTTCAAAACTGCTTCTGAAGTACAAGATGAAAGGGCAGGGAATAAAGACAATGAAGCTTCAAAAATAATTCCACTCAATAACAAGCCAAGCAAAACAATAATCTTAAAGGATTTTGTTTGTTTGTTTGCTTGCTTGCTTGTTTGCTTGCTTGCTTGTTTGCTTGCTTGTTTGTTTATCCCATGGAAGAAAGTGAAAAAAACAGGCTGATTTGTCAGGACAGTAAATTGGAAAGCTTAGACAGACTTTGGAAAAGCAAGGCATGGATAAGTTTTGCCCTCTGTCAAAAGAATTTTCTTTTTCTTTTACTCATTATTCTCTTTTGAGTAGGATGAAAATAGCCTCAAATTTTACTAAATTAATAGTCCTAGGCACATGTACTGCACAGATAGCAAATTTCTAATTAAATTGTTGGAAAATTGCAGTAATTAAAAAATATATTTAAAGCCTTTGCTTAATCTAATCCAAAGTCTTCACCTCATGTAAATATTGCATATGATGTCAGCAACTTTCTAAAATTGTATCTTTAACCAAGATGTCAAAATTATTTAGAGCAGGGTTTGTCTTGCTATTACTGGCTTATATAATACAAAGTACTACAGATGTATTATAATGTCAATAGGTCTTAAGAGCTTGTCCAAGCTTTATATACACATGGATCTCTTCCATCCTCTTTTGGTTTATATTTCTAGCTAAAAATGAATATGCCTTGGGGAAATGGCAGGAGATAAGGACAATGTACTAAACTTCTCTTCTTGTGCCAATCTTGCATTTTTATCTTATTCTTCCCCCCCCCGGGAACAGTAGGAATGATTCACCAAGGACAAGTCAGTATAATCAGAGAAAGTACTAGCTGTAAATAACTATACATACAAACACACATATATATCTGCCTTTATTTGAGTTTTTCTTCTCCAAATTTACAAAGTTAAGGAAAACAGTCAGAAATGTTTCAGATTAGCACTCACAGGTTTTCCATTACTAGAGCTGTGAAAATATGTTGACAAAATGTTTTAGGAAAAGAGCATTCTTCTGAAAACTCATCTCTTGTGGAAATTTCTATATGGAGTTGAAATAAGAGTTTTCTGATGAAAAATGCAAACATGCATTTCACTAAAAGGTTTTTTAAATAGGAAAGTTTAAATTTTATACAATAAAATTTAAGCATTTCAAATGGAAAATGCTTTGCTCAAATTTCAGCATGGTATCTCTGGTGCTTCTACAGAAAATTTTGGCTCCAAACTGGTCTTGTACTTTATCATAGATGTTTGCCCTAAAAGGAGCTGTGTGATTGAAGTTAAATAAACAGCAGCTATTTTATCAAAGATGTTCAGTGATGATCTATACTTTACTTTCATATGTGAAAAATGTTTGCTCACTTTTATATAGCAACGTGAAACAAATGAAAAATATCTTCTTTCAGTCACATCTATGAGCTTGCAACTGAAGCAGAAATCATTACAGACCTGATTTTGCAGCTCATATTCACAGGAGTGATCCCATGAGTGTAAATAAAGACTACAGGATTAACAACCATCTGAGCAGAAGGAATGTTCCTGATGATCTGCACTGTGGCCACTTGGAGCAATAAGCAATTCTCTGCTGGCTATGGAGGTGCTTTCCATTGCCTTCCTGTGCATTACACAAAACCCTAATTCCCACTGTCCTTATATTTCAGTCATCATTTGCTAGATATGTGGCTATATTTTCATCTGTCCTCTTCTTTCATCAGTTAAAATCAGTAAGGGTAGTGATCTCTCAAGACGTGTTAAAATACAACCCTCTTAGCAGTCATCTTGTTATATTTTAGACATTTGAATGAAGGATGGTTTTGTTTATTAGTGCATGCAGGCAGCTAAAATAGAAAAAGAAGGAGGAGATGGATGTGCCAGTCCACCATGGCCAGCTGCACAAGTAGACTCAAGAGCCTGCTTGCTTCTGCTTAGCAAAAGCCACTGTGGAACCCAGGAAGCACAAAGGGCTTTTCCTTGGGAAAAACCTATGTGATAAGTGCCAAAGATGACGAGAATCATTCCTAAGAATTTTATCTTTCCTTCCAAGGAGATGGCAGGTGGACTTCTAAGACTGTTTCCTTGATTTCTCTCCCTCACCAGAAATGAAAAAGTAAAACACAAAAGGAAGAAAACACAAGAGAGCCACTTCCTTACTGATTTGTTCAGTTTCTCCTTCCATAAACTAATAATGACAAGGCTGACTCAATTTGTATCATACGGCTTGTGTAACAATGCCCCCTATAAACACATTGGGTGGTTTGCTACTGAAGGACTCATTTAAACCATAAAATGTGCTTGAATATAGAAAGGCATATTTCAAGTTAGTAGAACTAACTATAAAAATATATAGATGAGCTAAATACATAAATGAGATCCTCTACTAAGGGAAAATAAATATCAACTGTGACTTGTCGGGGCCTTCCTGTAATTACAAGGTCGTAATTAAGATTTTATGGTATTTGGCTATAGCAGTTTTCTCTATTATTGGAGAAGTCAGCTCTTGTAGCACTGAGTGAAGGCCACCCTACCCGAGCTGTGTACTATCCCATTCTCCTTTTAAAGCCTCAAGGTTGCACGTGGCATGGATGATTTGTTGATTTCAACTTCTCTTAATTTATTCAATATCTGTGCCTCACTAGCTCTGAAGTCAGCCGTGATAGTGGATACAACAACCAGTTTCAGCTGGCACATCTCCCAATCTTCTTGCCTGTAAAGTATTCATTTAATGCCTCAGCTCTTTCACCACCCTCTGTGAGCTCAGTTCCCACTCGATCTTGCAATGCTGCCACTTCTTTGGCTCCTCACTCACTCACTCTCAGAAGAGCACAAAGAACCTTTTCAACCTTCTGTCTTTTCTGCCCATCTATTAAAATTACTTTCTTGCTGGAGCAGCTGTACATTTTCAAAGTTTATGTCAATGCAGATGACAGCCTTTTGCTGAATCTATTGTGGGAATCATGGATCAGTACCTTGTGTCGAGTTGGGAAAAACCACTTCAAATCAACACCAGAGTTTTTCAGTGACTTAAGCATTTCCTAGTTGCTTACAAGGTATTATAAAAGACAAAAAATGCTGTTAAGCTCTTCCAAAACCTCCATAAAAATGTCTCTGTGCTGTTCATCGGAAAACACAATAATCTATGCCATATTTTAAAATTTCTTTTTCTATGTAGTACTAAAAAAAAGTAGAAAAACACAGAACTGCATGACTATAAAGCTGATACAAGCAACTGGCAGTGGTTTACTTACTCTTCTCAAAGGAAATTGCTGTAACAGATATTATTTACCAGACCCCTGTACTACACCAGAAAACAACTTTTCTCAGAAGAATCACTGATCTTTTCATACTTCTCTAATTCAGAAGACTTGTGTACTTGGGCAGGAGATAAAAATTAACCTCTGTCTAACTGAAATATGTAGAATATAAGCATAAAGAAGAATGTGGTACAGAAGATTTTGTTCAAAATGAACATGTCACAGTGATGTACAAGGTAGAATTTCTGTTGCAATAGGACAAGAGAATAATATCCATGAGGAGAATAATTACTACTACCCATGCAACTCTGAAGATAAATTAGTAACAGTGATTGCCTCAAGGGAGTGTGACTTGCACATTGCTTTAGACTCAGTGTAGCCAAGGATTACCAGACTTTTGACATTGCAGTAGTCACACTTAAAAGCACATTAAAACACCAGCACATTTTTGGTCTCTTGGTTCCACCCAGCTCATCAAAAACTAGCCCAGTGTTTAAAGAATTTTCTTATGCCTCATATGGATCTTGCCCACCAGGTATCACTCAAAGCAGCTGAGAATTTTAATAGTATGCTTGTGGTCCTTTTCATAACTTCATGTTTATTTCTTCTCTCCTCTTGGAGAGAAGAAATTCCAGAAGTGTACTTACACCTATTTAATTCCCCTGTGTACATATGAATGGTAATAAATGATGGAAAAGCAAAGAGGAATAAATCATATTTATAAACCATACAAAGAATCACAATGCCAAAGATTGGTAGAGGCACCAAATTCCTCAAATACCTAACTAGGTACATCAGCAGAAGCAGAAAGTGGAAAAACATTTACATTTATAAGAGATATGACAAGTGAGAGGTCAGTAGCACAGCCACTTCCTGAGATATTAACCTGACATGACTAAATTGACACTCACTTTTCAGATTAAGGGCTTAATGGAAATAGCAAATGGAACAATTTTAATCTTGACTTGAGACAAGGATAGTAATGAAAACAGGAACTGCCTGAGACTTAACCTGTTCTTCGAGTTGTCTTAAAACTGTAATCTCAAAATCCTCTTTAGATGATGGAGTTTGTAAGGCTGGATATAGCAATTTCTAATGGAATTTTACAAGCCATTAGGAATGCATATACCTCAAGAGAATGCCACATGTCACAGTATTTTTTCAGGCTGAAAAGTACTTGGGATTATTATTATTTTGTCCATCTTTTTTATTTTATCTCCTTGTCCTAAAATGTAATCTGTTTCTGATCTTTGCTATGCAGGTCTTTGATTCCACTTGGTACCAAAATGTCACATTATAGAAAGAATGGTCTGTTCAGGTCTGTTCTGTCCCACTTCTCTGAGCACTCAGAGCTTGATTAACATGCTACAAAAGCAATGAGACTTTTCCCAGTGCCTCTGAAGGGAGCTGAGCTGGGTCCTGACTCATTTACAGAGCCACAACGCCAAATTCATTGGGACCAAGGTAAATGCTCCTGATTCTTTCCCACCCTGAAGCTCTTGATCCAGAAAGATGAGTGTACAAATAACACCAATATTCTGAGAATCTTTGAAGACTTTTTTTTAAGAAAGATCTGTGGCTTGTCCTTTCCCCTGAAGACAACAAACACTGTCCCAGAGTCTCCCATCCAGCAACTTTTCAAGCTGTAGATATCTTGCCTCCTGTTCTTTAAGAGTTTGCTTCTTCCTTTTTTAAGCAAATTCCTGCTGGAACTACCTTATATTCTCACATCCATCTCTGCCCTGGCTTTGGGGCTCTTTCACCCTTCAGTGTTTCCCAGCACCTGCATGCAAGAAAGCTGAAGTAATTAGCTTCAAAGTATATTTTCATGGTGTCAGCACAGATCTGGCATTTGCCACACCAATTTGTTTTCATATCTGAAATCCTTATTTAAATTTTCAATAGAAAAAAACTTTGTCAAGCTTAATTTATGGGTAAAGAAACAACAGGCAAAGAAAAACTTTGAAATAATAAGAAAAATATTAATAATAGTATTTAAAAAGTAACACCACAGCTTCAAACACAGAACACCAGCTGCTGGTTGATAATAAAAGTAGACAGCTTCAGTAGCTTCAGTAACTCTAAAAAAGAAAGAAAGAAATGCTTTCACAATGAAGACATTAAAATAAAATTTAATTTTATTTTAGACATACGTGTCTGTTAAGGTGAATTGGCAGTGGGAGTAGTGTAATCCCTGGATTAACAGCTTTAATGAAGAATAAGAATGGGTTCCTTCTCTTAGATCTGGAAAACTCAAGAGGATTTGGAATGGGACAGACCCATTTCAGATCCATGTTTCTGAACCAGTAGAGTCTGCGTGGCATTGTCAGCCACAGCCTGTCAAGAGGCACAATGGAAATTGATTGTTTACTTCATACAAGAACACTGACACAAAATCTCATTATAATGTTTAAGTTCATATAAATGCTTTCTGGTTTTAGATGTGTCTAAATTTTGGGAGCACACATAAAAGAATAGCTATGTTGTCTTTCTTGTTTTGTAGAGGATTAAAAACATCCTTAAGCTAAACTCTGAATCTGGAAAATGAGGCTGTTTTCCTGTCTTTTGGTTTAGCTTGTGGGAAGTTTTCTTCATAAAAATATCTAAAAAATGTGTGTTGTACAAATCTTGTTTCCAAGCTCCTTGACATCCTATGGAAAGATTCATTTTGTTTTTAGGACACAAAAATACTAGCATAATATGTTCAAAATCTGTATTCTAGCTGTACAGCATGATGTCATATAAAAAAAAAATGTCTTCAATTTTGGGTGGTTTTTTTGGCCTTTTTACCTATGATATTCAAATAATGTGTCTAAAACACTGGATTATTTTCTTACTGGGAAATGTATTTCTAATTGCTTTCTTTGGGAACACATTTTTCAGATCTTCCTTTTCTAAAGCTTAAGATCATCCTTCCATACCCTACGGACAATGAAAAAACCATTCTTCATTATTGGCATGTGAAATAATGGTGGTTGCTTTCATACTGTAATACAGATAAGTGAGCACACTTGACTAAAATGTGAGATCTGTGAAATAAAGTACTCTCTCCCAAATCATCTGCATATTCCTTACTGTCCTCATTTATTTCTTGATGTTTTTTCTTTTACTTAATATTGAACTTGCCAAACTAATCAAAATATACTTGTCTACAGGGAAACAAAGTAGAACCTTATGAAAATCACTGGAATAAAAATATATCCACTATTTACTTCAGAATTGAACCTCTGATGGATTAGATGGAACTCTTTACCTTTCTGTGTCCTGTGTGTCACTAAATGCATCTGTAAGGAAGTTTTTGCAATTGATTGGCCCTCGTGGTTTCGTTTGTTCTGTCAATATGTGCATGTAAACTGGAAAAATATTGTCAGATTGTTTCCCAGTTTTTCCAGATACACCTCTGCTGGAAAGGTGTTAGTTGAATATAATGGAAATAGGTAAAGAGAAAATATATAGCAATCAGGTTTCTGATTGAAGTGTCATGCAAAGCCAAACTGCCACCTTACTATTCATGGGTAAGGCTTCTGCTAAATCTGGGTTACAGTGATTGCTTTTTCTTATTATTTTTCTTAGGAAAAACAGAAATGCATTTTTGGAAAATTTCTAAATACACTTGACAAACAATTGTTGAACTCCAAGCCAAATCTTTAGGGATTCAATGATCTACATTATAAGCAGATCACTGAGGACATAATTCCATACATCTCTTTTTAAACTCTCAAAAAAGAAGGAATTTTGGCTTTAGGCAAAATTAATCTACTAAGCTCTTCATTTTATATCAATATTGAAGACTATATTGCTGAATATAATAATATTTATAGGAATTTGAACATGCTGCTTTCTTAATACAAAAAATAAAGTTGTAGCATAGTGTTATTTAGTGACCCTACAGTCCTGAGATCCTGCACATGGCTCTGAGACACCTATCAGGTACCTCACCTTTGCCAAAAACTATCCACATGGTGTCTTACAGTCAGCTTCCTTCTCAGGTTCCTATTCCAGGCTATTTTGGTGTTGCTCCTTCAAAACATGATTGAACTCTGCTCACTGGTGCTAGAGCTGTGCTGTGGTACCAAAAAGCATTTCCCAAATACTCATTGGCTGTGTGCCTCTCCTGCATGGCACTGAGATGTCACAGTGATATCTCAGTGCAGGTGCACAGAGCACACCTCCCTCCCTTTGGCTTCAGAGGTTTTGCATTCCTGCAGGTTTACATAGAAGGGCTGAGATTTACCAAGGGAAAATCACACCGGAAAAAAGCCTGACTCCTCACCTTGGTGCATCAAAAGGAATTCCACCAGAACACAAACTGTTCAGCAACCAAATCTCAACAGAAGCCCAAAACAATCTAGATTTTGCATTTTTTTTCTGTTCTTATTATCACTAATTTAATCTAGCTATGACTTCTTGCTACTAGAAATTTTTCTCTTGCAATTCTTTATGATAATAAAAAAAAAATTAAGGACAGGTTTTTCTTATGATTCCTGACATTATTCTGTCTTCTTTCAAAGCAGAAAATATTGCTTTCTAAGAGAGGTGGTACTGCATTGGTTTGATGAGCCAGTTATTGAATATAACATGGCAAATCTTACAACAGTAAATACAGGCATGAAATATCTCAAAGTAGAAGGTAGCTGCCTGCAGACTTATCAAAAATTAGAAACAGTGGATACACAGCTCATGTTTCAGCAATTAAGTGATATCATAGACCATGGTCCAATTGCTCCAAACCAGAAATTTTTCTGAAAATGTCACAGTGAAAGAAAAAGTATTTTGCAAAGTAAAAATGCAGCAAATAAGCACTTTTTCAGTGAAAGTGTAACAGAAAACAATTATTTCATTGAGGCATTACACAAAGCCATTAATTAGTATTTCAGAAGGCATTATGCATAATGGAAACAATCCTTCAGTTGCAATTTTGAGGGGCATTTATTTAATATTGTTCAAAAGGAAATTATGGAATTTATTAAGTAATAATGATATTCAAGGAAGAGTGGTTTCAGCCTTGGTACTCTGGAAATAATTGTACTAGATTAATTGGTATTTGCCAGTGGATACTGAATATCCTCAGAATTCAAGAAATTGAAGCCAATTGGAACCTGACTTCGCCCCATTTAGAGAACTCCCACCAAGCTTTGTCCCACTGCAGTAAAGCCCTAAGCAATGCATGATCCACAGCAGCTAAACTTTCTTTAGATCTTTTTTGTCACCTCTTTATATTTTCCGTGTAAATGCTTGTGCAATGCTTGCCAACTTTTTCCATGACAAATATGAAATTTTCTTTTTTATTATTTCTTCATTATCCCTGCCCCTTGTCTTAATTAATACAAATGGAGCACACCATTTTTAACTGGTAAGTAAAGACTGACAAGAGAACATGCCTTATTTATAAAATTAGGGAAATTAAATTTTTTATTTTATTATGAAGCCAAACATTTCTGAAACTTCACACCATACTGAAGAGTACGTGAACCAGAAAAAACTCATTAACAATAAAGTATATCTATACACTTTAAAAGTAAATTAAAAGCTTATTCAAATATCTTACAAATATATTAGTAAATAAGTGTACATTAATAGTGTATTTTGGAGACTGTGTTCAAAAAAACTTCGAAGAAGCAAAATGTATCTTCTGTTTTAACAATTCTAGTCAAAACAATCAAGGATTGACATATATCTGCAACAGGAAGGCAAGATTAGATTCCCCACTTCCTGCTATCTGCAAGCAAAGTTTTTGCTTGATGAGGTACTACTGACCAGGCTGCAATAGAATGACAAGCTGTTTTGGGCTTCAGAACAAGAACATCCCAGTGATAATAAGAACAAAACCTTTGAAGGAGGTGGTACAACTGCAATTTTTTTTTTTTTCAGTAGTTTAAAAGTATCTCCCCAGATGAGAACAGGAAGATTGGAAATGCATGAAAAATAATGATCTGGGACGTAGGAACTTAGAACAATTTTTACCATATGGTAAAATTCCTATGTGGCCTTGAGAAATATTTGCAATCTTTCTGCATTTCCTTTTTCCATATATAAAGGGAGTGTGGAAAATGAAGCCAAAGAAAAAATGTATTCATGTTCTCAAGGGATTCATTTTTTATAACGATAGAAGCTACTTAACAGGCTGGCACCATCAAACATTTTTCTTAAAAACCAAAAAATCCAGACAGGTTCAAAATATAGATGAAGAAGAGTTAATCAAGACTGTCTCAAAATTATGTCCACTTATCAAATGTGAACTAGTTTAAACCCAAGATTTTCTTTAGATCAAAGATCAGTGTAGGAGTCCCTAACAAAATTTATATCTTGGATTTTCCTGCTCCATTCAAGGTGCTGAAGAAGTCTTTTTTTCCTCCTAAATTCTTTTTTAAAGGGTGAAAACAAGGGGGGGGGGGGGGGGGGAGGGTGGCACTGAACTCTTCCAAAAGCACCTTACTATATATTCCAATAAACAAAAAATATTTAAAAATCATGATTAATTGTAGAAAAGCAAACTGCTCATTTGGTCCTTAATTTATAATTGTGTTTGTTGGACTTGTTCTGTACACTTTGCACTTAACAGGAGAGCATTTTCAAGATCTAAATGGGGCAAATATTTACATCTGGTTGTCATGGTTCTTTGGCAGTAGAAGAAATAAATGTAAGAAGAAATTAAATCAAAGACAGAGCAGCCACTACGTAGTCAAAAAGATTAATCAACCACTAGCCAATATGTAGAATTAAAAGTAGACACTAAGTGTGTTATTGAATGAAACAAAAAAAAGGGGAGTTGAAAAAGTATATTGTAAAGACCTGTGTGAGATTCTTCAGTGTATTTGAGGCCTAAAGTGAGGTAATAATCTCTGCAGCCAGGAAAAAGTTTCTGGTTTTCCAAGCCAAGATTAAAAAATCTACAGTGAGAAAAAGATATCCAGCAGTGTTCTAGCAAAGCTCATAAAAGAAATTCAAGATTGCACAGCAACACAAGCTCTGACTCTCTAAGAACAAGCAATGAGTGCAAAGAGTGAAAATGAACATATTTCACTCCAGCTTGGAGGGTGAAATGGGTTGTAACATTGTAATTTATGTACCTGCTGAGCCCATACCAGCACAGCAATACAAAAAAAAAAAAAAAAAAAAAAAAAATTATCCATTGCAGTGCACCAATAGCTCAGACTTTCAGGTCACTCCTTTCACTACTCCTGGCAGGAGTTAGATGATTTTAAAAGAGGTGAAGAAATGATTTGCAACAAAAACAGTAACTATCAATGTGTTTTAAGGACTTATTTACTCCCTTTTCTTTCAGTGAAGTCTATGATTTTGATTCGGATAAGCTATCAAAACATGCTCCTCTTTGGAGATGAGAACAAAATGATTTCATAAATAATCTCTAAAATCTAATTATCCAAATATGTACATACAACAAGCAGGGGCTTGCATTGCCTGACACATTGCACAGTCACTTCTGTGTAGAATGCAATCACTGTCACACGAAATCATCCCCTCAAGGTCACAGCTAGGAGTGACTTAAGGAGGAACATGTCCTGTTCCTCAGTGCTGGTTGACTTTGCAGTGCAGGTCTCACTACTCTGACTGTTACCAAAGCCTTTGAAAATATTCCCAAAGCCCCAGGATCATTGTGAATAAACCCAAAGACCTCGAAGATTTGAGAGAAGCCAGCTCCTAGGAACGCAGGACTGGTAGGGATTCCTCTGATGCCTAATTGCCATTCCCACTGTTGTAGGTAACCTTGTCAGACAAAGTCTGAAAAGGAGAGGAGTTACCAATATGATTTCACTTGGTTTCCAGAGAAAACACAAGGCCTTTTCCTAACCCCCTCCAGCCCTCCTTACATCACAGAAGCCTTGGTTCTGCAGGTGTTCTCATGTAGCCTCTCCTTGTACAAGAGTTCCTTCCATATCCAGTGCTCCCACAGTGGCAGAAGCTGCTGGAAGCACCCATGCAGGGCACATTTTGCCACTGGA
This sequence comes from Cinclus cinclus, assembly GCF_963662255.1. NCBI lineage: Eukaryota > Metazoa > Chordata > Aves > Passeriformes > Cinclidae > Cinclus > Cinclus cinclus. Next base: position 20,046,815 of record NC_085051.1, on the reverse strand, counting down.
GGCATACAGCTCCATGGTGTGGATATTGGACGTGTCTGTATTTGGAGAAAGCCAGTGAAATGAAATACACAGAGTACTGAGGTTCCATGGATTATTTTCTTTAGGTACTTGGTGACAGTTTTCACAGTCCACCACACACACCCACTCAATTCCTGGTGGATTATGCAAACCAGCCCTGTTTTGTTAAAAACAGCAAGCCTTCCCTTCTTGCTGCCTCCCAGGGAGCTCTCAGATGGTTTCTCCAGAGCATGCCAGTTCCTGGGAAGGATACCCTGGGAAGAATACCTCCTCCAGTCCTTTGCAGCTAGAAGTGGGCAGTCACTGTGGGCCTGGTGGACACTGATGGTGCTTTGGCCTTTGCAGCTGGGTAGAACTCTCAGAGAGCCCTGATCTTACCATATTTCACCTAAGAAGCCTTTTATAATGTCTAATTATGGGTTTTTATTTTTTTTCTTTCCTTATCAAAGTTAGTTATTGGTGGTGGAAAAGCAGCACCATACCCTTGCAGATAGAAAAACTGACTTTGTCCCCTCTTGAGCTCCTGTGGCTACTGAAGGTCTCATGCCTTTCAGCAATTGGAATTGTTTCTGCTGTTTTGATCAAATGTTCAAATGCTACCAAAAACATACGTGCAACATTGATGCCTTTCGCTATTAGTTAATTGAAGCAGTGATGCCCAATAAAACTTGAATATTGATAAAGTGAGGGGGACACTGATTTTAGCAGCTCATTGATAGTTTAAATGACACATCAAAGAGAAAGAACAGGTGAAATGTGATAATTCATGCTCATAAAGTCAGTGGGATACCTGAAGTTTGTGATTTCAGTGAATTTCCATTTTGAGGAACTGAGACAATGAAGTGGATAATTAGCCCAGAATATCCAGAAGAAGCTACAGAGAAAAAGTACCCAATACCAAAACACAAGTATCCTAATCATAATTTAACCATGCAACTAGCGCTGGCAACATTCTTATACCTCACAAACCCAGTGGAAAGGTGATTTACACAACCTGGCAATAGCAAGGACCAGGATGGCAAGTACATGGTTTGGATCAGTCAGGAGGAAAGCAAGCAGCACTAGGAAGCAGCAATGTGCGTGTGTCTGTCAGAGAGATCTCCCCCCCACCCCTGGCCTAGACTCTCCTTGGGCTGCAGCCTTCCATGAAGCTGAAGTCTCTTTGGTCTGAGTTCCCTTTCCCCAGCATATATGGAATTTATCCTTCAGCTGTGCTCATTCCCGGCCCCCGCAGCATGGCTGGGAGCCTTTGCTGGGCTGAGCACACGGCACAGCTATGAGCTGAGGAACCAGAGCAAACTGCAGAGCACTTGGCCCTGAGCTCCTCCAAACAGCATGTACTGCTCAGGCAAGGGGAGTTTTTCTCTGCTTACTTACATTTTAATCCAATGCCAAGCCTTTCTTCTATGTAAAAGTATGCTTAACAGCTCCATATCAGTCAGTAGCAAGTATAGAACATTTAGTAGTTATGACTTTTGTTACAGTGAAGAGAATCCAAGAGTCATTCAACAGCACAGGAGTGGTGGCTATGCAGAACTCCAAGTCTGCTTCTTAAAATCAGGCTTTAAAATGGAAAATTGATTAAAAATGTAAGATATACTGCTCTGGTTATTGAAAGTAATATAAAAAAAAGCTGCAGCATATCTGTTTATAACTGTTTCTGTATCACAGGGGGTCCCCCTAATGGTTCATATTTGTGGTGTTGGTCAATTAGTTTAAAATATGTAATTTTTTACTCTGTAAGAGGAGAACATTTTCATCTTGTGCTATTTTTATGGCACTAGCTGACCATTAGGTGTTTAAAATTCCTGGTACCAAGACATGATATAGTCCATCAGTGGTCACTGACCCATCCAGCTGGAGCAACAGCAAAGAGAGTTTAGAACTTACACTTCTTTCCCTGGGAGTGATGCAAGCACTGAGCCCTCATTTAGTCCTTGCAAGATCTGTGTGCCCCTTCATCTTCTCAAGAAGAAAGATTCACATGGTTTCATTTAAGGGAGCATCCTACAAGGGTTCACTGAAATGTTGGGTACAAAGTCTGATTGAGATTACAGCCAGGAACCACTTCCACAAAGTGACAGTCAACAGGAGTTACTCTTCCCCTCTTACTCTGTCAGGGGGGTGTCATACCCTCGGTTAAAAGAGGCTGACATATACACTTGATTTTTGACCTGACACTCCCAGAGGGACAGAACCTACCTGGATGTGAGAGCAAGACTCAGCAGATGGAAATGCTGTATGGGGGA